>NW_022681470.1:115760808-117200808 GCF_009764315.1 Trachypithecus francoisi
TTAGTTCCAGAATTTGCTATATACATTATATTAAAACTGCAGACGTCACTTTGATCGCAGTCTCATTTCATTTATTTTATATTTTGTGCACCTTTGATGTGCTCAAATCTTCTATATATCTCATTATTGTAATAAAAAGCTGTGTCTGCAAGGAAAGCAAGGTGGGCTGTGTTTAGTATAGAGTGGAACACAAATACACAATATATGGCAGAAAAAATGTGCTTTAACTTGTATCTTAAAGTAATTGAATAACTCACATGGTTGAACCTCAAATTTTAGAACTTTCTTCAGGAGGGAGTCAAATGGGAGAATGCCCTACATTTAAAAATGGAACAAGGCCCAGATGGATTCATTGAAAGGCTGCAGTTCTCCTGGAAAAGTGCACACACAGATTGTTAACTAGATATAAGGGAGCCATTCAACAGAAATTTTAAAATGCAAAAATAACAGTTTCAGCCCAATTCTCTTGTGAGCAAGAAATTGTTCTTTAAGTAACGGAAGTAACGTGAGCGGAGGGAGGGAAAAATTAATTGTGCAGCTCCATGTTCAACGAATGGCATTGTAAAGTACAGAAGCTAACAAATGGTGATACGCTTACAGCAGTTTAAATCATAAGATTGAAGGATACCTACATAGTGACATATCTGTTAAAGTTTCATGTATAGGTCTATTAATTAAAGCAGGTGAGAAAGATTAGCAAAAGATGAAATATAAAGCTTACTTTTGTGGTGAGAATGTTCAAATAAAGAAATATTAGATGTGATCATAATAGTGATAATAAAGAAAATTACTGACTATGTTCTTAGATATGGCACGGTCCGTGTACACAAAATTAAGAAATACACACCTTAATTACTGCTGTAATAGAAACCATAATTAATTGGTAAATTAAATATTTAAGATATATTCATAATACAAGAAACTGATTTCCTGTTATTTTGCTTTAAAATCTAGTCATATATATTTGAATGTATGAAAGAGTCTGGCTCTGTCATTTAGTTACTACTATAAGACATATTAGTGTATATGCTAATAGACCCTAATTATTATTTATTTTCCTATTTTACTACACATCACAGAGTTTCAGCAATATATATTCCTTTACTTATTAGCCTTTTGAAACTCCAACAGGTCAAGCTCCTTGTCTTCAACGAAAAAAAGGTAATTTATAGTTTTCTTTCTGTTCCACATCGATTCCAGTTTTTCTTACTAATATTTTACTCATAATTTTAACCACTTCCTGTGTAATTATACTCTTACTTTTTTTCAGAGCTTGGTTGACTGTTATCTTTTCATTCTACTCCTTCCTCCCTTGTTCCTTCTTCTCTTCCCTTTCTTTTCCTTTGCTGTATTTGAGGATCTAGTATGTATTAGACATTACCTTTAGGATATACAAATGAATAAAAATCTTAGTGAACTAACATCATTTGCAAAGACAGTCTAATAAAACCAAAAGTTATAATGGAAAGCTGAAAGTACAATGAGAAAAATGCTATGGTAACAGAGAGGAGAGACAGAATATCTCTGTTTGTTAGGAAAAGCTTTGCCAGAAGTGATGATGATTGAATACGGTTTTAATAAAAAAGAAATGTCAGAATTTTGAAAAAGAAAAACATGATTTTGTTTTCCAGTGTATTTTCTACAATTGAAAGAGAAATGTTTGTTATGTTGTTTTCTTTTGTGCTTCATTTTAGTCAGAGAATTCTGAAAACCTTGATACCCCAAACCCCCAAAACACAAGTTGTATCCTGATCGCTGTAACATCCGAAGTTTAATGTAATGAAGTAGATGAAGAATTTTAAGAAAATATTCCGACTATCCTTTCATTTGATTGCTGTTTTTCTGGTCTGCTTCTTCCAGTACAACATGAACTTTGGATGCTGACCTCATATTTGACAACTTACATTGTCTCCACTTCTAACTAAAAGTTTTGATTCTGACTTCATGCAACTTAGTATCTTCAAATTATTATGATAGCATAAAATTAGAGAATACATATAAAACCCTCACCACAGTCCTTTGTACATAGTAGTTCTTACTCAGCAAAATCATCTCTGTCAGATAAAGAAATTTTAAAGCTTGAAAAAAGGAAGACATGGTTTGAAGTTTTAGGTTTTGAATTCAAAATTAAATACCAAAGTATAGAGTTCCTGGATTTTAGAATATGTGTAATTTAAGGTTCACTAAATTATATTCACAAAATTTTCCTCAGGACGGCTGCATCTGTTTTCATAAAGTTTTCTAGAGCCCAGGCACCTTTATTATAATTTGGAACATAATTACAGGTTCTCATGTTAAGACTTTCAAATGGTTTACTTTGTTTCATGTCTTTTCAAACATTTCTTAGTAGATGTATTTCCACTTATATTTTCTGAAAATAAAATCAGATTTCATACATATAATTATTCTTGTATGATTTATTTTAGCTACCTCTTCCATTTATTTATTTATGGGTGTAACTGTTTCTCAATTTATTTTACTTTTAAGCTTCGTTATATCATTTCTCTAAGCATTTTGTGCTCTGATCGGGTACCTATTTATACTATCTATTGAGGGGAACTGTTAATTGTAGCACTGTTTTCTAGAACTAGATTGGGGAAAGAATGGAGGTGTATTGCTGAAATGGAGGGGAAAAGATTGGTGAATGTTTTACTTAAACTCCTCATTTTTCCTCTTAAGATCACTTAGAAGACCATGTACAAAACAGCTCATGGAGATCTTGATTGGAGAGTGTACTTTGTATTGTGTGCTGAGAAAATATTCTTGTACCAAAGAGTGTTCTAAGATGGATTCACCTACACTAAAAGTTTCACATATCTACAATAGAATGATAACAAAATACCTGCAGATGGAAAACAGAAAATTAAATTGATTTACACTGGTTTCAGTAGCTTCAGTGAAACTGTTGTTGTATTGAAGTGTATCTTTTATTTTTCTCCAAGGGGAAAATATTTTTTCCACTTTTTCTCCAAATTTTAACCATATAAAATAACACATAAAAGAACATCAAGTTAAGGTGCAGAAATAAACACTGCTATCCCACTGTCTCTCTTTGCTCTTATGAAAATGGCTAACAAAATATTTAATGTAAATTAAAGGAAAACTCATGCAACTCTGCTAAAGGGAAATTATTGTCCACGTGTAGTGTATAATAAGAAATTAGTACTTGATACAGTACATATTGAACTTGACCAGAGAAATTCTCCAAGGAACACCTTACATCTGATCCTTTTCTTAAAAACAGTAATATTCCAGGGAAATTATTATAGAACACCTAAACAGAAGGCTATTAAAAACAACTCATTTGTAATGAGACCTGGAAGCAAGGCAAGCCTTGAGTCATACAGGGAGTTTATGATTTAGACTTATTTTTCTTATCCGAATACAATCTAGTATTTAAAAACAATGATAATGATGATATATTGTAATTTGGGGAGTGACTAAAATAAACAGAAAGACAGCAGGACATAGAGTTGGTACACCAGCATAGTGGAGACAGCAACAGAAAAGATATGCTCCCAGACCACAAGTTTGACTAGTATAGAGTTTGCCAAAACAGAATGATAGACATAAGAAATTGACTCCCTTTTCTACAGGTTCACCATTCCCTAAGAAGGAGAGATGCAGCTATGAGGCTCCTCTTTTAGGTTATTCCAGGGTTTCTTGCTGCTAACCTTAGGTCGCTTTATCTCCAAACTGATAGTGCAATTTTATATAAACCACTTCTACAGCTTAACATTTCTGTTTTGAATGGACTTAGAAGGCGAAGAAACGCTCGGATCAGACAGGTAATTTAATGCCATAAGCAAGAATGAGAGATACCATTTAACAAAGCAATAGATGAGTCATAAAATATGGAGTTATGTTTGCTTTTTTTCCTGTACTAGGTTTTATGTTATTCTGGTCATAAGAGTCTTTTTTTTTTTTTTTTTTTTTTTTTTTTTTTTTAATTTTAGGAAGTAAATTTTTGGAGGTAAGTTCAAAATTCCTTGAATTTTTTTTAGATATATTAATTCAAATAGCAACCAAAACATGCCTCCAGGATAATAGATTAGCATATGTCACACCACAAGGAAACACCTACACTTCAGTCTTCAGAATCCTGGATCAATCAGATTCAAGCATCTTCTTTGGGAATTGTTAGACTGTTGACTAGTTTAGGGATTGTTCTGGAAGTTTAGAGTGAGATGATAAACTTGAACATTTCCTTTGGGTCCCAGGAAAACCCATATAAATGTCTGGTGGTATGTGACATAACCCCATAAACTGAGTGCGTGTCATTCTTCCTCCCTCGCAGAGTCTGGCTTATATCTAAGAGGCAGAAAATGTGGAATACATACTTTCTTTGTTTTTCTTGTTGAAAGGCATGTAACGGAAACAAATGCTGGAAATGTTTTCTTACATAATAAAGACTCATCCATGAAAGCACCCCCTTGACAACTGCAGAAATAGTTGTTCCTATGTGTGATGCCTGGAAGTACTGCAGCCATCCTATGTCCAAGACGAGAGGCATCATGAGCACATTGAAAACTGCAAAGTAACTTTATGCCTAATATGAAAATGTTTGTCTATTCACCTCTGGAACTCTGCCTATGATCTTTTCATCAAATAGTATAAGGCATAAGTCTTCACGCACTAGTTTTCTGGCTTCTGTTGATTCCCTTCCCTGATGTCCATCCTGGTGAAAATGAACAATTGTTCCAGTTTTCATCATCTTTCAAAGGCATCTTTTCTGCAATCTCAAATGTCCTGTTCATTAGCTACTGATTTTATAGTTTTGATTCCTTGATTCTGTCATAAGAAATAATGTCAGAAAATTATAGAAATTATAAAAAAGGAGGAAAGATTATTAATATATAAACATTTATATTGTAGCTCACATTTTTTAAACTCAAATTTAGTCAGTTTCTTATTTTTAGAGCTACAAATCTGAACAATTTCTTCCAATTATAGCCTGGTAAAAGTTAGGGTGACAATTTCATCTTAGGCATTTAGAACGGCAAACGTCAAGTTTTCATGAACCTAGGCGTGAAACAGGGCACTGTACTAGTATGCCTGTGATGTGGAATCTAACAGCAATCTACTAGATGATAAGAACCAGAAGAAATCTTTCCTTTGATGCAAATTTTACCTCTGAATAGATCTTTCTATTTTTAATACTATTAAACAGAGAATAAAAACACTCTCATTTTTAACCTATGAAAAAATTCCACAATGACAAAAAAAGGATGGTTATACCATTCAAGGATAAGATAAAAGGGGGCTTTGAAAAAAGAAACATGTTAGAATATATCTGTGTTTTCAATGTAATTAAATACAACTTGGATCTAGTATAACAGATGAAATGTGGAATGATAAGACAAAAGACATATGACAAAAGTTCTGGCTGAGAGTCAGATTGAAATAAAATAGAGATGGATGAGATAGGGAAATATTGAAATTAAATTAAATGCAGTAGCAGGGGAAAATGTCTGATAATTTAAGAAAAGGAAATAACAGCGTTGATACTATGGAAAATGATGTGAATAAAAAAAAAATATGTCCCCAAACAGGGAGGATGGGGCAAAGTGATGAAAATAACAAGTACAATGGGTATGTATGGAACATCAAAAACAAAAATACACCTAGAGAAAATTGGTGCTCCCTAGGGAGACCTTCGAGACTCCTGGAATGAAAGCTATAGTAACAAGTACAACAGCAATTGTGAGACATTGCACTGAACTAAGTGCTGCCCTGTTATAACAGAAAGGAAAACTAGGCTGCAGTCAGCTGACATTTATCAATGGAGGGAGTATTTAAACCAGCCCTAGCCAGAGGGGATCACCCATCTTGGCAGTCAGAACTTGAGTTCTAGCAAGTCTTGCCACCATGGGCTTAAGTGCTCTGGGGCTATGTATTAGTCTGTTCCTACATCGCTATAAAGAAATACCTGAAACTGGGTAATTTTAAAAAGAGATTTAATTAGCTAACAGTTCTGCATGCTGTACAGGATGTATAGTGGGATCTGCTTCAGGGAAGCCTCAGGAAGCTTCTAACCATGGTAGAAGGCAAAGGTAGAACAGGAACATTTCATGACCAAAGCAGGAGCAAGAGCTGGGAGGTGCCACTTACTTTTAAATGGCCAGATCTCATGAGAACTCTCTCACTATCATGAGGATAGCACCAAGGGGATGGTGTCAAACCATTCATGAGAAATCTCCCCACATGATCCCATCAACTTTCACCAGTCCTCACCTCCAATACTGGCGATTACAACTCAACATGAGACTTAGTATCCAAAATATATCATATCCGAAGTATATCCAAAGTATATCACTCTACCCATGGCCCCCAAATCTCATGTCCTTCTCACATTGCAAAATACAATAATCTCTTCCTAACAGTCCTCCAAAATCTTAACTCATCCCAGTATTAACTCATAAGCTCAAAGTCCAAAGTCTCATCTACAAAAAGGCACGTCTCTTTCATTTATAGGCCTGTAAAATCAAAAACAAGTTATTTACTTCCAAGATAAAATGAAAGTATACGCATTTGGTAAACATTTCCATTTCAAAATGAAGAGGTCAGCCAAAAGAAAGAAACTACAGTCCCCATGAAAGTTCAAAACTCAGCAGGGCAGGCGTTACATCTTACAGCTCCAAAATAATCTCTCAATTGATGCTATGTCCCGCATCCAGGGCATGCTGGTGTAAGGTTTAGACTGCCAAGCTTTGGGCAGCTCCACCCCTGTGGCTTTGCAAAGTTCAGCTCCCATGGCTGCCACCATGGGCTAGAGTTGTATGTCTGTGGCTTTTCCAGGGGCAGGGTGCAAGGTGCTGGTGGATCTACCATTCTGGGATTTGGAGGATGATGACCCCCTTCTCATAGCTCCAGTAGAAAGTGCTCCATGGGGATTGTGTGTGTAGCCTACAATCTTCTACTTCCCCTATACACTGCCCTAGTAGAGGTTCTTTGTGGGGACTCTGCCCCTGCAGCAAGCTTCTGCCTGGACACACAGGCTTTCTCGTATATCCTGCAAAATCTAGGCAGAGGCTGCTAAGCCTCTGCCACTGTTGCATCCTGTCCATCTGCAGGATTCACACCGTTGGAAAGCTGTCAAGGCTTACAGTTTGCACCTTCAGGTGTTGGAGTTACAGGCTAAGCTGTACCCAGACCCCTGTGAGTTGAGGCTGAAGCCAGAGTGATGGGATATGGCGAAAAGTGTCCCAAGACTGAGTAGTACCCTGGGAGTAACCAACAAATACATTCTTACCTCCTAGATATCTGAGCCTGTGATGAGAGGGGTTGCCTGAGAGATCTCTGAAGTGTCTTTGAGGCCTTTTCCCCATTGTTGGCTATCAGCCCTTGACTCCCTTCCAGTTATGCATATTTCTCTAGCAAGTGGTTGCCCCAAAGCCTGCTTGAATACCTCTACTTAAAGAGCTATATATTTCACTGCCACATGGCCAGATTGCAAATATTCCAAACTTTTATGCTCTATTTCCTGTTGAAGAATAATTCCATCTTTAAGTCATTTCCTAGATCCCATGTTAGAGCAGAGGTTGTTAGAAGCAGCCAGGTCACATATTGAATGCTTTGCTGTTTAGAATTATTTTCCACCAGATACCCTAAAGCATCACTCTAAATGTCTATCTTCCACAGAGCCCAAGGACATGAACACAAGCAGTCGAGTTCTTTGCTAAAGCATAACACATGTTACCTTTGTGCCAGTTCCCAATAAGTGCCTCATTTCCATCTGAGACCTCAGCAGCCTCCACTTCACGGTCCATATTACTATCAGCATTTTTCTCCCAACTATTTAGTCAGTCTCTAAGAAATCAGAAACTTTTCTTCATCTATCTTTTTCTTCAAACTCTTCCAACTTCTGCCTATTACCCAGTTCCAAAGTTGCTTCCACATTTTCAGCCATCTTTCTAGCACTGTCCCACACCTGGTACCAACTTTTTGTACTAGTCAGCCCTTGCATTGCTATAAAGAAATATCTGAGGCTATGTAATTAATTTAAAAATAAGTTTAATTGGCTCATAATTATGCAGGCTGTACAGGATGCATCTGCTCTACATCTGCTTTTGTGGAGGCCTCAGGAAGCTTCCAATCAAGGTGGAAGGCAATAGGGGAGCAGACTCTTCCCAGGGTCAAAGCAGGAACAAGAGCAAGAGTGTGTGGGGGGAGATGCCATTCACTTTTAAATGACGATCTCATGAGAACTCACTCACTGTTATGAGGAAAGCACCAAGGGGACAGTGCTAAACCATTCACAGAAATCCACCCCCATGATGCAATCATCTTCCACTAGGTCCCACCTCCAACACTGGGGACTCCAACTGAACATAAGATTTAGAGGGGTCACATATCCAAATGATATCAGGCCCTAAATAAACTTTAAAAGGAGCCTTAGCCACAAGGACTGTAACTCCTAGGTAAGTCCCAGTGCTGAACTGAGCTCAGAGCCAGCAGGCTTTGAAGGTACACGAATTACTGAGGCACCAGCAAGGATGGCTAAGGCAATACTTACACCACCACTACCCCTATCCCAGGCAGCACAGCTCATGGCTTAAAAAAAGATCCCTTTCTTCCTCTTGAGGAGAGGAAAAAGTAAAAAGAACTTTTTTATGCATCATTTTGATACCACATCAGACACAGGAAGGTAGGGCAACAATCAGAGTTGTGAGTCACCCTTTCCATATCATAGCTTCCAGATAACATTTCTAGACACATCCTGGACCAAAGGGAACCTGCTGCTTTGAAGACAAGGATACAGTGCTGCCGAATCTGCCCTGCAGACTCTGGCCAAGCAATGGATGGAAGAATTACACCTTTGCCAAACCTAAAATCAAAGGCCAATGCAGAGCCTATGACACGATGCTTGCTTTTGGAGATCAATCAGGCTCTTGGTGGAAGATTATGGAAGGAGGAAGTTATGTAGAATTAGTTTCTTTTCCTGTAATACTTCTAAAGAATAGTGAAATGGCTTATTGAAAATTCAGTTATGGCACCTGCTGAAACAATCCAGTGAAGCTGGGGTACTGTCCTACACAATGTAATATATGGTATTTCTTCCATAATCAGAATAATTGAAATATTAAAGCATATTTTTATGTGACTCTGCTCATTCTTTTTTTTTATTTTATTTTATTTTTATTTTTATTTTTTTTTATTTTTTATTTTTTTTGAGACGGAGTCTTGCTCTGTCGCCGGGGCTGGAGTGCAGTGGCCGGATCTCAGCTCACGGCAAGCTCCGACTCCCGGGTTCACGCCATTCTTCTGCCTCAGCCTCCCGAGTAGCTGGGACTACAGACGCCCGCCACCTCGCCCGGCTAGTTTTTTTTGTATTTTTTAGTAGAGACGGGGTTTCACAGTGTTCACCAGGATGGTCTCGATCTCCTGACCTCGTGATCCGCCCGTCTCGGCCTCCCAAAGTGCTGGGATTACAGGCTTGAGCCACCGCGCCCGGCCATTTTTTTTTTTATTATACTTTAAGTTCTAGGGTACATGTGCATGACGTTTATATCATGTATAACTCCCCAATGAGATCACTTGGACTCGGGAAGGGGAACATCACACACTGGGGCCTATCATGGGGAGGGGGGAGGAGGGAGGGATTGCATTGGGGACTCTGCTCATTCTAACCTGAACTACCTCCTTGTAGAGGGATTAGAGACCAAATTTCTCACAACAGCATTGAGAATTAAATGTCCCAGACAAAACTAACTTTTTCAAAAAGTTATTTTGGTGGCTATGCTGATAGTAAGAAATGCTGCCAGTGAAATGGGCTCCAACAACTTCACTGATTCTTTCATGCAAATGTTAGGGAATTCATTGGTAAGGAGGAGAACTCTTTAGACTTGAGATGAGAACATACGAGAATACTTGAATTTTTTTTAAATAGCAACTCTTTTACTGGACTTAGTAGAATCTGAATACTTGACTACTGAATCACAAGTGATTAGGGAACTTAAGCTTCCCATTTGAACTAAGAATTGTATGATCTGTCAGGCCGTAATGCGTGCATACAAAATCTATCTCTTATTAAATGGAACTAGCATATGTTAGATACTACTTGAACGGGTCTAAAATGCAAACAAATTATGTAAATAACTCAGACTTTAATAGCACCTACTGCTAAGTTATATGCCTGCATTGCAAAATTCTTATTATCAATTGATGGAGAAAGAAAATTATTTGAGGTTTGATTTACAGATGACTGTGCTGGCACCAGACAGTACTAATCTCAAATTATATTACACCTCTATTCAAGGGTGGTTCTGAAAGACCGTGGTATAAAAAGTTTCTTTCAATGAGCAAAACTTCCAGCAGTATGTCTGATTGTTTGCTTGCCTGGAAAAAGGGATAGACAGATGAATGGATTTTAATGGATTCATGGGTAGTGGCAATTTGCTGATTGATCAAGGATTTGAATGAAACAAGTACAAAGTCCATGGATGAACTTCTGGGTATAGTCTGTGAGTATGTTTTTCCTCTATTTACACTTAGTAAAAATGTCTTCTGCAATTGGATCTCTCAATAATCAGGTAGACGCATTTTTTCATGTCAGTCATCCTCATTCCTTGTCCACCTACAAAGTTGTCATTATGGAAGAATGTAGGCTATGCATGTACTCAATCACAAGGTTCTCCATCACTTATGATGATCTGACTATTCATAGCACAGTGCCAAACCTAAAATCAAAGGCCAATGCAGAGCCTATGACACGGTGCTTGCTTTGGGAGATCAATCAAATCAGGCTCTTGGTGGAAGATTATAGAAGGAGGAAGCGATATAGATTTAGTTTCTCTTCCTGTAACACTTCTAATACAATGATGAAATGGCTTATTGAAAATTCAAGTATGGCACCTTCTAAAACAATCCAGTGAAGCTGGGGTACTGTTCTACATAATGTAATATATGGTGTTGTTTCTTCCATAATTAGAATATCAGAATATACAAGTCTGAAAAGTAAGGAGAAGAAGTGTGCATGGTCCTTCTTACTATATCACTTAACTATTAGCTCACAAAACTTTTTTTTTTTTTATTTTCCCACAATCTTAGAATTTTTTTGTTATCTAGAGTTATTAGTTCTTACTGGAAAAAAACTTTCAAAATGGCCTGTGACATTTATCTTGTTATTTTAAGAGTGACTAAAAGATCCACATTCCATTGAACCAAAGATAGGACAGAGTGATTGATTCCACATACCAAAGGGAAATAAGGCTGCTTATGCTCAACAGAGGCAGGGTAAACTATGAATGGAATCTAAATGCTTTCCTGAGTACCTCTTGCAACTTCCATGGTAAATGGTAGATGTCAATAGAAAAATACAGGAATCCAATAAATGCAGGATCATAATGGACTCAGGTCTTTCAAAGTAATTTAACTTACCCCATGAAGCAGAGAATTCTAGATGTTAGCTGAGGGAGACAGAAAAAAGAAGGTGTAGGTAAATATAAACTGCAACAATAAATATCAACTCTAGCCTTTTGATCAATTGCAAAATATAAACTATATTACCAGTGTATATTTCTGTTATTTTCCATCAAACTATTACCCATTTATGTGTTTTCTTCTATGTATGTTTACGGAAATAAATTTCTGGCTTTCTTATTTGGAATGAGGCTTTCTGATAATGTTTAACTTTACTCTCATAGATCATCCAAAGATGACTAGAAGCTGCATCCATAACTAAGGAAGAAGAGATGTTGTCTGGGATTCCTGGAGCTGAGATGGTTACCATGACTGTTACACTTTGTGCCTACCCATTTAGAAGAGATGATGGATGGGAGTGTCTCCAATCTCTATTTTTATTTATTTCACCTATTATTTTTCTCTTTACACACATAGAAAATAGTGTAAAGAAAAACATCAATATTTTAAGAGTGTGTGTTCCCGAATTAGGAGTTATGACCTACTTTTTTTTTCTTGTTTACATGCTCCTGCACTTTTCAAATTATTTACAATTCATTTCTGTGCTTTCTATTTTTGTTACTATATGTATTATATTTTCTTATTATGTTCATTGGCATAATAAGGAAAATAAGTAAAAAAGGTAATATATTATTTCCTCATGCTGGTCAAAAGCATACAATTTTTTTATGATTTAAGGATTAGAATAGATGCTAAGTAGAACAAGAGAAAACATCTACTTGGTAAAAACACATGTTTAATAAAGAAAGGTAATAATAAATTAAAAATTCCATAAAATACTTACCTCTAAGGGCTAAGAAGGTGGCAGCGAAGAAAAAAACATGAGTTCATTCTATAGTTCTGATGGTGGCCCAATTTTTCTGTTGGGTTTTGGAATTACTAGTGTTTCTTGTGTTGTTACATCTTAAAAATTTGATATATGCTACATGCATTCTCTTACATTTATCAAAAATATCCTCCTTAATTATAACCTTCTATCCTCCTTAACATTTTAAACTTAGTCTTATTATGTCTCTCCTTAAAATCATATAAGTAATTATTTACTAGATTCTTTACTCTCTCCTCATTTAACCTTCCTCTCTCTTTAATTTTTCTTTATCCAGTTGGTGACAACATTCTTAATTTAAAATATATATTCACCAAGGTTTTCTATTATTTACCTGATTCTCCTTCTGAATCAATTGAAATGATCATTTTCATGTGATTTCCTCCAAAAAATAGAGCAACTTTTCTTGAATTCCCAAACACAGTGAAACAGCACCAACCATCTACCCAGTTCCCTAAATCATTCTTACTCTTCATCTTTCCAATTTTTCCATCTTCAATTCACAGCAGTGGTTTAGAACACTGACATAATCTGCCTAGATTGTAACTGCAAATTCTTAAATGTACTCTTAACATTCCATGCTCTAGGGTATAATCAAGGTGATCTTTATAAATTGAATTTGTAAATTTTCTTATGACCCTTGACGACATCTTGTTATAAGATAAATGTATTGTAATAAAATACTATACAATAGCTAAAAATGTTTCATAATGCTATGAAATGACATTAGAAAATATTCAATGTATATTTGCAATGAATTCATTTCACAAAAACTTTAAATAATTTTGATTTTAGTTTTCAAAAATATAATGTTTATGCATACATGTAAATCTGCCATCTATTTCTCCATTTATCTATGTATTTATTTCTTTTACCATATCTATTATTTATCTTTGCACACATAGAAAATACTGTAGAGAAAAATATCAACATTTTAAGAGTGCTTGTGCCTGAACTAGGAGTTATGACCTGTTTTTCTTTCTTGTTTACATGCTCTTGCACTTTTCAAATTATCTACAATTCATGTCTGAGTTTTCCATTTTTGTTACAATATGTACCTATTGACATAATAAGAAAAATAAGTTAAAAAGAAAAATAAGATATTATTTCCTCTTTTCACCTCCCAGTTAATAATAAATTTTTCTGCTTGTCTTCAAAAACAACTAAAATAATGCGGAGAAAAATGTACCAATGTTAGATCCTGTGAGATTCTATCTGATTTAATCCCTGCTCCTTTGTACCAAGTAAATGTCAGCTAACTTCACTTTGCCAGATGTGAGGCATTTATCTATGAATATTTGCTCATTTGACAATATTAGCTCTGGCTTAAGTCAAATGTTACTTATAGGGGGATGGGGAAAGCATTGAGGTTTAAGACCTCCTCAGCTATATATATATATATGCCATTAATACACAAACACACACACACACACACATATGTGCGCTCACACACACACACACATACACAATTTTCTCTGCTTATGTTTAGATCATATCCAGCACTTTCTTCTCTGCTTTTTCTTCAAATCGAATTTTAAGAGTCTTCATTGCAAATTACTTTATACAGACCCTACCATCTAATTGGTCATAGTGACGTGTCACCACAGTGGTAGTATGAGCAGTCACAAGATTTCTAGAGCAGATTTTAATGATGACTATTAAGACAATAGAACATTAATTTTTCCTCTCACATCTCTGCCCCATTCCCGCCCTACCCAGCAAAGTTTAAAAAATGCCCCATGAACACATGGAGCTTTAGCATTTTTTAAATTGGTACACTTAATAATTGATGTTGTTTAACCATTTCCAGGTCCTTTAGCCATAACTGTGCTGAGTCTTCTTTTTTAGCAAATGGTCAGTCAAGTATATACTATGCGACAGGCACTATTATTAGTCCTGGAGATAACATGCTTAGTAGGAGAGCATCCAAGTCCTCAAGGAGCTATCTTTCTGCTTTCCCTAAAACAATATCACTACTGCCTCTAAGGAAATAGTTTTGCATTCATGCCTATACATTCATTATTTAATTAAGGCTTGCATTGCATATAGTTCAAGAAGAATGTTTATTTTTCTCTGCCTTCTTGAAGATTTTTTAAGAAACTAGAGATGGACACTCAAATTGATCTTGATAAGAAAGAAAATCTACATTTCTATATTGTGCCTACTTTCTTCCAAGTTTTAACAAAAGTTTACAAATTTATGCTTTAAATTATATAAACCATATTTTTATTTGAGAAAGATATGTGCCTATATAGCCCAAACATTTTCTACCACAATAACAAAAATTTGGGTATCCATCATGTTAACTTATGCTTCTATATACAGGTTGTAGCTACTAGGAAGCATATAGATGGAATTAAAAATAAAACCAAGGCTCTGTACAAGCAAAAATATTTTTTCAGTCATTGAAAACATGAACAAATTTGCACTTACAAGGTCGGAAAGAACTGAGCTCTAATCTTTCCTTTGCCAATTAGCATGCTATAACCATTAATATGTTACTTTATTCTAATTTAACTGGGACAATAATAATCACCTCACAGAATTTTGAGAAATGTTAAATGAAATATCACCTATAAAGTGACTATCATCTGAAAATTAAAGCACTCAATAAATAGTAGTTTATTTCCCTGCTTCTATAAATAGTGTAGGTTGTTAAGAGGAGTTATCTAGTGCTTAAGAGGATAGGCACTGGAGCTTTTTCTGGACTTAAGTTCTAGCCCCACAACTGTGCAACCGGTGTCCTAACTGACAAATCTCTTAGCTCTTAAACTGAAGAGATTAATGAGTTATTATATTTAAAGAGCAGTGGTGGAGTGTAGTTAGGCAGTCTCTATCATTTTTATTATTACTATCACTATAATTAATAAACAAAGGGAGTCCTTTCCACTCAGAGATAACTTCTTTGTAGCTGCTATGTGTGTTAATCTAGTAAGATTAGTATCTTGCTGTTATTATTTTAGTTAAAAAAACTGTTAAATTGTTTATTTTCTAGCCTTATTTTGAAGATAAAAATTTCAAACAACAATGCAGAAATGTAATACACGTGTCATATATATTTACAGATATACAAAAATTTTAAACTAATGTAAACTAATAATCCTTAAAAATATTTCTAAATATTTTTAAAAATTAGTTTGAAAAACTATTTTAAACTAATAATCCTTAAAAATATTTTCCTCCTTTTTTCTACCCTCTAAAATCAAGTTATGTATATTTTCTAAATAGCAACACACATTATCAAACATGAATATTCTGGGGTTATGGGATTAGCAATGTCTTAAACATGAAGATTAGTTTTGAACACTCGCATGTGCATGGATGCACACATATGCATAAACATTTATATTGTTCATCCCTTACTCCAACCTAACATCCGTCCATGTCAAACTCTGAATTGTGTTAGGTAAGAAGGATGAAATTGCTGACTGAAGCCTTGGTAATAGACAGAACACTTTACTCGGAGGGCTTCAGGAAAGCTTTTTACTCAACTCTCTTCCCACGGGAGTTTACATTTTCTGTTTTATCTCTGGGATTGAGCTTACTGACAAGCACACATTGAAAGACTGTGAGAAATGCCATGGGATCTGCTTAACAACATTCAGGATGCAGAAATGGCATTTGAGTCCCCAGCATCTTGCTTCTTCTTTTGCATTAGAAATCTTAATCAGGTGAACCAATAGGGTAGTTGGAAAACAGGCTGCCTACATATCTGTTGCCACCAGTAAAAAGAGTCATCCTATTTTTAAATCAAATTTAAAAGTTAGATATCCAAATACTTTTCATTGTTAGCATGCCTAAAGTAGTAAAATGTCTGAGTTTTAAAATTAACTATATAGTATTTATATTTTTCTATAACGGTTGTACTATGTGGAACCATTTCACAAATTATGTTTTGCTACAGTTCTTTGCTTCATGATTCTGGGCAATTTTCTCTACACCAAGTAGCTAGCATGTTTAAAATTATACTGTTATGATATTTGTTTGGCATTTTCTGAGAGAAAAATTAAGCAGTTAACTATATCTGTAATCAACAACCAAGCTTGAAATGGGTTCACATTTGTTTGCAAATTACATGTAATTTAATTGAAATGTTGCAGCAAATTTTCCACCATTAAATATGTCTACATTTCCAAGTCTAGCTGGGTGGCATAATATTAAGAGCAATGCTGATTTTTTTTTTTTTTTTTTTTTTTGCATAGTGGTAACTACAATATAATACATTTGGTACTGTGAAATTAAGAAAGGTATGAGAAAAGAACATAAAAGCAAATGATTGAATTGGAAAAATGGTAAAAAGTTATCCCAGAAACTGTGAGATAAGGTTCATTGTGATGTTAGCACTCTAAGTGATGTTAACCCTTATTGCTGAAATTTAAAATAATTTTGTATCACATATTTTAAAATTCATAAAGCAATTGACTTAAATTTGAAATATCCACAGTACAAAGAATTAACCTCACCCTCCAGATAAGATGCTTAAGGTTAAGTATAATAGAAACATAAATCTTCTGTGAGTCTTATTAAAGGAGAAATATCTGCAGTATCTGAGTTAGATTTCTTTCAACCAAAAACTCCCATTCTGAAATGCTAGCATTCTGACACAGTGACAAATTGCTGGAACAAATGCTAAATAGTTAAATGGACAGGTGATGGATGGCCTCATAAGCCTTGCAGGGCAGGCTGTGTAAGATACTAATTGGTTCTGTGGAACTGGTTTTAGTCAATAAATACGCTTGGGAGATTTTTTTGTGTTAGACATCTTTAAAGAATGCATTGCTGTAGGTGACAAACATTCGCAACATATTAAGCCACCAACAGCTTTATTACACCTACTGTACAAGTTACCTCTTTTCTCAGTTCGAGCCTATATTCAAACACTAAATATTCATTGTTAATGAATCACTGGTATAATTCCTTATGGGTTTTCAAATTTACCATTTGACTTTCAAGACTGCCTATTTCTCTCACTCCAAAAATTTCCTTATTTTTTTTTCTTCTTCCAGGAAGTATATCAACTTCAGCTTTTTAAAATAAAATTTAAGTCATAGTATGTTTAATTATTCTGTAAGGTCACAATATAAATAACTTATTTTTCTTCTAAAATATGTGAAATGTTAGCAGTTGTAAACATTTTTAGGACAACTTAGTTCTCTTGTCTTCCTCTTTTAAAAAATAATAAAATATTGTGTAATATTTACCAAATTCCTTTTCTAATTCCCAGAAGCTTTGTAGTGGAAAGAAGAAAAGGAATAAGAGAAAGAAGAATGGAGAGAAAGAGGGGAAAGAAGAAAAAAGGAAGAAAGGAAAATAGGAAGGAAGGAAGAGAAAGAAAGAAGAGAGGGAGAGGAAGAGTAAAGAAGGAAAGGAGGGAGAAAATAATTAAATTCCAATTGACTGTATCCCTTAGAAAGTCACTAAGAAACTAAAAAATGCTTTCTTCCATTAGTAGAGACAAATGCTAACAAAAATTTAGTCATTCTACACGATTGCTTCAGATCTTTTTGTACATTAACAGAGAAGATGTTACTAATTCTAGTAGTTCATTGGCGAAGGCAAGTGCTTTTGAACCCCCAACTGTGTTTTTATTTTCAAAATTTCCAGGCATTCTGTCTTTCAAGACTGTGCTAGGACTATGAATAATTCCTCTACCCACAAATATCCCATCTATGCACAAAGAAGAAACTAAACATTATGCAGAAGATAAGCGAACAGGATCTGGAGATGAAATGACTGAGTTTAAATTTAACTCCAGGACTCAACACTGTATGAACTTGGGCAAGTTACTTTATCTCTTTGTGTTTTGGTTTCTTTATCTATGAAACAGAGATAATATTGGTAGTTAACTTATAAGTTTTTAAGTGATTTATATATATGTATATATCATTTGCCAAGCATCCAGAACATAATAAGCACATAATAAACTTCAGTTATTTTTATTATTATAATTTTATGTATTTGTTTTTTCACTTAGTTAAAAAAATTTACCTTTGTGAGTCAGTGAAATAAAATTTTTAGGGTAGAGATTTGACTTATTACAATAATCATTATGAAGTGAAGGAAAAATTGAATGGGTAACGACATGTATCAACATATACGTATAATTACATAACTATAAAATAGTTGCCTTTCTGGTTTTTTTTGTTTGTTTGTTTTGTTTTTTGTTTTTGAGACTGAGTCTCACTCTGTTGCCCAGGCTGGAGTACAGTGGTGTGGTCTTGGCTCACTGCAACCTCCACCTCCCGGGTTCAAGCGATTCTCCTCCTCAGTCTCCTGTTTAGCTGGGATTACAGGCACCTACCACCATACCCGGCTAATTTTTGTACTTTTAGTAGAGACAGCGGTCTCACCATATTGACAAGGCTGGTCTCGAACTCCTGACCTTGTGATCCACCAACTTGGCCTCCCAAAATGCTGCGATTACAGGCATGAGCCACCACGACCAGCCTGCCTTTCTGTTTTAAAGATAATTTTTGGTATGGCCATATGTTCCTTATGTATCTATGACATAACACCAAATTTGTGCTTGTTACATAAAATTAGAGTTTATTTTATTAGCTTATACATTTCTGATAGCATGTGGAATTATTCTGGTAACACTAATTCTGCTGACCTTAGTTAACCTGATTGCTCTTATTTATGTTATGAATTTTAGTAGAAAATCAATCTTTTCTGTTTTTTACAAACAGCATAACTCTAACCATACTGTCTTGTAAATTTTTTAAAGAATGCTCTGTGAAAGGGCCAACCTGAAACAAACAAACAGAGCAAATGAAAACATGGACCTGTTAAAAATACATTTAGCTATCCGTAACAACATATACATCAATTAGAATCAATCCTGACTCACAGTTACTTAAACAAATAGGAGTCAGCATTTTTTACAGATGATGAAATAAGGAAGGAGGCAGCTTGTGACTTTAGTTCAAAAATCCAATGATACGGATCCCAGAATCTTGTATTTCTCTCTTCCTTTCTGCCTTAATGGCATGAAGGTTGTAGCAGCTCTAGATTTCATGTGTCCGTTTAAAACAAGAGAACAGGCTTCATTGGTACCAACTGTGTCAGCTTCTAGTTTAAAAAATGCAAAACCCTCTTCAAAAGTTTTCAGTAGCCTTCCGATTGCATTTTATTGATGAGATATGTGTCACATGGTACACCTCATAAGTGGGAATAATTATTATATAGTCTTTCTAGTCTCGAGAGAGTACAAAGCAAGAAAGGATAGTGGATACGTAATAGGTTAGGCAATAAACAATAAAATCACAATAATACTCATTTTCACAGAAATCACAAAAATTGATAATATTTGAAAAAGCTTTTCCCCTTTTGTCAAATGGGCTTTTAATAAAATGATTGCCATCCTTTTTAGTCTATATCAAAGTTATGTTGTATAACTTTTGTTATAGGACCAACAGGTTTATATGCCCACTGCATTCAAATCTATCTCCCCAGGGAGTTCTGGGCTGGGGTTTTTCAGAAGATCATAGAGGATGAGGGGCTGAAACTTGGGAATGTGGACTGATTAAGGTAAGGGGAATGAAACTTTCAGAATGAGGAAACTGCATTCCTTGGTGAGTCACCTCCTGGTGGGGGTCCTTCAGACAAGTTGACATCAATAGATTCATCGGTATGCAGGACATGAAAGAATATCCCAAAGGGAATAAAATGTTTTATAATATTCAAATTATCTATAGAGTAGTAAAGAGGAGCTATAATCTTGAATCTATGTGATTCTAGAAAAATAACCATCAAACAACCATGAGGTAGCTGGTCAGAGAGCAAGCTGACCTGCTGATTAATCCTGAATATGCTTTAAACTTGGTTTATTTCTCCACGTCTCTTCTTCTCTGATTAATTTTATAAAGTTTATAAGAAACAGTTTCACTTTGTCCTATTAAGAATACTAATATTTTTTACATTGATGCATAATAGATGTACATAGTTTCAGGGTGCATGTGACAATTAAATACATTCTTACAATTTGTAAAGATCAAATCAGTGTACTGAGGATATCCATCATCTTAAACATTTGTCTTTTTTAACACTAGAAACTAAAATTCTGAAAGATATTTTGAAATATACAATAGGTTATAATAAACTATAGTCACTCTATTAACCTATAGAACACTAGATTTCATTTCTTCTATCAAGCAATATTTTTATATTCATTAATCAATCTCTCTTCATACACCTTGCCCTACCTTTCCTAGTCTCCATAATCACCATCTATTCTCTGCCTCCATGAAATCTATGTTTTTGAGCTTCCATGTATGAGTGAGAATGCAATATTTGTCTCTCTGTGCTTTGTTTAATCCACTTAACATAATGACCTCCAGTTCCATCCATGTTGCTGCAAATGATAAGATTTCATTCTTTTTCTATGACTGAATAATATTTCACTGTTTATATATAACAAAGTTTATTTTTAATCTATTCATCCATTAATCGGCACTTAGATTGATTCCATATTTTAGGTATTGTGACTAGTGCCACAATAAACATGGGAGTGCAGGTATCTTTTTTTATATACTGATTTTTTTTTGATACATGTTCAGTTGAACTACCATACAAACTGATGAATCATATGGTAGTTTTATTTTTAGTTTTCTGAGGAATTGCCATACAGTTCTCTATAGTGGCTCTACTCATTTCCATTCTCACCAACAGTGTGTGAGCGTTCTCCTTTCTCAACATCCTTGCCAGAAGATGTTATTTCCTATATTTTTAATAAAAATCATATTGACTAGGGTTATATAATATATATCTCAGTATAGTTTTGATTTACATTTCTCTAATGGTTAGAGATGTTGAACATTTTATTTTCATATACTTGTTGACCATTGGTATGTCTTCTTTTGAGAAATGTCTATTTAGGTATTTTGCCTACATTTTAATCAGATTATTTGATGTTTTTGCTATTTAGTTGTTTGATCTCCTTATGGATTCTGGTTAAAAATTCCTTGTCAGATAGGTAGTTTGCAACTATTTTATTCCATTCTGTGGGTTCTCTCTTTACTTAATTGATTTCTTTTTTCTATGTAGAAGCTTTTTAGCTTGATATAATTCCCTTAGTCTACTTTTATTTTATTTACCTGTGCTTTTGAGTCCTTACACAAAATTTATCTGCCCAATGTCCTGAAGCATTTCCACAATGTTTTCTTCCAGTAGTTGTGTATTTTCAGGTCTCATGTTTAGACCTTTAATGTGTTTTCCATTTGATGTTTGTGTATGGTGAGAGAAAAGGGTTCTAGTTTCATTCTTCTGCATATTCAGTTTTCCCAGCATCATTAATTGAAGAAAGTGTCCTTTCCCCATTGTACGTTCTTGGCACCTTTGTTGAAGTCAAATTGGCTACAAATGCATGAGTTTAAATCTGGGCTTTCTTTTTTGTTCCATTGGTGTATGTGTCTGTTTTCATGCCAGTATCATGCCAATTTGATTACTGTTACTTTGTAGAAAATTTTGAAGTCAGCTAGTATGATGATAGCTCCAGTTTTGTTCTTTTGCTCAGGATTGTTTTGGCTGTTAAGAGTCATTGTGATTTCATTTAAATTTTGGATTTAAAAAAAATTCTGTGAATAATGTCTTCGGTATTCTAATAAGAATTGCATTGAACCTTAAATTGCTTTAAAATATTTTCAAAAGATTAGATGAAAAAGGAGGTTACTTTCTTAAGCTAAGTAACAATTAAATGACCCAACAGACAATAGCAAAATGATTATTACCCTTATGCTAAAGTTAATCAATACATTCACCAATTTACACACCATAGATTAAATCCAGAAATCATATATAGGCCTCCCTAGAATTAATATATTGCCAAATTGAATTATCATAATTTGTTGTTTAAAATGGTTCATTAATCTCTTCATTATTCATTAATTAATCAAGAATGTTATATGTTTCTACTAGTAGAAAAATTTTGCAACCATTCGAATCAGAATATAAATACTATAAATTGTAAGGTGGATTTAGCGAAAAATAGTTCAAAAAGGTAAAACATTATAAGGAAGGTTAAGGGTTTAAATTAGAAAATTTTCCTCAGTAAATGAAATTAAAGAGAATATGCATGCAAAAACCAATGAAAAGTCGGAATCAGTAGTTTATAGCTTTTTGAGTAACTTAGTTATTTTATTTTAATTATTAATGGCATAAACCACATTGATTTTAATGGCAAATGTGATCAATTCTTTGAGAAACCGCATTACATATTTTGAGAAATGATTTGACTTTTCACCAAGAAAAACAATCAAGATGTATTTATGATAATGTAAAAATCATTTTTTAATGTAGTTGTACTTCATTTGCCGACAAAAAGTAACTTATAGTTTAATTTTTGTACACTAAATATATTATACTTCCTAATTTATAATTTGGTTACATTTTTCTTCATATAAAAATATACAGTCAAATAAACATGAGTCATGTAATAACAATGATTAATATATAATAAGAAAAGGACACATCAGTGTCTAAATATATTCTTATTAAACAATCATTATAAACTTAGTTTGTTATAACTGATAATTAATCAAATAGCCTTTTTATTGACATTTAAACAACATGTGATATTTAGCTACCAACGCAATAACATTTAAGAGAGGTGAAATATACTATTAAATAGCATCTCTGTGGTGATGCTATTTATTACAATCAGAACTATAAGAGAAAAAGCTTGCATAAAGATTTTGTTAATTTTCTGGTCTAACAATGAAATTTAACTCTACATGATATAATAATAGTGGCTAACATTGCAATTTTTATGAAAATTAATAAATTAGTATAAACATCATAATGATGAATTATCATGAAGAAATTATTTTAAGCTTAAGAACATTCAGTGCTTCAGTGGGGACATCTAAGAAACAAAGAAGCATAGATAATATGAAAGGACACTAAAAAATAGGAAAGAAAATTAAAAACTGGTAATAATTAAGCACAAAAGAATGTACTCCAATAAGATTTAGAAATTTTATTCTTAGTGTATTACATTCACTTATTATACAGACATCCTCAACTTTATATCTTATAGGCTTTATATAGTTACATAATTCTCTTTCTTGTTTCTACATAATACCATTGTTAATCTATATTGGGAACGCTTTTTTGAAGTATAATTGATATATGTATATATTTACATGTTTAAAACATAAAATTTGCGACTTTTATGCATGTTTATATCTATAAAACCATCATCAAAATCAAGATAGCAATATTTTTATCACCTCTTTATATAGCTCTTTCTTCTTTTCCCACCCTCACTTTTCCCCCAGGCAACTATTTACCTGCTTCATCACAATAGATTTGTTTGCATTTTCTAGAGTTTTATATAAATAGAATCATAAAATATACCTATTTTCCCCTGACTTCTTTCTCTCAGTGTAATTATTAGGAGGTTTATATTATGTGTAGAGTTCATTCTGGTTTATTGCTAAGTTGTATTCCATTGTATGCGTACACAGTGGTTTCCCATTTTTTAAGTTACTTACCTTCTGAAAAGTTCCCACAAACAAGGAATAATTAAATACTGAATTATTTTCTGCCAGCTTCTGGCTTCAACATTTTCCTCAACCAAATCAATACATAACCCTGTTTTATGTGGTTTTATGTTTATGGACACCTTATTTAATACATATTGTTGATTTACTAACACTGAACTCCTGGCCAATAGCTGAACAGAACTCATGCCTGAATGATGCATATTTAACAAGCATATTAACTTTATGAGGCACATCACTAAACAGCACTTCAGCGCTGTGCTTGGGTGTGATTTTAAACAGCATAATTACCAACAAAAACACAGAAATGCAAAAACGTCACTAAATACAGTGCTAAAAGGAGGCGACATGAAAGTTGAAACAAGAAGAAAGAGCGTCATCTGCCTTGTTCATCTTCAATTGAGAAAGTGTGTGGTGGGTGACTCAAATTTTTCACAGTTCTGTGCATGCACGTACACTCAAATGCCCAGGACAGCTCTGTAAGTACTGACTTTGGGGTTACAAATAAGTATCAGCCCATAGCCAGATTCATAGATATGGAACACAAAATAACAAGAATTGACTGTATCACCATTTGTTTATCCATTTACCTGTTGGTTAATATTTGTGTTGTTTTTCTGGATTTTGGTTATTAAAAATAAGGCTACCATGAATATATGTGCACAATTCACACAAGCTTTCTTTCCTTAGAGGTAATCATTTAAGAGGAGAATGGCCAAATAATATAGCATGAGTAGATTTAACTTTTAGGAAACTGCCAAACTGTTTTCCAACCCACTTGATGCATTTTACGTTCTCACCAGTAGGATATGAGAGTTTCAGCTTCTCTGCAGCACTGCCAGCACTTGGTATGATCAGTGTTTTTAATTGTATCCATTCCAGTTGTGTGAACTTGTATCTGATTGTGGTTTTAATTTGCATTTTCCTAATGATTAATAATACTGCGTATTTTTTTTCCTGTGCATTTTGCTATTATTAACCATTTTAAAAGTGTCTTTTCAAATTCAATGGCCATTTTAAAAAATCGTTTTGGTGAGTTTTGAGAGTTTGCCTATATATTCTGGATACAGAAAATATGCTTAGCAAGTATTTCCTTCCAGTCTCTGGCTCATCTTTTTGTTTACTTTCTAAAAGAAGAAGTTTGTATGTTGAGAAAGTTCATTTCATCAATGTTTTCTATAATGAATTATGCTTTTGGTGCTATATGTAAGGAATCTTTGCATAAATCAAGGTAAAATATGCTCCTTTTACTATTTTATCTTACAAGTTTTATAGTTTTAGCTTTGGCATTTACAACTATGATGCATTTAGAGTTCATTGTTATATATAGTTGAAGGTACAAATTTCAGTTCTTTTTATATATACAGACTTTTAGTTGTTCCAGCACCATTTGTGGAGAATAATTACCTTTTCCTACTGAATTGTCTTTACAACATTTTCAAAAATAAGTTGTCTATATATATGTGGGTCTATTTATAGATTGTCTATTATATTCCTTTGACCCACTCATCTATGTTTAAGTCAAAACTATATCCACTTCCTTAGCATTGCTTTCTGGGTCCTGAAATTAGGTACTGCTAGCCTACAATTTGGTTACTTTCCCCCAAGTTATTTCAATTATTCAAGATACTTAACATTTCCATATGAATTTTAGAATGGAAGCATTAATTTCTTTTTTTTTTTTTTTTTTTTTTGAGGCGGAGTCTTGCTCTGTCGCCCAGGCTGGAGTGCAGTGGCCGGATCTCAGCTCACTGCAAGCTCCGCCTCCTGGGTTCCCACCATTCTCCTGCCTCAGCCTCCCAAGTAGCTGGGACTACAGGCGCCCGCCACCTCGCCCCGCTAGTTTTTTTTATTTTTAGTAGAGACGGGGTTTCACTGTGTTCGTCAGGATGATCTCGATCTCCTGACCTTGTGATCCGCCCGTCTCGGCCTCCCAAAGTGCTGGGATTACAGGCTTGAGCCACCGCGCCCGGCCGGAAGCATTAATTTCTGTAAAAAATTCTGATGAGGTTTTGATTAAGATTGTTCTGAATCTATTGATAAATTTGGGGAAAATTAGTACCTTATTATTGGGCAAGCTGGGCCATGGTAAAATCTCACTATTTATTTAGATCTTTAAATCCTGTCAGCGACTTTTCATAGTTTTAAATGTGCAGATCTTGCACACATTCCGTTATATCTGTCTCAAAGCAAATTCTATTTTTATTCTATGAAAATATTACTTTTTTTTGCATAGTACATAATAATTTATTTTATTTTATTTTATTTTATTTTATTTTTTATTATTATTACACTTTAAGTTCTAGGGTACATGTGCATAACGTGCAGGTTTGTTACATATGTATACTTGTGCCATGTTCGTGTGCTGCACCCATCAACTCGTCAGGACCCATCAACTCGTCCATTACATCAGGTATAACTCCCAATGCCATCCCTCCCCCTTTCCCCCTCCCCATAATAGGCCCCGGTGTGTGATGTTCCCCTTCCCGAGTCCCAGTGATCTCATTGTTCAGTTCCTACCTATGAGTGAGAACATGCGGTGTTTGGTTTTCTGTTTTTGCGATAGTTTGCTGAGAATGACGGTTTCCAGCTGTATCCATGTCCCTACAAAGGACACAAATTCATCCTTTTTTATGGCTGCATAGTATTAATTTTCTTGCTATTTATTGTTAAAGACATAGTAGAATTGATATTTGTATATTGATGTCCTATCTTGAAGTCTTGCAAAAGTCACCTATCCCAGTAGCTTCTTGAAAAGGTTCATAACTTTAGTGGGGGCTTAGAGTAGATCTAGCTGCTGCAGTCATTCTAACATCATGAAGACAGTAGAGAGGAGCCAAAGAGGAACCTCAGTATCTCTTCCAACTGCATAAATCCGATGAGACAAAACAATCACACAAGTTACATAAAACAGATCTACTACTCACAGTGAAGCTCCAAAGACAAGCAGAAACCTGGGATTCGTGTTGAATTGGTCCTCAAGTCTCAGGAAAGCTAGCTAGGGTGGACGGAGTCTCCTCTGCTCTTGCCCCATATCACACTTCAAATGAGGGACCTCAGAAGCCCTCCACCCCGGGTATATATGCCCTGGGTGTCACTTTGTTCACTGAGCACAACTGTTATAGCACATCTGGTCCGCAAGTAATGAAGACACCATCTGGATTGTTTGAACACCTCCTCCTTATTTCAAGATGTTGCGTTTTTGGTACCTTCTGACTGGAATTGCAAGTGATAGAAAGAAAACTGGGTCAGCCAAGGTCATTTGAGGACCTATCATCCTACACATTTTTTTGTACATATATAGTAATGCCCCGTGCAAATACAATTTTACTTATTTTTAAATATCATGGGAATTATTCGTGCCTCATTTTATTGGTTAGAAATTTCAGTACAATGCTATATAGAAGTGCTTGTCTCATAACATTAATTATGATGTCAGTTTTAGGTTATTGGTAGGTCCCCATTATTAAGTTATCTTTATTCTTAGTTTTCCAAGTGCTTTTTATTTTATTTTTTGTTTGTTTTAAATCAAGAATGAATATTAGATTCTGTCAAATGATTTTTTTCTGCATCTATTGAGATAATCATAGGACTATGTGTGTGCATGTGTGTGTGTGTCCTTGTTAATATGGCAGATTAGAATTGTAATTTTTGAATATAAAAATATTTACTATTTGAATATAAAATCAACCTTACATTCTTAAGTACCACCTGGTCATATATTTTATCCTTTTATTATTGTTGGACTACAATTGATCTAATTTTTAAAATATTTTTTGCATGTATGTTTGCTGGGGTTATTGTTTATAGTTTTCTCATAGCACTTTATATGATTCTGATATCAGAGTAATGGTGGTCTCAGAATGAGTTGGGAAGTATTATGGTTCTTGAATTTTGCAGAAATATTTGTTTAGAATTGGTATCACTTCTTGTTGAATATTTGCTAACAGCCATCAGTGAATCCATGTGGATCTTGAATTTTCTTTTGGGGAAGATTTTTAACTCAGTTATATAATGAATATTGGGATATTCTTTTTATCTGTTTATTCCTGAATAAGCTTTTGCAATTAGTGTATTTCAAGCAATTTGTCCACAATAGCTGCGTTGTTGAATGTATTGTTATAAATTTATTTGTAATATTTCTTTCTTATCTTTTAAATATCTGTAGGCTCTGTTGTGTTTACACCACTACTAATGTGTGTCTCCTTTTCTTTCCCCTTATAAGTTTGGCTAAGGTTTTTACCAATTTTATTAATCTTCTCAAAGTGTCAGTTTCTGATTTTATTAACTTTAGCATTGTTTTTCTATTTTCTTGTTATACAATATTTGCTCTGTTACCATTATGACTTTCTTGGTATTGCTCACTTTAGGACAACTTTCCTTTTATTTTTCTGTTACTTTAAGGTAGAATCTGAGGTCACTAACTTGGGACCTCACCTCCTTTCTAAGCATTTGGTATAATAGCGCTTAGTACTATAAATTTCCCTCAGAGTGACAGGTTGAAACACTTTCAAATTTCCCTGTGATATCTTCTTTGATCCAGGAGTTTTTTAGTATTGTCATTTTTAGTACCAAGTATTTTGAAGGACCTTTAGAAATCTTTCTGTTACTGATTTCTAATTCAGAGAACATTGTCTGAGTTGAGTATTTTAAAATTTATTGAAATTCAATTTAAGGTTCAAATTTTGGTATATCCTTCCCCGTGCTTTTGAGTTGAGTACGTACTCTGCTGTTTCGGGATGATGTATCCCATGAATGTTAAATAGATAAAGTGGGTTGATAATGTTCAAGTATTCTACATCTTTCATGATTTTTCCTTCTATCATTCTATTAATTATTGAGAATAATTTATTCAAAGCACCAAGTATATTTGAATATTTGTTAATTTTTCCTTTTATTTGATAAGGTTGTTCCTCTACATATCCTGAAATTATGTTATTATTCCATTAATATTTAGAATTTTGGGTCTCTTTGATGACCTCTATCTTATGAAATGACTTCTTTTTTTCTGCCTCGGGTCATATTATTTTCTCTGAAATAAACATTTTCTGATATTTCTGTTTTTTATCACTTTCCTTTTAACCTGTTTGTGTGTTTGTATTTAAAGCTTGCTCCTTGTGGACAGCATATAGGTCATACTTGCTTTTATTTTTTAATGCACTGCCTTTTAATTAAAGTGTTTAGAACAAGGCTTGGGAAAATATGATTCATGGGCCAAATATTGCTAGCCTTGTTTTCATAAATAAGATTTTATTGGAACAAAGCCATGTCCATTCATTTATGTATTGTATGGCTGCTTTTATGCTATAATGGTAGCTTTGAATAGTTGCAACAGAATCCAGAGATTCTAAAGAGCTAAGAGAGCTAAAACTATTTACTATTTGGCTCTTTTCAGAAAATGTTAGTGAACCTCTGGTTAGACTATTTATGTCTTAAATTTTCATTGATATGCTTATATGTGTCATCTTTCTATTTGTTTTCTGTTGCCTCTTCAGTTCTTTACTCTTCTTTCCCACATTTTCTGCCTTATTTTAAATCCACTGTATCTTTTTAAATAATTCCAATTTATTCTTTTTTTGGCTTGTTAATTCTGTTTTTTTTTATTATTATTATTTTAGGGGTTGTTATAAAATTGATAGTGTACATCTTTAAATTACCATACTTTAACTTTAAGTTATTATACTGTTTTGATGATAGTATAAAAATTTATTGTAGTATAAATCCATTTCTCCCCTCTTGACCCTAAGGCTATTTAATTCATATACATTTTATTTATACATACAGATTTAACAAAAACAAAACAAGTTAAACTGTTCTTTTTTTAGAGACAGCACAATCATTTATATACAAAATCTTTTGGAATCTACAAAAACATTCATTGAACTTATAAGTGAGTTAGGCAGCAAGATATACAATCAGTAAATAAAAATCAACTGTACTTCATTTTAACAAAGATCAATTTAATTAAAAATTTAAAATATCACAATAAGACCTATACTATAAAATATTTAAAACTAGATCTAAGGCAAGCAGAACCTGTATCCCAAAATAGTAAAATCCTAATGAGCAAAAGTAAAGATTTAAGTAAATAGGAAATATACATGTCTATGAAGTGAAAGTCTCAGTATTTTAAAATTCTGATTATTTCAAAGTTTACCTATAGATTGAGTGCAATTAAAACTGAAATCACATCAACCTTTTTTCAAAAAATGACACTGATTCTAAAACTTTTATAGAAACTTTAAAAAGCTAGAATACCCAAAACAACTTTGAAAAAGAACAACTCGGAGGACTTATTTCAATAGGCATTATTAAGGCAATACAGTATTTTAGTATTTGTTTTAAAATGGACACATAGATCCATGGAACATAATACGGAATCCAAAAATAGGCACACACATATTAGATCAATAGATTTTCAACAACGATGCAAAACCAATTCAGTTGAGAAAGATAGTCTTTTCAATCAATGGTGCTAGAGCAATTGAATATCCACATGCTAAAACCAACAGACATAAAAAATCAGTTTATTTCTTGCACCATAGGTAAAAATAAATTGCGCCAAATGCTTTATAAATCTTTAGCTGGAAATGTAGGTGGAATTATTGGTGACCTCAGATTAGATCAAGATTTATTTGATGTAACAACAAAACGAGGATCCATAAAAGAAAAAAAAAGCTAAATTATACTTCACCAAATTTATGGACTTCCGGTTTTCAAAACACTTTGCTAAAAGAATGAAAAAATAAACCATGCGTGGGAAGAAAATAATTTTAAATCAAATATCTGATAAGGGACTCATATTTGGAATATATGAAGAACTCTTAAAACTTAAGAATATAAACACAACCCAATAAAAAAATTGTCAGAAGATTTGCATAGACATTTCACTAAGAAGATACAGAAATGACAACCACATGAAGAGATTCTCAATATAATTAGTCTTTGGGAAATGCAAAATAAAACATAATGAGATGCTGTAACACACCCATTATAATGGATAGAGTTAAAAAGACTGAAGTTTTGGCAAGCATGTGAAGCAACTGTAGTTTTCATACACAGTTAGTGGGAATGTAAATGCTGCAATTATTTTGGAACTTACTTTGGTGGGTTTTTAAAGAGTTAATCATAAAACTTCCAAATGATGCCTTTTTTTTTTTTCACTTCTAGCTATATACCCAAAAGTAATAAATCCATATGTTCATACTGAGACTTAGACATGAGTTTCCACAGCCTATTGAAATAGCTAAAAACTCCTAACAATCCATATGTCCATCAACAGCTGAATGGAGAAACACATTTTTAATATCCATGTAATCGAATGCTACTACATTACATGGGGTTGTCTAGAGTAATGGAACCAAGAAGACGTACATATAAAGAGATCTATTAGATCTATGAGATTACAGAGACTGAGAAGTCCCATGATTTGCCTTTTTCATGCTGGAGATTCAGGAAAACTGGTAATACAGTTCAAAGGCCTGACAATTAGAAACCTGATGGTGTAAATTCTAGTCTCGATTTGCAGGTCTGAGGTCCATAGGCACCAAGTACAGTGGAAGATCAATGCCCCAGTTCAGTGGTCAGCCACAGCTCATTCAACTTTCTTCCACCCTTTGGTTCTAGTCAGGCTCTCAACAAATTGAATGATGCCCACCCTCATTAGTGAGAACCACCTGCTTTACTCAGCCCACCCATTTAATTGCTAGTATCTTTTGGAAGCATTCTCACAGCCACACTTGGAAACAATTTTTAACCAGATATCTGAGCATCCTATGACCAAGTAATGTTGACACAGAAAATTAAGTTTCACAATGACCCACAACAAAAGTAATGAACTATTAAAAAATGGCACTGATAAATCTTAAAATAATTATACTGAATGAAAGAGGAGCGGGAAATGACAATTTTTATGACTATGTTAATTCAAGTTATACAAAATGTAAATTAATCTGTAGTAACAAAAAATAGATGAGCAATGGCGTGGGGGTTGGGAGGAGGGGCTTGAGAGAGGGATTACCAAGGGAAGACAAGAAACTTTCACAATGGGTAATGGATATGTTCATTAAAGGTGATAAGCACACAGAGGCAGGCTTAACACACACTTCTCTTTAAGTCCTGCTAAGGATTCTGATAAGGCATGCCCCTTTGATGTAGATCTGGCTAAATATCATTCTGTTTTATCAGAACTGCAGATGAAATGAGGAGGGTCATTAAGCCAGCTACTATTTTAATCACACGGAAGGGAATGAGAGATTCCACTGTAGATCTCTTTGCCTACACCATGCATCCACGTCTCTAAAATCTTCACTGGCTTGGTTGTGATAGCAATTTCAAGAATGTCTATGTATATCTAAATGTAAATTTGTACATTTGAAAAGTATTAGATTATTGGGTTTCAATTATACCATAATAGACCTGCTAAAGCTAAACTAAAAAAAAAAGGGGGAACATAGGACTTAAATGTTCTATTTTGATAAATAATAACCACACCCCAAAATAAGCTTTCAAGCTTTTAATTATATGTAAATACAGAGTGAGAATATCATAAATTAATTATAGACAGGAAGAGTCAGATGTGGCAGACTCAACCTCCAATTTAGTGAGTTAATTATGATTATTATAACCTTCTTAATTATTCGCATTTCTTTGTTTAATGGGGTGATACATGGTTCCTTTTCCCTCTGCATTTGATCCTCAGTGTTTCCACCCTCCCCTCCTGGCCAGCTCCTCCTATATACACACAAACAGCAGTATAAAGGCAGAGAGGTTTCTAAATCTGAATTGTCAGATTTCATGATATCCTTATATTTCTTTTTACTCCCAGGTGTGACTACTGATCCTTAAATATCAAAGCCCTAGCAAAACAACTTATCTTGTACTTGCAGATGTAAGCACACTGGGTCAGGCTGAAACATAACTCTTAAACACACCTCTCTCTCTCTTTTTTTTTTTTTTTTTTTTTGAGACGGAGTCTCGCTCTGTCGCCCGGGCTGGAGTGCAGTGGCCGGATCTCAGCTCACTGCAAGCTCCGCCTCCCGGGTTCACGCCATTCTCCTGCCTCAGCCTCCCGAGTAGCTGGGACTACAGGCGCCCGCCACCTCGCCCGGCTAGTTTTTTGTATTTTTTTTTAGTAGAGACGGGGTTTCACCATGTTAGCCAGGATGGTCTCGATCTCCTGACCTCGTGATCTCCCCGTCTCGGCCTCCCAAAGTGCTGGGATTACAGGCTTGAGCCACCGTGCCCGGCCAACACACCTCTCTCTAAGTCCTGCTAAGGATTCTGATAAGGCATGCCCCTTTGACACAAGTCTGGCCAAATAGTTCTCTATTTTATCATAGCTGCAGATGAAATAAGGAGGAACATTAAGCCAGGTACTCGTTTAATCATAAGGAAGGAAATGGGAAATTCCAAGGTAGACTTCTTTGCCTACACCATGTGGCCAGGTCACTAGAATCTGCACTGATGATTATGGGGTGCCATTAACAAGATTGTATTTTAACATTTAGAAAATAAAAATGAAGATCATGAGATTGTACGTTAGCTTCCTACTTTGCTACTTTAATCTGTGTAGAGTCCTTCGGTCAGAAATCATAAAATGGTTTGGCAGAGGATAATTGTTAAGATTGAGAATTCTAGGTTTCTAAGCTACTACCAATTATTAAAGCAGAAAAATTCACCCCAACATTTTATGTATGGAACTAACTGAAATGTGGTCTATTTTTCTAATAAAATCTACAAACTTCTTTTAGTTACATTTAAATGAACATAATAGCTTTTATTTTTCATGAAACTGATCTATTAAACACTGTCTTTAAAAATGCATAGTCCTCCCCCTCCTTACCATAGCATTAGATACAAGACTATTTTATAGGCATTATGACATTTAGCTATGCAATTATATTCCTGGCTCCATTGGTTACATAGTAAACTACTATGATAAGAACATAATTATTTACCTTTGTAACTGTTTTGCTTAGTATAAGATCTGGCACGTAGTAGGCATCCATTCATTTAATGGATGAATGTAAAGAATTTTAGCATTCATACTGGAGAAATTATGACAGAACCGATATTTCTACACTGCTGCTGTCACAAACTATGGAAGATAAATCACGTAATAAATAGTATATGAAACTAAATAAATAAGGCTAAAGGTGTTCATACTCATTTTAATTGCTGTGTGGGGATTTTTATAGAAACAAACATTTTACAACTTCTTGAGAACCTCCATTGAGTACACTGCAGGAGACTTTATACATTGTTACTGATTCTTGTGTTAGCTCTTCAAAGTAAAATATTGGTTGTATTTCAGCCTTGAAGGAAATAATTCTTGTACAGCTAAAGTGACTGGACTGAATTGGGACATTGCAAGTATTTATGCTTTCTGGTGATTTTATCTTTAAATTAAAATGCAAAACGGTGAAGGAAATGTATCATGTACATTTACTGAGTGGTAAAGTAATTTGGAGCCTGAGATATTTTCAGTGCCACAACTTTTGGACTAATTAACTTTTCTGTGTAATTGTATCCTGGTTGCAGTCCAGCATGGGAGCGATACATTGCCCTCTCTGAAATTTTCTTTCTTTATTGGTCCAGTCTTTCACATCACATATTTGTTTCTACTTCTTAGAACTTATATTTCATATCCCCAGAAAAGGTATGGGCGATTCTAACTCATAGAACATTCAAATAAAAAAGATAATCCCAGGCACTCTGAGAACCATTCTGGTACAAGCATTTCCCAAGGATTGCAAAGTGGCTTGAACAGGCCTTCCCAACTCCCTAACTCAGCCATCTTACCTAAACTGTGTTAATTCTGGCTGCTTTCTGTCTTGAAGCTCCTCAGTTTTGACTATTGTAGCCCCACATTCAGAGCATTTTCTCCTGGACATTAATTGTTATCATAATATGTTTGAATATCAAATAATGAATTAATATTAAATAAATGAGCATTATATTCTTCCCAAGTCATCACAATAGACTCAAAGGTAAGAATATTATTTTTCTTTAAAAGCATGCATTGAATATACGTTTTTATAGAAATGCATATTTTCAACTGAATAGTCTCATGTATGCTAAAGATGTATAGGATTGAAACTTCAGGTTGTATACTATATTAATGTCATTCAGAATAGCCAATAATAAATGTCAATAAGAGCAATCTGTTTTTATCCAAAGTATCTTGCACTTAAAATTTACTGTAATAGAATTATTATTCAGTTAAATATCCATGTAACTTGATTTGAAGGCAATGTAAAAGCACACTGTTAACATATGTGTATATGTTTTCTATACACTGGAGCTTTATCTAGTAGCTAAAATACAGTAAATTGAATTGATTTGTAGTTGAGTTTTCAGATACGCTTCTCTGTTTCAGTGCTGTGATGAAATAGGGGACATATTACAGGAGTTAAGAGCTAAACTGTTAAGGAAGATGAGCTGGATTTGTAGCTATCTGAGAGTCCACGGTAATGCTATGTACTTTCATGCATTTAATCAGACTTCATGGCTCCATAGTGTAGGTCTCAGGTCTCTTAGGAACTCATCTATAATAAATATTTTATTCTATTAATACTAAGAATTGTGGTCATACACCAAACTGAACAAAAAACTGTTATGTGATTTCCAATACAATGCTCTGTAATTTATGTGTCATAAAATCCAAGGATAGTCTTATCTCGAATATTGAACTATAAAGTTTAAGTACTGAATCAAATATAGTCAAGGGACTAGAAAATGTCTAAATCAGTAAAATAATTGTATAGAAACACTTGCTTTAGTTTTTGTTATTTTTATAACCTCTTATTTGTGTCCTGAACATAATTTAAATTTAACATCTTCTAACATATACCATAATGTATTGATGAGTAATCTTGGAAACTAATGAATGTTTCTATTACAGTGAGATATTATACTATGTCATTCACAGTTAACTTTTCCATAATAGGAGACCAAGTTTCAATAATGCTGTTTTTCTCTCAGAGTCACATCATAAAGCCTTTTTTTCTTTAGAAATTCATAACTCTTTGTCTCCTGTATTATCTTATTTAATAATTGAAGTAAACATAAATCTAAACCCAACTAAGTTAAGAGATCCTAAAAAATTGTGATTTCACATGAAAATATATCACATAAAGTTAAGCACTATTCTGTGGCTAGCTTTTATTCGTGGAGAATGATGTTTATAAGATTTTCTTGATATTAAGTAAACACTGAACACTAATCAATCTCTCTAATTAATGTTAGACATTGCCAAAGAGAAAAATAAAAATTAACTGGAATTTATTATTCTTCTTCCACAAAATTCTGTTTTTTTTTTAACTACAGTTGCTATTAATTTAAAAAAAACATGGTGCATTCATTTTTAAAGAAATCCAAGTTAATGCAAGTGAATATGATGTTTCTGACTGAATGTGAAATGACAGTTTTAAAATTTGAAAAAATAAAAAGTTAATACTGCTACTATATTCGTATAAATTTATTTATTTATTTGTGGAACACTTAAAGATATTATGTTTGAAGAAAAGGAAATCTTCCATGTTCTTTCATTTGCTTATTTTTAGCATTTCTAAGTTCATATAGGAAAAAATTCTCTGTTAGGTAACAAATGACAAATGTAATATTTTATAAAGTATATAAAAATATTCAAGTATTGCCTTTCTGCTGCAGAGTAAAAAAGGCCTGGAAAATTGGGTAAGTTTTTCATGCATTCTTCATGTTTATTTACCAGCTAACACCTTTACAGTGTTATCAAAAGAATTACATGAAGTGGAAGAAGTAATAGGGGAATAAATGGTGATTATATGCTTTGGAAGGAAAAGACGATCTAGAGATAATTTCTTTTTGTGCTGGCCATATCTAAGTCCTGTCCTTAATTCTTCATCAAATTTACTAACAGATACCTATATCATGCTACATCAGAAATCTAAAATAAGTCAGATTAGTAGTGACCATGGTCATGTTTCTTTAAAAATTCATTCTGTAACTGGAGTGTCTCCTGAGAATGCTAAGTTGAGTTTACTGGCGAGCATTTCTTAAGAGATATTACTGAGGTCAATACAGAGATTGCAAACAGTGTGCTGCTAGTCTAAACATTTCCAAGTCAGGAGTAAGGAGACAGTCCATTTCTCCACCTAGATTATGAAATCTTTGAGGACAGCAACTGTGTCTCAATCCCTTTGAGTCTTCTAACTTCCATGATAGAACACAGTATGTGCCAGGGCTAATGTTTGTCACACTGACTGTAAACTATGGGTTGAGAGATAAAGTAGTAGAGCAAAGACTGAAGGAGCACATAGGTCACCGTGTAAAAGCCTGAGGTGGGGTCATAAAAACAAGAAGCAGGAATTATATGCAGGAACTGGCATTGGGGTAAGGTGTGAATGCATTGAATTCTCAACAGGAAATTCAGGTGGCACCATCTGTGAAGACCTTCTACTTTTCCTTTTGTTTATGCTCTGATTACTACAAGGATATGAATTCTCTATGTTTTCTTGACTGCACAGCCCCAGTGCAACAGCCTAGTCAATTTCATCATCATAGTTGATCCCATAACCCAGCATACCATCTTTGCCTTTCCCATTGTGTTTATCTGACTAAAGAAGTTAACCTCTGGCCCTTCTCTTCCCTACATCTTGTCCAAGTTAGGGTATGCAGCCCATTATGTGTGTGGGGACTGGAAAGATAAAAGGGGTAGAGGCCCTTGCAATAATTTGAGATTTTGTATGGTTAAGTTTAAGCAGGACCCCCTGCTATCAGAAAAGTAAATACGATTCTGGCTATAGCAACAGTGGAAGACAGAATAGAAAGCAAGACAGGCAGCCACTGACAGTGACCAGCAAAAACAGAGAAAGATAAGGGTTGGGGATTGGGAGAAGTAATAGAAAAATTTGATAGAAGCTAGGAGAGACAGAGACAACTTTGGGGACACTTACAGAGTAATAAGTGTCCATTCTGCTAATTTTTAGAGTTGAAAAGCCTCAGAATACTATTTAACTTTATTGAGATATACTTTATATATAATAAATCACTAGTGTTGAGTATACGAATCTATAATATTTGACATATATGAAATCATATAACCACCATGACTATCAACATAAATGATTTATTCACTAACCCAACCCAAAATGCTTCTTCTTGTTCCTTTGTAATCAATCTCCACCTCCCTGGCCTCTGACTTCCTTTCGCTATTAGTAGATCCTTTATTATAAATACTTTCAACATCTAAAAATATATAAAGAATTAAAAATTCACCTATATAGTTACAGAAATTTTCATCAGTCTTAGTATTTGGGCATAATTTCTATCTTTTAAAATACTAAGTATCACAGGCAGAGTTAAACTCCATATTAACTCCCTGAAAATTCCTCTCCTCTCTAGAGATAACCACTGTCTTGATTTGGCATTTATCATTCTTGTGTGTATTTTAATTTATTTACTATCTAATTTTATGTACATAGGTTATATATATGACTACTTGCCTTTTTTTTTTTTTTTTTTTTTTTTTTTTTTGAGACGGAGTCTCGCTCTGTCACCCAGGCTGGGGTGCAGTGGCGCGATATCAGCTCACTGCAAGCTCCGCCTCCCGGGTTCACGCCATTCTCCTGTCTCAGCCTGCCGAGTAGCTGGGACTACAGGCGCCCACCACCACGCCCGGCTAGTTTTTTTGTATTTTTAGTAGAGACGGGGTTTCACCGTGTTAGCCAGGATGGTCTCGATCTGTTAGCCAGGATGGTCTCGATCTCCTGACCTCTTGATTCACCGCCTCGGCCTCCCAAAGTGCTGGGATTACAGGCGTGAGCCAACGTGCCCGGCCTACTTGCCATTTTTTAAAGTGAATATAGATACCATAATCCCGAACATATTCTGTTATTTTTTTTCTCAATGTTATGTTTCAGGATGTATTGATAAAGCTTATTTATACATATCATTCCCTTTACCCACCTAAGATTACCTCACTCTCCTTCTATTTATTTATTCCTTCTATTTATGGATAACTTAAATTGTTTCTAATATTCAGCAATTATAATCTATGAAGCAGTTAACATACTTGTTTGGGTATTCTTACATCCAAATAGCAGAGGTTCTCTAAGATATTGCATCTAGTAATGAATTGCTGACCCATAGAATGTATACCTCTTAAATTCTTCTAAATATTGATAAATTGCTCTTCAAAGATGTTGAAGATATTTATTCCACCTCAAAACTATATGATAGTCCCTGTAGTCTTATGCACTTATCAATATTGATACTAAAGATTTGTTAGTGTTTGTACATTCTAAAGGGTATGGAAAGATATCCATATTGTACAAACCATTAGTGTCTTCTCCTCTTTGGTCTTAGCATATTTTGCTATTGAATGTGTTGTCTTTTGTTATTGTCTTGTAGCAGTTTTTAATATGTTCTAGTTAGTGTCTGCTGTTCATTTGAGTTGCATCTATTTTCTTTCAGTCATTAGTGTGACTTTCCACTTTGATTTTTTTTTAATTGTAAAGATATTAATTTGAATGTATTCACATGTCACATTCATTCCAGGTTCAAGTAACTGGTAGCAACATGAAACATTACTGAGAACATACTCCAAGAATACATATCAATTTTATGGATTCATTTATTTCACATATTAGGTGTAAGTTAAGTATTTTATGAATATTTTTCTATTTAAATCTGACAAAGTTTTCTGAGGACAGATGCGAGAAACTGAGGAAGAGAGGAGTGAAGTTATTTCCCCAAGGTCACACAGGTAAGTGACAGAGACAAGATTCAAACCAAGGCATTATATATACAGAATCCCTGTTCTTACTGAACATAATGTGTGCTCGCCCTCCTTGCTTTAGCTTTCCAAACAGTAAGGATTCCCTAGCAGATCCTTGCTTTAGTACCAACTAGAGTCACTTTTTTTGGTATTTATAATAAATATCAGTTGAGATATTATTTTTTTTCAAAGGTTAAGACTTTTGAGTAGAAAATTAAGAATAAGCATTTTAAAGAGAGCAAGACAGTGTAGTTAATGCTTATAGGTATGTGGATTTGGGTTGTGGTTAAACTAGAAATGAACAGTTCACTTTGTGCAAAACTAGTGCACTTAGTTGAATGCAGAAAGCTGATTGCATTTAGAATGTCCTGAGCCGAGAGAGACAGTTGTTCATGCAGGGAAGTATATCGAGGAAGTTAGGAAATCAACTACTTTATATAGAATGCATTCTATATATTTATGCTTTTGTGAATTCTTATGACTTTAAACGGCATATACAGCTTTGAGGCCTCTAGAGTTGATTATTATTAGTTTCACATTTAAATAACCATTGAGAAGAACCAATATAACATATACCTAATTTAGTGTGACCTAGTTCAATGGCATCATCCTCAGAGTCAACTTTGTTGTATTTATAGATATAAAATGGTTTGAAGACACATTCACTGTGGCAGACTTTGTTGGTGGCTAGCCAGATTCTCTTAATTAACACTGCTTTCCAGGAAAGGCCCAGAGTGCCTCCAGTTGGCCTCTGGGACTCTAGGTTGGAAAACTTTCTCTCAACATTTCTGCACAGGCCAGCCTAGGAATTTTGAAGGGTTAACACTCTCAGAAGTAGTCCACATGCAAATGGAAATTGGAGCTCTAATGCCCCAGCTCTCTTGCCCTTTCAGATGGGAATTGAGACAATGTTGAGGTATGTTCTACTCTACCTAAGTTCCCACAGGACTAGCCATAGTTTTCCAGAGCACTACTGTATTCAATATCATGCTTTTCTTCCTCTTCCTCCTCCTCCTCCTCCACCTCCTCCTCCTCCTCCTCCGCCACCACTACTACTACTTCTTCTTCTTCTTCTTCTTTCTTCTCCTTCTCCTTCTTCTCCTTCTTCTTCTTCTTCTTCTTCCTCCTCCCCTTCTTTTTCTCTCTTTCCAACTTCCCTTGTGTTCCTTGAAATTCCTTGCCACATAAACAACTTCCTCTCAGATCCTTGTCTCAGGATCTGCTTCTAGGAAGACCCAAACTGAGACACATACCAACATTCTGATCAAAATTTAATTGAAAATACTTTCAGTAATTACATTCTGTCTCATTACTTGCATTTTCTTATAATAGTTACTCTACAGTCTATTTCTAACACTCAAATTTTCACTTTGAGTACCAAGGCTGGCTACATAATTTGTGAGGCCCAGTGCAAAAATGAATGTGCAGAGGCCCTTGTTTAAAAAGTAAGAAAAAAAGTGTCTCTAAAGATACTAAAAATATGAAACTTTTTCATTTCTTCTAGCCATCTGTCCGACAACCTGTCAATATGTTTTGTTTGCTTGTTTGTTTCTTGCAATTTAATATAACAGAATGCAGACCTTCAATGGTGCCCAAGACCCCTGCCCTACCACTTTGCACACCCTAGGTTACAGCCTACTGGCTGCTGGATTCCTGTTATTATTATCCATTGCTGCACTGTGCCCTGGCCACGTATGGAGAATCTGTCTCTCTTTCCCATGAGCTGGCTGTCCCAACCTACAGTGGATGCACATTTTCCAGTGGATTACAACCTCAGTGCCAGTCCACACTGGATACCTGATTTTGGATGGGCTAACAGGTCACTCCCACCAAGTTATCTATAGAATGCCTTGGTGCCACAAGTCCTGGGAAGGGATGGCTAACAACATACTTTGCTCAGAAATGGCATGTGGGGTGTGCGCCCAACCATGATTCCCAAACCAGTTCCCAGTACCCTGCCAGAGGTGGAGAGCAGCACCAATGGATGAATGAACACAGGGAGGGGGTGCCAGCCAGGACCAGGGACATCACGGGGAAAGGAATAGGAAGTGTCACTGGGAGGACAGTGGGGGGGAGGAGGCAAGGAGGAACCTGGATAAGGTATGTGGCTATAAACATTCCTGGTGAGGTGTGGAGGTGGCAGCAGCAAAGGATTCATGTCATTTGATGCACCAGGGTTTTGGCACATTTTCTGTTGTCCCATTGGACTCTACTCACAACCACACATTCAAATATGAAATCATTAATAATTTCAAGATGGAGACCAAAAAGTATTAAATGTCAAGTGCCAGATCAGGCCCTTCTGAGCAAGAGGACGTTCAGTAAGATGCGTTAGTCCTGTATTTCTGAAGCCAGCTTGGCAGAGCAAAAGTGCTTGACCCCATTCTCTCTACAAACCATATTTCTAGCTTTTTCAGTTATCACATTGATCACATTTGTCCTTGGAAAATTCTTCTGTTGAAGTTTTTATTATTTATTTATTTTTGAGACAGAATCTCAGTCTGTCATTAAGGTTGGAGTGCAGTAGTGCAATCTTGGCTCACTGCAACCTCCGTCTGCCAGGCTCAGGCAAGCCTCACACCTCAGCCTCCAAAGTAGTTGGGACCACAGGCATGCACCACCATGTTCAGCTCATTTATGTATATATGTATATATAAACCCTGGTGGACAGGATTTTAACCTGTTACCCAGGCTGGTCTCAAACACTTGACTAAAGTGATCTGTCCCTCCAGGCCTGCCAAAGTTCTGGGATTACAGGCATGAACCACTGTGCCAGATCTGTTGAAGTTTTTATATTTCCCACTTCCCAATTACTTTCAAAGAAGATAGACATGTTATTTTTGTTGTTTACATTACCTGCTTCCACATCACTATTGTATCATTTTCCTCTTTCCAGGTATTAATACATAGACATTCCTTCTAATGCTATGTTCCTAGTCTACCAAATATTATCTACCAACTTAAAAAAGAAGTGTATTCTTCCATTGCTTAAATGTATGTGGTCACCTAATTTATTATTTCTTTTTTCAAATATCTGATATTATTCCTGGTGCCTTTAGTTTGTCTAATAACATCACAGTAGTCCTAAATTTCTTTGTCGATAATATTTCCAACAAACACCTTCTTCAGTTAATAGCCAGGCTCCTAATGTCAACCACGAGAAAAATGCTTTCACCATTATCCCCATTCTGTTTAGGATCCTGAGCTTGTCACTATTACATGGGGTACCCTAGATGTGATGGTGGCCCTCTGCTCAACAATCAACATCCAGTGGACAGCATATGAGCCATCACTGGTTATACATATAGGATCAGGAAAGTAGGGTTATTTCTGAAGGAGACTAGTCAGTGTGGCTGGAAATCTAAGGATGACTTTAGAAACTGGAATTTGACCTGAGTTTTTAATAAAGTTTCTCTCCTGCCACAAACACTCCAGGAGACTCCATTATTCAAAATGCGTAATTCTCCTTTTCATTTTACTAAACTGCTCCTGTTTGTTGGAGACAAACAAGAAACTGTGTTGACTGGCTTTATTACAAATTAACGCTATCTAATCTCATCTGCATTTTCATTAACAGTTGGCAATACTTCTGCTTATTTAATGATTCCTTGTGGCATCCTCAGTTTTTTTCCCATTTTTTCCCGCTTCCATTTTAAAGCTTTCATCTCTCATTTTGCTTGGATAACTGCATGTCATTTTTTAAGAATCACCTCATTTATCAACCCGACTGAAATCTCCCATGACAATCACATGCTAGTTACATCAGCCACAAGTTTGGATTGGCTATTTCCTTCATGACCTCCAGTCACTCACTATGTATGCCTTTACTATAATAGTCAATACATTTTTGTTAAATATACTAACTTCCTTCATCTAGTTATCTTCATTCTGACTATAGAAAAACATAATTTTGCTTCTAACCTTACAGAGAAAAATACAAGATGCCTGAAGCTGGCCTAGCTTTGCCCTGAAAGTCAAAATATTCAGCACATTTAGATGTCTTTTGTGTTTTCTATTCCTAAGATTAATCATTCTACAGTCTCTTATTATTTGGGATAGTGCTTAACTCCTTGTATAAAACATAAAATTAAGTTGGTTATCATAGATGATAAACTAAAATATAATATATGAGAAAGAGAACTGATGTACATTACAGCTATTCAAAGAAAATTGACTTTAATTATATAGTGTTTTTAAAATATTTAACAATATACCTTTGGTGCATAGATTTTAGCACATATGTGCATCTTTTATGGCCCAGTACCTAATCTTACTGGTTGTTTTTTTATCACAGTTTTTCTTAACAGAAATGCTTTATTAATGTATGCCATGACTGTAGTTACTGAAATATTACAACTAAAAGAATTCTCCTTGTAGGATATTTAAATGGAATATTATTTAAAACCCCTTTTTAAAATGTACTTTTATTCAAATATCTTACTTTTGGGAAATATAGATAGACAGGGTATATAAAACTATCTGGATTATCAAAGTGTAGTGTAAACATGTTTTTTTTCTCCTGTTTTATCTTTCTATATTCCCTGAAGTAAAATGCAAGAGGTGATAAAATGCAGTGAGAGGAAAAGAAACTTGGTAATAATAGAAACTCAGGAGATAAAACAAAATTCTCACTTTTCCACCTTCATGTTCTAGCACTTTTAGCCTGAACTGTTAATTGTACTTACAGCTTAACATCTGAGTGCCAGCAAGAAAAAAAAAAAAAAGTAATATATTGCATTGAAAACAATTATCGTTGTATTTATAGAGTAAGCAGGAGTTTCATTTTAAAGCTTTTCCAAGTTTTTGTAAATGAAAATAAATGCAAATATTTACATATCCCAGTTTGCCCACCTAGTAGTCTGAGTAATATCTGAAAGCAATTTAAACATTTTCCTCTAAGTGGTAGTAGAAAAAGATGAATCATGTGCATGTCTCTCTTCTGAAATTAATTACATGCAAATTAGACATAGAAGTTTTTTCTACTATAGATTAGTAACTTTTCGATCTTGGAAATGGTGTACAGAGAGCTTAAAAATTTATTTGAATAAGAAATAAAGTTCTTCAAAATATAGCTTCGATTTTGTCAGTTATTACCTAAACTTTTTATTCTCATCAAAATAATTAAGCATCTTGTTCAATCTATCTTCTTCATATTTGACTTGTATTAGAAGGCATGTAGTTAGAAGGCAGCAATTCAGATCATCGGTACCCTGCTTTTCTTTCTCTACCAGAAAGATAGAAGCCAGTTTGGATTATTCACAATTACAGACTCACAAAATGTCAAAATCAAGACCCTTCCAGACAAGGTGACTAACCAAAGTGATTTTAGGAGACTGGGAAGGAAAATTAAGGGCAGTATTGCAAATTACATAATGGATCCTAGAATTTAAGCACACATATTTTCATATTTAGCACCTCTCTGAAAGAGAATTTTTATAATAGTACTGCTTTATATTTAGATCTGTATCATCCTTGGTTGCCTTGTCTGGTTCCAATCCTCTGAGGATACTCTATAAATAATAGTGACACAAAAGCCTCAACATCTTTTGCAGAGGTAAATGTTCTTTGTATACAAAGATTTTGCAGCAAATGGCTCATTCTTACTGGAACCTTCACTGTGCCTATTTTAAGTGTGTCCTTATCTTGTGACTTTTTAAATAAGAAGCAGAAAAAATTAGGGATAAACTTTTTTTTATACATTTGTATAAATGTAAGAGGTGCAACTGTAATTTTGTTACATGTGGAGTGATGACGTCTGGACTTTAGTGTATCTATTACTAGAATAATGTACATTGCACTCTTTGAGTCATTTCTCTTTTCTCACCCTTCTTCCATTTCCATCCCTTCCAAGTCTCCAATGTCTATCATTCAGCACTTTATGTTCATTTGTACATATTATTTCGCTTTTACTTGTAAGTGAGGACTTGTATTTGATTTTCTGAGTTCTTTCACTTAAGATATTGGCCTCCAATTTCATCCATGTTGTTGAAAAGATAGAATTTCAATCTTTTTATTGCTGAATTGTATCCCATTGCACATATATTTTCTTTATTCAGTCATTAGTTGATAGGTGCTTAGAACTGATTCCCTATCTTTGTTATTGTGAATCATGCTGTAATAAACATACAAGTGCGTGTATCATTTTGATATAATAAATTCTTATTCTTTGGATAGATACCTAGCAATGGGATTGCAGGTTCAAATGATTTCTATAAACATAAATGATGTTTGCTGTTTCAACTTTGAATGGCTGGCGCATAGTAGGTGCTCAATAAATATCTGTTGAATGAACAGGCAGAGCAGTTGTTTTCCAACCCAGAATGATTTTCTTGTTTTTTGTTTTTTTTTTTTTAACTTCATGGGTATATACTGGTTGTATATATTTATGGGGTATATGAGAAGTTTTGACATTGGCATGTAATCTAAAATAATCACATGAGGGAGAATGAAGTCTCCATCTCCTCAAGCATTTATCCTTTGAATTACAAACAATCCAATTACACTATTTGAGTAATTTGAAAATGTGCAATTAAGTTATTATTGACTATAGTCACCCTGTTGTATTATCAAATAGCAGGTCTTATTCAATCTTTCTATTTTTTTGTATCCATTAACTGTCTCCACCTCCCCACTATGACCCCCTACTATTCTTCCCAGCCTCTGGTAACCATCCTTTTACTCTATGGATATGATTTCAACTGTTTTGATTTTTAGATTCTACAAATAAGTGAGAACATGGGATGTTTATTTTTCTGTGTCTGGTTTATTTAACTTAATATAGCAGCCTGTAGTTCCATCCATGTTGTTGCAAATGGTTGGATCTTATTTTTTATGGCTGAATGATACTTTATTGTGTATATGTACCACATTTTCTTTGTCCATTCATCTGTTGATGCACACTTGAGTTGCTTCTGAATTTTAGCAATTGTAAACAGTGATGCAAAACACATAGGCATACAGAGATCTATCCGATATACTGATTTCCTTTCTTTGGGGTATATAGCCAGCAGTAGGATTCCTGGATCATATGGTAGCTCAATTTTTAGTTTTTTGAGGAAACTCCAAAGTGTTCTCTAGGGTGGTTATACTAATTTACACCCCCACCAACAATGTGCAAGGATTCCCTCTTCTCTAGATCCTTGCCAGCATTTGTTATTGCCTTACATCCAAAAGACAGGAATGTTATATAATGGTAAAAGGCCTTGTCCAAGAGGAAAATATCACAATCCTAAACGTATAATATGCAACTAACCCCGGAGCTCCCAAATTTATAAAACAATTACTAATAGACCTAAGAAATGAGATAGACAGCAACACAATAATAGTGTGGAAATTCAATACTCCACTGACAGCACTGGATAGGTCATCAAGACAGAAAGTCAACAAAGAAACAATTGATTTAAACTATACCTTGGAACAAACAGACTTAACAGATATATATAGAACATTTCATCCAACAACCACAGAATACACATTCTATTCAACAGTGCGTGAAACTGTCTCCAAGAAAGACCGTGTGATAGGCCATAAAATGAGCCTCAATAAATTTAAGAAAATTGAAATTATATCAAACCCTCTCTCAGACCACAGTGGAATAAAACTGGAAGTAACTCTAAAAGGAACCTTCAAAACAATGCAAATACATGGAAATTTAAATAACCTGCTCCCAAATGAGCATTGGGTCAAAAATGAAATCAAGATGGAAATTAAGGAATTCTTGGAACTGAGCAACAATGACTTCTGTTTTTGTTGCACTATGGTCCAAAAGTGTGTTTGGTATGATTTTCATTCTTTTGCATTTGCTGAGGATTGTTTGTGTTGAATTATGTGGTCAATTTTAGAGTATGTGCCATGTGGTAATGAGAAGAATGTATATTTTTATTGTTTTTAGGTGGAAAGTTCTATAGAGGTCTATCAGATCCATTCCATCCAATGTTGAGTTCAGGTCTGAATATCTTTGTCAATTTTCTGCCTCAATAATCTATGTAATACTGTCAGTGGAGTGTTGAAGTCTCCCCTATTATTGTGTGGTAGTCCTTGTCTTTGTGTAGGTCTCTAAGAACTTGCTTTATGAATCTGATTGTCCGTGTGTTGAATGCATATATATTTCAAATAGTTAGGTCTTTTGGTTGAATTGAACCCTTTATTATTATGTAATGCCCTTCTTTTTGTTTTTTAACCTTTGCTGGTTTGCAATGTGTTTTTGTCTGAAATTAGAATTGCAACCCCTGCTTTTTTTCTGTTTTTCATCTGCTTGGTAGATTTTACTCCATCTCTTAATTTTGAGCCTATGGGTGTCATTTCATGTGATATGGGTTTCTTGAAGATAGTATACCACTGGGTCTTGCTTTGGTTTTCTAGCTTGCCACTCTGTGCTTTAAAAGTGGGGCATTTAGCTCATTTGCATTCAAAGTTAGTGTTAATATGTAGGAATCTGATCCTGTCATTGTGTTGTTAGCTGGTTACTATGTTGGCTTCCTTGTTTGGTTGCCTCATAATGACATAGGTCTGTGTGTTATAGTGTTTTTTTTCTTTTAATTAGCTGACAGCAGTCTTTGCTTTCTACATTTAGTGTTCCTTTCAAGATATCTTGTAAGGCAGGTCTAATGGTAACAAACTCCCTCAACGTTTGTTTATCTGAAAAAGATCATATTTCTTCTTTGCTTACAAAACTTAATTTGACTGAATATGACTTTCTCGGTTGAAGATTTTTTCCTTTAGAATATAGACACCCAATCCCTTCTGGCTTATAGGGTTTCAGTTGAGAGGTCCATTGAGAGACAGATGGGGTTCCCTTTTTAGGTGACCTGACTTTCTCTCAAGATGACTTTAACATTCTTTCTATTATTTTGGCCATGGAAAATCTGACAATTAAATGTCTCAGGGGTGCTCTCCTTCTGTAGAATCTTACAGGAGTTCTCTGCATTTCCTGAATTTGACTGGTGCCCTCTCAAGCAAGTTTGGAAAGTTTTTATTGATAATATCCCAAATTACGATTTCCAAGTTTTTTGCTTTCTTCTCCTCCCTTTCAGCAATGCCTACGATTTACAGATTTGGCCTTTTTACATAATTCCATACTTCTCAGAGGTTTTGTGGATTCCTTTTTATTTATTTATTTATTTTTTGGTCAGGCTATCTTATTTCAGAGACCTAGTATTCAAGTCCAGAGATTTTTCCCTCAGCTTGGTTTATTTTTCTGTTAATACTTGTGATTGCATTGTGAAATTCTTGTATTTTATTATTCAGGTCTGTGATATCCAGTACATTCTTTTGTCACTGGCAATTTTGTCCCTCAGCTCCTGTATCACTGTATTGTGATTCTTATTTTCCTTGGATTGGGTTTTGCCATCCTCCTGAATCTTGACAGTTTTCATTCCTATCCATATTCTGAATTATATTTCTGACATTCTAGCCAGCTCATATTGGTTGGGAACTCTTGTTGGAGAACTGGTGTGGTCATTTGAAGGACATAGGTCACTGTAGCCATTTGATTTATTGGAGTTCTTGTATTGGTTCTTTCTCATTTCTGTGTGTGGTTGTTCCATTAACTACAGTGTAGATTGAGTACAGTCAATAGATTTATTTTCTGGATATTTTCATTGGTCTTTATTTTAAGCTGAGTTCTTGTCTGGTTTCAGAGGGGGATATTTTGGCTGTTACACCTTTGGGATGGCATATTCAGTAGGTGGCAGTTAGGGTTATGGGTCAGTTGGTAGGCTGTCAGTTGTGTGGCTCTCCTATGCTTCCTCACAGTTGCAGCTGTGTTCCTTCTCAATGCTCTGAAAGTGTGGGTTTCTCTCCCCCTTGAATAATGCCTGTAGATCGTGGCTTGGCACTCCTGGGCTGCCGAGTGGAGCTCTAGGACAATCTCAGTGTTTATGTTCCTTCTTGGAGGCAGCAGAGGAAAGGACCTTAGTAGTGGTTGTGGCCAAGGATCGCTTGCTTGTCTCCTGGGGGCTGCACACCAGAGAGAGGCAGGTCAATAATCACTCATGTGATCATTGCCAGATGGAGATTCTGTACTCTGGGCCCAAGCCAGGGTTCACTGCCTAGTGATGAGCAATGGAGGGTGTTTGGAATCTGTCGGGGACAGACTGGCTTTGTCTTCCTGGATCAACTGCACTTCGTTGAGGGTGTGAATAAAGCATTTAGAATCTTTACTCTTTCATTAGTCTGAGGGTAGAAAGGGAAGTTCCACTGTTAGAGACAGTGGCAGAGAGGCTTTCAGTTGCCCCTAGTGGCTCTGTACTGGGAGTTGCTGAGGTGCTTCTGGCTTGATAGCTCTGACAGGGTGTGGCTGGAACACAGTCAGTTATAACCCGTCCAGTGAGTAGATGTGGAAACAGGCACCCACATAGTAGTCAGGCCACTTTTCCATAGGGCTGCTGTGGTATGCTTGAGGCCTGCTCCAGTATCGTGTCACCTTGGATTTTCCGGTACCTGGAGGTCTGACTAGTGAAGGCTTAGAAACAGCAAAGATGGCAACCTGCCCTTCCCTCTTGAAGCTCTGTCCCAGGGAGGTGCGGACTTGTTGCTGGCCCAAATTCACCTGTAGAAGTTGGCTGGGGATTCCCGTGCAGAAATCTCATCCAGTGAGGAGGAACAGAATCGGGTACCTGCTTAAAAAATCAGTCTGGCCATGTTTTTGTCAAGCAGCTATGTTTTGCTGGGGGTACACTTCAGCCCGTGAGCACCTCATACACTTCAAAGCCCAAAGACTGGAATAACTAAGTCACCCAAACATCAAAGATGGCTGCCTACCCCGCCCTCTGAAAGCTCCATCCCAGGGAGATTTGAAACCTCCATCAGTCACAGAATACAAGCGAGGGTAGCTGGAAAACCCAGTTGGGAGGCCCCATCAAGTGATGAGGAATGGAAGAGGGGACCCACTTAAAAGAGCAGCCTGACCATGTTTTCACAGGGCAGCTGTGCTGTGCTGGGAGTCCACTTCATCTCCTGGTCCTCTTGGACTCTCCAAAGTCTGAAGACCAGAATAGCTAAGTTACCTAAACAGCAAAGATGGTGCCCCACCCCTCCCTCTGGGAACTCCTTCCCAGGGAGACTGCATATCTCTGTCTGGTGCAGAACACTGGTGGGGGTGACTGTAGACCCCCGTTGGAAGGTCTCTCCTAGTGAAAAGGAATAGGTTTGGAGAGTAGTTCAGAAAAGCAGCCTGGCCATATATTTTTAGAACAGCCGTGTTGTTTTGGGGTACCATTTCTACCCCTGGTTGTCTTGGACTCTCCAAAGTCAGAAGACTGGGAAGGCTATTTTTTTGTCCAAAAAGCAAAGATGACTTCCTACCCCTCCCTCTGGGAGCTCTGTCTCAGAGAGGCTTTATATCTCTTTTGGGTGGACAATGCTGGTTGGGTTGGTTTGAGGCCTGGTTGGGAGGTCCCACACAGTTGGTTTGAGGCCTGGTTGGGAGGTCCTTTACCACAGAGGAGGTAAAGGATTGGGAACTCGCTTAAAAAAGCAGTCTGGCCATGTCTTTATAGAGCAGCTGTGCTGTACTGGGGTATCCCTCCTGCCCCTGGTACATTTGGACTCTTCAAAGCCAAAAGGCTAGAATGGCTAAGTCACCCAAACAGCAAAGATGTCACCCCACCCCTCCCCACTGGATCTCTATCCCTGGGAGGTGCAATGATGCTGTGGGTAGCTGGCTGGAATTAGATAGTTTCTTTATTCTTGACCTTTTAGAGTTTGGTTATTACATGCTTTGAGGTAGTATTACTTGGATTATATCTGCTTGGTGATCTGTAACCTTCTTGTAATTGGATATTGATATGTTTCTCCAGGTTTTGAAAGTCCTCTGTTATCCCTTTGGGTAAACTTTCTACTTCTCTTTCTCTACTTCCTTTATAAGGCCAATAACTCTTAGAGTCACCCCATTGAGGGTGTTTTTCTAGATCCTGTAGGCATGCTTTATATTTTTTATTGTTTTTTTCTTTTGTCTCCTTTCTGTATTTTCAAATATCCTATCTTCAAGCGCACTAATTCTTTTTCTCTGCTTGATGCATTCTGCTATTAATGAACTCTGATGCATTTTTCAGTATGCCAATTGCATTTTTCACCTCCAGAATTTCTGCTTGATTTTTTAAAGTATTTTGATCTCTTTGTTAAATTTATCTAATAGAATTTTCAATTCCTTCTCTGAGTTATCTTGAATTTCTTTGAGTTGACTCAACACAGCTCTTTTAAATTCTCTGTCTGAGGGGTCACATATCTCTGTTCTAGAGGATTGGCCCGGATACCTTGTTTTGTTTATTTGGTGAGGTCATGTTTTCCTGGATAGTGTTGATGCCAGTAGGTGTTCTTCAGCATCTGGACAGTAAAGAGTTAGGTGTTTATTTTATTCTTCATTGTCTGAGGTAGGTATTTATTTTATTCTTCATTGTCTGGACTTACTGGTAGTTGTTCTTTTTGGAAAGGCTTTCTAAATATTTGAAAGGACTTGTATGTTGTGATTCAAGCTGTATCTGCTTATGGGGACACCCCCGGCACAGTAATGTTGTGGTTCCTGCAAATGCAGATAGGTATCACCTTGATGTCCTTAGACAAGATCTGTGAGATTTATCTGAATTACCAGGTTCTCCTCTCCCAGTTTCTCCAAAACAAACAGTCTCTCTCTCTCTCTGTTCTGAGCCACCTAAAGCTGGGGATATAATGACAAGTACCCCTGTGGCCACCACCACCACTATGACTGTTCTGGGTCAAACCTGAATCCAGCACGGTACAGGATCTTGCCCAAGGCCTGGGTCTTGCCTAAAGCCTGCTAATAACCACAACCTGGCTATTGCCTACATTCACTCAAGGCCTTGAGCCTCTACAGTCGGCCAGTGTCAAAGTCAACAAGGCCTATGTCCCTCCCTTCGGTGCAGTGAGGTCCCCATAAGGCACAGGTGGGTCCAGAGGTGTTGTCTAGGAGTCAGGGACTAAAGTCAAAAACCTTAGAAGTCTACCTGGTATTCTATTGTACTGCAGCTGATCTGGCACACAAACTACAGGCTGTAGTTATTTCCCACTCTTCCCTCTGCTTTTCAAGGGCAGAGGAGCCTTACTCCATAGCCACTACCACCCCCAGGCCATGAAGAGTAATGACAGACTATTGTGGATATTTTCTTAATGTCCATTCTCTCTACGTCAGCTATGCTATTTGAGCTGGGTCTCATCCTTCAGGGCAGTGGGCTGCCCTCTGGCTCAGAACAGGTCTAAAAATGCTATTCAAAAGTCAAGTTACCAGATGATGACTGCTGTCAGAACTGATTCCTTTCCTTTAAGTCAGTGGGTTCCCTTCTGGCTCAGAGAGTGTCTGGAAATGTTGTCTGGGAGCTAGGGCCTCAGGACTCTGATGGATGCCCTATTCGGCAGTGGCTGAGCTAGTATCCAAGATGCAAGACAAAGTCCTTCCCACTCATCCTTATCCTCTTCTCAAGAGTAAGGAAATGGCCTTTTTTGGAACCCTGAGAAGCACAGTGTAGGGCTACAGAAGAGGTGATGCCAGCACTCCCCAAACTGCCCCTGGTGGTATCTCAGTAGATTGTGTGTCTCCCCAGTCTACTCTCTCTGGGCCTAGTTCAGCACTAGGACTTGTCTAAAAGTTGCAGTCTTTATGGCCTAAACTGACATTCAGGTTCATTTAGAGACACAGAGCACTGTAGCCCATGTTGGTAAAGTTTCTGGAAACTCAAATTCGGATCGCTGGGATGGGTGATTCCCCTCTAGCTAGGGCAGGTTTAAATGCTCCCTCCATGGGTGAGCGTCAGCTGTGTTTGGTCCAGTTTCCCATTCTGCTCTTACAGAACAGCATTAAGTTCAATGCTTCACAGTTGCTGTGTTCTCCCTCCCCAAGTGCCGAGAGGTGCTATATGCACCATGTTGCCAGTAGATAGGGGAGAGGTGGCATCAGCAATTCAATATTATTTTTTTTTCTATCTCTTTAGTGTCTCTTTTAGAAAAACTAAAAGAGATAAAACAGGATACTTTACTATTGTAAATAGTGCTGCAATAAACATACATGTGCATGGGTCTTTATAGTAGAATTATTTATATTCCTTTACATATGTACCTAGTAATGGGATTCCTGGGTCAAATGTTGTTTCTGGTTCTAGATCCTTGAAGAATTGCCAAACTGTTTTCCACAATGCTTGAGCTAATTTACATTCCCAACAACAGTGTAAAAGCATTAATCCTCAGCAAACTAGCACAGAAACAGAAAACCAAACACCGCATGTTCTCATTCATAAATGGGAGTTGAACATCAAGAACACATGGACACAGAAAGGGGAACAACACACACCAGGGCCTTTTGTGGGGTAGGGGTGAGAAGAGGGAACTTAGAAGACAGGTCAACAGGTGCAGCAAACCACCATGACACACGTATACCTATGTAACAAAACTTCCCGTTCTGTACATGTATCCTTTTTTTTTTTTAGAAGAAATAAAGAAAGAAAAACAGGTACTATGATGGCTTATCTGATTTTTGGTTTTTATAAAGATGTTTTTCCTGTATAGATTGTTGTTAAATTGATCCTTATGGAAAGGACCATCAGTGCAGCCTTGTAGTCTGCCATCTTGCGCTGCCTCTCTCAAGACTGATTTTCGATCTCAAGACAGCATTTTAGGTAGTTAGATTAAAAAACAGTGATTCTAATATTCCGTATGTTGGTCTTTTTTGATTCTCTCTTATAATTGTTATTGACATTCTTATATGTTCCCCAAAATATGAAGTATTTCATGATTTTAATTACTATATATTCTCCAAAGCCATTAATTTATTTACTTATATCACAGATACGTATTAAGAATCTGCTAAATAAAATACATGAGGAATACAGCCCAGCCCTCAAAGAGCCTATAGTGTAAAGGGGAAAATACGTAATAAGCCATCACCTATTTATTGAGTCATAATGAATTTTATAAAGAATTGTTTAGGTACTTTGACAGCATTAAATGGGAGTAAATGCCTTGACCTTTTTAAGTCCTTACTGAATAGATGCCAGTTCAGTGTACAAGGGTTACCATTTTTGTTACATTTCTTGTACTTTTGGAAGTTTCAAAATTAAATGCTGTTTATTTCAATTTTTAAGATGAGATTTTGTAAATAGAATATTTGAAAACATTGGACAACAGAGTCTTCTCAGTGCTGTTATACATGCTGAAGTAAACCATAAAAAAGAATTGTGATTTTATTTTCTCTATAGTTAGTTACTTATGTTTAATAACTATCTTTTGAGTTGTTCCTTTTTACATTCTGCATAAGAAATTCAAAATGAATATTAATGACGTATTTCCTTAGGTGTTTTAATTTTGTATGAGTTCTTTATATAGCAAAAATTGTCTTTGTTTATTCTGCCTTTCTCTATATCATATCTGACACATAGTATGTTTTTAATAAATGTTTACTAAATATGTAGCAGTTATGGTTGTGTTGATGATTTTTTAGACATTTTTTGATGTCATTAATTGTTTTCAGTAGTTCATTGAAATACCATAGAGATAATCTTAATGTAATTTTTGAAATGAAAATATTAGGAAATACTATAAAACAGGAATTTTATGTGGTATGTAAATTAATAATATTTTCTTTACATTTAGAGATGTCTTGTACCATTAATCCAGCCTATAGTTAATCATTATCAAGTCTAAATTTAAAAATCTGTAAAATACTAACACTCATAAAATACGTTTCTGACAATTTTACAGCTCATTACAACTGAGATGCTGTTAATTGTTGCCAGTTAGAGCAAAATGTACATAGATTTGAATAATTTGCTATCATTGAAATAATCAGTTATTTGTCTTCTTAATTGAAATTCAAAATCAGTTCTGATCATAGCAAAAGTGCCCAGGTTTCTCTGTAGCACCTGATTTAGTCTGGTTACAGATAAGGCTTGATCTTTCTTCAGTTACCAACAAACTACAAATGCTCCCCCCATAGAAAGACAAGTTGTTGACTGGTTTTCGATCTGGTGTCTGGCGTGATTTCCTCACATTGTTCTCTCTATTCTTATGTGAAAAAGTGGAGTTTTGAAAAGGCCTAAACTTTGTTGTCTACAAATATGGATTTGTGCACAATGTCACATATACTTGGAAACTGTTTTCTTATTTTCACAGCCTTTCATGTTGGTTTTAGGATGTTTGGAAATTCGAACCTTTAAGTGATTGTCAAGTATTTCTTTCACAAAGAACAGTTTTTTCAGAATAGCTCACCCAAAATGTCAATTTACATTATATCTATCTTACCATGAGGTTTTCTTGGAACGGACTTCAGCTCATCATTTAAGAACCTAATAACCAGGCTGCATTGTTATTTCCCATTGTTAGAGTACGGCTTTCAATGCCTTACAATTCTACAAATGTGTTTCACTGTCTTTCTGCAAGGGTGGCTTAAATTCTTCATAATCCTTAATGATAATATAGTACTTTTGGTATTAAATATTCTACATATTTCCCATATAATTTTTGAAAATTACACAAATATGAATCACAATATACATTTCAAGATGCCTTTCTTCTTCATATCTTTCTTCCTAGACTAAACTATAGTTAAAATCTAGTATATCATTTCAGACTCTCAGTGCTCTCTAGCCTCAAGGATACAAATATATTTCATAGATAAGACTTTTCCCACAGACTGCATTATACCAAAATAAATAATTATATTATTTTACTTAAAAATATATCTTCCAATAATATTATGTATAGATTGATACTATTCTTTTGGACACTGTATTAGTCTGTTTTCATGCTGCTGAAAAAACATACCTAAGACTGGGAAGAAAAAGAGATTTAGTTGGACTTACAGTTCCACATGACTGAGCAGGCCTCAGAATCATGGCGGGAGGTGAAAGGTATTTTTTACATGGCAGCAGCAAGAGAACATGAGGACGAAGCACAAGAAGAAACCCCTGATAAACCCATCAGATCTCGTGTGACTTACTCACTGTCATGAGAATAGTATGGAAAAGACTGGCTCCCATGATTCAATTTTCTCCCCTTGTGTCCTTCCTACAACATGGGGGAATTTTGGGAGGTACAATTCAAGTTGAGATTTAGTGGGGACACAGCCAAATCATATCATTCTGCCCCTGGCCCTTCCAAATCTCATATCCTTATGTTTCAAAACCTCAAAACCAACCATGCCTTTGCAATAGTCCCCCAAAGTCTTAACCCATTTCAGCATTAACTCAAAAGTCCACAGTCCAAAGTCTCATATGAGACAAAGAAAGTCCCTTTTGCCTATGAGCCTATAGAATCAAAAGCAAGCTAGTTACTTGCTAGATACAATGGGGGTACATTGGGTAAATACAACCTTTCTAAATGGGAAAAATTGGCCAAAACAAAGCGGCTACAGGGCCCATGCAACTCTGAAATCCAGCAGGGCAGTCAAACTTCAAAGATCCAAAACGATCTCCTTTGACTCCATTTGACTCCAGGTCTCACATCCAGGTCATACTAATGCAAGAGCTGGGTCCCATGATCCTGGCCATCTCTCTCCTGTGGCTTTTCAGGGTACAACCTCCCTTTCAGCTGCTTTTACAATGTGGCATTGAGTGTCTATGGCTTCTCCAGACTCACGGTACAAGCTGTCAGTGGATCTACAATTCAGGAGCCTGGAAGATGGTGGCCCTCCTCTCACAGCTCCACTAGGCAGTGCCCCAGTAGGGATTCTGTGTGGGGGCTCTGACCCCACATTTCCCTTCTGCATTGCCCTAGCAGAAGTTCTCCATAGGGCCCCACCCCTGCAGCTAACTTTTGCCTGGGCATCCATGTGTTTTCATAAATCTTCGGAAATCTAGGTGGAGGTTCCCAAAGTTCAATTCTTGTTTTCTGTGCACCTGCAGGCTCAACACCATGTGGAAGCTGCCTGAACTGTACATTGATTCCTTTCAGCCATGGCTGGAGTGACTTGGCCACAGGGCACTAAATCCCTAGCCTGTACACAGCACAGGGATCCTGGGCTCATAACACAAAACCACTTTTTCCTCCTAGGCCTCCAGGCCTGTGATGGGAGGGGCTGCCATGAAGGTCTCTGACATGACCTGGACACATTTTCCCCTTGATCTTTGAAATTAACATTAGGGTCCTTGATATTTATGCAAGTTTCTGCAGCTGGCTTGAATTTCTTCCAGAATTTTCTTTTTTTTCCTATTGCGTTGTCAGACTGCAAATTTTCCAAACTTTTATGCTCTGCATTTTTATAAAACTGAATACCTTTAACAAAACCCAAGTCACTTCTTGAATGCTTTGCTGCTTAGAAATTTCTTCCATCAGATACCCTAAATCATCCTTCTGAAGTTCAAAGTTTCACAAATATCTAGGAAGGAGACAAAATGCCTTCAGTCTGTTTGCTAAAACACAATGAGAGTCACCTTTACTCCAGTTCCCAACAAGTTTCTCATCTCCATCTGAGACCACCTCAGCCTGGACCTTATTGTCCACATCACTATCGACATTTTGGGTAAAGCCATTCAACAAGTTTCTAGGAAGTTCCAAACTTTCCAACGTTTTCCTGTCTTCTGAAACCTCCAAACTGTTCCAACCTCTGCCTGTTACCTAGTTCCAAAGTGGCTTCCACATTTTTGTGTATCTTTTCAGCAGCACCCCACTCACTTGATACCAACTTACTATATTAGTCTGTTTTCACTTTGCTGATAAAGACATACCTGAGACTAAAAAGAAAAAAAGGTTTAATTGGACTTACAATTCCACATGACTGGAGAGGCCTCAGAATAATGGCAAGAGGCAAAAGGCACAACTTACATGGCAGCGGCAAGAGAAAATGAGGAAGAAGCAAATGTGGAAACCCCTGATAAACCCATCAGATCTCATGAGACTTATTCACTATCATGAGAATAGCATGGGAAAGAACTGCCCCCATGGTTCAATAACCTCCCCCTGGATCCCTCCCATAACACGTGGGAATTCTGGGAGATACAATTCAAATTAAGATTTGGTGGGGACACAGTCAAACCATATCAGTCACGTAATATTCTGTAACATTTAATTACAATAATTTATTATGTCATTTATGACCTTTTGTGATATGAGATTATTCTTTCATATTCTTGAAACATTTGACCAGACTTTAATGATAACATAACAAAGTAGAAATGTTCCCTGACATTTGGAGTACTGATTAGGAAGGCCTTTGCCAAATGTGTTATGAGAATGGTTCAATGAAACACATCTTAATGGCTTTGCCATAAGGAGCTTTTGCCACAAATACATTATGTATTGAATAGTCTATTTCTGTATCAACAAAAAGACCATAGCAAAAAGTATCTGCCTATATTTTAACTGGAAGACTGAGTAAAAAGATGGCCCTCAATAATGTGGGTATACATGATCTAATCAGATGAGGCCCTGATAGAACAAAAAGGTATAGGAAAGGTGAATTTGTTCTCTGTTCTTGAGTTGGGATATCCATCTTCTCCTGCCCTCAGACATCAGATCACCTTTGCACTCAGACTGAATTACACCTCAGGTCTGCATGGTTCTCTAGGTTCTCTAGCTTGCACATGGGAGATCTTAGGACTTCTCAGCCTTCATAATCAAATGAGCCAATTTTAATAATGTATATGTACATATTTCTATATATTCTATTGGTTCCATTTCTTTGGAGAATCATGACTAATACAAGCACTTATTAATATCTATCTGATACTACATTTTTAAAAAAGCACCACTTGAATTTACTTATGGCCATGTAATAGAAAGATCAAATCAATAATTTTATTTAGGTTTTGTATGTTATATTGTTAAATTTCAACACAAAGACATAGACTGGGAAATTGAAGCTATTCTGATACAGAAAATTGATTGTTTTTCAATATGATATGTGATCTTCAATGTAACATACATCTTAATTTCTCAGTGTCAAATTATTTATTTTACATTAAATTTTACCAATTAATTCAGGTTTATTGCTATAGAGCAGAGGTTAGCTAAGTTTTTCTGTGAAGAACCAGACAGTAAAAAAGTGCCTACAATGAGCCATCTTTTAACAGTTGCAATATCTCAACCTTTCCACTGAGTGCAAAAACAGCTATAGACAATACATAAACTAATGAGCATAATGAGTCTCAATAAGCTTTATACAGTAAAACAAGTGGTGAACTATAATTGTCCTGCAGGCTATAATTTGCTGACCTTTGCTATAGTTGAAATTAGATTCAAGTATCTATGTGGGCATGGGTTAATATAAAAATATTCTCAAAATCAAAGTATTAGACATATTTATGAACTTAAAAAATTTTATTCAGTTTTTCCTCTCCTGATTTCAAAATAAATGTTTTAAAGCATTGGTTTCAGATGACAGTACTGGGTCTCAACATAAATTATTTCTCCATGTTAATACTTATGTTGGTCTTTAATATAATTGGTTCCAAAAATCCTATAATAAACAGAATAAAGAATAGAAGTAATTATTAAAGAAGTTAACACTCATTGATCTTAGATTATAGCACTGAGCTTTGTGAGAAAATATTTTCTGAGGTTAATATTTTTTACTGACCTTTAAGAAATTTAGGGAGTATCAATTTTATTCTACCCCTGAAGCATGGAATATGAACATCTTATTTCCAATCTGTGATAAATAGTATGACACTCTGGAAGAATATTATACCTCTCTAACACATTAGATGTGAGGCTTGCTTTGACATGCCATATGAATATAAGTGCCATATGTTACTTCTGAGCATATAATTTAAGAGTTGTTAGGTGATTCTGCCATTCCTTTTTTCCTTCTGTTATGAGAATCTTATCTCTCAGGTAGAATATGCTCCTCTAGCTTAGATCTCAAAAAGAAAATATTTGAAGCAAAGTCACTGCTGACCTACAGCCTATCATGTAATAAGAGGAAAAAATAAATGTTAGTTGTTGTAACTTACTAAAATTTACAATTCCTTTGCTGCCATAAATAACCAACTGAAAGTTTATATAAACATTTCTTACAGAAATTGGTTGATAGACAAATAAAAATCCTAAAACTTGTAAGATTGATGTTATAATCCTGGAGTAGGTAGCAAGGAAATTGTTATCACAGGCTGTAAAAATGATGATCTATGTTGCGTATTTGGGAAAGATTTGATAAAACCATTCTTGCCACTATGCCAGGCACATGGTAATTACTACATAAATATGTAATAAACGAATGATTTTAGGGTACTTTTTTTCACATTGAACATGTTGAAAGTTACGATGGTATCTTACTACCACCGATGTCCTGGTGGCAGTTGTGACACAGGTGTTGCCTATGCATGTTTAAACTTGGTCATATGATGCAGGATTTTTCTTGGTCACTTTGCCAGTCCAGAATTCCAGCCAGCGACACCCCCACACCCAGGTCCCTCTCAGTCTCAGATCTGCCAGTGGAGGCACCCTACCCCCTTGGCCCACCTGTGTTATAGTTTGTACCCATGTTCAGCAATTCCTGAGCTCTTGTCCCACATCCAAGAAGAATGAGGATATGTTGACAGTTGAAGGGTGAGGATGGATGAAGAAGAATTTTATTAAGCCACAGAACAGCTCTCAGTGGAGAGGCGATGTGAAGGTTGTTCGCCTATGCCCACAGTCTAGTGGTATCTCTTCCAGTGTGGTTGAGTCTTGGGTTATTTATGGACTTAGAGAGTGCCTGTTGATTGGTTTGTGAGTATGCAAAAAAGGTTAAAGTGGGGACAGCACTTAAAGATGGGCACGACAGTGTAGAAAACCAACTAGGAAATAGTAGGTATATATAAGATAGGTGAAAGTGCATGAAACAGGAAGACAAGTTCTCATTTTGATCTGAGGATTTGACTTGTACTGTCACTTTAAGGCTTTAGACTGTCTTTGGCCTGGAGGTAAGGTTTCACCCACCCGTCTCTGCCTCCTGCCATTATCAATAGCTGTTTGTATTGTTGTCATTTTATTTTTATTTTTTTTTGCAGCCATCAAAAAGGATGAGTTTGCGTCCTTTGTAGGGACATGGATGCAGCTGGAAACCATCATTCTTAGCAAACTATCACAAGAAGAGAAAACCAAACACCGCATGTTCTCACTCATAGGTGGGAACTGAACAATGAGATCACTTGGACTCGGGAAGGGGAACATCACACACTGGGGCCTATCATGGGGAGGGGGGAGGAGGGAGGGATTGCATTGGGGAGTTATACATGATATAAACGTCATGCACATGTTGTCATTTTAATTGTGTGTAGTAGTCCACACTTATCTTCAGTTTTACTTTCTGTAGTTTTAGTTACCAATGGTCAGTCATGGTCCAAAAATAGATGAGTACAATACAATAAAAAATTTTTAAAGAAAGCTAGAGACTACATTTAAATAATTTTATTTTAGCATATTGTTATAGTTTTTATTTAGCATTTTGTTATAGCATATTGTTATAATTGTTCTATTTTATTATTAGTTATTGTTAATATCTTACTGTGCCTTATTTATAAATTAAAGAAAAAAATAAATAAAACAAATCATATATATGTATATATAGAAAAAAATGCGGTTCAGTACTATCGGCATTTTCATGCATCCACTGGGGGTCTTGGACTGTAACCCCTGTGGATAAGGAAAACCAGTTATGCTTGAAAGAAAGATAGTGTACTGAATAAGACAGTGGCTTCAGGCAAAATTCTTGTGAAAGAGAATGGTACTAACATATGTGTGTAACTGTTGTCTGTGCTTGACATAAAACAATGATGAAAGAGGTGACCCCAGAAGATGATTGGCTCAATGGCAAATATGAAACAGGGTCCAGAAATTCTGAGATTAACAGAGTGAAAGCAATAATGGTATCTCATATCTAACTAGTAAAAGATAATGATGAGAATTACTTTAAATAAAAAATAAAATGTTTAAATAGGTTTGGATCAGTTTTTTTCCCTGGTGTTAACACCTCTGAAATTTTTAAGATAGTGCCTAGTAACACACAATATTGACAAAATAGCTGGAGAAAAAAAAATCTACAAGGATGCATGTGACTCTCCCACTGATGTCTAATAAAATCACAGCATTCATAAGATGTCTAGAGAGAAAAAGATAATTATGGATATGGTTTTGACTTATGCTACTGATTGGAAGCAAGGAGATTAAGATAAAATTTGAGAGGGTTATATTTACCAAAGAGCTATCCACCTGAATAAAACACTTATAGCTTCTGACTTACAACACATTCTGGGCCTCTAAACTTTTAAGGACAGGAAACAGGATAAGAAAATTGCTCAGCACCCCACCTTGGCGTATTTTCTAGTACTTTCTTCATGCGTAGCCAAGAATTATAATGGAAAAGTTAGGGCTCCTCCAAGAGTAAATTAAGAACCATACAGATCAATAAACTTTAAAGCTGTCCCAAGAAATAGTTCAACTATCTCAAGGGAGAATTTCTTTATACTGATAAAGAAATATTTCCCACCTTATAATTAATTCTGCCTAAGCAAGTGTTTGAACTTTCAATGGGCCAATGACTGCCAATGTGTAGCACCTCTCATTCTTTGTTTTTATGAACCAGTGTTTATGGGAGATTTCCTGTCACATTTCACCATTGTATGCTGAGTGCCTGAACTGCAGATAGTTTTTTAGTTTATAGATATTCAGATTAGGAGGAGTTACATAGAAACCAACATATACACTACAATGAGATCCTGGACTTTCAGCCTCTGTCATGAATAGATGGGACTTCTAGGAGCTTATCTCAGCTGAGGGAAGAAGGAAACTATCTATTTGTTACAAAAAGAATACATTATTTGTGACCAAGTTCATATAGTTGGACCCAAATACTTTTTATATTCCCTATAATAAGATTATCTTTCTCCAACCTTGTCACCAAGCTTTGTTATGGACTTGATTTGGCCAAAGTAATTTGAGGGGAAGAAACAAATGCCACTTTTGAGCAGGAGCTTTCACATTAGCTCACCATTGCCTTTCCATCTGCACTGAGACTGGCATGATGTTCCTTTGGCCTTCACCCAAGAATAAAATAGCAGTCTCATGTTACAACGACAGCTGAGAAAGAGCCAGCATTTGGGCTGAAAGTAACATATCATTAGGCATTTCCCTTCTACCATGCCTAATATTATGACAGTTATTTTTTAAAAAAATCATAAAATCTAACAAACTGTAACAACATTAATTATAGCAGAAATTTGACTTGGTTTGTATTTTTTGCAGGCCTACTATAAATGGAGAGATTTGCTTATCAAAGTCACCCCAAACAGAATCATTATATTAAAGGACATAATAAGATCTGCATTACTAAAAGCATCATTGAATCAGACACATGTATGATTTATTGCACATAACATCTAAGCCAAAAAAATTTCAAAAGAAATTTCCTTTTTAAAAGTTTATTATTTTTGCAAACTTGTGAAGGATTACTAAGAACATAAGGTTGTATTTGTTTCCTTTATTTTTATTTTTCATTGAGATCTAGGCTGCATAAAAACACACAATCACTTATTCTTTATCTAATTGCTTAAAGATGCTCTATGAATCTGAGTTATTGAATAATTAAACCTATTTAGAGCTCTAAACGAAGGTAATGCTGATGAGTTAATTGGTGTTTTCTCCTTCTAATTAAAACTTTGCCAGCCATTCTCTTTAAAATACCCACAATAAGATAACTTTGAAGCTATAATAAACCCTAGTCTTAATAAATATGTTTTGTGCATAAAAACTCTAGAAAGCATATTTTTGGAGTGCACAAAGAAAAATAAATCCCAATAAATATAATCTAGACAATTGCATAAATACAACTGTTTGCACAATTACATCCTGTTTTCTCATTTTCTATATAGTTTCAGGTTGGAAGTTATATCAGAGCTCTTAGATATTTGAAAGGTAATAAAAATAACCTTTTTATATTGATAAGACTTTAAAAAAAAACTAGTATAGAGGCTATATGTGTAACTTTCCCAAAAAATGTTCAGCAAAGCCGCAATTAGAAATATGCTAGCCAGGCCGGGCGCGGTGGCTCAAGCCTGTAATCCCAGCACTTTAAGAGGCCGAGACAGGTGGATCACGAGATCAGGAGATCGAGACCATCCTGACTAACCCGGTGAAACCCCGTCTCTACTAAAAAATACAAAAAACTAGCAGGGTGAGGTGGAGGGCGCCTGTAGTCCCAGCTACTCGGAAGGCTGAGGCAGGAGAATGGCGTGAACCCGGGAGGCAGAGCTTGCAGTGAGCTGAGATCCGGCCACTGCACTCCAGCCTGGGAGACAGAGCGAGACTCCGTCTCAAAAAAAAAAAAAAAAAAAAAAAAAGAAATATGCTAGCCTGAGTTAATGTTATATTTGCTTATAGCCTAACAAGTGGAGTCAAATTTCTTCTAATTAGAAATGTGTCTTTATCTTTGCTGTTCAACTATCTACTTTTTATTCTTTTTTGTTGTTATTAACTCTTTTTCTGAAAGGTAATATTTTGTCAATATACTATATTTTTAGTAGTCAGGTTTAAAATCCAATTATACAAGAACTTGAAGCAACACTGAAGTCCTACTACTGAAGAATTATTCTTCAAGATTTATGCCACGGAACTCGTAAATAGCTTCTTTCAGGACTTCTGGTAGCTGAAACTAATACTGTACCATATCACATTTGTGTGTGTGTGTGTGTGTGTGTGCTGAATCCAAACTTCTGTCAAGGTGAAAAATAGCTATTAATAACAAATTTTTAAATCACTTTACTTTAATAGTAAATTCTTATATTTACTTCTTATTGAATACCATTTATATAATGTTTTTGCCATTTTATCCTTCCTTTTCTTAAAAAAAATTGTGACTACTCTCATTTAAGGTATGTAGCATAACCTACATTGCCTTTTACAGCTTCATTTAACTGTCCGATGATAGGGTAAAATGATAACCTCTAGATAGTCTATCTTTTGGATTTGAGTTACTTAGGGAAACATGAATAATTTATAATTGAATACAAACTTCATGAAACTGTGTTAGCTATTCTTTCTAGAAGGCGATAAGTATGTTATAAAGCAAACAACGCTATAAAGAAATATTTACTAAAACTGCATACCAAGCACTATTATATTAAAAGTTGTTTAGGTGTTTATGTTTCAGATTACATCTTTAGATGATTACCCTGAAACCTTGCAGCTTATCAAAAACAGGAAAAGGTAAATGAGACAAAGATTGACAAAAAATGACAGTATTGTATCTGTCTTTAAAAGAAATAAGTTCAGCGCATTCAAGATAAAACATATGGTGGCAAAATTATCTTTTTCCAGCAATCACAATGTCTTAACATCATAACCTCATTTTTAGTGAATGTGTCATGGTTAATAAATCTTGGCTTAGATGTGTATTCTACAAGATTGGAAAATACTTATCCCCATCTTACAAAAATATCCATGAAGTTTTATTCTCAAATAAAGACAAAATCAAATTATTCACAGGGAAGGAAACCAAACCAAACCAAACCAAACCAAAACAAAACAAAGTCTAAAGAGCCGTAAAGTAAGAACCCTTTACAAAAACTTGCCCTGAATGTGTGCTCACACAACCGAGAAACAAAATTCATTACCAGTACTTATCCTGGTTTCAAAGATTCACACTTCTAAGGGGTTATTGAAAATCATTTTAGATAAATTAGGCAGTTTTGCAAGGAATGAAATGACATAATACTAAATTTACAGCTTCTAAATTTGATATTAAACTGTATTTAAACTAATTATAACATAACACTTGATCTATCAATTCCATTTTGCTTTTATTAGGAAGTTTGAATCTTTAATCAAAGTATTATAAATTCATTTCCAATAATAATTAAATGCTTGTTCAATAGTTGAGTTACCTAATTTCATTACAATTAAGATAAAAATATTGCAAAGTCATTCATATACTGCCACTTATTTATTTATTTATTTATTTATTTATTTATTTATTTATTTATTTTTTGAGACGGAGTCTTGCTCTTTCGTCCGGGCTGGAGTGCACTGGCCGGATCTCAGCTCACTGCAAGCGCCGCCTCCCGGGTTTTACGCCATTCTCCTGCCTCAGCCTCCGGAGTAGCTGGGACTACAGGCGCCCGCCACCTCGCCCGGCTAGTTTTTTTTTGTATTTTTAGTAGAGACGGGGTTTCACCGTGTTAGCCAGGATGGTCTCGATCTCCTGACCTCGTGATCCGCCCGTCTCGGCCTCCCAAAGTGCTGGGATTACAGGCTTGAGCCATCGCGCCCGGCCACTGCCATTTCTTTTTACACATACACACACACACACACACACACACATACACACACAGTCTGATTCTGGTATTTTTATACAAACTGTAAGACCAAATAGATCAGTAGAAATTTTTTCTGCTTATATGTATTGCTTGAAATACTTGCCCTACTTGCAATTCAGCTATTAAAACTTAAAGAAACCATCTGTTTACCTGCAACTAACTTACATAAATAAATCTGAGATTTCAGAAATCAAAGTCTCAGGCCTCATTAAGATGTTTTAAATATGGACACTTATTTTTGAGTAAATAAATCCATGAAATGCTATTAAAAATAACAATAATAACAAAAACAAAAACCCTTAAAACATGTGCTTCTTATCTGAATAGTAGCTAAGAGATAAAATTAAACTCAGTGGTTAATGACAATCTTTGGGGTGGTTGAACAGAATATGGTACCTTCCTTTGGAATTTCATTAAAGCATTACAACATAGAGTCTACTTCCAAATAACTAAATAAAACATATGTTTCAGGAGCTCAATATATACTGAAGCTTTAACTTGAGTACATCAATTTTTTAGCTTTCCTTTCTAAAGTTTGGTATAATCTAAGGATTCCAATTCAGAGTCATTTCTAATTTAGTTATTTCTGGAGAAGGAGTGAGATTTGGTACTCTCACTTACATTTATTCCAGGCTGTTAGGAACCTGTGCATTCTTCATGCTAAATATTGCTCCCTGAAGAGCGGGGAAAAGGCCTTTAAAATGTGCAGTATCTATTTTGATATAATTTGTGATAAAACAATGAAAATAATAACCAGAGACTGGAATCAGAGACTATGTCTACTGCCTCAGTTTCCTTCTATATTCTCTATTAGCGTAAGTTGAAGGATATATTGGGAATGATCTGGTTTCTGGCTGTGTTAACATAAACCTTGAGTTAATAGTCTAGCATTCAGTAAAATGCTAGTGCTTAAGGGTATGGTCAGCTGCTTCAGAAATAAAGTAAAATAAAATTTAAAATGTCCAGTGTTCAAATAGTTTTGACAAGTGCTGCATGGTGATTTTCCTTCCTGGAGAAGCACAATGATTCAATATTTTACAGGCTTTCAGTTGTCCCCGTGTAAAGAAACCCGAGAGTCTCCCAAACAAACATAATCACAGGAAGTTTGTACAAGGAATATGCTAAAAGCTTGAGGAAGTGGTGTTTTATTTGTTTTATTTTAAGTTCCAGGGTACATGTGCAAGATGTGCAGATTTGTTACATAGGTAAATGTATGCAACAGTGATTTGCTGCATCTATCAGCCCATCACATAGGTATTAGCCCAACATGCATTAAATATTTATTCTGATGGTCTCCCTCCCCATCCCCGCAATAGGACCCAATGTGTGATTCTCCCCTCCTTGTATCTATGTGTTCTCATTGTTCAGCTCCCACTGATAAGTGAGAAGATGTGATGTTTGGTGTTCTGTTCCTGTGTTAGTTGGATGAGGATAATGGCTTCCAGCTCCATCCACGCCACTGCAAAGTGCATGATCTTGTGTATATATATCATGTTTTCCTTATCCAGTCGATCATTCATGGGCATTTGGTTTGATTCCATGTTTGCTATTGTTATAGTGCTGCTATGAACTTATGCTTACATGTATTTTTACAATAGAATGGTGAAATACCATTTTGCCCAGTAATGGGATTTCTGGGTGAAATGGTATTCCTGGTTCTAGGTCTTTGAAGAATTGCCATACTGTATTCCACAATGGTTGAACTAATTTACATTCCCATCAACAGTGTAAAAGCATTTCTATATCTCCGCAGCCTAACCAGCATCTATTGTTTCTTTACTTTTTAATAATCGCCATTCTGAGGGGCATGACATGATATCTCATTGTGGTTTTGATTTGTATTTCTTTAATGATCAGTGATGTTGAGCTTTTTATCATATGTTTGTTAGCCACATAAATTTCAGTGCAGACACAAACAAATGGTAAAACATTCCATGCTCATGGATAGGAAGAATCAATATTGTGAAAATGGCCATACTGCTCAAAGTATTTTATAGATTCAATGCTATTCTCATTAAACTACCACTGATATTCTTCATAAAATTAAAGAAAAAACTATTTTAAATTTCTTATGATACCAAAAAAGAGCCCGTATAGCCAAGAAAATCCTAAGCAAAAAGAACAAAACTGGAGGCATCACGCTGCATGACTTCAAACTATACTACAAGGCTGTGGTAAACAAAACAGCTTGTTACTGGTACAAAAATAGACACATAGACCAATGGAACAGAATAGAGATTTTAGAATTAAGACTGCATATCTACAACTATCTGATCGTCAATAAACCTGACAAAAACAAGCAATGGGAAAAGGATTCCCTTATTTAATAAATGGTGGTGGGAGAACTGGCTAGCAATATGCAGAAAATTGAAATTGAACCCCTTCTTTACACCCTATACAAATATTAACTCAAGAAGAATTAAAGACTTAAATGTAAAATCCAAAACTATAAAAACCCTAGAAGAAAATTTACCCAATACCATTCAGGACATAGGCATAGACATGGACAAAAAATTCATGACAAAAACATCAAAAGCAGCTGCAGCAAAAGCAAAAGTTTACAAATGGGATGTAATTAAACTAAAGAGCTCCTGCACAGCAAAAGAAACTATCATCAGAATGAACAGACAACCTACAGAACAAAATAAAATTTTTGCAATCTTTCAATCAGACAGAAGTCTAACATCTAGAATCTACAAGGAACTTACAAAATGTATGAGTAAAAAGAAACAACCTCATTAAAAAGTGGGCAAAAGACATGAACAGACACATCTCAAAGGATCTGGTCATTGTTTTTCTTTACAACTTTGTGTCAGTCAAATCCCTGTCTCTTTTTTGTTGTTGTTGTTGTACCATAAGTTATGAGGCACATGTGCAGTACGTGCAGAGTTTTTACATAGATATACATGTGCCATGGTGGTTTGCTGCACCCATCAATCCATCATCTACATTAGGTATTTCTCCTTATACTATCCCTCTCCTAGCCCTCCACCCGCCAAAAGGCTCCAGTGTGTGATGTTCCCCTTCCTGTGTCCATGTGTTCTCATTGATCAACTTCCTCTTATTAGTGAGAACATGTGGTATTTGATTTTCTGTTCTTGTGTTAGTATGCCGAGAATGATGGTTTCCAGCATCATTCATGTCCCTACAAAGGACATAAACTCATCCTTTTTATGGCTGCCTAGTTTTCTATGATGTATATGTGCCACATTTTCTTTATCCAATCTATCATTGATGGGCATTTGGGTTTGTTCCAAGTCTTCGCTATTGTGAATAGTGCTGCAATAAACATAAGTGTGCATGTCTTTATAGTAGAATAATTTATAATCCCAGTATTGGGATTGTTGGGTCAAATGGTATTTCTAGTTCTAGATTCCTGAGGAATCACCACACTGTCTTCCACAATGGTTGAACTAATTTACACTTCCACAAACAGTGTAAAAGCATTCCTACTTCTCCACATCCTCTCCAGCATCTCCAGTTAGATACCCATTCTAACTGGTGTGAGATGGTATCTCATTATGGTTTCGATTTGCATTTCTCTAATGACCAGTGATGACGTGCTTTTTTTCAAATATTTGTTGGCTGCATAAATGTCTTCTTTTGAGAAGTGTCTGTTCCTATCCTTTGCTCACTTTTTGATGGTGTTGTTTGTTTTTTTCTTGTAAGTTTGTTTAAGTTCTTTGTAGATTCTGGATATTAGACCTTTGTCAGACGGATAGAATGCAAAATTTTTTTTCCGTTCTGTAGGTTGCCTTTTCACTCTGATGGTAGTTTCTTTTGCTGTGCAGACTCTCTTTAGTTTAATTAGATCCCATTTGTCAATTTTGGCTTTTGCTGTCATTGCTTTTGGTGTTTCAATCATAAAGTTCTTACCCATGCCTATGTCCTGAACAGTATTTCCTAGATTTTCTTCTAGGGTTTTTATGGTTTTAGGACTTATGCTTAAGTCTTTAATCTATCTTGAGTTAATTTTTGTATAATGTGTAAGGAAGGGATGCAGTTTCAGCTTTCTGCTTGTGGCTGGGCAGTTTTCCCAATACTATTTATTAAATAGGGAATCCTTTCCCCATTGCTTGCTATTATCAGGCTTGTCAAATATCAGATGGTTGTAGATGTGTGGCATTATTTCTGAGGCATTTATTCTGTTCCATTGGTCTATATATCTCTTTTGGTACCTGTTTTGGTATATGCTGTTTTTTTGTTTTGTTTTGTTTTAGCTGTAGCCTTGTAGTACAGTTTGCAGTCAGGTAACCTGACGCCTCCAGCTTTGTTCTTTTTGCTTAGGATTATCTTGGCTATGTGGGCTCTTTTTTGGCTCTATATGAAATTTAAAGTAGATTTTCCAATTCTGGGAAGAAAGTCACTGGTAGCTTGATGGGGATAGCATTGAAACTACAAATTACTTTGGACAGTATCGCCATTTCCACGATATTTATTCTTCCTGTCTATGAGCACGGAATGTTTTTCCATTTGTTTGTGTCCTCTCTTATTTCCTTGAGCAGTGGTTTGTAGTTCTCCTTGAAGAGGTCCTTCAGATCTCTTGTATGCTGTATTCCTATGATTTTATTCTCTTTGTAGCAATTGTGAATGGGAGTTCACTCATGATTTGGTGTTTTATATAGCACAGTCCATGTAATCTTGTCATAAAAAATATAAACCAGAGATTAAATCTGCTCTCCAGAGACTCTTGGATAGGATCAGCAATTAGACATTGTCTGCACCATAATCATGTCTTCAACATAGTTTACTTTACGTTATGGACCTGCTCTTTTGGCACACAGATTATTAGTATATCCTCTCTGAAAACTACACCCTTAATATCAGCCAATCATTTTTTTTTAACTGCATGCTTTTTTGTCACTGTGCCAATGGGGGTGAGTTGGGAAAAGAAGGAGTGGGCTGTAGGTGAAGGATTCAATTAGTAAAAACTTCTCTTTACTAAAAAATGATAAGCCTTGAAGGCCTTTCTTCTATATGTCTATAGTATCTAAAAAAAAAAAAAAAATACTCTTTGTCAAGCTCTATTGTATTTTAATGCAATGGAAACCAAATAAAGTTTCACTTTTCACGTGAATTTATATTGTTGTAAAGGAAATAGACATAAATAATATGACCACACAATTAAGTGCAACTGGTAAGCATGGTCAACATCTATGAAGTTAGATCAGAGAACCTGACATTGTTGGGCCCAGGGATAGGGGACTGTAGGGAGTAGACAGTAGTGGTTGAATATCAGAGTTTTTATTTCCCCTGAAAAATGACTTTTTACTGAGATCAGAAGGAATGGTTGCATTTATTATTGTAGTAACAACTACATGGGAACGGAGGACAAAACTATAAATTAAAGTAACTAAAAACTGCTTTTCTTTTATAACCCCTGAATGAGTTGTTTGTAATCAAGAAATCAATAATTCCTTATGGGCTCTAAATATGAGCCTGAGGCCAGGGAAAATACTGAAGGTCAATAAGATTTGGTCTGTTTCAAGGAACTAGCAAGTTAATAAAGTCACTAAAATGAATATACATAAAAGGTATGTCAGTGTTCATGGATACAACATTTGGAAATACGTATGAATAAATATCACAGAGGAGCTACAAAAATCCTCAAGATGATTAACTAAATCTTACAAGAAGCCTGCTTGCAGTTGTTCAGGTTCTCACTTACGCCTGACAACTGATTATTGATGGGATATGAAAACCTCACCAGACCTTTAAAATACCTTCTGAGGAAAGCATACCTATGTAGTGTTTCCCTGATGATGTATATTGTACCTTCCTTCTCCCTGTGATGTAAGTTCTATTTAGCTAAAATTCTAAATAAATTATTCCTAGCTATAGAAAATGTATTATCGAAGATCATTACTGAAATTTCTTTCAAAGTATTGAGATTTACACACAAGTTTACCTATGTAACAAATCTACGCTTATAGCCCAGAACATTAAATAAACAAACAAATAAACAAATAAATCCTCATTATCATAAAAAAGAAATTTACTAAATCATGATTGATTATCCTCGAAGAATGGTGTTGCTCCACGATTCTTCCTTCAGTATTCTCTGATACTTCAGACTGTAAATATATTTTCAGGATTCCAAATTATCTTCTTACTAATGAGAACTATATTGAGAAAGAAAATATGATCTCTCTGTTTGATTCTCACTCTGTCTGATTTCATTTTTAAAAGTTTGGCTACATTAACTTGTATTTCAATAATTAATGGCTATTTTATTATTCTTTATTCAGAAACGTATAGGAAATACAGTTTTTGTTTTTGCAAAAATGGGACAATTAATCAGTTTGATAAAAATTATGTTAAAGGAGTAAAGAATGGAATTTAGATTATTTAATCAATGCTACTTAAAACCGTCTGTGGAACAGCAAGACAGAGTTCCTATGGATACAAAGAATTTTCAAGGAAGGCCCTTAATGAACAAGTGAACTGTAATATAATTTCCAATCTGAGTATTTCCAATGAAAGAGTCATCATTAAAATATTAATTGGACTGGGCACGGTGGCTCATGCCTATAATCCTAGCACTTTGGAAACTCTGGGTCAGCACATCACTTGAGCCCAGGAGTTCCAGACCAGCCTATGCAACATGGTAAAATCCTGTCTCTACCAAATAAAAAGAAATAAAGAAATAAATAAGTCTCCCAGGTTGGTGGAGTGTGCCTGTAGTCCCAGTTACTCTGGAGGCTGAGGTGGGAGGATGGCTGGAGCCCAGGGAGGTCAAGGCTGCAGTGAGCCATGATCACACCATGCACTTCAGCCTGGGCAACAGAATGAATCCCTGTTTCAATAAATAAATACATAAATAAATAAATAAAATTTATTAAAATCTTGTTCAAGTTGTTGATAAAGAATTGCAATTTTAGTTTGTATTACTGACTTTTTTCTGTGATTATAGTAACATGTTGATTTCTTTAATTCTAAATCAAATAATGTTAGGTAGTTATAGCATTTCCTGAAGATATACATTTAATTTAATTTATTTTTTTGTTGCAAATAACATTTTTATTTATCCTAGTACTGCAAATCTAGTTTTTATTTTTTTCTGACTGGAAAGCTTTTAGAAGTATATTTATTTTTTTCTCATTTGAACAAGTCCCAAAATCTATAGACATGGTTAGTGATATATTGTAAAATAATTTTTTTTGTTTTAGTTTTAAATATAGGAATCCACTGAGTGGGTCAACTAATTATTCCTTATGAAGGTGTCTAAATGAAAAGATGACTAGTACATTTAAATATTATACAATATATATTTCTGCAAATAATTATATAATCTACTTGAACTCATTAACAAGTTCAAAGGTATTATAGTTATTATAAGGCTTATTCTTCACTAGACATAGATTTTCCAGTTCTTTTTTCTTGGTTCTAATTTATAAAAGTCTGTAAAGTTACCAGAAGTAAGGGAAGTTAAGAAAAGTAAAAAGCTATTTTTTTAAAAAAAAGGTTGAGCCACATTTGGCCGACCATTAAAATAATGCTTCTTTCAAGTTTCAGTATTATTTTTCCACAGTAGAAATTCCATTTTATTTATATAGATTTGGTTCTACTTTTTTATTCTTATTTTCCCCTTTTTCCTTTTCTTATCCTACTTCTTCTTCAATTTTTACTTAAATAGTTGATGAAGAATTGCACCAACATTTAAAGGAAATAAATCTAACTTCCAATATGGATGATCAGCAGTTCATAAGAGCTGAGGGAGTCAAGGGCTGGTTTCAAAAGTACACTCTGTGGTGTGATTTAAAGGATAACATTACTTTGTGATTTAAAAAAATGTATATTCTCGTTTACTATACAGGGAAAGTTTCCATAGAGGATACTGCATTTAAAATAGATTTTTAAAGTGGAATAGGATTTTAGTAGTCAAATAAAACAGAAGAACTTAGGTTGTTGCTCGTTGTGAAAAAATATACAAAGTTGGGAAAATGCAGGGCATGTCTGTATTATCTACCATTGATATGACTTCTTTAACATTATTTCTCAGTGGACATTTAATAAGGTGTATCAGCAGACTCTGAGGCATGTAAGAACCTCATATGAGTTAGCACCTATTTTCAAAAGTACTTGTGTTCTCCCTAGGCTGTAGAGACATATGATGATTTTGAATTTGGAAGTCCGTAAACAGATAATTTTGAATTTGGAAGTACATAAAAAGAGCAAAAAGAAAAGCACAACATGATTTTTTAAACAAATATTAAAATTTTCACAGTTTCGCATTATTCATATTGGTTATCAAGTCACTGATAGATACAGCCAAATTCAGCTGCAGAAAACTGAAATCATTCTATCCATCTTAATGGAGAGGGGTTAAGTACAGGGAGTGCATTTCCTACAAAATCTTTGGAAGACAAAAAGAAGCATGCTAGGTTGGCTTTCCAGAAATTACTCCAGTGCTCCACAAGGTGCACTAAGAGAACTGCTACTAGAAAGCCAGGCTTCATGGGACCTCCACTGAAAACTCTGAGTCAAAGACCATACCACTGTCCTGAGTCTGGAAACTAAACCACCTTCATATTTTCAATGTTCCACAAGACTAATGACTGGAACACAGCTGAAAAACATCAAATATTTCAATGTTTGTATACATCATTAACAAATTTCAAAGCCTTATATCTATCTCCCTTTTATGCCTTTCAAATCGTGTATAAGTGTGCCAAATTGGAGGAATAATGCAACTCACAAAGCTGTACCATCCAGGAAGTCACAATCAAAGGAAATTATGGCAACTCAACATACCCAACACATATTTGCTTTTTCTTGTTTGTCTTTTGTATGTATGTATGCCATCTGAAATATTTTTATCCCTTTAAGGGTGTTCACATAGATGAAGCAGTTTTGAGCTGGAATGTTGAGATAGACTACATATCTTTTAAAGTCAACCTATTTGCGATTAATTAACTGTGTTTTCCACAAAATGTGAAAGTCATAGAGTTTAAAAATTACTTGTTCATTGGGATTGGAAATTAGCAGTCATCTAAGGTGTTATTTTCCTTAGGAAAATCTGCAAGTAACTTGAATTATTTTCCAGGTTACCTAATGGAGACATTTCAAATTGTCTTGTATCCAATTCATTTGGTTCATAAAATCTCTATTAGAGTCAGTTTATGCATGGGAAGCATTTTCATTTATCAAGATCCCATACTTCTTTGGATTATTCCCACCTCTTTTTCTTTCTCTAAATCCATGCCAAATAGCAAGAGAATAATTCAGGATAAATTCAGACAACAAACATTCATTCAACTAATATATTTATGGTGTCTTCAGATATACAAAGTTCATAATAGTTCATTCTATCACCACGAACTTTGGAATGTAATGAAAATTTTGGAAGTTAATGGTACTTTATATAATATGTTTAAAACTATAGATCAATTATGATTTTTCCCTCCATTTCATTTTCTCCACTTATGCTTTTTGGACTGTACCTCTTTTGCCTCATTTTTGTTTTAAGATCTTTTTCTTAAGCTTTAAAATGTTGTACCAGGCACGGTGGCTCATGCCTATATTCCCAGCACGTTGGGAGGTCGAAGCGGGCTGATCATTTGAGGTCAGGAGTTCAAGACCAGTCTGGTCAATATGTTGAAACCCCGCCTCTACTAAAAACACAAAAATTAGCTGTGCATGGTGGCGCATGTCTGTAATCCCAGCTACTCAGGAGGCTGAGGCAGGAGAATAACTTGATGCGGAAGATTAAGGTTGCAGTGAGCTGAGGTCGCTCCATTCCACTGCACTCCAGCCTGGGCAAGACCGCAAGACTCTGTTTAATATGTGTATGTGTATATATAATCTATCTATCTATCTATCTATCTTTGCTAAAATATTATATATATATATATATATATATATATATATAATATATGTATATCTGCTCAAACTCAGTTCCTGAGCAGAGTTACAGATGACTAAGAAGTTAACATACACATCTCAGAATTCTCCGTTACCAATATTGACGGGAACTGCTGTTCGACTCTCCCTTAAAACAGTTACATTTGTATTTTTCTCTCTAAACTTCAATACTAGAGGCTTAGTCTTAATAACTCTTTAAGCTGTTTCTGTTTTCTCAGCTTTCAGTTTCTGTACATAGGTATCTATTTAGTTTTTCTCTGCTTGTCTTTTCTCTGTCTCTGCCTCTCTCTCTTTGATTCACATTGGAAATCCTTGTCAAAAGTAATCCTTATCAAATATCACTTTCTGACATCTCTATACCTAATAATTGTTAGTAGTTTGTTGTTCTTCATTGAATCAAATCATGGACTTATAGAGGCCTTGCAATCTTCAAATCATGGATTTATAGAAGATACACCTTAAAATTTATCCTTCACTCTCATTTTGCACACAAAGAAATCAACCCCAGGGAGATTAAGTGATTTTTACACCAGAGCATTCAGTGCCCTCTGTATACACATTCATTCAGCATTCATCAAACATGTATACAGTACCCAGACCAGTTTAGCAAGGAATCATACACTTTCATCTTGATCTCCCCTGTTGGGGTCCGCGTGTTTCCTAAACAAAGGAATGAACACACAAGACAACACAGGACAAGACATACATGGCGGCCGCGCCGAACGGCACACTCTGCTTTATTGTATCCAGCCGTTTGTGGAATGTTACCAAGTCACGGGGCATGTGTTGCTTCTCTGACCTTCCCTTGACTCCCAAGATCAGTAAACATTGACCAGTTCCCAGAGCCCACTGTTTACTGCTGGCTCCTCTGTCCTTCCTGTTTGCAGAGAAGGACCATCCTGCTTTGTCTGCAAGAGCAGGGCTTATCGGGAACGTCTCCTTTGCGAGCACGCAGTCCTCTACATCCCCTGTGTAAGCAATTTTGATTTGAAGGCTGAATAAATGTGAAATATTCTAAAAATCTACAAATTACAAAAATCTTCTATCTTACTCAGCAATAGAAGATCCTCCTAAATTTCAAACTAAAGGACACTTAGGGTTGAACTCTTGCTTGTAAAGGTAAGCCAGATTACCAATTTTCAAGCTGCATTTGTATAGCAAATTGCCCTTACATATTTCAGGTTGGTTTAAAGGGTTTAGTGGAACTTAGGGGATAATGCCCTCCAAGCCAAATTTTAGTGCTGCTACCTCCCACGATGGATCACGTGTTGTCCTGCAAAGAGATATATTTATACCATACATTGCTGGTAGGTATTTACACAACATATATTTATTGAGCAGATATATTAGGGGATAGAAGATTCCCAATCTTGTGGAGCTTACATTATAACCAGGAGACACAAACAATAAACATAATACATAAAACATTTAATACATCAAGTTAGAGCGTGATATATGCTTAAAGAAAAACAAAAGCATCCTAAAGTAAGGGTGGTTTGATGTTCTGGATAGGTCATGGAGACAGATTATAACATTAAACTATGGAGCCAGCCTTATTGACAAGGTAGGATAAGAGCAGAATCTTGAAGAAATAAGATAATGTTCCAAGCAGTGAGCAGGATTGAACAAAGCCTTGAGGCAGCAGCTTATATAGAGTAGTTGAAGAAAAATGGATGAAAATGTGGTTGGAGGAAAGGAGCATTGGAGGAGAAAGGTCATAGACATAGAGGTGAGGAAGAAGGTCATCATGAGCCTTACAGAGGATTTTAAGAGCTTCAGTTTTGACTTTTGAGTGAAACAAAGGGTTAATTCAAGATTTTAACAGAACGAATTCCTGCTTCTGCAGCATTTATTATGCTGTTCCCTCATTCATATATTCCATTCACTCATTTTTCATAAACACATAACACACATCCAAAGACTGAGAAAATGAAGTTAGTATGGTCAATAAGCTTGAATAAAAAGAAAAATTGAATAAAGAAATTAAAGTGGTAAAAGGGTAAGAACTTGGGTCAAAGTGATATATTCAACTTAATGATTTCTGAATAAAAGTTTTTCCAGAGATTACAATTTTTTTCCCGTGGCACTTCAAATTTGAACTTGCATTGAAGTGCTAACGCCTGCATTATGCTTAATCTAAAGTGAGACTGAACATTCTCTCCTCTTCTATGTTCTTAAATTTACATAGTTGGTACATTTATTTTAATCAGATTTAACTCACTATGTTCTCTGAGGCTGTGGACTATAATGGTTTAGAAGAACTCCAGTCTTCCATGTCAGTCTGCGTATTTTCAAATTTTGATTTTACAACTTATTGGCTATATAACCTTGATGTACTACTCAACCACACTGGACTCTGCTTCCTAATCAGTTAAATGTACATATTTACAGTATTTATTTCATAAGGTTTTATGGAAATAAAATGAATAAATACATGTGGAGTGCTCAAAACAGTTCATTTCTTTAGTTGTAATGATATCTCTGAAATAGATGACTCAGGTACTCCTGCCATGTGTAGCAGAAGAGATTCAGAATTTTCCTAAGAAGTAGCTTCTTTCTTCATGATATTTTAACCTGTTACTTCATTATAGGCTGTCTTATGTATGGCCTAACCTCCAATATGCATATTATGCATATTTAATTTTCTCAGATTATATGCTCCAATGGAGTAGATGTGTGATAAATAAATCAATAAATAAGACATAAATAGATGTTCATATTATATATCTTTAACATATTGTATGCATTTATATTTATGTTTGCACATATATTGGCAGTATATGAAAGTATATACTGGATATATATATATATATTAGATTTCTATTAATTTGATTGCTTTATTTCTTTGAAGGTTATTGTTGTTTATTCATGGGCTAAATCATATTTTTGCTTCTGAATATCATTATGTGATTCTGTGAGTAATCCTCTGGATAACAGAAATAAACACCAAACTGTAGTTTCACACTTAAGTCTTTGGTTTCTTGGAAACACTTTAATTTTCACACTTTGTAAGCTACTTACTCTGTCAGGGTCCTTGCCCTTGAAATTAGTCACAAGATGTTTTCAAATAGACATTTTACTGCTCTGTTTCTTTATATACTTAATTATTAATTTTCTAGGGATTTCTAGAAGCAGTGTTTCCTCATCTCAGCCCTTCATACAATAATTGCCTAATATCTTCAAAAGTATCTTCCCAATACAGTGAACAACCCCCTTTTTTCCCAAGGTCTAGATTCCTCAGGGATATAACTACACAATTATATATATATATAATATTCCTATGTTGATGAATTCATTCTTTTTCTACTTTTTCATTATATTCTTCAGATTTTTGAAAGTTTAATTTATCCATTGTGGATCATAGGCAATGACATAAAACTTCCACTATTTATTTTTGGCACAATTTGGGTCCTAGGAGCAGCAATACTTAATAATTGGTCTGGTTCCACTGTAAAACAGAAGTTTAAGACACACAGATTGGCAAGAGAGGTAATATTATGCCTAAAACAGAAAGAGTATGGTAACTGACATTAGATTTCTGTGCCAAATGGCAGAATAGCAATTTTAAGCCCCTCTTAATAGTCTTAAAGTTCTTAGTAATTTACCATCTAAGTCATTTCTAGATTTTATTAGCAAGACATCAGGATTTAAATGGGTTCTCTGCAAATGTATCAACTGATTAACTTAAAATAGCACATTTATTAAAGGAAATTTAGGCTCAATTTAAACCATATTCCTTAAATGTCTCTAAATAATAGGAATCAATATGGTAATGTAAAATTTAAATAATGCATACATCATTTTAAACACTTGCTTAAAACAGTGGGTCTCGTGCCGCGTCTTACAGTTTATGAAGACTATATTACTGTATTGTTTGGCTAGAAGGAAGCATTAAGTATTATCTTGCCAAATGTCCCAAGCATTAGAAGAGTAGCTGGCACAAAGTGAGTGCTCCATAAATACTTGTAAAAAATTGTATGAGTTCCATCACATAATATGTACTCCTTTTATCACTTGAGATTCATTTGCATATGATTCATGTTCCTAGGCCATAAATACCGTGACCTTAGAACTGACTTACTGCTTATAAACTTAGAAATTTTTTTATTTTACCAATTAATTTCATAATTATGTTCTCACATGCATGTGCTACTATAATGAATATTTATTGAACATCTACTATGTGTCAGGTACTGGACATGTTTCTAGAAGTCTTTGCCCTCTAGTAGCTTAAAATCTAATGATTTATACTGGCAATAATGACATATGCTGAAAGAGTTAACATAGACTCACCATGTAGTGCAATGGCAGTATAAGGGAGGGTCAATAATCAGACTTGGCATGGGAGATTAAAAAGACTTCTTGAAGAAAAGGACGAAAAGTCTAAGATGGGGAAAACAAGCAGGAATAAAACAGTTAAAAAGACAGATTGAGGCCCTGATGCACAGGGACAGCTATTACTAGCTAGTTAGAGCATGCTGTATGCATCGCCTTCCAAGTCTGGGATCTGTGACATTGAGATGGTACCGTGAATGAATGAATGAAAAATAGGGCTTTGTTTGTTTGTTTGTCTGTTTAATCTTCCCCCACCCCCACACTGCCTACTTATCTGTGCACCCCTGACAGTAACATGGGGAAAAGTGACTAGAGAACAATGCAGGTAGAAAGAACAGCAAGTGCAAAGGCTCAGAGGCTGGAGATTTGATGTCATGTTGGGGAAAACATTCAATATGGCTGTAGAATGGTGTTTGGCAGGGAGTATGCTGAACCTGGGAAGATAAGCAGAAGCCTTATCATAAATATCCAATAAATCATAATTATGCATGATGTACATTATAGATAATACATTTGAAATAGGATAGGAAAAAGGTTATAATTTTGCATGTGAAAAATGTTAATTTGTTCAATAGAAGCTGTATTCCCTTTCACTTTTATATAAATATAATTTTATTCTTCACTGTCTTCACCGTCTTGTCCCGCAAGACAAAAGGAGAACTATTAGCTTCGAACAAAAATAGTTCCCAAATTATCATTCTTCATTTGGGAATTATAGTAATACCCAAACAATATGAGGCTGTTTAGTACATGAATAAAATATCACTGGCATATGCAGAATCTGTTTGGGTAGATTCCTTTTATTCTTATCTGACCAAAAGTAACTCAAATCCAGGTACTCTACCAGTCAAGGGGCCAACTACCCTTTGGATTCCCATTCATACCTCTGTGTGGCTAACCTAAGGTTGAGAGTTCCCTTCTCTTAATGAAAGAGGGTAATGTCCTAGGATTGACAAAAATCTGTTTTCCCACGATTAACTCTTCTTCAGAGGCTTTTGTCCTTTCTTCCAATATTGTGAAAGTTGTGTTTCTGGCATTCCTAGTTGGAATATTAGAGCAAAATATAAACAAACCTCTTCTTATTTTTATTTAAATCCTTTTAATTTATTGAATGGTGAAATTTCTTTCATAGATTGTTTTCCTCTGATTTTCATTTTGCATCTGTTTGTCCTTTATTTGTATTTGTTATTAGAGTTTTCTATCATTTTTATTAACTAGTATGAATTTGTATTGTGCTTCCTACTCGCTGTCTATAAGTTGTAATATTTCTCAATTTTAATATAGTTAATGGCATTCTAAATTATTGTTTAAATTTTAATTAGTGTTGAAGAGGTTCTGTGGCCCCAACAGCACTTCTCTACTTCTCCCACAGTAACACATTTTTCAGCTATTCACAAAGACAAGGAAAAGCAGTACACCTCTCAGCTCCTCTTGTAGTTAACGGCGGACGTGTGTTTAAGGTTTGGACAACAGCATGTAACTTGGATATCATGTGCAGCTTACAGAAACTTCCCTCAAAGACAATTTTGCATGCTCATTCCCTGTTCTTTGTTACTAATTTCTCCATTCTAATGCTAAAATATATATGCATATTTAGAAATTAAGAACAATATTTTAAAGAATGGATGAGTGGTGAGTTTCATGGAGCAAAGCCACCATACAAACTGTGGACTTCTTAATTCCAGAATAAGCTTCTAATATGTTTAAACTACTATTATTTTTTCCCTGATATTCAAATTTAGACACAATTTTAATAATGCATGTGGTTAAACATATTTTACTTTTTTCTTTCTAGGTTTTCTATTGCATTCACTCTAAGAAAGGTGCTCAACATCAGTCGCAACAAAATTTTAAAAATTTTCTAAAGGATAAAGATTTAGTGAATGGAAAAAAAAAATCAAAACAGTAAAACACAATCATTACAGAAATGAAGAGAGTAAAATGTTGTGAGGACAGAGTTGACAGTATAAAGTGAGAGCAAACGGACTTGAGACCTATATGTTGAATTTGGTATCCTGAGGTCTTTTGTAATCTTCAAGTTTGTAATTTAAGATTGTGGTACAGTAGGACAGGCGCGGTGGCTCACGCCTGTAATCCCAGCACTTTGGGAGGCTGAGGCAGGCAGATTACGAGGTGAGGAGATGGAGACCACCCTGTCTCTAATAAAAATACAAAAAAAAAAAAAAATTAGCTGGGCGTGGTGGTGGGCGCCTGTAGTCTCAGCTACTAGGGAGGCTGAGGCAGGAGAATGACGTGAACCCAGGAGGCGGAGCTTACAGTGAGCCCAGATAGCGCCACAGCACTCCAGCCTGGGTGACAGAGCGAGACTCTGTCTCAAAAAAAAAAAAAAAAGTTGCATTATAATTATTTAATTTTACCACTGATGTATTGTTCTGTTTATTAGTTTGTTAGTTTTTACTTAACTTTTGTGTTTTTAATCACTATGCTTTATATTTATATTATACATAAATTTATTAACAGATTTTCTTAATTCTTACAACTGCCACATTAAAAAAAGGCTATATTTATTTTTCCCATTGCTATGGTTTACTGTGAGTGGATGATGCTTCCCCATACCACCGATGCACACTTGTCAACTTCTAGGTAAAATGAAATAATTATATGTATTAATTTACTGCTGCTGCTGAAGTAAATTACTACAAACTTAATGACTTAAAACAACAAAAATATATTAACTTGCAATTCTGTCGGTCAAAGGGTTATAGTTTTTTAGGAGTCTCAACAGGAAAAGTTTCCTTATCTTTTCCAGCAACTAGAGGCTGTCTGCATTTCTTGACTTGTAGACCTGTTCCTCCATGTTCGACGACAGGAATATTCAGCTAATTCTTTTACACATTGTACTTAATGTTCTCTGACCTACTCTTCTGCTGTTTATTTTATTTTTAAGAAACCTTGTGATTACAGTGGGCCTGTCCAGATAATCCAGGACATTCTCCCCATTTTAATGTCAGTTGATTAATAACCGAAATTTCAACTACAACCTTAATTTCCTTTTGTTATATGTAGTGGGGTGAGTGGTAGGTAACTCCAAATGATCTGTCCAGCCACTGTCCACAAATATGACTTTGTTTGGAAAATGGTCTTTGCAAATGTTGTTAAGGCTCTTGAGATAAGACCTTTCTGGATTAGGGTGGACCCTAGATTTGTGACAAATGTCTTTATAATACAATAGAAGGAAGAAGAGCCTGTGTGAAGACAGAGACACAGTTTGGACTTATACGGGTTCATCAATCCAAGGAATGTGTATTAATTTATTCTCATGCTTCTAATTTATTCTCACACTGAGACTGGATAATTTATAAAACAACAACAAATAAAGAGGTTTAATTGACTCATAGTTCCACATGGCTGGGGAGGCCTCACAATCATGGTGAAAGGTGAAGGAGGAGCAAAGCCATCTCTTACATGGTGGCAGGCAAGAGAGCATGTGCAGGGGAACTTCCCTTTATAAAACCATCAGTGAGCAGCACAAGAAAACCCACCCCCATGATTTAATTACCTCCCACTGGGCCCTTCCCATGACATGTGGGGATTATGGAAGCTACAATTCAAGATGAGATTTGGATAGGAATGCCACCAAACCATATTATTTTTCCCTGGGCTGCTCCCAAATCTATTTCCTCACATATTGAAACCAATCATGTCTTCCCATCAGTCCCCCAAAGTCTTGATTCATTTCAGCAATATCTCAAAAGTCCACAGTTCAAAGTCTCATCTGAGAGAAGGCAAGTTCCTTCTGCCTATAAGCCTGTAAAATCTAAAGCAACTAGAGACTGTCTGCATTCCTTGACGTGCAGACCTGATATTTCCTAGATACAATGGGGGTACAGGCATTGGATAAATTCATCTATTTAAAATAGGAGAAATTGGCCAAAACAAAGGGGCTACAGGCCCCATGCAAGTCCAAAATTCCATAGGGCAGTCACTAAACCTTAAAGATCCAAAATGATCTCTTTTGACTCCATGTCTCACATCTAGCTTATGTTGATGCAAAAGGTGGGCTCCCACAGCCTTAGACAGCTCCATCCTTTTGGCTTTTCAGGGTACAGCCTCCCTTCTGGCTACTTTCACAGGCTGTCATTGAGTGTCTGCAGCTTTTCCAGGTGCATGTTTCAGACTGTTGGTAGATCTACCATTCTGGGGTCTGCAGGATGGTGCTCCTCTAGGCAGCGCCACAGTGGGTGCTCCATCACTGCAGCACATCTCTGCCTGGGCATCCAGGTGTTTCCATACATCCTCTGAAATCTAGCTAGTGCTTCACAAACCTAAATTCTTGACTTCTATTCAACCACAGGTCCAACACCATGTGTAAGCCGCCAAGGTTTGGGGCTTGCACCCTCTGAAGCAACAGGTTGTGCTGTACCTTGGCTCATTTTAGTCATGGGTGGGATGGAGGGCATCCAGTCCCAAGACTGCACAAAGCAGCAAGGCCCTGAGCCCAGTCCAGAAAACCATTTTTCCCTCTTGTAACCTGTGATGGGAGGGGCTGCTGTAAGGATCGCTGACATAGTCTGGCGACATTTTCCCCATTGTCTTGGTAATTAATATTTGGTTTCTCGTTATTCCTACAAATTCTGCAGCCAGCTTGAATTTCTCCTCAGAAAATTGATTTTTCTTTTCTGTCACATCATCAGTCTGCAATTTTTTCAAACTTTTGTGCTCTACTTCTCTTTTAAACGTAAGTTTCAATCCAAATTATATATTTGTAAATGAATAAAACTGAGTGCTTTTAAGAGCACACAAGTTGCATCTTGAAGGCTTTGCTGCTTAGAAATTTCTTCTGCCAGATACCCTAAATCATCTCTCTCAAATTCAAAGTTCCAGAGATCTCCCGGGCAGGGGCAAAATGCTACCAGTCTCTTTGCTAAAGTATAGCAAGAGTCGCTTTTGCTCCAGTTCCCAATAAGTTCCTCATCTCTACCTGAGACCAACTCAGGCTGGACTTTATTGTCCTTATCACTATCAGCATTTTGATCAAAACTGTTCAAAAAGTCTCTAAAAAGTTCCAAAACTTCCCACATCTTCATGTCTTCTGAGCCCTCCAAGTCTCTGGGAAGTTCCAAACATTCCCACATTTTTATATTTCCTTCTGAGCCCTCCAAACTGTTCTAACCTTGGACTTTTCCAAAGTCATTTCTACATTTCTGGGTGTCTTTACAGTAGCACCCCACTCTTGGTACCAATTTACTATATTAATTCATTCTCACACTACTAATAAAGGCATACCTGAGACTGGGTAATTTTTAAGGATAAAGGACTTTAATGAACTCACAGTTCTACTTGGCTGAGGAGGCCTCACAGTCATGCTGGAAAGTGAAGGAATAGTAAAGGCATGTCTTACATGGTGGCAGACAAGAGTGTGTGCAGGGAACTGTCCTTTGTAAAACCATCAGATCTCATGAGACTTACTCCGTATCATCAGAACGGCAGGGGAAAACTTGCCCCCATGATTCAGTTACCTCCCACCGAGTACCTCCCACAACATGTGGGGATTATGAGAGCTACAATTGAAGATGAGATTTGAGTGGGGACACAGACAAACCATAATAGAATGCATGAAGCCACCAAAAGCTGGAAGAGGCATGGAAGAATCTCCTCTAGGACCTTCAGTACTTTGATTTCAGACTTCTGACCTCCAGAACTAAGAGACAAAATATTTCAGTTATTTAAAGATATTCACTTTGTGGTCATTTTTTATGTGACAGTCCTAGGAACTAATGTACTGTATAAAGTAACATTCACAGGTTCTGTAAATTAGTATTTGCAGAACTTTGAAGGCCATTATTTTGCCTATCATATTATGTAATATACAACTATACTGATACTATCATGCAAAATACTTTTAATTTCAGGGACCCAGTATCTATCAAAAATAGCTCATAACAAATCCATATGTGTTGCTTCAACCCAGAGAGAATAATAGTAAAGTAATTTTACTTTATTAATATTACTGAAAGTTTATAAAAATATTTAGTACTATTCATTTGGCTCTTTATTGTTCTATTACAAACTTCCCTGTGAATTAATGGTTTAAAACCATATCATTTTACTTCCTCATGATTCTGTAGGTCAAGAATTTGGGAAGTGGGGTTTCTTAGACTCATTAACTTGGTTGCATTCAGTGAGTGCCTTGTCTGGTGAGGGGGAACTAAAACTTCACTCACGTGTTTCTCACCTTGATGCTCATTTAGATGGCCTTTCTCTCTGTCTAGATGGCTAGCTTTGGCTTTCTCATCATATGGTGGTCTCAGAATTTTCAAACTTCATCCATAGTTTTGAGAATGGTGAATGTACAATGCTTCAGCATCGTTCTCCCTGTATTATAATAGTCAGTGCCAGTTACATGGTCAATCCAGTTTTAAGAGAAGGGAAAATTGAAGCTATATGGGAGAATTTGTTAACAATGATGGCCACATTTAATGTACCACAAACAGGGCCTGCTTCATGGACATAGGATCTGTCTAGTTACACAGGGCCCTGAACTTGGATTAAGTCTCTGCATCACTGTATTTACATTTTTAATACTTTTAAAACAAGGAACCCATATTTTCTTTTTATACATGGCATAACAAATTCTATAACCATTTCTGACCACATACATTAACCAAGTAAGTTTTAAAAAATATTAAACTTATTTTTCAGATTATAACATGACCTAGATGTTAAGGAACTTGCATAAGTTTATATACTTAGCAAGGGATAGAGTTTCAAAATTAATATTTCATATTCTTTCCATTACCCTATATTACCTGAACTTTCTTATAGGGATCTATGTTATTTTCAGGCATAAAATAAAAATATCAATCAAATGTCAATCTTGGAAGTTTTAGGATTTTTATTTGTCTGTCAACCAATTTATCTGCCTGTTATTTGTCAAGCTGAGGGCTTTTAAATTTTTTATGCGTAGTTAATAACATTGTGGGTTTTTATGTTTGTTTTTCTCTATTATCTTATAAAGAGAAAAACTCTATTCAGAATCCATAGTGGTCCCCACAAAATGACGTAGATCACTTTGTGACATGTCAATGCCTGGATTAAACTCTGTGACCCATGGAGTAGCAATTATGATTGACCAGGTTTTGATCTTTGCTGTAAACTTTAAACTAGAAGTCAGTCATACTTAGTACAACTCAAATCTTAAGAAACAAATTGGAGGACAATTCTTTCCTAAAAACATGATTGACAGGCAGACAAAATATTTCTGCTAAGAAGTTGAGATTGAGTATTAAACCACATGCTTTATACTGTAAAACCTCTGGTGTTTTTTAAACCACAATGTAGATATCTAGTGCTAATCCCATGCTATCACTTCTATTTCATGGCTCAACTCATTCTCAGTGATAAGATGTGGAATGATCTGCCTGTGTTACAAAAACTGTACATATATTAATTTCTTAAATTTTTTTCTCGTGTGTCACTTATAGAAGCAGGCAATACTAAGAAATGAGTTAAATAACTTAATATATCTGATGAGTGGACGTGTGATTTGAGGCAAGTCATTTACAAATGGTGTACTCTACAGTTTTTCTATGTGACTAGCCTGTGATCATGGCCACAAGAAAAAATGTGATTATAAGGTAACTATAGAAAAATTAACTGCCTCCTTTTTCACCTTGCTTTATACCAGTCTCTATAAGAGTTAATTTTTGCCTTAATTCATTATAATCATGTTATTCTAAATTACGTTTAGTAGCAAGTTTTGTTTTTATTGTGTCACATTTTGACTTAAAGCAATTCTGTGAGTGTTCTTCAATGTAATCTTATTTCTTGTATTTTTAGTGAGGTATATAACGTATATGGTCATTTCTTGGTTAGAAATCGAGAGATACATACTGTGAACATTTCAAGTGATGTTTTACGTTTTAGATGTAATCCACTTGTCCTGGAACAAGTAAAGTAAAAAAAAAAAAAAAAAAGATATGTTGGTAAAATATAAAGAACAAAGACATTTTCAACTAAATTTAAAGCATAACCAGAGAACACGTTTTTAGACATGTCACAGCTGGAACTAGTCCTGATTTGGCATGGTGAATGTCTGAGCAGTGCTTTTTATTCTTTTTTTACAGAAAGACAAGTCTTTGACGTCTTTTCCAATGAATTCAATAACAGCAGGCTAACTATCGTGTAGATTAAAAATAAAAAACTTTTAACTTTCTTATGATGGAGTATATAGTATGCATTCATCCTGTTTCCCTTCTTGATCTTATTTGGAAGGAGAAACAAAATGAGATTAATAAGAGCAAACAAACAAAAAACTCTTTCTCCATGCCATTGTTTCACGTTGGTTGGACAATGAAATGTAACTGAAATGCCTGAAAAATCATTTGAAAAGGATTTTCTCATCTGAAAAAACACCCTCTGTGCTTCCTGCAGCTTGAACCTAATGATAAGAGTTCCAACAACCATTTCCTGTCTTTGAAGATAGATAGAAATTATGGTGCTCAGAAAGACAGAAGGACTCCAACTCTTTCAAGGGTTTGTGAATCCACCATATTAACCCTAGACTGGCTACCTCTGTAATTCTTCTACAAAAGATTATAAACTTGTTTATTTAAGGAACTGAAGGCTTTATTTGTTTACAGCTTTACTAGTTGGTGAGTGCAATTCCCGTATTACAAATTTACTGTCGTTGTGTACGTGAGATTGTTTTGTTTTTAGACATTTTCCATCTTTCTTAGCATTTAAATCACTTCTCCACTCGAACATCAATAAAATTAATTACTGTACTTTATTCCTATTTGTGTATTTTTGCTTAGAAAATAGTTTATGCAAATGGACTGGAGAATGTAATGGACTTGTTTGTTCAAGTGGTTTCAACAACACCAGTTGATTGTTGTTTCTAGAAATGCATTTTAAGGAAATACAGACGCTCCTCAAATTATTGTGGGTTGAATATAGAATACTTTTAAATGATGTATTTAGTGTTTATATGTAAAATATAAGCTATAGCTGCTATTTATAAAGAAAAGTGTGATAGATTTAAATCTGGATATATGGATGAAACAATAATGATCAACCACTGACAGGGTTCTGCTCCCCGAAGCATGCGAAGTCTCAGTTGTGCTTTATTCACAGTTCTTCAAAAGATTTTTGATCCTTAGATAAAGAATTTACTAATACTTTAAAGTTTTAAACTTAACATCTATAAAGATTTCTCTTTTTCTGAGTCTGATATGTGATAGTTTTACTTAAGCAAGAAAATACCTACAATCTTTAGACCAACATCTCATCCCCAGGCATTTTTTAGATACCAACATTACAGTGATAAAATATAAGTGACATCCAAACACCCCAGCTAAGGATATAATATAAAGAAGGAAAAAAATGACCTGAAGACAGGGTACTTCAAGAATTCATATTGAGGGTAATTTATTCCCTTTTCTGTCCTCCAGACATCTATTATTATCATCTCATGGTCTGTCAACTCAAGGTGTAAATCTAATCTCACACTCACCAAAAAAGATGTTCCTGATGGTCCTTTATCCTATTGAATTTGAACCTTTCTTCCTTGTATAATTACATGCTAGTTTTTCCATTTTTCTGGAATCTATATGCTTTGGAATGAATTGTGTTTCTCTCCTTTCCCAACTTCATGATGAAGCCCTAACACCCAATGGAATTGGAGCTAGAGCTTTTAGGAGGCACTTAAGGTTAAATGAGGCAAATAGGAGTGAAGTTTTAATCTAATAGGATTGTGGTCTTGAAAGGACAGGAAGAGAGAGAAAGATAAAGGGATTAGAGGGGAGACAGATTTCTGTCTACATACAAATACCCAGTAAAGGTCAGGTAAGGACACAGAGAGAAGGCACCCATCTACGAGTCAGGAATAGTTCTCCCCAGAGTCCGGCTATACTGGCATCCCGATCTCAGACTTCTTGCCCCCTCCAAACTGTAAGAAAATAAGTAATTGTTGTTGAAGCCACATAGTCTATGATATTTTGTTATGGCAGCCCAAGTGGGCTAAGACACTACCTTATTTTAATTTACATTATTATTGTTTACAGTTTTTCTTATCTTCTTTATTGTAAGTTTTTAGATATGTGTTTTATTTTTCCTTGTAATGCCCACCATTCAGTTTATTTCTTTTGTAACTACTCAATTAATATACTTGAGCACATCCAAAAATGACTAAATGAAATCCCAATTGTAATTGAATCTAGAGATGAGCATAGTATCACAGCATATGAGGCTGAATGAAATCATGAAGTTCACATACCCAGGCATTCAAGTAGTGTTTGTAGCTTAGGCACTTCCTTAAGATTTTTAACAACTTGGGTTTCCCCCTGAAATGGTACCTCAATTATTGTAGGATGTGCATGATATAAAATTATTCTTCATGTTTCATCACTGTTCTTTATAACTGGAAATATTTATTTAAAATATATATTTCTGGGAATACTCACTCCCCCCAGTTCTGATTCAATTGTTCTGGAATAAAACCCTGGAATCTGTGTTTTAAAAACAACGAAAACAATACTGGTATAAATGAACCACAGACTCCTTTGCAAAACAGTTTTCTAGTTATTTTCTTCTTCATGTGTTTGATTGTTAGCTATGGAACACATCTCAAAATGCCTTTTCACGTCACCTAAAAAATAAAGAAAAACAAATCTGAGAAGGGATGTATCCTGGCAGAACTCCAATTGTAATGGCAGTGGAACTATAGCTTCTTAACATTCCAGCTACAAATAAGTTGTACCTATCAACAAAGTAGCACACGTTATTACTGAAATTTTTATTATTCACAACTTTTTTGAAAGAAAACATGACCAATTTAAATCTGGATGTATGAGTGAAAGAATGATGACAAATTACTAATAGTATTTACTCACTATACAATGGATCTATCTCTGTCACAATGTCATGTAACAATGAATGAATAATGCAGATTGTTGGACTGAGGTCAATAGTCTTAACAGGAGCAGTTTTATTTTTAATAAATAAAATCAAATTAAAAGCTATCTGTAAGGCTAGTCAGACAACTAGAACAACTCTTATGAAAAGAATGGTTGGAAATGTGACTCATATCTATTGAATATTTGTCATGTGATAGGTACTATGATATTTACAACTTTTCCAGTCAATATGATCATTCCCATTCTTTAGATGAGAAAATTAAAACTCAGGGTGGATTAAAGAAAAAAAAAAAAAAACTTTCCCAAGACAGACAACTTACTGACAGAGTCAGGAAATAAACCTGGACTTTTCTGAATACAATGCACTTAGACATTTATTTATACTACTTAGGGTATAAATTTATGTAGGGCTGAGTAATGTTTGGCATCTGTGTATTTAGATTTCTTTATTTTATAACTACAGTTTATTTTTTCCAGAAAGATCAATGGATTTAGGCTAACAGAATCATAGTCATTTAGCCTTATAAAATAAACTATTTGTTTTTAAAATGTTTGATGGGATCCACTATGATGAAACGATTCCTAGTATAATGAAATCTATTGATTTTATCTAATGCATTAACCAAATATAACTGGCCTCATAGCAATTTTGATAAGCAAAATTATAAACAGAAAAATAGGCGGAGGTATATTCTGAGCATCAATATTTTTCTTTCCTTTTTTTTTTTTTTTTTTTTTGAGATGTAGTCTTGCTCTGTCGCCCAGGCTGGAGTGCAGTGGCACAATCTCAGCTCACTGCAAGCTCAGCCTCCAGGTTCACGCCATTCTCCTGCCTCAGCCTCCCGAGTAGCTGGGACTATAGGCGCCCACCACCACGCCCAGCTAATTTTTCTGTATTTTTAGTAGAAACGGGGTTTCACCGTGTTAGCCAGGATGGTCTCGATCTCCTAACCTTGTGATCCACCCGCCTCAGCCTCCCAAAGTGCTGGGATTACAGGCGTGAGCCACCGCACCCGGCCCAATATTTTTCTTAAATGGGATAATTTTAAGATAATCTTTGCTCTAGTATTCTTTTCAGTATGAGCCTGCTTGTCCTTTCCTTTGATCACTAAGCTTTTCAGGAAACCTACATTAGCCATGAAAATGACACCAGTCTCAGGTGAGTATGGTTGTGAAGTAGACAGATTCAACTGCATGGGCATAAGAACTACTACAACATCCTCCAATCTCAGAAGAACTGTGTCTGAGAAAAGCTTGCCATTACTCCTGGCAAGAATAGAGAATTATTTCTCTGGAGATCATGGACATTACGAATTGTCCTGAAGGCAAAAGAACACCAAAATATGTGTTCTTCTAACGGTTACCAATTCAAGAATTTAGAACCTCTCTACCATCTGCTGAAATCAAAGTAAATTAAAAGAGAGAAAGAGAGACAGAGAACAGTAAGTCCTCATTTAACATCACTGATAGGTTCTTAGAAACTGTGACTTTGAGTAAAATGACCAATTCGATCATAGATTATTTTATGAAAACAAGAGTTAAGTTCTTATAGCATATTTTGGTAACAAAAATATTATTAGACTTCTATGTGAACATCAAAACATTTCTAATAATAAACACTGAAATAAATGTGAGGTATACATACATTTAAGAACGAGTAATAAAAACAAGTAAGGTGATTATTTACCCAAGTATTCTGGTTCAGGGTTGCAAGTAGTCAGAGCCTCTCCTGGCAGCTCAGGGCACCAGGTAGGACCCACCGTGGAAAGGATTCCATCCCATCACAGGGCACACTCACACAGGCACTCACACTCAGACTGGAACAATTCAGACATGCCAATTAGCCTAACATGTACATATTTAGGATGTGGAAGAAAACGTGTATCCAGAAAAACATCCATGTAAACACAGGGAGAGCATGCAAACTCTACACAAACAGTGGCCCCAGTCAGCAATCTGGTTTTTTGTTTTGTTTTGTTTTGTTTTTTTCTCATCAATGTTAAATGAGACAACACTGAACAAAACAATGTTATTCTAGGGTCTGCTGTATTAGGATTTAGAAACATTACAACCCCAACAAATCACATGAACTTTTTCTTCCCTGTCTCCTTCCAAGTTTGCCTAGGAATTTACTTAAAACAGAAGAGCCTTTGTTGGGTATGGCAATATTCGACTTGAAAATCAACAGTCATGATATTTGACAGACACCCATAAGGGTTGCATTGAATAGGTTAGAATATTTGTTCTTGTTAGTCATTTTGGATTGGCTTAAAAGCACATGCCCAGGTAATTTTAGAGTAGTAGAGATTTTATGAGCATCAGTGGCTTCTTTGTATGTTAATAAATTCCTTACTGACACCCCCGGTCTTCAAAATAATTTCATTACTGTGGTATATTTGAATGTGAATCCAGTTGGCTATGGTAAATATTGTGGTTAGACAAGTGTAATCATTTTTAAAAACTGATGCCTTTCAATCATTGTATTCACTTCTTATGGGCATGTGCGTGTGTAACCTAGAGATAAAATTTAGAATTAGATGGTATTTACTACCAAAGGAAGTATACCTTACATGTGTGGTCAATAGCCCAGTACATTGGACTTATGCAGTTTAATGAAATTTTACTCACTTAGTCTGAATGGTTGCTCTTGCACTTTACATGAGTATTTTACCCCATGTATGATTTTATAATATGATTCATGGATCATTTAGAAGATATTGGTTCAATGATTTATTTAGATTTTTCAAAAGTATAGATACATTTCACTTACAATATAAGAAGATCACATTTGTTGTTATCATTAATCTCATTAATTTCATCATAAGAAACCTTAAGTATTTGGAAGAAGTCAATCTCACAGTGGCTAATAAAAGCTTTCCTAAATTATAATTTTTCACTTGCAAGTCAATTGTACCATTGACAAAAATACTATCAATAGATTTTCTTAAATTGACAGGTTTTCCTTATTTATTCTCCAGATTATATCCACTTAAAACTGAAATCTGAATAATCACAATTTATCTTCTTTCAAATAAAAATAATATTCTGTGAAACTGGGAAACTGGCATCTCATTCAAAAGCACAAGTACTTTTCCAAGAGACAATTATCTGACTTTAAAATCTCTTTCCTTCTAATATATCTCTCTCCAGTTCATTCCACCACATCATCCCCATAAAATCACTAACATGCCTTCTGTCACTACAGATTACTTTGCATTATAAAAATGGAATTACATGGTATGGTATGTACTCTTGTATCTGTTTTTTTTTTTTTTTCATTAAGCATAATTATTTTGAGATATAGTCATGTCATTGAATATTAGTTACTTAAGACTTTTTATTACCAAAGTGTATTCCACTCTGTATAAATATCACAATTTGTTTATCCATTCACCTATTAAAGGATACTATGTTGTTTCCAGTTTGGGGATTGTATTAGTCTGTTTTCTCACTGCTCGAAAAGACATACCTGGAACTGGGCAATTTACAAAAGAAAGAGGTTTAGTAGACTTACAGTTCCATGTGACTGGGAAGGCCTAAAAACCACAGCAGAAGGTGAAAGGCACGTCTCACATGGTGGCAGACAAGAAAAGAGAAAGATTGTGCAGGGAAACACTCCCTTATAAAACCTCCAGATCCCATGAGACTTCTTCACTATCATGAGAGCAGCACAGGAAAGACCTGCCCCCATGATTCAATTACTTTCCACATTGTCCCTCCGACGACACAAGGAATTCAGGATGAGATTTGAATGGGGACACAGTCAAACCATATCTGGGCTATAACAAATAAAGCTGCTATGACCATCTCTCTAGATGTCTTTTTGTGGGCATATGCTTTTATTTATCTTTGCAATGGAATGGCTGGATCATATGGTAGGTAGGTATGTGTTTAGTCTTTTAAGAAATTACTATGTCTTCTAAAGTTACACTATTTTACATTCACACTAATAATAATTCTAGTCTGTGCTACTCCATCTTGACCATAAAAGTAGTTTTAATCATTTTTTTACACTTTGCTCTTATGAAAACTTCATTGAAACACAGAGATTATTAAATGTTTAATAAAAATAACTTTTTAAAAAGCTTTCTGAATTCTGATAATTGCTGAAACTCTTTCTTATACTTGTATGGCATTCGTAGGATTTCTACCAAGTATGCTCAATAATTTCAACATTAGATAATTTTACTTAGTGAGAGGAAAATAAACTTGCTTTCAATGACATTTCTTCATTTTATGAAATCTATATTGTCTATAGGGATATTACAAAGACTAGAATCTCTATATTTTGCTTTTATATTTAAATATTCAGAAAATGTGGAAGCAGACAACAAATATCTACTCCAGGGAAATATCTGGAGTTTGTTGGAGTGTAATGGACTCTCTTTGGTAAACTCATCATTCAAGGTAAGAGTTTTTAAAGTTGAATGCTTTCCATTATTGTCCGATTTTAAATCATTTAGAGACAGCAAATGTCTATGTTACTTTTAAAGTTCTGATTGCATAGCATTGCATTTTTACCTAAAAAATAACTCCCCTTTTCTGAAGATTTCGTTGTCTTTATTAAAACTAGAATTTCATAAATGTATATTTGTTGTCTGTATTAAAATGTTAAATTTATTTCTCTACTTGTATCTTATATAATGTGTTTTATTAGAAATGTAGACCATATCCCAGGTGGAAACCTAGCCTATTTTAGAATTTATTCTTATTTAATAGTGATATACTCATCTGTGGTATAATTTTATGAACATATTTCATAACCATCATTTTGATGCCATATATATTCAGTTTAGATGTTGGTAGTGATAGTGTGGGATACATTGATTAGTAAGCTATAAGCTAATTGAATACCTCATTGAACCTCATTTCTTCCAGACAATACATTTTTATTGAATAAATAAAGATTTCTTTACATTTCTTGATTATTATTATTACTATTTTGAGACAGGGTCTTGCACTGTAGCCTGGATTGGAGTGCAGTGGTGTGATCTCGGTTCACTGCAACCTCTGCCTCCCAGGTTCAAGCCATTCTCCTGCATCTGTCTCCCAAGTAGTTGGAATTACAGGCGTGCACCACCATGCCTGGCTACTTTTCTTTATTTTTAGTAGAGATGGGGTTTCACCATGTTGGCCAGGCGAGTCTCAAGCTCCTTACCAGTATATGTGAGAGAACTATTTTTTTTCACATGAGAATCTGAATTGGTGGTTAATTTTAATTATAGCTAAAATGTATTGGCTGCTTAATATACCAGCCTCTAAGCTAAGTTCTTTACATATACTATTTTCTTCAGTCCTTAACAGGCCTCACAAACAAGGTACTATTATTAACTCAGTGTTACTGATGAAGATAATGAGGTGGGTTGAAGTAATTTGCTAAAGAACAGAGAGCTAGGAATTAGCAGAGTTAAGATGGAAACCAAGCCAATCTGAATCCACAGACTTCAATTCACTATATTTGTAATGATAATAGGTATACAGTCTATTTTCATGAGAAGGAAGAAATTTCCTGCTTCTAGTTTTGTATTTTGGAGCTATATTGCTATATTATGCATATTATAACAGCTTCTGTAGTATAAAAAAAGACTGAGAGGTATAAACATTTTCAGAAGTCTTCTTTATGTTAAAAAAAGAAAGCAAGACAGTTCGGCTTTGACTCACAGATAAATATAAATGAAACAGGTATTTGTAGCAAAATCAGAAACTCCAAAAGATTATGAAATATTCTTAACAGCTGTTCCAGAAAGAAAAGCAGCATGTTTCTCATTGAATTATTATCTCTGCAAATGTTGTTGCATATCGCCAGATATCACTGTACCAAAATTCACAGATAAAATTTTGTTTAGTGGGAAATGTGTAACTTACAGGGAAAAAATGTATTTTTATTTTATTTTATTTTATTTTATTTTATTTGGGGGGATGAGAGTCAGTCAAGGAGACCAGGGTCTTTATTTTATTTTATTTTTTTCGTTTTTTTATTTCAATTCACATTGCAAACTGCTTTCTTTTTTTGTCATTTTTGATATGTTATCTGTGTGTTTTTATAATGGAGACAGAGCAAGTTGTAAGTTCTGTTACTTTGCTAAGTGAGCTTGAATGGATAACATCCTCAAGCATAATGTCAAAGATAACCAAATAGAATGTCATTTAGTTTACTATATAATATGGTCACTGGCAAACTCAAATGAGAACATGCTCTCACTAATTGGATCTGGGGGTAATATCTAAGAGATAATTTATAAAGCTCATGGATGCAAGGTAATTCATGAAGTTCACATGTCCAAAGCAATGTCAAGAAACAGAAAAGTGACCCCACAAAATATAGGCAAGAACATTGATTAGGCTTCAGCGATATGGACAGCAGTTTTTAGTATGACAATGGAGTGTTTAGACGCTCTAATTTCTGTCAGGAAGGCATCATTCTTTGAATTAGTCACTTGGAACTTGTGATCCCTAATCCTTTGGACTGAGATAATACAGAGAGCCTCTCACTTAAGAAAGATGGTGATGGGCAAATGAGACTAGTTCTGATTTGTGTTCTAGGGATGATTCCTCTTTCTCCTACTTTTTCTTGACGTGGCTTTTCCTCAGTGTGTGGTACTAGACTGACATGGCCTCAAGACTGTGATCCCATCAAACTTGATAACCTCTTAAACCAGAGAGAGAGACCTATGCCACAGGTACCACACTGAAGCTTTCTGTCCACCACTACCCCAAATCGTTTGAATTGATAGTATTGCCTTTCTCAGTAATGTATTTACCTTTCCGTATTCTAACTCATTAAAAAGTCAGTCACAAAATATGAAAAAATGCCAAGAAAGTTTAGTATTCTTGGACAAATTAAAGCTTAACTGTCAACAAAAGGGCTTTACTGATTAAAGGAATTCATTGAAGACAAGCTGAAAATGTTTCCATTATTGCTGCTGTTTTCTGTAAAAAGTTCAGGTTGTCATTTTTGGGAGCATAGTATGAAAGGTATCACCATCAAATCAGTCAGTGTTTCTTAAAGTCCTTGCCATAAAATATTAGTATATGTGTGATTCTATTTACTCTTAAGGCTATGTCATTCTTGCAAATAAAATTAATGTTAACAAGTATATATATTTTACAGAAATCCTATACATGGTGTTCCATAAAATAAAATAAAATAAAAAAGTTTTGGAATCAAAATAAAGCTTTAAATTTACAATTTTGACATGTGATTCTGTGTAATGCTATAAACTTTGATGGGAGACCATAATTGTTATTCTAATACTCAATAATATTTACTTAATTAATAATTCTTTCATTAAACAATTTTAGGTATCTCTAATGATTAGTTAAAATATATGAAGAATGTTATAAATGTTTTATAAGAAAGAAGAAATCCATTACCTTGTTGTCAGGTATGTTTTAAATCACCGCAATGTAAAACATCATTGACTAGTGCACTTCATAGGCATCTTGAACACACTCACAGCCCATATAGGACAAAAATTCTGACAATATCCTTTGAGACAGTTCCAAATGCTCATAAGAATTTATGCACAATTTTCCAGTATGTCAAGGGAGAGTATTTAGAAAAGATAGTAATATATTTTCTGCAATAGACAGATTATCTATCAACACCACCTCAACGAAGAGTGTATTCTTGAGAATTCTAAAGATTTTTATTATTTTTTCCAAATCCCAAGTAGACTAGTGTTTTGGTGAACTTTGGAAACACCAGCTGAGATCAAATAGGCACTGCCCAAATTAAGTGCATTAAAGTATCTAACTTCGAAATGAGTAGAATGCTGATTCAATAACCTTAATTCCTGCTGCTGTATTTCCACTTTATTAGAACTGATATATATTTGGTTATTTTTAAAATCTCTTATTTCCTAACATATAAGATTATATTTCCTTATAAAATTATCCTTTTCAAATTAAACACATTTTAACACATATTATTTATATTGTTACTCAATTCAAAATATGTCCCAGTACTCATTGTGTAACTTCTTCTTTATGCATTTCTTAATTAAAAGTATTAAGGGTAATTTTATAGTTATCTTTTTGTTACTGCTTCTAATTTATTTCTACTGTGGTTCAAAAGCATGTTTTGTATAATTTAATCCTTTGAAATTTTTAAAGGCTTGATAAATGGTCCAAGATATGCTTAATTTTTGAAAATGTTTGAAGTGTAGTTGAAAAGAACATGCATTCCGACTTCTGGGAAGGAGCGCACTGCATTTCTCAACTAATCTCTTTTGTTAATCATGCTTCTCTAAGTTTCTATATCCTTACTAATTTCATGTAATTGTTTTGTGCAACTTTTCATGAGGTGCGTTAAACTTCCCATTATGAATGTAGATTTATCAATTTAGTCTTTTATTTGGGTCAATTTTTTATTTATTTTGAGGCTGTGCTTACACGCAAATTTATAAATCTCAAATCTTTCTGATGATATTAACCTTATATTACTATGAAATATTCTTTATTTCTCACAATACTTTTTCCTTTATAAATCTAAATTTAATATAACTACAGTAGCTTTATTTTGATCAATTATTTAATGATGTATCCTTTTTCCATTATTTTACTTTTGATATTTCTTTCTTCTTGTATGTTGTGTCACATAGTTGAGCTTTTAAGAAATCAAGGCAGACAAATAGACAAAATTTGTATTTTGTCTATTTATATCTAATATAATCACAGATATACATTGGTATCTAGATTTCTAATAACATGTATGTTAGACTTCCTCATGGTAATATTTATGTATCTTTCCCTCTCTTCTGTATTTACTTCTGCTTTCTTGTCTTTTAAGATATATTTCAATGCAATAATTATGTTTTCAGCTGTGTTTGCTCTCCTGTTAAAACTATTTGTTGACTTCTGTTAGTCCACAGTGTCCTGATTATTTTCGTATTTCATTAGATGTTTTTAATCCACTCTTCTTGGTTGATTTATCCTATGCTGCAATGCTTTAGACGTATTCCTTTCTTGGTCTTGGACCCTCTGTAATCTTACTCTTTCTTCATTCACTACAGAAGTCTTACAAATCCAAATATTATCCACTTGTGAACTCTCTTATTTATGCCTCCCCCTGTCATTTTCTCTTCTGACCTGAATGCCTGTATATTAAAATATTCAAAAGTTTCAGGAATTCTTTCCCACATTTTTTTCTCTTCATTTCTGTTACTTTGCGGTTTTGCTAACATTCCTTCGCAGGTTAAATGCTTCTAATTTAAGAAAGTCCTTTCTCAATCTCTTGCTGTATCCTAACTAGGACTCTTTCTCTCCTTCTTGTTATTTTGTATTGTTTGTTGACTAAGTTATCCTTACAAATTATCTACATGTTTATACTTCTTTTTTCTTCATCCTCAGTCTACTGCCATCTAGATCAGTCCCTATCATTTTATGCAAACGTTTCCAGTAACATACCTGATTCTCATTGCTATTAATTGTAATGGGAATATTGTAATTCTTATGCTTGCCCTAGCTTCATCCGTGTATACCTTGTCAGTTCTCACTTAAACACTTTCTTCACTCGGCTTTCTTTCCACCACCTGCTTGTCCTCAATCCTCATACACCTTACTTCTTTGTCTTCTTCATAGATTTATGTTTCTCTGTCTCTCTTTAAATCAGGCATTCCCAGGGTTCTCAATTAACTGTACTCAGAATAAATTAGGTTTCATTTGTGTGTGTGTGTGTGTGTGTGTGTGTGATTCAATAGTGCCTTTTTAATACTCTTAAAATTATTTATCAAACAGTATTGTCTACTTGATAATTTGTCACTTTCCTCTACTAGAGAAACATTTATTGAGGGATGATATTGTGAATGAAAAATGTTTAAATATATTCAACATTTGTAAAATAGTAACCTGTGATAAATATGTGTTTGCTGTATAAAGGCAATGGAGTCATTAAATGTTTGGCAGCCTGATATTGTCTATACTTGGCATAGGTAAAAGTTTTCCATCAAAAATTAAATTTGACCCTCTTCCTACTGCTGATAGCCACATCCATTATCCAAATTAGTTCAAAAAATTTTTTTGAATATGCAAATTATGTATAGTTTTATGGAGAAGTGAATCCCTGACTTTCATGAGTTCATCATCTATTTGGAGATAAAAACTGCAAAAATGACACAAATTTGGCTGCATTATATAAAATTTACACAACTGGTTTAAAACAATAGTATATTATATCAGTTCTGTCTAACAGAATTTTAAAGTAAATCATTCATAAAATTTAATTTTTTTCTAGTAGCCACATGTAAAAAGTAAAAACAAAAATAAGTAAAATTAACTGTATTAACATTATTTATTACAATATATACAAATAGTTACTATTTCAACAACATAAAAATTATTGGGGCATATTACATTGTGTTTTTCATTATAAAGTTTTCAAACTTTAATGTTTATTTTGTGCTTACAGTATATCTCAATTTAGCCTCTGAATTTTCATTGGAAATATGACATGTAGCTATAGATACCATAAAATTTAGCGTTCAAGTAGTTTCATCTAACCAAGGTTTTCCAAAATTATCTTTCTTTGAAAATGTGTGGCGGGGCGAGGTGGATCATGCCTGCAATCCCAGCACTTTGGGAGGCAGTGGCGGATGGATCACGAGGTCAGATCAAAACCATCCTGGCTAACACGTTGAAACTTCGTCTCTACTAAAAATACAACAAACAAACAAACAAACAAAAAAAAAATTAGCCAGGTGTGGTGGCGGGTGCTAGGCAGAAGAATGACGGGAACCCAAGAGGCGGAGCTTGCAGTGAGCCTAGATCACACCACTGCACTCCAGACTGGGCGACAGGGCGAGACTACGTCTCAAAATAAGAAAAAAAAGAAAAAAAAAATGTATATCAAGTACCAAAATAATGTTTTTAAAATCTGCATTTTATAGAAAACTATGTTTCTTTATAATTTAGAAATTGGTTTTCAAATAAAAGCATATACGTTAAAATCTACAGATGTTTAAATTGCACAGCTTCTTTAGTTATTTTGTTTGTTTCATGTTATGTTCATTAAATTCAAAGGAACATTGCCTGAACTGAAGAGTAATTATAACTTTATTAATATCTGAAAAGCTCCTTTTGGATTTTTCTTCTGTTTTTCAGGCAAAGCCTATGACTCTGTGGATTATTAAAAAAACAAAAAACAAAAAAAAAACTTTTGAATATTGATTCATGATAGAAAAATGCAGACTCATATCTGAATATCTACAGCTTCAGTTTCAACACTGTCTCTTATTTTACACAACTCAATCTATAACAGGTCACAATAAATTTTTCCTTTCATTTTCATTGGTGCTTCAATTTTTTTTCATTGATATGCAGTGTGACATCAGTGAGAAAACATCAACCATACTATCACTTTTTGTTTTTGATTATTGAATAATTGGTAAGCATTTATTTTGTTTCATGAATAATCTTGAATTTGAAATAACAGTACAGTCTTTGTAAGACTTTTCACAATTCAGCCAGTAAACATTTGCAACAGACACAAGATCATTAAATATTGTTTTTTCTTTCAGTGGTTCCAAAAACTGTTGATGTTGATAGCATTTACATGTATATTCCAAAAACTTTTAAGAAATTTATTCCTGACACCTTTTATACTCTTTATTTCAGAAAATTGAAGACAAATATTTTAAATATATATGATATAATCCAATAAAACAGAAAGAGAATCGAGAAGTATTTAAAGGTATAAAGTGACCCAGTCTATTGTCTTTACTTTCTCATATACCTCATTTATCTATGAAATATTTTCAGAGGGAGAGACTTTTAGTCATTCTCAGGGTTTGGGTTTCAGATACATGAATGTGGACAGACAAATGATCAGACACTGTTTTCCAGGACTTCATACAGATTTGAAACAAAACAAAACAGAACAAAGTGGAATTAATTCTGAAGTGTCTTGATTTTTTACTTTTTAAAAGTATCTAATGAGCATGATTTATGGTTGAAGCATGCATATGAATAAAATTAGTCATCAGGAGCAATTTAGCATTTCAGATTCTCATTCACTGAACTCATAACCTTTTAATAAGTACATGTTCTTAAAAATCAGAGTTGTTTTTAGGGTGTTTTTTGTTCCATTATACCTTGTGCATTTTACCTAGCATTGTACTGATTTTTATACAGTAAAAATAATATCAATTTTAAAAGATCAAAGTATAGATTGCAACAATTTATATAAGACAAATTATTAGATTCATCATATATTTCATTTTAAAGAAATATTAATATTTTCATATTCTTTTCTTTTTAATGAAAGAATATTATGTTAGCAAAGTTATAACATCTTGGCTTCTTGGCCTATCAATTTTGAGTGTTTCCTGTAACATCAGTGTTTTGTTTCTAAGTTGTTTTACTGCAGCAGGCAGGACATCTAACTAAATACATTGCTTTCCTGAAACAGCCTGGACTCTAATTCTGTAGCAGTCTGGTTACATTACCATCTTTCAGGAGTCCTGTCACTAAGCCATGGCAGTAGGAAAGAGGAGCAGGAAAGGAACATTGATGAGGGCAGTTGCATTCAGTGATTTCCCAAGAGAAGACAAACACCAATCTACGGAAGGACTTTGGTGGCTGGCAGGTAAAATCAGGACATTGCCTTTATTTCCAACATATTAGGAATGTTTAATTCGGCCTTTCTCAGCTGGATGGAGAAAACGCTGACAGACCCTGACCTTTCATCAGTGAAATCAAGAAATGTGAAGGTTATTTTACATCCCCTTAAGTAATAAATTCATAAGCTTTACAATCTCCATGAAGAAAAGAATGTGACCTCATTGTACTTTTTAAGTAATAATCTATTTGTTTGTTGCAATTTCAGAAAAAAAGTATATATGTTGTGGCATTCATTAGGTTTTATTTTTGATCTACTAAATGAAGGTAATGATACTTCCTTCAGAAGAAATAATTTCTTATTTTTCTGGTATATATTGGTCCATGTGACGGTAGATAAGAAAGGCATAAACATCATGCATAATTTCAAGATACAAAGTGGTTTTCTCTAATTCATGCATAGTGGTGTCTGAGATATCTCTCTGCTGGCTAGCTTCTTGACCTATTGTTTACCTGTGGGATCCCTCCCTCCATTCACACTGAAGTCGTTCCCCATGTTTGTGATATGCTTTCACAACATCATAGATTTACCCATGCTGTTCCTCTTCCTGGGACATTCTCATCCTTCTTTGCCTTCTCGGCTGGATCACATTTCAGTTTTTCCAGGAGTCCCTCTTTAAATGCTATAATCTGATAAATTCAGATGTCTCTTCTTTGTGCTCTCATACCACCTAGTGTAGTCTGTTATCCTAGCACCTTTTACTAGAAATGTAAGACTAATTATTTATTTAACATGTCATAACAGTGTCTGAATTGTCTTTGTCTCCAATGCATGGCATACTTGCTAATATGCAGCAGGCTTATATTAATTATTTAAATAAATACATTAATGGAATTGGCTTTTTAATGCTTCTTAAAAAGAGAATAAGCTTTTCCTCCATAATTTAAAGTTGAACTCATTTGACAATTTCAATAGTAACTTTTTCCCACATAAAAAGGTTGTTACAGGAAATAAACTACATACTTTTAGTTCTATGTGTTCTCTAATTTATAGAGATTTACCTCTATCACTATTTTAATCTTGAAGTTTATAAAAATATTTTAAACAAGTCTAAATGTGTCCACCATTCATTTGTTCGTGGATTCTTCTACTTTTTCCTTGTCTCTACTCCCCTTATGTCCACTTTTCAAGAGCACAGCCTGAAAATCCTACATCTTTTATCTTATTACCTTCATTGATAAAAACCCACTTTTGTTAAACCCAGACCTGCTAACTCAATCCACCCCATTGTCCAAGAGACCAACCAATTAATCTATAATTTTGCTCATTCTTTTTCTCCTGTTGTCTTTATTCCTCTTTCTTTATGTTTCCCTAATGAATGACTTCTCACAGATATGGAAACATGCTCTCTCTCCTATTTTAAAAAACTATTTCCCCACTCTACATCTTCTCTTTCTATTAATTTATTTTCTTCCCTGTAGAGTAAGTACTCCTCAGAAGTTGCTCATGCTTACAAATCCTTTTCTTTGCACTCTCTTGAACCTCTTTGGTCAAGCTTTCCTCGACACCTCATCAGCTTAACCTGCCCAAATCAAGGTCATCAAGAACATCACCGTTGTCAGGTACAATTGTTAAGCCTCATAGCTCACCTTGGAGCTCATTTTAAGTAACCATCAGCAGGACTCATGAGAGTAGTTGATTGCTATCTCCTCTTTAAAATAATCTCTTCATTTAACTTTCATAACATGTCACCTATTGTTTCCAAAAGTAGGGTGTCTGCCCCAAGTGCAGTCAGAAAGTTTATTCATTGTCTGTAGAGAAGTGGAAAATGATAACATGACTTACTAATATGCTTTGTTTTTATTATTGTCACCATTAGCTGGCAATACTATTTCCTAGGGGAAAAAAATGTCTTTTTGTTATGCTTTTTTTTTTTTTCAGAAATTGTAGTTGCAGTAAAATTTTAATAATTTATATTTAATCTTCATGTTAGCACTTTTTCAGCCTTTGATCCACACAGAATCAGCTGGAAGCTCTCCTTCTCAGAGTATGTTTGTGACAATTTGTGATTGTTTAAGCTGCTTTCCAAAGTGGTTTGTATCTCCAATCCCTGTGGATCCCGCATTTGAACAATGGGTTTAAATAAGAGTGATGCACCAGGGAATATAAAGATGGACAGATTACGATTTAGTTCAATTCTGTCATTCTGTGTTGTTAAACTTGGATTTTTTATTTGTGTATAGAATACAGAGTGAACTGCAATGTGTAATGTTTTGGTTTGCTGTATGCTATAGGGCATACATGAAATAGTCTATTGAATTTGAATTATATTTTTAAATGGCAATTTAGTATTGTTTTAGCTGTTGTTTGTTTTAAAAATAATGAGGAGATGAGACACTACAATTTTATTACAGATTAGTGTGACAACATATTAATTCATTTCATTATTTGCACTATGAAATTATTTTTATGTTTTGTTTCTTAGCTGAAATCGGATGACTTAAACAACAGAAATGTATTGTCTGACAGTTCTGGAAGCTGAAAGTTCAAAATTAAGATGTCAACAAAGTGAGTTCCTTCTGAAGGTCATGGGGGAAGGATCTATTCCAGGACTTTCTTTTTTTTTTTTTTTTGGCTTTTGGTGGCTGTCTTCTCTCTGGGTTTTTCACAGTATCTACCCTCAATGTGTATACATCTCTTTTTTCTAATTTCCTCATTTTATAATAATACCAGTCACATTGAATTATGGCCCACTATAATGAACTCATTCTACTTGATTAACTCTGTAGAGACTGTATCTCTGAAGAATGTCACATTCTGAGGAACTGGGGGTTAGGAATCCAGTATATATTGTGTGTCAGATGGGGATGAGGAATACAATTCAACCTGTAACATGTATTTTATATTTAACAAAATAAAAAATTAACTGTTTGTGCTTTCAATGTCTGGCCATAATTTTTTTTTACTTCATTTCATAATTCATACTAAAAATAATTTTGTTGTGTAAAGAAATGTGTGTTAAAAAATTATCCACTCCAGGTGTCAAATATTCCAGGTATATTGACTACACCTTAGCCTCCTAATTTTGCAGTTAAAACTTTCTGCCCACGCCTCAAACACGTTTTAAATACCTCTATGCACTAAAATCTCGCACATATGTATCTCCAGCTCCAACTTTTCCTTTGAACAGCAATTCTTGTTTGCAAATGCCTTCTATTCTATCAGTAAGATGTCTTATAAATGACAGAAAACTCACAGGTTCAAAGTTGAACTCTCATTCTTCCATCAAATTTGACTTTCCCTAAGTTGGATTTGTTTTGAAAATGGCAAGCCCATCATTCAATTACTCATGCAAATTTTTGTAGTTATATAGGACTCCTTTTTGGACTAGATCATATCTGAAATATAATAAAATCTTACTATTTTCACCTTCAAAATATAACCAAAATTTGACTATTAAACCACAGTTAAGATTATTGCCCAAGTTACCAACATCTCCTGCTTGAACATTTCACTAGAGTCATATATATAACTGGCCTCCCCTCGTATAGGCTTACCCTATTGGGGTTAACCTCGGCAAACCAGTCAATATATTTAATATTGTCAAATAGTATATATATACAATTTTTTCTTTTCAAACATTGTTATTGTTTTCTGTTTTCTTCAGAGCAAAAGCCATGGCCCTAAACCTACAATGGCCTATGGGTTCCTCGTATATTTCCATTTCATTTTCTTCCTCTGGTTTCTTAACTGCTGTCATGATAACTTACTGTTTCCCCTCTCCATACACCTGTCATTGAACGTATTAGGCCTTCACTCTCCTTAGGAACTTTGTCCCTGATATTTATTTTTTTACAAAATGTTGTGCTCAAGATATTCAAATGGTTTCCCCCCCACTTCATGTTTTCAATAAGACTTGCCACAGTCAATCTATTTGAAACTATATTTCCTCTCAATATATTGTCTTTATTGTGAATTATTTTATTTTTTCTGGTATATTTTATAGCACTTAATCACTATTTTTTATACTTATTTTCCTTGTTCAATCACCGGAACATATCTGACAAACACCTCTGAATCAGTAAAACTTTAGGATTACTTTTTTGTCTTTTGTTTATTGCTTTATGTACAGGCATTTATCTGGCTCATGGTAAGTGTTCAATAAGTATTATTAAGTGAATTTTTGAAAAGTGAATTCACAAACAAAACTGAAAATTTTAAGTAGGTCTCAATTTGTCAAGAAAAAAATGACAAATGTTTTAGATAAGGTGACATCAGCTGCTACACTAGATATACCTAAATTGTTAGCAGATTAACTTTGCCTAAGTAGTAGTTTGACAAACGTGTTCCGTGTCATCGGTTCTTCCTTAAATGGTAATTCAAGGATTCTGACTCCTACAGCATGAATCAACCACTTTCATATACAGTTTTTAAGATCGTCTTGGGAGTTGTGTTCATTATAAAAGCATTCTGGGAACACTTTTAAGGTCTTATCTTTGAATTGGTTTTCCAAATTTCCAGTCATATTCCATGGGCTAGCACTCAATCAGATGGCTACATTAGCTACCTGTCTAATTAGAAGAGGAAATGGATTTGATAAAGAAGTAACATATCTGACAGAGCAAACAATATAAAGGACAAAAGAAATCTAGAATGTCTGCTTAAATTTGAATATCTAGTGGTGCACATTAGTGTTCAATGCATTATGAAGACATAAGTGTAAATATTTTAAGCAATTACAATTTCTAACTAAGTTTCAGTGTTTCAAATATAAAACTGTGACTGTCTTGCTTATTCCACAAAAAATTCAAGGAGAAATTATGTTTGTTATGAAACTTGTCTAACCAAATATCTGCACTGTTGCATTTGTTATTGTTTTATGTTTACCTAGAAGGTGAATTCTTGAAACTAATGTAGTATTATGTTTTTACAGCTGTTCTTAACAATCTGAACATCTGGTTTTGTAAACTGCTTGTAACAAAAAAATTCACAAGCTAAGATTCATCCCCAAGAGCACAACTGGCATTTAAACAGCTTTCAGTAAAAACTTATTTTAAGGTCAAAAAATAAAGCAGAATCAAAAGTTATATTGACTCTTTGCTTGGAGGAAAATAAGAAGTTGCTTTAAATTTTCTAGGTATTATGGTAATTATTTTAATTTTGACACTCTGCATTTCCCAAATTAGATTCCATGGAGTAGTAATTATATGACATGACCAATACGGAAAATGTTTTGCTCCACTAACAAATATTTTTATATTAGCCTGGTGTTATGGTGCACATCTGTGTTCCCAGCTACATGGGAGACTGAGGCAGGAGGATCACTGGATACCAGAAAGTTGAGGCTGCAGTGAGCTGTGATTTCGTGTGATTGCACCATTACATTCCAGCTGGGGCAACAGGACAGTTCCCTGGATCTAAAAAATCAAAAACTAGCAAACAAAAAACATTAAGAAATGAAAATATGTTATGTTACAGTTCTCCTCTAGGAGCACCCAAATAACCATTAATACAGTAAAGTCACTGAGGCATTCTTCGTTTTTGTTTAGCTGCATTTAAAAGTATGTTCACTCTTCGAACTTGCTGTGGAGAAATTATTTTGACAATGAAACTATTTTTCTCACCTTAATGTTTATTAGTTTTCTAGGGCCATAAAAAATACCACAAATAGAGTGCCTTTCAACAACAGAAATAGAGTTCTGAAGGCTAGAAATCTGAAATCAAGGTGTGAACTGGGCCATGCTCCTTATGAAACTTGCAGAGAAAGGTCCATCGTTGCCTCTTCCAGCTTTTTGTAGCCCCAGATGTTCCTTGGTTGGTGGCAGCATAACTCCAATGTTTGTCTCTTTCTTCACATGTTTTCAAATTTCCTTTTTTTAAAAAAATGACATCAGTTGTATTGGAAAATGACTCACCCTAAATCTCTCATTTTTGCCTGATTATATTTATAAATAACTTATTTCCAAACAAAGTTATATTTTTGGTTGCCAGGGTATAGGGCTTTAAGATGTATATTTTTGTGAAAGCACGATTTAACCTGTAACATCTGTTAACATGTTTTCTGAGGAACACAATTTGGAATATACTAGGCTACATAATCACTTCTCTTAACTATTGCAATGGAAGTGTGGGTGTTGTATGTGGGCTTTTAAAATTATGCCAAATTTGCAAAAAATTCAGGGCTAAAGAAAAATCTGTAAAGTTAATAATTATTTCATAACCACAATTTATCTAAACTATTCCTGTTAATGTGTACTAAATTGCCAATAGCATTAATAAAAATCACTCTGAATTCATAATCTGCTGACAATTGATGAGCAATGTCAATGTAAAATATTAAAAAGTATATAACTTAAGACTACTATTGGAAAGATAAAGTTGAGAATGTCAACCATGACACTTGAGAATGTACATCATATATACTTTTTGTTTATCTTGAATCAAAGCCTCTATTTATTTATTTATTGAAGAAAATATATTTGAAAATATAATATTCATCTAACTTCTGCTTTAGATTTCAGGTTACTTAAAACAAATTCTCTAGGGACCATTTTAAATAAACTAATTATACATATATTTATCACCCTAAATATATTCTTCAAGTTAATCAACACCAACTTGAAAAAGTGGTAATATTGTGAATTTATTTTGGTATTAACTATAAGACACATGCATATATATTTATGTACAAGTATCTATTTTTGACATAAAGTGAATATATCATGTCAAGAGCATTATTGCATTTAACACCCTACAGATCATCCGGAGAAATAGAAAAAAATATTTTTTGAATGTATATAATCATTTTGTGCATCAGTGTTTAAAGTACATGATATTTAAAATATGTTGTACAAGGGGTATTTGTTTTTCCTTGAGAAATTAGATTTCCTACACAAAGAGTACTACACAAAGTTTTCTATAAGTTGCAAAATAATACTTTTTATACAGTTTCAAGACAATTTACAGATACAACTTAAACTTGCGAAATAGTGGAAATACAATGCAAGTTAATTAAATATTGTGTTATAAATCCCTTGCTTTATATACTTCCAGAAAGAGAAAAGAACCAAATTAATTATTAGCTCTTCAGACTTGGAATATCTTTTAGGTTTCATTATACAAATAGAATAACAGGGTCACTTTCTCAGATTTTATAAAACAAAATATTTATAACTTTTCAGAAATGAATGGCTTTTATATTTCGTATAACAAACCACTTTTCTACTATACATAGAATTTCTAGGTGCCAATTCATACATGAGCCACCCTACACATATTATTCAATTTAATCAATAACTACCTGAAAACGTGGTAACATGAATTTACTTCAGTAAAAATTAGAGCAATTAGACTCAGGGTATTCTGTCATCCCCCTCCTCATTCTCCATGACAGATCAGGCATTCATTCAAATTTTCATTTTTGTAATACGAAGGTGAATTTAGCTAGTTAATTATTTTGATGGTCTTGTGTCACAGGATGCTTAGAGCATCAACTTTTCAGCCAGAAACCTATGTAGCGGTAGCATCTTTGCCCAAGTTTTGCTCAGGCTCGCTGGGCTCATTCCACCTTCCTGGCCCAGCCCACTGTGCTCAGCTTACACTACGGGCCTGGATTCCCACACCTGACCAGGGTGAGCCAGGTACAGAGCAGTGAGGGGTATGTGAGTGGGCGTGGGGTCCAGCCACTGTATACAGCCATGTGTTCTGGCAGGGGCGGGGTTGGCAGCTCCGGGCACTAGTACAGGCACTGACTCCATAAGAGGCTGTGGCTGGATCACAGGTAAGGCAAGCAGCTTCTACTCTGGGCACCAGGGAACACAGTCAAGCCTAAAAGCCTGGAGATGCCAGAAACTACAGAGCCCCAAAGAGGATGTCACAGCCTTGGCTCTGGGATTCCCTGGGAGTGGGGTCCCCAAAGGGCCACAGCCCTTCTCTCCTTCTCATTACCTGCAGCATGGCAAGTTGAGGGCATGTTTCAGCCCTGTTTGTGTTACATTTCTTTCAGTCCTGCCATTTGGTGGGTCCCAAGTTCTTGTCCCACGTCCAGGATGAATGAGGTATGTAGACAACTAGAGGGTGAAAAAGGCAGACAGCAGCTTCATTGAGTGATAGAATGGCTGTCAGGAGACCCAAAGTGGGCAACTCCTTCCCACAGGTAGGTCATCTCGATAAATGTCCAGTTCTCAGCAGCAAGGAGACCTGTAGTGGATAGCTCCTTCCCCGCAGGCAAGTCATTCCAACAAGTTGAAGAAACCTGAAGTGGGTAGCTCCTTCCCACAGCTGGTTGTCCTGAGGTCTGTGTGAGTCTGGCTGAATACAGGGTTTTTATGAGCTCAGAAGGGAGGAAGTGCATGCTGATGGGTCCATGGGCAGGCCTGGAAAAAGCACCATAAATTTTCACTTTGGGCCATGGACATCATCCAGAACTGGAAACCTGGCCCACAGGCTTCTGGCTGTTCCTGACTTGAAGGTGGGGTTTTATCAGTGACCTGCCCCTTTCTGCCCAGGAACCTGTCTGCCTCTTGTCATCACATGCCATCCACAGTTTCCAGGCTGTTCATACTGAGGGGTGCCTGGAGGCCCATGTTGAGTGGCCCTCAGCCCCCTATCTGGCCAATGTCCCATGCTCATCATTCCTCAAAGTCCAGAGGGGGCCAAGGCAGCAGGGAACTGTCCCGTCAGCACTGCCCTAAGCGTGTGCACACCCAGCCAGGTCATGACAGCACCTGGGCTTGGCTACAACTTTGCTCTGCACTGGAGAGAGTACCAGGAGCACAGAGAGGCCAAGGAATGAGAGCAGGCAGTACTGAGCCTACGGAGGAAGGGGAGCATCATGAACCCCTGAGACCACAGGGACACCAGGATCTGGAGCTGTGGCTGGGTGGGTGCAGCTATGCCTGGGAGCATGCAGCTCCTGCCCCACTGACTCCAAGGGGATAGAGCTCCTGCCTGTTCCTGGCCCCTTCTGGCTCCACAAACCATGTAGCCCTAGCCGTGCCTCTCCCTCTGCAACTGGTGTCTTCACAGCAGCTACTCTAAATAAGTTGCTGATTCCATCAATCTCCACTCTGAAGAGGTACATCTAACTGTCATTAGAATAGGGATGATGACTGCTCTTAATTGCTTCATGCTGAGAGGGAACATTGTTTTGGTGAAAGAAGCAGCCATACCTTCTCTCAGAGGCCTATCTAAGGGTGCCCAGTGAAAGGGAGCAATTGTCTGAAGCTCCATTTGCATGATGACCACTTGGAGTCTGATGGCCTGAAGGCAAGAAGAGACAAACTAGGTTATTAGAATACATATATCAGAATGAAACAAGTGGGTAAGGACCGCTAAAACATCCTGAGGCTGCTGACATGCCCAGATAACTGGTGGCTATAGTTATGCCTGCTAAGACTTGGGCGCAAGGGGGTTGGTTTTGGTAAGCTCTCTTGTTCTTATTTTCCCAAAAGAGAAACCTTTGAGTATAGAAACCCTATTTACCCCGTCACCTGGCAGGATTTTCAGGATAATTGCCCAGAACCAGAATACTGATCCAGAGTTTTTTTTTTTTTAATTTTAATGTTTTTAATTCTATTTATTTATTTGTTTATTTTTTGAGACAATCTCACTCTGTCACCCAGGCTGCAGTGCAGTGGTACGATCCCAGCTCACTGCAACCTCCACACCCGTGTTCACCCATTCTTCTGCCTCAGCCTCCCGAGTAGCTGGGACTACAGGTGCCCACCACCATGCCCTGCTAATTTTTTTGTATTTTTAGTAGAGACAGGGTTTCACTTTGTTAACCAGTATGGTCTCAATCTCCTGACCTCATGATTCACCTGCCTTGGCCTCCCTAAGTGCTGGGAATACAGTTGTGAGCCACCGTGCTTGGCCAGAGTTTTACATTACCCTTCCATTTTTCTGAGCTGCAATCAGAGATCACTGGTTAGTTCATAGAAATGAGCAGGGTTAGTCTAAAATGTAGACAAATACTTGGAGACTAGAATTTAATGGCAACTGTATAGTAAGTTTTGAAGCATAACTTTTCTCTCTCCAGTCCTCATGTTTGTTAAAAATAAATTGTGATGAGACTGATTTGTTTGCAGAATATTAAATTTTAGTCCTATATTTGGACTGATTATTTGTGTAAAGTGAAACAAGAATACTTATTTTCACATAGGCTTTTTAAATTGACTCTGATGGAACTCTGTTCTGAAAGGAATCTCAGATAAGACCTGTTAAAGCCTAGCCCAGCAATGAGTTTTTCCCCTCAAGTATCTATGAGTTGAATAAATTCCTCTCTTCTTGAAGTCCTGAGATAAGTTGGGGCTCCAGGGCCTGTTAGAAAGTGACATTCTTTACATACCAAAGATTAGGAACCAGTTGGGGCATGGGAATGGTGTACACAGACTATGGGGGCAGTTTCCCCAAGGAATTTTCATTGGCTCTGCAAGTCAAGCTTGAAACCTTAAAGTGAAGCACACTCTTTGAGCCAAAGCTTTAGTAAAACAACCAATTTCTCCAATTGCATCCTGTTGCCCAAAAAAATGGATTTTTTTTGGGGGGGGGCAGGGGGTTTGTTTTTGAGATGGAGTATTGCTCCGTCACCCAGGCTGGAGTGTAGTGGCATGATCTCAGCTCACTGCAAGCTCCACCTCCCAGGTTCATGCCATTCTCCTGCCTCAGCCTCCTGAGTAGCTGGGACTACAGGAACCTGCCACCACGCCCAGCTAATTTTTTGTATTTTTAGTAGAGATGGGGTTTCACCATATTAGCCAGGATGGTCTCAGTCTCCTGACCTCGTGATCCACCTGCCTCGGCCTCCCCAAGTGCTGGGATTACAAGAGTGAGCCACTGCACCCGGCCCAGAAAATGGATTCTTATTACACTTATGTAAATAACTATGTTGCCATAGTTAAGAATATTCACATATAGTTTCCAAATTCTGAAGAAAACAGGCAGAGAAACAAATATGCTCCAAATTTTGTTCACAAGTGAATGCCTTACTCAATTGTTAAAAGCTATAAATAGCTAAAAATAAAAGTTTTCCCGACTTAAAAAAAAAGGATCAGCCACGTTTTAAGCAAAATGTTAAAAAAAGGTTACTTCAGTTTTCTATTAGTTCAGTCCATTCAGTTAACTCTTGTTCTGCTTGATATTCGTGAACATTTCATTTCTTCATGAGTCCTGAACATTTCTCCTTTATTCTAATGTCAAAATCTCCAAAGATATCAGAAACCTACGTTTAAGAGCACTTGTCAAAGTTCTATAGCTGAATATAAACCATCTTTTGAAGAGGATCAAAAGACGACAACTGTGAATGACAAAATATCTTTGAGGAGTCACAAACAAAAACACAATTGACAAAGAAATTTGGTTATGTCTGTGGCTTACAATAAGTTAATATAAAAATCTTAAGAAGGATTGATAGTATACACTCAGACATTAGAATTTTAGAAATCCCATAAAAATTCGGAACATATATAAATATTATTTACTAAACTACAACCTGAAAAAGATCAAACATCATTTTTATTTTGGCAAACCCATGTAACTAAACATGTAAAATAATCCTGTTACTTCTCTTTTGAATAATCCAAGGGTCCTCTGTAGTTTCCAAAAGCTAGGGGTTTTAAAAGACTATTTTGAAGCAGAAATTTGATTTCAGAAAGCCTATCAAATATGTTAAATGTTTAAAACACTTAATATTGGCTAGGCATGGTGGCTCAGGCCTGTAATCCCAGCATTCTGGGAGGCAGAGGCAGGCAGATCATGAGGTCAGGAAATCGAGACCATCCTGGCTAACACAGTGAAACCCCGTCTCTACTAAAAAACACAAAAAATTAGCCCGGGGTGGTGGCGGGCGCCTGTAGTCCCAGCTACTCAAGAGGCTGAGGCAGGAGAGTGGTGTGGATCCAGGAGGCGGAGCTTGCAGTGTGCCAAGATCGCGCCACTGCACTCCATCCTGGGCGACAGAGCAAGACTCCGTCTCAAAAACAAACAAACAAACAAATAAACAAAACCACAGTTAATACTATGTAATAGAATTACAGGTTATCATAGTCATTTATTAACCAAAATAATGACTCAAAAATATTTAAAAAGGCAAAAAATCTTTACTCAATAAGCAGGAAGACGGCTTTCCAAATTATCTGTCTCTTGGCTTTTCCTTCTTCTTTTAGCAGTTTATTCACAAGGCTAACAAAAATCTTTCATTATTTTTTAACATTACATGAAAATCTTGTTTGAGAGAGCGAGCCAAATTTCACCCTGACATTAGTCTATTTTTGCTGTCAAGCCAAATTTATTTAAATAAAACAGTATAGACAAATCTATCCAATCTTATTCAGTTTGACCATGAGATGAGATTTTCATAAAACTTATATAACCCTTTAAAAATATTTGTTAAAAAGCAGGTCAGTGCCTGAAGAAACCCTTCTTGTGCTTTTTTTACCAGTGTTTAATTTATAGAAAAAACAAATAATTTTCTTTTGAATTTACTCAATATTTTCACACAAGAATTGCTTTTACAAGATTAACTTTTAAAAACCTTCCACAACTTGTTAAAACCTTTAACTTTATCATAACTAATTTAAAACAATCATTTAACCCTCTAAACTAGGCAAAAATGTACATTTCCATGCCTTCTTATAAACTTTTACTAAAAAAATTTTTACTTCTTTTACATGCATGTTAATCTATTTTCAGTAGTCTGAGTTACATATTATAATGGTAACTCTTAGCAAATTTTAATTTGGTATAAAACCTGGTGAGGTATTTTAATTATGTACTAGGTGCAGATAAGGTCTGGCTCTTTCCAACATAGTTAGGGGGTGGTTACCTTTATATGCCCCCAGTCCTTGATAAATTGTTAAGAAGGTAAGTCAAACAATTTTCAGAAGCCAAAGAAGGCCAGGAACTATGGCTCACGCCTGTAATCCCAGCACATTGGGAGGCCGAGGAGGGTAGATTACCTGAGGTCAAGAGTTCAAAACCAGTGTGGCCAACATGGTGAAACCTTATCTCTACTAAAAATACAAAAATTAGCTGGGCATGGTTTCATACACCTGTAGCCCCAGCTACTCGGGAAGCTGAGGCATGAGAATCTCTTGAACCCCGGCAGCGGAGGTTGCACTGAGCCTAGATTGTGCCACTGTACTACAGACTAGGCTACAGAGCAACACATTGTCTCAATTAAAAAAAAAAAAAAAGCCACAGAAGTAGTTTGTGACCTTAAAGCATTTAACACCTAGTTTGTGACCTGCATAATTTAGATCACCTGCCTATATTTTGAAGCCATTATTATTTTACCAATAATTTTTAAAACTGTTTTTATTTTTCAAAGATTAAAGTCACATCAACTAAGAGACATTATAGTTTTTTTTAATATTTGATCTAAGTGCTTATTTTCCTTTAAGCCAATCAATTAGAGATGTATTTTATATAAATATCAAACACATAACAGACAGAAGAAGATCCACTAGTTGTGATTTTTTCATTTGCCAGTCTTCGAATTGGATTATTGACCTCACAATGGAGTCCTTCTTGAAACAGGGCTAGGAAAACATGCAGTTTCTGGAGCCAAATCAACAGGCATAGCTGAAAGACAAAAATAGATTTTGAGAGGGAGAAATCTGCTTCTAATTCCCAGTGTTCCATGAGGAAAACAGACAGGTTTTCTCCCAAAACAAGGTCACTGATGCCTCCTCTGTTTTTCCCAAGGAGTTCCCGGCCATCAGAAGTGACCTTAGGGCCCCTCATGTGTGCATTAAGAGTGGCAAGACAAAATAGAGAAAAGTAATTCAGTTGACTGAGAATAAAACAAAACCCTTCTTCCAGAAAAACAAAATCCATGAAGGGATAAAGACCATTTAAAATGCCTTTAGACATTTTAAATATACCTATACATTGGATATTCACTTTATTTTTATTATTATACTTTCAGTTTGGGGATACATACGCAGAATGTGCAGGTCTGTTATATAAGCATACATGTGCCATGGTGGTTTGCTGCACCCATCAACCCGTCATCTACATTAGGTATTTCTCCTAAAGGTATCGCTCCCCTCACTCCCCATCCCGTGACAGGGCCCAGTGTGTGATGTTCCCCTCCCAGGGTCCATGTGTTCTCATTGTTCAACTCCCACATATGAGTGAGAACATGTGGTGTTTGATTTTCTGTTCCTATGTTAGTTAGCTTAGAATGATGGTTTCCAGCTTCATCCATGTCCCTGAAAAGGATATGAAATCAATGTTTTTTATGGCTGGACAGTATTCCATGGTGTACATGTGCCACATTTTCTTTATCCAATTGATCATTGATGGGCATTTGGGTTGGTTCCAAGTCTTTGCTATTGTGAATAGTGCTGCAACAAACATGCATGTGCATGTGTCTTTGTAGTGGAATGATTTATAATCCTTTGGGTGTATACCCAGTAATGGGATTGCTGGGTCAAATAGTTTCTAGTTCTAGATCCTTGAGGAATCGCCACACTTTCTTCCACAATGGTTGAACTAATTTACACTCCCACCAACAGTGTAAAAGCATTCCTATTTCTCCACATCATCTCCAGCATCTGTTGTTTCCTGACTTTTTAATGATAGCTATTCCAACTGGCCTGAGATGGTATCTCATTGTAGTTTTGCTTTGCATTTCTCTAATGACCCGTGACAATGAGATTTTTTCATGTTTGTTGGCTTCATATATTTCTTCTTTTGAGAAGTATCAGTTCATATGTTTCACCCACTTTTTGATGAGTTTTTTTTTTTCTTGTAAATTTATTTACAAGAAACAAATAACATTGAATCTATAAATTACTTTGGGCAGTATGGCTGTTTTCGTGATATTGATTCTTCCTATACATGAGCATGAAATGTTTCTCAATTTGTTTGTGTCCTCTCTCTTATTTCCTTGAGCAGTGGTTTGTAGCTCTCCTTGAAGAGGTCCTTCACATCCCTTGTAAGTTGTATTCCTAGGTATTTTATTCTCTTTGTAGCAATTGTGAATGGGAGATCACTCATGATTTGATTCTCTTTCTGTTATTGGTGTATAGGAATGCTTGTGATTTTTGCACATTGATTTTGTATCCTGAGACTTTGCTGAAGTTGCTTATCTGCTTAAGGAGATTTTGGCCTGAGATGATGGGGTTTTCTAAATATACAATCATGTCATCTGCAAACAGAGACAATTTGACTTCCTCTCTTCCTATTTGAATGCACTTGATTTCGTTCTCTTGTTTGCCTTGGATAGAACTTCTAATACTATGTTGAATAGAAGTGGTGAGGGAGCACATCCCTGTCTTATGCCAGTTTTCAAAGTGAATGCTTCCAGCTTTTGCCCAATCAGTATGATATTGGCTGTGGGTTTGTCATAATTAGCTCTTATTATTTTGAGATATGTTTCATCAGTACCTAGTTTATTGAGAGTTATTAGCATGGAGGGCTGTTGAATTTTAATCAAAAGCCTTTTCTGCATCTATTGAGATAATCATATGGTTTTTTGATTGGTTCTGTTTATGTAATGGATTCTGTTTATTGATTCATGTATGTTAAACCAGCCTTGCATCACTAGGACAAAACCCACTTGATCATGGTGGATAAGCTTTTTGATGTGCTGCTGGATGTGGTTTGCCAGTATTTTATTGAGGATTTTCCCTCTGATGTTCATCAGGGATATTGGCCTGAAATTTTCTTTTTTTCTTGTGTCTATGTCAGGTTGTGGTATCAGGATGATGCTAGCCTCATAAAATGAGTTAGGGAAGAGTTCTTTTTCTATTGTTTGGAATAGTTTCAGAAGGAATGGTACCAGCTCATCTTTGCACCTATGGCAGAATTACACTGTGAATCCTTCTGGTCCTGGGCTTTTTTTTTTTTTTTTGGTTGATAGACTATTAATTACTGCCTCAATTTCAGAACTTGTTATTGGTCTATTACAGGATTCGACTTCTTCCTGGTTTAGTCTTGGGAGGGTGTATGTGTCCAGAAATTTATCCATTTCTTCTAGATTTTTCTAGTTTGGATATCCATTTTTAATTCAGCTGACCCTTAGCCATAGCACTCCTTTATGAAGTCCTTTTAAATCTCTTATTTTCCAGTCTTAGCCATGCCAAGTGGCCAATACTTCTGACTTTGAACTCATGGGGGGTGGGTAGATAATGCAGTGGTTTTTACCATTCCTATAAGCAGATTGCACAGAGAGAAGCCCAGAAGTCTGACTGGTAAGAACTTTTACCCTTTTGCTGAACTGTTAGGCTTCTGGGCTCCCTTTCCCCAAGCTATGGAGCCCCATTGAACCTGGAGTTTCATGAAGGGGGAACAGGCAAAGAAAAGTTGTCACTCCTCTTAGGAGATTGCCAAACTGTTTAAGGTTTGGGAAAATTAAACCTTGCCCAGTTCAGTGGATGCTTCCAATTGGAGTGTTCTATGGTACAGAGACCAGATTACTCATCCACAAAGAGAGAACAGAGTAGACAATAACTAACTAACTAAATAAATAAAAAAAAAATAAATAAACTTTCCATTTGGAAAGAGAGAAAAAAGGTGTCCTTTTGTTCCTTTCTCTTTCCAGCAAATTCCTGTGGTACATGAGGGAGAGAAAAATAAAAGTCATCTTCTTCTTTCTTCCAACCTCATATTCCCAAGTCCTGGCAACCTTTGCAAGTGCCACCCATGGATGCAAGTGTGACCTCTCATGCAGTGGGGAGGCTTAGTGGTTAGGAATAGTCACACTCACCTAACAACCATTGGTAACTTGTGGTAACTTGTGATAACTACTGCTGTTGGTAACTTGTGGGTTCCTAGACCTCCTCTATGGCATGGATGTGAGCATTACCTCCTTCCATGAAGTGGGGGAGGGGGACTATTGGCTGGAATTAGTCATGCTCACCTGTTCTGTGCCCCTAGACTTCCACTTTTGTCTGCCTCTGAGTCTTTCAGATCTAGTTTTCATTTCTAGGACTCTAACACAAAGTTTGGTTTCAGGAGGGTGTATGGACTCATTAAATTAAGTCCCAGGTGGCCCTCACCAAATTACAGCCAGAAACTGGCAGGGGGCAGCTTCTTTGTTGCTTCCCTTTCATAAGCAGGAGATGCTGTGGAACTAGGTCCTCCTTAAACAGGTAAGATAAAAGGGGGTCGCAGGAATTGGGGACCTGGCCTAGTAAGATGCACCCCAAAAATACAATTTAAGGGCAGGGGAGGGGAACATTCCTGGGGGCAAATGCTTCTTCCCCTATGCAAATGGTTCTTGCCTTATGCAAATGGGTTCCCTTCAACAGGGGAAAGAAGGCTCTCAATTGTTACATCCTCCTAGCTTTTAAGAATAGACAAACCCAACATTGTTCTGATGTACACTTCTGATGACTAAGGCAAATGCTCATTCTACCCAGTAATATTATCTCTGCGATTTGCACCAACACCCTTAACCATATATGCAAAGAAGAGGATAGCAGCCATGGTAATATTAGAAAGAAAGAAAGAAAGAAAGAAAGAAAGAAAGAAAGAAAGAAAGAGAGGAAGGAAGGAAGGAAGGAAGGAAGGAAGGAAGGAAGGAAGGAAGGAAGGAAGGAAAGACGGAAGGAAGGAAGGAAGGAAGGAAGGAAGGAAAAAGAAAGAAAGAGAAAGAAAGAAAGAAGGAAGAAAGAAAGAAAAAAAAAAGAAAAGGAAAGAAAGAAAGAAAGAGAGAGAAAGAGGGAGGGAGGGAGGGAGGGAAGAAGGAGGAAGGAAGGAAGGAAGGAAAGAAAGAAGAGAAAGAAAGAAAAGAAAGAAAGAAGAAAGAAAGAGAGGAAGGAAGGAAGAAGGAGGAAGGAAGGAAGGAAGGAAGGAAGGAAGGAAGGAAGGAAGGAAGGAAGGAAGGAAGGAAGACGGAAGGAAGGAAGGAGGAAGGAAGGAAGGAAAAAGAAAGAAAGAAGAAGGAAAGAAAGAAAGAAGGAAAGAAAGAAGAAAGAAAGAAGGAAGGAAGGAAGAAGGAAGGAAAAGAAAGAAAGAGAGAGAAAGAGGGAGGGAGGGAGGGAAGAAGGAAGGAAGGAAGGAAGGAAAGAAAGAAGAAGGAAAGAAAGAAGAAAGAAAGAAAGAAAGAAAGAAAGAAAGAAAGAAAGAAAGAAAGAAAGACTGGGGGTCCTAGTGCTGACACCCTAATGGGTGGTCAGGGACTGGAGTTAGTTGAGGGACCTTTGGATAACACTGAGGTGTAGCTTCAACTAGATTACCATCAGTTGTCCCAGGGCCTCCTTCCAATCCCACACAATGGCTAGACCTCTGTGAAGGGAAACAACAACAGTATTCCCAACACCCAAGGGTGGCAAGGGGTTGACACTGTCCTCCCCAGCAAGCCTGTCCTCCGTTTCTTAAGTCCAGCAGCTGTGGTAATCACTTTTAACTGGCCAACGGAGACCTAGTGTTTTTCTTTCATTTTGGCCATTATGGAGTTTAGGAACTCCATAAAAAGGACAGATCAGCAAGTCTGCTTTTACTCACCATTCTGCATATCCTGAACCAGCCACTCAACATGTCACAGGATTCTTAGAGTGTTGTTTTTCCAGATGGAAAGTTCTATGGCCAGTGGCACCTTTGCTTTAGTTGTGCTTGAGCCTGCTGGGCCTGTTTCACCCACTCAGCCTGGCAAGTTGTGCTTGGCTCATGCTGCTGGCCCAGATCCCACACCTACCAAGGACAAGCCAGGTGTGGAGCAGCTAGGGGTATGGGAATGAGTGCAGGGTATTGCCACTGTGCACAGCCAGGTGTGCCGGCTGTAACAGAGCAGGCAGCTCCAGGTGCCAGGACAGGTGCCGGCTCCACGTGAGTGCCGGCTCCACGTGAGGCTAAGGCTGTCTCAGGTGGTCCACAACCAGCTTTCACTACAGGCACTGGGAAATGTGGTGGTTCCTGGAAGCTTGGAGACATCAGGAGCCATAGCGCCCCAAAGAGAGTGTCACAGCCCTGGCTCGAGGAGCCCCTAGGTCTGGGATCCTTGAAGGGCTACTGCTCTTCTCTCTTTCTCCCTGCCTGCAATATGGCAAGCCAGAGACATGTTTCAGCTTTGTTTGTGTTACAGCTCTTTCAATCACACATTCAGCAGGTCTTAAGTTCTTGCCCAGCATCCAGGAAGAATAAGATATGTGGACAACTAGAGAGTAAGCAAGGTGGAAAGGAGCTGGACTCCATCTGGAGCTGGCAGCTTGGCCCCCAGGCTTCAGGTCTGGCTTGAAGGTGGGATTTTACCAAGGATCTGCTCCTTTCTGCCCAGGAACCTGTCTGCCTCCCACCATCAACATGCCGCCCATGGCACCCAGGCTTTTCTTGCCAAGGGGTGCCTGCAGACCCTGGCCGAGCTGCTGTCAGCCCCTTCTCCATCCTTCCTCCCTTGCTCATTCGTGCCCAAAGTCCAGAGGGGGCCGAGACAGCAGGGGTCTGGCATGTCTGTGCCACCCTGAGCATATGCACACTTGATCAGGTCATGATGGCACCCAGGCTTGGCTACAGCTTTGCTCCTCACTGGAGCAGGCTCCTGGAGCCGGGAGAGGCCACGGAGCAGGAGGGGGAACTTCTGAGCCTGTGGGAGCAGAGTACAATTCCTGGGCTCCCAATAATGCAGGGAAGCTTGGGTGCAGAGCCATAGCTGGGCAGCTGCAGCTGTAACTGGGAGCCTGGGGCTCCTGCCTCTCTGACTTGGTAGGGGGCAGGATGCCCATGGGCTCCATGGGCCATGCAGCCTTGGACACACCTCCCCTGCTGCAGCCTGCATCTTTGCGGCTGCGGCTACAGATGGGCAGCTGCTGCTATCACTTGTATCTCATTTTCTCTGAACAATTCTGGTTTTCTTTGTTAATATCACCATTTTTACCATCTCAATTATGGTCCCTTTTAGCTAACAAATCACATGGGAATTATGTAGTTTTCAAAAGTTTATGTGGACATTTCAGAAAAAACTTCAATCTCTTGTGTAATGAATGTGGTATCTAAAATAAATAGAAAATAAATAAATAGATAAATAGGTTGAAGAAAAGGTGCTTTCAGAATACAATTTTCTAAAAATATAGAAAACAATTGATATGCCAAGATAAGCAAAAAGCTAGAAAGAAGGAGTTAGAATAAAAGATAATTGAAGGCAGTACAATTCCTGATAAATAAGGACAGAAGTAAAACTAGGCATTTAATAGGTAACTATAGGTCTCAGGCCATTAAGATGAGGATTCTCCTACCTGATAATTTCACTGTTCTGTATGCTGTAGGAGATAATGTCAGTTGTTGGAAATAAATGGTCTAAGGATATAGCAAGGTACTTAAAATTAAGTAAGTTTTGTATAAAAAACTGAGGTAAGAGAAAATAGAGTTGACCAATAAAAACACAGATATTGAGGGTCCATTTGCAAGTGAATCCCACATATATTTGCAGTTGTGGCAGCCATACTTGCAACTGTGTAGATATGGAGATACTGAATAGATTGATCCAGGATTATAGATATGAAAAATCAAAAGATGAAAGAACTTGAGAAAGCTCACAAGACTAATTAATAAAATAGCACAGAAATTTTTGCTAATTAAAGAGGAATATAAAACTAGGAAGGAACTCACAAATCCAAAGAAAATACACTCATCGTAAGACTGACGGTCAGGTCAGGACCAGATCAGGGAGTGGTTGAAGCGGAAACAAAGGAAGTGCACAGAGCATGCAGGACAGGAAATGGTGGCCATGGGAGAGAATTAACTGTGTTAACATAAGCAATCACTACATAAAACAATGCCCAGTTGTGGTCATGGAACTTATTCTAATAACTAGGAGTTGAAAATGTATAGCCTTACAATTTTGTGATTACTTTAGAACTGTGTTTTCTTCAGAGAATAAAGAGGCATTTGATCTAAGAAGTTATGTGGGAAATAGTATTTGTAGAGACAGGAAAACTTGTACTGTTAACAGGCTGACGCTTTCTTGGTGAATATTTTCTGTAACCTGTAAAAGACAACATTGATGTCTGTACTGTTCCCTGTGATTTGAAAATTGGCCCAGGTATTACTCTAACCCAAGAATACCTATTCTTTCTGTTTTTCTTCTCCTTTGCTTAGAGTAATGAAATCTATTTTTTTTTTATTTCTGAAAAAGTTTCATTCATCTAAACTAGAACATAAAGCAACCTCAGAGTGAGACCAGGAAACCTGATCTTCCTTACATTTAGTCATTTGCCATCTGTTCTATCTCTCTCTCTCACACACACATATCACTTTTCTACCCATATATTAGTGTAATCCAAGCTATTACTCCATTGTAAAGATTCTCCATTTTCTGCATCACTTTCTGATTGCATATTTCTTTGAATTCTTTAAATGTTATTTTTGTCGCTCATTTTGCTTCTTAACACTATACTTCCCTATAGAACTATTAAACTTTTTTCATTTATGTGTCCCTTTTAATTAGTATGCTTTATTATTACTGTAGAAGAAGAATTCCTTTTTATTTGCACATCATTCATCAGAGAAGAAAATTGTTAATAAATATTTTTAAAATTGAATTGACTTATCAAGAGGAGTGAGTAGGTAATAGACAGATGTACAGGGAAGTAAATCTGCATATTTAGAGAGTAACTTGGACAATATCCTTTCATCATCTCCTGGGTTATTCATGAAGTACTGTAGATTATTTATCTGTATTGATGCTCAGCAAAAGTAATAGAGAGGAATTCATTATACTTTCAAGGCAGCACATTGTACTACAAGTGGTTACAGGTCACTAATTTTTCCATTATTCTTGTGAGCTCTTAATTGCACACACTATTAGTATTGTTTCTTTTCAGGCAATAGAAAAATGAGTCTTCATAAATGCTAAGGATATCAGTCCATAAATGTGCAAATTGTATATGCTGGTTAATGTAGTGTTGCTGATGTACCCCAACTGAGTTTATGACATACATATTCCTTATCCACTAACGAGACCGGAAGGAATCAGTGAGTATGTGATTCTGCACCCTGCTATTGCCATCTTAATGCACGAATAGGGTCACAGCTTGGGCTGAGGCATTTTTCCTCAAAACAAAAGGCTGGATTTCCAATAAAGGTTGAAAAATACTAGACTTACGTATTTTTATCTAAAAAAATTACTAACTTTTAAATTCTTGTAATTTTTCATTGGAAGGCTAAAAGTAATTTGGAAGAAGAATTAAAAACTGTTAATATATATTCATGAGCAGCTAGTTTATTCCTATTTAGCTGAGCCTCTTAAATATGTTTACTAGACATTGACTTAATTGTAAAATCCACCAGGAATGCTGTCAACATTAAACAGCCAGTGTTTCAAGAAAGATGTTTTTAGTCACATCGTAATTACCACCAATCCCACTAAATATATAGTCATATGCATTTTAATAACATTGTTATTTTCCTAAGAAATTAAAAACAGGAGAATATAAAGTCAGAGAGAATATTTTTACTTGATCCTAAAATATCAGTTCTCTACTATGAAGCCGATGCCTAAAATAGCTATTCTATGCACTTGATACTCAATAAATATATGCTGCCTTGGTGACTGACCATAGCTCTTGGAATAAATCTTAAGCATTTCTTGAAGCAGTTTGTCATAAAATACAGATAAATTATTGGAATGTCTGAAGGTTAAACTCATTTTCCAATAAAAGGGAAAAGAAGTGTATAAAAGCTCAGATAAGAAATGGTTTAAAGACATTTCTTTACTTTCCAAGAACTGTGGAGTTTCCACAAAAGAAATGGGAAAAGTATTTCAGGTGAAAACATGAAAATGCTCCTGTGGCTTCTATAAGAGGAATTTCTTTCTAAGAAAATGCTTCCTTATGTTTGGAGGAAGAAATTTGTCTGCCTTTAGTTACAAAATGAACCCGCTATCATTCCTCTTATAAGGCATTGAGCATCCTCAATTTTAAACCTAGACTACATGAAGAGTTTAAAAGTATTATTGTGATGGAAATAATTATGTGTGTGTTTTTATTTCTCAGCAACAGACTCATTGAATTCATGCCTAGTTTATTAATAAGAAACCATAACATCTTTATGAATATAAATTTACTTCATGAGTAGGGAAAATAGATGTTTTTATCTTAAAATAAATTATAGTACAACTTCACAGTAGCTAGTGAAATAATCTGAATGATAGAGCTATATGCCATTTTGTTGAGAGGATTTTAATTTCTAGAAAACTTGGGCTTAAGGCATCATTTGTAAATAAACCTAATGTGGATTTGCAAGTACTTATGAATGTTTCAGCCTTTTTATTTACTTTAAAACGGTAAACATATAATTAATTATTTCTAATTGCATAGGCGGCTATGGATAATATTAAGGAGTTAGGTGGTCAACATTTAGGAGATTTTGAACAAAATTAAATATCTAAAAGTAGACAGTTTTGGGAGGAATGTTCTAATTGTCATTTCAAACATTTTCTGTTGTTGGTGGTCAACTTGATTTCAATCAATTTACTCTAAAAATATCCAGAGCTCTGTGACTATAAATATTAACAGTGCTGGCATCTCATCCACTGCCAAGTCGGTTAGTAGAAACAATGTATTTTTGCCACCAATAAATATATTACATGGAGATATGAGAACAGACAAAAAGCTTTGAATCCACCTAGAAAAGAGTAGCAGGAAGGCTACATGATGAGTGTGTGTGAAAATGACAAAGTACCGGTGGAGACCAGGCTTGTGTGGTAAATTTAGTTTTGCCATTATTGCTGTTGTAATCTTGAAAAAATAATTATTTCCATTTTATTTCTTTTTTCTTTTTTTTTTTTTTTTTTTTTTTTTTTTTTTTTTTTTTTGCGATGGAGTTTTATTCTTGTTGCTCAGGCTGGAATGCAATGGCACGATCTCGGCTCACCTCAACCTCCGCCTCCCAGGTTCAAGCGGTTCTCCTGCTTCAGCCTCCCACATAGCTGAGATTACAGGTATGCACAATCATACCCAGCTAATTTTATATTTTTAGTAGAGATAGGTTTTCTCCATGTTGGTCTGTCTGGTCTCCAACTCCCGACCTCAGGTGATCTGCCCGCCTCAGTCTCCCAAAGTGCTGCAATTACAGGCATGAGCCACTGTACCTGGCCACAAATATTCAATTTTCTAACTATAGACAAGAGTACATTATAATTTAAAATATTGTCTTTAATGAAAGATTTTAAGTCTTGAGAAAGCTTTTAGCTTCTTTATTTCACTTTTAACTTTTTTAAATATATGTAAACATTTTACAGTTTTGTGAGCAATATATCTTCTTCACCCTCTAAACTTTCAGTTGTAGACATGATAAGATAAATGTTAAAAGGAGAATTGGTTCATTTTTTATTAAATTATTTTCAAAATCATTTTCAATTATTTTATAGGGAAACTAATGTTTAATAATCTCCCACTCTTATCTATGGGTATCTTAGTCAATTCATGCTGCTATAAAAAAAACTTGATACTGGGTAATTTCTAAACAATAGAAATTTATTATTTGCAGTTCTGCAGGCTGGGAAGTTCAAGATCAAGGTAAGAGCATTTGGTGTCTGGTGAGGTCCTTTCTTATGTGGCTGAAGGGGTAAAACAGTCAAAAGGGAATAAACACTGTGTCCTCATATGGCAGAGAAGCAGAAGAGAGAAAACCCACTCCCTCAAACCGTTTTATAAGGGGCTATAATTCTATCCATGAGGGCTCTGCCCTCATCACTTCATCACCCCCTAAAGGCCTCCCCTCTTAATACCATTACAGTGGAGATTGAGGCTCAACATACATTTGAGGGGACGCATTTAAACTATATCTACCCATAGTATTTCATCCTGTCCACAAAAAATTCATGTCCTTTTCACATGCAAAATATATTTATTCTATCCCATCAGCCCCAACAGTCTTAACTCATTCCAGCACCAACTAGAGAGTCTGAAGTCTAGAGTCTCAAATAAATCAGATATGGATGAGACACAAGTTAAAATTTATCCGGAAGAAAATTGCTCTCTAGCTGTGAACATGTAAGATAGAACAAATTATGTATTTCCAAAATACAATGGTGAAAAGGCAGAAAATAGACATTCATATTTCAAAAGAAAGTAGTAGGAAAGAAAAAAAGTGGTAACAGTTCCATAGTAAGCCCCAAACTCAATAAGGCAAACAATATTAAATATTAAGTGTTAAAAGTAATCTTTGACTCCTTGTTCTGACTTTGAAACATATTGTTGTGAAGGTTGAGCCCCCAAGGCCCTGGAAAGCCCCACCCTATGGCTTTCTGGGATGTGGTTCACACAAGAGCTATCAGCAATTGCTGTCAGGCACCTAAAGCTCTCTGAGGCTGGCATTGCATGCTAGTGGCTCTACATAGCTAAGGTCTCAAGAATGATTCTGCCCTCACATCCCCATTAAACATTGCCCAGTGAGGGCTCTCTCATGGCTCCAGCCTCACAGCTCTGTAGGGCATTGTCTTAGTATGGACCCTTTGCAGTGGTTCTGCCTTCACAGCTCCACTTGACATTTCCATAGCTCTTAGGGAATCTCTGCAGCAGCTCTGCCCCATAAAAGTCCTCTGCTTTGTTCTGGAGACTCTCTGAAACATTCTTTGAAATCTAGGTAGAAGTAACCGTGTTGCCACAGCTTGTGTACTGTGTGCATCTGCAGAGTTAACACCATATGGATGCCACCCCGGTTTCCACTTGTGCCCTATGGAGTGATGGCCCAAGCCCCACCTAGTGCAATTAAGGAAAGTTGTGTTAGAATGTATGGAGCAGAACCTTGAGGCAGTCCTGGGCAGAGAACCCTGGAGTTCCATGGGCATCCTTGGCCCCTTGCTTGAAATTGTTCTTCCTTCAAGGTTCTGGTACTTTGGGTCTGAGATAGGAATGACAGCCTCAGTGATCTTCAAAATGCCTTCAGAGTCATACTTTCATTATCCTGTTGGATAGAGTCTGGCTTCCTCCTATCTATACCATTGTCTTTATCAAACGTTTGCTTGGCCCCACCTTTGATATTCTCTACCAAATATACTTTATTATTCTTTACGCAACCAGGCTGAGAATTTCCAAATCGTAAAGTCTGCCTCCTTTTTGATAATAAATTCTACCTTTAATTCGTTTCTCTCTTTTTAAATTTTACTGTGAGTAACTAAGAGAAGCCATGCAGCACCTTCAGCAATTTTGCTTAGATATTTCTTCCACCAAATATACACTTCATTGATTGCTCTGAAAGTCTGCCTTCCACAACATAGGAGCAAACAGACACAATTCAGCCAAGTTCTTAACAACTTTGTAACAAGGATGACCTTGCCTCCTGTTTCCAGTAAGATATTTCTTATTTCCAGCTATTTCCAGTCCATTCCAGAATGGCCTTATTTCCATGTAAGGCCTCACTAGTCTGCTGATCATGGCTACTTAGATCATCTCTAAGAAGACCAAGAATCTCTCTATAGTTTTCTCTTCTGAGCCTTGACCAGAATTGCTTTTAACATTCCATTCCTGGAAATCTAGGCAATGTGCAGCATGTACTTCACAACTGTTCCAGCCTTGCCGTTACCCAGTTCCAAAGTTGCTTCCACATTTTCAAGAATTTGTTATTGTAACACTCCACTCATAGTACCAATTACTCACTTAATCCTTGTGGTGCTATAAAAAAAAAAAATGCCAGACAGTGATGACTTACAAGCAATTAAAATTTATTTCTCACCATTCTGGAGGCTGGAAAGTCCAAAATCAAGGTGCCACCATTATGTTTCCCATGAGGGCCTTCCTACTGTATCCTTTACGTGGCAGAAGGGGTAAAAAGGGCAAAAGAAAAATATACTGTCTTCACATGACGAAAAAGCCAGAAGAGAGAACACATATCCTCAAGTCCTTTTATAACAGCCCTAATTCTAGGCATGAAGACCTCCTCTTCATGACTTAATTACCTCCTAAAAGTCTCACTTCCTAATATTATTATATTGGCAATTAAGTTTCAATACATAAATTTAAGAGGAGCACATTCAGATCCTGGCAACAGTTTGTTTACCAGCATAGGTCTCAGGATCAATTATAGTTGTGAATTATAGTTGTGGTGTTTTGACAAAGTCTATGAATAATCTAGAAAATGAAACTGAGAAATTTTAGGTTGGTAAGTAAGATAAACTAATGGGAAAATAAGTTTTAAGTCTTATTTTCCTGAGAGGTGATGAGTGCAGTGGCGTGATCTCGGCTCACTGCAACCTCCACCTCCCGGGTTCAAGAGATTCTTCTGTCTCAGCCTCTCAGTTAAGTGTTCTTTCTTTTGTAATCGGAAAATTAAATTTGTATATATTTATGGTGTACAGAATAATATTTTGATATATGTATACATTGTAAACTGGCTAAATCAAGTTAATTAACATATGTATTACCTCACATACATACGGTTGTTTTTTGTTGTGAGAATGCTTGAAATCTACTTTGTAAGCAATGTTTAAGTATACAATACATTGCTGTTAGCTGTGAGTTACTATGTTGTACAAATCTCTTGAACTTATTTCTCCAGTCAAACTGATATTTTGTATACTTTGACCAACATCTTCCCAATACCTTCACCCCAGCCCCCAGACTCATGTAATTACTGTTTTACTGTTGACTTCTATGAGTTTGACCTTTTTAGATTCCACATACAACTCAAATCATTAGGTATTTGCCTTTCTGTGCCTAGATTATTTCACTTAACAATGTGCTCCAAGTTCATCCATGTTGTCACAAGATTTCCTTCTTTTTTAAAGGCTGAATAGTATTCAATTTTGTATATATAATACATTTTTAAACTCATTCATCCATTGATGAACACTTGGACCACAATATGACAGGCGAAAATAAAAAAAAAAATAGATAAATTAAATCAAACCAAAAATCTTTTGCACCACAAAGGAACCAGTCAGTCAACAGAGTAAAGGAACAACCTACAGGATGGCAAAAAAATATTTGCTAACCATACATCTGAAAAGGGGTTAATATCCTAACTATATAAGGAACTCAAACAACTCAATAGCAAGAGAATAAATTACCTGTTTTTAAAATGGGCAAAGGACCTGAGCAGGCTTTTCTGAAAAGAATACATGCAAATGACCAATACGTATATGAAAACATGCTTGACATCATTAATTATCACATAAATGCAAATCAAACCCTCAATGAGTTAGCACCTACAGCCATTCTCTGGGAATTTAGAATTATTACTAAAATATTTCAGTTTCAACATGTGTTTACCTTTTGAAAGAATCTGTAAATGCCTGGAAATGTCATCATATAATTTTAAAAACAGAGAAAGTCAGTCCACGGCATGAGAGAAGAATGAAGCACATTGTGAGAGAGAAGCAGAAATAAATAATGGTAAGTTTTCTCTCCTTTGGTTTCATGTACTCTCCCTGTATTCCCATCAAAAACATTATTTTCTTGTATTTAAGATAGTTTCAATGGGTTTCTCTGACTTGCAAACTATTATCCTTAATAAATGAAGCTTTGGGTTAAAATTAACAATAGTGACCTTGGACATTCTTCCTTTTGGAACTAGAGTTACATGGAGGATCCTCAGCACTAGAGGAAACAGGGTATTCCAATGTATTTGCCCCATTCATTTAGGACAGTGAACTAAAGCAGACAACACTAGAACCTTAACAAATGTTGCAACTGGTAAATCCTATGGAGAGCAAAACAAACAATCAGTTTTATTTATGGTCTCAAAATAGGACACTTCTTTGGACCAGATGTCCTCCCTCAATGAATATTGTGGACATGTGTCCTTCCTGGCAAAGTTTGAACATACAGAGTCTACAATTTCAATTTTTTTAACACAGGAAGCAAAGGGAATTAATTTATTCTTAAAGCATCTTTCAAATCATTAAGCCACTGACTTAAACATCCCAAGCCAGTGATTAAAAGAACACCTACTGTGACTTCTCCCAACTCTTGTTTTAAGAATTATTTTTAGTAGTCCATGTCACAATGGGTTATTATAACAGGATCAGTGAGACAATTGAGTATACTAACTACTAATAGATACTAGTGTAGAGATAAGAGTGCTGTGACACTGATATTTTGCTTGTACATTTTACTACACGTGTAATTCATAAACACCTCACACTCTTTTCTTATCTCTAACAGTAGAATCTTAAGAAATTTTTTATTAAGTAACCACAAATGGAACAGAAATGCAATATATAACTTCTGAGTGAGTAAAGGGAAATAAAATAGTTCAATCTATTAATCTAAGATAAGGCTAAAATAAAATGAGCAAAGCAAAGTAAAACTCGAAATAAGATATTACAAATAATTGCGTGTGAGAGAGTGTGGGATTGGGTAAAAATTTAGTAATTACAGTAAACGTGAATGAAATAAATCCACTTAGTCATACATGCTAACACTTACTGAGCAGTTTCTACAAACTAGTCACTATTCTAAAGACTTTACATGTAGTAAATACTTTTCTTCTCCTAGCAAACCCGTCATATAAGTACTATACTGATTCTTATTTAATACAAGAGGAAACTACAGCCTAGATAATTTAAATAAATTTGCTGAAGCTCACACAACTGAATCCAGGGAATACTTTGTCAATCACCATTCTGTTTCCTTATTTAAAAAGATAGGCCATCACATGTTAGATAAAAACAACAACAATTTACAGCAAGGTGCTCTTTAGAAGAGACATGTAAAGCAAAATGACTTAGGCTATGTCAACATAAAGAATGGAAAAAGCACACCTAGTCACACACATAAATCTACTAGTTCTGATTTAAAACTGGACTGGTAGCTTTCAGTACCAAATTGAATAAAACCAAAATTTAACCCCTGCATGTCTTGCCTCTTCCCACTCACAGGTTTATCCCACTCTCCCCATTGTTTACATTAGTCGAGCCAGTGGCAGGATCTCTGTGCACTGCAACCTCTACCTCCTGGGCTCAAGTAATCCTCCCATCTTGGTCCCCTAAGTAGCTAAGGCTACAGGTGCATGGTGCATGTCATGACACTTGGCTAATTTTTTTTTTTTTTTTTTTAATAGATGAGGTCTCACTATGTTGTCCAAGCTGTCTCAAGCTCCTGGGCTCATGTGATCCACCTGCCCTGGTCTCCCAAAGTGCTGGGATTATAGCCTTGCTTCTAATACTTGAACATTGCTTGTAGGGTTCCCTCTCTAGACCTTTCCAGTTACTTCCTGGAACACTGTGACATGATTGATTTGATCAATTGGGCACCCTCGGGACTCTGTTCTAAAGTCACCTCCTCTAAGAGCCTTGCCATTACACACTCATTTTATCTAGCTTTATTTTTTTCTTATATACAATATCAACCCCAATATTACAAAATAATCAGTTTAATTTTTCCATTTTCTGTCTACTTCAGTAAAATGTAAATTTTATGGAAGTATTCCCTTTTTGATTTTGGTAATTCCACTTTTGCATGATTATAGAAGTAAGAAGTAATGTTTAATAGCAAAAAAGTCCACGGAAAGGTTACTAAAATCACTACTAGAAATATCTAAAATAATGGTAATAAGTAAAACTAGCAAGTCTACAATGATAGTGAGACATTTTCCCACAACTGTCTCAGAGACTGATAAAGCAGTTAATTAATTATTAAAGTAATAAAAGAATGGAACAAAAAATAAATAAAATGAGATTATTAGGTAATGTTTTAAAATAGTAGAAATACAAAAGTTGAACAGAAAAAAGTAAAATTTTGTTTTATTTATATGAATAAATAAAACTTATTGAACGTAAGATGAAGATGAAATGTATGATGAAGATGAATTATATTTATATATATATATATATTTTTTACATGGAGTCTCCCTCTGTCACCCAGGCTGGAGTGCAGTGGCGTGATTTTGGCTCACCGCAAACTCTGCCTCCCGGGTTCAAGCGATTCTCCTGCCTCAGCCTCCTGAGTAGCTGGGATTACAGGTGTCCACCACCACAACTGGCTAATTTTTGTATTTTTAGTAGAGACAGGGTTTCACCATGCTGGACAGGCTGATCTCGACTTCCTGACCTTGTGATCCACCTGCCTCGACCTCCCAAAGTGCTGGAATTACAGGTGTCAGTCACTGCACCCAGCCATATATTTAGCTTTTAATCCATAATTGTGACTGCATCCACAGCACAGTCAAAAAATCTTACCTTTTTCAAAAGATACCTATCTTTTTGAGTGTCCAAAAGATAGGTAGGTATGTAGGTAGGGAAGGAGATGATAGATGATAGATAGATACAGATAGATAGATAGATAGATAGATAGATAGATAGATAGATAGAATAGATAGATCTTGTTCATAAGAAGTAAAGGATATCTATTTTCTTCATGTCCAATAAATCATAAAGGCTTTTCAAACAAAATTCTCAAATTGAATCATTTTATGTACATTTTACTCCCTGATTATAACTCAATAAAATTATTAACCAGCAATAAAATAATATTCAAGTTCTATTTAAGACAAACATTCACATGTCTTATAAGCCAAAAACTGTACCTCACTATTCTTTATGGGAGGAGTTCTTCACTGCTGTTTAATTGGACTTCTAGTTTTATTTCTGTTATATGTGGTATAAAGCTTCAGTGAAGTTCAAACGTTATAATTAACAAAAATTGATTAGGGTTCCATTTCAATATATTTATACTGTGTATTTTATGTATACTCTGGACACAGTCACAATTATAGATTAAAAGCTCCATATATACAAATATAAGTCTCAGTGACACCATAAGAAAAGGTCTGATATCTTTTGGAGGAAAAATGATAGCAGGAGGGGTCCAATTGCAGCATAGCACTTTGAAGTAGTGTAGTTCTTGTAAAATCTCTTAAGTATGTTTATTTTCACACTCCTCAGGAAATTGTATGGCATAGAAAGAGGTGCCTACAGAACAAGAATGACACCTATATTTAATAGGAACTCCTCTACTAGGGCTGTTACCTTAACACAAGAAGATAGATGAGGCACTAGGGTCTAACTTTATTATTTTGTAAACAATATATTCAGCTAGTAAAATAGAATTGAGGAATAAAAAGCAACTCTCAGGTTGCAACTATTTCTCATTTTAGATCCCTTCCCATCCTGTTAATTGATCATCAAAATAGAAGACTTTCATTTTTTCCTAACTCTCTTTTAAAGCATAAAATGCTGGCATGTATAATGACTTTTGATCAATAATTTAAAAAATCTCTAAGCAATACAGTTAATTTCAGAATTGAATCTTATTCCAAAATTAATACCTGATGTAGATGATTACTATGAAAACAACTTGTTTTCCTTATAGAAGGAGCCTAGCAACCATTGTTTCAGTTTTCAGCAGAGGAAAAAAAAATACTATTAAGGAATGATTTATGATCCTTATTCAGTTACTACCTCTTTTGTGAAAGGAGTTTCCCCACTTATTTGCAGTCAATGAATATTTAGGACTCCCATGGAAATGCACATGCAAACATATTCCAATTTGCCTGTGTTTTCAGAGTCTGTGATGTAGCTGCTGATTTGTGAATCCGTAGATTAGAGCCCTGGTTAGAAGATGAAATTCTCATGTCAACAAGATGTAATTTTGTGTCTTAATAATTGCCTCAAAAATAGTAAATAAATAATTGCTACTTCTTTTGCCACTTATTTTTAATAGGGTTTCCCCAAGAGAGCAGTGAGAAATAAAAAGCAACTCTTAACATCACAACTATTTCTCATTTTAGATCTCCTCTTGTCCTGTTAATTGATAAAATTAATTATTAAAATAATTAATTAATTAAAATAACATTCTTATGTTAAAATACATCATATTTAACATAGAGTTATTTTGTGAGCCTGTATGTTGGAGGGGCAGGGACAGGGTGAGTAGTTGGTTATCAAATTATAGAAGTCAAATTACATTTTACAACAAGGGGACAGAGAGAAGGGAACTCTAGAAATGATGATAGTAAGAACAATTAGAGCAATTAGAAAGCTTTAATTCAAGGACTGAATTTCATCATCCTATTTCATCCTTTAACTGCAGTGCCTATAGCTCATGGGAAAACAAATTTAGCTAATGTTTCTTGTGAAGATTCAAAGATACTGAATAAGGAAATCTCAGTTTGGAAAAACAATCACTGGTTTATTGATATCCTTTTTTCTTTGAGACATACATGAAGAATTGGTGAGTTTATTTCTGTGTGTGTGTGTGTGTGTGTGTGTGCGTGAGTGCTTAGGATTTTCTAGAGTATAAAATTGTATCATTAATTTGCCTGTTTTTAGTAATGGATCATATTGCTCACGAAAGTTTCTTTAGAAAATGAAGTAATTGTTGATTATATTTACATACAGTGAGATACTATTTTGTCACATACATTTTCTACTTTGAAATTAGTGGTGGTGGCAAAGAGTAGCCAGTAACTGCAATTTTAATGTTACTCTGGATTTGGTATAGTTTTCTTTTTATGCAATAATTGATGTAACAAAGATATTGTCATAATTACCTTATGACCCTCAATTGAAATCTGAGGATTTTTAAATTTAATTTTTGGATACTATTGAGACTGATATCTGAAGGTGACCTCCAATATGTTAACTATTATCCAACACTGCTGCCTTTTTGTTTTCCATGGCTAGAGTATTAATTTCTTCTGAGTATTCTGATTACTTCCAGAATATGAATGTTTTAGGTATGTTTCTCAAATCTTGTTAAGAATTCCCTCTGATTGATAAATGTCATGATTTTTAAAAGAAAAAAAAGTAAAAATGAAAAGCATTAATGAGCTTTCAATTGCCAAAATAATTAAATGCAATAAAATGTTTATTATTCTGTATAATATCCAGATTACACAGGAGGATTTAGTGAAACTCAGCCTAACAGTAAAAAGTATGACTGAACAAAGCAGGTCATTATTGTGAACGTGTAAATGTTTATTCCCTTGGTAAAAAGAGATGGCATTTGTAATTTTCAGTCTCAAAAGACAGTAACATACTCAGCATACTAATTAAGAAAAATGAATCAGCTCAGAATTTAATGGCAGTGAATATGCCATGTTTGATTTCTTTCTTAATTTCTTTTTCTTTCTTTCTTTCTTTTTTTAAATGGACTCTCACTCTGTTTCCTAGGCTGGAATGCAGTAGTGCGATCTCGGCTCACTGCAGCCTCCACCTGCTGGGTTCAACTCATTCTCCTGCTTCAGCCTCCCTAGTACCTCTGACTACAGGTGTCACCCGCCACCATGGCCTGCTATCTTTTTGTATTTTTATTAGAGACAGGGTTTCACCGTTTTAGCCAGGATGGTCTCGATCTCCTGATCTCGTAATCCGACCCCCTCGGCCTCCCAAAGTGCTGGGATTACGGGCGTAAGCCACCGAGCCCGGCCGCCATGTTTGTTTTCCTATCATTATTAACTATAACAATACTATTTTAAAGGTAGTCTATACCGTGAAACAAAACAGTGGAAAGTAAAAATTTCTGTACCTCAATCAATACTACTCAGATAGCTGCTGTCAAAACATTTTTAGTGTATTCTTAATTTTCTATGCAGATAAAAATTTTATGTAATTGTTTTTATAAAAGGTTGAAAGTAAATTTCACTTTTTATTCTGAAATCAGATGTTTTTCTTAACAAATATGTTGGTCGATATTCTACCTCTTAACTACTACTTCACATATAGTTTTGTAAGTACGAAACACTGCATTGTTTTAGGTAAGATTTTTGCTAGTGAGAAAACATGTCACATGGATGCTTCATATATATTTATCTTTACACATTTTTTATGATTAGTGACAGCTTTAAAGTTAGTAAATCACTTTGTACATAATTTTTAATTAGAAAAAGTGTAAATTCCTTAAAGTGTTTGATTTCTAGGCAAAAGATTATATACATTCAGAAGTGTATTGCTTCCACCATCCTGCCTTCTAAAATGCTGCGTCCATTACTGTCCCCAGCACTTATATGAGTGTGCTTTTTTGCCCCACTTCTTCAAGTATATAGGGTAATACAAATATTCTTAATCTTTTCAGTTTGACAGATTGAATGTATAATAATATTTATGCTTTTTGTAATTGCCTCATTATGAATGATAGTGGCAACCAATTTTTTTGTCAACAGATTTTTAACTTTATTCACGCCTAAGTTTCACGAAGTCTATTTTAAAATTTTCAACCTTCCATCAGAAATACAAGAGTAGCTAATTTAAGCTACTGAATATTTCCTTATTAAAAATAATGTAGAAAATGTAAAAACATAATAAAGAAAAAAAATCCATAATTTCCAGACACCAAATATAACCCCCATAAAAATATAGTATGTTTTCTGAAAACTGTTTTGGTCCTATACATGCAAAGACATATTCAGTTTCTCCCTTTGTATACTCACAAACAACCCTATATGGCGCAGTAGATTTCACAATGCAGAGACACATTTACAGTATACTTGTTAAAAAAACTTCTGGCATGATAACTTCAAAAATTTCTTTTTAATATATTGATATTTCATCTTATAGCTGCACGTAGTTTATTTTTTGTTGTTGGATATTTAGCTGGTTTCCAATTATTTACCACATTAAATAATACTGTATAAACATATTTGATCATAGCTATAAAAATACATCTGGTTTTGGTGTATTCCTTTTATGTTAAGATATTAGACTTCTTGTGCAATATTTTCATAAGTTGCCATGAAGTTATCACAGAGTAAACTCACAGTTCTATAGATAGGGAGTGGACTTCTCCTGAATAAATGGAATCCCCAACATGAAACCGATTTAGGAAGGAGGACACATTTGCCAAGCAACTGTGCTTGAGGGAAAGGAAGATTCTAATTCCCGGAGGCAAGACAGAAAAGCAAGAGAGTGGGAGAATCTCTTTAAACTATAAATAACTTTTACAAAATGACATAATATAAATGTCAGTTTTTACATATTATTATTTCCATAGATTCTTCATTTATTTTGTTTTCATTGCTCTCTAGTATGCAAAATGTACCTGGACAGTTTTGGTGCAGTCATGGGAAAATCAATGAAGGGTCATGCAAATAGGCTTCAAACAAATAAAAGATAAACAGTGCTCAACAAAGACTAGAGTGGGATTGATTGTGGATTTTAGTAAGATAGTAAAACTCTGGAGATATAAAGCCAATCTACATTTCCAACTGTTCTTCCTTACATAGGTATTTTGATCCTTCTTTAAGCAGATCTGTTTCCTCTACATTTAAAATGGATTCTAAGGCCAGACATGGTGGCTCACTCCTGAAATCCCAGCACTTTGGGAGGTCAAGGTGAGCAGATCACTTGAAGTCAGGAGTTCCAGACCAGCCTGGCCAACATGACAAAACCCCATCTCTACTAAAAATACAAAAAATTAGCAGGGCATGGTGTTGCACACCTGTAGTCCCAGCTACTCAGGAGGCTGAGGCAGGAGAATTGCTTGAACCCAGCAGGTGGAGGCTGCAGTGAGCTGAGATTGCACCACTGCACTCCAACCTGTGCAACAGAGCGAGGCTCCATCTCAAAACATGAAAAAAAAAAAAAAAATTCTGATAATACGAATACTACTACTGAAAAATAGTAATAATAGTTAACGTGTATACAGTGCTCAACATTTGCTGGATTGTTCTAAAAATTTTACATATGTGAATCCAGCTGATGTTCCCAGCAATACTATCAGGTAAGAATGATCATTGCTCTCGTTTTAGAGCTTTGGTAACTGAAACTAATAAAGTATTGATAGACCATAGACCCAAAACTCATCAATGAAGAGCTAGCTGTGATTTGAAATAAAGATGTCAATTTTCATAGATCACGCTCTTCACCACTATGATGAACTAGCTCTCCATGTATAGAAAACATACATACATATATACATATATGTATTTTTAAAGGCAAGCTCTTCATTTTGAAATTTTTTCTATAGAAATACCATATCATTTTAGCTTCCTACTTTAGTGCATTAGACTTCTCATTTAATTTTACCCCTTTAACATTGTGTAGCATGCATGTTTTACTTAATCTCTGTTAAACTTGGAGGTAAAAATTTAACATGATTATATATTTTCTAAGTTTCTACAATTATGAAAGATTTCCTCATTTTTACTGGTTATTTATAGTATAGCTCTTTAACGTATAACTTTGATGGATTGCCTATTCTTTTTGTTGCCCACTTTATCTTTTCATTTTATGTACACCTTTTATGCAGAGGTTTACTTTTAAAAACTGATTTAAATTCAACTTAACAAAAATTCTTACTGCTCTATTTAATTTATTTATATTTTACATGTCACTGTCTTTTAGAATATAAAATACATACCTTTTTAGTCTTTTTGGCAATATATATTTCTTTCTAATTATAAATATAATAAAGAGAAATACAATTTAGTGAATTAAAAAATGTGAATATCACCTAGTAGCATCTACTCTAAAAAATGTAGTATTTTTATTGTCTACATTTTTATACATAAATGTACATGCATATTTAGAAAATTTAATGTTCTGCTTCATAGTTTTACTTCTTGCCTTTTTATTTACAATTATATTATGATTATGTACAATATCTCATTTTTTAGGCAGTTTTGAAAATGTGATATCTGAAGCTCTATACATGGATAAATGTTTTATTTATCTTCTATCTTGAACTTACTAAGTTCAAGCTTATTGACTTAAGCCTATTTGCCACTTATGTGATCACAAATAACACAGCACTGAACATACTAGATTTTTAATACTTTGAAGGCATTTATGTTAAGATTATTTTTATTGGATGAGTTTGTAGCTTTACTAGAATTTAAAGTATTAATATTTCTAAAACTCTTTGTACATACTGTCATGTTGGTCTTCAACTTTGTTAAAGTGTATATCTCAGCATCCTTTTTAAGAGTGTGAGGGGCCGGGCACGGTGGCTCACGCCTGTAATTCCAGCACTCTGGGAGGTCAAGGCGGGTGTATCATGAGGTCAGGAGATCGAGACCATCCTGGCTAACACAGTGAAACCTCGTCTCTATTAAAAATACAAAAAATTAGCCGGGCGTAATGGCGGGGTCCTGAAGTCCCAGCTACTCCGGAGGCTGAGGCAGGAGAATAGGGTGAACCCGGAAGGCGGAGCTTGCAGTGAGCCGAGATCGCGCCACTGCACTCCAGCCTGGGCGACAGAGCGAGACTCCGTCTCAAAAACAAAAGAGTGCGTGGACCTGGCGCGGTGGCTCAGGCCTGTAATCCTACCACTTTGGGAGGCTGAGGCGGGCGGATTGCCTGAGCTCAGGAGTTCAAAACTAGCTTGGGCAAAAAGGTAAAACCACGTCTTTACTAAAACTACCAAAAATATATATATATATACACATACACACACACACACACACACACACACACACACACACACACACAAGCCGGGCGTGGAGGCGTGCGCCTGGAGTCCCAGCTACTCAGGAGGCTGAGGCAGGAGAATTGCTTGAACCAGAGAGGCGGAGGTTGTAGTGAGCCGAGATCGCGCCAATGCACTCCACACTCCAGCCTGGGGAACAGAGCGAAACTCCACCTCAAAAAAAAAAAAAAAGAGAGAGAGAGAGAGCGCGTGTGTATGTGAAACACGAGAGATTGTGTATGCGTGTGTGCATTAAGTGTGCAAGAAAAAAATTATACATACTTTGTTCATTTTTAGAAGACTGAGTATGTTCAAAAATATATTTAATATATTTACTATTAGTATTATTTTTAAAATCACTGCTCACATAATTGTATATGTAATTGAGACATTTAAATTATGGACATGTAGGAACTACTTATATGTTATCTATATTTAAAATTATATATATAATCATATATTATACTATAATATATATTAATATTATTTCCAAATCTTTGCTCCTAAATGTTGACATTACTTGGGTAGCTTTCACTATGTCCAACACTAGTAGTAATTAAGTCAACATTAGTAAATTAATTTCTGTTATAAAAGACCTCAATATGGATAAATAGATTGGATGATCCTCAGAGAAACATTTATTTCAGATAAATTTTTACTCACTTTGCAGTGAATAATATAATAAAAAAAAAGGATGATACTGTTGAAATAATTATATTAAAATTGAGGATTAATAAACATAATATAGCTTCCGAACTGAAACATGAAATTGGACCATTTTCTTCTTAATATATGGGGTCTTACAAATAAAATGGAAAGTAATTTTTTAACCGCTATTAAATTGAGAAAATAAGTATTTACATAAATGACTCCTTTGTTTAGTGTTTTCTAAATGCCTACGAGTTTTACTCAAATTAAAGCTTATTTTAATTACTTATACAACAGAAAAAATGAATTTATTCATTTCACTGAATATGGAAAATATTGAGGAGAAAGAGGGTACTATATTGATACCTTAGTAGAATGATTGCAATAAATTAAAAATAGTCTCCATCCTGAAAAAAAAGTACAGTAATTTCCTGGGGCTAAAAGAAAGTTGATTATTTGACTAATAGCAATGATATTAGTATTTCATATATTAGTTATAACCAGCTCCACTAAAAGTGATATTTGGGGTTCATTTTGTATTATAGATTTATGTAAATTATTACCTTAGCTTGAAGAGGTAGTAACATAAGGCAGTAAATTAAGGGCAATATAACTGAAGAGTAAAAGTGTGACATAGGCTCTCAGATATGCAGTGTGTGTTTCTGTGTTTGGAGCAATTACATGCATATTCAGTAAATAATGACAAGGCCCTTTTGTAAAATGATTTAGGTTACATGTTTTAAGGGCTTCTTATTATTTATCTAATAATTTATTAGTATATTAATGACCTAATGAAGTTAGTATCAGCTATAATTTTTAGTATTTATGAGGTCTTCCTATACACTAGACACTTTTCGTTAGCACATTCCAAGGTGAGTAGAACATATAGATACCACTTAGTATAGACACACCTCCTCTTACTTGTGTGATTTCTATGACATCGTAGAAAAGTTATTTCACTTTACTTTGATTTGTGTTGGTATTCTGATTTGTCTAATTACCAACAGGATAAACAACTTCTTAGAGTTTCTGTATTGTGAAATCGAGTAAGTCTGAGCCTTTGTCATAATCAATTATGGATGCCATAACAAATATCATAAACTGGCAGCTTATAAACAACAGAAATTTATTTCTCATAGATCTGAAGGCTGGGGAAATTCACGATCTAGCAGGGAGCAGATTCAGTGTCTGGCGTGAGCCCATTTCCTTGTTCATAGATGGAGCATTCTTATTGTGTCTTTCTATGGTAAAAGGAGTGAATCAACTCCTTTGGGTTTATTCTATAAGTTCATATAAGGGCATTAATACCATTTAGTTGGGACCCACTGCCATGATCTAATAACCTTCCCAAAGGCTCCACCTCCTAACACCATCATGTTGATGATTAAGCTTCAGCATAAAAAATTAGGGGACCACAAACATTGATACAATAGCACCCAGAGATGTGTGGTAAAAATAGATTATCCTGCTGGTAATTAGACGAGTCAGAACACAAACACGAATCAAAGTAAAGTCCAATTATTTTTCTAGGATGCCATAGCAATCACATGGGCAAGAGATGTGTCTCTTCTAAGTAGAATCTGTATGTTCTACTCACCTTGGAATCATATATGCGACTACTGTATTGTGAACTTTTACATTTTTGTTATTAAAAATAATAAATACAAACAGTGATATACATACAGAAATAAAGACCATATAGGAAGACATATTTACTTTTCAGGTCAGATGTAGTGGTTTATGCGTGGGTCCCAGGTACTCACAGGTTTGGTATAGGAGGATTGCTTGAGCCAGGGATGTTCAGGCTGCAGTGAGCTGTGATAGAGCTACTGCACTGCACCTCAGGTCACAGAGGAAGACCTTGTCTCAAAGAAAAAAAAATTTTTTTTCAGTGAGTAGTTAAAATTGTTATATTCATGCTTTGAGCTCCTGGCGGAATGCAATATAGGAATTAGGTGTTCAAAGAGGCTGTTTACCATAGTCTTTGACAAGTTTACAAAGCCAGGGACATGAAATCCTACCTTACATACAGAATAAAAAAGAACTTTAGAAAGGCAGGGGATTGGTGACAAATGTAATAGCTGAAAAATAACTGTGCAACAAATATTAAAGGTAATATCATGTCCTGAAAAGACAGTAAGTAAATGTTATGATTTTCCTACAATTGTACAAATGAGGTTATTAAGATTATTTATTTATTTTATTTTATTTTTATTATACTTTAAGTTCTAGGGCACATGTGCACAACGTGCAGGTTTGTTACATATGTATGCATGTGCCATGGTGGTGTGCTGCACCCATTAACTCGTCATTTATATTAGGTATACCTCCTAATGCTATTCCTCCCCCCTTCCCCTTCCCCACGACAGGCCACAGTATGTGATGTTCTCCTTTCTGTGTCCAAGTGTTCTCATTGTTCAATTCCCACCTATAAGTGAGAACATAAGGTGTTTGATTTTCTGTTATTGTGATAGTTTGCGAGAATGACGGTTTCCAGCTGCATCCATGTCCTTACAAAGGACATGAACTCATCCCTTTTATGGCTGCATAGTAGTCCATGGTGTATGTATGCCACCTTTTCTTAATCCAGTCTGGACATTTGGGTTGGCTCCAAGTCTTTGCTATTGTGAATAGTGACACAATAAACATATGTGTGCATGTGTCTTTATAGCAGCATGTTTTATAATCCTCTGGGTATATACCCAATAATGGGGTGGTTGGGTCAAATGGCATTTCTAGTTCTACATCCTTGAAGAATCGCCAGTCTGTCTTCCACAATGGTTGAACTAGTTTACTGTCCCACCAACAGTGTAAAAGTGTTCCTGTTTCTCCACATCCTCTCCAGCACGTATTGTTTCCTGACTTTTTAATGATTGCTGTTCTAACTGGTGTGAGTGGTATCTCATTGTGGTTTTGATTTGCATTTCTCAGATGGCTAGTGATGATGAGCATTTTTTCATATGTCTGTTGGCTGCATAAATGTCTTCTTTTGAGAAGTGTCTGTTCATATCCTTTGCCCACTTTTTGATGGGGCTGTATGGTTTTTTCTCATAAATTTGTTTGAGTTCTTTGTAGGTTCTGGATATTAGCCCTTTGTCAGATGAGTAGATTGCAAAAATTTTCTCCCATTCTGTAGGTTGCCTGTTCACTCTGATGGTAGTTTCTTTTGCTGTGCAGAAGTGCTATCTGACTTCAAACTATACTACAAGGCTACAGTAACCAAAACAGCATAGTACTGGTACAGAGTACTGGTACATAGTACACCAAAACAGAGATATAGACCAGTGGAACAGAACAGAGCCCTCAGAAATAATATCACACATCTACAACCATCTGATCTTTGACAAACCTGACAAAAACAAGAAATGGAGAAGGGATTCCCTTTTTAATAAATGGGACTGGGAAAACTGGCTAGCCATAAATAGAAAGCTGAAACTGGATCCCTTCCTTACACCTTATACCAAAATTAATTCAAGATGGATTAGGGACTTAAATGTTCGACCTAAAACCATAAAAACCCTATAAGAAAACATAGGCAATACCATTCAGGACATAGGCATGGGCAAGGACTTCATATCTAAAACACCAAAAGCAGTGGCAACAAAAGCCAAAATTGACAAATGGGATCTAATTAAAATATTAAGATTATTTAAAAAACGATTATGAAAAAGTAGCAATGTCACTTTAAAAAATAAAAGAGAGGAAAATGGGATTAAAAAGGTCATAAATCCCAGCCATCCCATTACTGGGTATATACCCAAAGGATTATAAATCATGCTGCTATAAAGACACATGCACACGTATGTTTATTGTGGCACTATTCACAATAGCAAAGACTTGGAATCAACCCAAATGTCCATCAGTGACAGACTGCATTAAGAAAATGTGGCACATATACACCATGGAATACTATGCAGCCTTAAAAAAGGATGAGTTTGTGTCCTTTGTAGGGACATGGATGCAGCTGGAAACCATTATTCTTAGCAAACTATCAAAAGAACAGAAAACCAAACACCACATGTTCTCACTCATAGGTGGGAACTGAACAATGAGGTCACTTGGACTCGGGAAGGGAAACATCACACACCGGGGCCTATCATGGGGAGCGGGGAGGGGGGAGGGATTGCATTGGGAGTTATACCTGATATAAATGATGAACTGATGGGTGCTGACGAGTTGATGGGTGCAGCACACCAACATGGCACAAGTATACATATGTAACAAACCTGCACGTTATCCACATGTACCCTAGAACTTAAAGTATAATAAAAAAAAAAAAGAAAACTGAAAAAAAAAAAAAGAAAAGAAGTTTTTTTTTTTTTTTTTTTTTTTAAGAAAAGAAATGCAGCTTTGAGAATGTGACCTCTGAGATCACTGATAGAATGCGTGCTGTCACCATAGGCTGTTCTGAAGGTTGCACTCGTCTGATCAAGTGACACTCAGTGGAAAACAATGTTGTACTTCCCTTTTTTGTAATTTTTTAAGAAATTTAAGTAAATTAAAATAAGTATTCATGAAATTTGTTCTTCCTCTAAAATCAAATTATATTTACTTCGCTAAGTTTGAGCTACGGATGATGTGCAAAATCAGAATTGTCACTAAAATTTACTTCAAAATTTGCTCGACTTAACCTTACTTGAAAGATGCATAGGAAATATTATATTTAGTGGCCCTCAAGTATATAATCACAAGTAACAAATATACTTGAATAATTTAGAGCTACTTCAAAGAAATTCAAAATACACTCTCTTATGAAAGAATAATTCAACTGTATTTCAGATTTAAATATATATATACCTATATACACACATACACACTTATATAGCAATATGTAAAGTCAAAAGCGACTAGTAGTTTTCATATTTTCTTGTTATAAAATTATTAAAACAAAAACAATGATAATGCAATGTGAAATTTAAATAAACAAATTTGAAATTTCTCATGAAAATGGAATACATGCTGTGTCCTAGTTCATTTGGGCTGCTATAACATATCATAGACTGGCTAGCTTATAAAAAACAGACATTTATTTCCCAAAGTTTTGGAGGCTGGGAAACACAAGATGAAGGTGCTAGCAGATTTGGTGTCTGATGAGGGTTTGCTTTCGGGTTCATAGATAGTGCCTTCTCACTGTGTTCTCACATGACAAAAGAGATGAGGGGTCCTTTGGGGGCCTCTTTTATATGGCCATTACTTAACTCTCACAACCTAATTACCTTCCCAAAGTCCCCATTCCCTAATACTATCATCCTGGAGGTTTTAATGTCAACATGTGAATTTTGGGAGAATATAAACATTCAGGACATAGCATGTGGAAACTCAACACACACATACACGAACACACACAATCAAAACCTGAAAATGTTATAGCAAGTTATGCAATGGGGTCAATACATTTTTCTCCTGTTTTATTTTTAGTCTTCGTGATAATTATTTGAAGTAAACTGTGTTGTCTGTTTCTGATATAGATAGCTGCACATTTAAGACAATGAAACAAAGAGTTGCTAGCTTTTAATTATAAGTAATGCTCCAAAATACTTCTCATAAATCTGCCTGCAGATAAATCGAAAATACTTCCAACCAAATGAGTCTGACATAGAGTCAAATGACTGCTATCTCCATTATGTGTATGTGTGTGTGGTAGTGACTTTGCTAGTAGCTTTGTTGATATTACAAATGATCAAGCATTGACATCTTATAATTATATTAACAAAATTATAATTATAAATAATATAATTATTTTATCAGAAACAAAGCAGATCAGAGATGATACCCTTTATCTATTTGTTTTTACTATGATTATCACCCAATAATTATCAAATCCTCACACTATATTTTTATTTTTTTAAAGCAAAATTGGGCAATAAATCAAGAATGACCAGTGTGTTGAGGCAAGTTAACAAGTATTTTCTGAGTTTGTCACATTGTCTGGAATCTTTTATTAGTTACTATAAAGTATATACAAAAAGGTAAAATACGATTTCTGATTCCAAATATTGTGATTTTGAAATAGTGTAAAATATAATAATTGATAAAATAGCATTCACTGTATCCATTTGCATCATTTTGCTCATTCCTCTCAGAAGGTTGTGCTGGAGGAAGTTGTTATTTCTAGAAATTAATTTTTTCCATCTTCTCAACAGAAATATCCACAAATATAGAGGAATTCTTATTTAAATTTTAAGTCAAATCAATATTTTTTTGATGATCAATATAATGGTATACCATTTTTAAAAAGCCTTTTTTTTTCTGATCAAATTCCTTCATCAAACTGTCAAAAAATTTAAGCGTAAACATCAAAGCTCTAGATAATTTGGTATATAGTAATCCATTTTTTAGTTTATTCAGTTGTTCAAAAGCACTTGTTGAGTGGCTTCTTTGTGCTAGGCAATGGACTAGGGAACAGGGAACAGAGAGGTAACAGTGCGAACTGGCTCGAAGTTTCTCTAATGAGCTAGATTGTCACGCAAATTAAACTTAGAGTACGATGTCATATGTTTTATGATAAAGGACTATGCAAGTTGCTGTGCTGTGCAAATGGGAAAAAGCGACTATTTCTGTTAGAAAACTTCTGGAAGGTGATACTTTAAGAAATTCAGATGTATAGACACAGCTTCAAATTCTTCCTAGTAGGCAGTTGTCTCCTGTTCATCACTTAGTCTGAAAGTGGAAGCATATTTACTACCCTCCTTCTGATGGTAACAGTTATACAGAGATTAGAAGCAGAAAATGAGAATTACAATGAGAATGCTACAATGTAAAACCGAAAAACTGCTGGAGCATTTAATAATGAGGAAATTTGTCATCGATGTAAAAAACACTTCAGCGATTAGAAAATCATGTCCTTTGCAGAAACGTGGATGAAGCTGGAAACCATAATTTTTGGCAAACTAACACAGGACAAGAAAACCAAACACCGCATATTCTCACTTATAAGTGGGAGTTGAACAATGGGAACACATGGACTCGGGGAGGGGAACATCACACCCCGGGGCCGGTCGGGGGTTGGGGGGCTAGGAGAGGGAGAGCATTAGGAGAAATACCTAATGTAGATGACGGGTTGATGGGTGCAGCCAACCACCATGCCGTATATATACCTATGTGACAAACCTGCACTTTCTGCACATGCATCCCAGAACTTAAAGTATAATAATGATTTAAAAAAAAGAAAATCAGTTTTTTCAAGGGGTTATTGTAGATGGCTAAAACAAAAAGACGGCCTTTATAAAAGCACATGTTTGTTAGAACAGAGGTGAAGTGAGAGTATAAAGGATAAGTGCAGGTGGTGATAGTTCAATTCCAGGTCCATTTCCATTCTTACTTCTATTGGAAGTCTGTTAGTAATTTATTTCGAAACAAAAATATTTATTAAGTGTTGTTTATAGAAATGTACTAGTGCTGTGTCATTGAAATTGAATTTAAGCAATAAAAACCTGACCATATTAATTTGAAGGGAAATAATATTTTAGGAAAGATTATCATATAATGGAAATAAAAATACTATTGAAAATAATCAGAGGTTAAATATTTCATATAACACAGATATCTATCCTATTTCAATTGTTGAGAACGCATTCTCTTTGAAATGTGTTCAAGCATAAGAAACATGAACTAGAACTAGATTACTTAATTCTTGAGGATCTACTTAGGAAGCTATATATATTCTCATGTCAGAATGATGACTTAAAGGATAATGATCTTTTTTTGTGTATATGGTAGAAAACGAAGATCAAATATATATTTTAATATAAATACAATTAGAAAATTTGAAGGGTAAATTAATGTCAAATTATGATGCCTATATAAGACGATAGAAGTAAAAATATGTTGGCAATCTCAATTATTTGTAACACAGGCATATTAAGAGATAATTTTCTGTGAGGTTAGGCAGCTCTGAGGAAAGTGCCCTTTCCAAAAGGTCAGCAACTCCCAAGAAAATGGATTGCATATAGGTAGAACAATCTGGCAACTTTTATGTTCAAAGTTCTGCTAACACGAATAAGATTATCTCTGCCCTTTTCCTCCATTTCCAAAGAGTTTGGGAGATCTTGTTTTTAAAAAAGTGTTTGTCATACCTTGTATGCAAAGAATATTTTCTTTCCTACTATTGGGTAATAGGTGAACATATTTTATAAGAAGTATTAGTTAGATAAATGCCACTGTGGACGTGAAAACAGCATTGGAGGATAAAGAGCATTGTTTAGTTTGACCTCTGTTATTTTCCAGGTGAGAAGTACAGGTACAATAGCTATATTAATATTTTATACTCATACTTGTATAAATTACCTCAAAATAATCAGTTCCTTTTGAATAAAATAAGTCAATATATCATTGATGTTTATTTCCCTATGTGCTTATCTACAATGTGAGCATTGTGATGACTGCTGGACTTACCATTACTTTCTCCAGTTGTGTAAGGTCCTTTGCTTATGGAATACATAACAATATATCACTTTCAAAAATAGTCTGATGACGAATGAAAGCTAAAGTGATGATGATTTTCCCTCATGCAAAGATTTGCTTTAAATAAAATCATTACAAAAAATGTAGTTAGTTGGCAAAGGAGACAGGTACAACATTATTTCATTTCTATGTGCAGACTTACAATGGAGGCAGAATTTATTGTGGAATACAGATAGATAGAAGAATGTGAGGAGAAAGATGTCTTTTACAGAACACACATGATGATGTGCATAAAATTCATAAAATGGAATGGAGAAGAGAATAAGTCATTCTTAATTTCCTCTAAGTAGAATTTTTAAGTATTTTAAAAGATTTTGCTAAGTTATCCATTGAGGGATAACATATATTATTAATCATTGAAGATAATATCGATATTAATAATGAAGATACTAACTTAGGTAAAAGTTATTCTTAATTCTAATTTTATGGTTATGTATTTAAAAAATTGTGAGAAGCAAATTTTATCCACATACTTATGTGTTTCTCTGATATCTCTAAAGTAAAAGCAGTTTTAAACTCTAATTTTTTAATACTTTCACAGTAATTAAAAATTAACAGTAACTAGATTTTTATACCTCCTATCTCTCCATATGGGGAAATACTACAATATAAATTAAGGTATTGTGATTTTTAAAAAGACACAACTCTCTCACTAAAGTAATACCTATTCAAGAGCCAGAAAATAAAAATACAGTCACAATCTCATTACCTAGAAACTGGTATTGTTAACATCTTACCCTATGTAACCTAATCTAAGCTTTACATGTCTAGATTGAAAATGGAATCATATAGCAAATTTTTGTAGTAATAATCTTTTTTCCGCTGGTTTATAAAATGGTAATTATATTCTATTTTCCATCACGTATTTAACCAATACTATTACCTTTGGCAACTTTGGTAGTTTCTAAATCTGGATTTTTATAATCAGCTTTGTGGATGCACTGTTTTAGCAACATCTTTTCTGTAACCCTTTGTAAAGCCTTTGGGAGACTGTCCAATTGGCCTTACAGAAAACGTGTGCCACACAGTTAAATCAGTTCATGCAAGTAGTTACTCCCTTATTTACATTAATAATTCTACTGAGTAAGGTTTTGTTTCAATTTGCTTTGTTGATGTTAAAATCTGGGTAATTTACATATGCTTATTGGACTTCTGAAAGATAAATTTCTTGCTCAAGTTATTTATGTGTGTTTCTATTGGCATAGTCATCATTATCTAACAAATTTGTAGGTGTCTTATATATGTTTTAGTCAATATTGACTTCTACAGAATTTCTCATTCTGAGCTATGTGAGATAATATTGAAGTACTAAGATTTGTATTATTTAATAATCAGTCATATAATTGACTACTTAAATGCTATATGAACATTTAAATGTTATAGATGTATTAATATTAACCCAAAATAGTTAAATGATTATCTGTGTCATATAGCTTATTACTTACCAGAATAACAGAATAAATTACAAAATATAAATGCTGGAAATAGCAGATTTGGGGGCCTTTGCTAAATAACTTTAAAATTAAAACTAATTGTATGAATGTGAAATCATAACATACTAATAAAATAAAATTTAAATTATAATTAATAAAAACTATACTATGCGCAGAAGTACAAACTGGCAAAATGCAAGGTTTTGTGGCCTGGTATTTTGAGTAGAAAATAGTCTCTGTGACATAGTGGGCCACAACTTTGCAGTGTTTCAATGATAAGGAGGGACTGATGATAAAAGAGCATATTTGATAGCATTAATGATTAATATAATAGAAAATTGATTTCCTAACTCCTTTCACTTCCCACAGTGTCTTTTCCCTTAGATTGAAAGGGAATCAATATGTGAATATCTGAGTATATTACAGGCAGTCAAGTGCAGAGAAAATATCATTGAATTAACAAACAGAAGGTCTAATTTCTTAATCTAATTGTGCCACAAATGAGTTGTATGACCTTGGAGAAGTCATTTGGTCTTTCCAAGGTTCACTTTCTTTATCCATAAAAGTAAATTGTATCTAAGTTTCAGGATTACATTTATGTAACTCAATTTTGAAAAAAATTTCAATTTTAAAAAAGGATTAAATTCACTGAATATCCTTTGATGATGTTTCCCATACTGTCTTCTACAGAAGACCATTTTCTTTTTGTATTAACCAATGCTTTGTGGTAGTTTAATATATGTAGGCATTATTCTTATGGAATTATCACAAAACTCTAGGTAAATATTGTTATTATTTCATTTTATAAATGAATACAGTGATTTGAAAGGAGGTTAAAGTTTGTCTTGGTTTACAGAGATATTGAGCAGTCAAACAAAGCTTCAAAGTCGGGCAGTCTGATTCCATAACCCGGGAATTTAATCATTACCCACACTTTCTTAAATGTGTGTTTCTGACTAAACTTCTGAAACACTGGCTTTGAGAGAGTAAACTCAGTTGCACACAAGATACTTCAGAATATTTAGTATTTGTTTTGAATATCCAAGAGGAACATCATATGCAGAATTGCTAGCACGTATTTTAACCACTAAGTCCCTGCTACAAGAAATTCTTAACCTGTCAAAGGTTCTAAAGTTCTGCAAAGCACTTTTGGAAAATACTAGCTCTTGAGTCATAACAGACTCAAATTACTCAAATTATTTTAAATTACTTAAGAAATTGTTACAGGACTGAGTACGGGAAGATCTGCATAGGTAACAATTTTTTAAGTAATTTAAAAATCAGTAAAGATGAAAACAATACTGTCTATGAGATTTGCTTTCTCATATCTTAATTCTTATTTTCCACATTTTCCTTCTTTAGCATATCTTAATGCAAGAAATCTTACCATTTCATTAAAGTTGTGTTTAATCAGGGAAAACTGTTTTCAAGGTGGGAACTACAGTTAGTGGTTTGGGAAGACGTGGATATTTTTACACTAAGAACATTATTTCTGTTTTACTTAGGACATCTCCACTGTGGTGACCATTGTTTACTATTTCTTAGTCGCTCTCAAATTCAAACATATTCATTGTTGGGAAAGTATTTTCTATAATATAAAGGGAGAAAAATAGACATAATTCATACTTCTATTTTGTGAACCTCTAAATATTTCATTTTATATTTATAAAACAACCAAACCATAATAAAACCACAAATATTTCAAGTCAGATACTTTATTCTATTTAATCTTCTGATATTTTCTCAATATGTCTTTGAATGAAAACGATCTACAAGAAAAATCACAAAATCAAAAGCAATATATATTCAATGATAGTTTCGATAATGGATATGGACTAGATAGACAAGTGTTCGATATAATTGACACTGTTTTATTTTCTCCTGGTATAATACCTAAAACTTTATAAAATATCCCAAAATTATAAAAGAAAAGCAAAATAAAGTTGATCCTTATAATTTGCAGATTCTGTATATGCAAATTTGCCTACTCACTAAAATGTATTTGAACCTCTAAAAGTGACATTCATGATGCTTTCGCAGTCATTTCCAGACATCTGTAGAAATGACAAAAAATTAAGTCACCCAACTCACATGTTCCCAGTTCAAGTCGAATGAGACAGTACTGTGTCTTCTTCTTCAACGTTCGAAGTGTAACAATTTGCTTTTTACAATCTATTTGCTATCACATCTTTTGCATTTTTTGTGCTTTTTGTTGGTAACTTTGCCATTTTAAATTACCCTTCAAGTAAAGCTGATGTGGTGTCTGGTGTTTCCAAGTGCAAGAAAGATGCGATGTGCGTTATGGAGAAAACACTTGTGTTAGGTAAGTATTGTTCAGGCATGAATTATAGTACTGCTGGCCACAAGTTCAGTGTTAATGAATCAACAATGCCTTACATTCAGAAAAGGAAGAGGAAATTCATGGATCTGTATGTGAGGCTGCTCCAGAAAGTGTCAAAGTAACACCACGGTACATGAAAGATGGAAAAGCAGCTACATTTGTGGATTCATGAGACAACAACTGATTTCAAAAAAGTATAGTGGACAGAATTGTCGGTAGGCTGAAAGGCAAAGAAATTTATTGTCATGTTAAGCACTCTGGCTAGTACTGGCTGCCTTCCATGTTTCAAAAGGTGATATGGTATGAAAAATTTTAACTTGCAGGTGGGGAAGTTTCTGCAGATCTTTTAAAATACCTATGAAATGTATACAGAGAAAGCGTTCTATAAAAGAGCAGATTTTCAATGCTGATGACAGTGGCTTGTTTTACAGGGACTCTTGGCAAAGGAATCCATACATGACAAATGGTGTTTCACTTGATCAGTATGACTAGAGGCTCTAAAAATCCTAACCCCGCATTTCCCTTAGGAGCAGTAGTTCAGTATTTGCCGATTCAATGTTTGTGGTGAACTTAAAGGATCTAAATACGGCTGGACTCGGTGGCTCACACCTGTAATCCCAACACTTGGGGAGGCAGAGGTGGGCGGATCACTTGAGGTCAGGAGTTCAAGACCAGTCTGGCCAGTGTGGCGAAACTCTGTCTCTACTAAAACTACAAAAAATTACCCAGGCATGGTGGGGCACCTGTAATCCCAGCTACTTGGAGGCTGAGGCAGGAGAATAGCTTGAAACTGGGAGGCGGAGGCCACAGTGAGCTGAGATCACCCCATTGTAGTACAGCCTAGGCAACAAGAGTGAAACATCATCTCAAATATATATATATATATATGTGTGTGTGTGTGTGTGTGTGTGTGTGTGTGTGTATACTGTGAATAATGAAAACTGGTTGTGTATACTTGAGGTCTGGTTTCCAGATAGCTTCCATCTAAAATGTATAGAAAGAGGTATTGCAAATAAAATCTGCAGTAGTTTTTCTTGAAGCCACACCAACACTACTGCTGTAGGAACTTATTTTTTTTAAGAGACATTTATTATTATGGAGAAAAATTGTTTCCATTCCAAAATGACCTTACCATAAGGGTGGAGGAGCCAAGCTACAATTTTGATGGCACCCTTATTGTGAAAATTAACATTTCTGAAGCAATATTGGTGAAGGAAGACTCTAAATCCCTAAAAGTGGATTCTTGGACAGAAGATATTAAAGACCAAGGTGTTAGAGTAGAAGAATATGAGAAGACAAAACTTGAGCATGAATAAGATATTACCTGATTTTATTTCTTTTAAATATATATTCAGAAGTGGGACTGCTGGATCATATGGTTATTCTATTTATAGTTTTTTGAGGAGCTTCCATACTGCTTTCCATAATGACTGTGTCAATTTACTTTTACATGAACAATGTATATGGATTTTCTTTTCACGACATCCTCATCAATGCTTGTTATCTTTTGACTTTTTGACAATAGTCATCCTAACAAATACGGGGCTATATCTTGTTGTGGTTTTTATTTGCATTTTTCTTATGATTAGAAATATTGAGCACCTTTTCATATATCTGTTGGCCATTTGTATGTCTTCTTCAAAAAAACTGTGCATTTAAGTGTCTACTCCTTTGCTATCTTTAAATTACTTTTATTGTTGTTGTTGTTTTGCTATTGAGTTGTATGAGTTCCTTATGTATTGGATATTAATCCCTTATAAAATCACTATCTCAAAGAGATACCTCCATTGTGTTGTTCAGTGCAGCATTATTTACAATAGTCAAGATGTGGAAACAAGGTTCATCAATGGATAAATGGATAAAAAAGTAGTGTGTGTGTGTGCCCCCGTGTGTATAACACACACACACAAACACACAATAGAATATTACTCAGTCTTAAAAACATGAAAATCCTGACATTTGCAACAACAGAGATTTATCTGGAGGACATTATGTTAAGTGAAATAAATCAGACACAGAAATACAAATATTGCATGATCTCATTATATGTGGAATCTAAAAAAATTTAAACTCATAGAAACAGAATAGAAGGAAGGTTACCAGGGATCAGTGTGGGGAGAGAGGGTAGGGGAAATGTAGTGATGTTGATCAAAGGGTATAAACTTAAAATTGTAAAACAAATAAGTGATGAAGACCTAATATACAGTATTGTAACTATAGTTAACTAAAATGTATATTTGACATCTGTTAAGAGAGTAGATCTTAAGTATTCCTACAATACACATACATACAGTAACGATATGAGGTGGTGGATATGGTAATTAGCTTGATATGTTAATTATTTCACAATGTATATGTGTGTCAGAACATTGTGTTATATACTCTGAATATATACAATTTTATTTTTTCAATTAAACCTCAATAAACCTAAACACTAAAAATATTACCTGATAATCACTGGATGTATGAGGACAAATTAGAAGAAGCTAAGTTTGTTCTTTATGTGAATATCCAGTAAAGATTAAGTAATTTTCATTCATATGATAAAATCAATCATTTTAGTGGGTACCTCAGATTAGCAAGCCTTGTAAAATCTAGGATTATAGCAACAGAAAACATATGAGATTTTATGTGGTGGATAGGCTGTTATATATAATTTAGTTTGGAACATGGAAATGTTAAGAATGAACAGTTATTTGGAAAAGCAGATTTGTTGTTCAAGAGAAAGGGGTATAGGTTTAGATACATATAGAGTTATAAAGAGAGCTATAGATATTGATATATACACACATCATATGTATATTTATATATTGCCTGTCTATATATTTATCTATATAAATCACAATATATAGACTTGGTAGTTAACATATATGAATTGTTTAGCACAAAAGTGATGACTGATGATAATCTCTAAGGCAAAAATTCATAAGGAATCAGCATCAGAAACAGAACAGATGTACACACACATGTATCTTCACATGGTTACTTCTAGGGCATTTGTAAAAGAAAATAAATTAAGAAAATACAAGATCTGGTTCAAGTTTTGATGACTGTAAGGTGGAATATAATAATATGACCATTGCAACTGGTGTCAAAACTATTAATGTAATTTTCACATCGAGGGAAGGAACAAGGTGAAACAAGGTGTGTTATATTCAAGATCTACTTTCTGTTTCAATGAATTTAAATTCTTTTAGATTCCACATACAAGTGAGATCATGCAATATTTATCTTTCTGTGTCCTACTTATTTTACTTAGCATAATGTTCTTTAGATACTTCTATTTTGCACATCACAAAAATAAAATTGTAGGGACATCATGTAGAACTCATGTGACTCAGTGGAGGGGAGAGGGCTGACAGAAACACAATGATTTAAGCCAAATTAACCTTCCCCATAGCTCCAGGGCTTAAAATCTTACACTTTTCAAAAGAGTTCCATGGTGCTTAGTGCTGAATAAGTACTCACCAGATTGCATGTATATAAAATATTTTATTCAGTCTCTATTTAAAATTAAGCTCTGTGGGCTAAACAATATCTTGTCCCTATTAACAGATGAAAAACTGAGACTCAGTGACATTCAGTAAACTGTATCAGGATACACAGTGCAGAGTCAGGATGTGAATGCAGGGATGCTGGTTCAAATTCTTGACATGAGCTTCTACTCTGCTGTAATGCCTTCTCATCTAAGCCGGGGAGCTGGTGTTTCAACCTCCTTCTATCAAGAATCATTTATATTTTATTTATTATAACTAGCATAGATTGATTGTGAACATAAAATTTTCGGATTTGCCTATGTAAAAAGAACACATAAACACAAAACAGTGCTCTTTTATTACATTTTCATTATAAAAACTCATTTTGACATGGTTAGTGTTTTCTTTTTTTTTAATGTGCTTTTAAAGAGCTTATTTTCTATTACATCAAAAATAGAGCATTCATTTTAATGGCATTCGTATTGCAATTCAAAAATATTGAATGCACGTTATTATGTGTGTGACATCTTACCACCCTCATTTTAAGCTATGATAATTCATTCACTTATTTAAAATTTATATTTAAAATCCTCATTTGATATTTGGAAAGTAAACATTACTAGCATAGGACACTTTGCAATAGTTCACATTTTAAAGCAACCATGAAGTATAAAGTAGAAGTGAAAATTGTTAGAAGTCAGAAAAATTGGGAGTATTTTGTATCTCTGTATGGGTAACTGACACATTTCTTTTATAATAACAAGCATTGTTCAAATATAATTGTATTCTTATCAACTTGAGAATGTGTTATTCATTCAGATTACCCATCTCTTCTGTCTAACCTCCCTTAAATATTCAGGCAGTGAGGTGGATTTGCATTGCCAGTTTAGCTAAGCTGGAACTACCTTTCCCATAATTCCCTTCCTTTTACATTTCCAGTTATAGTGAGCCACAAACACTCCCCCCACCCCCCCGTAGGAGAAATAGACGGCAGAACAGGTGGGTATCCCTTTTTTACACAAAAGATCGTTGGTGCAGAGACCATAGACACATTGTGGTCACTTATTTGCAGGCTTATTGTGTTGGTGCAGGGCAGCAGCGAGGACTGCAGTTCTTTCTTCTCTGGCTGGACCGCTGTCTTCCATCTCACTGACTTCATGACTAGGTTCATATTTAGCTCAGAATTTAAAGGCACTGACCTTTCATACAGATCACCACCATCATCAGTTTAAAGGTGGTGAGTTTATGGGTGAGGAGACACTGGTACCATTGTCCATCCTACTGGATTTTGGCTCACCCTTGCGTATTCTAATGTTTCCTTCTTTCCCACACTTTGTGTCCATCTTTCCTCCAGAATACCTTATCATGTGATTTTACCTTATCTTCTAGTGGTTATGCTTCTTGGTTCAAACCGGACTGAAACAGGCAGATTCATATTTGAGCCATATTTTCTGCTTCAATGGTACCACGACCATACACTTATCTTAATATTTATCAAATAGTCATAAATCTTTGTTTGTCTCTCCCATTGCATTGAGGGTAACGTGAGGGAAGGATTTCATTTATACAACTTTTTATTGCAATAACCTAGGGCTGTTCATTATGCATTAAAGACATTTAATATACACAGTCTGAACTGAATGAGTCCCATTACAAATTTGTGTTTACTTAAACATTTCTGAGAAAATATTTTTTCAAAGTAACATATTTCATGGAAGTCTAGAGATGTTACCACTTCTCTCCTCAAGGCTTCATGTACATAAAAGTAGTAAGGTGAGCAGGTGTTTAATTATAAGACAGCCCTTAGGTCAATTGCTGATGTATTTAATAAAGACTATTTTCACCCCAAACCATCTGTGAATCTTAGCTTTCATCATTCAAAGACTGTAGCTTTGTTCTTGATTACATCTGGGGATTAATGGCATAATAGGCTATATCACTCTGTAAGCCTTAACCTATTATAATTCTTGCTTTTATGCTTACGACCGAAACCTCTGTTTTCAAAACATGTTCTGTCCTGCATTCACATACTGGGTCAGCCACTGACACTCTCTATTACTGTGGGCTAGACACAACATCTCCAAGTGTATCAGGGATAAAATCTATGTTTCTATGTTAAAAACAGGGTTATTCTAAGGAATAAAAGGGATATATGCAAATACAGCCCATATAGAGTCTTTAGAACATAATATTTATAAAATAAATATTAACTATTATTATCATCAGATATTATTTCAAGGAAATGGAGAGAAATAACAGCAATGCATGAGTGCTTATGCAATGCATAGTTTAATTCAAAGCTGATATACACACCAAGGTATAATAAAAAAAAGTTCATTGCTCATCTGAAATTATAAATTTTTCATAGCTGTTATCGGGTCCTACTAAATTAAGAAATCATCTGTCACCACATGGTAGGAATTTTAAAAATTGCTATTTTACCATTTCTTGCAGTATATCTGCAATAAATTAAAATGATAAGAACACAACTTTCAACATTTGTAGTTATAATTCACGAAATACTGTTTACAGTGAGGATGTGACTCATTCTGTTTCAATCCACTCTTCCTTATAAAAACATTCTCAGCAAGGGAGATTGTAAAATTGTTTTTAATTTAATATTTCTTTTGTATATATGTTATTCCTAGTCAATTATAGGTTAAAGAGGAAAAATTTCCAAGGATTAAAAACGATCTGGTTTTGAAAGTTAGTCATGCATAGCGATATTGTGTTTGTTAATGATTCATTGAAATACAAGACTGAATAAATATTAAAGATTATATTTTATTCTCTATAATATAAATTCACATATGCTAAATTGCACAAAACTTGTAAAGAGTTCTGCAGCATTGTTAGGATATTGAAACCATGGATAAGACTACTAGCAAGTTGTTTTAGGGACATTAGCCTTCCCAGTCTCAAAGACCTGCCTTTCATCATTTCCATTTATGAACAATAAACTATCAAATATGTGCAGACAATTATGGTGATAAAAATCATTATATGATTTTAAGAACAAATACAATCCTTCTTTTGTGTATTATCACATATAAGTCTTGTGAATTCTTATATGTGTGTTCACTATTAATAAGAGTTAATGATAATTTTGAAATCATCTGTACTCTGAAACTATGGCACACTTAGGGCAATGTGATTAAAAGTGGCCAACTACTTAACATTATATCACATCTTCTGCCAGAAGATTTCCTGGGAGGAAAGGATTTGAAAGAAACAGCAAGAACAAAAGCCTTTACAAAGGAAATTGTGACCGTCAAAATGCTTGTGTAAAATACTGGTGATAATTTCTCTACATGTTTAGCAGATGAGTTTTCTAAATTCAGTTCATCCCTATCACTGTTAAACATCACCCTGAGAATCCATAGTGTCAATTTCCTTTTATCTATAATTTAACATTTATGTGCGTCGATATTATAATTCTAACTACTTAATTTTAATTTTAATCAATACCCTAAGGAGAAGTTTGAGACAGCTAATGTGATTTATTACTAATTCTAAAAACATTTGTCTTGCATTTTGGCAGCTGTGCTATCTCTGGAATGCCCCTGTTTGCTTGGCAGCAACCTGTCATGGTTGTTAGGATTGCTGTATGCAGGAGCATTCATTGACAGTTCTTCTCCTGGTAAATGTATACCTGCAGTGTAATCGCACATGTGGTCTTGTTCACCTATAGTTTCACCAGGTATGAGCATATGTAGCATAAATATATTCATTCATATATATAAGCCAAGCATCACATCATATGTAGATGACAAGAAATCTATTTGATAGTCTCTCCTGAAACATCATGGTACATAAAGCTATGCAAGTCCCTCTGTAGGGAGGAAACACTTCTCTTATTTTGGCAAGAATACTAGAGTGGTTCTTAAAAAGTGATATACTTAAAAATGATTTTATAGTCATGAGAAGATTTTTCCCAAGAGCAACATTTAAAAATCAGTGATTCTGAAATCACAGGCTTTGTGGTGGGGTGGGAATTGCTTATATTAAGTTATTAATAAAGACTGCAGTCAATGGAAGTTTAAATTGAGCATTCAAATATATAACTCTCTTCTGAAGCCGCTCTAACATATACTTATATTCTAAAGCTCCTCAATAGAACTTGACCCTGTTTTTTATTGATAAATCTTTTATTCTTCTCTCATGAATTATTCAAGTAACTTTGTCAGGCTAGCTTATTCCCAGTGAGAGAAAAGGAGATGCTCAAATCATATGCTATCATTGCTTTTAAAAAATCTTTATTCTTACAATTGCATATTGATACAATTACATGTGTTTTGGTGATTTAACTTTTTTTATTGTTGAAATAAACATCATAGTTTGAAAAGTATTTGATCTGTTGAATCAATCTTAAATGAATTAACTTTCTCATGCTATTGGTCAACACCATAGTCACTGTTGTACAATTCTGTTAGAAATGTGTAACCTTTCACACTGATATGGTAGAGTTAGTACTACTCTCAGAAGAGAAAGAAACCACTAGAGACTGTATAATTGCATGATAAGGCATAGATGGAAGGATATTCATAGGTGATAAGGCCAGGAAAATGGTCAGAAATAAGACACTGATGTCTAGCAAACTGACTGCATGTGCATTAAAGTAAAAGATAAAAGTTGTCAGATAGAATACATTTTTTAAAAACCTAAATTAGCTTTAGAAAGAGTAAAGGCCAACTTATTAAGCAATTGACTTCAACTACAGAAAAATATCTAGTACCAAGTTAAGTAAATGTGAATATTTTGCCATAGAACATGAAGAAAACCAAAAAGATTTTGCTAAAGATGAAGTAGAATTTGTTAATAGAAAATATTTTGTATTATAATTTATTCATCTATCTTTCTTTCTATCTACACATATATATTTACTTCTATTGATTTTAATCTATGAGAAGTAGATAAAAACTTTAAAAAACTCCCCTATTTATGGAAGAGGAAACAGGAGTCTAAGTTACAATCTGCAAGGCCGATCAGGAGTTATAAGAAGTTCCTAGATTAAAAAGAACTTCTCTAGCTCAATTCATGCTGAACATTCTCTATCATTCTTTTCCTTTTAAATGTCAAATTTTTCTCAAATATTTGTTATCTATGAATTATTTTAATATTCAATATATGTACATTTGGGACTTTAATATGTCTACAATAAGTGCATTTCTTTACATTAAAGCAAATATATGCTTAATTTTTAAGAGTAGAACATTTGGTATGTCTGAAAGCATTAGTAAGATGGTCAATTTTCTGATAAATTACAAGAATAATTTTCCTAGAAAATGTCTACAGTTCTATGTATTCACAATACAAATAGCATTGGTAATACATTTAATTTTCTGGTAAAGTAAAATAATAGTTTTCCTAGAAAATATCTACACTTCTAGGTATTTATAGTACAAATATGCCTTAATTTTAGGAATGTTTACATTTCAACCACTTAACTAAATAGAAAAATTTAATATATGGAAACCTTTTTATCAACGTTCTTTAAATAGACACATCTATTATATATGTAATATATGACATATTATAGAATAGATATGTTTTCAGGCTTTAATTTCAGCCAATACAAAATGAGATTATGAAAAGGTACACAATCCCCTATAAGTCTACCACTCAGTAAAAATCTCCAACCAATATCGGTATAAGCATCCTCCCAGAGAAGTCATTTTTGATATGTCTGTATTTATGTTTCCTATTACTCATTTCCACTTCTGTTTTTACTGTGTGGTTTATACTTCTTTCCCTCTAATGACATAAAGGAGATATGTCTCTCATCATATTAAAGGTAATTTTATAACATTAAATAGCTTTTCTATTACTTTTTATATAATTTCTCTAGTTATTATTAAAGTCACTATGAAATGAGATTATAGTGCTTAGAACTTAGAACTTAGTGGGAATGGCTTTGTCACTTATGTGAGCCCCTAGAAACTCATCTGACATTTTATGCTAACATGATGGCTCTATGAGCTGACCATACCCAGTAGTCAGAGTGGAACTGGCCATATAAAAATGACAAAGCATAGGATTCAGGGTAGGAGCTTGGGCCCCATGGTATCAGCTGACTTACAGACTGAGTTCAACCACATGGGCAACATATTAATCAATCATACCTATGCAATGAAGCCTTCATAAAAACTATGGACAACAAAGTTCTGGTGAGCATCATGGGTTGGCAACACTCCAGGTACATGGTTTTACATTATTCTAAGAGGCTAATGCATCAAGAGGAAAATGAAAGATTCACATTTGGTACCTTCTCCGACTGCCGTATACTTGCCTTCCTTTGTTGATTTTCTGTATTCTTTCTCTGTAATAAGCATAACTGTGAGTATAATAGCTTGCAATGAGTTCTGTGAGTCTTTCTAGTTACTTACTGAACTTGAGGGCGGTTTTGGGAAACCTGAAAATTTGCAGTTGGTGTCAGAAGTGAGAGTGGCTTTTCAGGGACTGTTGTCTCTAATTGTATTTGGGCCTTAACTCCTTGAATTTGGGGTCATGTAGGACTTTGATAGCTGAGACAGATGCTGAAAGATAAGAAACCATGAGATGTAAATGATTTGGCATCTGAAGAGAATTTTAAACGTGTGAATTGGAGTTATATATCCTGAACATTTAATAACCATTTCTCTACCATCTAGGATCATTTTTCTGATTGTTCTCTACAAGGAGCCTTGGAGGGTTTTGTAGTCTGGGTTTTTGACAGTGTATGTAAAGTAAGAGTAAGCATTCTTTTTTCTTCCCCTTTATTCTTTCCTTCCTTCCTGGTTTAATTAATTCCATGTTATTGAAATACATGATAATTACATGTGACTGTCCACCCTTAAAGGCTTATATCATCGTTTTAGTTCTTCTATGCTTATTGATCACTTCCACTGAATTCTACGCACCATTAGTCAAGATAGCATTTTAGTTATAATTGTTGCATCCTCATTTTAAAAAAATCTATCTCCTACAAATAGCTATTTTTAAAACATTTTTTGATATGGATGAGTAAATATGTAAAAGAAATACCTTGTAATGAGTGTGCTCTCATTTTTTCATGTCTTAAAATTGTTTTCATGCAATTATGTTACCTATTCTATTTGAGTGCTACTCTATCACCAAGATGTTATTCTTATGTTTCAAATAAAACTAGAGGATCCAGGATCCTTTTCCTAAGATATTTTCCCCCCAAAATAGGTTGGCCTAATCTGCTTTTATAGAACAGAAATAGCTAGGGGGTTGTCAGTAAGAGACAGCTTAGAAAATCTGGAGTGGGGTAGGCTGGGCGCCCTGGCTCACGCCTGTAATCCCAGCACTTTGGGAGGCCGAGGCGGGCAGATCACGAAGTCAGGAGATTGAGACCATCCTGAGTAACGCAGTGAAACCCCATCTCTACCAAAAATGAAAAAATCAGTCAGGCGTGGTGTTGGGCGCCTGTAGTCCCACCTACTCAGGAGGCTGAGGCAGGAGAATGGCGTGAACCCGGGAGGCGGAGCTTGCAGTGAGCTGAGATCTCACCACTGCACTCCAGCCTGGGCGACAGAGCGAGACTCAGTCTCAAAAACAACAACAACAATAACAACATATGAAAATCTGGAGTGGGGAGATGGAGGAAACTAAATGTGTTGTAAATTTTAAAAATTGGTCTAGAAAAAAATGAATTTCAGTGCTGGTGGTCAGATAGGTGAGAAAAGGGGAATGTTAATAGCAAGAGTACAACTCATTCTGCAGTTTGTATTCATTACAGACTTCTGGGAAGTCTGCTGAGAAATATATAATTAGAACAAAAAATCACTAAAGAGACTTTCAATGACATTATCAGATTATCTTCGTAGATTTGTAATTGCTGATCCATAGATTCTGGGTACATTTTGGTAGGCATAGAAGATGGAGGTGCTATCAGGAGGTGATCTGTTTCTTTGTAGGTCTTTATATGAATCAAGTATATGTAACAATTTTCAATAAACCATTGTTGTGAGAAGATAACTTTTAAAAGATTTTACTTTTATTTAGGCATAGCCACATTCATGCCCTCAAGTTTTATTTTTATTATTACATATATTTACTGCTCACATATATTGACTTTTAGTTTTTATTGTATTGATTTTTCAGAAAGAAAACGGAAAGGAAAATTGGATCATATCAGTAATATTTTAATAGCATCTCAAAATTTTGGAAAAAGGAATGTAGAATACACCAGTGGCCAAAATGTTTCAAGGAAAATACTTTCTAAAATAACAACAAAAAATTTAATTAGCTGCAGTGTTGTAAATACTGTGCTTGATTTCGTGTTTTTCCTTTGTTTTTAGTAATTTGTAATATCTAAGGCCAAGAATAGAATAGCATTTATATTATATCTATTTAAATTAGTAAAAAAGGTGATTTATGTGTTATCATGTACCATGTAATCACTTTTATCTTTTATATTATTTCATATGACAGGATATTGCTTTAGCATTTCCTTTCTTAAATAGTAATCAATGTCTCTCATAAAATTCTTCAGTATTTGTCTTTCTTCTAAGTTTCTTTTCTTAGAGCAGTTGGTGTTTATGATAATAGTGGAAAGATAGGTACATTTTATTTTATAATACTTTGGTTTGAGTCTTGGCCATAGGTGATAAGTATAATCTCCCTAAAATATCTTTTTCACATCTATGAAGTGTGCAGGTAGATACTTAAATGACACACAGATTTACTGTGGAAAGCAAATAAGAATAAAATTAATTAATTAAAAAGAAAGCTCTTTTAAAACTTCTATATCTATCCTAAAATAACATCAGTTTATGCAACATTCTCAAATTAGACTCTGTCTTTTCTTAATAGCCAGTAGGAAACTTCTGGTATTTACATTTTCTAAAATCTCTTTTATTTATAAATTCATCCATCCATCTGTCATAATTCATTCATAAAACAAATACAATTTGAGATTAATCTATTGTCTATGGGCTATGATAGATTCTGGGGCTACAATTTTAAGCAAAGTACTGCTTCTATTTCAAAGATATATTGGTTTTGATTAGATGTATGCTATAAATAGCAACAACAACACTACCTAGCATCCAACCACAAAACGTTTGGTGGCATATTGTGATAAATATTTATTTTTATTTATTAGTCTGTGGATCAACAGTGTGGTTTTGCTGATCTAAAGTAATCTTAGATAGGACAACTTATATTTGCATCATGCTGTTTCTAGTACTCCAGCAGACTAGTTGGGCTTATTGTAATAGCTTAAGCAGACATCCAGGAGAAAGCTATCCTATGTATGTCCTCTTGGTGAAGACAGGAGGCTGGGATGTGGGAAGAAAGTTTGCAAACTCTTGTGGACAAGGCTGAGAACTGTCACACTTTCAACAAAGCCATAAGGCCAGCTTACATTTACAGAATGGAAAAGTCGACTGATTCTTGATGAAAAGCTTTGCAAAATCATATTTGAAGGGTATGGATATAGGGTTTGTGAAGAATTAAAGCCATTTTTGCAATCAGTCCCCCTCAGTGTGAGACATAAGTAGACAAATAAAGTGTAAATACTTCATTTTTTCTCCAGCTTGTCTCCAACTTTCTTTACCATTTCTCTTTCTTCAAACCTTTCTCACTCCTGATATTTTAAATTATTAAATATTATTTTCTTTATATGTTTCTTCTCTCCTTTCTTCTTTGTCAGTAGCTTATTGAAATATATTGTCTTGTCATTCCCAGCAGTATCTCTAAGTACCATCTCCTCTCTCTCAAGCTCTCTTTGTACCTTTCCCTTTATTATTAAATTTTTATGAAAATTTCCAGAGCACATCTTGTATTTCTGATATTTGAGTGCTACCTTTTAGAGTTACTTTTTTCCTTCTTAATCTATGCAGTTTGACTTCAATCCCTATCAGTCTACTGACATAGCATTTGCAATAATCTCACATCCAGTCTAGAGCTTTTGACCTGATTGACTTGCCACCATTTTCTTTGAAACGCTATCTTTTGTTTTCAAAGGTTTTTCTTTACTCTGTGATATGAATTCTCAACCTATTGCTAAGATTCCCCTGATTCTCCAACAAGCGAAAAGAAATAATGAATCCCTGGAAAAGATAAGCATATAAAATATTTAATAACTGACTTACCTTGTAATTTACTGATTTTGAAATGTATTTATTGACCTTGGTTTTTCAAACATTTGATTAGCTAATTTGCATCAAATATCTTAAGGTTAGTTTTATGAAAATTAATAATCCATATTTTGTAGTTAGGTGGTAAAGACCATTAAACTATTACATTAAAACTATTTGAAATAAAATTTTCAGGAAGAATAAAATCAATTTCTGATTCACAGATTCATTTAAACTCTAGAATATAGATTTTTATTACTTGGTTTAGGAGTTAATTATCATGGCAAGATATATATGGTTATTTCAATATATTCAGTAATTTCATTATATTTAGTAGATCTTAGTTTTACTCTACCTAAAATTAACACACTTATTATATCAGCAGGAAACAGCAAATAGAAAGGAAAATAAGAATGTAAAACCTTGATGCTAATTTTTTTTTTTTTTTTTTTTTTTTGAGACGGAGTCTTGCTCTGTCGCCGGGTCTGGAGTGCAGTGGCCGGATCTCAGCTCACTGCAAGCTCCGCCTCCCGGGTTCACGCCATTCTCCTGCCTCAGCCTCCCGAGTAGCTGGGACTACAGACGTCCGCCACCTCGCCCGGCTAGTTTTTTGTATTTTTTAGTAGAGACGGGGTTTCACAGTGTTCGCCAGGATGGTCTCGATCTCCTGACCTCGTGATCCGCCCGTCTCGGCCTCCCAAAGTGCTGGGGATGCTAATTTTTATGATATCACTGTACTACTTCTTTATTTTGCAGAAGCTATATTCTACTTATTTGTTTTTTAAAAAATTATAACATTAAGTACTACCTCACTTTCACATTTTAAAAACAGTAAAATCACCTAGTTAGTAAACTCTGATGTGAATACCTCAAACACTGTGTTTTGGTTACATATCTTTTCTCAAAAGATTTTCTATAATAAATACGTAGATTAAATTTAAGATGTTTAAATATTCTTCCCCAGGATTAACATACACATTGCATTTTCTCAGTGTTAATCATTTTTACAGCTATGATTTATTGTAGTTGTTATACTCTTTTTATAGTCTTTTTAGACATTTTTGAATTGCCAAAAGTGATAAGTATAAATGATAATTAATGTAAAACTTTGTAAGGAAATGTATTATTTATTAACCATTAATATGAGCTTAAACTTTTCATATTCAAAACAAGTTATTATTGTCTTTGATGATATTATTAGAAAGACCTTTTCATACAGTGATGAAAAACTCTATGAAAAGAATGTTTTCATAAGCATGAATATATGAAAATAACTATTTTACAAAGAATAGCTTTAGCTTTGTATTTTAGGACAATTTTCACAGTAGGAGAAAGAACCTGTAATGTATTTACTCCAAATAATCAAAATACCTTAGGTTCACAGTCAGGTACATAATTCATATGGCCTTCAATAAGTACAAGTGGTCTTGATGATTTCAGATGATTATTTTTTAATTCTGGGGATTACTAAGGGCTGAACTAGAGGGAAAAAATGCAGTTTTCCGATAATGTTCTTAAGCGCATTTAAAAATAGAATATTTTATAAAGAAATAAATTTTTAAATTGTATGCCAGGTACTAAGCTATACATGCATGAAACAAAGAAATGAATTAAAATTGTAACTCTTGACAGATGATCGCAGTCTAGCTAAAATGTCAGTGACAAAAAAGATTTAGTAGCAATTTTGATTAAATATTCAATGAATGAAAAAATAAAAAGAGACGATGAAGAAGCTTAGGAATAGGTGGAAAGAGATTCTGACAATGAGGCAATAACACTCTTCAATGTTAAACACAGTTCTTTAAACCTGAAAAAAAGAAAATCTTGGAGATGAGTCAATTTACTTGATAGTCTCCAGATTAGAACAAATTAATAGTAATCATAATCATAATGAATAACAATACTTCTATTTTTTATTGATTTTCAAAAGCACACTCTCTCCTGAGATCAACTGCTCACTTTTTATCTGTCTAGTACAGGTTTTTCTGCTTCTTGGTTTTGCCAGGTCCCCAGCTTGTTACTAGTTTGTCAGAGCTGCAGTTGTCCTCACTTTAGTCAACTTCACCTAGAACATTCATCTTCATGATGCCAATGATATTGTTGATCACACCTTGTTCAATACGCCTTTATACAGATAAAACTCTGGCCCCTTCCTGCCTAATTCTGGGCTTGCTTGACCCTCTTCCTCAGTTAGACTAAAATTTCTGAATGGGCACTGAGTTGTTGTTTGTTATTCAAATACAAAATTTCCGGCCCCATCCAAGGACTCATGAATCATAATCATCTACATATTAACAGGATGCTCACATAATTTTTGGATACACATATTTCAGAAGCAGTTATCTATGTTGTTTTAATTTTTAAATTTCTAATAGTTTTTCCATTAGGCAAACAAAATCATCCTATATTGATTGGTTGATTCTAAAACTTTTCATTAGACAACAATGTATTTTCAATACATGAAGTAATTTGTGACTAACAAAGATGTCTAAGAAAACAGAAAGCCTTGACTAATATTGAATGATAAGAGATATATCAGTTTCTATATCGATTCATCACTTGATGGACACTTGGTTTGATTTCACAGCTTAGCTATTGTGAATAGTGTTGCAATAAACATGGGAGTGCAGATATCTCTACGACACACTGATTTCATTTCGTCTGGATATATCCCCAGTAATGGGATTGCTGGATCATTTGGTAGCTCTATTTTTAATTTTTTTTTTTTTTTTTTTTGAGAAACCTCCTTACTGGTGTCCATGACTATGGAACTTATTACCCCACCAGCAGTGTGTAAGAGTTCCTCTTTCTTCACATCCTTACCAACACTTGTTAGCTATTGTCTTTTTGACAATAACATGTCATATCCCTCATATTTAGCATGGTGAGCATTTTTCATGTACTTATTGGCAATTTATATGGCTTTCCAGAAATGTTTATTCAGGTCCTTTGCCCATTTTTAATTGGGCTATTTGTTTTCTTGCTATTGAGTTGTTTGAGTCCTTTAGATATTTTGGATATTAACCCCTTACCAGACATATAGTTTGCAAATATTTTCTCTCATTCTCTAGATTGTTTTTACTCTGTCAATTGTTTCCTTTTCTGTTTTTTTCTTTTTGTTTTTTGTTTTTTGTTTTTGAGACAGAGTCTCGCTGTTGCCCAGGCTGGAGTACAGTGGCACAATCTTGGCTCACTGCAAGCTCTACCTCCCAGGTTCACATCATTCTCTTGCCTCAGCCTCCCTAGTAGCTGGGACTACAGGCGCCCGCCACCTCGCCCGGCTAATTTTTTGTATTTTCAGTAGAGACAGGTTTTCACTGTGTTAGCCAGGATGGTCTTGAGCTCCTGACCTCGTGATCTGCCCGCCTCAGCCTCCAAAAGTGCTAGGATTACAGGTGTGAGCCACCGCACCCAGCCTCTGTCAATTGTTTTTATTATTATACAGAAGCTTTTCAGTTTAATGTAATCCCATTCATGTATGTATGTGTGGTATGTGTGTATATATATATATGTGTGTGTGTGTGTGTGTATACACATATGTGTGTGTGTGTATATATGCACACATATATATATAGCTTCTGTTTTGGGGGATCATATCCAAAAGACAATTGTCCAAACCAAAGTCATGAAGCTTTTTCCCTGTTTTCTTCTACTGGTTTCATAGCTTCAGGTTTTACATTTAAGTCTTTAATTCATTTTAAGTTGATTTCTCTATATTGTATGTGGTAGAGGTCTAATTTCATTCTTCTCCATATGGTTATTCAGTTTTCTCAGTATTATTTATTTATTTATTTATTTATTTATTTATTCATTGAGATGGAGTCTCACTCTGTCACCAGGCTGGAGTGCAGTGGCTTGATCTCTGCTCACTACAATCTCCGCCTCCTGGGTTCAAGCAATTCTCCTGTCTTAGCATCCCAAGTAACTGGGACTACAGATGTGAGCCACCACTCCCGGCTAATTTTTTGTATTTTTAATAGAGACGGAGTTTCACCATGTTGGCCAGGATGGTCTCGATCTCTTAACCTCATAAACCACCTGCCTCGGCCTGCAAAGTGTTGGGATTACAGGGGTGAGCCACCGTGCCCAGCCAGCTCCCAATACAATTTATTGAAGGTACTCTTCCTTCCTTATTATGTGCTTTTGACAACTTTGTTGAAAATGAATTGACTGTAAATGCATGGATTTATTTCTGGGCTTTCTATTCAGTTACATTGGTTTATATGTCTGTTCTTATGCCAGTACCATGTTATTTTGGTTACTATAGCTTTGTAGTATAATTTGAAGTCAGATAGTGTGACACCTTTAGCATCTTTTTTTTTCCTCAAGATTGCTTTGGCTCTTCAGTATCTTTTATGGTTCAGACAGCTAAATTCCTAAGTGGTAATGTAAACACTAATATAAAAGCATATAGTCAGCAGGGAATTTATAATAATATGACAATAACAACAGTGATTAAAAAAAAAAACTTAGTACTAGTCCTTGTCCTGATTTAGTAGATTTTCTTTATGTTTTACTGAAGGGTTAACTAAACATAGCTGCTTTCAGTCCATACATTAATATTCCACAGAGATCTGTCAATTAGACAGTTTGTGAAAAAATTAAAAATGTAATGGATAAAGAAATCTGAAATCACTAAGAATTTCACAGCTTTTCAAAAAAGTTGGGTCATTAGTCATTTCATTTTGTTTGTTACAATCATTTAACAATAGGATTTCTATAAACACTGATAGTAATGAAATAACTAGAATCTTTTTTTCAGGTAAAGATGTAATGACTTGTCCCAATACAGTGTGTTCTATTTATTTGTTTACACTCTGCATGTGTGTGTGTGTTTGTGAAATACAGAAGAGTCACTTAAAAAGGGAGACAGTTGATAGATAGATAGATAGATAGATAGATAGATAGATAGATAGATAAAATGTATCATGTACTTTCCAAGACTTTAGGAATTTTATGCTCATTATCTCATTTTATCTTCACAAGTGACCCATAAGATAAACAATGCTATCAACTTTGGGTTTCAATTAAAGAAATTGAAGCTGGGAAAGGTAAAATAACTCAATAAAGGTCAGACAGGGAGTAAGTGTTATTCTGGGATTCAAATTCCAGAATCATTGAATTTCAAAGCTTCTCCTCAGGGGAAAGACGGGCTTCATTCTTCCTCCTCATATAAAATACAAGCTCCTCATTTTTCAGACTGAAGGACACTGAGTTTCACACAGATGGTTCTATGATTAGCAGTAAATTGGCCCTTAATTGGGAAATTAAAAAAATAATTTCTGAAATCCCATGTAGAAAAATCACTTAATATCAGTTGCATTGCTTTCTGGCAACAGTTAATGAATTAATTATATTTACATAAGCAAAACAATGAAGCAGAAAGTAACTCTTTAAAGTTAAAAAAAAAAAAAAAGCCCGTTTTTGAAATGCATTACCCAAGCATGATCACCAATGAGACAATGATCTTGAATACCCCAAAGTCAGCAAGTTAAAGAATTTGCTTTAATGTGTCACTGTCACTCTTAACCTTTGTACCCATTGCCCTCACTATATAAAGCTGGAAAGTAATTCTCAAATTAAAAAGAAACAAAATGCTGACAACATCTTCTGAGCATTAAAAAATTTATCTATTCAAACATACTAATGCAGAGTAGAAAACCATGCACGTTTTATATTTAGAAAGCTATATGTAAAATCCCTGCTAGTGGTAGTGAAAAAATGGTTTCAGAAAAAACATTCTAAAGAAAAGTTACATACATATTTAAGGTAGCTTCTTAACTTATTAGTCATTTGTAGGCTTCCCTGAAATACGAGAATAAATGTGACTGGGAGGTAGCATAACAAATTCTTTTTTTTGTTTTTTATTTTTTGTTTTTTTTGCCATGATCATTTGTTTTTACTGAGAGGAATTGCTGGGTGTTGAGAGAACATGGTGAATTGGATTATTGAGAGGAATGTAAGCAGCATACACGGGCAGGAGTATTGTATCTTTATGAGTTCTCCTTCTGCATGAAGCCCACATAATGTATTTACCACAGCTGAGTGAGCTCACTTGAAAGCCATTTATGATGTGTAATGCTCTGTGTCCTTTGTTGGAGTGTTGGGTGACAGGTTAATTGAATAGAGGCAAGGAAAGCAATCAGGGTCATGCAAGATGACTAGTGTATATGATGGTGAAAGACAGTACTTCATTTACTAAAGAGCTTTTATATATGAGTACAATCTCAAATAGTCCTTTAAGAAAAATATTCATTCACAGCTGTTCAGAGATATCCAGGGACTTATTAGGTCAAATTTTCTATAGAAACTTTTAAAATATTCAGTCAGGGTTGTAGGTCAGACAATTGATTAACAACCTTGAAAAAGTGATTACTTGATTATTCAATACCACCAATGAAAAAACCATTATGGCCCTCTGGAGCATATTTATTCACTTTCTGGGAGAAGATGTATTATGGCTAAAAGATTAACCATAGGCATGTATTATTTTTCTAGGAATAAAAGTAACTTCATTTTCATCTATGTGATTGTTTTAGTACAAACACAGCTACTTGGATGTATATTTTTAATTTTTAGTAAAACAATTAAAATGGAAAAATTGCAACATTATTAGAGTACACAAATTATCAATACACTCCCATCTAAGACAGCTTTATTTTGTTCCCTTTCACTTCAAATTACTATTTATATCTTGGAAAGAAAAGGTACTTTGTGGCTTACTTTTGTATTTAAATGTGTCATCTCTCAGCATACATTTAATGGGTTTTTAAAATAAAATTTGAATGTTAATTACACATTTCAGATTGATTCACCTTTTCTGTTAAGATCTACTTTACTTTTTGAAATGGCAGTGTAAGGACATCTAAAAATCTCGGAAAAGAAAGAGAACACTGTCACAAATAGTCAATACCAACTATTTTTGAGTCCTGGTAATTAACTAAACGGTTGCTATAATATGAGGAGCATTTACTCAAGGAAAATGATTAAATGGGGGAAGAACTGCAAGTTTGAGCATTTTGTTTTATTCTATTCTCATTTTTTCTCTTCAGCTCTAGGGTAGTCGACTTTAAAGCCATCAGTCATGTAACCAGCAAGCTTTGAAAATAAACAGTCTAGCAATGGCTAGAGGACACAGAATAGGTTTGAAACTTCTCAAAAAGCTCCATCCCAAGAGAATTGTTACTATATGACCTGTTTACCAGGTCCCTGAAAAAGTTCCATTCCCAGGGCTTGTCTTTATTTGATCTGCCTCAGAGTCCACTTAGTGATAAAAGCCCTATCCCCAGGGATTTGTCAAAAAAAAAAAAAAAAAGAACGAAAGAAAAATCAGCAGCATTGACTTAAAACTGCAGCTGCCTGAGGAGGCAACAGTAGTTGGACAAACAAGAAGCTTGACAAAAACTTATAAGAAACTCTGTCAAATGAGACATCCATGGTGGCTTGGAAGAGCTCTGACATATTCCAGGGTGTCTAGAAGGATGTGCTTGTGTGCAGGAGTGTGTGAAAACCCAGGAAAGGACTGAGAAGGGTCTATTCCTCCCCCTTGGCTGACCTTGAGGGCTGCTGCAAGCAGCAAGTGAGAAATAATACAGTTACAAACTGCTGGAGTGTTTAACATGTGTTTCCATACACACACAAAGCCCTTAGCAAAGAGTGGAGCCTCATTGGTTCAAGATGTTTAATAAAAGCTGTATATAATCATTAGCTGACCACTACTCTAACTAACTAGGACTTCGGTAACCATACACAGCAAATAATTCATAGTTGACAGATTTAGTTTAAGCAATAAAATCAACAAAAAGAAGTAGCAACAACAAAAGCAAACCCTGAGGAGGGGAAAGGGAAATTTTACTTTCATAATACTACTTTTATTATTTAAAATGTCCAATTTTCAACAACAACCAAAGAGATTTACAAACAAAAAGTAAAGCATGACTGAATAAAGCAGTGGAATAAAGTAGAAACTGTCTCTGAGAAAGCCCAGATCTTGTACTTTATACCAGGGAAACATTGTAAATCAGCTATTATAAATATTTCCAAAGAACTAAATGAGACTATGTCTAACAAATTATAAGGAAAATTATGAGAACAATGTCTTTCCAATAGAAAAATCAATAAAAATGGAAATTATACAAATCACTTAATAGTTATTCTTCAGTTGAAAATTACAGTATTGAAATAAAAAGTGAAGAAACATTAGAAGGATTCAAAAGCATATTTAAGTGGGTATAAAAAAATCAACAAATTGGATATAGGTCAATCAAGATTATTCTGAAAAACAGAAAGAGAAAAGAATGGACAGAAATGGGCTGGGCGCGGTGGCTCAAGCCTGTAATCCCAGCACTTTGGGAGGCCGAGACGGGCGGATCACGAGGTCAGGAGATTAAGACCATTCTGGCTAACAAGGTGAAACCCCCTCTCTACTAAAAAATACAAAAAACTAGCCGGGCGAAGTGGCGGCGCCTGTAGTCCCAGCTACTCGGGAGGCTGAGGCAGGAGAATGGCGCAAACCCGGGAGGCGGAGCTTGCAGAGAGCTGAGATCCGGCCACTGCACTCCAGCCTGGGCGACAGAGCGAGACTCCGTCTCAAAAAAAAAAAAAAAGAATGGACAGAAATGAATACAGCCTCAGAGGAGTATGGAACACTGTCAAGCTACTAACATGTATATGATGGGAGTCATAGAAGAAGAATAAGAGAAGAGTTGTACAAAGGGGTAGAAAAATATTAAAATAAATAATAGCTAAAACACCCCCACACTGTAGAAAAATACATTAATCCTCACATCCAAAAACACAAAGACCCCAAGTAAGATAAATTGAAAGGTCTATAACTAAACACATCACAGCCAAACTTTGAAAAACCAAATTACAAAGACACAATCTTGAAAGCAGCAAAGGAAAGGTGACTTATCACGTACAAGGGAGCATCAGTAACATTAACAATAGACTTATCACCAGAAACAATGGCAATAGAAGGCAGTAGGACGACATATACAAAGTACTCCAAAAGAAATAATGTAAAACACAAATTCTATACACCACAAAACTGTTTTCAGAAATAAAAGATAAATTAATACATTCCCAGGTAAACAAAAGGTTTGTAATGGGTTTGTTATGTATAAAGATGAAATTTTTATGACAATGTTATTATAAAAAGGGTAGAAAGAACACAAAAACATTGAAACAAAGTTTTCACATGGTATTAAAATTAAGTTGTATTAATCCAAATAATACTGTTCTAGGTTAAAACTAGGTTGTCTTAGTCTTCTTGGACTGCCATTATAAAATACCATGGCTTAAACAATAGAAGTTTATTTCTCACTCTTCTAAGACTCAGAAATCCAAGTTCTAGGTGCCAGAAAAATAAATCTTTATTCTGAGGCTTCTTCTCTTGGCTTGTAGACTGCTGCTATCTTGCTGTGTGCCTACGTGACCTCTTTATTGTGCACACGGGGAGAGAGTCAGCTCTGTTCTTTCTTCCTTTTTTTTTAAATTTTCTAAACACCAATTTCATCGTGAGGGCTTTACGCTCAGTACTTCTTTCAAACCTAATTATCTCTCATAGACCCAGCCTCCAAATACAATCACATTGTGGATTTGGGCTTCAAAATATGAATATTGGGAGTATACAAATTTTCAATCAATAATACATATTGATTGTAATCCCATAAGCAAATATTTCAAATTAAATATTTGAAAAGTATTTAAGTAGCAAATAAATTTGAAATAATTTAAAAGAGTATACCAGAAAATATTAAATAAAAAAAACACAAAGAAAGTTAATTATTAAGAACAAAAAGGAACAAGAGAGACATAGATATATAAAAAACAAATAGAAAATGAGCACTCTTGAGTTTTATCAGCATTTACATTAAAATTAAATACAATGAGCAGTTTAATGAAAATGTGAGTTTTGGTAGAATTGATTTTTTTAAAAACAATCAAATTCTGTACCATCAACAAATTTGCAGTTTAGATTTGAAGACAAATATAGGTTTAAAGTAAATAGGTTGAAAATATAAATGATATGCCAGGCAAGTAGTATATAAAACAGAACTGGAGAGTCCATACCTATATCAAATATACTTATGTATGTATAACTTCTTTACATGCACATATATATAAATATGTGTGTGGTATATATACATATATACATAATTATAAATTATAAATTATCACCAGAAAAAAACGACTGTTTTATAATAGCAAAATGGACAATCCTTCAGAAATAAATAGCAATTATAAACATACATTCACCTAATAACAAAGCCCTCAGAACGAAATGTATGATTACTTAGCTGGAAAATGCACTTGTGTGTTTTCTTCCCAAAGCCAGAAAAATTAGTTGTTGTATGTGTGACATCTAAGCATTAAAGTATTTTAATTGTGATGTGAGAGACAGCACTACAGATGGAAAATAAGCTGGAAAATCTATCGAGTGTGATGAAGATAATATTTTAGAACTATTAAATGAACAAGTACAACTTTTAGGCCCCTCCTATGTGAATCAGCTTTGAAAGTCATGCTGACATTATGGCCCCATTAAAGTGGAAAGGATGAATGTCACTTGAGCAAGAAAAACTTATAACAAAGAACTATATCTTGTTTAAGAGCAAAGGTGAAGGAAAGACTACTGGCTAGGAAACTGAAAGAAAGAGAAGATATCCAAGAGTTCTGTAACATAGTAAATATACTTTATTTTCCAGGGCCAAAATTCTAACAGGAATGGAATGATAGATTCGGTTCTGGAATTGTGTCCCACACACCATATGGATTTTTGCAGAAGCAGATGATTAGGGCTTCTCAGGGACGTCTTGTGGCAACATGTAAGGAAGATTTGCTCATCAGGGTAAAAGTGGTGGTATGCTGAAGAGGCAGAGAGAAGATCAGAATTTCGCTTCTTCAGTTTCCCTTAGTTTGAGTTTGAACACCACAGATCCAGAGTTCACTATCAGCTCCAATCAGAGCCAGAAATAGAGCTTTTGATTCTGGATAATGATTTCTTCAGAAACATTATCTTTGATTGTTGTGTGTAAGTGTATAGATGGGATCAGAGATGTTAAAGAAAGAAGGCGCAAAGCAATTCTGTAGTTTATGGCAATAAGGTCGACAGTGAAGCAGAGATCAACTAGGGATTACAGGCAACTTGCAGTGAAATCCCTAGAGCCCGAATAAACTACAGCGATTCAGAATTAACAGAGAAAAATCTCCAGGTGAGTAAGAATCCACAAAAAATATTCACTACATGAGGAGTGAGATTAGTTTAGTCATCAAAAATACAACAGCATTTTTTTCTTTGCATTGTTAAATTTGAGCTTTATATTTGTAATTCCACTATATGGTGAATCATAGTATATAAAAACATATTTAGAAATAATGCTTAACCCTTTTAAATACATGAATATGTGGTGATTATTCCTAAAGTTCTTGGAACTGTAGTTGATCAGATCTAGAAATAAAGTTATGTTTATCAGATGTCCGTTACATAACTGTTTCTCGTTTAAAGTACCACATGACAGAACTATCCCAAAAAGTAGTAAAAATGATAATAATAATAATAATAATAATAATAATTAGAAGAAGAAGATGATGATGAAGAAGAAGAAGGAGGAAGAGGAGGAGGAGGAGGAGGAGGAAGGAGGAGGAGGAGGAAGAGAAGGAGGAGGAGGAGGAGGAAGAGAAGGAGGAGGAGGAGGAGGAAGGAGGAGGAGGAGGAGGAGGAGGAGAAGGAGGAGGAGGAGGAGGAGAGACTTCTCTTGAATAAAAGACATTTTTTAATGTTTTGTTTTTGGTTTTCTTTCTTTCCTTTTTTTTTTTCCTTTTGCTTGTTATCATTAGGTATTTAGAAAGGTTGGTGATAAATTTGATGCTTACCTTAGGCTTATGGGAAACTGTCTGTTACCTTACTCTTTATGATTCTTATTACCTGACACTTTTTCTTTTGTATATAACAATGCAAGTCAAGTCCTGACACCTAAACCTACAGACATAACCACTTTTCTTTTCATAGCTAAGCTTTGTTCTGTCTATACCATATCTATTCCTGTACCTACTCTTGTCCTATTTCTATTCCTAGTTCTGTATCTACACCTCTGCCTGTACCTTTATAGCTGTCTGTTTTGAGTTTAAAATGACCTTAGTGGTTTAGTTATATTTTGACTTCAAAGTAAGAACTAGTGTGGTAATAACAATCAGCATTTATTAGAACAACATAACATTGTTCCACAAACCTGTGGACCAAAAGATATGCAATGGAAAATGAATTTTATATTTCTGGTAGTAATTTTTAGTAAGATAAATTTATTCTTATTCAAATTTCCTTGTGTGAAGTCCATTATTATTTTTATATGACTTGCATTTAAAACCCAAAATAATGCTGGAGGAATTGGTGAGCTTTTAGCAATATCTTGATAAATTAAAGGATTCTTTGATGCTCAGCAAATGGAATGTTTGTGGAAGCTTGGGAACAGTTGTGAATAGAGGGCTGCATGCTACTTAGTGGAGAATAGTCAGTTTCCCAACAGGGTTTTTTTTTTTCTTCTCTCAGCTATATGTACATGACTTCTGCTCCAGTGGCCATATAAGTATGGCATCTGGGTAGTGTTAATTTATTGTAATTTTATTTTCCTTCCCACTATCCTTTCCTTAGATTTCTCACCTCCCAGTGGTGCAATTGAAAGGGATACAGTTGCACTATCAGAAGACATTTCATGAACAGTAAATGTATCAAATTTAATTAATTTGGGTGCACAATAAGCATTTTTTTCTTTCTTTGAGAAACACATTACTGAACTAAAGAATAAGGAGCATGCACACCATTTTTTAATCAGGTCCTTGGTGAGTAATTTGGAAATAATAAACTTTGCATAAACAAAGGTAATTATAATTATAACTCTGCTTATTTCTCATTTATAGAAACTTAGAGACACATGTTAAGATTTAATTCATTTACTGTCAATAAATTTGACTTGCAGGTTTAGTTTTGCAGACTTTTGTATATTAGTTATGTCACATTAATTGATAATAATGGCCTCAAAACCTGAGAGTGTTTTTTTGTTGTTTATAATTTTGACATAGAAATTAATATAATAACATGCACAAATCTTACATCTACAATTCAATGAATTTTGACACACACCATTTACTGATCAATCTCAAATATCACCAAAATGTGGAACATTTCCAGCCCTCTTAAGAATTCCTTGATTTCTTTTCTTAGTACATTCACCATTATTTTTCATTTCCCAACTGCCAAGAGAACCACTTTTTTCTAATTGGGCTCATCATGAATTGGCTTTTCCTGTTTTTGAACTTTAGATAAACGAAATCATGCATAAACTGTGAGCTCCATCTGGTCTAGCAATCAAGTGTCAAGGTGGTCAATTAAGACAATAGACCAAATTGAAAGTAACAATCAAGTTCTAATTCACTTACTATGACAGTGACAAAAATAGGCAAAATGCTAAGCTGTTTCCCTAATATTCCATTCCCCCCACCATGGATTGGAAACGGAAAAGAATCAGTCAGGTGAATCAGCACAGATGGGAGGAATTGCCTCACTGCATAACAAAAAGTCCTTGCCTCCTTCTGGACTTTGTTCCAGGGAAAAGGCAGTGGGAGTGAGAAGGAAAATGGCTAGAAATAGAAAGGCAGAGTCCAAATGGAAAAGAGTGCCTCAGTTAAGTCCTCCATTAACGATACTTCCCATGGAGACACCTAGACTAGGAAGGCAGACGTGTATAAACCTGGCTGGCCCAAAGACACCTGAGTTCTTGAATGCAGCTGCCTCCAGAAAATTGCAATACCCTGGCTGTGCACCAAACCTGTTGTAGAGAGGACAGTTTCCCCGGGCGAGACTTGCTAAATAAAGGCTTGTACTTACCTACGATCTGGCCTGAAAGATCACACATGAATTTTGGCCTGAAGTCAGACTATTCACATCTGTATTTTCACATGTGTCAGGAGTCAGGATCTTGTTCCTTTGCTTTGTGTTGCTGAGTGGTATTCCAACGTGTGAATATATCTGTTTTGCTTATCCATTTTCTTTTTTTTTTTTTTTTCTCTTTTGAGACAGAGTCTTGCTTTGCCACCCAGGCTGCAGTGCAGTAGTGTGATCTCCACTGACTACAACCTCAACCTCCCTAGTTCAAGCAATTCTCCTGCCTCAGCCTCCCAAGTAGCTGAGATTACAGGTGCCCGCCACCACACTTGACTAATTTTTTTTTTTAGTTTTAGTAGAGATGGGGTTTCACCATGTTTGCCTGGCTGTTCTTGAACTCCTGACCTCAGGTGATCCGCCCACCTCGGCCTCCCAAAGTGCTGCAATTAAAGGCTCGAGCCACCGCCGCCTGCCTGCTTATCGATTTTCTTATTGATAGGCACTTGTTATTTTCAGTTTGAGCTGTCATGAACAAAGCTACTTTAAATATTTTTATACAGGATTTTTTGTGGAGGTATGTTTTCATGTCTCTTAGATAAATACCGAAAGGTAGAATAGCTGGGTCACAGAGTAAGTATATGTTCAAATTCATTACAAAGACTTCATTAAAAATTGTCCAAGTATTTTTCCAAAGTGGTTGTACTGCTTTCCACACAAAACCCCAATATTAGAAAGTTCTAGTTGCCAGGCTGGAGGGCAGTGGCATGATCTCGGCTCACTGCAACATCTGCCTCCTGGGTTCGAGCAATTCTCATGCCCCAAGTAGTTGGGATTACAGGTGTACCCAGTCAGGCCTGGCTAATTTCTGTATTTTTAGTAGAGACAAGTTTTCACTATGTTGGCCAGGCTGGTCTCAAACTCCTTACCTCATGATCAGCCCACCTTGGCCTCCCAAAGTGCTGGGATTACAGGTATGAGCTACCGCACCTGGCCTGCTTTCCTTTTCATTACTGACTCAAAATTATCCCTCCCCTTTTCTGTGGGCAGAGTTAGTGTTTTAATTTTCAGATTAAATTATGTTTCTACATTTTAGGCAGCCACATACTGACTTGTTCCTACCTCCTAAAAATATGCATGTGATCCTGAGACTGTGTGTCAGCATGGGAATTCCAACTTCCAGCATGATAAAGATTCACCTGTCTGCTCCACTCCCTCTTTCCAGTGTTCTATTTACGATACTCATCACCTCTGACTTGTGTCCTTGCTGTGGCCTTGCAGTTGGTGCTGCTACCTTGTGTCTTGCTCCTTCAATCCATTCATTAACCCATCCTGGAGTGATCTATCATAACGAAATCTAACCAAACAATTCTTCTCACAATCCTTCTCCCGCTCCTTGTCAGAAGTGCCTGGAGTCCTCCATGATTTGGCCCTGCCTCCCTTTCCAGCATCAGCTCCAACCACTCTTCATCTGATTTTAACATTCCAGTGGTATTGAAGCAGTTATGATTCCCACGGCTCTCCACCCTGCTCATTTTTGGTTTATAGGATGATATTTTATTCATTCATTCATGTATTTATATTCATTCAATATGTGTTGATGGCTTACCTACTATGTAGCAGGCACTGATTTCATTACCTGGAATATTATGTGAATAAAATATATAAAAATCCCCAATTTGAGTACTTTGCCTGTGATGCCTGTATTTGTCATCTTCAATTGACTGACTCTTATCTAACATTGTACTCTCATTTCATGTTTCAAGCTTTATTTTTTCTAAGAATTCTGCTGTGATTATTTTTTTTTCTTGGCCATGCTTCAAACTAGTACATAGTAAATGTTCTCATCTGTCCTCTTTTCTTTCACCATACTTATATCAGTCTATTCAAATTAGACATTCACCTATTGTTTATGCTATTCTGTAAATGCTCTGAGTGCTAAAAGCATGTTTCATAAATCCTTATAACCAGAGCACCTAGCACAATTACCATCTAATAAATATGTGTGTTATGGCAAATTCCCATAGAAAAAGATGATCTCAGAAAGTAATTAAAACTGAAATCCTAGGGAATAAACTCATGACTATGAATGTAAATTATAAATTATAAAAAGGCTGATTGTCATATGGGATGTCTTAACCTGTTTGAACTGCTATAACCAAACATTTTAGAGCTGGTAATCTATAGACAACAAAAATTTATTGCTCACATTTCTGGAGGCAGAGAAGTTCAAGATCAAGACACCAGCAGATTTGATGTCTAGTGAACCTGTTCCTCTTAGAGAGTGCCTTCTGTGATCTCACTTGGTAGAAGTTGCAAACAAGCTCCCACAAGCCTCTTTTAAAAGGGCAATATTCCCATACATGAGACTTCTACCCTCATGACCTACCAAAAGCACCACTTCTTATGATCAACACATTGGGGATTAGATTTTGACATATAAACTTTGGAGAGACACACATTTTCAGACCACAGCATGAGTACTGACCTGGTCATTTTCTAGGTGCTCAGCAAGAAACCAGAGTTTCAGAAGAGACCCCAAGCTGTTGACCTGTGCTTATTTTCCTCCACCTATCTTTCTAATCTCAAGAGTCCAAATCATTGTTGAACTGCCCTTAATATTTGGTTTCAGGATTCAGTAAGCTTCACCAATGTTTGTTTGTCCATTTTTAATGACTTTATAACATATCATTAGCAAGAGAATGTATTGAGTGTCTTTTTTGCATGAGACATGATGATTTTGAAATATAATTTAGAAAAGATTAAGGCTATAATGACTCAAATTCAAGGAAGGATGTGAACTGTGATGTAGATGCAAAAGTATAGGGAGAACAAGGAAAAACTGAACAGAATTTGAAGTGTGCCCAGATTATCTTTCAGTTTGAAACTGGACAACTTGTTATTCTTGTTTCTGTGTCCTATGTCTACTATTTAGTTATCCCTAAATTCTCTTCTCCTTTCCAGCAGACTTTGCAAGAAAGAAAGAAGAAAATAAACAAAGGAAAATCAAAAGGAAGAGAGAGAGAGAGAGAAAGAAAGAGAAAGAAAGAAGGAAAAAGGAAGAAAGAGAAAGAATGAATGAGAAAAAGGAAGAGAAAAAGAGAGAGAAAGAAAGAATAAATAAGAGAAAGAAAAAAGAAAGAAGAGAAAGAATGAATGAGAGAGAAAGGAAGAAAGAAAGAGAAAGAAAGAAAGAAAGAAAGAAAGAAAGAAAGAAAGAAAGAAAGAAAGAAAGAAAGAAAGAAAGAAAGAAAGAAAGAAAGAAAGAAAGAAGAAAGGAAGAAAGGAAAAGAGAGAGAAAGAATTCTTTTTCATTTTACTTTCCCTGAATCCTTCCCCAGGTAGTAGTTATTTACGGTAACTACCTAAACATTACTAAAGTTTATTTTTATATTTCTCTTTTGGTACAATTTTTTCTACTGTGACTTATACTACTATGTGCTTTCATAGTATTTCTCACTTGACTGAAAGAGCGGTAGGATGTATCTGGATTCCACAATGCTTTTATATTGCAGGAATTCAATAAGTAATACCAATGACTGTACACAGGCCAGAATGTTTGGATTCTGTTTAAAGTGATGAATACAATTTAACTTTTGATAATAGAATATTTAATATTTATATATAGAATGGCTTTTTAGGATGATTAGTAGGTTAACTATTTTGATTAAAATGATTTCTAATATTGTGGTAAATAGACACTTAAGTAGAAAAAGAATATTCATTAATTTACTCATGGATTCAATTATTCATAAATAGCTTACTATGTACCCATCACTTTTATTATGTCTCCATCACTTTTTAGCTTACTGTGTACCCAACACTTTTTAGGTTTCAGCTACCATGGTAAGCCAGAGCAAGCCTTACTCTCGTTCTAGTTGGAGAAAATAATGTGAATTCTAATAAAACAAACTGTATATGAGTGCTAAGGTTCCAACTGAAGGATGTATTAAAAGCAAGGAAAAGTAATAGTGACTGAACTAGAAGAAACATGGTTTCTAGATATCTCAGAAAGAAAGAAAAAATAATATCAAAATAAGTGAAGCTAATTAACTGTATTCTAAGTGGAGAAGGTAGGAGGAATTGGGGAAAAACGTCCCAGAACACTTTCTTGAAAGAAGAGTTAGTAAAGAAGATACTCGGGTGTTTGAAGAGATGTGGGAATTATTGTCTACTGTGGGAAGATGAAAGTAAGGAGATGGAAATAAATCACATTTTGGTTCAGTGGTAAGACACAGACAAAACCAAGAGTCACAGGATTCCTATGGTTAAGCCACATGAGTGTCTACTTAGAGTCTTCAGCTCCCTGTGAAGAGCTTCCCACTGGGTAAAGGGAAGGAAGACACCTAGAAAGTCTGTCCTAGGATTAAAGAAGTGGTCTTAAGCAAGACAATTAAGGTCTGTCTTCTCAAAATGTAAGAAGAGTAGAAAAATAGAAGAGAAAGAAGTCATTTTCAGACAGTAAAGTGTATGTGAAATCTGGTGTGGGATTTGGGAGAGTCTAAGAAATACTGCTCAAAGAGTAGCGGCAACTTTGTGTCATCTGAAAAGCTAGGAACAGTTAGCTTGCTATTCTCCTGAACACTTACTTTGTCCCCAGTATAATAAATATGCCATGGATAAGTAATTTTTTAAAGAATTATTTCAAGAAAAATGAAGAACTATAAGAATCTGTGTGGTTAGATGTTTGTTGAGTGTTCTGTGGGATGGAGGGCTTCGATATATAGATGAAAGAACACGTGAGAGATTTAAACCTAACTTCAGCAATGGCTAATTTAAGGATCATTGAAAACATTATTGGGTATTTGATATCATAATTGTATGAATGCTAATATTTGTTGCATGCTTACCATGTGTCAAATCCTGCACTTTACATTAATAACTCAATCCATTTCTTTAAAGTTTTCATGTGATATATTTTTCCTTTTAGCAATTGCTATACTAATGATCTAGAATGTTTACTCCATAAATTATGAATGGCTCTATTTCAACAATGGGGATATTCATTCATGGCAAGATTGGGAACTTTGATTTTTATTTTCTACTCTTTAATAATTCTACCATTTACCTAGATAAAAGCCTAAGGAACACCATCACCAGAGTTTTAATTGATGTAGATCTGGGTGAAAGTGGTAATTCAGTGATTAAAGAGTAGTCTTTAAGATAATCTGCCCAGTCTATAATGGTGAATTTAAATTGGTAAGTACAAAATTAAATACAATTTTATTATAATTTATCATTCTTTTTTACTTGGAGTTACAATGCCTAATTGTTTCCCCAATTTTGTCACTTTCCACATTAAAGATGTTAATTTGGCATTTGTAACTGAGGAACCAAGAGACCACAGAAATTATATTTATGAAACTCCAAACTGAAGTGTCATACTAAGATGAATATTTTTAAAAGAAAAATTTGATTACACAATTATTAATTCTCACCTAAATCCAAGTTGTTAATAAATTATGTTGTTGGTAATTCAGAGAGATTTGAAAGATATATTTTAGAAAGAACTTTTGGTGAACTCTGAGTCCAAACATTCCCAAGAGCAAAGAGATATGGGTTCCTGACCCTTATCTCAAACTTAGCAGGACTGGTTTCATCAGGACTGTGTAGAGAGTTTGATATGCCGTGAAGTTGGGATAATAAAATGGACCTGTCTTTGTCTTGCTGGTAAATTCAAATGGGGAGAGGTGGGGTAGCTAGTTCCTCCACATCTGGGAGTAAATAGGTGACTTAATTAGGCTGAGACTGTGTTTCCCAGAGTTTGACTGGACAAAGGATACAGTTATTTATAGAGACCAGCTCTCAGTCATGTGACTAAGGTCGCTGTAATGTATCTTGGATCATGTCCAAGAGGGCTTCCCATAGTCTGGAAACCTCAACAAAGAGAAACTAAGGATAACAGTGGACCCTTTAAGACAGAGGAAATAGGCCATCTGCATCAAGACAAGCAAGCATGACGGATAAGGGACAGTGTCTCTGAAGAGATCATAGGTGGTACAACGTCTCAGTGAAATCTTGACATTTCTTCCACATTCCTACATCTACACCCTGGTAACTCCTTCTCATGCTGACTCGTAGTTGGTCATGTGATCTGTTTTTGCCAGTGGGATAAAAGCAAACGGCATAAGCAGCAATTTGAAAAGCACTTTTGCATGGGGGCTTACCCTCTTTTTTACTTTTAGCTTTTTGTACTTTTTCATGGGAAGAAGCTACAGTATTGAAAGGTGAGACACATGGCCCAATCAAACCTGTTGTCTCTGATGACAGTCAAACCACCTCCAAACATGTCGGCTTTCTGAGGCTATTCAGCCCCAGTGGAGCCACCATCTGACTTTTGACAGAACCCAGCCAAGATAAGTCTGTTCCAATCAGTAGAATTACACAGCTGACCTGTTGACTCATGGGATATAATAAAGAGCTGCTGTTTTAAGGTAGTAAGTGTTGAGATGGTTTTCTACACAGAACATATTACTGCTGCACCATAAAAGTCCCCTATAAGAGAAAGGTAGCTTTAAAGTCAGGTCTACAAAGCTTAGTCAGTTGCTGACAGTAGCAGTTAAGTAAGAACTTTGCTGCCCCTTCTCTTATCTCTTTACTCTCTTCAATATTCACTTCACTTCCAGAGTGTTCAGAAATACCAAATATGAGCTGAATAAGAAGTGGAAAGACAAGGATTCATTCCCTCCACAAACTATAAGCCTGGCTGATAGAGTGAATATTTTACTTGAGATCAAATGGTAAGAATTTTGACTATTATATAGGAGTGAACAAAATAGCTTGACATTATGTTTGAAACTTATAGTGACCTTTGGATTAATATTATTTGTATTTAATCTAAGAATTATCTGAAAAGACATGAAACTGCCTGTTTTTATCTAGTACCCAAGGAAGAACACCTCCAATGCAGTTTAGGAAATAATGTTGCTTTATGATTATATCCCATGACAGTTATTTTCTCAACATTCTGATTACTCATGGCATAAATTAGACATCTAGCAATTGTTTAATAGTTTTACTCTATGCATATAATGGGTAGAAACATAGTTTTAGAACTCTACATCCCATGATTGTTAATTATTGGCAAGAGTTTTGAAAAATCCATCCTTTGAAATATAGCTTGTGAGCATAGATTCTTTTGTGTTCTGTTTTGAAATATACCTTACCTTCACCTGCTCTGGAATGAGTGGTTCTAAGAATGCTTTCTTCTTTTGCAGATTCACTGTCATCTTCGTCTGATGTTACAACATAGTGACCACTCAACTATCCTCAACGGTATTTGACTACATGGATTCTGTAAATAGGTGAAGCTTAAGAACACTATTTTCTTTTTTTCAAGTACAATATGCTGTAGTCATAAAATGGATGGGGTCTTGTCCATATATCGATGTGAAATTTAGATAAAACAAGCAATGTGAAGAATACATAATCTCACATTTTGTGTGTCACACTATAAATTCTACATCAGGAAGTATGTCATTTTTGCCCTATTATTCTCTACCAAAGGGAAACAAATTAGGAGAGCCCATCACATTTGTTTATTTATTTAACACTTGAAAATCATAAGCACAGAACTGAACTTCCTATTCCTTGGTGTGCTTCATGTAGCACACCCAAGATATAGGTGAGTGGTGGCTTTTTTATTGGAGAAATTACAAAGTTTATTTTTCTTACATTTGAAATTTAAAAAATGTGTACCTCTCTAAAAGATACAATTGCTTTGTCCTCACCTGTGTGATGAGGTTAGATGCTGCCATTCTGTTAAAAGCAAAACTTCATTCCAGATGTATTTTGAATGAATTCTTGATTCACAATGGAAGTTGCTCCCAGCTAAAATGAAATATGTGTTGCCTTCTCTCCAGTTTGTTTTCTCAGATTTCTAAACAAGAAAGACAAAAAAGGACAGAAAACACTTTGTGTTTGCTATAACCTTGAGAATCAATCCTAAGAGTTGAATGTCAAATTGTTGAATTACTTGCTCTTATTATCCTCTAACTATTCCATATTCTTTTAATTGACTCAGTCTTGTAAAGATAAACGCCTTGGGTTACGCGTAACACAACACAGCACAACATAAAGCAATTTCATAAAGGATGTTCTGTAATTGCTTATCACACATGGCTGTGCATGACAGATAGAAACAATAAAGAAACAAATGGAAAATATTAGGCCAAACCTTATTACTGAGATAATATTTGAAATAATCTTGAAATACTTTTTGATACACATTGTCCATATGTAAGCCTTGAGAATGATTGGAGTTTCTCAGATCTATCTGGTTGTATATTGGAAATGGTGGGGAGCAACTAGTAAAGGGGCTAACTTTGGAAATAACTAAGAATTCTGAGTGTTAACAAGAAGAAAAGCAACTGATTTAAAGTAAAAGTTGGTATCCAAGGAGTAAGAGCTCATGATATTATTGGTAGCCCCATCGTTGATGAAAAACAGCAAAGTATCAACGTTGACTCTGTGTTTAATATGAAGTATGACACAATTTTGTGCATGAAGAGGATGCTGACCTTTCAAATCCAAGCAAGTACACAGATAACTTAATATCATTTTACTACAGCAAAAGTTTCAGAAGAGAAGTGATAAAATATTCATTTAGTTTGATTTGAGAACCTGAAGTTTTCAGTTTTTCACTTATCAATTAAGTGTTTTCTCTAAAATAATCTCATAAAAAACGTGGGAATATTTTACTAATGTTTATTATTTCTCTCATTACATGTCAACTTCCCAGGATTTCCTGTCTTCAGAAATCATGTGAAGGGCCTTAGTGATGACATAATTGATGTCTCTGAATTGACAAATGATGAAAGTGGGGACATGAAAGTAAAATGACTTATATTAAACTGATATAAGATGAATTCATGACAGCATCTGTATAGAACCAAGGCTATTGTCCTTTCCCGAGGTCTTCAAGTGTTTCATAAAGATAAAAAGTTCTGAGGGCATGCCTCCAGGGAATAGAGGGACATGATTTGAATAACATTTCCATGAGTTTAAAATTTCCTCCATATTTCTATTTGAAAACACACAAAATTATGAACGCTTTATGTTCTAATTTATAGTAATGTTCATTTCTAAATAAAATTTTATTTAAATTGCCTTGAAGGATGCTCACACATACACAGTATTTTCTGTTTTATTACCTAGGTGGTCTGGTAATTAAATTATTTATATCAGAACACTGAGTTAAACTGAAAAGAGGTGATACTGAATTTCAATTTCATATTTGGGGGAATTCACCTCCTCTTGCTCATAACGTTGCAAAATTAAGACATAAATAAGCATATAATATAGCACAATTGTTTTTCATTGCTTTATATATTATGTCAGTGTAATTTCTAATTAAAAATGAGCAGAATACTACCACCACACAAATTATTGTTAAGCTATACAGTTGGTGGAAATTCAATAAATATATCTGATAAGAAAATAAACAATTTGTATCACATGGACATTCAAAATGGTAAGTGATTTTTTTTCAATTTATTTTATTGTTTCAGAGGAGCATGCAACAAAGGATTATTCAACCAAAAAAACTATGTTCTTTATGTCATTGTAATTTAAACATGTGGATATACTCAGTTATAAAAACTTATTTATTGAATACTGTATTCTTAAAGACTATTTTTTGTAGCAGCTTTATGTTCACAGTAAAATTGAGAGGAAGGTACAAAAATTTCTTATTATACCCCCTTCCTCCCCCTCCCCACACACAGACTCTCCTGTTACCAACATCCTTCACCAGCCTGGCACATTTGTTACAAACGATGAAAGTACAATGACAGATCACTGTGCATCTCAAGGTGCATCATTTACATTAGGGCTCACTCTTTGTTTGTTGGTTGTTTTTTTTTTGTTGTTGTTGTTTTTATATCTGTTTTTGAGATGGAGTCTCACTCTGTCACCTAGGCTGGAATGCAGTGGCACTATCTCAACTCACTGCAACCTCTGCCTCCTGGATTCAAGTGACTCTCTTGCCTCAACCTCCCAAGTAGCTGGGATTACAGGCACGCCTTAACTCATCCAGCTAATTTTTGTATTTTTATTGGAGATGGGGTTTCACCATGTTGGCCAGGCTGGTCTCAAACTCCTGACCTCAAGTGATCTGCCTGCCTCAGTCTTCCATGGTGCTGGGATTACAGATATGAGCCACAACGTCCAGCTAGGGCTCACTCTTGGTGTTCTATATTGTATGGATTTTGACAAATATATAGTAACACTTATCCACCATTGTAATATCACACAGAGGTGTTTCACTGCCCTAAAAATTCTCTATTCTCTATCTATTTAACCCTCCCTTTCCTCCAACCTGTCAACCACTGTTCATTTTGCTATCTCCATAGGTTTGCTTTTCCCAGAATGTCATATAATTGGAATCACAGTAAATATGCGGCCCTTCAAATTGGTTTCCATCACTCAGTAATATGAATTTATTAATAAGATTATTCTATGTTTTTCATGGCTTATTAGCTCATTTCTATTACATATTTGATAATATTTTACTTTCCAGAGGTACTACAGTTTATTTATCCATTCAGCTTCTGAAGGACATCTTGTTTGCTTCCAAGTTTTGCCAATGACTAATAAAATTACTATAAATATTTGTGTGCAGTTTTGTTTGTTTGTTTGTTTTGTTTTTTGTTTTTTTGCATGAACTTGTTGCAGCCCCTTTGGGTAAATACTAAGAATTGTGATGGCTGGACTGTATAGTATGAGTATGTTAATTTTATAAGAAACTTCCAAACTGTCTTCCAAAGAGTCTGTACCATTTTCCATTTCCATAGCAATGAATGAGAATTCCTTTTTCTCTCCACATCCTTACCAACATTTGTGTTTTCAAGGTTCTGGATTTGGGCCATTCTGATAGGTATGTAGTAGTAATGTAGTTTTTCATTATTTATGTCTAAGACATTTTCCTTGTATCTGTCCCTTTCTATTTGTAATATCACCACCTATTTTCAGCACTTATATTCCTTGTGTGGCTATTACATTTAACATTTTATGCATCATTCACCAACATCACTGACTATTTTTATAGAACACTATTATTTGAGTATTCTCATCATAGCATTCCTACCCCTGCAAAGTAAATTTCAATTTCCTTGCACTGACATTCAGATGTTGCTCCCATGTGATTTGGTGTCCCCATATTTCTTGCATAGTATTCTTTACCAATATGTACACTAATTTTTAAAACACCAATATCCTGGGAAAGCAACTCTGTTTTCTTCCCTTTTGTGATCTGCTATACCACTGTTCTTTGCCCTTTTGCACATTATTACAATAAGCCCAGTTTACACTTGTTTTCCAAAGGTTTCCTTGGTTATTTCATTCATGAAACTCTTTTCCCCTGGAGAGACTTTATATATTCATCATGTACTAAAGACCAAGTTCTGCCTTAGTCTTGGCAGCCCCTTCCTTCAGGATATATTTGGTTGAATGTGGGAAGTGCAATTAAATATATTATGGGAATACAGGCAATGGTAGAAATCTAAACTAGTTTTAGAGTATAATGGAGGAGCTGCCAACCTAACAATGTGAGAGAAGGAGTATCCTGGAGATAGGGACCTATTTTGACTCTTGAAAGACTGGGAGTTTGTCATGTATAAATAAGAAAGGTTGGCCGGGCGCGGTGGCTCAAGCCTGTAATCCCAGCACTTTGGGAGGCCGAGACGAGCGGATCACGAGGTCAGGAGATCGAGACCATCCTGGTTAACACGGTGAAACCCCGTCTCTACTAAAAATACAAAAACTAGCCGGGCGAGGTGGCGGGCGCCTGTAGTCCCAGCTACTCGGGAGGCTGAGGCAGGAGAATGGCGTAAACGCGGGAGGCGGAGCTTGCAGTGAGCTGAGATCTGGCCACTGCACTCCAGTCCGGGCGACAGAGCGAGACTCCGCCTCAAAAAAAAAAAAAAAAAAAAAAAAAAGAAAGGTTTGCAGTGCTAAGGGAACATCACTGCCAACACTTGAAAGTACAATCATGTACTGTGCATATTGTTTATTAGGCACTAAATATAGACACTTTTCATTTATTCAAGAAATATTTGTTGAGTACTTATAAATGTCTGTTAGAAAACGTCTAGATATGGAAACAGGGAGTTCTCAGTGAACTTGAAGATTTTTTGTCACATAAACTTTTTAAGGTCATGTACTTTTAAAATGGACTAATTTGGTAGCTTAATAATGTTAATCGACACCTGAATTTTTTACATCTTCCGGTCATGTGATCTCTACTTACCTCTCCTAATAAACTCAGGAAGGATTCAGAAGCAGTACTGTTTCTCTTTATGCATCACATTTTATGAGCAAGGAAAGCTTTCCTAGAAATTTCCAAGTAGACTTCCAAGTCTCATCAGACATAAAGTTTTGCATACCTGGCCTAAACCGATCATTTACAAAAGGAATTGGCTCATAACAATCAGCTTAAATCAGTCAAAAATCACTTCAGGAGTTGAAATGAGAAACAGGGTCCCTGAGTCATACATGGGTATCATGCACACCTGAACCAAACAGGGGATCTGTCAATCAGAAAATGTGAGAAATGGGTGCCAGATAGGTGATTGTTGGTATCTGTAACAACCAACTGTTTACTAGTCACTGTGCTTGATGTTAGGAAGGCCATGGAGAGCAAAATACATAATTTCTGACCTCAGGGAGCTGAGGAAATGTTGAGTAAAGTATTATTAAAAATCACGCAGGTAGTTAATAAACAACAATATCTTTTAAAAAAAACATGTGCAGGGAGAGAAGAAAGCATTTAATATGGTGAACTTTATTTACTATGGGGTGTCAAGGAAGATTTCTATGAGGAAATATATTTGAGCCATAATCGGAAGTTAAGTCAGAATAAAGCAAGTAAAGGGTAGATAATTTAAGGGAAAGTATAATCCTGGTAAAGGGAACAGCATGTGCATAAGATATGACACTAGTTGTACCTTGAGAAATGAAAACAATTCTGTGATCAGAGAATAGTGAGAATGCAAAAATGGCATAGGAGAAAAAATTGGACAAGATAGAAGAGACTATCCTGTTTGCAATGTCCAGCTTAGTCTTAAGAGAAAAGAGAAGACACAGAGAAATTGAAAGCAGGAGAATATCATGATGTGGGATAAATGAGCCTTCCAGAATGCTGTAAAGCTGGCATAAAGATAATATTCAGGAAAACTCTGGAACTAGGAGTCAGTTGTTAACCCTAGAACTAGGAATCAGTTGTTAACTATGGGTAGGTTTCAAGAACCAGGAAGCTTGATATTTACAAATGAAATCTCAAAAATTATTAGTGAAAATATCCTAGAATGGTGATATAATTCTCAAATACAAAAAAAAAAAGCAAGGATAAAGAAGATAACAAACTTTCAGAATCTCCCAGAAGCTTATTTTGTCTGAGTAAACTGAATTATTAGTCTAATCTTTCAGTAGAGGAAAAAACAGAGTATGTGTGATCTCTTGAAGTTAAAATATAAAACTTTTGTCATGTTGCAGCCTTGATTTCTTCTCTTTGTTATACTCTTTTATTCCTATCAATTATTAAGTAATGTTAAACAATCATCCAAATGTTTCTTGAATTCATCCACATTTCTGTGGCTCAACTCACACTATGGTTACCCATCCCTTATGTAAAAACTGGACAATTGTATTGAATCTCTTTGCTGGTATTTGTTCCTGAATTCTTAGCTGTAAAAGAAAAGAAAGATCCTCCACTTATACCCCAAAGTACAATGGCTCAAGCACAACAAAAGCATTGTATTATATTGATAAAAATCCAAGTTGAATGTTCTTGGTTTTCAGGCAGTTATTTTTCATGTAGCAATTTGGGGGACCAGCCTCCTTCCATATTGTGGCTCCACAATGGTATTTACCTCCAGCCAACAAGAAGAGAAATAAATTAGATGCTTCTTAAATGTCTTGTCCCAGTAGCAGCTCATATAGTTTCCATTCACATTCCATTTGCAAAAATAAGAAAATTGGTCACTTCCCTGAATCAAGTGAAGGAAGCCTGGAAAATATGATGTAGCACTGTTCTTAGAAGAAGGCTCTTTTGTTGTGTGTTATCAGCTGATAAACTCTACCACATTTGTTTCTAATCTCGCTGTAATCCAAATTGTTCTCCAAACTATAAATATGATAATTAAAACAGTTTGTTTAATATTTCTTTGTTTAAAGACTTAAAGGTATGCACTGATTTTAGAACAAAGTTCACTCCTTTACATGGATGCTTATGTGTAATATTTATCTCAGCCCATTCTAAATTTACAACCCCATTTGTTACTAGTTGTTTCTTAAGATTATACTGCAAAATTACTAAACTTCTATCTGTTGTCTAGAACATGCTGCATTATTTTGCCTTTAAATTCTGAAACTTGATCTTCTCTCTGCCAGTAACTCTATCTTTTTCATTCACTTCCCCAACTCATGCAGACACTTAAAGTCACTGTGTAAATTCCACAGGCCCAGAGTGCCCACCTCTGTCCCAGACCAAATGAGGCACCCCTGCATTTATTAGTGTAATGTTTTGTAATTCCCTTTCATAAAATCTCATCATACTTAAATCGATGATTTATTTAATTCTATTTCCTCAATAAATTTTTTATCTTTTAGGCAAAATTTGTAACTCTTGCACACTGCACATAGTGGTTGCTGAAGACTCATTTTTAATTATAGTAAGTTTTGTTATAATGTTAGTTTTAAAAATGAAAATTGGTTCTAGAACCAATTTTCCTTCCTTCCTTCCCTTCCTCCCTCCCTCCGTCTTTCTTTCTTTCCCTTTCTTTCTTTCTTTCTTTCTTTTCTTTCTCCTCCCTCCCTTCCTTCCTTCCTTCCTTCCTTCCTTCCTCCTTCCTTCCCTCCCTCCCTCCTTTCTTTTCTTTCTTTCTTTCTTTTCTTTCTTTCTTTCTTTCTCTTCTTTCTTTCTTTCTTTCTTTCTTTCTTTCTTTCTTTCTTTCCTTTCTTTTCTTTCTTTCTTTCTCCTCCTTCCTTCCTTCCTTCCTTCCTTCCTTCCTTCCTTCCTTCCTCCCTCCTCCCTCCTCCCTCCCTCCCTCCCTCTTTCTTTCTTTTTCTTTCTTTCTTTCTTCTTTCTTCTTTCTTTCTTTCTTTTCTTTCTTTCTTTCTTTCTCTTTCTTTCTTTTCTTTTTCTTTCTCTTTTTCTTCTTTCTTTCTTTCTTTCTTCCTTCCTTCCTCCTTCCTTCCTTCCTTCCTCCCTCCCTCCCTCCCTCCCTCCCTCTTTCTTCTTTCTTTCTTTCTTCTTTCTTTCTTCTTTCTTTTCTTTCTTTCTTTCTTTTTCTTTCTCTTTTCTTTCTTTCTTTCTTTCTCTTTCTTTCTTTCTTTTTCTTTCTCTTTCTTTTCTCTTTCTTTCTTTCTCTTTCTTTTCTTTCTTTCTCTTTTTCTTTCTTTTTTCTTTCTTTCTTTCTTTCCTTCCTTCCTCCTTCCTTCCTTCCTCCTTCCTTCCTTCCTTCCTTCCTTCTTCTTTCTTTCTTCTTTCTTTCTTTCTCTTTCTTTCTTTCTTCTTTCTTTCTTCTTTCTTTCTTTCTTTCTTTTCCTCCCTCTCCCTCCCTTCCTCCCTCTCCCTCCCTCCTTTCTTCCCTTCCTTTGTTCCTTTCTCTCTTTCTCTTTCTTTCTTTCTTTCTTTTTTTTTGAGATAGAGTCTCCTCCCTCTTGTTACCTAGGCTGAAGTGCAGTGGCATGATCTCAGCTCACTGTTGTCTCTGCCTCCTAGGCTCAAACGATTCTCCCCTTTCAGCTTCTCCAGTCGCTGGGAACACAGGCACGCACCACCATGTCTGACTAATTTTTGCGCTTTTAGTAGAGAGGGGGTTCCACCATGTTGGCCAGGTTGGTCTCAAACTCCTGACCTCAGGTGACCCACCTCAGGTCGGCTTCCCAAAGTACTGGGATTACAGACATGAGTCACCATGCCCCAATTATTGCTACCATTTCTATTGGGTTGTTATCTTCTATTTATTTGTTACACTAGTTTGACTATTGTGTTCTGTTATAAACCAAATGTTTGTGCCCCTCCCCCCATTTGTATGTCGAAATCTAGTACCTAACCTGATGTTATTTGGAGGTTGGGCCTCTGAGAGGTAATAACGTTGTGAGCTTTCATGAAGGGAATTAGAGTCCTTGGAAGAGGAGGTCAGAGAGTTAACTTACTTTCTTTCTACCCTGTGTGGACACAGCAAGAAGAAAACTATCTGTAAACCAGGAAAAGACCCCTCGCCAAGAAGCCAACACTTCTGGCACCCTGATCTCAGACTTTTAACCTCCAGAACTGTAAGAAAGAAATATTTGTTGTTTAAGCCACCGGTCTATGATAATTCCTTATGTTGGCCCAAATTGACTAAGGCAAGCTCTTGATTCCATCTTTCCCCATATACCCTATTGTTTTTATTGTGTGATTTTGTGATTTTTAGGTGATTTTTAGGGAATCATATGAAATGCTAAAGAGAACTGAGGATAAATGAAAGAGCAGTTGTGTGAAGCTAATTAGGGACTTGTTTATATCGGTCAAAGCATGAAATGACAGCAGTCTCCCATTCCAGATAGTACCTGAGCTCATAGGACTGCCAGATTATGCTACCCTCAGACATTCATTCAGAATTCAGAATTCATTCTCAGAATTGTAGTGAAGAAACCAATCCTTTCTCATTATGTCCCAGTGTCAGGTCAAAGGGGGAAAGAAGCTATGGACCTGTGTGAGTGGAAGCTCTTTCAAGATCACCAGTGTCATTGAAGGGAAAGGGAGTGAGTCTTTGTAAGTCTGTAACTAGGCACACCTCACATGAGTTCTGCTTCATGCAGTCTTTCAAATAACAGTCCTGAGAATATCCAGATTCCTTGTAGCTTTTCCTTTCCATTTGAGATTTTTAGCCGTCATTTATTTCTTTTAAGATGTTATCCATCACTTCACTTCTATTAGCCTCAGTTTTCTTATCTACCAGAAGATATGATTGAAGCAGTTCATCCATAAGCTTTCCTTTTCTTAGAAAAGACTTTCATTTACAGTATTGCCCTCATTTTACCTACACCATACCCAAGCATCAAGGTAAAAAGGAAATGGAAGTGTGAATTGAAAGGTTTCTGCTGGCAGCGTATCAGACTCCTAACTATAAAGGCAATTATGCCTTATGCTGTTTGTCAGCATTTCACTAACCCATACATACCTGTAGATCTGTCTTTGGGGTAATCAGTCCTTCTCAGAACATAAAATAGCACAAGATGTCTTTTAATCTCAGGAATGTAAGGAGTCAGATTCTAAAGCCCCCAAAACAAGTAGGAATAGGCTACATCTCTCTAAGTATTGGCTGGAGTGGTGAAGCAGTCAAAGCATTTCCTAGTGTTGGACAGTGGAATTGCTGTTTCCCACTGTGGATGTCATCAAATGTGAGTAAAAATAAAGGCATCACTGTGCTTTTGGTCTAAAAGAAAGGAAGATAAAATGATGTCACAACTTACTGTCAAAACATTTAGTATAGATCACAGGGGTTACATTTTAAGGAAAAACAAGCCCTATTTGTAAAGAGAAAAACATATCTAATTTGAAAATGATGTAAAACTACTTGTATCACAAAACAGACATCTTACTGCAAACTTAATGAGTCCAAGGTCACATTGATATCTTTAAATGTAATATTGTAAATATTGTAAAAATGTAATATCTTTAAATGTAATATTCTTGGTAGAAAGAAATCTGTGCAGAGATTTTTAAAAATTGAATTATTTCTAGTGGTTTTGTTTTGTTTTCTGTTTGCTTAAATTTTGTCAGATTATGCATGAACGCATTGAGTTCAAATGATGGTACAAATTTTTGTGTCAGGGTGTAAAATTTCAAATAATTAAAAAAAGAAATGGAAAGAAGCAAACGAACTCTTCCTTAGTGTTATTAAAAGTATACAGTAAAAGGAGAAAGAAAAGTAGAGAGATAAAGAATTTTTTAAAAAAATCCACAGATATAGCCACATAGTTGTCAGGCTTACTCCTGAAATGAGATCTGAAATGTCAATATCAGTTGGGAAATCTAAAGGTAATTTCAGTGTCTCTAAACACTTAGAGGAGCTACCAGAACAAAATCAGTGAGATCTATATCAACAAGGTGGTTACAGCACTGGGAATGCATTGTGGGATTTTTTTTTCAATAAGTTGATCTAAACAAGCCTGGCCAAGCTATTCAGTCTCTGTTACCTGAGTGTCACTTTGCAAAGTAGAACAGACACTTGGAAGTATTAGTCTCCAGATATATATTACATGAGGATTATGATTTAACATTTTGCTTCCTATGATCTAAAAACAAGTGAATCATAATAGACTGTCAAAGAAAAAAATGAAGATGGAAACACACTATCATTCAGAAAGTAGTTACAGTCAAAATTTAGCCAGTTCCACTGTGAAAATTTGGTTTTTAAACTTTTCCTCCTTTTTTCATTATTAGTTTTAAACATAGGCTATGATCAGCTAACTCTGATTTCATTTTTTCCTCTTACTTTTTCTCAAGGGGCAGGAATATCTTCCAAGCAGGTCTATAGTTACCTTGGTCATTTTTAAACTTGCAGTATGTTTAAATGAATGTTTCACAAATCAGATTTCTGAAGCTCAAGGCTGCAACTTTCACTGTCTTTCTATGTAGCATTTGTAACAGTCATGGCACAAAGAAAAGAAGAAACAAGATGAAGGGTATAGAATAACTGATTTACAAAGGTTAAACTTCAAGCAAGCATGGGAGTTGCTGGGACTGTTTGGCTGACTAATGCTCCTGTGTCTAGTGTTGAATCTAAAGTCATTATAGCTTGGCCACACAGTAATTAAAATTAAAATCTGGATATGAAAAAGATGAGTAACAAATTGGAACCCAAAAGGATAAAATATCTGTCTTGTCCCACCTCTTACTCTGAAGCTGTTGGAGACTTGTTCAGAAAGCTGCTGCCTTTCACCACAGAGCTATATGTGCACTTGGCTTAGGACTCAAGAGACTTTGAAGAAGATTTGCAGGAGATTTGTCCAGATGCTACAAGCAGCAAGGTGAGCTCTAGATCAGTAACAACGGCATTCTAAAGCTATTGTGGTACCATGCACAGGTTTCAGAGTATAAAAGTGTACAGCTGGTGATTCTCTTATGCCTTTTAAAAAGCATATAAATGTGTCTTGTAACAATACTAACAGAAAACTACAGAATGAAGACAACTAGCGAAAACGTAGTCCTAGCTTAGTTAACCTGATAAATTACAAATTCACTAAAATCTACTTTTTGGCAAAATTTCACCCACACATTTTTCTTTAAGCAAACAACTTCTAAATAAAGATAAGAACAAATCATGCTTTTGCCCAATATGCTGAAATGACTCCTCGAACAACTGAAAACATGCCAACCATGCTCCTCAAAAGGGGTTGCTGCTTTTCAAAAATAAGTTATTCTTTTAAATTAGTCATATTATTTTGTATATTAAAGCTTAAACAATGAAATTATAAAAAAACCTACTATTAACACATACAATGTTATATGGCGGGGGAATAGGAGAGGAAAACACGTTCATGCATGTATACACACACAATATCAAAGTGAAAAAGAAATGTTTATATTTATTGCAGTGCATATTTCTGTAACTGATCATGGCCAAAGTTCTTCCACTAGTCATTCCATATTCCTTTGGATAGTCATGATTTCCTGTATGGTGTTTTTGGGACACAAAACTTCATTTCTAAATGGTCTGGGTCATTAGCAGTCTGTCTGATCAGATTAGCTGTCTGTTGGACTCTAGTCAGCAAGCATAAGAGCTCTAAGAGGCATTTCATGAGATCGCCTTCATTTCAGACTTGACCATTCTCACCCATATTGTGCGGCAGCACCCCAATACCTCCTGAGAGTCACAATAAATTACCTGGCCCTAAGGTTATTTTTTCCCCTGATGGTTCACTAGCATAAGGGCACAAAACATCTACATGAAATTTCAACTGTAAGCTTAATGAAACTATTGGTTTATCTTCTGGAAGAATCCTTTTCCTTTAGAAACAGGAATAACAAAACCATCAGAATCTACAGTTGCAGGGATGGGAAGCAAACCTTTGCTAGTGGATCACAAGGGTGAGTAAGAAAGGACACTTCATTGTTCACCTTTTAATTTTTGGACTTGTGAATTCTGGCCATGGTAACAACATTACTATAGAATACTCACTGATTTAAAGTTTACAGTTTAGCCTGAACAGCATTACCACAGTGTCCCAACACAGACTTCAGTAGGACATTTTACTGTTGTGTCAGCAAAGCTATTTCAAGGTGATGAACAAAATGATAAGATAAGTGAATTCTGTAAATATAAGCAAATTTCTTCCTTTCACTTGCTTTGAAGTGCTGTTTGATTACCATGAGTGAGGAACTGTGAACGTTCATAGATTTTGGCAAAAGCATCATGGACAAGAAAGGCAGATCCAGATACTAAGTGTCTGTCTCAGTGAGAAAAAAAGCTGTTGCTCCTTCCATGATAGAAATGGTCCAAGGCAATGAACATGACATATGGTGCCTTACTATTCTCTTTTAGGGAATGGAGCTGTAATGAGATCTCAATGTCGGTTTCTACTTTTGGCAAGTTGGCCACTTGGCAACAGTTATAGTGAGATAAGCTTTAGAAAATAGAAGACCATGGTGTTGAGCCATACTTAAGCTCCGTCTCAACTGGCATGAGCACTTTATTCAGTCATTCATTGGGAAATTACTGGGTTGGCTGGAGTAAGAAGCTAGCCTGGCATCCACACACTGGGTTTCCTTGTTCATATACTTGTTAAAATTATCTTCTGGTAAGAGATTACTGTTTGGTGAGCATTCACGTGGGGCACAAACATCTTCATACTCTGTAACCATTCAGAGAGCTCTATTTACATATGTATATGTATATTCTATAGTCGTCCTTGTCATCAATTGTCAATTACATTTTTCATTCAATCTTTGAACAATTAGCAAAGACGTTAGCCACTGCTTGCAAGTATATCTGGGGATCCATAACTCTCCCAAAGATATATTCAAGACAAAATAATCAACCAAGCACATTTCTTGGAGTTCTGCCTATGGGAGGGATTCGCCATCATCATTACCCTTCAGGGCTATCATGCAGTTGTACCACAAGGCTGCCAACATCTATTTTTGCATAGCACACATTTTTATCTATAAACTGGAGCTGAACATTTTTTTCGTCAGTCAAATGAAAATAGGAAACTACATGAGAACCCACAGTGCAGGCTGAAAGGTAGAAGGCAATGTAACAGTGCTGTAGACTCATTTCATATAGATTTAAGCCAAAACTCCCCTGATGATTGACCTCCATAAGTTCTTACTGTGACTGGTAAACCGCAGTGAAATTTTTGATCTTTAGGAATTAATATCAAGGCAGATCCTGTGTTTGGTAATTATCCTAAATTCTGACAATTTCCCTACTCCAATGCAAGGACTCTGGGAAAGTCTTCAGAGGTCACATCAGGAAAAGTCAGGAGGAAGGATAAAATATTTTGGCTTTGTAGCATTATCCATCCTCTAAGGGAACAAACCACCCTTTCATTCAAAGTGCTCTGGGCCAATGAAATGACATAATCAGGAAACTGGTTGAGGAACCAAACCTATCATGATAATTCAAATCAGACTTCTGCTCACCAGGCCTAGAGCTATTCAACTAACACACATCAGTAATATCTTTAATAGGCCATCCATGTAGGGCAACATGACCCAATAGTCAATGCCAAATATGTCTTCAGACAAAACTTTTCAGATTACTGCAACTATGTGTCCATTAACAGCACCTATGTGTCTTTGATAATTTGAAGTCCTCACTTGTCTGTAGCCACCTTGAGATCTCATCATCTCTATTGCAGAAAGGGACCTTTCCCACAATGGTGGTATTACTCATTTTCATTTCTAGGTCACAGGGAACAAATATAGCAATGTTCTTCAAGAATAAAGAGCTTTAACACAAATCTTCAAACCTCCCCTCATGAATGTTCTGATGACTTTTATGAAGGAGGAGTATCTTCTCTAATAGACTCTTCAAGAGAATATATTGAGAGGATAGCAGGCAACTTTTACATAATAAATCCAGTCTTTCATTTAAATTTCCCTAAATCTCTGGACAACTTCCTCTATTGTGCACCCAGAAAGTTCTGACATTTCACTTTCCCTATGCAGACTTCATTTGGGTCCATACGCCAGTCAACAGTAAACTTTGGAACCTCTCCTTGCTATTTGAGCTAATAGATGCAAATGAGATTCTCATGTCAATAAATTCAACCTAATCAAATATTGTTATTTTTCCAACTGAACCCAATATCCTTAGGACCCATTTCCACATATTGTCCCCCAGGCTTCTGTCTATAGAAATTGAAAAAATAATATAATTACTTTGATGTGTATTAAAGTACCAATTGTTCATACTTTGTAATTCATCCTCTGGGGCCAATTGGTACATAAGTCTAGCTATAGGTTTAGAGGCTATGATTCTCCTGAGGAGGATAAACAGTCCCTTACAAATAGGCATTTCAAGTTCTTCGAGCAAGGGAAGCCTAACTTCCTGGGAGAGGGAAAAAGGCTACTCCCACTGTCAAATATGGTGCAATGGAATGTTGCAATTTAAGGTCCCCAGCTTCGTGGAAATACGCCTCTATGTTCTCATCCCAATTCTTAGAAATTAAGTCCTTCCCTATCAATGCCTTATATCTAACTTAAGGAATCCTATGAACAGGATAATTTTATTTGCATTATAATTCAGCTACTTGCAGGAATAGACTTTGGGTTTAGTTTTATGAAATCTCAACCACGAAGCCATAAGAAATGAGAGTTTCTTATAGAAAATTCGTAGAAGTTTTCTAATCCCTTGAACTTGAGTAGGTATGGATTTTTCACCTGAGCATATCATTTTTCCCCATGATTTTTTCACTGCACTTTATAAGCAATGAACCAACTCATTTTTAATGCTTATTTTTACAAAACTGTTTCATGGTAGCAACCACTTGTCCCGTAGTTTTTCCCTTTCTAGGTGCTTGAATACAAGTAGCTACAGGAAATAATTTTAGATGACTATGTCGTTCTGCTTGCCTGGAGTACCAGCACAAACTTTACAAATAGAAAGAATACAAGATGAAAACTGAGGCAGGCATCGAGAATAATATATATTTGAAAAAAGTAATATTTAACTGTTTTTATTCCTTTAATAAGTGGACTACAAGGAGAAAGAGAGCTTTCTAAAGAGCGGAATACAATTGTTTACTTAAGATTACTTATCCCAATGAGCAATAGATTTATTTTTCATGAAAACAGGACACTCAGATATATTGATTTGCTTCACGTGTTCTATCAACTATAGAAATCAATCTTCCAACACTAATTTTTATACCAAAATTCTGTTTCATGTCTGAATTTTTTATGTTCTCTTGGTTTAAATGCATCAAGAAAAGTAGACTTCGTCTTATTTTCCAATTGAAAATCAAAGGTACTATCTAGTCCTAGCGAAATCTAACTAGAAAAAGGGTAATCAGGAAATTTCTAGGGCACAAAATGTTAAGTAAAAATGTGGATTTCTATTATTTTGAGTCACATAATAAGGACTTCTTTTTTTTAAATATAGCATTTAGAGGGACCACATATTTTCAAAATTGGGGATAGTCACAAGCTAAGAGAGGGGAAAAGCAGTAACAACATTGACACCAGTCATGAAAAGTCTTAGAAACAAACTGCTCTTTTGGCAGAAGTGTCTGTTTCATTGCTCTGAAATAAATTTGTGTCTATTTCTGGGATGCAAAAGAAACACTTCATTACGCCCACCATGAGCCTGGATTGAGTGACTAGGTGTGTGTACATGAATTGACGGGTGGAGTACATTGAGTATTGCTCTGTTTACTGTTAAATTTCTAGGGAACATGTGAGACTTCAGTTAGGGAATCTCTGATGCAGTAAGCAGAATAAGTGAGGATGGTTTAGGACACAGAGAAATTCTACTGCCTGTCGTTATTCTCCACTGGTTCATAACAGAGGAAATCTGTTAGAAGCCACAGAGAAAAATTGAAGTACTAAATTTCATTTGGTTTTAAAGTTGGAAGTAAAAATAATGTGTTAGTCATACAGAGAGGAAGATTATATAGAATCCCGAGTGGTCACACACACACACACACACACACACAATACTTGGGAGACTATTAAGGCTAATGGAGATGAAAACCATTAGACACTGATAAAATAATATTTTTTTCAAATTTTTAGAGATATACAATTCCAAGTGTTCAAAGACTGAAAAAAAATTGTTTTATTCATATGTAGTCAAACGACTGGCTCAAAAAAGTTTATTTGATACAATATATTCTCCAAATATGTGGGTAACAGAAATAACTGAACAATATATATACATATATATTAAATAGCATATTTATTTTATTATATGTTATTATATATTATATATTATATATTATTATATATATTATATATTATATGATATAAATTTTATATATAATATAACATAAATTATATGTCATTATATATACATATTATATGTTATAATAAAATATCTTATATATCTTATTATATATATATAATATTATATACATATTATTATATATATGTTGCACAGGTACTCTGTCCAATACAGCAGCCACACATACTATGCGGCTATTGAGCACTTTCGAAATGCGGTTAGTCCAGCTGAGACATAGCTAAGTGTCAAATATACATTCAATTTTAAAGACATTCCAAAAGAAAGAATATTTCAAAAATTCAATAATTTTAAATATCTGTTACATGTTGAAATAATATTTTGATTATGTTGGGTTAAACAAAATGTTAAAATTAGCTTCATCTTTTTAACTTTACTTTTTATGCAAATACTACTAAAACTAAAATTAACTATATGGCTCTCATTATATTTCCAGTGGACAGCCCAGCCCTGGAGGATAAAAAGTATATTCTGATGCCAATTATAATTTCCTTTTCACTTGGGATTTTTTTTTTTTTTTTTTTTGATATGGAGTCTTGCTCTGTCGCCCAGGCTGGAGTGCAGTGGTGCAATCTCGGCTCACTGCAAGCTCTGCCTCCCGGGTTCACACCATTCTCCTGCCTCAGCCTCCTGAGTAGCTGGGACTACAGGTGCCCACCACCAAGCCCGGCTAATTTAATTTTTTTGCATTTTTAGTAGAGACAGGGTTTCATCGTGTTAGCCAAGATGGTCTCGATCTCCTGACCTCGTGATCTACCCACCTCTGCCTCCCAAAGTGCTGGGATTACAGGCATGAGCCACCGTGCCCGGCCTCACTTGGGAATTTAACATAACATAAACATTATACCTAAGAAGATAGATTTGATGTATGATTCTTCAATTCTCTCTTTCTAACCTGAAAAATATTTTCTTCAATCATTCCTGCATTTACATTAAATTTAAAACTTCAGTATGTTCTCTGTGAATAGATAAAAATGATTTTATTTCTTTACATGAGTTCTTTCAAAGTGTAATTGGCAATATAGGTGAGTTTCTACTGGAAGTAGAAGCTGAAATCCTACTCCAGAATTTCCCCCATTGGGAATACTCTGAAATGTTTAGACAATAACAGTGAAATTCCCCTTGGTGGATGAAACTTAGAAAGTTTTCTATATACTATTCCTACAATCATTGTTACCACCAACACTAGCAATACTACCATTATTAACATTTGCTATGGACAAAATTGTTTTCTGTTATTGCTGTTGTTATTGTTGTTGTTTTTGAGATGGGGTCTCACTGGGTTGCCCAGGCTGGACTGCAGTGGTGTGATCACGGCTCACTGCAGCCTCAACCTCTCTGGTTTATGCAATTCTCCTGCCTCAGTCTCCCAAGTAGCTGGTACTACAGAGTGTGCTACCACAGGGTGTGCCACCACATCTGATTAATTTTTGTATTTTTTGTAGCGACAGGATTTCATCATGTTGCCCAGGCTGATTTTGAACTCCTGGGCTCAAGCAATCTGTCTGCCTCAGCCTTTCAAAGTGTTGGGATTTTGGACATGAGCCACAAGGACTGGCCTCCATTAAATATTAAGATTTTATTGTGCTAAATACTTTAGGTCCATTATCTCCAAAGAATACTCTAGACTATTAGTTCTGTTTTAAGGAAAAATAAAAAGACAGCTTGAAGAATGTAAGTAATTTGTTCAAGGTTACTAACCGGTACGTAATATGGACAAGATCTATCCATAAAACCTGTGTCTTTAGTGTCTTAAACAACGAATATCATTGTGGCAACAAAAATATCTGTGATACCAAACTCTATATTTTGAGAATAAATAACCCAATTATCAATTGTAATTATATTTCCATTATTAATATATTATCTCACATCATATAAAACAATGTTATATTTTATTTCTACTGTTCTATGGAGTATTTTTCTACTTGTTTACAATATATTTATGTAACTCTCCTACTTAATTCACTTATGGATACCAGCAGTTTGTTTTGAAGGAAGTGTTAGTAGCATCATGTTGGATACACAGTTCTTCATATACCAGGAACGGGATATTTGCCATTACAGTTCCCACTAAATTCCAACAGTGCCTCCCACTTACTGTGAAAACCAAAAATTCTTCCATGAATTTTTAAATACCCTGGTGAAGGTGAAGTAAGAAACAGGATATGTCTATGGCTGATTACCTTTGAGCATCTGATTCAAATGTTCATATTTAGCTAAAGCCTTAAATTCACAGCCTCAGGATATAGCTTAACAGACATGCAGGTGTATTCTTAGCTGACTTTCTTGATTTCCATTTTGCAAAGTAATGTAAATCACGTCCTCCTGATAACCTCCATTTATAATTTTAGCTATTCATTTGTTGTACTTTTTGTTTTAAAACAATTAAAAACTTACAAAAGCATGTAAGAACAAGACATTTCTACTTTTTTCTGAACTACGTGTGGGTAAATGGTCAACAAAATGCCTCATTGACCATGAATATTTAAGTATGGACTTCCTACATATGAGGTCACTATCTAACAAAACCACAGCACCACTCTCAAAATAATTATAATTACAAATGACACAAATTTTATTTTATTTTGTTGTTAAAAATTATTTTAGATTCAGCGAGCACATGTGCAAGTTTGTTACATAGGTATATTGGCTAATTTTGGAGTGTGGGCTTCTATTGAACCCATCACTCAAATAGTAATTATTGTGCCCAATAAGTAGTTTTTTAACACTTCCCCTCCCCGCACCTCCTTCCTCCCTTTTGCAGTCCCCATTATCTATTGTTTCATCTCTATGTGCATGTACACCCAGGTTTTTTTTTTTTTTTTTTTTTTCTTGAGAGGGAGTCTCACTCTGTCGCCTAGGCTGGAGTGCAGTGGCACAATCTCGTCTCACTGCAAGCTCCACCTCCCAGGTTCACGCCATTCTCCTCCCTCAACCTCCCCAGTAGCTGGAACTACAGGTGCCTGCCACCACGCTCGGCTAATTTTTTTTGTATTTTTAGTAGAGATGGGATGTCACCGTGTTAGCCAGGATGGTCTTGATCTCCTGACCTTGTGATCCGCCCTCCTCAGCCTCCCAAAGTGCTGGGATTACAGGCGTGAGCCACTGTGCCCGGCCGTGTACACCCATTTTTTAACTCCTACTTAATAAGTGACAACAGGCAGTATTTGATTTACAGATTTTGTTTTCTAAAAACAACTGCAACTCAATCTCTCTTCTGTCTTGCATGTTCTTATTACAAAGTGAGTTTCATGCTCCTCCTATCAAATGTGTGGTTTTGACCTGGAAAAGGAAAGGTGGGAAGGTTTTTATTTCCTGTTCTTGAATCTGGGAAGGCTCTGCGACTTATGAAGCTAAGGCATAAATAGTCATAGAACTTTAGCTGATTCTCCTAATACACTCGCTATTGGGATGCAGTCACCATACTGTGAGGAAGCCCATGAAACAATGTGGAGATTCTTAAGTGAGTTCTGGATTCTAAGCCAACAGCCTAAATACTTTAGGTCCATTATTGAGGTCCAAGTTCAACCACTAGACCTGTACTTCACAAGCCTGCAGAGGATTCCTGCTTTCAGCCAGCAAGTTTTTTTCAGCTGAAGCCCCCAATATCATGGAACAGAATCAGATTATTTCCAAGTCCTTTTCACGTTCTTAACCCACAGAATTTATGAGCATTATGAAGTCATTATTCCTTTCTGCCACTAGACTGAGAGTGACTACATATACAGAAACAGAAAACTATTAATAGAAAAATATATTGCCAATATCTAATCCTCAAACCCCATTCAATTTTGCCAACTACCCTCCATCTTATCAAATATTCCTTATACCAAAAAGATCCAGTTTAAAAATAAGTGTTGCATTTCTTTGTTAACCTCTTTTGATCTGGAATAGCTTCTCACACTGTCTTTCATGACTTTAATGCTTTAGAAGACTACAGGTCAGTTATTACACAAAACGTCTTTATATTTATATTTGCCTAAATTTTTGTATTACATTCAGACTAGGCATCTTTGTAAGGAATACTACAGGACTGATGCTGTGTTCCCAAACATTCCTATCTGCTGGAGGCACAGATTCTACCGGCTCTATTACTTGATAATATTCATTTTAATGCTAAGTTAGAGTGGTGTTTGATAGGCTTCTCTACTAATTTTTTAAGTCTTATAATTAGTAAGTGTTAGTGGGGAGATATTTTGAAACTAGGTCAATATTCCATTTCTTACAAATGATTTGTTACCTTTTCACATAAGTATAGACTCATGCGTTTTTGCTTTATTCTATGCCATAATTCATTACTCTGTATTTATTTTTATGTCTAAACTGTCCCAGATTTAATGAAATGTATCCCCTTTAAGCTAGGTGCTGTGCCCTTTTGATACCTACCTACGATTCTTTAAAACAATATTCTTTATATCTGAAAAATAAACGAATTTCTACTTTCTGGCTTAATATGTTTAGGCTCATCTGAGCTTTCCCTGCTGTTGCCTTGAAATCAACCATTTCTTCAGGGATTCCTAGTTTATTTTAGAGGTAAGTACTGTTTACAAAGCAATGTCTGGTAGGTATATTTGTGTATTATGCTAAATCACATGAGAGTCTCTTTCCTGGCTTAGGCAGTTTCAGTGCCCTATACCTGGCCCCTAACTCATTTCTCTAAGGTTAAAAGAATAGATGTATCTATTCGATGTATTTACTTTTTCCCTCCTAGTAAATAAATAGTTTTGTAATAAGTGAACTTTTATAACATTTTCTCCCTATTCTGTTATTGGAAGAGAAATGTGCTGGGGTTTTTGTTTGTTTGTTTGTTTTGTTTTGTTAATTTAAAGATAGTATAATTCTGTCTGGGCCAAACATGCACACACACACATAAATGCACACACACACGTTTCATACCATGGATCATTTCACTGGCAAACTAAAGTGGTATCTTTGGTTAACATTTTGAAAATTGAAATCCCATGAGAGTTAATTGTGCAAAACTGTTTTATGTGATAATTGACTATGTAAAACCTGAATTACAACAGTATAGAATGGCTTGGAATTTTATTTAGATAGCCTTCAGTGTCAAACAAGAGAGAATTAGATTTATTCCATTGAATGTTAATTTTCACATAAATGCAAGTTCTTAACTAAGCCATGTTTTCTAACACATTCAGGACAGGGTTATGAATACATATAAACCTTGGTGAAAATTATTTAAATAGTCAAAGACTTTTTTTTTGAGGAGAATTTGGTGTCAAAAATAGTGTAAGGTATTAGGGACACATATATTTAAGATATACTCCCTATATCAAGGAATTTACTGTCTAGTAGGGAAAGTAGCTATATAATCAAATATAATATGGTGCAAAGAGGGTCTAGGGACAAAAAATTCCACCTTCATCCCCTTAGGGTTTCAGCTGGGTCTGAAAATTAAATTGACATTATATAGATTAACAAGATAAAAGTGTAATACAAATTTTACAGGGCATGGAAGTTCTCATAAGGAAGTAAAGACCCAAAGAAGAAGTTAGGGTCAGTTACTGAAACACTGAATTGGACAAAGAATAGTTAGTTGTGAAGAAGCAACTAAATCATGTAGGAGGCTTAAAAGACAAGAGCTATTTTAACAAGATCTTTACAGAAGTTTTAGTTTTGACTTCTCATCCTTGAATACGAAGATTTTGCATCTTTCTGGTAAAGGGAGGGCATCTTTCACATGGGATTTTTATCTTCTGCTTTTAAGAAACAGCACAGAGGTCAAAGTGATCTTTTGCACATATTGTTCTTTAAACCACTTTAAATTTAAATAGCCGATATGCCAGAATAGCATATTTATTTTTTATTTTTATTTATTTTATTTTATTTTTTTGAGACAGAGTCTTGCTCTGTCGCCCAGGCTGGAGTGCAGTGGCACGATCTCGGCTCACCGCAAGCTCTGCCTCCCAGGTTCACGCCATTCTCCTGCCTCAGCCTCCCGAGTAGCTGGGACTACAGGCGCCTGCCACCACACCCAACTAATTTTTTGTATTTTTAGTAGATACGGAGTTTCACTGTGTTAGCCAGGATGGTCTCGATCTCCTGACTTTGTTGTGATCCACCTGCCTCGACCTCCCAAAGTACTGGGATTACAGGCTGAGCCACTGTGCCCGGCCTAGAATAGCATATTTTAACCTCTTCAAGGTCAACAGTAGTGATGAGCACATAGTGGATTAATGCACAGAAGAGGCTTCTCTAAGAGTGAATTGGAAAGGTATTTGGTAGGATAGGATTCCCATTTTGCTCCTTGAATCAGACCAAGCAAGGTGAAAACTCTCTGCAGCACATACTTCTGCAAGCAACTTTTATGGGAGTTTTTTTTTTTTTTTCCCCGTTTTTTCTTTCCTCTTTTTTTTTTTTTTTAATTGCTGTTGTTGTTTTGTTTTGCTTTCTTTTTAACCTAATAGAACGGATATCAACACAGCCAAGTAGGGGAACCAGAAATATTTTCAAGAGCAGATAAGTTCATAGCAAGGAGAGTAATATCAATGTCTTAGCTAGTTTCTGAGATGTTGTTTCCTTATATTCATATTGTATTAATAAAAAATGTTAAATTTACTATGCTGACTCTCTACACTTAGGGGAATAAGGTGAAGAATTATAATTAACCACTTTTCTATTTTTTCCACTTGGGCTTTTAAAACATATACATTTTTTTCTTTAAACTATGTATAAATTACTCATAGCCCTAATTTCATATTTGTCTCTTGTTCAGGATTGTTGGCCATATTTAGACTGATTATGTTTTATTGCATTCTGAGATGTTAGGAAGCCATAATACCTTCTACACTGTGTTATTTAAGTCACAATTTTAAATGTAAGTAGAGTGAAGTCTGAAGATAACTATTTTTAAAAAATACTTTTTGTTGTTTCATTATATTCACTCCTAGGACAGACACTGTGGGATAACTACACTGTAAATATTTATATTACTTTAGAAGAATGGGGATCACAGACTAAATCCCTATATATTGCTCTAAATATTTACCCTCCTGTATTAGTTAAGTTACTCAAGGACATGGCCAATCATTCTCAGTGTTCACAAGCAATAAGAAGGGTTACTAAATTCAGAGGAGTAAACATTTCATTCTTACAATGGAGAATGCATAAGAAGTAAAGAAACTGTCTTATCAAGTTTGTCTCATATACATATAACTAATTATATATTAGTAAACATATGTTATATAGATGATGTAACATAGATAGATAGATAGATAGATAGATAGATAGATAGATAGAAAATACCCACACTTTAAAATAGCAAGTCCCGCCGTGCGCAGTGGCTCAAGCCTGTAATCCCAGCACTTTGGGAGGCCGAGACAGGTGGATCACGAGGTCAGCAGATCGAGACCATCCTGGCTAACACGGTGAAACCCCGTCTCTACTAAAAAATACAAAAAACTAGCCGGGCGAGATGGCGGGCGCCTGTAGTCCCAGCTACTTGGGAGGCTGAGGCAGGAGAAGGGCGTGAACCCGGGAGGCGGAGCTTGCAGTGAGCTGCGATCAGGCCACTGCACTCCAGCCTGGGCGACAGAGCGAGACTCCGCCTCAAAAATAAAATAAAATAAAATAAAATAAAATAAAATAGCAAGTCCCTGAGGATATACATCAGTTTTAATTCTTGCTGGTGGTAAACAATGTGGTAAAATGGAAAGTCAAAATAAAGTCCTTATATAAATGAGAACAGACAGATTTAAGTCACTCTCAAAAGGTAGCTCTTACTCTATGGAATATCCTGGTAGCAATGATAAATACTTTTTCCTTCTTCTTTTAATCAGATAGCTGATTAACATTGAAAGAGAAAGTTTCATTCTCTCTCTAATGATAATATTTTACCTTTCCTGGTCCTTTTGTTATTTTCCATATGCATTACTAAAATACTCCTTTAATAAGTTTTCCATTCTTAATCCACTGATATATTTTTCCCCAATCTGCTTAGTACCACTAATTTTTACTTCCTTTCCTGTTTAGAGTAATCATTAAGGACTAGTGCTTCAAATGTGTCTTCATATTAATTGTCCATAATTTTGATAAATCAGTATAAAGCTGAACATGAACATAAGTATGTGGGGGAAAAGTATTAGTTTCTGAAGACTCTGTATTTTATAATATAAACTGATATCATTTCTTTTTGATATATACTCGGTAGTGACATTGTTAGATTATATGGTAGTTATATTTTTAGTTTTCTGAGACCTTCTGTACTGTTTTCCATTATAGCTTTACTAATTTACATTTCCACCAATAGTGTAATAGGGGTCCCTTGTCTCCATATTCTGCCCAAAATTTGGCATTTCTTGAAATTTCTACCTTAGCCAACCTGAAGACCAACTATAAGTTGGCCAAGATGTTTTATTACAAAGATTAGAATTATCAATTGTATCTGTTTTTCTATTCATTGGTCCTTTAAAGGCATAAACTTTTTATTCATTTTGTTATTCCCAGCACTGAGCATAATATAAGGAACACATTAGGTCCTCAAGAAATGCTTACTGAATCAACCTTAATTGATAATCAAGTTGTTGTTGGTTCACTCTTCTCCATACTTTTTTTTTTTCTTTTTTTTTTTGAGATGGAGTCTCACTCTGTCGTCCAGGCTGGAGTGCAGTGGTGTGATATCAGTTCACTGCAACCTCCACCTTCTGGGTTCAAGTGATTCTCCTGCATCAGCCACCCAGGTGGCTGGGATTACAGGCATGTGCCACTATGCCCAGCTAATCTTTGCGTTTTTAGTAGGGATGAAGTTTCACCATGCTGGCCAGGCTGGTCTCAAACTCCTGGCCTCAAGTGATCTGCCCACATCAGCCTCCCAAAGTGCTGGGATTACAGGCGTGAGCCACCCCGCCCAGCTCATATATCATTTTAAAATCAATATTATTTTGATGTGAAATTGAATAAGATAAAATAATACACAGTACAGGTATTATCATAGTAAATAATTAAATTTTCATTTTTTTTCTACCATTGTTACAGTATAGCCACGTATTTCCACTGAGTGTTTATCTACTATAAAGTGGCAGGTGAAGTCTGCATTCAGGGATAAAGTATTGACATCATCTTGAATCCATTCCTAAGGAGTTCACAAGTCCAGAGAGGACATAGAGTATGTGAGTAATTCTAACATAATGTTTCACAATCTCAGATGGAAGTACAGAAGCACATAATTCAGTTCTGCAAAGGGAAGTAAAATATTTCTAAAAGAGAATAATATCTAAAATAGACAGTCTTATCATTTTTATTCTTGGGGTTCAACAAAATGGCCAGTAATTTTAAAAAATAATGCCATGCTGAATCTAAAATAATATTTTAACAGTATTATTTATATTTAATATGTTACATATCATTTAATATACATTTAATATTTAATATATTGTAATTTCACTATGTATCCTTTGTTTTCCTGTATACTTAATTTTTGTAGTTTTAGTAGGCACAAAGTTTCATAGTTAAGTTCAAAATGGTATCTGTCCACTGACTATGAATTTTTTAAATGTTTAATGTACTTAAGATAATTCGTGAAGTAGAATAGAATGGATGAGATTTTTTTAAAAGGACGTCTTAAAAATCATTAGAATAAAATTAACCCAAAATATCATCATATAGAAATTGTCTTTCAGAAAAGTTAACAAAAATACAAGTATGATGTAATTATTTTGTTAATTTCATAAATAAGGGAACTAATATTGAGAAATAACCCTGCCCTCTAGTGGTGATTAATACATTTTAAAATATACTGAAAACACCAGTTTGCTGTTACAGCAAAGTTCACATTGACATATATTTCAACAGAAACACTGAAACCATATATCCTGCATTAATAAACAGACGTGATTAAACTAACGGCCTTGAATGTCTTTTAGTAGATTCATCCCCCTAAGAAATTTAGTAAAACAAATTTTACTAAATGAAAAGTGTCACTGTGTTTCTCCTTGTGAATGGTATTACCAATGTTGAACTAGATTATTTGATGGAATCCTTTTTCCATTTGAATTTTGATTAGAAATCCACCATCTAGGAAAAAATTTACAAAGTCTCAAAGTTGTTTTACTCACCCCTCTACCAATTTTCGTCAATTCTCCACTGCCCTGATAAGCCCTCTTCATATACCATTTGTCTCTGCTTAAATATTGGATAAGCCATTTCTCTCTTTTCTGACATAAGATTCGAAGGATCTATATAAAAAATGCAATGTATTGCATTTCATTTGATACATCCTTTTGAATCCTGAGATCTCTACATGCCTGATTATATGCTAGATATCGTCTAAAATATATTTTATCCCATGTTTTTCCCTAAAAGGATAATATTTTTAGGCAAACATAGTGTGATTAATTATACAATTTATTCATGAAAGAAACTATATATATATACTGAGATTTGTTTTAAATTCTGAGTTTTGTACTATCTGTATTTTAAAACTCAACATCTATTTTTACCTATGAATGTCATAAAAAATCAGAGGTAACCTCTAGTTATATAATCACAACATGAAGAATTGTTAGATATTTTAAAAATAACTAGATCAATCCCTCTACTACAATGAAGTAAATGTTTAAATGTGTCTATGACTTAGCCAAGGTTTTGTAGTTGCTTGTCTCACTAAAAGTCAGAGCTAAATGGAAAAAAATTTTTAGTTTTGCTTCTAATTTACCTCTGTACCTACAAATATAATATAATGTTTCAAAACTGTGTTATTTCCATGTCCTAACTCTGCGAATCTCTGAATTCATTACAGTACACATCAAAAGTTAAGGACTTCAAAAGATTGTCCTGGTGGGCTTAGTGTAATCACAATGATCCTTACAAGAGAAAGGCAGGAGGGTCAGAATCAGAGAAGGAGATGTGATGACAGAAGCAGGGGTGACAGTGAAAAAGACAGGGCATGAGAGAGGGTGTGTGTGTGTGTGTGTGTGTGTGTGTGTGTGTGTGTGAGAGAGAGAGAGAGAGAGAGAGAGAAGAGAGATATTAGAAGACACCGTATTTTGAAAATGGAGTAATTAATGAACAAAAGAATACAAGCAGTCACTATGCCTTCTACTGAAAAAAAAGCAAGGCAACAGAGTCTCCTCAAGAGCCTCCAGAAGGAACACAGTCCTGCCAACCCATTTTAGATTTCTGAAATGCAGAACTGTAAAATAATAAATTTCTGTTTTAAAAATAAATAATAACTTAGGAACTTGTTAAAAATTCAAATTTCCTGATACCAACCCAGACAGACTAATTCATAGAAACAAGGGGAGGGGTTCAGAAATCTGCAGTTTAAGGAGCCCTCTAAGTAATGAATGCTAAGCCTGGGTAATATTGACTTACATAAAGTGTTTTCCTCACCTATTTCAGGGAAGATTACTGCAGGAGGTTATTTCTCATTGTGGTTTTGATTTGCATTTTCTCGATAATTAGTTTTATTGAGTGCTTTGAATTTTCCTGTTGGCCATTTCTATGTCTTCTTTGGAAAATGGAAAAATGTCTATTTGGATCCATTCATTGCTCATTTTATGATGGGGTTATCTAGCTTTTTGCTATGGAGGTGTATGAGTTCCTTCAATATTTTTGATGTTAACTCCTTATCAGGTATAAGGTTGGCAAATATTTTTTCTATTCCATAAGTTGACTTTCCATTTTGCTGTACACAAACTTTTTGTTCTTTCATCAATATTTTATAATTTTTAGTTCATTGTATTGACTGTATTTATTCCTACATATTTTATTCTTTTGATGATATTATAAATGGGATTGTTTTCTTAATTATTGAATAGTTCATTATTGGCTAATAAAATGCAACTATGTTTTGTATATTGGTTATCCTGCAAATTGACTGGATTTGCTTATAAGTTCTAACAGGTGTTTGTGAAGTCTTTTTGGGTTTCTACATATAAAATTATGTCATCTACAAATAGGGATAATTTTACTTCTTCATTTCTGATGTAGATGCCTTTTATATATTTATTTCTCCCTTAATTGCTCTGGCTAGAACTTCCAGTACAAAGTTAACTAGAAGTAGCAAGATTGGGCGTCCTTCTCTCATTCCTCATCTTAGAGGAGTAGCTTTCTACTTTTCACTACTGAATATAATATTAGCTGTGTGTTTCTCATAGATGGCCTTTATTGTGTTGAGGTACACTCTTTCTAAACCTAAGTTGTTGAGAGTTTTTACCATAAAAGCATGTTGAATTTGGCCGGGCGCGGTGGCTCAAGCCTGTAATCCCAGCACTTTGGGAGGCCGAGACGGGCGGATCACGAGATCAGAAGATCGAGACCATCCTGGCTAACACGGTGAAACCCCGTCTGTACTAAAAAATACAAAAAACTAGCCGGGCCAGGTGGCGGGCGCCTGTAGTCCCAGCTACTCGGGAGGCTGAGGCAAGAGAATGGCGTAAACCCAGGAGGCGGAGCTTGCAGTGAGCTGAGATCCGGCCACTGCACTCCAGCCTGGGCGACAGAGCGAGACTCCGTCTCAAAAAAAAAAAAAAAAAAAAGGCATGTTGAATGTATCCAAATATTTTCTGCATGTATTGAAATGATTATGTAACTTTTGTTGTTCATTCTGTCATTGTGGAGTATCATATTTACTAATTTGCATACATTAAATCTTCTTTGCATACCATGGATAAATTTCATTTGATCTTGACAAATGATTCTGTTAATGTGCTCTTGAATTTGGTTTGCTAGTATTTTGTTGAACATTTTTTCCACCCATGCTCATCAGAAATGTTAGCCTGGAATTTTCTTGTAGTGTTTTTGTCTGGCTTTGGAGTCACAGTGATGTTGGACTAATAAAATGAGTTTGGAATTATCCTGTGTTTAACTTTTTGAAAGAGTATGAAAAGGATTGGTTAATTCTTCTGTACATGTGTGTTTTAATTTACCAGCTAGCCATCAGGTCCTAGGATTTTCTCTTATACATATTTGATGTTACTTATTCAGTCTCCTTACTTATGGGTCAGGGCAAATTTCCTATTTCTTTGGGATTCAGTCTCAGTAGATTAATGTTGTCAGGAATTTATCCATTTCTTATAGGCTACCTTATTTGTAGGTATACAATTTTTCCATTGTAGCCTCTTATGATCCTTTGTATTTCTATGGTATCAGTTGTAATATCTCCTTTTTATTTGTGATTTTATTTATTCAGTCTCTACTCTTTTTTTTTCTTAGTCTGGCCAAAGGTTTGCCAATCTTGTTTACGTATTTTTAAAAATCCAACTTTTAATTTCATTGATATTTTCCATTTTTCTCTAGTCTCAGTTTTATTTTTTTCTGCTTTGTTATTTATTACTTCCTTTTGTCTACTAACTTTAGGCTTACTTGTTCTTTCTTTTCTAATTCCTTGAGAAAAAGTAGTGTTAGATTGTGCATGTGTTATTTTTATACAGGTATTTATTGTTATAAATTTATATCTCAGAATTGCTCTCATAAACTCTAATATTTGTTTCCATTTTTATTTGTCTCAAAGTATCTTTAAATTTTTTTATTTCTTTTTTGATAGATTGTTTTTTCAGGAAATGCTGTTTAACTTACACATATTTGTAAATTTTCCATGTTCTTCTTGTTATTGATTTCTAATTTCATACCAGAGTCATAATGAAAATATATTTGATTTGACTCCAATCTTCTTAAATTTGTTAGGCCATATTTTGTAGCCTAATACATGGTCTATCCTGGAGAATGTTCCATATGCACTTGAGGAGAATGTACATACTGCTGTTGTTACATGAAATTTCCTGGATATGTCTGTTGGACCATTTCGTCAAGGTGTACTTTAAGTCCAAGGTTTTCTTGTTCAATTTCTTTCCAGATGACTTATCTTTTGTTTAAAGTAGGGTATTGGAGTACTCTACTATTGTTTTACTGCTATTTCTCCCTTCACATCTATTAATATTTGCTTTATATGCTTAATTGTTTAAACATTGGAAGCATATATTTTTACAATTGTTACATCCTCTTGAAGAGTTGAATTGTATTTTAATGTAATAACTGAGGAGTTTTGTCTTGTTTTACAGTTTTTTATTTAAAGTATATTTTATCTGATATGAGTATAGCTCTCTTTGGTTTCTATTCGCATGGATTTTTTTCTCTATCCATTTACTTTCTGCCTCTATGTGCTCTTAAAATAATTCTCTTGTAGCGAGCACAGCACTGGGTGTGACATTTTAAAATTGAGCTACTGGGTTTCTTTGACTTTCATTTAAACTAATCATTGATAGGTAAAGACTTACTGTTTCAATTGTATTAATTGTTTTCTGTTTTGTACATCCTTTGTTCCTCTCACTAGATTATTTTGTGATTTGATAATTTTCTATGGTGTTATGTTTTAACTCCTTTCTATAACTTTTATGTATATATTATAGCTTTATCTCTGTACTTACTGTGAGGCTTACCTGAAACATCTTATATTTTAAGCTGATAACAACCTAACTTTGATCACATACAATAACTTTACAACTTGCTTTCCCACACATATTTTATATTTTTTATATTATTTACATTTTTATATTGTTTATTCATTAACAAATTATTGGAGCTATAGTTATTTTTAATATTTCTTAAGCTTTGTACTGAAGATATGTTATTTTCACACCACTATTACAGTATTAGAGTCTTTACAATTTGAATATGTACTTAATTATACCAGTGTACCAGTTAGTTTTATGTTTTATATATGTTCATGCTACTAATAGCATCCTTTTAATTTAGCTCTAAGAACTGCCTTGAGTATTTCTTGCAAGACAGGTCTAGAAATGATGAATTCTCTCAGCTTTATCTCCCTCTGGGAAGGTCTTTTTCTTTTATTTATTTTTCATGCACAGCTCTGCCCAGTAAAGACAGTATTATTAGTTGCATGCTTTCCCCCCCACCCCCTAGCATTTTGAATGTAGCATTCTTCTTTCTTTGGCTTACAAAGTGTGTTGCTGAAAATTCCACTGACAGCCTTATGGGGATCCATTATATGTGAGAAAAAAAAATCATTTGTTGCTTTCAAGAGTCTCTGTTTATCTTTGGTTTTTGAAAATGTGATTATGACATGTCTTGGTAAAGTTTTCTTGGGGTTGAACCTGTTTGGACCATTGAGATTCAGGTTCCAGGATGTATGTGTCTCTCCTTAGCTTTGGGAAGTTTTCAGCCATTGTTAAAAGCGCTTTGTCTCTTTTTCTCTCTCTTACCGTATCTTACTCCTATAACATAAATGTTAACTCTCTAGATGGCGTCCCATAAATTCCACAGGCTTGCTTTGTTGTCTTTTATTCTGTTTTTTTCTTTTTTCTTTCAAATGCCTATGTTTGAATTCACAGAATATTTCAGATTGCTGTTGATGTTGTCTATTGATTTTTAAATTTTACTCATTATATTATTTAGCTCCAGAATTTCTGTTTGCTTCTTTTTATAATTTCTGTTTCTAAAATTTATCTTGTTTTCTGTGAATTGTTTTTCTGATTTCATTAAGTTGTATATCTGTTGTCTTGTCACTCACTGAAATTTATCAAAACAATTATTTTGGGCTAGGTGCGATTGCTCACAGCTAAAATACCAACATTTTGAGATATATAATTATATTTTACATATAATTATTTTACATATATTATAATTATATTACATATATAAACACTGTTTACATAATTATCATAAGTTTCTTGTATACCTACTTTATTAGAACTTTATTTTAAAGACATTGATGGCAGATTTTTAAAAATATGCACACTCTCCCCTTTCATGAAAACAAAATGACAACTTTATGGAAGAGAGAATGCAGAGAACTGTATGTCAATTATAACTTTAGAAATATGAATATAGATAAAAAGTCACAGATTTTTTACAAGTTCAATAAAGTTTTCTTTAAAAACATCAACAGTAATATTAAAACAATTATGTTAGTATGTGACATTTTTATTGTAAAATTTCTATGTAAAAATGCTTTCTATGATTATTACCTAGTGAGGTTATGAATAACTTCATATGTAATGCTCTAATATATTTATAAAACTTGAATTTATTTAAGTTGATAGTTAAAAGGCCATGTAATTAATTTGTATATAAAAATAAATCATGATTTTAAAATTTAGGCTAAGGTAGTAAATGTGGATCTAAAGCAAATTAAAATGTGTAGATTTTTTATTTTTAAATCGTGTGAAAATAATTATGTCTATTTTTAATATATTTTTAAAAGCTTGGATATTTTGTAAAATAGTGTTTATTTTAGACTTTAAAGTAACAAATACATTTATTAAGATGATGAACCTCTTTATCTTGAAAGCTTCTGTGGTCCTGATATGATTTGAATCTGTGTCCCCAGCCAAATTTCATTTTGAATTGTAATCTCCAATGTTGGAAGTAGGCCTGGTGGGAGGTGACTGGATCATGGAGGTGGATTTTTCATGACATCCACTTAGTGTTATCCTCATGCCAGTGAGTGAGTTCTCATGAGCTCTCACTGTGTAAAATTGTGTGGCACCTCCCCTATCCCTCGCTTGCACCTGCTCTGGCAATGTGACATGCCTGCTTCCCCTTTGCCTTCCACCATATTTGGAATCTTCCTGAGGCCTCCCCAGAAGCCAAGCAGAGCTTGCATCACGATTCCTGTATAGCTGCAGAACTGTGGGCCAATTAAACCTCTTTTCTTTGTAAATTATTAGGTCTCAAGTATTTCTTTATAGCAATACAAGAATGGCCTAATACAGAAATTTGGTACCAAGGAGTGAGGCATTGCTACAAAGATATATGCAAATATGGAAATGACTTTGAAACTGGGCAACAGGTGGAGATTGGAAGAGTTTGGAAGGTTTAGAAAAAAGACAGGAAGATGAGGGAAAGTTTGGAACTTCTTAAAGAGTGATTAAACGGTTGTAACCAAAATGCTGACAGTAATATGGACAGGTAAGTACAGCCTGAGGATGGCTCAGATGAAAATGAAGAACTGGAGCAAAAGGCACATGTGTTATTTCTTAGCAAATAAGTTGGCTGAATTGTCTCTATGACCTAGAGATCTCTGGAGTTTGAACTAGAGAGTGATGATTTAGGGTACCTGGTGAAAAAAATTCCTAAGCAGCAAAGTGTTACGTGTGTGTTGTGGCTGCTTCTAGCAACCTATTCTCAAATGCATGAGTGAAAATTGACCTAAGTTTGAAACGTACATTTAAAGGGAAAGCAGAGCATTAACGTTTAGAAAATTTGCAGTCTAGCCATATGGTAAAAAGAAAAGCCTAGTTTTAGAAGAGTTCAATCAGGCTGTGGAGCAACTACTTGTTAGAGATATTTGCATGATAGCCAAAGCAATAAGGAAAGAGCCTCAAAGCCATTTCAGATAACTCTATGGCATCCCCTCTCACCACAGGCCCAGACACTTAGAAGAGAAGAATGATTTCACGGACCATGCCCAGGGCCCCACTGCCCTGCACAGCCTTGGGACACTGTTCCTTGCATCCCAGCCACTCCATCTCTAGTTGTGGCTCAAAGGAGCACACGTACAACTGGGGCAGCTGCTTCAGAGGATGTAGGCCATAAGCCTTGGTGATTTCCTCATGATTTCCTTTTGGTATTAAGCCGGAGGGTGCACAGAGGGTGCACAGAGGGCAAGAGTTAAGGCTTGGGAACTTTCACCTAGATTTCAGAGGATATATAGAAAAGCCTGGTTGCCAGGCAGCAACCTGTTGCAAGGGCTGGAGCCCTCACACACAAGCTCTACTAGGTACTGTGAAGATAGAAACTGTGGCATTGGAGACCCCACACAAGAGTCCTCACTGAGGCACTGTCTAGCGGAGCTACAAGCAGAAAGCCACCACCCTCCAGAACTCAGAATGCTATATTGTACATAATCATTGTATCCACTGGCGGCTTGCACACTGTGTGCAGAAAAACCAAAGGAATTTAGCTACAACCTGTGAGAGCACCTGCAGGGGCTGAACACTGCAAAACCACAAGGGCAGATCTTCCCAAGGCCTTGGGAGTGCACCTTTTGAACCAGTGTGCACTGGATGCAGCAAGTGGAGTCAAAAGAGATTATTTCAGAGCTTTAAGTTTTGATGAATGTTCTGCTAGGCTTTAGACTTGCATGAGACGGTAGTCCCTTTCTTTTGGCTGATTTATGCTTTTTGAAATGGTAATATTTGCCCAATTCTTGTATCTTCATTGTATCTTGAAAGTCAATAATTTTTTTTTTAATTTTATTGGCTTATAGGTAAAAGGGACTTGCCTAGTTTCAGAAGAGACTTTGAACTTCAGACATTTAAGTCAATACTGGAATGAATTAGGACTTTGGGAAACTAGTAGGAAGGCATAATTGCATTTTTCAATGTGAGAATATGAGACATAAGAATGGTCAGGGTTGTAATGATATGATTTGGATCTGTGTCCCCAACCAAATTTCATGTTGAATTGTAATACCCAGTGATGGAAGTGGGTCTGGTGAGAGGTGATTGAATCATGAGGGCTCATTTCTCATGAATGGTTTAGCACCATCCAGTTTGTGTTATCCTCATGCTAGTGAGTGGATTCTTTCAAGATCTCTTAGTTTTAAGTTTGTGACACCTCCCCACTTCATCTCCTGCTCTTCCTCCCACCATTTGACTCACCTGGTCCCCCCTTTGCCTTCTACCGTGATTGGAAGTTTCTTGAGGTCTCCCTAGAAGCAGACACCACTATGCTTCCTGTACCGCCTATAGAACCATGAGCCAATTAAAACGCTTTTCTTTTGAAATTACCCAGTCTCAGGTATTTCCTTACAGCATTTTAATGTGAGAACAGCCTAATACAGGTCCTAAATATGTCTGACATGTACCAGTGTAAAAAAAATAACAGCATGAAAGAAAAATTAATTGGAATTATTGTGATTCATACTATACATATGTAATTTAAAAGTATTAATGTGTTAAGAGACTCTATTCATCACATACTAGTTTTGAAGATGACTTTCCTCATTGTTTGGTTAAGTATAATAGATTTCCCCAGATAATATGAGTTATAAATGCTTTCATTTTTGTGCTTTGAAATCACTGTAAGAAACTTCATTGTACTCTTCTTCTTTAGCTCTCAATCCAGTATCACATGTAAGTGAATTACTGTAATTAGAGTTGTCTTGTCATTTCATATTTTTGATAACAATTTAGAATTGGTATTTATACAATCACATCAACAAACTTAAGTAGCTTCTCTACATAGCCTTTACTAATGCAGAGTGAAACATCCAGGAACATGAAATATATTCTGTAAACCCAAAGGCCATAAAGGAAGTGGAATGTTGGATCAGAATAACGCTTAATGATTTAGTGACATTACAGTTTAATCTTCACATGAATATTTTGAGTTAGAGTATGTTGTTCATTAATTGGTTGATTATTTTATTCTAAAATATTTAACTGGCATGGTACTAGCTGCCATAAATTGTTTTAGGCACTAATTATACAGTGATAAACAAAACAATAATACCTGCCCTGATGTAATCTACATTACTATTATTGTTACCACATAAATGAAAAATCAACTGAGTTTAAAAAATTATTTATTTCACACAAGAAAATGTGAGAGCTGAGATTTTAATACAAAGTTCCTTGACCTCAGAGTGAGTGCTCTTATCATACACACAACAACATATGGCCTCTCACAATAAGCTACCAAGTCATAGATTTGTTACATCTCCAACACTGAAAATTAATAGTGAATGGAGCTTTCTAATTTTAAAAATATGTTTCCTAGAGAATGCTATAAAACATTGAAAGAAATCAGGGTAAAAAATCATGAATTAAACTATGTCTCTAACAAACTCTGTAGCCCTTTCTGTTTCCTTTCTATGCCTGATCACTGACTTGAATTATCTTTGAATCTAAAGGGACAGCACAAAAGAAGGCTAGAGTATTTAAAATATTTAGACAATAAATATTGTTCTGTATATAACTTTTATTATTCCTTAAATTATTTTGGAGCAATCAAGATATCTCAATTACCTCCATTAATCAATTGATTAGTCAATATCATTTACATCTGAAGAAAGAGGAAAGCTTATGAGTTATATACATATTACATGTGTGATTGTGTGACAATTCAATTTCAGCAATAAATTTTCAAATTCTAAACTTTTTTGAATTCGAATGGGCAAGATATATATTTTAAGATTGTAAGAATTTTGGTAAGTATTTTCATTTAAGTATTTGTTTAATATTTTCTGTGATTAACCATATTTTCCATGAAAGCAAAAATCTTTTCTTCTTGTTCACTGATGTGTCATCATGGCTTATTGCACTTTATATGTGCTCCGTAAATGACTTAAATAAATGAAGGGCTGAATGTTTATACAACAGTCTTATCACATTCTTGCCATCAAGCATTATTATTTTATTTATTTATTTATTTATTTATTTAAGCAGACGGAGCTTCACTCTGCCGCCCAGGCTGGAGTGCAGTAGTGTGAATTCAGCTCAGGTCACTGCAGCCTCCACCTCCCAGGTTCAAACGATTCTCTGATCTCAGCCTCTCAAGTAGCTGGGACTACAGGTGTGTGCCAACACACCCACCTAATCTATTTTTTTTTATTTTTAGTAGAGTCAGGGTTTTATAATGTTGACCAGGCTTGTCTCAAACTCCTGACCTCAAGTGATCCGCCCGCCTCGGCCTCTCAGTGATGGGATTACACACGTGAGCTACAGCACCTGGCCATCAAGTATTATTAATAATAATACTCAGTAGTAATTTAAGTTAATTAGTTAATTTATCAGGTGGGAAATTAACCTAACTATAATTATTTGGTTACTGGTGAGGATAAACACATTTTCTTCTGTTTACATTCTTTTTGTTAAATTTTTCATCTTAAATTGTTCATATGCATCTCTATCTATTGAGATTTTACTTTATTTTTATGTTTTAGTTTAATTGATTCTTGTATGTAACAAGCAAATTGGCTACTTATATATTCTGGGCAGTAAGATGTCCCTTAACAGAGTATAAGATCTATCTCTTTTAAAGTGTTTTCAGTAAATCACTGTTACTGTCTGCCTGGCACACAGACTTGGAAGAAGTTTAACAAGGCTGAGTTTAGGAATAGGAATACCTGAAAACTAGATAGATAAGTAAGGCTTCCCCCGCCCGGATTCCAAAAATTGGGCAAGTAATTGACTCTTTTATTTGTCAGTTAGTCTAATGATCAATGCAATAAATATAAAACTGGCAATGTGAAACCTATTTAGTGAATATCAGGATTTCTACTAGAATATTTGAATCTAAAAAAATAAAAACCAAAAGCAATCTTTTACAGTCAGATAAAATCCCTTCAGAAAGATCAAATAAACATCAGGAAAAAAAATTGTGTATTTTGATTACTTGGATTCTGTGAAGCAAGAAAGAGAGCTCCACTTGAGAAAGTCAGCTGATATTTTACAGAATATAGACAAGTAATGCAATTCACACTTCAATAAATATGATTGAAGACTGCTTAGAACTTAAATATGAAATGAAATAGATGCTATTTGGAAGACAGGATAATTCAAGAAAGTCTTTTGGAACAGTTAGGAGATATTATTTCTTATTTCTTAAGATACAATTTTATTAGGAAAGTGAACTTCACCTTGAATTAACATGTTCAAAATGGTGGGAACTACTGAGGAGAATGAAAAACAGATATAAACCATCTGAGCATAGAGATTTTCTAAATAATTTTATCTGTAATAGTAGTCGCTAAGTAATTGTATTTGTCCTCATCTTAATCATATCTTCAAAAATTCTCTGTGAAGAATTTAGTCAGAATAGATTCAATTTCATGAGTTCTTCTGTTTCTCTTGACAAAAAAGAGCATAGGTGTGAATAAACATTTATCCCCAAGTAAAGAAAGTAGGAAAAAGCCGCAAAAGTTAATTCGGTCCATTTTTCAGTATTTTTCCATAAGCATGCTTAAGAGCTTATGAGAACCTGTCAAGTACTGTGATGGTTGGGGAATTAAGATTTATTGTAAGTGACAATTCAGCACAATTTTCTGGAAAGAAAAACAGGGAAAGGAAGACATTTAACTGGAATTTTGGTAGTGAAAGAGAAAGCAGCAAATAAGAAATAAGCTAATTAAATAGGATTGACACATATAACACAATATACTCTAGGTTGGGAAGTTTGTGACCAGTTCAGTCCTTGACTAAGCTCTGTTTCTGCTGACTTGTTGAGTGATGCCAATCTTTGTCCTTCTTGGTGTCTAATTCATTCAATAATTATGGTTATATCAGCCATTAATTATGGGGCTTTATTGTATCAAGTATTAGAGAAAGTGAAAATTATCCAATTATATTCAGATACTCATCTTTTTGACCCAAAGCAATTTACCTAATTCTTTAAGTCTTCTCTTTACTCATGTGTGAAATGAGAAAATTTTTATCTTCCTTATAGGATTGCTAAAAGTACTTAATGAAATAATGCATGTAAAACACTTAGTACAGTACCAGACATATGGTAATAAATAAATAAATAATTTTAGATTATGATGATGATGAAGTGCTTGAAAATTGAAAATAAACAATTTATTTGACTTTTTTGTAGTCTGTGATTTGTCTATTCATTCTCTTAACAATATGTATTGAAAACTGGATATATAATATTTTAAGAGATAACTTATCAGTATATTCTTCTATGGATCCTGCTTTTGGTGTCATATTTAAAATATTCTTCACCTAACCCAAAGTCACAAATATTTTCTCCTATATTTTGTTCCTACATGGAGTATACTTTTAGACATTACATTTAGGTCTATGATCTATTATGAGTCAATTATTGTATATGATTCAAGGTTGGTCTAAGTTCATTTTTAAACACGAATATTCAATCATTCTATCCACATTTGCTGAAAGGACTGCTTATTTTTTTCAATTGCTAGAGTGCCTTCACACATTTGTTGAAAACTAGTTGTCGATATATGATTAAGGCTACTTATATACTCTTTACTCTGTCTCATTATTCAAATTGTCCATCTTATGCCAGTAACACAACCTTAGTTAAGATGAACATAAATCTTGTAATCAGATAAGGTTAGTGCTTCTTTTTCAAATTATTTTCTGACTATTCTAAGTTCTTATAATTTACATTCGTATTTGAAAATCAGTTTGTCAATTTCTGCCAATAGAAAAATAGCACGTGGGTGCCTTTATCAAAGCATTTTATGTACCTCATAAATATATACATCTAATATATAACTATAAAAATTTAAAACATAACAAAATTTAATTTTAAAAAATATGCTGGGATTCTCTTAATAGACATTCATTTTTATTTTTAATAGACTTCATTTTTCAGAGAAGTTTTAGATTCACAGAAAACCTCAGTGGACGGTACAGAGATTTACCATATACTCTGTTTCCATGCATGCATACACTCTGCCATTATCAACATCCCTTACCACAGTAGTACTTTTGTTATGATTGATGAACATATGTTGACAAATCATGCCACCCAGAGTTAGGGTTCACTCTTGACATTGTACATTTTGTTTGTTTACACACATTTTTATGATGCATATCCATCACTACAGCTTCATACAAGTAGCTTCACTGCCCTAAAAATCTTGTGTACTATGCTTTTGTATCCCTTTCCTTCTCAAACCCGAACAATCACTGATTTTATTGTCTTATTAATACTATCTCCATACTTGTCTTTTCTAAGATGTCATATAATTGTAATCCTTTTGTGATTGGTTTCTTTCATTTAATAATACACATTTATGATTTCACCACGTATTTTTGTGGCTGGGTAGCTCACTTTTTTGTGCTGGATAATACCCCATTATGAAGATGTAACAATTTATTTACACATTCACTTATGGAAGGACACCTTTGTTGTTTCCAAGTTTTGGTAATTATGAAAAAAGCTACTATAAACATCTATGTGCAGATTTTTGCATGGACGTAAACTTTTTAACGCTTTTGAGAAAATGCCAAGAAATAAAATTCCTGTATTATGTGTTATGAGTATGTTTAGTTTTGTAAGAAACTTCTAAACTGTCTTCCAGAAGTGACTGTATCATTCTGCATTCCCCTCAGCAGTATGAGTTTTTGTTGCTCCATATCTTCACCAACATTTAGTGATGCTGGTGTTCTGGATTTGGCCATTCTAATAGTGGTTATCCTGTTTGTAATCCTATCTCATTGCTATTTTAATTTATACATTCCTAATGACATATTTGATGTGAAGCATCTTTTATATCCTTATTTGACATTGGTATATATTTTTGCTGAGATATCTGTTAAGGTTTTTGGCTCAGTTTTTAATCAAGTTGTTTATTTTATTATTTTTGAGTTTTAAATGTTCTTTACATACTTTGGATTACAGTTCTTTGTCAGATATGCCCTTTGGAAAATATTTTCTCTCAGCCTGTAGCTTGTCCTCTCATTCTTTTGACATTATCTTTGTTAGAGCAGATAATTTTAATTTTAATGTACTTCAGCTTATCAATTATTTATTTCATATCTTTGGTGTTACTAATATCTCTAAAAGTCATCATCAAAATGAAGGTCCTCTAGATTTTTTTCATATGTTATATTATAGGAGATTTTTTAGTTTTAAGCTTTACATTTTGGTCTACAATCTATTTTGAGTTAATTTTTGTGAAGCATATAAAGTCTGGGTCTGAATTCATTTTTTAAAATTATTTAAAAATACATTTTATATATTCCATCAGATTTTGTACATAGACAATAATTTTGTCATTAAATAAAGATTTTTTCCTTCTTCCCTTCCAATCTGGGCATTGTCCTCCCTGCTTTCTCTCTGCATCTCTCTGCTTTCTCTCCCTCTCTTTTTGTGTCCTTCTCCATCTCTCTGCCTCTGTCATCATCACTATCTCCGCCAAACCCACTGTCTTGGTTTTCCCTTATGGGAATGGATAGACTCTTTGGTAAATTCTTGGCTAGAAACAGGAAGTGCTAAAAGTGGATGTGGCCATTATTTACCTTATTTCTGATCTTGTGAGAAAGGCAGTACATACTTTCCTTTATGAATAGTCTCAGTTGTAGGATTTTTATGGATTCCATTTATCAGGTTAAAAGAGTTTCCTTTTGTTCTTAACTTGCTGAGAATTTTTGTCAAAAATAATGTTAGATGTCATCCCATACTGTTTCTGCATCAATATCTTCCCTCTTGCTTTCTTTATTTATTTTCTTTCTTTCTTTTGTAAGGCCTTTGGTTTTGACATCAGGTAAGTTTGACTTTATAGAATGAGTTGTGAAGTATTTCTTCCCTTTCAAACTCTGGAGTATTCTGTGTAAAATCAATATTACTTCTTTCTTATATATCTAATATAATTCACTAGTGAAGCAATCAGAGCCTGGAGTTTGTGGTGCAAAAGAAAGAGAAATTGTGTTGGGAGTTTGGGAGTGAATAGAGAAGAGTAAATAAGAAAAAGGCATAGTCTTTAAGATTGATATGTGTATAAAAAAATGCTCTCAGCTGGTCGTGTTCTCCTGGTTGAACTATTGACTAACAGAACTTGCCATGGGGTCACTGCCAATCTTTGTCTCTTCTAGTGTCCAATTCTATTATTTTGTCATTATTATTATAACAGCCATTAGTTGTGGGGCTAGTGTAATAATAATATTACATTAAAAGTATTTTTGGTTAAACTATCATCCTTCAAAGATTACTTTTAATTAATTTGCACATATATTTATATTTTAAATAATAAAATAATGTCATACACTTATATATGCAATTATTTCAAATAATGTTCATTAATTTTTACAGATTTAAATTTCCTACAGGTCTCATTTTTCTGTATGTAAAGGACATTTTAAAAGCATTTCTTATATTGAATTACTGTCTATAATAATTTTTCTCAGCTTTTGTATGTCTGAAAGGGTACTTTACCTTAATTTTCATAAGATTATTTTGCCGATGTGGAATTCTACAATGAAGCTCTTTATAAAACAAGTTTTGGCTGTGCTCAGTGGTTCACCCGTGTAATCCTAACAATTTGGGAAGCCGAGGCTGGTGGATCACAAGGTCAGGAGTTCAAGACCAACTCGGCCAAGATGGTGAAACTCCGTCTCTACTAAAAATACAAAAATTAGCTGGGCACAGTGGCGGGCCAGTTACTCGGGAGGCTGAAGCAGGAGAATCGCTTGAACCTCGGAGGCAGAGGTTGCAGTGAGCCAAGATCACACCACTGCACTCCAGCCTGGCTGACAGAGTGAGACTCCATCTCAAGAAAAAAATATAATAAAAAATAAAAATAAAACAAGTTTCAAGATATCTACTCTCTTGCTTATTTCATTGTTTCCAGTGATAAATCTTCTGCTACTGTCACATTTTCTTCCTCTCTTTATATAATATTGTATTTTATATCTGCTACATTTATGATGTTCTTTTATCACTGATACTGAGAAAATTGATGATGATGTAGTTCTTATGGTTATTTTCATGTTTCTAGTGTTTGGGGTTTGTTGAGCTTCTCAGATCTGTGGCTTTACAGTTTTCATAAAATATTACAAATAATTCACCAATTATTTTTTCAAACATACTTTTTTCTTCTTTCCCTCTTTCCTTTTCTTCAGATCTCTCAATATATACATTCAGTTGGCTCCTTGACATCTTTCTACCACTTATTGATGCTCTCTTCCTTTTTTTCCCTCTATTCTCTCAGTGCCTTATTTAACTACTTTATATTCCTGTATTCTGAATGTAATATTGTTTTTCTGCAATATTTATTAAGTTCTTAATCTCATCTAGTATATCTCAGACATTGTAGTTCTCAGCTATAGAAAATCAATCTAAAATTTTCATTTTCCATTTTCCCTGCCCCTACTTTACATTATGTATATATAATACAGAAACAAAAATTGTTTTAATTTTTTTGCCTGTCATTTCTAGCCTCCCTCTATTTCAGTTCTGAGTAATTTTTGATTGATTTATCTCATTATCTTGAATTACATTTTCTTGATTCTGTGCATATCTGGAATTCTTTTAAAAAATCGCTAAAATTCAATAGCAAATATTGTGAATTTTACCTTGTTATGGGATGGGTAATTTTGTGTCTTTGTAAATATTCACAGAATTTGTTCTAGTCTGCAGTTGTTAACTGAAAATGGTTTGATCCTGTTGGCTCTTGCTTTAACAATTTTTTAGGCAAAATGATAGACGTGTTCATTCTAGAATAGTAGTTTTTAATAAAGGCAATTTTTTACCCCTTGAAGATATTTGGCAATGTCTGGATTTTGTAATCAATTTTTTTCTCTCTCTCTCTTTTTTTTTTTTTTTTTTTTGAGATGGAGCCTCACACTGTAACCCAGGCTGGAGTGCAGTGGCACGATCTCGGCTCACTGCAAGCTCCACCTCCCAGTTTCATGCTATTCTCCTGCCTCAGCCTCCCGAGTAGCTGGGACTATGGGCGCCCACCACCACGCACAGCTATTTTTTGTATTTTTGGTAGAGATGGAGTTTCACCATGTTGGCCAGGATGATCTCAATCTCCTGACCTCATGATCGGCCCGCCTCGGCCTCCCAGAGTGCTGGGATTACAGGTGTGAGCCACCATGCCCCGCCTGTAATCAATTTTGTAATCAAAATTGATCTTCAAAAGTTAGGGATGAACGTAACTGACATCTAGGGGTTAGATATCATGGATGCTGTTGAACATTTCATAATGTTTAGGGCAGGCCGCCAACCACAAATAATCATAGCCTAAAATATTAAAATTTTTGAATTTAAACTCAAATATTTGAATTTTTCAAAAAAGTTGAATTTGAGAAACTCTGGCTTAGGGCTAGTTATTCCACAAACCTAAGGCAGGACCCTTTTGTATATTCTACTCAATGTCTTTAGCAACGTGAATTTCTTCAGTATAGTTTGTAAGACCAGTACTAGGTTTGGATCTCTGTAACAGCCGGATGGAATCATATCTTATCTTTACTTGTGTGTCTATGCTGTTGCCACAAACACTTTTGATAAAAGCATGAGGAGGACTGATCAATACTCAGAACTGGAGGATTTCCTCTGCAGATCTCTGAAGCCCTGTCTTCCAACAGCTTTCTCATCTCCAGTGTTCTGTTATATAAATTCCAGCTCTTTTGTCTCTCCTGCTGTCCCTCTCCGTAGAGCAATACCTAAAAAAAAAAAAAAAACATATTTTCTTCAAACAGTAGTTTTGCACATTGAGTTAATTTTTAGAGTTTTAGGATGCTTGCTTGTCTTTAAAGTGTATCAGTAATTCACTTTCTCTTATTGTCAGCTCTAGAAATATTTATGAAACATTATTAAACTCAACATGTATCAAACCAACTAAAACGTGCTTATGAATAGAGCATGAAAAAGATTCTGCAAAGGCACAGTGTGATTATGTAAGGCATTTCTATACAATATGAAATAATCACACTTCTGTAATGTTTTTATATTTTCATCATATTTTCATTTACTACTGTAGTTCACTGATGCTCCTTTATTGGTTAAAATCTTAACATTGTACCCATTAACTAAAAAAAAATAAAAATAAACAAATAGTCATGTCAATGGAATAGATGTGATTAATATCACAAAAGCATATATTTTTTGAATTATTAAAAACTTTCCATGTTGAGGAAAAGCATTACGATCACCAGTTTTGACTGCCATAAGGTGGCTTTGGTATTTGGAAAATTAAATGATAATTTGTTTAAGAAACTTAGTTGAATATTTTAACTAAAAATTCTCTAACATGAGTAATATTTTAGAAAATTAATGAGCATTGGAATTTCATTTAACTTAATATTTCTCAATAGAGCTCTTTTTACTATGGCAGATCTCTAACAGTTGTAATATTGATCTTAAAGTGTTTATTTCTCTGGATAGGAATAGGGTGTGTGTATCTGTGTATCTGTGTGTGTGTGTGTGTATGCATGTGCACACATGTGTATTTCCATGACCATTATGCATAATCATGATGCTATTCTGTTTATAAAAAAAGAAAAGAAAACAAAATAACAACCATGTTATATATTCTCTTTGAGATCTTTAACTCAGAGTAACTTCATCAGAAAGTGTGGAGGTACTAATTGTTATAGACAGCCAAATATGTAAGGATGTAACTAGCAAAGTTAACTTTATGTTTCTGGATTTAAAGTCTGTCAAAGTTGGTTAGCAACTGTCCATGACCTTTCCTGAGGCTGGGGTTATTAGTATTACATAGAAATGTGTGTGCGTGTGTGTGTGTGTGTGTGTGACAGAGAGAGAGAGAGAGTGAGAGAAAGAGAGACTGTAGATTTTACACAATTTTTTTAGTAATAGTGTTTATTGTATTACATGAGTTAAGTGCCTAGAGTGGAAGTTGGTCAAAAATATCCGTTGTTGGAATAAATTTAGTATTGTAAACTGTGGCTTAGTTCACAGTAGCTATAACCTATAATAATTTCTTATGATCACAAAAGTAAAGTAGTCGTTAAATGCATTTCCTTGTAGAGAAGAGAGAAATAGTGGTTAGAGTATTTGTTTAATATTAAATAGCATATGGAATAGATCCAGTACACAAACCCAGATATATCTAAGAAATGCCTTTTGACCATGCTGTCAATGATAATCGCTTTAAGACAAATAAGTAACAAATCAAAAAAAAAATCTTAAATAGTATTTGCTCTAAAGCACATCTTTCAAATAATACATGTTTTATTTGGTACCGTTCCCAACAGCCCAAATGCAGGCTTCAAAGAAAACCATTTTTTTTTTCCATTGGCAAAGATTTTCTAACAGCAATGTTGATTCCAGTATTTTATTTGAAGTGGTTATTGCTAGTGAAGATGGACAATAATTTCAAAATAGAAGCATAATGTTTTCATGGGATATCTGCCATTAATGTCTTTCCTGACTGTTTTTTGCACTATTGCACTCAAAATGTTTTCAGCTAACTATTTTTGACAAAATGTACTGTATTAATTTTTCCTTGGCTTCTGTCTTAGTCTGTATTGTGCTGCTGTAACAGAATACTACGCATTAGGTAGTTTATAATGAACAGAAATGCATTGGCTTACAGTTAAGGGGCCTGGGACATCCATGACCGAGGGGCTGGAATCTGTCAAGAGTCTTCTTGCTGCCTCATCTTATGTCGAAAAGGCCAAGAGAGGGCAAGATTGGGGGGAAGGAAACTCTCTCTTTTTATAAGGAAGCCACTCCCTTGGTGAGAAAGCCAACCCCGTGATAACAACATTAATCTATTCACAAGGACAAGCAAAAAGGTACCACATCTTAATACTAGCACAATTTTGATTGAATTTTTAACACATAACTGTAAGGCGACACATTTAAACAATAGCAGCTACTATGCAATATAATTACTGATAACAATCTGAAGCTTTGGCTCTACCCTATCACCAGATAAATTCCTTTCAGTTAAGATACTTTATCAGGAGATTCAGTCCCAATAGCTGTTCTGATGTTCAACTCAACTTGTGGCCCTTAATTTACCACCTTTTGTGGCTGAAGTGAGTGCTATTGTTGGCTTCTCACCTCTGTTGGGGATGGTCTAATTCATATTGCTGAGTTTCCACTTAAGTGTTATATTTAACTTTTCTGGTACACTTTTTACATTTAATAGGTGAACAGGGGAAGCAATCTCCACATGTCTTAGTGCAGAATGAAGAGCATCTCCTTTCCACATTTAGAGAGGAGGATGGGGGTAAAGTAGCCACATTCTCAGTATGGGGCTGAGAGTTTGTGATTCAAGATATGCAGTATTCTGCCAAATCTAGAAAAAAATCTAAAATATAAAGAATAAACATGCAACACACATATATTTCATTTTTTAAAAAGCCCACAAGAGTTTCTGAGCTAAAGCTCAATTTCTCATTATCAAATATCCCCTTAAGGGAGGAGTGTTGAACATTTCTAAAGGGAATCAATATGGGGCAGACACCAGGTTCCATGTAGATCTGGAGCCAGATTGTTAATACCATAATGCATGGCAGAGTCACAATTCAATTAAACAAAATGCTCATTACACTAATATTTAATAAATTAGCTTTTTAAAAATAGGATTTTTTTAAAGCATTTTTTTATTATACTTTAAGTTCTAGGGTACATGTGCACAACGTGCAGGTTTGTTACATATGTATACATGTGCCATGTTGGTGTGCTGCACCCATCAACTCGTCAGCACCCATCAACTCATCATTTACATCAGTTATAACTCCCAATGCCATCCCTCTCCCCTCCCCATAATAGGCCTCAGTGTGTGATGTTCCCCTTCCCATGGCCAAGTGATCTCATTGTTCAGTTCCTACCTATGAGTGAGAACATGCGGTGTTTGGTTTTCTGTTCTTGTGATAGTTTGCTGAGGATGATGGTTTCCAGCTGCATCCATGTCCCTACAAAGGTCATGAACTCATCCTTAAAAATAGGATTTTCTTACAAATTTGAAAGGTATAAAGAGAATAATCACTATGATTCTTCATTCTACTTTTCAAAATTCTCAATGTTTTTGCTTGTTTGTTTTAGATTTAAAATAATGAGTAGTTTATATTAATTGTAACCACACAGGCAATATACAAATAAAGCATTTTTAAAAGTAAAATTAAATACTATAGCCAAAGATACATATTTGATTATGTAGGATGCTGCAGTTCTTTAACAATGTAAACTCTTTTATTGCTCTTCTTGACTATTAGATTAAAAACACATTGTAAAAAAAAATAGTGAGCATATAAGCAAGGACTTCAGTTTCTCTTATTAAAAGTGAATTTTTTTAATTTAGAATATTTTTGTGCCTCAACATTTTAGGCTTTGAATATTATGTAGTTAACTTTAAGAATAAGCTGATTTTTGGCCCTATCTCCTCTCATGTGGACACTTGAGTATATCTTTGTAAAAAAAATTTAAATTAATAATTAACAAGATTTATTAATGTCTATCATGTTCTATTTCTTTCTGAAATTTTCTGTGTGCTTTTAGTTTACACATATTTTTCTTCACTACGAGACAACATCCACTGGCTATTTAGTTAAATACATTTATGTTCTATCTATTGGGAATTCCAATTGTTATTTCATCAGATGCTTTTGCCTGTCTTCTACAAGATATAGCATTTTGTGAATTGATATGATCATTTTGTGCTTTTTCTCTTTGACTTACAGTTAATTCAAGACTTTTCTTGTATCAAGTAAAATGTAAAATTTCACTTGCGTCTTTTGCCATTTTAGCGTATTATTTATTTTTTAGTTGACATTGATATTCTTGTTGTTAACTCGTTCCTTCAGTTTTGCTATTTCTATTTTAATCTCATTCGTTGTTTGAATATATGGTCTCTCAGCTATCCCTTTCTTATTAAATTTACAATCATATTAAGTTCTTCTGTGGTATGAAATTAACACTACAGAATGTTCTCCTATTTCTTAAATTATATAGTCTTCCATGCCAGACTTTTCTACCTCAGTTCTAAATGTTCTATTCATTTTCTTTTTTCCTTTTTTTTTTAATTCCTTTTTTTTTTCTTTTTTTGACAGAGTCTCATTCTGTCACCAACGCTGGAGTGCAGTGGCATGAACTCAGCTCACTGCAACTTCTGCCTCTTGGGTTCAAGCAGTTCTCCTCCTGCCTCAGCCTCCTGAGTAGCTGGGACTACAGGTGTGTGGCACCACACCTGGTTAATTTTCATATTTTTTAGAGGCAGGGTTTCACCTATTTCCTTTAAAATATTTATTGTTGTCTTATAATTTTGCTTCTTTTAGGTCATGTGTTTATGTTATGTCAATGGAGACTTCTATTCAGATCATCTATTGGCTTTGGTCTATGGATGGCTTTTTCTTCTTGCACTTTCTGCTTTATTTGAGACCTGATTGTCTTCAGTTTTTAGCCACAGTTTTAAGATTTACATTGTCCTTTAAATGAAAACTATTTATAGAAAGGGAAACAGCTTGGCTAGAGCTAATTGCAGACAATCTTTGTCTTTTCTCTTGGGATCTTGTTAAATATCCATCCTGGCTTTATTCTGCTTTATATAATCACAGTTCTGGTAAGTGAGTAGTGAATTAAAGTTTTCACTACTCTGTATTAGAAGCTGATATGGTTTGGATGTGTGTCCTTCCCCACATCTCATGTCTAATTGTAATCCTGAATGTTGAAGGTGAGCCTGCTGGAAGGTGGTTGGATTTTATGGGGGTTGCTTCTCATGGTTTAACACCATCCCTCTTGGTGGTGTCGTGGTGAGAGTGAGTTGTCACAAACCTAGTTGTTTAAAAGTGTGCAGCACCTTCCCCTTCTCTATCTTCCTCTTGTCCCAGCCATGTAAGACATCCCTGCTTCTCCTTTACCTTCCACCATGATTGTAAGCTTCCTGAGGCCTCCCCAGAAGCTGATGCCACCATGCTTTTTGTACAGTCTGCAGAGTTGTGTGGCAATTAAACCTCTTGTTTTAAATAAATTACCCAGTCTCAGGTATTAATTTGTTGCAGTGTGAGAATGAATTTATAGGGAAGCCTTCCTATCTTTCCCTTGGACTTTTGCTGCTTAGAGTTCACGGCATGAGGTTGAAGCACTTCTTATTTGTTTGATTAGTAGAAGTGGAGATTTTTCCTTTCATTTACTTATTTTTCATGTTTGAGTTATTTAGGTATACATGCTATGTAGCGAATCTAGAATTATGCTTCCCACTATCATTTTTACTTGGAAATCAATATGCCTAATTCTTAACAATAATTTTTAAACGTTAGATTACATACGGAAAAATACTGGTCATTATTTTCTTATTGAAAGATACTACTTTTGTCAGCTGCCTAGTAATGGTTTATACAGATCTTATGTTTAATATATAACCTACTATTTTTAGAATTTAAAATGTGTCATATTTCACTTATAAAATTATGAATCCCTGGATTAAAAAATGTATGTCAGAAGAGTTCTTTCTGAAAAATTCACTGAGTCATACACATTGACTGATTAATACATTATGCTTCATTTTAAAAGACAAGAAGGAAAATTAGAAAGAAAAGACAAAGGCCAGGAATGGTGGCTCACGCCTGTAATCCCCGCACTTTGGGAGGCCGAGGCGAGTGGATCACCTGAGGTCAGGAATTCGAGATCAGCCTGGTCAACATGGTGAAACCCCGTCTCTACTAAAATACAGAAAAGTAGCCGGCCCTGGTGGTGGATGCCTGTAATCCTAGCTATTCAGGAGGCTGAAGCAGGAGAATCCCTTGAACCAGGGAGGCAGAGGTTATAGTGAGCCAAGATCATGCCACTGCACTCCAGCCTGGGCAACGAGAGTGAAACTCTGTCTCAAAAAACAAAACAAAAAAAATATAAATAAATAAAAATAAATAAAAGTAGAAGAAAAAAAGACACAGATAATTTATAATTTTCACCAAGCAAAATTTGAAAAAGATCTAATTGGGACAGAGACTTCTGATTCATTTTCAGTATTCATTGTCTCTTTTTTCATTGGAAAGATATCAACCTATTTCTCCAATATGTTTTAGGACAAGATGACTGCACAAGGAAAGCAGCATTTTCCAATATATTTTTGTAGATAGATAGAGCTATGTGGCTAAGTTCCCAATGGGATGTTTGTGCAACTTCAATTTGATCTCATTTAAAAACTAAAATTTCTTCTCTTCACATTCTATTTCTGTCTTCCTACTAGAAAGGCAGAAGTGGAATAGCCACCATTAATCCAGGAATTAAAGTCTCATGTCAAGGATGACAGGGTTGCCTACACAGCCATGGAAGGCTTATCTCTGGTCTTTCCCATGTGGGACAAATTTCTAGCTTATTGAACTCAGTTATTTGGAGTTTACTTGTTAGGGGAGTTTAGTCTAGACCCTAAATATAATACTTCATGTTTTTTTTTCTTTTTAAATAATACTCAATAAAGAGTAGGAGGAATCTACAAAATAACATGTCATGAAAGCAAGAAAATATTAGGAAAGAAAAACATGATTAGAAAATTATCTAGGTTATCATAGAGGAAAAAAGATAAGATCTTTCATTGCATCGTTTCTTCTTCTCTATTTTCTTTTTCTAATAGGGATAAATTTTACAGAATCATAAAGGCTATGGTAGGGAATGTGTTACAAGTAAAATGAGAGACTTTAACAAATTTGAGGTGGCATTATCAATAACTATATATAGTAGTAGTGAAGAACCACTATACCGTCATAGTGAAGAACAAGATAAGTAGATTAATTTATTATTTACATTGGAAGTAAGATGCAGAGGGCTATTGGGAAAGAGGTGTCTCAGTTGTATGAATTGTGCATCAGGTATATGGGGATGTAAGTCCCATAAAGGCAGAGTTTTGTTTTGCTTACAGCTATCATGTAGTGCCTAACACAATGTCTGTCACATAAAAGGCACCAAATTAATACCTGTATAGTGAGTGAAATATGAAGTACTCCCTACTGAGATAATGACAACTACGGGTTGAGGGATACATGTGGAATATTACAAGTTCAGATTTGAACACGTTAATTTGTAAATGATCGCTTGTCTTCAAAATAGAGATATTAATTAATAACAAGTCAAGAAAGGGAAGGAAAGAGAAGTATTTTGATGGTTAATTTTATGTGTGAACTTAACTGGGTTAAGGGATACCCAGATAGCTTGTAAAATATTATATTTAAGTGTTTCTGTAAGGGAGTTTCTGGAAGAAATTAACATTTGCATCTATAAACTGAGTAAAGAAGATCATTCCTTACCAGAGTGGGCAGGTATCATTTAATCCACTAATGGACATGATAGAACAAAAAAGTGGGGAAAATGTGTATTAACTCTCTCTCTCTCTGGGAACTGGCCCATTCATCTACTGCCCTCAGAAATCAGAGTTTCAGGTTCTTAGGCATTCAGACTCCAGAAATTACATCAGCAGGCTCCCTGGTTCTCCAGCCTTTGACCTCAGACTGAGAGTTACACCACTGCATCCCCTGGGCCTTGAACTGAATTACATCACCAGCCTTCCTGGTTCTCCAGCTGGAAAATAGCATTTCATGGGACTTCTCAGCTTCTCTGATTGCCTGAGCCAATTCCTATAATGAATCCCTCTTTATTATATGGTTCTGTTCCTCTAATGAGCTCTAATACAAGCAGTCTGGATAGGAGATATACATTTAGAATCTTTATTGTATAGATGGAACATAAAATCATGTGTAAAGTTGAAGGTCCTCTAATCTCTCCCTGAATGAAGAGAAGATGGCGTATGCTGTGGTCCTGAGAAACTCCACAGCCTAGAAAAAGAGTGGATAAGAAAAGTCCAAAGAGTACCATTATGGAGGACCTTTCACCCACACATACCCTCAGCATATGCTAGGGCCATCTGTGAATAAAATGTCATGGTATCCATTAACTTTAGAGTGGCAGGAAACCAGAAAAGGACAAACAGAAGGAAACTATGAACTTTCTTTTTTCTGAGTTTTGATTTGATGGTGTTTCCCGAAAAAAGTAATAGGGTATCTGAACACACACAAGTAGGATCTAAGGTTTTAATCAAATACAATATATAGCAAAATTATCTAGCATATTTAATAATGTGACTAATCCTTATCGTGCCTTATAATAATAAGGCACAATGCTAAGCAGCTTGCATAAATGAATATAATTATCATGGCGTTTATATAGCTAAACTCATTTTTTTAAATCAATTGAAGAGTAGAGAAGCAAAAATATGGAAAGAAGCATGCTTCTTTGAGATATCTTCTGAAGCACTTAGTAAGTAACCTAGTAGTAGTATTCTTTTGATGGAGTAATCAAGCCCCTCAATCAAAATCCTTGCTAATTGCCTTCCAAGTAAAGCCAGTAAAAAGCAGTATCTGAGTTTAATTTCCTTGAAGTTTGTCATCTCATTGATAAAGGTTCTCGAAAGATGAGAAAAAAATTGTTTAGTAAAAGAACAAACTGTTAGGTTAGGCCATGGTAGTCTTACAAAAAGTCAAAGTTAAAATTGTATATTATAATAAAGTAAATGTTAGGTTGAGCAAGCAAGATCAGAAGAGAAAGTCACAAACAATTTTATTTATTTTCTGTCTTTAATACTGCATAGTGGTACACAAACACACTCAGGGATAGATAGATGTAGATATAGACACATCTCACAGTTGACAGCAGCATGATTCGTAGTAGCCAGCAGTTGGAAGTAATGCAAGTATCCACTGATTAATGAATAGATACACAAATTATGGTATATACATACAATGGAATGTTATTCATACTTCAAAAATAAAGGAAATGCTGACCCATGCTATGGTTACAACATGGATAAAATTTGAGAACATTATACTAAGTGAAATAAGCCAGTCATAAAATTGCAACAATTATATGACTTAACTTATATGAAATATCCGGAGTAGTCAAATTCATAGAGACAGAAAGTAGAATAGTAGTTGGGAGATGGGTGTGAATGAGGAATTGTTTATTTGTTTAATTGGTTAAGAGCTTCAGTTCTGCAAACTGAGAAACATCTTATTGGTTGCACAGCAGTGTGAATGTTCTTAACCCTACTGAACTGCACCCTTAAAAAAGTCAACATGACAAATTTTAATGTGTAAAAATTTAAATGAATACATATATACATACATACATACATCCCAATATATAAGATGAAGCAAAAAAGTCTCAATTAATTTTAAAATTGCAAATCATAAAATATATACTCTGACAAAGATGAAATTAAATTTCAAATAAATAATTGGAGTATTTTGGAAATATCTCTCATGTATTTACAAACAAAACAACACAATTCCCAATAACTGTGGGTCAAAAAAAATCTTAAAAATCAAAAGTATTTTAATTTAGTAAAAATATACAACTTATCAAATTTGAGAAGTGTGGCTTAAGCAGTGTTTAAAATTAAATGAATAGCACAAACTCAGGTACTAGAAATGTCTGTACTCCCATGTTTTTTGCAGCACTTTTATACATTTGATGCAAAAGTTGAGTATTTCTTTAAGTACATGATTGAAGTGTCTATCAAGAGACAAATGGATAAATAAAATACGGTGCTTATACACAATGGGATACTAGTTAGCCATGAAAAAGAAAAAAAAAAATTTCATTTGGAAAAACATGTTTAGAATTGGAGAACACTATGCTAAGTGAAATAAGCCATGCTCAGAAAAACAGATATTATATGTTCTCACTTGTGTGTGAAATCTAAAGCAATAAACATCATAGGAGCAGGAAGCAAAGGCTGGAGGTTTGAGGAAATGAGAAGATAATGGTCACAGGTTACAAAGTTTCAGTTCAATAGGAAGAATACATTTATTTTTGAGATCTTGCACAGACTGGCAAATGTAGACAATAGTGTATTGTTTATTTCAAAATTGTTGAGAGTAAATTTCAAATGTTCTTACTATAAACAGTTATAAGTATTTGAGGTGATGATATATTAATTAGCTTAGCATAATTATTCTTTATTTTATTCATAAATCATAACATCACTTTTTTCCATAACTATATACAACTGTAATTTGACATTTTACAGTAAAAATAAATAGAAAGAGAAGCAAATAATCTCAGCTTTGATCTTTAAATATTAAAAAAATAACAAATTAATCCAAAGTAAGAAATAAAAATTAGAGTTAAAATTAATGAATTAAAAGATATAAAAATAGAGAAAATTAGTATAAACAAAAGCTATATCATTGAGCTTAGTAAAATTGATGTCCTTAGCCAGAGTCATCATGAATAAAGAGTAAAATCATAAATTATTGATATCAGTAATGAGAAAGGTAACTTTGTTAATGATATATACCCTTACTATATCTTAAAAATATATAGAATGCTATATAAAAAAGTATTTTATGTAAATATACTTACCACCTTAGATACAATAAGTAAAATTCCTGGAAAGATACCAACTGTAAAGTTCACTGAAAAGGAAATTACATGGATAGCCTTATATTTATACATGTATTCAAAAATTAAATTCATTGTTAAAAATGTTCCAACAGAGAAAACTCCAATGCCAGTTGACTTTACTTGTTAATTATAGCCACTATCCTAGTAATAAATAGTGTAAAATTAACAAGAAGATATGCAAATGGCAAACAAAATTAAATGGGGAACAAGTTTAAAGAAGATAAAAGGATGACACATAAGAACACTAAAGCATGCTCCACGTTATTAGCCATGAGGGATATGCAAACTATAACACCAAAACAAAATATTACTGCAAACCTATAAGAAACTCTAAAACTAGAAGCACTAAAAATGGCAAGCACTGCTGAGGATGTGGACCAACTGAAATTCTCATTACACTGCTGTGGTGGAACAGAAAACATGTTCCAGAATGTACGCCATTGCCAGGTCTAGGAGAAGTCAATTCCCCACATCAGGTAGACATGGGATTTACCCCAAACATTGTGTGTGTGCTGTGTCTCTTTATTCACTGTCAAGTTACATTTGTTACTATAATTATCCTGCCCTTTTGTTTGTTGCTGTTTTTGCTGGCCTTTCACTATGATCATATGTTGGAAGTGTTACGTGTGGTTAAATTTATTGCTTAGCTCAGAATTTCCGGACCATGATAAATTACAACCACACCTGAGTTGAAGACATCATATTGAGCATCCTAGATTCAGAGAACCACTGCCCCATGACATCAACTTGGAATTTTGAAGAAGATGAGACAGTTGCCTGTCTTTGGGCATTGGAGAGGCCATTATTATATTATTATATTATAATAATAATTATATTAATAGCAAGAGTTATACTGAATACCTACTATTTGTCAGGCCTGATAGTAGCCTTTCAAGTTGAATCATTTTATTTAATCCTTCAGATAATTCTGAGGTAGAAATCAAGTCCTCTGATAGGTTTAAAAAATAAATAAAAATAAATAGAAGGCCAGGTGCGGTGGCTCACACCTGTAATCCCAGCGCTTTGGGAGACTGAAGTGGGTGGATAATCTGAGGTCAGGAGTTTGAGACCAGCCTGGCTAACATGGTGAAACCCCGTCTCTACAAAAAATAACAAAAATTAGCTGGGCATGGTGGCGGATGCCTGTAGTCTCAGCTACTTGGGAGGCTGAGGCAGGAGAATTGCTGGAACCTGGGAAGGTGGAGGTTGCAGTGAGCCGAGATCACACCATTGTGCTCCAGCCTGGGCAATAGAGTGAGACCCCATCTCAAAACAAAACAAAACAAAACAAAAAAAACACACAAACCTGCCCAGGATCTCATAGCTAGGAAAATAATATACATGGAATATGAAACCAAGCAATTCCACTATTACCTAATATGCTAAATATAAATTAGGCATGTATGTTCTTGTTTATGTGTGCTTGGAAAAAAAGATTGTGTGTGTGTGTGTGTGTGTCTGTGTGTGTGTGTGTGTTACAGCCAACTTCTTAACTTGTAGCAAAAGCTGTCTAATCATTCCAGAGATAGGGATGGACAATGAAATGTAAGTCTTTAGATTCATCTGTGCCTAAATCCTGATTAATTCTTGGCTTTTCCTTCATATTAATCAGGCAAGTTCATTTCTTGCTCCAATTTCATTGAGTTTTTTTATACTACACAGAAATGTCAAAACAAGAGCTTTTTGTTGACATGATGCTTTCATATGGTTCTGAAGACTGTAAAAAAAATCTTTTATTTATAAATATTTGATTTCTTATACATTTATTATTGTATGATTTTATCATCTTTCTTATATTGTTATGTAAAAAATAGTTTTAATCTCTTTTATCTCTGAGAAAATTGAACACTCTTAGAGGACAGCGTCTGTTTTATTTTCTGTTTTGTCCTCTGAAATATCTTTGACTTTTTGTAAATAATTAGCAGAAGTTTTGCTCAAGTAAATAGTGCTAAGTAGATGTAAGACTTTTTCACTGAAGTTATCTTCTACAAGGTAATTTATGTGTAAAGTCTTCAGTTCTTCCCTAAAAGCAGTGAAAATACTATATGGCATATTTAATTAATTTATTGATTTATTCAGCACATATATGATTAGAATCCCTTTCTGCTAAACTAAGTTCTTATAGATTTAATAAGATGAAATAGATTTTAGCTCCACTCTCAAGTCTTATGTAGAGTGGAAAATTTTAATAAAGATTCAATAAATGTTTGTTGAATAAATAAACAAATTATAAATTCAGTGTTTCTAAGGCAAAAAATGTTGAAACACAGTTGGATATGTGGTTTTAAGCTTTGTTTGTGTGCAATAAACACTAGAGATATGGTAAAAAATTATAAACATAAGTCTAAAAACATTATTATTTTGTGTTCTCATTTGTAGTCCAAAAACTGACACAGAGAAATACTATTTTAAATGAAATTTGGCTTTCTAAATTTAGGACAACAGTCAAATAGATGAGCAAAGAAGCTTTTGAAGCCAAATGTGGCCCAGATTCTTTCTTTTAAGATTCTTTATTTTTTTTCTTTCTTCTTCTTCTTTTGACCCGACTTAAAACTCACAGCTTCAACATCCACATCCAGAATAGATAAAATGAATTAGAAGGAAATAGGCATTTACCTATGAAACAGCTATTTCCTCACAAGTCACGATTTACCTCAAGTCCAGATTTTGTTTCTAAGTTATGCCCTTTCTTTCCTGTGCACAATCAAAATGAACATTTCTGAAAAGCTGTTCACTGAGGGCTTAAATTTTGTACTATTTTGAAATAAGTATCAGTTGGCCTGATTTTTCAGGATATATAAAATTCACACAAGTTATTCTCTGGATGCATATGTAAAGCCACACTGTTTAAACCACTAAGTTCATTTAGTTGCATCCTATTTCATCACCTGAGATGACCTGAAATGATTAAGCAGTCAGACAAATGCTGTGGTTATTCCTTATTTCTTGATTGTTTATTATTAAGCACCTATTAGACATGTAACATGATTTGTCATTGCAAAAGGAATATGAGGCATAGGCCCCAGCTTTTATGAGCTTGAATTTTAAGTGGAGACTAGACACACGTAGTGTGTGAATATTGTGAAAACAATGATAGACAAAGAAATGTATCTGAAATGAAATGAGATTAGCACTGGTGAATAGCAGAAGGAAAGCACAATTATGAAACTAGATTTTCTGATTGTAGAGTGAAATGTGTCACAGAAAGTTATTTAGCTGTAGTGTATAAAGGTAAAAAACAATGTTTGCGTTTTAATGTTTTTTGTATCTTCAGAACCATCATATCCATCATTGTCTTCATAACTAACATTTATTGAGCATTTTGAATGTTCTATACACTGCTACAAAAACTGTATGCATGCTAATTAATCCTCACCAAAACCCTGAGTTAAGTATAATCACTGTTCTATTTTAGAGATAAGGAAGCTGAAGAAGAGTGAAAATAAAGAAACTTCTACAAACACATATGTAGTAAGTCACAGAGCTGGGTTTATAATTATTATGGCAGCCATGCAGACTGCTGAGCTTACAGCTTAACATTTTTCTGAATAATGCTGCTTATCTTAAGAATTTACTGATACTATATCCACTGCCATTTAAAATACTTTTCTGTTCTTTTTACCTTCCTCTTAAAAGTACTATTAAAATATAATTCATAATAAATAGGAATAAATATAACTATTAATTTCAGCTTAATTTAAATGTATTAAGCATCTGCTGTGTTCAATGTGCAGTGGTAGGCTCTATGTAAAATATAATATACAGTTCAAACATTAAAAATGTTATAATCTGTATTTCTGTGTACCTTAACCATTCTGAGATGCTTACCATTCCACAATGACATAAAGCACTTTTTGATTTTGTACTTGACCACTTTCTAGTTAAAACAAGTTAATTCGGCCGGGCGCGGTGGCTCAAGCCTGTAATCCTAGCACTTTGGGAGGCCGAGACGGGCGGATCACGAGGTCAGGAGATCGAGACCATCCTGACTAACACGGTGAAACCCCGTCTCTACTAAAAACTACAAAAAACTAGCCGGGCGAGGTGGCGGCGCCTGTAGTCCCAGCTACTCGGGAGGCTGAGGCAGGAGAATGGCGTGAACCCGGGAGGCGGAGCTTGCAGTGAGCTGAGATCCGGCCACTGCACTCCAGCCTGGGTGACAGCGCGAGACTCCGTCTCAAAAAAAAAAAAAACAAGTTAATTCAACGTTTTGTTATTCAGGAAATATTCAGATAATACCATTCCATACTTCATAGGTTCTTGAGAAGCAAGTCAGTTTTTGCAAATAAAGTTCTTAGAATGATGTGTAGCACCTGGTAAGTGCTCAATGAAGGATGGTTAATATTACTCTACACAGGTAAATTCCTTTGCTGATGTCTTAATGAATACTTGTTTGTATTTTGAGACCCAGATCAAATAATGAACACTTTGAAGAGCTTTCTAATTCACTGGAAAGATAATTTTTAGAAAATTTTATACCTCTTACAACCATAATTCACTTATAGAAGCAACTGTATTGATCAATTGGCCTGATGAAGTGCCAGTTGAATTTTTCTCTAGCATTAGATGCCCTTTCTGACACATTTCTGGTCATAAAAATACGATACTCTTTATGCCATGTGAAGAATTTGATGAAGCCATACACAGTATAATTCTTTATCATTTCGGTATACCCGATTTTCAGTCTTTAAAACCTTATCAAAACAGCTTGTACATATAGAACCCACAGATTATTTCACTTCCCTTCACTACTTCTCTATCTTTTCATGTCTCTTTATTTTTTATCAAAGGAACTATTTATTCAAGAGAGAAGAGAAATTGTGACTAAACCATAATATATTATTTATTTTGATTTATTATTTTACATAGATCTAAAATAATGCTGTGAGGCTTATATAGCACACAATATTCCCTAAAATACACATAAAGAATAGCCCTCAGAATGAAAACTAGCTAGGAACATGAATAAACTATATATGAAAAATTGTATAAATGAGTTACATTTGGAAATATTTAGAAAATGTCTATTAGACATCCGGTATGTGCAAAAAGCAAAACAAAGTAAACAAGTAATAGTTTGTAATTTATTTTGGAGATTCAAATAGTATTGAGAAAATAAATAGGAACTAAATGAGGAGAACACATGGATACATAAAGGGAGATAACATACACTAGGGCCTTTCGGAGGGTGCAGGGTGGGAGGAAGGAGAGGATAAGAAAAAATAACTAATGGGTACTGGACTTAATACCTGAGTAATGAAATAAGCTGTACAACAAACACCCAAGAAAAACATTTACCTATATAACAAACCTGCACATGTACCCCTGAACCTAAAATAAATGGTAAGAAAAGAGACACAAACTCAAGATTGAATATCTCAGCTAACCAGAAGATTTTCAACCCAGAGAGACTATGCAGAAGATATGAGTAAACATAACTCAATATGGAGACAGCATTAAGCATTTGTAGCACATGTCAGATATCAATATCATTCATAGGACGAATAAATAATAATACCACCAAAAATAGAAAATAAACAATAAGTGTGATTGAGAAAATGCTGATTTCAAATGAATATATACTTAACTAACATATATTTTTAAATTTGCACTTCAGAAAAATGAGACATAGATGTCTCCACTGACTATAAGCCTATTTGAGAAGGCTGGTTAGAGGGACTTCTTTTAAATCTCACATTAGATTCATGCTTATTGTAAATTTTTACTTGAGCATATTTTACACCAGAAAACTGAACACTGGACTATTGTATTCCATCTTAGAAAAGAAATTGGCTTATTATCACAAAAGGTACTTCACATTTGTATTTGAAAAACATAGTTTGTTTTTGTTTTAATGTCAAGATGAGAAATTGAACTCTCGCATAGAGGATATCTCCACCTTCACCTTTCTTCTGTCTGTGATACTTCATAAAGTGGAAAGAAGTGAGATATACATCAAATAAGTACAGGCAGAGGACTTTATCCTCAAATTCATGTCTGTGTGGACACTCATGTATGTACACACACATAGCCCTATTTAACCTAGAGAAATAGAGACATCTAAGTAGGAACTTCAATATGGGTTTTGTTTCCCCCACTAGTTTAAGATAACTGCATCTTCACAGACCAGCATTTCTGAAGAGAAACAAGTCTACAGCTCCCCAGTCTCATTGGAAACAGAGGTAGATGGATCAAAAGGAACCTAGCACTTTATTTTTTTTAATTTCGGCTGTTACTTTGAATAGAGGGAGTACATGTGTAGTAGGATTATTACATGAGGATATTGGACCCAAGTAGTGAGCCTAGTACCCAATAGGTAATATTTCAACATATACCCTCCTTTCTTCCCCACCAGCACTCTTCAGTGTCTATTGTTCCTATGTATATGTCCATGTGTGTTCAATATATAGCTCCCACTTACAACTGAGAGCATGTAGCACTTGACTTTTTGTTTCTGCATTAATTTGCTTAGAATTATCTTTTCTGGCTCCATCCATGTTGCTGCAAAGAACATGATTTCATTCTTTTTAGCTGCATAGTATTTCATGGTGTGTATGAACTACATTTTATTTATCCAATCCACTATTTATGGGCACCTAGGTTGATTCCATTTTTTTGCTATTGTGAATAATGTGGTAATCAACATACAAGTGCATGTGTGTTTTGGTATAATGATTTACAGTTCTTTGAGTATATATCCAATAGTGACATTACTGGGTCAAATGATAGCTCTGTTTTAAGTTTTTTTTTTTTTTTTTTTTTGAGAAAACCACAGACTGCTTTCTACAGTGACTAAACTATTTTACTTTCCTGCCAATAGTGTATAAGTACTCGTTTTTGTCCACAGCTCAGAAACATTTTTTTTTAACATTTTAGTAATAGCCATTCTGTCTGGTGTGAGATGGTTTCTCATTGTGGTTTTGATTTGCATTTCTCTGATGATGAGCATTTTTTCCATTTGTTTGTTGGCAGCTTTTATATACTCTTATAAGGAGTGTCTGTTGATGTATTTTACCATTCTTTAATGGAGCTATGCGGTTTTTGCTAAGTGATTAGTTTAAGTACCTTATAGATTCTGAATATTAGGCTTCTGTCAGATGCATAGATTGTGAATATTTTCTTAATTTCTGAAGATTGTCTGTTTAACCTGCTGATAGTTTCATTTGCTATGCAGAAGCTCTTTAGTTTAATTAGGTCCCACTTGCCACCTTTTGTTTTTATTAAAATCACTTTTGAAAACTTGGCCATAAATTATTTGCCAAAGTTGATGTCGTTAAGGGTCTCTCCCAACTTTTCTTCTACAATTTTTTTATAGTTTGAGGTTTTACATTGAGAGCTTTACTCCATCTTGAATTAATTTTTGTATATGGTAAAATGCAAGTGTCCAGTTTCAGTCTTCTGTATGTAGCTATGTAGTTATTCCAGCATCCTTTATTGAATAGAGAGTTCCTTTTCTATTGCTTGCCTTTGTCAGAATTGACAAAAATCAGGTGGCTATAGGTGTGCAGCTTTATTTCTGAGTTTTCTATTCTGTTCCACTGGTAGATATGTGTAGTTTTCTGGGGTGTTGTGTTTTGTTTTGTTTATTTAACCAATACCTTGCTGTTTTACTTATTGTAGCCTTGTAGTATAGTTCTAAATTAGGTAATGTGATGCCTTCAGCTTTCTTTTTGGTTAGGATCACTTTAGATATTCAGGCTCTATTTTGATTTTATATATATTTTATAATAGGTTTTTCCAGTTCTGTGAAAAATGACATTGGTACTTATATCATCAAAGCACTAAACTGACAAGGAAACTCTGGACTTAATTTTGACACTTTACTAATTGGACTTACTTTTCATATGCACATGGGACATATTTTAAGGTTTACCATATTCTAGGTCCTAACGCAAATCTTAATAAATTTTAAAAAATGAAATTATACCAAGTACACTCTTGGACCACAATGCAATAAATATGGAAGCCAATATCAAGAACATCTCTCAAAAGTACACACATATATGGAAATTAAAGAACTTTATCTTGAATAACTCCTGAGTGAACATTGAAATAAAGGATTAATAAAAAAAATTAAACTAATAAAAATAGGGACAGAAATTACCAAAATCTTTGGGATGCAACCAAAGCAGTGTTAAGAGGAAAGTTTATAGCCTTAAAAGACCTTCTTCAAGAAGTTAGAAAGATCTGAAACTGATAATCTAACTTTGCACATAAAATAACTAGAAAGAAAAGAATGAACAAACCAACATCTTAACTAGCAGAAGAAAATAAATAAATCAGAGAATTTTTTGATTAAATTGAGATCTACAAATCTATACAAAAGCTTGATAAAACTAAGACTTTGTTCTTTGAAAAAATAAATCATATTGATAGACCACTAGCTAGGTTAATGAAGGTAAAAGGAATATATTGAAATAGGTGCAATCAGAAATGACAAAGAAGACACTACAACTGATCCTATAGAAATATTTTTTAAAAAATCCCCAGAGAATACTATGAACAACTGTATGCACACAAATTAGAAAATCTAGAGGAAAAGGACACATTTCTGGAAGCACACAGTTCCTGAAGATCGAATCAGGATGATACTGAAACCCTGAATCGACCAGTATTGAACTCTGAAATTGAATCAGTAATAAAAACAAAACAAAAACCCTACCAACCAAAAAAAAAAAAAAAAACCACCAAAACAAAACAAAACAAATCCTTCAGCCAGACAGATACACAGCTAAATTCTACCATACATACAAAGAATAATTGTACCATACATACATAGAATAATGTTTGTGGCTAATACTACTATACACACAAAGAATAATATGAAAATATTCCAAGAAAAATGACAGAATAGGATCTTCTTCCCATATCATTCTTTGAAGCCAACACGAGCCTAATGCCAAAATCTGGCAAAGATACAATGAAGAAAGAAAACATCAGGTCAATATCCTGAATAAACATAGACCCAAAAATCCCCAACAAAATATAAGCAAATAGAATCCAGCAACACATCAAAAAGTTACTTCCACATGATCAAGTAGGCTTTATTCCTAAAATATAAGGTTGACTCAACATAGTCACAAGCTGAATAACTGTGATTCACCACATAAGCAAAATTAGAAACCAAAAACATACTATCATCTCAATGGATGCAGAAAAAACTTTTGATAAAAATCTAACATCTCTTCAGGATAAACACCATCGACAGACCAAGCATTGAAGGAAATTGCCACATTGCCTTGGTGGTTAACATTTGGCTCCTCATTACTAAATTTCTTCATCAGGCTTGAATTTATCCCCAGAAAATGGGGTTTTATTTTCTATCACATTATCAGGCTGCAAATTTTCCAAACTATCGTTCTTATTCTCTGCTTTCTCTTAATCGCTTTGCCGCTTTGAAGTTTCTTCCACCAGATACCCTAAATCATCTCTCTCATGTTCAAAGTTTCACTTGTCTTCAGGGTAGTCAAAAAATGTTGCCAGTGTCTTTGCATAGCAAGAGTGACCTTTCCTCTAATTCCCATAAAGTTCCTCATCTCCATCTGAGGTCATCTCAGCCTGGACTTTGTCATCCATATCACTATCAGCATTGTGGTCAAAGTCATTTACCAAGTCTCTAGGAAGTTGCAAACTTTCCCACATCTTTCTATCTTCTAAACCCTCCAAGTCCCTAGGAAGTTCCAAATTTTCCCATGTTTCTGTCTTCTGAGCTCTCGAAGTCTCTAGGCTAAAGTTCAAAATTTCCCCATGTTCCTCTCTTCTAAGCCCTCCAGGTCCCTAAGAAGTTCCAAATTTCCCCATGTTCCTGTCCTCTGAGCCCTCCGAGTCTCTAGGAAATTCCAAATTTCCCCATCTTCCTGTCTTCTGAGCCCTCCAAGTCTGTAGGAAGTTCCAAACTTTCCCACATCTTCTTGTCTTCTGAGTACTCCAAGTCTCTAGGAAGTTCCAAATGTTCTCACATTTTCCTGTCTTCTTCTGAGCTTTTCAAATGGTTGCAACCTCTGCCTGTTACCCAGTTCCAACCTCACGTCCACATTTTCAGGTATCTTTACAGCCTGAGGTAAAAATTGACTGTATTAGTCTCTTCTCATCCTGCTAGTAAAGACATACCTAAGAATGGGTGATTTATAAAGGAAAGAGGTTTAACTGACTCACAGTTCAGCATGGCTTGGGAGGCCTCAGGAAACTTACAATTATAGCAAAAGGGGAAGCAAACATGTCCTTCTTCACTTCAGGAAGAAGTGCCAAGTAGAAGTGGAGAAAGCTCCTTATAGAATCATCAGATATTGTGAGAAATCACTCAGTATTATGAGAACAATATGAGGGTAACCACCCCTATGATTAAATAACCTCCCACCTGGCCCCTCCCATGACACATGGGATTTACAGGAACTACAATTCAAGATGAGATTTGGGTGAGGACACAGCCAAACCATATCAATGATCATGATTTATTTTATTTCTAAAAACAGACCTTTTTTTTTTTTTGGCTAATGTCAACATTGGAAGAAGTGTAGGGTTTTACCTATAATTAATTCACATCCATGAATATGCTTATTTGCATTATATTTATTCATATAAGTAATTATGTGTATGTGTTTGTTGTGTTTTTGTCAATATTCTATATGACCTGCTGCCTCCCTATCTCTAGATTCAACTTGGGCTGCTCTCCATTCACTAACTATTCTTCAGGTGTATCTTTCAATGTCCCTTTCACAGTATGTGCTTGATGTATGATAGACTTCCTCTGGTACACTCCACATTACTTTGTCAAAAAGTCCATTCTCAGACTTATCAAAATAAATACAATCTTCCTTAAGAAATCTTTAAATAAAGTTCTAGATCATGAAAATTTCTGGTGATGTATCTCTTAACTAATCACAAATAAATATATTTGTGTAATTTTTTATTAACTTACATATTTTTCCCTGTCTCTTCCAGTAGACTGTGAGTTCCAGTAGGACAGATTTTATGTCTTTCTTATTGAGAAGAAATTTCCTAGAATCATATCAGTGCCTACCCTCTTGATAAGCATTTTTTAAGTGAATAAATTGACTGACATATCTTAATTTTGTTTCTGAACTCTCTAATCCATAAATAGTATATTTAAAAATATGTTATACTATTTATTCTGAGAATGCCTCAAAATGAAATTAAAATAGAATTGATTTATAAAGATGAAAGTGTTATTGAATTACTGAATGAACATTCTAGCAAATTTTGATTCTGATGGAAAGAGTCTAGTATCTATATTTGACAGGCTTCTGCCCTGAACGCATATGAACTTCATTAGCCACACACACACACACAAATATATTAATTTATATGTTTCAGTATATTTAGTATATTTCAATCAGCATATTTCAATTCAATATACTTATATTAACCTGATTTATATATGTGTATATATAACTGGATATTTATAATATAAACATATAAATATACTTAATATACTGAAATATACATGTAAATATATATAAATATTTATACAGACTATTCAATATATTTAAATTCAATATACTTCAAACTCTATCAGCCCAATACATGTATGTATAATTTCAGTATATTCAGTATAATTCATTATACTGAAACATAACCTTTGCCTACAAAAAGCCAGATATTTTTATGCTGTAAATTAAACTCATCACATATTTGTAAAGAATTAATTTCCTGTAGAAATTAGATATTAAAATTGGGTATCCCAAATGATTATTAGTTAGAATTTTCTTAGTGTCTCTGATGTGTTTAGCTGTATAATAAATATACATGATATATAATCTGTAAACACCATGCATGCCTATTTTTAATTTTAAGAATTCTAACAATGTCATTTTATGAAGTGGAATACATTTCAGAGAAATTTGCTCAGATAGTGTAACACATTAACTTTCAGTCTACGTAGTTGGGAGATTTGGAAATCAAAGGTTATATTTCATCTTCTTGTGAAAAAACAAATAATTTCAAGGCTAAACCAAACATTCTGTTTCTCTAAAAAGGAATCTTGAATCCTGAGACCGTTTTTATAGCCAATGTTTTTACTTTTCATTTTGTTGTTGAAGCTTGTTTCACACATGCACCATTTGGTCTTTAGAGTTTTACATTGTTTTCTGTTGCCAGGACTGTGTCCACCACCTGAAAGACTATCAATTCTGAATACCCACAAAGAGTGTGACTTTATAATTTCTGCTTTTACCATCTATAAATTGGAAAGATGTTTCTGTTTGTTTATTTATTTATTTAAGAAAACATAGCACACTGAAACTTGGCACTGTAGAGAAGTTAGTACCTTTCTTGCAGGAAACACTTCTTCATTAACTGCCATCATCTGAGCCGTCCACAAGACACTACACAGAAAAATGTCTCAACCCTTCCATAGTTCCCCAACTTGGAAAAATATGATCTGTTTGTGTAGAAGAATATCAGCTTAGCTAAGAGTTTTATTCTAGTGTCCTGCAAATTGATTTCAAATCTACAATATTTTTTAAAATATGTCAAACTCATGGCAAATGAATGCATAAAATCATACTGTTCATGCTATTTAAATCATGTAGGAGCTTATGCAAACTACTATTGAAAATAAGCTAAAATATATTCAGGTTAAGAGAACTTGCTGTTCGTTTTCTTTATCAGCATTGGTAAAGTAATAATGGCCAAGATACTAGTGAGGATCTTTAGTGAAAATTGGTTCCACATTATGGACAGTCACCTAATAAGATATGATATTTCCTCAAGCAAAAATGTGAGAAAAGGCTGTCTGACTTTTTGCTCTCTCAAAGTTTTCAAAATAATCCAGGATCCTATCTTTCCTGTTACAACGCAATTGAGACTTTCTTATCATTTTATTCCTTACCCAGAATAAAGGATGAAACTGCAAAATGCTACCTTATCCATCAGACTCATGCTTTTTTTTCTATTTTATTTTGCTTTTAAATGTATTACAACAAAGAACCATACTGCTAAGAGTGAGAATACAATTTTAATTTGGTCAAACTTCTATGATTTCCTGTTAGTCTATTCTCGAAGACTTTTTTTTAAATCTAGAATTCTCTAAGTTTATATCAAGGAAGTAGGACACTTTTCTAGTAGATATGCCTGTAGCTTTGGAACACTTTTATAGCCATTTGAATTTATTTTCTTATAAAAATATATTAAAAATTAGGCTATTTATTCTTACTGATAAATTTTAGGTAAATGGTTAATCTTAGATCAGGCCCATGTCAGTTCTATAATTATATTCTGTAATTTACATTATCTTTAGGAAGAAAAAAATAATTCCTCCTCTTAACTGTGATATGGAAGGCCTCAGGCCTTAGACTGCTATATTAATCTGTTTTCACACTGCTATGAAGAAATACCTGAGACTGAGTAACTTATAAAGAAATAGGTTTAATTGACTCACACTTCCACATGGCTGGGGCAGTCTCAGGAAACTTACAATCGTGGTGGAAGCAGAAGCAAACACATCCTTTTTCACATGGCTTCAGTAGATGGAAGTGCCAAGCAAAGGAGAAGTTCCCTTATAAAAATAAAAAAAAAGAACTTGTGAGAACTCATTCACTATCATGCGAACATCATAGGGGAAACTGTCCACATGATTCAATTATCTCCACCTGGTCCCGCCCTTGACATGTGGGGATTATTACAATTCAAAGTGAGATTTGGGTGGGGACACAGACAAACCATATCATTTCATCCCTGGTCCCTTCCAAGTCTCAAGTTCTCACATTTCAAAACACAATCATACCCTTCCCACTGTCCCTTGACTTCTTAAATCATTCCAGCATTAACTGAAAAGTTCAAGTTCAAAATCTTATCTGTGAGAAGGCAAGTCCTTTTCATCTATCAACCTGCGAAATCAAAAGCAAGTTAGTTACTTCCTAGATACAATTGGGTTACAGTCAATTGGTAAATACACCCATTCCAAATGGGAGAAATTGGTCAAAACAAAAGGGATACAGGCCCCGTGCAAGTTCAAAATCCAGTAGAGCAGTAATTAAACCTTGAAGTTCCAAAAAAATCTCCTTTGACCCCATTGTTCATGCAAGAGATGGGCTTCCATGGCCTTGGGGAGCTCCATACCTGTGACTTTGCAGGGTACAGCGCCTATTTCCTCTGCTTCACAGCTGGCATTGGGTGTCTGTGACTTCCAGACACACAGTTCAAGCTGTAGGTGGATCTACAATTCTGGGTCTGTGGTTGGTTACCCTCTTCTCACAGCTCCACCAGGCAGTGCCTCAGTGTGGAGAATCTGTAGGGGCTCCATTTGCACATTTTCCTTCAGCACTTCCCTAGCAGAGGTTTTCCATGAGGGCTCCACCACTGCAGCGAAATTCTGCCTGTACATCCAGGTGTTTACATACATCTTTTGAAATTTAGGCAGAGGTTCCAAAACCTCAATTCTTGTCTTCTGTGTGCCCACAGGCTCAACACTATGTGGAAGTTGCCAGTCACCAAGACTGGCGCTGCACTCTCTGAGGCAATGGCCCAAGTGGTATCTTGGTCCCTTTTAGCCACAGCTAGAGCTGAAGCAACTGGAATGCAGTGCACTATATCCAGAAGCTACACAGAGCAGGGTGGCCCTGGTCCCAGCCCAGGAAATCATTTTTCCCTCCAAAGCCTCTGGGCTTATGTTGGAAGGGGCTGCTGTGAAGGTCTGTGATATGCCCTGGAGTCATTTTCCCCATTATGGTGATTAATGTTTGGTTCCTGTTTTTTTTTTTTTTGAGAGGGCGTCTCACTCTGTTGTCCAGGCTGGAGTGCAGTGGCACGATCTCTGCTCACTGCAAACTCCACCTCCCGGGTTTCTGCCATTCTCCTGCCTCAGCCTCCCAAGTAGCTGGGACTACAGGTGCCCACCACCACGCCTAATTTTTTTGTATTTTTGGTAGATACAGGGTTTCACTGTCTTAGCCAGGATGGTCTCGATCTCCTGACCTCGTGATCCGCCCGCTTCGGCCTCCCAAAGTGCTGGGATTACAGGCGTGAACCACCGTACCCAGCCCTAGCTCCTCTTTAGTTATGCAAATTTCTTCATTAGGCTTAAATTTATCACCAGAAACTGAGGTGCTCTTTTCTATTGCATCCTCAGGTGCAAAATTTCCAAACTTTTATGTTCTGCTTCCTCTTGTATGCTTCGATATTTAGAAATTTCTTCTGCTAGATACCCTAAATCATCTCTCTCAAGTTTGAAGTTCCACAGACCTCCCATGGCAGGGGTGAAATGCTGCCAGTCTCCCTGCTAATGCATAGCAAGAGTCACCTTTGCTCTAGTTCTCAATAAGTTTTCATCTCTATCTGAGACCACATCAGCCTGGACTTCATTGTTCATGTCACTATCAGCATTTTGGTCAAAGCCATTCAACAAGTCTCTAGGAAGTTCCAAACTTTCCCACATCTTCCTGTTTTCTTCTGAGCCCCCAAACTGTTCCATCCTCTACCTGTTACCGAATTCCCAATTCACTGCCACATTTTCAGATATCTTTATAGAAGCACCTCACCCTTTTAGTTCCAATTTACTGTATTAGTCTGTTCTCATACTCCTATGAAGAAATACCTGAGACTGGGTAATTTATAAGGGAAATCATTTTAATTGACTCACAGTTCCACATTGCTGGGGAGGCTTCATGAAACTTACAATAATGATGGAAAGGAAAGCAAACACATCTTTCTTCACATGGAGGTATGAGAGAGAAGTGCTGAGTGGTGGAGAAGGTCCCTTATAAAATAATCAGATCTTGTGAGAACTCACTATCCTTAGAACAGCATGTGGGAAACTGTCCCTATGATTCAGTTATCTCCACTTAGTCCCACCCTTGACACATGGGGATTATTACAATTTAAGGTGAGATTTGGGTGGGGACACAGAGCTAAACCATATCAGCTACCAAATCACAATGACTGTTCTAGGATGTGACTGATTATTCTATCACAATCTGGACTACCCCAATCTATAAGTCCTAGACTTTCCTAAATCTGTCTTTCCTAGTAATACCAGAAAAGTCATTTGTCATGTTGGACGTAGTAGGCCACCGGACCATATCTGTGAACAAAACATGAGGAATCTTGTTATTCTAGTTCATTTTCTTTACAACATATAATGCCACATGAGGCCTTAATTTTCATGGTCTTCTTGGGACTTTCAGGGATTGATCCCCATTGGAATGGAAAATTTACCAAAGTACACGCTTCACGCTTCCATGCATCATTCACCTAAAGTTTGGTCATGCCTTAGTTGTAGACACTCTCAAGTCTTAATGATATAAAGCAACAATATTGTATTTTTTTCTTATGCTGCATGTCCATTGAAAGTCAATAGTGAGTGGGAAGGGGCAGTGTCTTAATAAGGTTCCAACAGCAAAACTGATGGAGAAGCCTTGATCAAATATTATTAGTGCCATTCCTGAGGATGTTATTCCTAAGGTTTGACCTGTCAAGTAAATGTCTGATGTGCAAATGTTATGTATCACTTGTGATTTTATCTCATTGGCCACAACTACTCAAATGTTCCCACATAATCACAAGCAGGAGCAGAAATAAAATTATAGTATTTTCTTCAAAATGGAAAAGAAATAAAAATGTTGTAAACAGCATAAATGATTACTAGAGTTCTCCTTTCTGGCTATCAAAAACCTCATTTACACTCCTTCCCACACTCAAAACCCATTTTCCCACTCTTTATGAGAAACAAACAGAAGTCTCATCCAGTTCCTTTACTATTTAGCCGTATTCTCAGGTGTCAGGGTGATAATTCTATTCTTTAAATTAATTCTAGGAATAACTTCATGCCCAAAAGGTTGATCCAAGGGATGTTTTACATTCTAAAATGTCACAAACTGTTTTAATCCATATTGATGGATTCTTTGGCACTTACACATACTTAGCTTCCTACTTTTAAACTTTAATGAGTTTTATGTGCCAATAATTTCACATAGACTTTTGGATATTTTGTTGTGATTTTGGCTTATTGTTTGGAGACACGCCTCTTCATATCTTTGAAAAAATTATGGTGTGTTAACCCTATCAGTCTTAAGAAGGAAAGCTATAAATCTTTCATCTGAATGAATTACTGGACATTACAGACAATTAAGGCGTTTCTGCAATGAATATATGAGTGTAACTACTATTCTTTTTATTTTATTTATGCAGAATAGTAAGTTCTAAGTAGACGTTTTTGCTCAAAACCTTCTTGGTTGTATATTTTACACATTGGAGACAAGAAGTAGTTGTGTTTTCCAACATACCTGGTTGCCAAATTTTGGCTTCTCTTTCTTTCTATTCCTTTTTGTAACGACAGCCAATTATTTCATATGTTCATTTCTTCCTTGTAGTATCTTGTAAAGTGTAGCCAATCATGAGAAGCAAAGGCTGGTAACATTCTATTTTTAACTTCTTCTGTTCTCTATTACTCCATTGCTACATTATTTGCTTATAACACTATTGTAGCTCACAATTTACCAAATGTTTTATCACTACATTATATAAATTTCATTCTTCAATCATTCAATTATAGCTTTTGATCTGTTTGCCAAATAATAAGCAATTGATTATTTTATAGAAGCATTGCCTATCTGTATACCATTTCTACATCCTCAAGGATAAGCTGAGTTATGCTGTAGTAATAAAACATTCAAAATCTTAGTGACTTGTAACAGTAAAAATGTATTTTTTGTTTATACTCAACTAATCAAAGATAAAGAGAAAAATTTTTCAGGGTGATGGAGTAAGCATAGTCTTAAATACTGCCAGTTGGGATGGCAAAATATAAACAAAGTAAATTCTAAAACAGCTTAACAAATTAAATGCTAAATCTGAAAGGAACTTTCACATTAGTAACAGCTTCATAAATAATCACATAGTTACAATAATCCATAAGAGATTCAGAAGATGTAAGTCTAACATTTGACTAAAAGAGCAAAGAATTGGCAATATTTGGCAAATAACCACAATCATCTGTAGAGGGTACTTCTCAAAATGACCTTAAGTGGATGCTGGTGGAAATGTGGAAAAGTGAATTATAAGGTGTTTGAGAAATTTAAAGTGCCTAATATTCAGGATATTTTAGATTTTTTCAATATTGTTAGAATACATGTATCTGAAGTATGTAGAGAAAGATTTGGCTGAAAATAAAGAATTGAGAATCTTTATATGTGAGTAAGAGTATTTCCCAAGTAGGACACGTTCGGGTAGAGGAGGAGAAGCCAAGGGCAGAAATCTTAAAACCTCAACACAGAATGGCCAAGATGAACTTATTTGGTCACATTAAATTACTGACAATATTCATGTGTATACTTGGTAAATCACAATTCCTTCTCAAAATAATAGTCAATTTACATAAAACGAACAATTATAAACACTTGTGAGGTTTATGATGTATATGTGTTAAAACATTAAGTATATTAACATGCATTTACAGAAACAACAAAAATATTGAAGTATTCTTGTTGCATGGATTAATAAAGACATTAATGTGATTTATGCATTGCATAATGAGAACAAATGCAATTGTTTTGACAAGATGAAAGATTATATTCAAATATTTTAAATATTTTTTCTTAGCAACTATTAAACTAAACATCCATGTGATTTTCATTTAAAATAATTGTTTTATTTGAAAGAATCAGGCAATATAAAATAACTTAGAAAAACATTTAATATTCTCTATAATATATAATCATATATCAAAAGTCATGAAATTGCATATAAACCAATACATATGCAAGGCATATTTAATTTTTACTCAATATATAATTGACATTACTTCATAATCATTGCTTTCTAGAAGAAAGGATTTTATAATTCAATAAAATTTCATTATATGGAAGAAATATGTTATTTGTCATCATTCAGTCAGGAAATTCCAATGAAAACCTTAAGTCAGTATTTTAAAATCTATTCTAAGTTTCAGCAAGAGTTAGCAGCACAATGTTATTGATTCATTATAACTTTGACTTTAACTTCAAATTTATGTACTTAAACTATATATTTTGCATTTATGCTACATAATTGTCACCAAACTGACTCAAGTTTACTTCTTATCTGTCATACTTTTCAAAGACATTGCTAGAAAAAATAATAATAAATTATCTCTATACTATTCATAAAATGTTTTTAAAATATTTATTTTTTTCTAGTGTTATCTCTGACCACTAGGAATATATGCATATACGATCATTACATGAAATAGTGGTACATTATTTGCTCTTATAACAAATATATGCTATAATTCCATGCATTTATCAAGGTTTTACCTCTTGAAGTAGAGTTAATGCTATGTGCCAGTCTAATGCAAATATAGACATCTGAAAAGGGTTGTAGAAGTCTTATTTCAAAGAACTAGAGCTCAAAAATTATACTATTTAGTTTATAACTTACTTGGCAATAAAGTCTTCTCCAATTTTCAGGTAATTTTCTCTTATTTTGCTCCTTGGGTCTTTCAAGTGCTTTAAAAAATAGTCATAGTCATGTAGTTCAAAGAAAATTACTAAACCAGTCACGAAAATGACTTCTGGCTTTATGAGTTCAATAAATTCTTGAATGTCAAATGTCACATTATTGTGCATTGAAATTCCTGGGTATATGCTTGCTCTTGTTTCCCCAGTGAGAAATTTCAAAACTGGGTTAAATTCTCAATAAAGATTTGATTTTTCTAGGATATTTTTGGGCTATTAGAACCTTTGTGCACAAATGAATAACTCAATATTTAACAAATTGGTGTCAAATCATGATTTCCTACACAAATGTGGTTTAGTTTTTGTAATGATGAGGTAAGAATCATTATCTGGAAAACTTGAAAGTCTTCTTTAGTCATAGTTCAATGCGAAATTCAATCCAGTTTTTGTAAATATACATTTATTTCATCATTTAATTGATAATATTATTTGTCTCACTTTCAATCTATGGGACTTAATCCATAGCTAATACAAGAAAAGGAAAAGTGGCTGTAGTCACTGTTAGTTTCCTGATGACTTAGAAAGTAAATTATTACAATTATTTGTTTTTTCAAGTACATACACAATTAGTGAAAATCCTTATTTTTGCCAAATGATTAGGTAGATGTATCTAAAAATCTAGAGATTCTAGAGTTTTATTAGCCATTTCTTTCTTTTGGTCAAAAAATAAGCTCCTGTAATAAAGTAATAAAAGTGAAGCCTGATTAATCATATCACATCAAGGACTGAGTAGACAGGCTAATGTATTATCATTTTATTTGTCTTTCTAAGACCCCCACAAACTTACTGAAACATCTACACAAATACCCTCTTTTATGTGAATGCCCTGCATCTGTGTTAAAATGCAACTTGTTACTTTACACACAAACAGCACCAGGAGGTATTTCCTTTTTATGTGTCATGACTTTAGGTAAGATATCTCTGTGAGATTTTTGGACGACTACTTCTATCCTAAACATCTTGAATCCTGAGTTTTTACAGAAAACAATTGCACAGTGAATTGTCAATAAAACTTGTACTATAACAGCATGAACTCATATTTTTTCTTTTCATGTTTCATATAAATACTTGTCTTTTATACTGATTATAGTTTATCTTATAAGCATAACCAAATTTATTCATTTTATCATTCATTCCCTGAATGGCTATTGAACTCCTTGTATGAACTCACACATCATACTAAGTTCAGTGCACAGAACTTTAACTAAATCTATCGTTTCTTGGCAGAATTTTAAAAGTGATGGGGAAAGCAGAAATACATAAACTATAAGTAAGGCATTTAGTTAGTCTTTCCCTTCCATTTAGAGACAACATCAGGGAATAATGGGGATTTAGGCTACTCGTTTTTTTTTTTGTTTTTGTTTTTTTTTATAAACAACAGAACTTAGACTTAACAATTAGGCTGCATATAAATCAATATGTATCACTATATTATGTCTAGAATGTTTTCTTTTCTTTTTTTTCTTTTTTTTTGAGACGGAGTCTCACTCTATCACTCAGACTGGAGTGCAATGGCGCCATCTCCGCTCACTGCAAGCTCCGCCTCCCAGGTTCACGCCATTCTCCTGCCTCAGCCTCCAGACTCGCTGGGAGTGCAGGCGCCCGCCACCTCGCCCTGCTAATTTTTTTGTATTTTTAGTAGAGATGGGGTTTCACCGTGTTTGCCAGGATGGTCTCGATCTCCTGACCTCGTGATCCGCCCGCCTCGGCCTCCTAAAGTGCTGGGATTACAGGCGTGAGCCACAGCGCCCATCCCCATGTATATACATACATTTTATTCATTATTTTGTTTTAAGTAATGTGATATAATACATATATACAGGACTACATGTGAATCAAACTAAATGAAACTATCTGCATTTTTATCTGTTTTCAACCTCATTATGGGAAGTTAGGAATTTCATTCATACTTTCAGTGATTCTGCTTAAAATATTTAATATTCATTTTGCGGAATTTAAGGTGTTTCTATATCATTTTTCTTTTAGGCATAGTAGGATTGCACATTGTTTTCGTGTGTTCACTGAGATGATTTCAGAAATTTACAGTTTAAAATGTTTGTATGATTATATGGTTGGGAATATCATCTTAATCTTGCAAAGTTACTGATTTTAATTTTGCTTTTTTAGTGAATAAACATATTGGAATAAACAAATTATATTGGACAAGATCCTAGTCTGAAGATCACTGTCTTAGTTCCACACTACTGAGAGCTAAAAAGATAAATAATTGTCATGGTGTCTAAGCATCTGTCTGAGGGGAATGACAACTTAAAGTCTAATTGAAAAAGACTGGCATTTTGAGTACAGGTGAATATGAATAATGTTGGAGAATAAGAGGAAAGTGGAGTGGTGCCTTTTCAAGGACAGCTGAATTGACCCTCAATGTGAGAGACACTTATGGACTCAAAGACACAGACAGCAGTTATCAAAGAGCAGTAGAGCACTATAATTGAGGCATGATGAAATAACCTCATGATACAGGGTGAGAAAGGCAAATGCTGCAAAAAGGATAACAAACAATACTTTAAAACAGGCCCTGAGATTTATGCTACACAGTCCAAAACTGTATTGTTGCGATATTATTGGATGAAATAACATACAGAAATTGAACATTATTTATCTATTTATATACACATATAATTGTATACACCACATGTACCAAAATTGTGTAGAAAGAAAATGAGGCAAACCAATTTCTTCCCTTAATAGAATATAACTTCCATAAGAAAAAAAAATTCCTACATTATTTATCTCTAAAAAATCTCGAAGACTAAATAAACAAACATATATAGTGAGGATGGCAACTTTGCATCATTTTACAGAAACTGGTTTCCAAGAAAGACCATAGCTTAAATTAATTATTTTAACTACTCAGCCAACCAGAATTCCACTTCATTCATAAACACATATTGTATACATTAAATATATATTGTATACTTACATTACATACCTGTTAGAAGAAGAGTATCATTATATAATCCCGATAATATTGTTTAATTAAGGGACATTTTTCTTCATTACAATATTTTGAAAATATTGCTATGTATAATTTTTTGTAAATCTATAAACATAATTACAAACACCAAATATTGGGCAACCTTACAGTTAGAAGCTATGGCCAAAATATATTAATTTAACAGCCAAAACTTTTCATATTATCATGAAAATGTTACATTCTTTTCAGTAAAAATTATTAATGAGTTCACAGCAGCATATTTACTTTAACCAATTTCCATTTGGTTTTATTTCCAAAAGTAGTTGTATCAAGGACAGTTTTTGTCATTTCCATGTCTGCTTGTGTTTTCATCACTTGGCAATTTGTATGGATTACCCTGCCCTTCCCCAAAGAACAGTGAGGCTTGAATATAAATTAGGTCCTACAGCATTCTCTTTCAAGTGCAGGATCACTGGATTAATCTCTACATGAAACGGTCTGGTTGCAGAATGGAAGATCTTCCATGTGGACTAAGGCTGGCAAAGTCAATATATTTTAGCGGATTTATCATGACACCGTCTTCAAAAGTTTCTGCATAAGAACTCTGTGTGGTCTCTGCTAATCTAGTGACTTTGATTTTCTTTGATATTTAATTTAAACACAGCTTTATCTTGTATCTTTATGTTTTCTGGCAAACAAAGAACTAAAGAAACTGATCCCTTTGGGCCACTGCTTTTGGCAATAGACAGATTAGACTCAAAGCATGCACACCAGTTCCTTTTAGTGTTTATTCTGGCAATTATTGAAAGATGATGAAATATGTGCTATTAGGATTGCAGCAGATTTGAGGTTAATAGCAATGGTTAGACATTTTTCAAATAATACCATTTCTAAAAATACCTGATGAATGACGTGTGATACATAAACTCATCCTTTTGATATTTCTGTTTCTCTGTTGGTCAAAGGATACAAAATTTCAGTTTGACAGAAGGAATAAATTCAAGAGACCCAATAAGGTGACTATAGTTAAGAACAATGTATTGTATATTTAAAAATTGCTAAGAAAGTAGATTTTAAGAGTTCTTACCACACACATACAAAAAAAATAGTCTGTGAGGTAACGGAAAGGTAATTAGCTTGATTTAGCCACTCTGCAATGTATACATATGGCAAAATATACTTCATACCATAAACACATACAATTTTTAGTTTTTAGAAAAGTAAATGCTGCACACTGGCAGACATTAAAAATTTCTCTCTTGGTATGTTTTTTTTTTTAAAAAACAAAAGAATTATACAGAACATGCACAAAACAATAGGATGTTTTCTGAGAAACATAGTGATATACTCCAAACTCTCTATGTAAACTAAATACTAGTTTTCCCTGTTCATATTAGTAATATTGTTTACAGAAAGCACTAATTGTTGCATGATTTAATACTGCTAGTAGTCTTTTAATATTAATCGGTAGGCCGGGCACGGTGGCTCAAGCCTGTAATCCCAGCACTTTGGGAGGCCGAGACGGGCGGATCACGAGGTCAGGAGATCGAGACCATCCTGGCTAACACAGTGAAACCCCGTCTCTACTAAAAAATACAAAAAAATAGCCGGGCGAGGTGGCGGGCGCCTGTAGTCCCAGCTACTCGGGAGGCTGAGGCAGGAGAATGGCGTAAAACCCGGGAGGCGGAGCTTGCAGTGAGCCGAGATCTGGCCACTGCACTCAAGCCTGGGCGATAGAGCGAGACTCCGTCTCAAAAAAAAAAAAAAAAAAAAAAAAATATATATATATATAATATATATATATATATATATTAATAGGTAAGGACAATATCTAATGATGGCTTTTAAAAATGATTTGAAATAGAATAGTAAAGCAACTTTGGCCTGGATTTTTATCTAACACTCAAATTATTACTTCTTTACTTATTACCATTGTGATCTATAGAACAATGCCTGCGCCTGGCATTCACCCAGAGGAGATTCTCTAAGAATTAAATAATTAAAAATATAGTGTCTGAGACAGTTACAGCAACGGTTTAAAGGCAAATTCAGAACACAAAGGGAAATTTTAAGAAAAAATCAATTGGAAGAACAGAGCTTTAGAAAGACATTTTATGTGATAATGAAACTTACCTTTCTAAATCTTCAAAAGGTTTTCTACCCCTTTTTCTTCTATTGTACTTGTATATTTATTTTCTGATAAATGGATATGTTTTCTTCAGTCTTTCTGTTCCTCTTTCTCTTTTGTGAGCGTGTGTGTGCCCTTTTTTATTGTTATTATAAACATCACGTTCTAGGGTACGTGAGCACAACGTGCAGGTTTGTTACATATGTAAACGTGTGCCATATTCGTGTGCTGCACCCATTAACTCATCATTTACATTAGTTGTATCTCCTAATGCTATCCCTCCCCCCTCCCCCCACCCCACGACAGGCCCCAGTGTGTGATGTTCCCCTTCCTGTGCCCGAGTGTTCTCATTGTTCAATTCCCACCTATGAGTGAGAACATGTGGTGTTTGGTTTTCTGTTCTTGCTATAGTTGCCTGAGAATGATGGTTTTCAGCTACATCCACATCCCTACAAAGGACGTGAACTCATCTGGTTTTATGGCTGCATAGTATTCCATGGTGTATATGTGCCACAATTTCTTAATCCAGTCTGTCATTGGTGGACATTTGGGTTGGTTCCAAGTCTTTGCCATTGTGAATAGTGTCGCAATAAACATACGTGTGCATGTGTCTTTATACCAGCATGATTTATAATCCTTTGGGTATATACCCAGTAAAGGGATGGCTGGGTCAAATGGTATTTCTAGTTCTAGATCCTTGAGGAATCGCCACACTGTCTTCCACAATGGTTGAACTAGTTTACAGTCCCACCAACAGTGTAAAAGTGTTTCTATTTCTCCATATCCTCTCAAGCACCTGTTGTTTCCTGACTTTTTAATGATTGCCATTCTAACTGGTGTGAGATGGTATCTCATTGTGGTCTTGATTTGCATTTATCTGATGACTAGTGATGATGAGCAGAGAGTGTGTGTGTCTTTATAATTGCAGCTGGCTATGCGATATACAGAAAGACTCAATTGTTTTTGTTTTAATTAAATTATATATCTATTTCTTGGTAAAAGTAATTTAAAGCTTAATCTTTTAAAAATAATTATTTTTAGTTTTTTTTTCTTTTTGGATTTTGTCAGTGAAATATAGAACAACAAAAACCAAAAATGTTTTCACTCTGTACCAAATCACAATATTATTATTTAATGGAATTTATACACTAATTTTTTCATGATTAAAAACTACTCAGTATGGTATTCACAAATTTAAGTTTCAAAAAAAATCTTTATTAAGATTGAATAATATTATAGCTATCTTAGAATATTACTATGTGAAATAGCATACAATACATGAAGAGAATAGTCATAAATTTAAATAACGTTTATACAGTGAATATGATAAACCTTACTACTGGATTATTCACTCATGTCAATACATGAATGTAATTATAATCTGATAGCTTAAAGAAGGGATATTATATATTATTATTATATAAAATTAACTGCTTTCTCAGAGATGCAAACCATCACAAGCTACGCCAGAGGAATGGAACAGATTCTCCATCACAGCTCTCAAAAGGAGTCAACCCAGCAGACGTGAATCTCAGACATCTGGCTTCTAGAACTGTGAGGCAATGCATTTCTGTTGTTTAAGCCATCCAGTTTGTGGCACCTTATAAGGGCATCCCAAGCAAACTAACACAATTATTTATATGTCTCTTTAAATTGTTAAACAAGATGCACATTATTGTAAAGAGCAAAAATAATAGCAGAAATCCTGTTTTATTTCTGATCTTAAATGAAATTGGATGTGCCTGTTTTACTTCCATTAATTGAATTTTGTTATAATGTAAGGATCTATCATCCTCTTTTAAGAAAATTTAATCTGAATTAAATTTTGAAAATGTTCAAAGTTTTGCTATAAATATTGAAATTTATATTTGTTTTCTTCCTTCTGTAGTCCTTTGATATGATCATGTTAATGTTACACACACAACAGCGGCAACAACAACATGCCTCATTTACATAACCATTTTGCAATATCTAGGACAAACCTTGCCTGATCACAATATAAAAATTTAAAATGTATACATAAATATTTTAAAATTTATACTGGTAAATACAATAAGATTTTTACTTTTCATCCTGGTACTGTCTTTGCCTGGTTGTAGTGTCAAGGCTATATAATTACTATATACAATGAATAGTTGATTTGACTGTTTTTTTTTAAATTTTATTGGGACAAATTTACTCGACCATTTGATACAGCTCACCTTTGCAATCATCTTAGACTAGGTTGATTGTAGATATTCACTCTTTTTAGGCATTTTAAAGTTTTCTCTTTCCTTTTATGCTATTTTGGCAGTTTATATTTTTCAGGAATATTTCCCTTATATCTGTGCCTTCAAATGTATTGAAACATAATTTGTTGTAAAAGTATTTTATAATTATTTGATTTTCCTTTTACATAATTCTTGGGATTTCCCTGTTTTCAATCTGAGTTACATAAATTAAATTTCCTGTATATAACACTCTCCCAAAATTTGGTGACTTAAAACAAGCACCATTTATTTTCTCACAATTTAGTTGGTCAGCTATCAGTTCTAATGTATCTGTTAGCTAGAAAGATGTGTCTTTTGATAGTTCACACATCATTTATCAATTGGTAGGTTAATTGAGGCTGGATAATATGGGGAAAAGAAAGAGAGATCAGACTGTTACTGTATCTATATACAAAGAAGTAGACATAAGAGATTCCATTTTGTTCTGTATTTGAGATGCTGTTAATCTGTGACCATACCCCCAACCTTGTCCTTGCAAGAGACATGTGCTGTGGTGACTCAAGGTTTAGCGGATTTTGGGCTGTGCAGGGTGTGCTTTGTTAAACAAGTGTCTGAAGGTGGTATGCTTGAGAAAAGTCATCATCATTCTCTTAATCTCAAGTACCCAGGGACACGTACACTGCCAAAGGTCACAGGGACCTCTGCCTAGGAAAGCTAGGTATTGTCCAAGGTGTCTCCCCATGTGATAGTCTGAAATATGGCCTCATGGGAAGGGAAAGACCTAATCGTCCCCCAGCCTGACACCCGTGAAGCGTCTGTGCTGAGGAGGATTAATACAAGAGGAAAGAAGGCCTCTTGGCAGTTGAGATAGAGAAAAGCATCTGTCTCCTGCCCGTCCCTGGGCAATGGAACATCTTGGTGTAAAACCCGATTGTACGTTATATTTACTAAGATAGGAGAAGTGGGACTTGCTAGTGCAATGCTCCTCTTTATGCACTAAAAAGGTTTATGGAGATGTTTACATATGCATATCAAAGCACAGCACTTTTCCTTAAACTTATTCATGTCACAGAGATCTTTATTCATATGTCTTACTGCTGACCTTCTCCCTACAATGATCCTATTATCCTGCCACTTCCCTTTTTCTAAGATGGTAAAGACAATGATCAATAAATACTAAGGGAACTCAGAGACGGGTGCCGGCGTGGGTCCTCTGTAAGCTGAGCACCGGTCCCCTGGGCCCACTTTTTCTTTCTCTATACTTTGTCTCTGTGTCTCATTTCTTTTCTCAAGTCTCTCATTTCACCTAACGAGAAACACTCACAGGTGTAGAGGGGCAGGTCACCCTTCAGGATAATCTGAAATAATCTCATTCATATATTAGGAGTTTAGTGGCTGTCATCTAAGTAACTTGGTTGGCCTCCACATAGCCCCTGATTCTCCACTAGCTTATTCAAAGAGCAGAAAAGAAGCATATTAAAACATACAAGGGCTTTTTGTGTGTGTGTATTATTACTTTTAAATGTGTTAAAATACATGTAACATAAAACTTACTATATTACCCATCTTAAGTGTAATGTTCAGTGGCATTAAGCATATTCACTTTGTTGTGTTAATATCTGTAACACATAGTATTATACATCAAATGTTGTGTATGTATGAAATATATATGTTATATGCCACATAGTTTTATATTAGGTTTTTGTATTAGTCAGGGATCACTAGAGGGACAGAACTAGTAAGATATATGTATATTCAAAAGGGAGTTTATTAAGGATAATTGACTCACACAATCACAAGGTGAAGTCCCACAATAGGCCATCTATAAGCTGAGGAGCAAGGAAGCCAGAAGTGGCTCAGTCTAAGTCTCAAAACCTCAAAAGTAAGGAAGCCAACAGTGCAGCCTTCAGTCTGTGGCCGTAGGCCCAAGAGAGTTTGGCAAACCATTGGCATAAGTCCAAGAGACCAAAAACCAAAGAACCTGGATTCTGATGTTCAAGGGTCAGAAGCATCGAACATGGGAGAAAGATGAAGACCAGAAGACTCAGCAAGTCAGCTCCTTCCACCTTCTTCTACCTGCTTTTTGTAACTGTGCTGGCAGCTAATTAGATGGCACCCATCCTGGTTGAGAGTGAGTCTGCCTCTCCCAGTTCATGGATTCGAATGTGAATCTCCTTTAGCAACACACTCACAGACACACCCAGGAACAACACTTTGATCCTGGAATCCAATCAAGTTGACTCTTAATATTAACCGTTACAGTGTGTAAGAAGTTTTGAGAACTAGTGGAGGAAGCAAAGAATAACAAAACTTTCTATGCACAATATATTATACTATTATCTGTTAATATTACTGTGTGTTTCTCTTTTTATTCCAACAGTTTCCATAAAGAATTTATCAAAACTTCAAAATAAATATTTGCAAACACTTTTTCTTTGGAGAAAATCGATAGGGCAAGAAGAAAAGATGCAGAGTAGGGAAGATATAGATATATACTCATTTGACATCACAGTCTTGTCAATTATCACTTTACATATTATAATGTTAATGCATGATCATGAACATTATATCTTCTTTATCTGCTTCTCCATTAGCCTTATGTGTTAGCTTATTGAGACTACAACAACAAAGTATCATAAATTAGGTGACTTAAAACAACAGAAATGTATTGTTTCCCCCTTCTAGATACTAGATGTCTGAAATCATAGTGCTGGCAGGACAATGCTTCCTCTAAGAGTCTGAGTAAAATTCCCCCTTGCTTTATTTCTGGTTCCTGGTGGTGTCTCATCAAACCTTGGTATTCTTTGACTTAAAGTTGTATCACACAAATCTTTGTTTCTGTTTTCCCATGGTATTCTTCCTGTGTGTCTTTGTCTTTACATCACCTTCTTATAAAAACATCTGTCATATTGGATTAGGGTATGTCCTACTAACCTCATATTAACTGGATTTCATCATCAAAGATCCTATTTCCAAATAAGGTTACATTATGAGATACTGGGAATGAGGATTTCAACAAATAATTTTGGAGAACACAATGTGACATATAATACTCTAATATAGTGTCTAAACCTCAGCACAATTGACATTTTGACTGAAGTAAGTCTTTGCTTTGCAAGCTATTCTGAGCATTGTAGGAGATTTAACAGAATCCTTTTCCTCAATCTACCAGAGGTCAGAAATATGCCTCTACTCCCCACTGTGATGATCAAAGATGTCTCAAAATGTTGCCAAATATTTCCTGTGGAATAAAATTTTACCTCGTTGAAAATATATATATGTGTGTGTGTGTGTATCTTCTCCCTTATTTTTGTTTTATTGCCTAAAATTTTGATCTGATATAAAAAGATTATATAAGCTGTCTTAAGATTCATGTTTAATTATTATATTTTTTCTGTCCTTCAGTTTCAGCCTGAACAGAATTAGCTATACTTATGTAAAATAAAATGGACATTAAATAACCTACAAGAAAAGATAAGAAGGGATCTATTCAGCAAGATGATATAACAATTGTAAATATATATGTACTCTACTCTGAAGGACTTATATATATATATATATATATATATATATATAGAAAATGTTATTATATATAAAGAAATAGACTGCAGTACAATAATAGTTGGGAATTTTATCATCCCACTTTTAGCAATTAATAGATCATCCAGACAGAAAATCAACCAGGAAAATTGGATTTAAACTATACTCTAGACCTAAAAAAATTTAATAAGCATTAATAGAAGTATTTATCCAATAGCTCCAGAATACACAGTCTTCTTAACTACACATGGAACATTCTCCAGAATAGATCATATGTTATGACACAAAACAAATATTAACAAATTTAAGAAAATAGAGACCATATCAAGTATCTTTTCTGGTCACAATATTCAGAAATCAATAACAAGAGGAACTACAGAAAATACACACACACATGGATATTAAAAAACACACTCCTAAATAACAATTAGGTCAATACAAAGTTAAAAGGAAAGTTAAAAAATGGAAACAAATAAAAATAATAAGCAAAACATACTAAAACCTATTGGTTATGGCAAAGGTAGTTGTAATAGGAAAGTTTATAGCAATAAATGCCAACATCAGCAAAGAAAAGCAATTTTTAAAAAACAACCTAACATTGTATCTCAAAGAACTAGAAAAAGGAGAACAAACAAAACCCTGAATTAGTGGAAGAGGGAAAACAATAATGAACAGAGCAAAAATAATTAAAATAGAGACTAAAAATAACACAAAAAAATCATAGAGAGCTTTTTTCTGAAAAATAGACAAAGTTGGCAGACCACTAGCAAAAGTAAGAAAAAGGGATTAAAGAAGAGAAATCAGAGATAAAAAAGGAGTCATTACCATTAATTCCACAAAAATACAAAGGATCATGACTGAACTCTTATGGACAACGCTATGAACACAAATTGGATAACTTAGAAAAAATGTGATAAAATTCTGGACATATATAACCTACCAAAAATGAACTGCAGAGAAATGAAAAATCTGAAGAGACCATAATGAGTGAAAATATGTAATCAGTAACAAAAAGTCTCCCATGAAAGAAAAACCTGATGGCTTAACTGCCAAACACTTAAGAACCAAATCTAATTCTTCTGAAACTATTTCAGAAAATTGAAGAAGAGGGGATACTTCCAAACTCATTTTATGGGGTCAGTATGATTCTAATACCAAAAACACACAAGGAAACAACAAAAAGGAAAACTACAGGTCAATATGACTGATGAACATAGATGCAAAAATCTTTAACAAAATACCAGCAAACCAAGTTTAACAATCCACTATAAAAGTCATTCATTAGGATCAAGTGGAATTTATCTCAGGAATGTAAGGATGGTTTAGTATACACAAATCAATAAACGTAATATAGGGCATTGATAGAAAGAAGAATAATACAATATGATTATTTCAAAAAATGCAGAAGAAACATTTGAAAAAATTTAACCTCACTTCATGTTAAAAACTGCAATAAATTAGACTTAATAGGTATGTAACTCAACACAATAAAGGTCATATAAAAAAACACACGGCTGACATAGGAAAAGGAAAAAGTTGAAAGCTTTCCCTCTAAGATCTAGAGCAAGACAAAAATGCCCAGTTTCACCACTTATATTCAACATAGTACTGGAAAACCTTGCCAGAGCAATTCAGCAAGAGAAAGAAATGAAAAACATCCAGATTGGAAAAGAGGAAGTCAAATCGTCCCTGTTTGCAGATGACATGAGCTTATATATAGCAAATTCTAAAAATGATGTCAAATACCTCTTGTAACTCATAAACACAATCAATAATTTTGCAGGATACAAAATTAACATTCAAAAATTGGTATATTTTATATATACAGGTAGTAAACTATTTGAAAATAGAAGTCGCAAAAAAAAATCAATTTTAAGTAAATGCAAAAAAAGGAAAAAATTTAACCAAGGAGATGAAAGATCTCTGCTCTGAAATCTATAAAATACTGATGAAAGAGATTGAAGAGGATAAAAATAAATGAAAAGATATCCCATATTTATGAACTGGAAAAATTAATATGGTTAAATGGCCATGCACCCACAAAGCTATCTACAGATTCAATATAATCTCTATTACAATACCAATGACACTCTACACAGAAGTAAAAAGTTAAGGCCAGGTACAGTGGCTCATGCCTGTAATTCCAACCCTTTGGGAGGCCGACGCAAGTGCATTACCTGAGGTCAGGAGTTCGAGAGGAGCCTGGCCAACGTGCAGAAACCGTGTCTCTACTAAAAACATACAAATTAGTTGGGGAAGGTGGTGCGTGCCTATAATCCCAGCTACTTCAGGGGGTTGAGACAGCAGGAGAATTGCTTGATCCCGGCAGGCAAGGTTGCAGTGAGCTGAGATCAGGTCACTGCACTCTAGCCTGGGCAACACAGTAAGACTCTGTCTCAAAAAAACAAACAAACAAAAAACAAATAAAATTTTTATGGGACTACAAAAGTCTATAAACAGCCAAAGCAAAAAGACCAAACCTGGAGAAATCACACTACACTACCTGATATTAAAATATCCTGTAATGCTATTGAGAGGTGAAGTCAGCTGGACTTCCTGAGTTGAGTGAGGACTTGGAGAACTTTTCCATCTTTTTTTTTTTTTTTTTTTTTTTTTTTTTTTTTTTTTTTTTTGAGACGGAGTCTTGCTCTTTCGCCCGGGCTGGAGTGCAGTGGCCGGATCTCAGCTCACTGCAAGCTCCGCCTCCCAGGTTTTACGCCATTCTCCTGCTCAGCCTCCGAGTAGCTGGGACTACAGGCGCCCGCCACCTCGCCCGGCTAGTTTTTTTGTATTTTTAATGGAGACGGGGTTTCACCGTGTTAGCCAGGATGGTCTCGATCTCCTGACCTCGTGATCCGCCCGTCTCGGCCTCCCAAAGTGCTGGGATTACAGGCTTGAGCCACCGCGCCCGGCGAACTTTTCCATCTTGTTAGAGGATTGTAAATGCACCAATCAGCACTCTGTGTCTAGCTAAAGCATTGTAAATGTACCAATCAGCGCTCTGTAAAATGGACCAATCAGCAGGACGTGGGTGGGGTCAAATAAGGGAATAAAAGCTGGCCACCCACACTAGCAGCAGCAACCCACTTAGGTCCTCTTCCACCTGTGGAAGATTTGTTCTTTCGCTCTTCACAATAAATTTGCTGCTGCTCATTCTTTGGGTCTGCAGTACCTTTATAAGCTGTAACACTCACCGCCAGGGTCTGCGGTTTCATTCTGAAGTTAGGGAAACCACAAATCCACCAGGAGGAACAAACAACTCCGGACACGCCACCTTTAAGACCTGTAACATTCACTGCAGTCTGCGGCTTCACTCCTGAAGTCAGCGAGACCACGAACCCACTGGAAGGAGGAAACTGCCAAAGGAACAAACTCCAGATGCACCATCTTTAAGAGCTGTATCACTCACCGCAAATGTCCACGGATTCATTCTTGAAGTCAGCAAGACCAAGAACCCAGCAGAAGGAATAAATTCTGGACCCACTATAGTAACCAAAAGAACATGAAATTGGCATGAAACTAGACACAATGATCTATGAAAAAGAATAGAGAATTCAAAAATAAATCTACACATCTACAGTCTACTGATTATTTGCAAAGGTGCCTTTTCAAAAACGTGCCGTATTGTGGAAAAAACAGCTTCCTCAATAATTGGTACCTAAAAAATTGGAAATGCACATGTAGAAAAATAAAGTTGGAACCCTATCTTTCACCATGTACAAAAATCAGCTCAAAGTGAATTACGAACTTAAATATAAGACTTGCAAATATGAAACTACTAAAGAAAACATAGGGGAAATGTTTCATGTCTTTGGACTACACAAGAATTTTTGGTATAAGATCTCAAAAGCATAAGCAACAAAAGCAAAAGTAGACAAGAATGATTTTAACTAACCAAAAATCTTCTGTACAGCAATGGAAACAATTACTAAAATGAAGCAACCTGCAGAATGGGACAATATTTGCAAACTATACATCTGAGAAGGGGTAAATATCCAGAATAAATAAGAAACCCAAACATCTCAATAGCAAAAGCACATAATTATTTTAAAAATGGGCAAAAGACCTTAACAGATATTTATCAAAAGAAGACATAAAAATTTCCAATACTTATATGAAAAAATGTTCTTTAATAATTATCAGGGAAATGAAAATCAAAATCACAGTGAGATACCACCTCACTATGTATATATGTGTGAGAATTTTGAATGTTTCCACCACAAAGAAATGATAAATGTTTGAGGTGAAAGATATGATAATTATACTGATTAAATCCTTGCAAAATGTATGCACGTATCCACACATTACACTCTACCCCATAACTATATACGATGTTATGTGTTAATTAAAAATATGAATAAAATAAATTAATGTACTGCAACATACAGCAGAATTTGCCAGAAATTGGAGGAAGGTGTGTAGCTAAGAAAGAAGAAATGGAAAAGGGGACACAGGAGCGTTTTAGGGTGATAGAAATGTAATATATCTTGTTTCAATGTTTGATAATACAGGTATTTTGAAGCAGGTTCACCATGCACTAAGTATCAATCCATTTATAGGAAACAAAGCATCACATGACAAATTAAGTGAAGCAAATTTCTTACTCACAGAGAGGAAGCAAGGGACAAGAGAAGCCTAGAATTCCTGGTGAGTCAGTTTTCCAAGGCTCAGGAAAGCCATCCAAAGAAAATAGAATCTCACCTGTGCATGTTCCTCATTGCACTGCTGCTGAAGAACCCCAGAAAGCACTCCCTTCTGGGTTATATACCCTGGCAATAATTGGCATTGTTGGGCTAAAGTTTGGCAGGACATCCTGTTCCAGAAGCAAGGAGAACAGAGTCCAGCCAGCCTGCTCTGGACAGTTCCTATTTGTCTCAGGATGCTTCATTCATAGCAAATGTTACAATTATTCTGAGAACTACAAGCAAGAAAGACGAGGGAGAACTGGGTCAGTTAAGGTAATCTAGGGACCTGTCCTGCAGGTATATATGATTGTCAAAACATTGATATAAACATTCAAGGTATATGCATTTTATTGTAAAATAAATAAATGCTATTTATTGCACATCTATTAATATGTTATTTTATATGTATTGCATATTATAGTATATTTTTATCAAAATCATGAGCAACTTTACAAAACTCAGCATTATTTTAGATCCAGGTCAAAATCCAGTTGTTCTTCAAAATATTCTCCAAATATTTGGCCTGCACTGGTCTCTTTCCCTTCTATAGACCCCTATCTATGCCATAAATGTAAACATAATATTTTATTTATTTTTATGTTATCAGCATAACTTTTGGGAGAATATAATACTTCACATTTTGTATAACATTATATTAAGAGCTACATTTAAATTTTTGTCATTTTAATTTATAAGATTTATTAAAATATTAAGTGATTAATAAAATTAATTTTTCAAAAGTGATCTACATAAATTTTAAAACTTACACCTTCATAAGTTTCTTTTAATTTTTTTTCCCAAATCTTATCAGGTACACTATATCATTTAGAGTTAACAGGTAATCCATCTAAAATTTTACTCTGTGAGTTTTGTTTGTGGTATAATCATTTTCTAGTTTCAAAGTTAATTTTTCACTGTGGGAATTTAGATGTGCTTTGACATTAAATGCAATCAATCTTTTTTTTCATGTTAAGCTTGGATATTAGTATAATTCTGAAATTAACACCCAGAAATCCATGAGTGATCATACTTGCCAACTATCTCTTGATACTACAGTCCTTGATTTGTGCAACATGAAAATATTCAGCAGTAATAACTAGTAAAACTAATTTTCTCCCAAAGTTCCACTGAGCTTATACTAAGTCATTGTTCTTCTATAGTCCAGATCTGTTCCCATGTGTGGATTAATTGACATCATCAATATTTAGGTGCTGAAAATATATCATGTTGCAGAGCAGGTATACAAGAATAATAGATTACCATACTGGAAAGATTTTACGTTGATTAAAATACTACTGCAAATAAAATGGAGGTGATAAAAACATTTTTAAATGTTTCCATTGAAGAGATATTCAAGAAATGAAATCTGTATCATACTTACAGCCAGGATCTCTTTACCTTTCACATTTTAAATAAATGCACATTAACACATTTACAAATTATTTAAACATTTATTTTCACATACTTCATTTTCCCCAAACCTATCAGTCTTTGTATTTTGATATGATTGTTTTCACAGTGTTAAAATTCTGGCATCAGAGCAGATGGAATCAGTTTAGTGTCACCTGCTTCTAATATTTAATTCAGTGAATATTCAAGGAATAAGGATGCAAGAAGATAACTTTGACTTTGCTTAGAAGTATAAGCTTAATTTACTTTAATAAAATATGAGAAGTATAATCATAAGAAAATCTAACAAATTAATTGTGAAGATTTTACACTGCTGTCATAACTTTGTGTGGCTAAAATCAAAATCTGTTTGTCCAATTCCAAAGTCAGATTACAGCTTGGAAAGTATGTGCTGATCTGCAAGAAACTGTTGCAGAAATAAGATACTCTTGTTATGATTCTATGCTAAAAATGAACCTTATTTAAAAATAAATAGCACAGATATAAACAGAAATCAGGAAAACAATTTGATACTTAAGCAAAGATTGTATTCAATAATTGTTTCACTAAATAAATATTGATTTTTAAGAGTTTTTGACAAGAACAAGCATAGCACACCAAAAACATTCTAAAATTGAATTGAAAAAAGACAGTGAACATAAGCAAAATGAAAAATTCAAAGATAAAAATATATTTTTCCATGTGTTGTTTTATAGAGTAATGTTCATAAACTGTTGTAGAAGAAGAATATAGAGGATATATGAAGGCACAATAAACTAATTTACAGATTATTAATCAACATAATCTCACTCTTTTCAACACACATTTAAACACCTGTTCTGTAACAGATTCTGGGACTGGCTTTGAGAAAAAAGGAGTCCAATAAATGCTCTCAAGGAATTTACCTTCTAGTTGGGGTGAGCAATACAATACACATATTAAAGAAGACTAAAAAAACCCCTGGTAGACACATGCATGAGGGTATTTTGGACATTTAGCAGAGGAAACTCTACTTTTGCTATGATAAAAGAGCAATCAAGACATGCATGTGGAGGTGATTTCAATGAACAGTAGATGTCTAATAAGAAAAGAACAAATGAGTCCAGGTAGTGAGAAGTGCACCATAAAGCAATGCAGCCATAAAAAGGAATGAGATCGTGTCCTTTTCAGGGACATAGATGGAGCTGGAAGCCATTATGCTCAGCAAACTAACACAGGAACAGAAAACCAAACATGGCATGTTCTCACTTATAAGTAGAAGCTGAACAATGAGAACACATGGACACAAAGTGGGGAACAGCACACTGAGGCCTGCTGGGTCGTGGGAGTAGGGAGATCATCAGGAAGAATAGCTAATGGACGCTGGGCTTAATACCTAGGTGATGGGTTGATCTGTGCAGCAAGCCACCATAGCACATGCTTTTCTATGAGAAAAAAAAGTACATCCTGCGCATGTGCCCCAGAACTTAAGATAAATGTTGAAGAAAATAATGTAGAGGTGGTAGTATTATTATGCATTTGGAAACATTCAAGGGCTATTATGTGCTCCAGTGAAGGGTATATAAAGCAAGAGTGAAAGATACACTAGAGAGGTAGGCAGGATTGAGATGATTAAATGCCTTATGTACAAAGCCAGTGTATTTGTACTTACTAAGGTAAAATTTATTTTTAAAAGATTGAAGTCAAAAATTGAAATACTGGGCCGGGCGCGGTGGCTCAAGCCTGTAATCCCAGCACTTTGGGAGGCCGAGACGGGCGGATCACGAGGTCAGGAGATCGAGACCATCCTGGCTAACACGGTGAAACCCCGTCTCTACTAAAAATACAAAAACTAGCCGGGCGAGGTGGCAGGCGCCTGTAGTCCCAGCTACTAGGGAGGCTGAGGCAGGAGAATGGCGTAAAAAACCCAGGAGGCGGAGCTTGCAGTGAGCTGAGATCCGGCCACTGCACTCCAGTCCGGGCGACAGAGCGAGACTCCTCCTCAAAAAAAAAAAAAAAAAATTGAAATACTGTTTTCTTGTTTTAGAAATACATTTCTGGCAACAATGGAGAAGAATGATAGGAAGAGAATCATACTGGAATTGTATAATCCATTGGAAGTTTGTTGTAATGAAGGCAAGAAGAAAAATGACCTTGAAGTAAATCATAATGAAGGAAAGGAGAGATGAGTTTACCAAATATAATATCAGAATTGTTCTATAAATTTCATTTCTGCTTTAGCAGACATAAGGAGCACCATTTATTACAGTAGGAACAGAGGCAACAGTTACGTGGGTGGATGGCAGGGATAGAAAAGATTTTATCTTTGATACATTGAATTTGACATGCTTTTTGAAAATCTTCAGATGGTGATGTACAGTAAGTTGTTGAATCTTTATTTTCCAAACATCTACACATACACAGCACACATACATACACACAAATACATGTTCATTTAAAGCTCATCACATTTGTAATCTTTAAAAATTTATATTTCTTAAGTACTGCTCTGATCAGATCAGGGCTTAAGTGGGAGAAATCAAAACTAAAAGGAGATGATCTACTACAGTACTAAACTTTACATGAGAAGTATTCATATTATGGTGTAAGATGTAGAAGTTCATGGCAAGCCAGCACTCTTAATGCAACTGCTACAAAAGACAAATAAATAAACTCTATAACTATATATTTTGAAAACTTTGAAGAACTATTAGATAAATCAGGAAAAGATAAACTTAAAATCTTGCAGCATTTACCCTTATTTAGTATTGGCAGAAGCCAGGTTTTGCCTAGGCATAGAGCCTTTATGGTCAGAAAACCACAACAAAACAGTAATAATCTGATAGGTGGGCAGGGCTGGTATGAAAGATTGGAACTATTCAGAACCCCAAATTCATAATTGGTTCTCACAACTAAACATTTGCCGATTTCTGAGGACAGATGAGAATGCTAAAATGCTAACAGGCAGAGCTGGCAAAGTGAAGGGAAGTCTCCCACAGTCTCATGTTACTTGCAAAACAAAGTTCCATTAAAAAGAAGAAGATGGCTCTCAACAAACTAGTAATAGGAAAATGGTGGATAGGAGGCAGGGCTAACTTGCAACTCCCATTTAGACAGAGAGTAGCTTGTGGAGATTCACATTGTGAACTTTTGCTCCAGGAACTACTGCAGGAACATACCAGGAAAGACAAGAGAATCCACAGGCCCTTTGAAGGAAGCAGATTGTTCCTGCAAGGCCTGGGAGACAGCCCAAACACTGTGAGTGCTCAAAGTATGAAAGTGGGAAAAGAGGATCTTCCACCCCCAAATATACCTCCTCACTGGGGAAACTGAAGGTCCAGATCATGGGAGAAAAATTTGACCTTACCTAGAGCTGAGATAATTTAGAGAGCAAAACAAAATACAAGACTAGAGAAAGCAGCAGGAAAAGCCCTATGGGCTCTTCCTGGTGCCCAAGGAAGGCATTTCTGATGTTGTTTCGCAGGGGTCCTTAGGTAGAGGTGCTAGAGGAACTGGAAAAAGGTCACAGGGAGAAGGAATGCTCCAGCTGAACTTGGTAACAATTCCAACTGAACATGAAGTTTCTTAAACAGAATTCTGGGGAGGCAGCGAATCTGGTGTGCAGACATGGGCAGGCGGGGAGACACAGAAGCTCACAGCTGTGCTTGACCACTGCCTGGAAACAAACGCAGTGCAGTTAGGGGTGGGGTACAGTGGGAGTGAGAACAGCCTTTTGGATTGCATGGGAGCTGAGTGAGGCTTGTAACTGCTGGCTTTACCCCACTTTTTTGGTGACCTGCTTGACACAGCAGAGGCAGCCATAATCCTCTTGGGAACACAACTTCGTTGACCTGAGACCATAAACCCCATCCTTCACAGCAGACACAGTAAGGCCCACCCAAGGAGAATCTGAGCTCAGACACACCTAACATTACAGGACTCTGTGCAGACACACACCAGTACCAGCCTGGAACCTGGTAGCCCCACTGGGTAGCTAGATCCAGAAGAGAATTAATGATCACTACAGTTTGGCTCTCAGGAAGCCATGTTCCTAGTACTACATCAAGGAAACACATAATAGGACAAAAAGATCTGAACATCATCCCTTGAGCCCGAGGTCTTCCCTCTGACACAGCCTACCCAAAAGAAGAAGAACCAGAAAATTCTAGTAATATGACAAAACAACCTTCTTTATCACTCTCAAAAAATCTTACTAATTTACTAGCAGTAGATCCAAACCAAGAATAAATTCCTGATTTGCTAGAAAAATAATTCAGAAGGTCAATGATTAAGCTAATGAAGGAGGCACCAGAGAAAGGTGAAATCTGACTTAAACAAATCCAAAAAACGGTACAAGTTATGAGGGGAGAAATCTTCAGTGAAATAGGTAGCAAAAATGAAAAAAAGGCCAGGCGCGGTGGCTCAAGCCTGTAATCCCAGCACTTTGGGAGGCCGAGACGGGTAGATCACGAGGTCAGGAGATCGAGACCATCCTGGCTAACACCATGAAACCCCGTCTCTACTAAAAAATACAAAAAAAAAAAAACTAGCCGGGCGAGGTGGCGGGCGCCTGTATTCCCAGCTACTCGGGAGGCTGAGGCAGGAGAATGGCATAAACCCGGGAGGCGGAGCTTGCAGTGAGCTGAGATCCGGTCACTGCACTCCAGCCTGGGCGACAGAGCGAGACTATGTCTCAAAAAAAAAAAAAAAGAAAAAGAAAAAAAAAATCACAACTTCTGGAAATCAAAGACTCACTTAGAGAAATGCAAAGTGCATTGTAAAGTCCCAGCAATAGAATCAAACAAGCAGAAGAAAGAACTTCAGAGCACAAAGACAAGGTTTTTGTAATAACCCAATACAACAAAGACAAAGAATTTTAAAAAATTAAAAAAGCCTCCAAGAAGTTTGGGATTATGCTAAATGACCAAACCTGGTAATAATTGATGTTCCTGAGGAAGAAGAGAAACCTAAAAGCTTGGAAAACATATTTTGGGGGGATAATCAAGGAAAAGTTTTGCAACCTTGCAAAAAACTTCCAATACAAGAAGACATAGACATTCAAGTACAAGAAGCTCCAAGAACACCCGGGAAATTCACTGCAGACAGATCATTACCTAGGCACATAGTCATCAAGTTATCTAAAGTCAAGATGAAAAAAAGAACATTAAGAGTTGTGAGGAAAAAGTACAAGGTAACCTATCAAGGAAAACCTGTTAGATTAACAGCAGATTTCTCAGCAGAAACCCTACAAGCTAGAAGGAATTGGAGCCTTATCTGCAGCCTCCTGAACAAAACAATTATCAGTCAAGAAGTTTGTGTCCAGTGAAACTATGAAGAAATGATACAGTGTTTTTCAGAAAAACAAATGCTGAGCGAATTTGCCACTAACAAGCCAGCACTACAAGAACTGCTAAAAGAAGCTCTAAATATTGAAACAAATCCTCAAAATATGTCAAAACAGAACCTCCTTAAAGCATAAATCTTACAGAACCTATATAGCAACACAATAAAAAAAGAAAGGAAAAAAATATGGTATTTAGGCAACAAAGAGCATGTTTAATAGAATAGTACCTCACATCGCAATACTAACATTGAATATAAATAGCCTAAATGTTCCACTTAAAAGAACAGAATGGCAGAATGAATAATAATTCAACAACCAAGTATCTGCTGCCTTCAAGAGACTCACCTAACAAACAAGGACTCACATAAACTTAAGATAAAGGGGTGGAAAAAGACATTCCATTCAGATGGACACCAAAAATGAGCAGGAGTAGCTACTCTTATGTCATACAAAACAAACTTTAAAACAACAGTGGTTAAAAAAGACAAAGAGGGACATTATATAATGATATCAGGACCCTGTCCAACAGGAAAGTATCACAATCCTAAATATGTATGCACTAATACTGGAGCTTCCAAACTTATAAAACAATTACTACTAGACCTAAGAAATGAGATAGCAACACAGTAATAGTGGGGGACTTTAATGCTCCACTGACAGCACTAGGCAGGTCATCAAGTCAGAAAATCAACAAAGAAACAATGGATTTAAACTATACCCTAGAACAAATGAACGTAACAGATATTTACAGAACATGCTATCCAATAACCACAGAATACACATTCTGTTCAGCAGAGCATGGAACATCCTACAACACAGACCATATGATAGGCTACAAAACAAGTCTCAATAAATTTAAGAAAATTGCAATTATATCAAGTACTCTTGCTGACCACAGTGGAATAAAATTGGATATCAACTCCAAAAGGAACCTTCAAAACTATGCAAATACATGGAAATTAAATAACCTGCTCCTAATGATCATTGGATTAATACTAAAATCAAGATGGAAATTTTAAAAAATTTGAATTGAATGGTAGTAGTGACACAATCCATGAAAACCTCTGGGACACAGCAAAAGCAGTGCTAAGGGGAAAGTTCATAGCCTTAAATGCATACATCAAATGTTTGAAAGAGCACGAATAGGCAATCTAAGGTCACACCTCAAGGAACCTAGAAAAACAAGAACAAACCAAACCCAAACCCAGCAGAAGAAAAGAAATAACAAGATTAAATCAGAACTAAATGAAACTAAATAAAACAAACAAACAAAAGTTACAAAAGATAAATGAAACAAAAAGCTGGTTCTTTGAAAAGATAAATAAAACTGACAGATCGTTGGTGAGATTAACCAAGAAAAGAAGAGAGAAGATCCAAATAAACGTGATTAGAAATTAAATGGGAGATACTTTAACTGACACCACAGAAATACAAATGATCATTCAAGGCTACTGTGAACACCTTTACACACATAAACTAGCAAACCTCAGGGAGATGTATAAGTTCCTGGAAATATGCAACCCTCCTAGCTTAAATCAGGAAGAATTAGAAATCCTGAACAGACCAATAAAAGCGACAAGATTTAAATGGTAATAAAAAAAAATTGCCACCATAAAACAGTTCAGGACCGGAAAGATTCACAACTGAATTATATCAGACATTCAAAAAAGAATTGGTAGAAATCCTGATCACACTATTCCACAAGACAGAGAAAGAGAGAATCCTACCTAAATTATTCTATGAGGTTGGTATCACCCTAAACCAGGGAAGGACATAACAAAAAAAGAAAACTACAGACCAATATCCCTGATGAAAGTATATGCAAAAATAGTCAAAAAAACACTAGCTAACCAAATTCAATAGCATATCAAAAAAGGTAATCCACCATGATCAAGTGGGTTTCATACCATGGATGCAGGGGCGGTTTAACATCCGCAAGTTAATAAATGTGATACACCCCACAAACAGAATTAAAGCAAAAAATAACATATCATCTCAATAGATGCAGAAAAAACACTTGACAAAATCCAGAATCCTTTATGATTAAAACCCTCAGCAAAATCAGCACAGAAGAGATATTACGTAATAAAAGCCATTTATGACAAACCCACAGCCAACATACTACTGAATGGAGAAAAATTGAAAGCATTCCCTCTGCGAATTGGAACAAGACAAGGATTCCCACTCTTACCACTTCTATTCAACACAATACTGGAAGTCCTAGCCAGAAGAGGCAGACAAGAGAAAGAAATACAGGGCATCCAAATTAGTAAAGAGGAAGTCAAAATGTCACTTGACATGTTGATATGATCTTATACCTAGAAAACATTAAATACTCTTCCAAAAAGCTCCTAGAACTAATAAATGGATTCAGCAAAGTTTCAGATTAAAAAATTAATGCACACAAATCAGTAGCTCTGCTATACACCAATGGCGACCAAGCTGATAATCAAATCAAGAACTCAAACCTTTTTATAATAGTGGCAAAAAAAAAAAAAAAAGCATATTAGAAATATACCTAACCAAGAAGGTGAAAGACTTTTAGAAGGAAAACTACAAAACACTGCTGAAAGAAATCACAGATAACACAAACAAATAGAAATACAACCTATGCTCATTGACAGGTAGAATCAGTATTGTGAAAATGACCATACTGCCAGAAGCAATCTATAAATTCAATGCAATTCTCATCAAAATACCATCATTCTTCACAGAATTAGAAACGACAATCTGAAAATTTATATGCAACCAAAAAAGAGCCCGCATAGCCAAAGCAAAGCTAAGCAAAAAGAACATTTCTGGACGCAGCACATTACTTGACTTCAAACTGTACTATAAGGCCATAGTCACCAAAACGGCATGGTACTGGTATAAAAACAGGCACATAAACCAATGGAACAAAATAGAGAACCCAGAAATAAAGCCAAATACAGCCAACTGATCCTCAACAAAACAAGCAAAAACATTAAGTGGGGAAAGGACATCCTATTCAATACATAGTGCTGGGATAATTGGCAAGCCACACTTAAAAGAATAAAAGTGGATCCTCATCTCTCACCTTATACCAAATTCAACCCCAGGTGGCTCAAGGACTTAAATCTAAGACTTGAAACCCTACAAATTATCTCACCTTATACAAAATTCAGCCCCAGATGGCTCAAGGACTTAAATCTAAGACCTGAAATCATACAAATTCTAGAAGATAAATTCTGGCAAAACCCTTCTGACATTAGCTCAGACACAGACTTCATGACCAAGAACCCAAAAACAAATGCAGCAAAAACAATGATAAATAGGTGGGACTTAATTAAACTAAAACGTTTCTGCATAGCAAAAGAAACAATCAGCAGAGTAAACAGACAACACACAGTGTTGTAGAAAACCTTCACAATCTACACATCTGACAAAGGACTAATATCCAGAATCTACAAGGAACTCAAAGAAATTAGCAAGAAAAGCCCAAACAATCTCATCAAAAAATGGACTAAGGACATGAACAGACAATTTTCAAAATAAGATATATAAATTGCTATGAAACATATCAAAATTCTCAGCATCACCAATCATTAGAAAATCAAAACCACAATGTGATGCCAACTTACTCCTGCAAGAAAGGCCATAATTTAAAAAAAAAAATAGATGTTGGCAGGAACTCAGTGAAAAGAGAGAACTGTGACAGCACTGATGGAAATGTAAATTAGTACAACAACTGTGGAAAACAGTGTGTATATTCCTTAAAGAACTAAGAACTGCAAGCAGAACTACCTTTTGATCCAACAATTCCACTACTGGGTATCTACCCAAAGGAAAAGAAGTCATTATACAAAAAAGATACTTGCACATGTATGTTTATAGCACACAATAACCAATTGCAAAAATGTGTAACCAACTCAAATGTCCATCAATCAATGAGAAATTGTGATGTGTATATATATATCACTATATATATTTTTATAGTGTGTGTGCATATATGTATATATCACTATATATTTAAAATGTGTGTATATATACACATATACATGGATTCACATGTATACATGTATGTGTGTATACGCACACACACACACACACACCGTGAACTACTCTTCAGCCACAAAAAGGAATGGAATAATGGCATATCAGCAACCTGGATGGAATTCGAGACCGTTATTCTAAGTGAAGTAACTCAGGAATGGAAAACCAAACATTGTATATTCTCACTCATAATGAGAGGTAAGCTATAGGATGCAAAAGCATAAGAATGATACAATGGACTTTGAGGACTTAGGGGAAAGGGTGGGAGGTGCATGAGGGATAAAAAAACTATGAATTGGGTACAGTGTATACTGCTCAGGGGATGGGTGAACCAAAATCTCACATATCACTACTAAAGAGATTACTCATGTAAACAAACTCCACCTGTTGCTCAAAACCCTATGGAAAAAAATAAATAATTAACAAACAAAAAAACCTCCTAACAATAGAAGGAAATTGCTTCCACATAATAGCAGCCATATATGTAAAGTCTAAAGCTAATGTCATACCTAACAGTAAAAAACTGAAAGCTTCCCCTAAGGTCAGGAACAGGAAAGAATGTCCACTCTAACTTCTATGCAGTATAATGCAAGCCCTAGGCAAAGCAATTAAAAATAAATAAATAAATAAATAAATAAATAAATAGAATCTAAATCAGAAACCTAGAAGTTAAATGACATGTTTGTAGATTCCATAATATTATATGTAGAAAACTAAGCACCCAATTAAAAAAAAAAAACTGTAAGAACTAATAAATAAATTTGCAAATTTTCAAGATATAAAATCAAAAATTTAAATCATTTTTATACATTAAAAACAAACTATCCAAGAGGGAAATTGAAAAAACTGTATTTATAGTAGTATCAAAAATAGCCTTCCATTCCACTAGAAGAAATGGAATATTTAGCAACAAACTTAACCAAGTAGGTGAAAGACATACACTGAAATTTGAAGCACATTGTTGAAAGAAATTAAAGAAGACACAAATAAATGGAAAGGCATCCTGCATCCAGTATTCATGGATTGGAAGACTAAATACTATCAAATATCATCATACTATTGAAAATTATCTAAAGATTCAATGCAATTTTTAACAAAGTCCCAAATACAGTTTTTACAGAATTTGAAAATAAAAATCCCATTAAAGGAGGAGACCACCCCTCATATCATCTTATGCCCAATTTCTGCCTCCAAAGAAAGAAGAAGTAAAAGCTAAAAGGCAGAAATGAAATCCACAGGCAGACAGCCCGGCGCCATACCCTGAGCTGGTAGTTAAAGATCGACCCCTGACCTAATCGGTTATGTTATCTACAGATTAATGCACTGTGAAAATCCCTATCTTGTTTTGTTCCAATCTAATTACTGGTGCATGCAGCCCCCAGTCATGTATCCCCTGCTTGCTCAATCAATTACGACCCTCTCACATGCACCCCCTTAGAGTTGTGAGCCCTTAAAAGGGACAGGAATTGCTCACTCAGAGAGCTCGGCTCTTGAGACAGCAGTCTTGCCAATGCCCCTGGTTGAATAAACCCCTTCCTTCTTTAACTCGGTGTCTGAGGAGTTTTGTCTGCCGCTCGTCTTGCCACACCACAATTTATACAAAACTGCAAAAAAGTCTCAAATAGACCAAAAAAAAAAGTAAGAAGAACAAACCTGGAGGCATCACATTTCCTGATTTCAAAATATATTACAAAACCACCTTAATTAAAACCGTTTGGTACTGGCATAGAGGCAAACCTATAGACCAATGGAAAACATTAGAGAACCGTGAGATAAAACCATATATAAATGTAGTAAACCAACATTTAATAGATGTGCTAGGAATACACAATTGGTAAACGATAGTTTTTTTTTTCCCAACAAATGATGTTGGGAAAACTGGCTCTCTCTTTCTCACACACACACTCACACACAGAAATTGGATCCTTATTCCATACACACACACACACACAAAACTCAAAATGGTTTAAAACATTAAATATAACACCCAAAACTGTAAAATTTCTTGAAGAAAACATAGGAAAATGCTTTACATTAATGTTGGCAGTAATTTCATGGCTATGACACCAAGAGCACAGGCAACAAAAGCAAAAATGGGCAGCGGAACTAAGGGAACTACATCAAACTGTAAAGCCTCTGCACAGCAAAGGAAACAATAAACAAAAGGCTACCTATGGAATAAGAGAACATATTTGAAAACCATATATCTTATAAATGATTAATATATAAAACATATAAAAATCTCGTACAACCCAACAGCAATAAAAAACCAAATAACTAAATTTTAAAAGGGACCCATATCTAAAAATAGCTATGTCTTTAAGAAAGAAAAGCGAATGGCCAAAAAATTTTTAAAAATATATTCAATATCACTAATTACCAGGGAAATACAAATCAAGACAACATTTGTAACTATCATGCATATGTTAGGATGGCTGTATGTTAAAAAAACAAAAACCAAAAAGCAAACCAAAAAAACAACAAAAAATAGATAACTAGTGTTAGGGAGGATGTGAAGAAATTAGAACCCTGGTACACTGTTTCTGGGAAGGTAAAATGGTGACACTGCTATGAAAAACAGTATGGAAGTTTATTAAAAAATTAAAAATAGAATTACTATATTAACTAGCAATTTTACTTCTGGAAATTTGTCTAAAATAACTGAAATCAGGATCTTGAAGAGATATTTACAATCCCATGTTAACGTACAGCATTGTTTACAATTGACAATGTATGCAAACAACCTAAATGACCATGGATGACTCAGTCTTAAAAAGAAAAAGAAAATCCAGGCAGATTCCACAACATGGGTGAACCTGGAAAATGTTATTCTAAGGGAAATAAACTAGTCACAGAAAGACAAACAATGTATGATCTCACTGATAAGTATAAGCTAAATCAGTCAAAGTTACAGAAGCAAAGAGTAAAATGGTGGCTGCCAGGGGCTGGAGGAGGGGAAAATGGGGAATTACTCAATGCGTAAAGTTTCAGCATGAAAGATGAGTAAGTTCCAGAGATCTTCTGCATAACATTGTTCCTGTGGTTAGCAGTACTGTACTGTGCACATAAAAATGTGTCATGAGGGTAAATCTCATATTGTGTTCTTACCACAATAAAAAATAAAAGAAGCATGGGGTTTGCCATAAAAGTAAATTTCTCCTTAATAATTTCTATCACATTTTGAATCTGTATGGAGAAGGAAGGTAAAAAGTTAAACATGCAATCTCTACGTGCAGAACTTAAACACCTGCCCTTTCTCAGATCAGAAGTATAAGACACCTACTGGGGCCTCAGCTGAAAATTTCAGGAGAGCCACCCTAAGGAGCAAGGTGAACTAACTCTTACTCTGATTAACTTGAAAGAAGCAGATCCTTAGCCTATTTGCCAAACAAGTCAAAGGAGAAGTCTCTCTGGCAGAGGATAACATTTGCAGTCTCTATAGTTCTTTGTCTGGTCATGTAATTAAAAAAAAATCTTGATATATGTGAAGCGTTAGAAAAATATAACCAAAAATCAAAGAAAAGTTTAAGAGAAAGAAAATTTATACATAATCCAAAAATTGGAGTTAGCGGAAAGGGATTTTTAAAACTATCTGTGATTGAAAAGCTAAATAAAACAGAGGATGAGAGAGGAGAAAAAACTGATGAATACAGAGAAATTCAAGAGGGAATTAAAATGGCTGAAAATAACTAAATGGATATTTTAAAAGTATAAAATTTAATTAAGTACTTACTGGATGAATTTAACTGCAGGATTAATAAACATAAAGGCAATTCATCACAAAGATGCATAAACAGAAGGACTGAGAGGAAGAAAATGGGGCAAAAAGAACAACTAATTCTAATCCATGGAGAAAGAAGATGGAATAATGCTTAACCCTGGAGGCATACTGATAAGATTGACAAAAGGGGCCTCGTGTGTTGGAAATGTTCTATATTTCAGTCTTGGTGGTTATTCCATGTGTGTAAACATATGTAAGATTAGTGAATAATATATGTAAATATTTTGTACTTTATGTATGTTATAGATGTGTTTAGTTGTGAACATTCATTGTTTTTACACTTCTATGTTTACTTTTCACTATATTATATATATACATATTACAATTGTATAAAGTGCTCAACAAAATTTGTTATGAGACAGTCTCACTCTGTTGCTCAGGCTGGAATGCAGTGGCACGGTCTCTGCACTCAGCTCAGTTCAGCCTCCAGCTCCCAGGTTGAAGCGATTCTCCTGCCTCAGGCTCCCGAATAGCTGGGATTACAAGCATGAGCCACCACCCTGGTTAATTTTTCTATTTTTAGTAGAGAGGGGCTTTCATCATGTTGGCCAAGGTGGTCTCAAACTCTTGATGTGAGATGATCCACCTGCCTCAGTGTCCCAAAGTGCTGGAATTACAGGCATGAGCCACTGTACCCGGCCCAAAATATATTTTGAGTAAATTGTATTGATTTATAATACCAGTATTGATTCAATCAAGAAACACTTGAGTATCTCTACTGTTATAATTGTACTCAGGTAAATCCATTAACAGATTTAAAATCTAATGTGGGAAAGATATATGATGGAATCAAATACAATAATATAATAATTTGTTTAACTATTGTAGATGCAGTGATGTGGAGGCAAAAAAGAGAAGATTATTGATTAAAGGAAGATGAATTTACTTTGCCTGCAAGGTTTCAGAAGTTATTCTCAATCAGAATTGACTCAGACACACAGTCTTTTTTCTAAGGCTTTGTGGTTGTATTTTAATAAATTAGTACATGTAATATATACTCTACGGTATTTCCTTCCAAGAATTTAACAGCTGCTTTGTAACAACACTTTGAATCATTCATTTACAATATATAGAAAAATGTTAGTACATAAACATTTTTCACTGTCACTCTGGATCTTTCAGCATACCCTATCAGCCTGCAGATCTACAGGGAATGAGGTGACAGGTTCAGTCTGTCAGCACTATCTGATATTCAGGGAGGAAGACAGCTTCTGAGAATGACAAAATGAAGGTTTTGAAGTGTGATAGGCCACTTTATAATATGGCTTCATGACTGACTGTGACTGGTACTTTTATGTCACTTTCTGACACACTTTAAAAGAACAGTTGTTGGAAATGCTAATAATTCAGTTCAATTGAGAGTGTTTCTTTTCAATGAAATACTACAAAGACTATATTCAGGCACAAAAAAATGTACACCCTGAAGGAGATACCTGTCAGGATAATCAAATTTTCTTTAAATGACTGCTTCTTATATTACTTATGAGGAGGAGAGGTAAAATATTAACTCAGTACATAAGATAACACAAAAATAAGTAAATTTAAAATATTCAAGGGTAGAATAGACAAATGTTTGTGTTTTTTTTACCCAGAATTTTTCTATAATCCTTTTAACAAACTACTTTTGTATTTAGATATAGAGTAGATAATTGGCCATATATTGGTGATTTATGTTTTTTAAGAAATGTATATTTACAAATGTATGTACTAGACATACTGCCAATTAATCATTCTATGTTAAGTTCTAATATTTGCGTTGTAGTCTTTGAGGTGGGAACACAACTTTATTTTGCACTCAATAGTCTGTATCTCCTTAATTCCCACTTTTTTTTTTTTTTTAACAGTCTATCTTTGTTCTATAAGATGAATGTTCTGAGTCACCTTTTCACACTGGAAGCTTATCTGAAAGCTGAGCAAGGTCAGGAAACACAGGACAAATATCTAGTTAGGGGGTAACAAAGACTTTGTGCTTGTTTTGTGATTGATTTTGTCGTGGGACTTTTTCTTAGTTCAGCTAAAGGCGAGGTCCTTGTCACATGGACACAAACATTTAGGCTCACAGAACATTTGAAGGGTGAATAAGGCAGGGTTTTGTTGGATGAAAAGGGGAAAGAAAGTGAAACAGTGACCCTCCACAGAAACAGAGCATGTACAGGGAAACTACTGTTTTTAAAACTATAAGACCACATGAGACTTATTCACTATCACAAGAAGAGCATGGGAAAGACTTGCTCCCATTATTCAATTACCTCCTATCAGGTCCCTCCCACAACTCCTTACATTTCAAAACCAATCATGCCTTCCCAACAGTCCCCATAAGTCTTCACTCATTCCTGTGTTAACTCAAAAGTCTACAGTCCAAAGTCTCATCCGAGAAGAGAGAAGTCCCTTCCGCCTATGAGCCTATAAAATCAAGAGCATGTTAGTTACTTTCTAGTTACAATGGGGGTACAGGCATTGGGTAAATACAGCAATTCCAAATGGGAGAAATTGGCCAAAAAAAGGGGCTACAGGCCCAATACAAGTCTGAAATCCAGCAGGGCAGTCAAATCTTAAAGCTCCAAAATGATCTCCTTTGATTCCATGTCTCACATCCAGGTCACACTGATGCAAGAGGTGGGTTCCCATTTTCTTGGGCAGCTCTGCTCCTGTGGCTTTGCAGGGCACAACCTCCCTCCTGGTTGCCTTCATGGGCTGGTGTTGAGTATCTGTGGCTTTTCCAGGTGCACAATGAAAGCTGTCAGTGGATCTACCATTTTGAAGTCTGGAGAATGGTGACATTCTTCTCACAGCTCCACCAGACAGTACCCCAGTAGGGACTCTGTGTGGGGGCTCCAAGCCCACGTTTCCCTTCTGCACAGCCCTAGTAGAGGTTCTCCATGAGGGCTCCACCCCTGCAGCAAACTTCTGATTGAGCATCTAGATGTTTCCGTACATCCTCTGAAATCTAGGTGGAGGTTCCCAAACCCCAATTCTTGACTTCTGTGCACTTACAGGCCTAATACCACATGGAAGTTGCCAAGGCTTGGGGCTTGCACCCTTAAAAGCATGGCCTGAGATCTGTGTTTGCCCTTTTTAGCCATGACTGGAGTGGCTGGGATGCAGAGCATCAAGTCCCTAGGCTGCACACCTCACCAGGACCCTTGACCTGTTCCAGGAAAACATTTTCTTTTTTCTCCAAGGCCTTCAGGCCTGTGATGAGAGGGGCTACCTTGAAGACCTCTGACATGCCCTGGAAACATTTTCCCCATTGTCTTGGGGATTAACCTTTGGACCCTAATTACTTACTTAAATTTCTACAGCCAGCTTGAATTTCTCCTCAGAAAATGGGATTCTCTTTTCTATCACATTGGCAGGCTAGAAAATTTTCAAACTTTTATGCTCTGTTTCCCTTTTAAAACTGAATGCCTTTAATAGTACCCAAGTCACCTTTTGAATGCTTTGCTGGTTAGAAATTTGTTTGACACATACACTAAATCATCTCTCTCAAGTTTAAAGTTTCACAAATCTCTAGGGCAGGGGAAAAATTCCGCCAGTCTCTCTGCTAAAACATAACAAGATCACATTTGCTGAATTTCCCAACAAATTCCTCATCTCTATCTGATACCACGTTAGGCTAGATTTCACTGTCCATTATCACTATTAGCATTGTGGGCAAAGCCATTCAACAAGTCTCTGGGAAGTTTCAAACTTTCCCATTTTCTTGTCTTCTTCTGAACCCCTCCAAACTGTTCCAACCTTTGCCTGCTACCCAGTTCCAAAGTCACTACCACATTTTCGGGTATCTACAGCAGCACCCTACTGTACTGGTAAATATTTACTGTATTAGTCCATTTTCATGCTGCTGATAATGACATACCCAAGACTGGGAGACTGGGCAATTTATAAAAGAAAGAGAGGTTTAATGGACTTATAGTTCCATTTGCCTGAGGAGGCCTCAAAATCATGGCAGAAGGCAAGGAGGAGCAAGTCACATCTTACATAGATAGCGGCAGGCAAAACGAGAGCTTGTGCAGGGAAGCTTGTTTTTAAAACCATCAGATCTCATGAGACGTATTTACTATCACAAGAACAGCATGGGAAAGACCTGCCATGATGATTCAGTTACCTCCCACTCAGTCCCTCCTACAACACATGGAAATTCAAGATGAGATTTGGGTGGGAACACAGCCAAACCATATTAGCTATCAAGTAGAAAAGTAAAAATGGCATCATTTGTCGTAGGTTATCAATATGCAATTGATTGATCTATCTTTTTTAGCAAATTTAAATATATGTGTAAATAAATAGATAATGCATTGGAAGGAGTAGATAAGAAGTGTTAAAAGTAGAAACAGCCACAGACAAGGGAAGAAAAAGTCATTAGTGGGGGTTACTAGATCAAAATATAATAAACATCTAATTCAAAGGCAATGGCAAAATTACTAGTATACTGTGTCTATTGTCTGGGTCATTAAAGTTGCTTATGGGTCACTAGAGATACTTTTATGTTCTGAATGGTGATAAATGATTTTCCAGTGCTCTTTGATATCTTGCCCTTTTTATAGAGGGTTGATTTTTTCTTTTCCTGACTTCTCTGTGTTCTCTAAAAATAAACACTACCACCTGAGCAACATGAGAATACCTGTGTCCCTTGAAATCTAAAAGCACAAATACAGAGGCATGATATGATTTATGATTACAATTATTACACAAATTATTCATTCAATGAATATGTATTGATTTCTCATTAGATGCCTAATATTGTATTTGTCTCTGGTGATAAGGGGTAAATTACAAAGCCTTTGCATCCAAAGAAGTTAATGCAACTATAGGAGAAAGACAATATGCAGGAATACATATAAATAAATAAAATACTCTTCTGGTAGTGTCAGAGGCATTTGAACCACAGCAACTCCATTTTGAGTGAAGAAAAGGAAAAGGAGGCTGAGATTTGCGGGGCTGCATTCCCAGAAAATTAGGCATTCCTAGCTTCTAGATGTTTATGGTTAAGGGAACAAATGAATAATGTGTACTAAGACCCAGACTGAGAGTGTTCAGATATCCTGATATCTAGAGAACAAAGTCATTCCAATTTTGCTTTAAAGAAAATAATAATATTGATTTTTGCAAAACATAGTAATTAAGAAAATGAATTCTTTTTTTTTTTTTTTGAGACGGAGTCTGGCTCTGACGCCCGGGCTGGAGTGTGGTGGCCGGATCTCAGCTCACTGCAAGCTCCGCCTCCCGGGTTTACGCCATTCTCCTGCCTCAGCCTCCCGAGTAGCTGGGACTACAGGCGCCCGCCACCTCGCCCGGCTAGTTTTTTTTTGTATTCTTTAGTAGAGACGGGATTCTTTATCACAAAACCTTATAGCAGAACACATCTCCTGTATATACAAACCTTGTACCTAGGGTGAATCTGTTGCTTCTCTTACTTTCAGGAACATACTACTCTGTCTATGGAGTAGCTGTCCTTTGACCACTTTACTTTCTTAATAAGCTTGCTTTTTCTTTGCACTGTGGACACTAAATTCTTTCTTGCATAAGATCAAAGAACCCTTTCTTGGGGTCCAGACTGGAAACACTTTCCAGTAACAGTAGGAGTGATGTTGGTGATGGCAAGGATAATGCACATTATCATGTAGTGAGAAAGTTCTTAAGCACTTTTATGTTATCAATACATTAATCTCCATTTTATCATAGGTGCAATGTGTTCAATGTACAGATGAGAAAATGAGACACTGATAAAACTTTAAAAAAAATAAATAAACATGGTAAGGGAATTTTCAGTGAATGCTGGAATATCCACTGATATACAATTGTGTGAAAGAGAAAAAAGCAATAAAAATAAAAATAAAAAAAGACTAGTGAATAAAAAGAAGAATGTAAGAGGATAGGTCCCACAGTTATGCAGTGATAGATTATGTAAAACTTTTTAGGCCATGATAAGAGGTTTAATTTTATACTAAAGTCAGTGGGAAGTTATAAATGCATTTAGAACTAGGACTACTGTGATTAAACTTAAAAAAAAAAATCAATCTGCACTGCTTTGTGGAAAATAGAGCTTAAAGGTATCAAATTGGAAGCAAGAAAATCAGTTAAATATTATGGTAGTGCTACCAATCCATGGTGTGGGTAGGTGGCAAAAATAAATAAATAAATAAATATATAAATGGAAGTAATCAAATTCAGAATGTATTTTGAAGACAGTCTTAAAGGTACTGAAAGTTGACCAACCTGAGCCTTTTATATAAGGGGCTACAGTTCAGACATGCACAATTGGCTGTAATTACACCATCCAGAGCTAAAAAGACTAAAGAGACTTCTGAAAAGGCATGGCAATCCTTAGAAAATATCATGCCCCTTTTATAACTGCATCTGCTAAGGGATTAGAATGTAGGCTGAAGCTGCTGGAAGCTAAATATACAATATAAAGAAAGAACCTGCCTGAGAATGGAGCACGAAGGAAATTAGCATCAAGACAGAGAGAGACACTGTGGTGCAATTTTTTTTTTTTTGACTAACTGAATCCAACTCTATGTGAAATCAATTCTGCTTTTCAGATGTTTTAAATGGGTTAGAACAGGGATTTTTGTCACTTGCAAGTGAAATCTTCCACACTATTTTGTAGCAGGTTAGAAAATACTGATAATTTATGATCTAGCTTCTATTATTAAACAAATGAAGTAAGTGGTATAAACTTGCTATGCCAAAGTTTCCTTCTGTGTAAAATGGGAATGATGATACTATCAACATCCTATGGTTGGTTTAAGAACTAAAGGGTATAATATGCCCTTCAATCCATAACTGGCACAAAGACAGGAGAGTACAAAATGACAATGAGTCTTATTTCTCCTTTCATGTTTTAATCATTAGCCTACATAGAACAACAACTCAATTTTGGGGAGTTACTTTGTATATTCCTGACTCTATGCCTTTATTATGCTCTACCTAACAGCATTACTTCATGCAAGAAACATTTAATATGCTTATGTGTATTGAGTATTGCATATTGTTAAGCATACAAAAATGAAAATATGTAATTCTTGCTCTTGACATATCCAAATTAAGTTGAAATGCATTATGAAATTTATTGAATAGTATTTGTATAAGTGTGTGTGTGTGTACGTGTGTATGTGTAAATTATAAATGTCAATAAAAAGGAAGAACGAACAAATATAACATGAAAGCAAAGCAGAGGAAAATGAGGGACTGGGCAATGAAAGGGAGGGGAGTGGATGGAGAGTGAAGTTGAGGTACCCAGATTTCTTGAATTCGCCCTGATTATCTCTATTCCTCTTGTGCAACTATTAAAATACTTTTGGCAACAATTATGCCATAAACCATTTGTTAAAATTTATCCTAATAATTATGAAGACAAAAATATACTTACATGTTACAAAGAAGGAAGAAGGCAACTGTGAGGAATTTGGGAGGCCGAGGCAGGTGGATCACGAGGTCAGGAGATCGAGGCCATCCTGGCTAACACAGTGAAACCCTGTCTCTCCTAAAAAACATACAAGAAATTAGCCGGGTGTGGTGGTGGGCGCCTGTAGTCCCAGCTACTCAGGAGGCTGAGGCAAGAGAATGGTGTGAACCCAGGAGGCGGAGCTTACAGTGAGCCAAGGTGGTGCCACTGCACTCCAGCCTGGGCGACAGAGCAAGACTTCCGTCTCAAAACAACAACAACAACAAAATATATATATATATATATATAAAAATCTCCCATTTGCTATTTTATTGGTCAACATCCATCATCCTGTGATTGTGCATAATGATTTACATATTATGAAATAGTAAATAGTTCTTCTTTTTCTGTGCATATTTTTGTAATTTTTTAGATTGATCCTTAATTTGGATGTCCAAAAGCCATAGATGTAATAGAAGAATAGAACAAATTTGTACATTTTGTCAATAAAAACTTTATCTTCACCCCCAGACTTTAGACACCTATATGAAGCTTCCAGGGATTGCTTTTGCCAGTTTCTCTTCCTGAAATACTCTCCCTTGAATATTTGAAATGGTCACTCACTCTCCTAAAATATTTCTCCTCATAGATAATTTCATCATCATAACCTTCTCAAAAATGGCACCATCTGGCAATATCTGATCCTTTATCTCACTTTATTTTCTTGTAGAGCTGTTATCAAAACCTCTTTACTGACTTGTTTTCTCTCTCCTAATATGTAAGACACTTGAAAAAAGACATTTTGATTTTTTTCCACAATTTTAACACCAAAGTTCAAACACCATATTCTCATTAGATACTTGAGCCATCTGTGGGCAACATAGCTGCCAGGAAAAAAAATGATGAATAAAAATAAAGTAAAAATAATCCTTAAAATATTTTATTTTGAGACAGTTGTGGATTCACATGCAGTTTTAAGAAATAATTGAAAAGAAAATTTTAAGCTAAACACCAGATAACCCAAATGTTTTCCCATTTTATAAGGTAGTCAGTTTTCATAGTCAGCTAGTCTCTTCACCCTTTAAAACTACTGGAAAAAGAGCATTATCATTCAATCAAGCTGAATCTACTGTTTATTTGTTCTTATGTCACATTCCCCACCCTTCATGTGTTTGCTCAATCAAATCAACTTAACACAATTGTAGAAAAAATAAATCACACTCCAGATCATAAACAGAAAAATGAAGAATATCTTCTATTCTTGCACATTTACATGGACATATTTTGCAAAGATACAAAGAAAATGGTCCAGGTGAGGTGGTTCATGCTTGTAATCCCAGCACTTTGGGATGCCAAGGTGGGCGGATCACTTGAGGTCAGGAGTTTGAGACCAACCTGGTCACCATGGTGAAACCTCATCTCTACTAAAAATACAAAAATTAGCCTGATGTGGTGGCATGCACATGTAATCCTAGCTACTCAGGAGGCCCAGGCAGGATAATTGCTTGAACTCTGGAGGTGGAGGTTGCCATGAGCAGAGATCGCGCCATTGCATGCCAGTCAGGGGGACAGAGCAAGACTCCACCTCAAATTAATTAATTAATTAATTAATAAAGCCACGAATGTTACATGATGTCAGTTCATTTTCAGATTTCTTTCTCAGTAGATGACTATCATAGACATTTTATTACAGTGAAAAGAACAGAAAAAGAAATGACTTATAGACATAGAAGATACATAGTATTTTTCACCAAAACTCTCAAAATATACATTATAAGGATATAATTTGTTTAAAACAAAACCTTATTGCCTAATGATTCAATTAGATTATTTTTGGAATCATTCATTTATTGACTCATTAAATATCCATGCAACATGTTTATATTGAACACTTAGAATGTGCCAAGCACTATATAGGGGTTGTATGCTTCAGAGAACAAAATATCTTGTTTTCATGAATTCTAAGCTCTAACTGGAGAATACACACACACACACACGTGTGTGTGTATACTCACAGAAAAAGCAATAAAATATGCAGTCTAGTGGTGATACATCTATGCAGGAAAATAAAGCAGTGAAGAGAGTAGAGAAGCATAGGGCACTGGGGAGTGAGCAGCTGTAATTTTAAATAGTAAAGTAGAATGGCTAGAGAAAGCCTCCTTTGAAGTGATTTTTGTTTAAAGACCTGAAGGAAGTAATCAGAGAATCACATTCTGTCCTTGGGAAAAAAACTGGCCAAGCAGTTGGAACAGAAAGAACAATGAACATGAGGCAGTTATGTGCCTACTATGAAAAGGCAGAGTGGGTAGAGAAGCAGGAGGCTTGGTCAGAGAGGAAATGGGAGCTACATAATTCAGGGCTTTGAAAGCCAGTGTGACACCTTCGGCTTTTGCCCTGAATGTGATGAAAGGGACCTGTATATTTTGAGCAGGGAGTATCATCCTTTTACTTTTGCTTCTTTGGATCACTCTAGCTGCCAATAGAGAGGCAAGGGCAAAAGCAAGACCATTAGAAGTTTTAAATTGCAAAATATTCTTAATCCATTACCAATCTGTAAGAGTTGAGAAATGAAAATATAAAAGCTTCCCACTCATATATATAGAGAGAAAGAACAGTTAATATCTCCGAAGGCTTTCAATAAGTATTAAGTAGCTGAAAAAATTTCCCTGGAAGAAAGCTCCTGGCTGCCCCTTCATCATTGCCCTAACTCATTCACTATACAAAACTTCACACACACTCTCCTTATCTATGTGTAAAACACTGATATTTCTTTCTCTCCATTGTGTTCACCTTTTTGGTTTAAGGAAATGTAAGTGTTAAGCTTCAGTTATCCTTTTTTCATCTTTTAAGGCTTTGTGCATTAAGCATAACCCATACTTTGAATCACACATCAAAACAATTAATGTACAGTACTGAATTATAGAGTTGAATATAAAAAGGAACTTCATCTCCACTTGATGTACAATATATGTGAAATTTCCATTTGAATTAATGGAATTCACACACAGGCTCTGTGAAGAAATAGTTTTTAGGAGCTTTTAGAAGATTTATCAGAATATGTGTATAGCTCAATTTTTTCCATATATCTATTGACTTTTTTTTGCTTAATTGGTTAATAAGAGTGCTTAAAAATTGACCTGACCACAAAACTCTTAATATTTTAATATAAAACAGAGTATCTTCAAAATCGTATCTGTAAGACTAATTGCTAAATGGCTGACTTATGCATACATGAATTCTGTTCCTGTGAAATTATTTTTCTAATCTCCCACTTAGTGATCACCATCCTCAAATGCTTACTTTTTCTAATGCTGTTTAATTTCAATGCCCTCTTTCTAATGCCAGCCAATTTTAGATGGTTGTCTGCATATAAGGAAACTTACCAGCTATTATGGAGCCATAAAAAGTGATAGAGAATCCCTACCCTGAAGGAATTTGTAATTGGTTATTTTAATGCAAATTTGAGTATAATAACTGTTATACTCAAGGTGTGAGTTTAGAATTTTTTCTATACCAGATAACAACTGAACTAGACCAGAAGAAAGAATAAGAGTTCAATAATCAGAGATGAGATACACTAATCACCTGCACCTTAAAGATAACCTATCACTTTTGTGGCTTTGTTTGAAATAGTTTTTAAACAATCACTAGCATTTTTATATTTGTAATTCTGAAAACACCTCAGCATAAACCAATATTATGTATTTAACATATATTTTTGGAATGCTAAGTATATACCAGGTGCTACTTAAGAATATAACATATATCCACTCATTAAATACTTACAACGATTTTCTGAAGTAGGTACTATCTTTATCCAACTTTACAAATTAGTATCTTGTACACTTATTCCCCTACAGTCCTTTATTTCACACAGCAGCAAGCCACTCAGAGCACACACCTCCCTGCTCTAAACTCTCCAATAGATGCCCAAACTACCTAAAGAAAGATCAGAATTTCTCATTGAAGTCTATAAAATATTACATAATCTGGCCCCTGTCTAATTCTCTGTCTGTTAGTTTCTTCTACAATTCTCTCTATCACCGTTCCCCAGCCACACAGGCCTTCTTCTGGTTCCTGCATACAGTTAACCGATCTCATTCCCCTCTTAGGTTTTGTGTTTATTCTTTCCTCTGCTTGCAATGTTGTGTCCACAAATCATCCTATAGCTTGTTTTTCTTTCTCATAACCAAGATCTTAATAAAATATCAAATTACCAGAGAGACACAGCTCACATATTCTAAGTATTTGTCACTTTCTATTTTACTATTTTTCTATTTTACTCTCCTACATCAAATTCTTTATGCTCTTAACAAAATAAGTGTTTTCCATTTCAATTTTTGTTTCTAAGATCCTAGTCTGCGTCCCCTACTTTTGAGATTTAAGCTTATCGAAGGCAGAGAGACCTTGTTTATTTTACAACACAGAATTCTTACGGCTATAAAAGCACTATGGCCAAAAGTACTCTTGGTAAATAGCTGCTCAATGAATAAATGGTTACATAAAGTAACTTCACATCTATTTTTAAAACTTTAGGCTTCTATACAACTTTTCATACTTCCCAATCCATGCTCTTAATTGGAAAATGTTCAAATTAGCAGACAACGCATCTGCCAGTGACTTAATCTTAAATTTCCAAGCTTTCAGAACTGTGAGAGATATAAAATTTGGTTGTTTGTAAGCCATCCAGCCTATAGTACTTAGTTATAGATGCCTGAACAAATTGAGACAAAGAGCTAAAGTATTCTCTAATAGAACATAGTCAAATAAACTGAACTGATGGTATTTTAGCACATTCCATCTGGTTTTTGAGCTAATAATCTAGATGACCCTGATATACCTTTTTTATGTGTAAATATTTACTATTGAGGTTTCCCATAATTATTTGCTTTTATATTTGGCCTTCGTATTGTAGGGAAAGAGCCTTAAATATAAAGCATGTCATTGGGTGGAGGTGATATATATCGCCACACCGAGGGCATTACCAGGAGGGGTTTCCCGTCATATCTCCCTTACTTTCCTATTAGGGCCTACGAGGTCATATGTTTCAGATGGAATAGCTTCCAGAGGGAGGACAGCTATAAAGCTACATCTGGCTTTATACTAGGAAGAAATATAAGCCTACATTTTGTTGTGTGTCTGTAATCTGTAAGTTAATTTTTTTTTTTTTTTTTTTTTTGAGACGGAGTCTCGCTCTGTCTCCCGGGCTGGAGTGCTGTGGCCGGATCTCAACTCACTGCAAGCTCCGCCTCCCGGGTTCACGCCATTCTCCTGCCTCAGCCTCCCGAGTAGCTGGGACTACAGGCGCCGCCACCTCGCCCGGCTAGTTTTTGTATTTTTAGTAGAGACGGGGTTTCACCGTGTTAGCCAGGATGGTCTCGATCTTCTGACCTCGTGATCCACCCGTCTCGGCCTCCCAAAGTGCTGGGATTACAGGCTTGAGCCACCGCGCCCGGCCTGTAAGTTAATTTTTCATAAAAACGCAGCATAGTCTAGTTTATCTGAATAACATGAGCAAATTATAGTTTTGAAAACTATGCAAGTATTTTCTAAAATTTGTAATGTCTGTCTAATAAAACTGCATGACAATATAAAGACTATAGTTTTTGAAAATATGTTATTATTTTCTGAAAACTATGTAATGCCTGCCTAATAGAGTCACATATGAGTGGACAAATTAATTAGCAAGCAATGTGATACATTTCCATTCCTTCCACTCACAGTCTCTTGGCCAAAATTGGTGACAAGGGAACAACCTACTTGCAAGTAAAATATAAGGAGCACACTGAATATGTGATGGTGAGCTCTCACTGTCTAAACCAGCGTGTTATATTTTCAGAGGAGATACTACGACACGAACATTGACCCTAATCATATTTAAGTAGGTATAAAAGATTCAAGTATAAATTCTAAAATATTTTTTAAATTAGCTGCTACAAAAAGGATTTCAGGTAATAATCCACTTTGATTTTTTTCTAGCTAGAAATTATCCTTAGACCAACAGATATTTTAACTCTCAGAAATAAAAATACACAAGACCCGGATAATGAATGAAATGTTAACATATATACTTAAGTTATACCTTTGCTGCTAGAACTCACTGGAAATTTGCAGTGCAATGGTATTTATAATTACACAGTAGCCATTATAAAGTCAACTTGCCATGGAATCTACACATCTAAAAATGTAATTCTCTGAATGTAATGATTACTAAATGAAGGGATTCTAAATTGTCATGCCTTGTTGAAATGACGTTTATACCAATGTAAATCAGTTTATCTAAATTTTGGTATTTTTGTGGCTATTTAATATATATTATGTGGCTACAATGTGCAGGTCTTAAAAACTGAACATTCTAAACTTCTTTGATGGTATTGCAGATTCCTTTTGTTAAAATTAAGAAATTGTTCAAGGGAGTTAGACAAGTTAGAAGACATTTAAAAAGAATATACATGATTCAGCACTATGGCATTTATTCTTCCATTTTCAAAATAATTATTTTCGAGAACAATTTTTAAAAATAGTTATCAGTCAGTCAGAGGTAAGACAATACGCCTTTCTTGTTCTGACTCTAGTCAGGCTCCTCTAAGACCTCTAGACCTGGACCTTTGTGTCAGTCATTGTAATGCCTACATTTCTTAATTTTGGTAAGGAATTTACTAAGTTGGTTTAGGGAGAATCTCTCATCCTTCATATATGATCCTCTAAATATCTGATCAAGTTCCACAACCTCACATTTCCCCACGTGATATCTGATCACCCTGATTTAAGTTCAGCAAGAATCCTGTTAGGTCTTTATAACCAGAATCTCCCCCAATGCCTGATATTTCTTCTTAGTAATTTTTCCATCCGCTGATCCACACCCTGATTCTTGGCTATAAATCCTCACTTGCCCATCCTATATTGGGAATTCATCCCAACTCTATACTGAGATCTCTTTCCCTCCACTGCAATAGTTCCTGAATAAAATCTGTTGTTTGTTTGTTTGTTTGTTTAATTTGTTTGTTTCTTTGTTTGTTTCTTAACTGTCCAACTGTGGTTTCCTTCAACAGTTAGCAACCATAAATACAGAAATCCTTTCACCCATAAAAAATGATAATTAAAATGCCAAGTGGGTAATATAAAAATAAGTGCTAATTTGGTGAATTAAAGCTAATTTATTTAGATACAAGAAGCTAAATATGAAATTGTAGCAGTAGAGAAAATAATTGTTTTTCAGGACACAGAGTGTACAACATCAATATAAATGTGGAGATAAAACAGAAATGATATATTCAGGTGAACATTAAAGGACTGATTTAGCTGATACTGCAGTTTTCATAATAGGCACAATCCTATTAGTTTTAATACAAGTTACAATGTATTGAGCGTACTGTTCTCAGTGCTTTGCAGGTGCTTTGTCTTTTAATCCTTATAAGCACTTTATGAGGTAGGGACTATTGTTATCCCCATTTTAGATGTAATTTTAAAAAGTAAAACTCACACCAAAATGGAAAATAAAACATGAATGCTTATAAACCAAGTACCTTGTGAAAGTCAGGATTGGGAGGAGGCCTGGAGAGAAAAAGAAACCATGGTTTTAGGAGGCAAGCGTGTGCAGAGGCGATGCATGCCAATAGAGTTATAACTTCTGTGATCAAATCCCTTTCAAAACCTCTCATTATTAGCTGGTCTAGCTTGCTTAAGTCAGTTCTTTTTAAATAATCAGTGTTCACCTGTTGTTTTTCATCTCGTTATTTAATCTTATTTCCTGTAACCACACTTCCCTGTGGCCCTAGTGGTGGTAACAGCCTCTTTGTTACTACCAGCAAGATAGTCATATCCTTCGGTATTTCAAAGAATGTTTCAATAGTTTTCCTGCACCCTAAAAATAGTTTTATAAATAGCCCCTCTGTAGTCTGGTAGGGAGACCACGTTAAGGTTAGGAAGAGGGACATCCCATTTCCTGAGACTTTGGACAATATTCTACAGTGTGCCAGGAAAGTTCCAAATTTTACCTCATTCAACCATAGGCCATATTGAGTCTAGGCCTTAATTAACTAACACAGCACATGAATTACTCCTCTCCAAGGTGTTCAATGCAATTCACTAAATTTTAAATACTGTTGCAAGAAATGTGTCCCATTAAGCCTTCTACTTTGTCCAACTTGCTCAATCATTCTTCTGCTCTCCACATATGCACCACATGCTCCTGCAGAAATGGCTTTGTGAGACTTTATCTTTTCTCAATGGTTGTCTCCTCTTACAGGCCTTTACATCTTATGAGAGATGGTGCTGGGGTGAACCTCTTTAATGACTTGCAGCAATAAGAATGTCAATGGTAGTTCTGAGGTAACTAAGCTTCAACTTTTTAGGCAATTTCTCCAGATGAAGTTACAGAAAGACTTCCATGCAGAGGAGGAACTGGCTTCTTCAAAAAAGGGAAGGAAGTCTGCTTCCAGTGGCAAGTGAGGTTTAGGGAAACTTGGAAATTTGAAATTCTTGGCCTTATCTATACCTGCCAAAATGTCCTTGTGTTCTAAGATCCTATTTATTCCTTACCAGTGTGCTTACTTTAACATAAGAGTTGTAGAGTGTGAAATATTTGACAATCTATGTATCTCTTAATCTTAGATTCAGTCTGAAACTCCCAATTATTACAGGAGACAAGGGACATTTAAAAATTTCCATGGAAGTGCTTAATTGTATGTCAATCACTTTTAATTTCTCTTTTCTTCATATGAAAGAAACACCTTTCTAAGAAGCCAGATGACTCTATAAATGTAATAAATACTATTTCTAACACAATAGTGGCATAGTCACTTGCACTCTCAGTATATTGATCTGAACCTATACCATATTCCATACAACCAGTTGATTGATTAGTCATGATCATATTGCTTACCATGGATATCTCGTGTTCCATTTCCCCCCAGCTTGGTGGTTATCTCTGAGCTCCTTTAATAGGTGAACCGCCCAATCCAAGAATTCTATTGGGAGGGTTTGTTTCCTAGAGACAATTTCAGTACCAAGTACTGTATTAAATGAGTTAAATCACAGATCAGATGCATTCTGTCAAATTAGGATAATTTGAGGGTTTAATGAAGTATGAGCAGAAAATAGAGAAAACATAGAAAATTATGCAGCATACTGAGATTAAAAACTATAGAATTACAAACACTCAAGACCCAAAATGTTTAGGAAAGGAAGCACTATCCAAAACTTGAAAAACAATAATAATATAAAAGTGTTGTACTGGGAGGCAGAGATTACAATGAGCCAAGATCACACCAGTGCACTCCAGCCTGGGAGAGAGAGCGAGACCCCATCTCACAAAAAAAAAAAAAAAAAAAAAAAAAAAAAAAAAAAAAAAAGAAAAGAAAAGAAAAAGAAAAAAAGGTTATCCTGAGAACAGGAGAGGCCTTCATTTAATGAGCACCTACAGCTGGATATGACCCCAGTGGGAGTAGAAATAATAAGTACCCATAATTACTCTACTTGTTCCCTCTCTTTTCCCTCTGGGTCTTCCAACTGGCTAAACCAAAAGAAAAACAGAATTCCATTGTATATGTACACTACATCTTAAAAAAATCCATTTGGCCACAAAAGAAGAATGAAATCATACCATTTACAGCAACGTGGATGGAACTGGAGGTCATTATTTTAAATTAAATGGGCCAGGAACAGAATGACAAGAATCATATGTTCTCACTCATATGTGGGAGCTAAAAAATTTGTTCACATGGATGTAGAGTGGAAAAATAGAGAACAGAGACTAGGAAGAGTGAGTAAGGAGAAGTGGGAGGATGAAGAGAAGTTTCTTAATGAGTACAAACATACAATTCAATAGAAGGAATAAATCCTCTGTTTGATAGCAGAGTAGGGTGACTGTAGTTGACAAAATTGTATTGTACTTGAGTGATGGACACCTTAAGTACTCTGACTTGATCACTATCCATTATATACATGTAGCAAGATTCCACATGTACCATGTATTTGTACAAATATACAGTGGAAAAGAGAAAGAAAAAAAAAGGAAGATTGGGCACAGAACAAATTGGAAAAGCATGGAAAGCCAATCTGGAGGGGCAAGTGAGTGATATCTCACAAATAATACATATGATGACCTTTCTCTCCTTAATATCTCTGCTCAGGTATCTAACGGGTTTTTCAAGCTTATCAGGCCGAAGCCTAAAATCTGCCCCTCCTGGGTTCTTTCTAAACCAGAAAAAATATCCTCATTGACTCATGTGTTTAGACAAGCAAACTCAATGTCATCTTTGACTCTTCAAACTAGCAAATATTGTATCAGCAAAATATACTCAATCTACCATTTGAATGCAGAAATACAGGCTGACTCTGACTAGTTCGTGCTTTCTCTGCTGTGACTACTGTAGTCAAAATGACCACTGAAATAACCTTCTTGATATTCTTTCTGCTTTCAACCTTAAACATTTGTAGAATATTTTATAATTACTGTAATCCTATAAAAATAGGTCATTTCATCTTTCCCATGTTTAAAACATTAAGAAGACTTCCCATTGTGTTTAAAATAAAATCCAAAGTCCATTTTATGGCTGATAAGGCTCTAAAATCTATAAAATTTAGATATCTTTATATCCATATTTTCTATATCTTTTTGTCTCAGGCGTTCTACTTCAGTCACCCTGACCTGCTTCAATTTCCTTGACCACTACCAAGCAAATTCTTGCTACAGGGCCCTTGCCAATCCTCTACCTGGAATTCTTTCATTCCACGTATTCAAAGGCTTTCTAAATTCATATGTATCTCTGCCGAAATATCACTTTCTCAGAGAGCTCATCCCGAATTACCCTATATAAAAGTATATGTACGTATATGTGTATGTGTATATATGTCAATAGATACTAAGATAGTATGATGTGGCCAAATGATCTCAATAGTGATTCTCAAATGTTTATTTGTTTATTACAATGTAATTAAGTTATAAAATATAGATTTATAAAAATACTTTAATTGAAACATGTAAATATAAAGCACATCCTTCTCTTACAGCAAATTTTAAAACTATTAACATAAATGAAGGTGTGTATAGACTATAAGGTACTGACAGATTGAAAAGAACTTTATAAAACATATTTTACTTATATCCTAAAGACTTTTTCTTTAATACTAACTCACCCCTAATTTTGAGGTGGAATTTCAGCCATTTCTGTTTCTTTAAAACTTTATTAGTAGCTAAAATTTACACTGGAGCGGAGGTGGAAGGACTTGTTCAATGGCATTAAATTATGTCCAGTATTTTTCTTTGGCTAAATGCTTCCTATGACATCTTAAAGTTATGTGAGAACATTAAAGAGAGAACCTTGCTTTATGCTCTCAACTTTCCTGTTTTAGGGTTTACAGCTTGTTTGTTTTGACATGCAGAAAATAAACAAAAGGAAATACAATAATAATTCTGCATATCATTATTTACAGGAGTACATATTGTGACTTAACTTTCTAGATGTTTTAAAAATATGTATACTCTCAATTACTATGAACTTTGATTCTGCATATAAATTCTATCATAAAATATGTAATACCTAGAGAAGGTTTTCTGAGACATATACTTTTACAATTGGTCAGGAGCGGTGGGTCACGCCTGTAATCCCAGCACTTTGTGGGGTCAAGGAGGGCGGCTCCCCTGAGGTCAGGAGTTTGAGACCAGCCTGGCCAACATGTTGAAACCCTGTCTCTACTAAAAATACAAAAATTATCTGGGCTTGGTGGCAGGCACCTGTAGTCCCAGCTACTCAGGAGGCCGAGGCTGGAAAAATCACTTGAACACAGGAGGTGGAGGTTGCAGTGAGCCGAGATTGTGCCACTGCACCCCAGCCTGGGTGACAGAGCGATACTCCATCTCAAAAAAAATAATAATAATACAATTTAGGAATCTGTCAGTTCAAGACTGCTTTAGAAATAAAATATGTTCTAAAAAATCTCTTTTTTGTGAGCATGCATTGTTTTAAAATAAAGGGGGGATGGCAAATTATATATAATCGAGATTTCTTAAAACAGAAGCTTTAATTTGTTTCATCATAGTTGCAAACTTACTTTTCCTATGTAGTGATCATTAGAGAAAATAATGGCATTTTTCTCAGTGGAAAATTAATTTCCGAATTTAGAAACTAGGTGTAATTTGACATTTTACTAACATCGTTGCTATTTACATGACGGTGATATAGATATTGAATTATATTTTACCCTGAAGGCAGCAAATGGAAACTAACAGTTTCAGGTAAAAAGTTAGCGGAAGCTCGCAGTTTCACAGATGCCCATGTCTTCTTTCTCTTGCTCTCATTATGGGACAACAAATATCAAGTAGAACTGAGATTTTGCCTGAGTGGTCGTGGTGCCTCAGCCTTGACTTGTTAATGTGAAAGACGCTTCAGTTCAGAGACTTTTCTACATTACATTGTGTGCTATTTGGTGCTCTGACTCACAATTTCTTTTTGTAAGAGTGAAAAAAAGGCAGTTGTACTTACAGTTCCCATCATCTCTAATTTCACAAGCCTTCATAGTATTTACTTTGTTCCTCACTAGATGAAATATCAGGACTCCATACTATTTACAAAGACAAAAATAGAAATGTAGACAGGTGAATTCAGAAAGAGGTTGATTTAGCAAAAATTTGCAATGGGAGATAATTCAAATAGAAAACAATATTCTTACCTCTGTTCCTTTAGTGATTTGCAAACAAGTTGGGAGACTTGAAAGACCTGTTACCTATGTAAAAAGCAATTTTCACATGACTATTTTATTCATTAACTGCCTCACTTCTGGTTGTTTCCTTTTGTAGATGAAACAGAAAATATTCTCTTAGATTGATAGGTTTATAGGTTTCTTTTTATTTTCAAACCTGAAATGTATTTAAAAGAAAACTTTCAAATTATAAATTTTAATGCTTAGAATGTATTTAATGTAGTATATAAGAACCTCTTATGTATAATGTTCATAATATTCTTCAAATTTAAACTTTTTAACATTGCATTCATTGCACTTGTCAAAAACTATTTTGCCTAAAATCTTAATGGGTTTTAATTTTTAAGTTAATATTTGATAGAGTTTGGATATTTGTCCCTGCTCACATCTCATGTTGAATTGTAATTCCCAATGCTGGAGGTGGGGCCTGGTTGTGAAGCAGGATTTTTCCCTGACCCCTACGTGGGACTCCAATAGGGTGCCTTTGTTGCTCAGCCCACTGCTCTCAATTTCTTGTAGGAGGCAGCATATAAGCAAGGACTGGAGTGCTGGAGTGCTGGAATCAGCTGGCTGCTTCAGTGCCAGCGTGATCAAGCTCCACTCATTCAGATCTGCTGCATTCCACCCTTCTCAGGAGGGAGCACACAGGTGAGTGGATGCAGTAGCCATAGCAAGTGCTTTTGAGTGCTGGTGGGAGTGAACTCCACACAGGCCCTGAGGCAGTGTCCAGGCAGGGTGCCTGAGACTCACAAAGCCCTGGGGTTCATGTTACAGTGCTCTCTCAGCTCTGCCACCCACGGATGGCTTAAGTGTTTACACCATTTCCAAGAGGCAGCTGTCCTTCACCAGCAAGGGCAAAGAGACAGCATAACAGCCTTTTGTATTTGTACTCATGGCTCCTGAGCTCTTGTGCGGTGTCCAGGAAAAATGAGGTCATAAGCACGAATTAAAGAATGATAAACGCAGAATATTTTGTTGCCTCTGAAAGTGGCTCTCAGTGGGTAGAAGAGCTAAAACAGGGATGAGATAGGTAAATAATCTTCACCTGGAGTCTGGCCATCTCAGGCCAGATTTGTCTCTGAAGTTACGCCATCAAGCTGTTCCTCTGAAGTCAAGCTGCTCCTCTAAAGTCAGCTGCTTCTCTGAGACATCCAGCCATAGTCTCTGACATCCAGCTGCTTCTCTCCTCTCTGTTGGCTGACTCTGGGGTCTTTATAGGCACAGAATGGGGGTGGGATGGGCCATGAGTAGTTTAGAGAAAGGCAACATTCTAGCTGGAAAACAGGGATAGAATTTCTCACTTTGGGCCACGGTTTCAGGCCTTTCTGCTTGACAGTGGGGTTGTGTCAGGGACTTGCCCTTTTCTGCCTAAAATTTCTCTGCCCTCTGTCCCTATCATTTTCCCACTCTGAAGAGGCACATCCAACTGCCATTAGAATATGGATAATGAATGATCTTAGCTACTTTCTGCTGACAGGGAGGCATTGTTTTGGGGAGAATGACATTCAGATTTCTTCCAGAAGTCTACCTAAGAGTCCCTGGCAAAAGAGAGCCATCATTTGAGGCTCCAGTTGTCTGACTCTTTGGAGTTTGATGGCCTCTAGGCAAGAAGAAACAAGCTTTACAAGTTTCAGTATGCATGGGTTAAATATGTGTATTGCACAATAAGGGGTTAAAAAGAGAGACTGTAGTACGAAAGATTTTAGAAAGAAGAAATGAAATATGATAATCGTTCTGAAAATGACATAGAACAGAACAAAGGTAAGAACAGCAAGCATAGACAAGACTATAAAGAGGAAACTCATGGGAAGTTAATTATTAATACTTCCTTTTGTGATTTTTAGCTTGAGGTCCCTGATGTCTTCACATTGGTACTTTGGGTGTTCTTCCGGGTTGACAGAGGTAACTCTGTCAGCTTCCCAGGCCTTTATTCAGTTACGATAAATCCAACAATCTATTATAGTGACTTTCACTGCCATAAGAGTAGAAGGAAGTAGAGTATAAGGTCCCTCCCAATCTGGACTTATAGAGGGAGAAAGGGAAGAAAGTACCTTTACCATTACTAGGTCTCCTGGGTTAAATGGAGGTGGCCCTAGTTCAAGGGATTGGGCCTTTGGCAGTTGTTTCAGTTCCTGTTGGAAATGGGCCAAATAAGTTATATATTTAATAAAATCAGAGGTTTCTTGATCTAACAATAAGTCATTTTGGAGAGGCCATCCATACATTATTTCAAAGGGACTCAAACCTATCTTTAAGGGTTGTTTCTAATATGTAGTCAGGCTATGGGGAGAAGGGTTGTCCAGGGGAGATGAGACTCCTGAGACAGTTTTCTGATGTGCTTTTTGATAATATCATCTGTGTTTTCTACCCTTCCTGAGGATTGTGGTCTCCAAGCTCAATGACAATGATACTGTATCCTTAGTGCTTTTGAGCCCCCCCCTGGGTGACAGCCACCTTGAAAGAGAGACCATTAATGCTCTGGAGGTACTTAGGGGGTGCAAAGCAAGGGCTCATCTCATTAATTAGTACCTTTATCACCTCAGAGGATTTCTCTGTCTGACATGGAAATGCTTCTACCCTGGTAGTGAAAGTATTCATCCATACTTAGAGGTACTGGATGTCCCTTGCCTTTGGCATATGGGTAAAATCCTCTTGCCAGTCTTTCACTGAGTAGCCTCCTGTCCTTTCAGTTCTGGGGAAAGAAGCTGTCACTTAAGAGGATTATTTTTAAGGCAAATCTTATAAGCATTAACTACCTGTTTAACCATTTGTATCAGGTTTTTTACCTGCGGACAATCTCTGGGCCACTTGATAGGTTTTATTTTTACCTGGGTAGAAGACCTGATGAAGGCTTTTAAGAACTTTCTATTGCTTGGTAGTCAGTAGATGAAGCTTGCTGTCTTCCGATTATAGCCATCCTAAGGACTGAAAGATGTATCCTCAAGAGGTGGCCCATTCTGTTTCCTCAGGAGAATTTTGAGGTTTTATTTCTCTTACGGGGCCCTCCCAGGTCAGCAGGGCTTTGAGTGGATCAGAAATCTGGGATCTTCTCATTGTTGATTTAGCTACTTGGTTCACCAATCTATTTCCCTCAGCTGCTTCATCCATCCTTTTTTGATGGCCTTTACAATGTATTACTGCCATTTCCTGTGGAAAGAAAACCAAGGATAATAATCAATTAATTTCCTGATGGTATTTAATGAGAAATCCATTAGCTGTAAGGAAGTTTCTTTCTTTCCAAAGAGTGGCATGGACATAGAGGACTAGGAAAGCGTACTCAGAATCAATTTAAATGTTAACTGCTTTCCCTTTGCTTAATTCAAGCACCCTTGTGAGGGCAATTTGCTCGGCTAGTTAAGCATTTGTACCTGAGGAGAGAGATATGCTCTCAACAATATCATTTATAGTAACTATCACATACCCTGCTTTGTGGATCCCTTGTTCTACGAAAGACCTTCTGTGTGTAAAGAGAATCCAGTCTGGGTTCTCTAGGGGGGTTTCCTGGAGGCCCTCTCTGACCCCATAGGTTTGTACTACTACTGGTTCACTGTAACGTTCAAGCTCCCCACTTTCCTCTGGGAGGAAGGTGGCTGGATTAAAGAAGAGACAGGTTCTTAATTGGACTGAAGATCCCTCTAATAGCAGAGCTTGATACTTGAGGAGGTAGCTGTCCATTAGCCAGAGACCACCCTCTAAGAAGACAGCAGTCCTGCCACATTATGTGTGGTTCAGGTGGGTTCCTCATGATGCCTGGGCAATCCTTCCTAAAATGCTCTGGCTTACCGCATCTGTAGCAGTGAATAGGTGCACCTTGGGAATTGTGAAGTTTGTGGGCTTGCATGATGGCCATTAAAGCCTTTGCCTCTTTCCTGTATTGCCTTTTTCTCTTCTGGGCCTCCTTATTTCTATTATAAAAGACCAAGGTGACCACTTTCAGCAGGTACTGTAAAATACTGTCTGGTCCCAGGGCCTATTTCTGCAGGTTCTTCCTGATATCAGGGGCTACCTGCATAATAAATTCATCCTTTAGGATAAGTTGTCACTCTACTGAATCAGGAGATAGAAAGGTGTGTTTTACTAAGGCCCCTCTCAGCCTTTCCAGGAAGGCAGTGGGGTTCTCATCCAATCCCTGGTCTATTATGGATAGCTTGGTATATTTGAGAGGGTTAGTTCTAATCCTACATAATCCCTCCATTATGCACTCCTGAAAGTGTCTCCTCTTCCATTCTCCCATCTCATCACTGGGATCCCATTTAAGGTCATCCAGGTGTACTGTTTCTCTTCCAGTTGGATAAAATTCAGGCCCTTTCTTGACACTATATGTAATACAAATCTCATCCCCAAATCTCTCTGCCACCTGCAGGGTGGCCTGCTTCTCGGTGTTAGTCAGGATTTGATTCAAAAGTAACGTAACATTTTTCCAGGAGATTTCAATACTTGGGTTAAATTCTGGAATGCCTCTATATATCTGTCAAGATCATCTGAAAACTTGTCAAGATCCCCCTTAATTTGCCTTAAGTCCTGTAGAGAGAATGGGACCTGGACCTTACTGGAGCCAAGTTCACCAGGCACCTGTTGGAGGGGTAAGAGTAAGACTGGGGCTTGTCTTCGGTGAGGATTTCTAGGAGTGGGCAAGTGAGAGAGAGAAACTGGATAGGGAGGACAGGGTGGACCTGGAGGGGCAGGACCAGAGGGAGTTGGCTCCCCTGCTGGAGGTGCCACTCAGTTTCATTTCTTTAGTTTCTTGGAATTGTCCCTTGCAGCCTCTCCTGAGGTGGCAAACAGGAGGGCTGGATCAATCCTACACTGTGAGCAAAGGTCTGGACTACCCTTCAAGGTAAAGAAATGCTGCACATATGGGGCCTCAGACCATTTGCCCTCAGGTTTACAGAAAACGTCTAACTGCAGGATGCTATCAAACTTAATGGTTCCTTCCTGAGGCCAAGACACTCCTTCCTGCAGATCATTATTTGGCCAAATCTTTTTACAAAGGGCTAAAGGCATTTTTTTTTTCTTTAGAGTCTGAGGGCCAAAGGAGTCCCAGTGATCCAGGATACACTCCAGATGAATATAGACTGAAGATGATGAAGACAGTTGATTGCCCATTCTGAAAGAAAGGGAATCATGTCCCTTCCCTCTTTCAGCAAAAACTTGGGATGTGAGGAGAAAGAAAATGGGCTTCCCATTTATCTCTTTTGTCTTTTTTTTCCCCGAGCCCTGGTACTCTTAGATGGATGCCAACCAAGGGTGCCATTGTGGCCTGCACCCGTGAAGCAGGGAGGGTCTAGAGAATAGGAATTATCCACACTCACCTACACCTCTATGTTCCCTACTGTTGGCAATGTTTGGGTTCCCTGGCCATTATCTATGCCATGAAACATGGCCTCCTTCCATGAAGTGAGACCTTCATTGCCAGGAATTAGTCCCGCCCATTTACATTGTGCCTGTTGCCTGGATCCCTCAGATCTGACTTTCCTTTTTAGGGCTTCAACCCAAAGTTTAGAAATGAATTTGGACCAAAATTGTTTCTCAGGGAGTACATAGATTGATTGAGATTAAGTCCCAGTGGGGCCTTGCCAAATTGCAGCTCTTAGCCAGTGGGGCCATTCCTCCACTGCTTCCCTATTATAAGCAGAATGCTGAAGTAGGGAAAAAAGCCCCTTTGCATAAAAAACATAAAATTAAAAACAAACAAACAAAAAAACAGTTTAAGTGGGGGGAAAAATCACTTGCTCTATGAAAATGGGTTCCTTTAATTACTGTATCATTCCTCTGGCTCAAACCAAGCTGGATCCCTTGGTCAGGGGAGAAAAGACTTTATGAGCCCATAGGAGGAGGGGACAGTGTGCAAGAAACACTGGCCAACTGCATGGAGCCCCTGGCCCCCAGTATTTCCCTGGGGCCCTGGTGGCAACCGCAGTTCTCTCCTGCCCCATATAGCTGTTAGGCACTTGCAGGCTGCAGAACCTTCCAAACACCCCAGCTGGGATGGGAGGGGGTGAGCAGGAAAGCTGCTGTGCACCACACATGCTTGCAGCTGTCGGGGTTGGGGTGGTGGTCCTACATCTAAGGACAAATGGAAATCTTATTGTTCTGAATTGCATATCTGGTGGCTGGGCCAAACACTCATTCTAATTAGTAATATTTTTTCAGTCTGTAGCAAAACGCTTATCATTATAGGAGAAGAAATAGAAGCCATTTCAAACTGTGAAAGAAGAAAGAGAAGGATATCATAGAAAAGTCTGGGGGTCGTGACTGACACTCTAATGGGCAGTCAGGGACAGGGCCAGTCTAGGGGCCTTCTGGCAGCACCAAGGAGTGGCCTCATCCAGATGCTTGTAGTTGCCCCAGGACTTTATTCTGGTCCCACACAATGGCTAGGCATCTGTGTAGGGAAACAGAGCCAAAATTCCTTCTACCCAAAGAAAGAGATAGGTGGCAGGGTTGTAACTTGTCCTCTGCAAATGGCACAGCTCAGGGAAAAGTCTGAGGACAAGAAGTCTTGAAAAAGTGTGAAGAGTCTGATCCAGCAGATCCACATTTACTCACCCTTCTTACAAATTCCAGATGAGCTCCCTTATGAAGCAGGATATTTCCCTGACCCCTTCATGGGACTTGCAACAAGGGTGCCTCAGTTAGTCAGTCTGCCACTCTCAATGCCTCATGGGAGTGAGTACATGAGTGAATGAGGTGGAAAGTGGAGTGCATGAGCTCGAGAATCACCCAGACACTTCAGCGCTGGTGGGATCAAACTCCGTTCACTCAGACCTGGTGCATTACACTGCTCACAGGAGGGAGCACACAGGGGAGTGGGTGCAGTAGCTGGAGAGAGTGGTTTTTGGTACTGGCAGGGGTAAACTCCATGCAGTCCCCAAGGTAGCATCCAGGCAGGGTGCTGGAGACTTCTGAAGCCCCAGGGCACATGTTACAGTGTTCTTTTAGCTCTGTTGTCTGTGGAAGGCTTAAGTGATAACAGCTCAGTGAGTCCTCCACCCTCTCACATGAGGCAGCTGCCCTTGGCCAGTCAGAGCAAAAGGTCAGTGTGACAGCCTTTTGCATCCACACTTGTGGTTCCTGAGCTCTTGTCCAGTATCCAGGAATAATGAGATTACATGAATAAATTGAAGGATGCTAAATGCAGAGGATTTTATTGACGATGAAAGTGGCTCTCAGCCAGAAGAGGATCTAAAAAGGGGATTGGGTAGGTAGGTAATTTTCCCCTGGAGTTTAACCCTCTCCAGCCAGATTACTCTCCACAGTTACACTGTCAAACTGTCCCTCTAAAGTCAAGCCACAAGTACATTTTATGCTTCTCTCAACATCCAGCCATAGTCTCTGACATTCTCCTGATTCTCTCCTTTCTTCTGGCTGAGGGTAGGGTCTTTATAAGCACAGGATGGGGGAAGGTGTGGGCCATGGATAGTTCAGGAAAAGGCAACATTTGTGTAGAAAAACAGGGACAAAATTTCTCACTTTGGGCCACAGTATCCGGTCTTTTGTCTTGAGGGTAGGGTTTTGTCCTTTTTTGCCCAGAATTTCTTTGCTCCCAAGCTTATCACTTCGAGGTGATTGGATCATGGGTGTGAATCTCTCAGGAATGGCTTGGGCCATCCCCTTGGTGATAAGTGAGCTCTTACTCTGAGCTCACAGAAGATTTGGTGGTTTAAAAATGCGCGGCACCTCCTCACTCACTCTCTCTCTTTTGCTGTCTCTCTTTTGCTTGCTCATGCTTCGTCTATGTGAACTGCCTGCTCCTGCTTTGTCTTCCAACTTGATTGTAAGCTTCCTGAGACCTCCCTGCAACCTGGTGCCAGAACCATGAGCCAATTAAATCTCTATTTTTTAAAATAAATTACTCACTGTCAGGTATTTCTTTATAGCAATGAAAGAAAGGCCTAATAAAATAATGTTAATAATCTGAGTCACCCATATTTTTTGGTAAATTGGTTAAAAGACTGTATAGTTTTAGAAAGTAATAATTCAGTGTTTTTTATACTATAATCTCATAGTGTCTGTTTAAACATCAGACCATCCTTTAAACTAGTCTTCTGAAAGTCCTTTTTTGCAGCTATTTCAGTAGTTGTTCATATTTATTACTTGTATATGAAATAACAGAATGATATTTAAATGATACTCTGGGCCATGAATGCATTTCTCAGAAAGTTTTTTTTTGTTGAAATTTAACATAGTCAAATTACATTGATTAAATTATTTATGGTAAAAATTCCATCTACCACTAGGAAAAACTTAACTCTGCATTTTTCCAAGTGTAGTTATTTCCCAAATAAATACAATATGGCAAAAAACTGTGCATTTTGTGGGTCAACATATATGCTATGTCTTCTACAGCTGTTGTCTTCTGAATTACTTTAGGATGAACCATCCTGTTTCATACATAAATATCTAAAATATGTATATTTTTTCTCTGAATACGTGATTAGTTTCTTTCTAGTCAAAGGAGATTTCCCCCATGATCAAATTCAATCATCTTTCTATATTTTGGAATTCTGCTTGAAATATGCTTATTTTTATTTATGAAAAATGTGCCAGAATATCTGCAAGTGCAATTTTGTAACACTTATTGTAGCATATTTTCCAATTTAAAATCGAGTTTACAGCTAGAAATAGCAGAACAAATGAAAGAAATATCATTATGAATTTTTAAATGCTGTGAATTCAATAGCATGGCTAAGAAAACTAATAACAGTGCTTTGGCAATATTTTTATTTTAAGATCATAGTAAGAGTGGACAGAACATGTTTAATAAATGAAACTGATATAAATCTAGAATATATCATTTTAAAGGTTTTTCACTCAGCACACAAGAGTTCATATTTAAAAAAACATTTAAAACTGAATTTGGATAAACTGCACATATTGATATGGTCCCATGGTCTTTCATTTTTAGATGTTTTCAATGCTGTGCCAGTTATTGATTTATTGTCTCTAATGTATAAATTTCCCCTTTTTACCTGCTCTGTGAAAATAAATCAACCTTTCTAAACATTTTTCTGTTAACATTTTACACTGAAGCTTTGTCAATAAGCAGTGGTGAAGAAACATTGAAGAATATGAAGTTTTGTTTTCTGCTCTTCTTGCGTTCATTTGGTATGTCCCTGCACTGTACCTGGCTTTTCCGGGCACTAGGCTCCTATAGTGCCCACAGCTTCACCACTGCCTGCCTCCTGCTATGCATGGAGGCCAGCAGCATTTAGCAACCAGTTGCTCTCTTCTGGTACCACTTTTGGCTGGTTTTGTAGAAAACTGCCCCTGGTGAGACACACCCCCATGAATTACTTTCGCCACACCTTGGAGAATATTTTTCTGGCAAGTCCACTATAGCCATTTCTCTGCTCTTCAGTGAGTCACAGCTGTGTACCCTCCAAGGATATCTTGTAAGACACATATGTGTCTTTGGAGAAGGGGGTGTTATTTCTTGTATGTCCTATCTCAGCCAGGGAGTAATAATTCTTATTTTGAACCTTTTTTCTATAGTCAGTTAATTTACTAGAGATTCTAAGGTATGTTAGCTTATGCAGGTGGATGTATCTCCATTCACAAATTGTTTGGTTGACTGAAACTTGGACTCAGCCGTAGACTCAAGTTAATGAGACTGAATTGCTAGATCATCTGTGGCATAATTCAGAGCAGGAGATGTAAAGGATTAGGGAGGTAGAGCAAATGAACTGAATTTATTACCCAATTTTCTTTTGCAGTTTTGATATTTTTATTGGAACAAATCACTATAACCACTGTTTTAAGTTTCTTGTGCTTTAAATTTACCAAAAACTTTGTGACTGGAAACTTCATACATGTATCATTTTACAGTTCTGGCAATCAGAAATCCAAAATAAACCTTAGTAAGCTAACATCAAGGTATTTGAAGTGCTCAGGTCTTCCTACAAATTTTAGTGGAGAATTTGTTTTGTTAGTTTTTCAGCTTTTAGTGGTCACTTATACTTCTTGGTTTGTGGTCTCTTTCCATGTTCAAAGCTAGTAGTATTGAAGCTTCTCTCCTAATTGAATTCTACATCTGACAGCACATCTTTTCTTTATGATTCTGACCCTTCTTCCTCTCTCATACAAATACCTTTGTGTTTATATTGGGAGTCACTGGATAATTCAGGATAATCTTCCATTGTGAAGATCCTTAATTTAATGAATGTACAATGTCTCTTTTGCCATGTAAGGTAACATGCTCATAGGTTCCGACATTAAGACATGGGCATCTTAGGGAGACTGTATTTAGTTTATCACACTCTCTGTTACTGGTATGAAGCTGTTGATCTAATTCCTTCTTCTCCATACTAATCTGCAAGTGGTTTGCTTTTACCTGGCAGGCCCAACAGTGTAGTTCTAGAATGTTGTTTCAGGGCTTTTCCAATTCTTTTCCCTGTCATAATATAGTCAATAGGGAGATTGATCATCTTGACAATTCGAAAAACATCTAAGTGGTCTACTAAGCTAATGACATTCTACTGATTAAACCTGATAAGGAGGAAGTCACAAGTACATTTTATGGAAAATTAAGTGGAAAATGTACCCAACACAGTTTCATAAACCTGCCTTCCCAGTGTAGATTTTGTTATTTCAGTGGTCTGGAGCATGTCAAGATAGCTTCTCCAAAGAGAGATGCAAGTTGTCATACCTCTCATTATCTACTATGAGCAAAGTATGTAATACTTAGTAGTCTATTTTGGAATTTTCAAGTATTGTTTACTACATTTTAGTGTGCTACTTTGGCTCATCTACAGAATTGTACACAAGATGGCCATTTATAAGTGAGTACGAGAGCAAAAGAAGATGACTCCACAGCAAATTCAGATTCAGTCTGTAGTATAAGGCATTATAATACTGGGGCCTTGTAATTCAACAGATTTATTAATATTTACAATGTATGCAGCATATAGGAATGCTATATGAGTCTCTAGTGAGCAGAAATAGAAAAATTGCAGAGAAAATCTACAGGATTTTGAATAAAATCTGTGCCATGTTTAGCATATGATACTATTCTCTTTCTGAGAAACAGAATCTGACTTGCTACTGGGTCTTGGTAGAGAATGAAAGCCGAACCATGGTGGAACCTCAGATGATCAACGTACCTTAGCTTTGTGTCACTTTTCACAACATTAGGCATGATCAGGAATTCATTTCAGAGCAAATAAATGCTGAAATAAACTTGTATTCGTGTAATGAATTTGTTTTATCACATATTTCATCACCTGAAGAAGCTGGTCTACTTGAAAGATACACTGGCATATTGAAGACTCATTTTGACACCGGTTGAGAGAGAGATGCCTAAAAGGATAAAATGTATTCAGAATACAATATGTTTTAAATAAAAATTCCTTATATAGTATGGTTTTCCACACAGCCAGAATGCTTGAGTCTGAAAAAAATAAATGTGAAAATGGGAATACCTCCTACCATAATATACCTAAAAACCTACCCAATTGCAGAATAATTGTTTCCTACATGGTAAGCTTGAGCTCAGTTTTTTTGGAGATATTAATTCTCAAAGTGGAATGAATCTAGAAAGAAAACTGAATTAATGGTTTCACTAAATTGAAAGAGGAGACTACCTCCTGGACTTTTGGGGCTCCCTATGCCATTAAACTAACGGGAAAAAAGGAAGATTAATCTACTGGATGGAGTAATTCCCTCTAAGTTTTAAGTGAAAATGTATTCCTTCTACATAATGAAGTCAAAGTAGACTATATGTACATCCCAAGAGATTCTCTGGTGCACTTTCCAAGTATATTCACGCCCAACTGTAAACATTGATAGAAAATCACAGCAATCAGAAAAAACAAACAAACAAACAAACAAAAAACATCCTGAGGGGTTCAGACTTTCTGAGAATGAAGATTTAGGTTAGTACAGAAAATAATCTTGACCAGAGGAGGTGAACTCAAGGGCAGGGAAATGCTGAAATGGTAGTTAAAGAATGAAGCCGTAGATGTCACTTAAGGCCTTGAGAACAATTACAGAAATCAAGATTGGTAACTTTGGATGTTTTCTATTTTTTTCATTACATATGTGTATTTATTTGTATATATTAATCATCGTTTCCTTTATTCTTTACATTTTCATTTTTTATACAGCAGCAGAATGTCTGCATTAGAAACCTCCACATGAAGGGCTTTCCTCAACACCATGTGGCAAATTCTAGAGGAATGATTTTTAGGAAATTTCAGCAGTGCATCTCTACAGTGACTATTCTGTCATTCAGCAAGCAGTAGCCTTGACATCTCCAAGATGAATCTTCAGTCTTATATCTTTGAACTGCAGGCAAAGGCTCTCCTGTAGCTCAATCCTATGGGAAATGACTATGACTGTTACTTCAATAATTTTTCGAAGTATGCTTACTTCTTACTAACCAACTTATTATAACTTCGACTCTTGTTGTAGTTAACAGTTTTTTTTACAGTAAACTGTTCAAATACTGCATGGTTACTATCTCTGGATTGGTCATATATTGATATATATAATAAATTACATTGGTTCTATAATATTAAACTGATCTTAAATGGTCTGGTGTTAACCTCACTTGATTATTTTGCATGTATTTATTATACTATTCAATTTTCTAAATTTATGTTACCTATTTTTGCATCTACATTTATTTTGGATATTGGTTGGGGTTTTTAATCAATCAATGTTAGTTAACACACGTTATGTCTACCACATTGGCTTACAAATAAAAGAGCACTCATAAATTAAGTAAAAAAGTCCAAGAATTATCACGTTCACATGACTTAAGCAAACCTTTAATAAGTAAGCTGGCTTTAAAATTATTGATAAAATAAAAACGAAATATCCTCAGAATTATCAGCATACATTTTTGTCTGGGTGTTATATTTGTCTTTGCTAGATATTTTGAGATATCAGTGTTTGTCACAGAAAGTTTTGGAATCATAAATCTAGTCACAACAAAATAATTTTTGAGTGAATTTTTTGATAAGTAAAACTGATTTAATATTGTTGGCTTAATGAAAACTGCTGAATATTCTGGTGAAATAATTTCACTGGTGAAAATGTCCATGTAGTAAACCTTAATTTTCACAGAAAATAAACTGGATAACAAGAAAACACGTAAATATTCTAGATAAACTCTTAAAAATATGAATGTATAAGCACTGTAGGTGAAGCTTTTGTGCTTTTTAAAATATTCTTATTAAAAGGTTAAGTCATTTCTAATTCAGAAAACATTGGAAACGTGTTCTAAAAACTGTGGAATTCTTCTCATTCATAAAATGCTAATACCTGGTAGGCAGCTTAGAATTCCTTGCTTCCTTAGTTTTCACTAAAACTTACTTCCTTGGTTTTCACTAAAATTTAAGGTTACTAAGATAAGAATCATAGTTTATATATATATATGTATGTGTATATATATATATATATAATATACCTAAAGATGTGTTATTAGTGAGACAAAGAATATTTTCTAATTCAGGAGTTATATTAAAGTTAATTTAAATTATAGACTTTAAAAGGCTATTTATGAAACATAGTAGTAAGAAACTTGTAAGTAGGGGAGAGATATGTGACAAAAGTAATGTATATGAAAATGTATTTTTAGTAAGAAAAGTTATAAAAAAAGATAATTTTGTATGAGAAAAGATGTAATATGGTTAATTTTTTGGCCTAGGATAAAATGACTGGTTATTTAAAGAAGAAGGAGAAAATCTGGGATTGAATGGAAAGTCGAGACATGTTGTAGATAGTCTGTGTAAGTCATATGTAGTTTTTCCTGTTTCTCTGTGTATCTATCTTCAAGCACATATGGAGAAAACAGAAAGTTGAAAAAGTTTAGATAACAAAACATTATTTAAAATCTGATAGACAACTGGAGAAATTTCATTGAACTTTTCATAGTTAAAGCTCTTAGTCTTGATTAAGTTAAAATAAGAAATATTGTAAGGAAATGTACTTGCAGTTTAGCAATTCTTTTTTAATATAGTTAAGCATGAAGCCAGATTTAGTGTGGAGCCAAATCTCACATACATGCTTGCACTACTTCATATTATGTTTGCTGTTTTGCATGGATAGTTCTAGCACTGTAGTAATTACTGGTCACGTGCCTAGAGGGAACTTCTTGATTGCATGGGATGTGTGGTAATATTGGTGCACTTAAGAACACTGAATTGTGTATTAGGAATAAAATACTAATCATGTGACTTTTAGGCTCTAAGAAACATTTCAGCCTCCAAGGTAAACTGAGTTGGAAACATTTAGAGTTAGTTTCTTGTTTATTTGTTTTTGCTTCTGATTTTCATTTCTTTGCTCTTTTTTCTTCTTTGGGTTTGTGACTTGTGTAAGCATAAATATAAGACCATTGATGATTTTTATTTTCTAGTGGAAGAATTTTATTTGGTTCTGTGAAGAGTTACTTTGTTTCCTGTGGATTTCTAGCAAGTCATCATTTGCTTTATTTATTTATTTATTTTTTGAGACAAAGTCTCACTCTCTCACCAAGGCTGGAATACAATAGCATGATCTTGGCTGACTGCAACCTCTGCCTCCTGGGTACAAGTGATTTGCCTGCTAGAGTCTCCCAAGTAGCTGGGGTTACAGGCACCTGCCACAACATCCAGCTAATTTTTGTATTTTTAGTACAGATGGGGTTTCACAACGTTGTCCACGCTGGTCTCTTACTCCTGACCTCAGGTGATCCACCTGCCTCAGCTTACCAAAGTACTGGGATTACAGGCATGAGCCACCGAGCCCAGCCCATTTGTTCTATTCATCTAAAATTCCTAGGCTACCTTTGTTGGGCCTGCAGAAATTGATGGAGCACATCAACCACTTGGAATTTGGCTGGTTTTGTTTGCTTCTGATTATCTAGAGAGCTATGAGAGCTTTAAGCTTACTGGCCAACAAAAACAACAACAACAAATACATAAAAGACTTTTAAATAAGTTCTGAACAGAAATAGTACATTACTTTTTATTTGAAAAAGTAGATGAGAACAAAAATGTTTAAATGATGTTTATTTCGTAGGCAATTCAATTCAATTAATAACAGATCTTTTCCTGTAGGTAATGAAAAAAATCTGTGATATGGGTGCAAAGTTTTAATGTTCAGGAGATTGGCCTTGTCATTTAGAAAATATATTGATTGGAGTTTTTCTCAAACTTATTAAGTTGTGTTGACCATTATTAAAAAAAGTGACATTCACTTGAATGAAGTAGTAATAAAAATGTGAGACTTTCTAGTGAATTTTGATCCCAACCATTTTATTACTTATGGGCCTTCATGTGTATACTCAAAAACAAAATATGTGCAAGTATTGCACTGGTTTGAAGATTTTGGTGGTAAAAGTTAGCAAATCAGTTGTCAGTACTGTATCTAGAAACCAATCTTGGAAGTATGCAATGATGCTCTTTTTAAATAGTTGAAAATAAATTATTTTGGTTTTTTCTTACTTTTTCCTTGTTTTGTTGTGTAGTATTTAAGTGAAAGAAGATAATTTATTATTATTTCACTTACCAGGTTTTAATGATGGAGAGAAAAAAGTGAGTTGTCTTACTTTGATATGCTTGACATGGGATCTATGACATTTTTTATGCTTTTGATCACAATTCTGTCATTAGAATGCTAGTAATTAGATGCATGCAGTGAATAACCTAACTACTTTTATACAGTAGTTTGAAATTCTGCAGGTGCTAACTCCTAAACACCAAATAACAGTGTTTCAATTTGTAACACATCAGAGGAAATGACAGGACTTTCAGTAGTTAAAATATCTTTTTAACTAATTTTGTCCTGTTAAGTTACAGGACTTTGACTCCTGGGTCTGAAAAAGGCACTGAGTCCTGCTAAATTTTGAGCATTGACATCAGTTGAAGCATCATCGTTGGATTTGAGAGAAAGGAACAATCAAAATCAACTGCTTTTGCGAGACACAGGGCCATAAATTAAAACTATTCAATTCCTCTAGGACCAGGAACTATTGGGGAAGAGGTGGGTGAGTGATATTGTAAGGGCTGATTTTGAGAGATAAGATTAGTTCAGAGTTTTTTTTTATAAATTAATGTTAAAAATACACTGATGCAAGGCCAACCTCTGGGCCCAGGTGTTGGGATAACAAGTCTTTCTTGGAGCATTAATCCACTTTTTACTTAAAAATTGGAAAAGATTCTAAAATGCTATGGAAATCTTACTTTGCAGCCAAACTGATTAAAATTAGATAGATTTGTTTATAAGGTTATATTGAAATTGCTTTAATATTAGCAACACATCATACAAAGGTAAGCTTTAGTTTTCTCTTTTTAGAAAAGTGTAATACTAACAGACAAAATAATTTGTTTATCTTTGAGAAAACTGCAGGGAGAAAATGGAGGGGGAACAGACAGATTTAGTTGGCCTCATGCTGTCTTAAGTTTTAAGTCTTATTGTTTGGGAAACTGAGTTTGCTCTGTACAAAGAGTAAACATTTTTGTTTTATCATTTTGGCTAATGAATGGCTATTTTATAATGACTTATGATCCTGCTTTGTGCCATCAAGTATCTTCAAACTTGACAGATTTTCCAACAGCAAACTTTTAAGTTCTAACTTCAGTCTTTTTGTCCTCAAAATAACTTTTTTTGATATTAGTTTCTTTGAAGTCAGAGAGAGAAACATAGTAGTAGGTTTATTAGGATTATTTGTTATGTTAGTATTAGGCAGGATGCATTGTCAAACATGAGGTGGTGCTTAGCTTCCTTTGGGTTATATTTATATAGATGTGTTGTTAATATGTGTTCCAGGATTGTATGAGATTAGTAAAATTTTAATATGTTTTGATATTTATGTTGTCGGTAATAATTATGATTATGTCAAATTGTTATATGTTGCAAAAAAACCCCACATTTTCTTGTCAACTGTGTCTTTAACTATGGTTGTTTAAAGACTTTTGTCATCTACAATTGATGGTTTGCTTTGATCTTTCTAAAAAAAAAAAGTGACTTATAATCAGCTACAGTCCAAGCCTGCTTCCTTGGAAGAGTTCATGAAAAGTACTCTTGAATGCAAGTTTCTGATAACTTTGGAGATTTTTCCATTGGATTAGAGTGAAAACTTTCAAGGCACTAATTGAAAGGCTGATGTGTTTGTGAAGATTGCTAACCCAATATGAAACAAAGCAAGAGTTGATTGCATGGGCTAAACTAATGGAGGACAGAAATAATTTTTATGGCTTTTGTTGTTTGAAATATTGCTGATTCTTTTTCTTTTGTTTTTCAAAATTGGGAGAATCTTTTTCTTTTGGGCTATTTATAGCCTTGGAATATACTTTAAGTGTATTGTGTATACTTTTGTAAGCATAATTTGAGTCATATTTCTCTTTCTTTGACCAATTTCTCCAGAATTTGTAAACTATTTATGAAACTTCCTAATTCATGGCATTGTGTTTGTTTGCATACAGTTAATAACCACAAGTTTTCTTTTGTAACTGGACACATTTGAAGGAACTGACTATTTTCTCAGAGCTCTGACCAAAATGACCTTGTGAGATGTTTCAGTTAAGCCAGTTAGGGAGAGTCTATATGGACAATGATTCCTGTCACATTTTTTGTGCGTAATCAAGCCAAGTACCTGGGACTAAAGCTAATTTTTCAAGTAGATTGGTCCCTCATTGATTTGCCTTTGGTGGAAGCGGTGGACTGAAGAGAGAACTATTGTATGTCAGAAGAAAACTCTATATTAGATTCACCTTTGATTCCTGGGTGGCTACATGGTCAACCATGGTATGGAGCTGCTGACAGCACCCCTCCTCAACATGAAGCGGCCAGAAGGATTGACAACTGGATTCCTCATGATTGAGGAATTGATAAATAGAAAGGGAGGACTGAAACCAGCCCAAGAGTCCCATAAACAGTTGTTGTTGGATAGACATAGAAATTGATCTCTGGTGTTTCTGTAACAACCCCAAAGAGTGAAAAAAGAAAATGTGGTACATATATACCATGGAATATTATACAGCCATAAAAAGGAATGAGTTCATATCTTTTACAGGGACATGAATAGAGCTGGAAGTCATTATCCTCAGCAAACTAATGCAGGAACAGAAAACCAAGCACTGCATGTTCTCACTTTTAAGTGTAAGCTGAATGATTAAAACATATGAATACATGGTGGGGAGGCTGTTAGAGGAGGCTGGAAGAGGGAAGGAGACCATCAGGAAGAATAGCTAATGGATGCTGGGCTTAATACATAGGGAATGAGTTGATCTGTGCAGAAAACCACCATGGCACATGTTTACCTACATAATAAACCTGCACATCCTGTACGTGTACCCTGGAAGTTAGAATAAAATTTAGACAAAAAAGATAAAGAAACATTTAATATTGCTTTCAAGTTACACATATAATTTTTTCTTTCTTTTTTTTTTTTTTTTTTTGAGACCGAGATCTCCCTCTGTCACCCAGGCTGGAATGTAGTGGTATGGTCTCGGCTCACTGAAACCTCTGCCTCCTGGGTTCAAGTGATTCTTCTGCCTCAGCCTCCCAAGTAGCTGGGATTACAGGCACCTGCCACCATGTCTGGCTAATTTTGTTGTATTTTTAGTAGAAACGTGTTTTCATCATATTGGTTAGGTTGGTCTTGAACCCTTGACCTCAAGCAATCCATCAGTCTTGGCCTTTCAAAGTGCTGGAATTACAGGCACATAATTTATTACTATAATTATTATTCATAAATTATTATTGGCTTTTACAAATTGAAAATAAAACATCAAAAGATAAAGCAATAAGGGTCTAAAATATACATTTGTGGTATATAAAAAAATGAAAAGTAATTAAATAGACCTTCAATGCATATTAATTACATGCAATTTAAAGTAGTTTGTAGTTAATAATAAGCATAAAATATGTAACAGAAGAGATTAACTATTTAAATACAATCAATGATTAATATTGTATTTATTTTATATTGCCATACCTTTTATTATAATACAACTTTACTTAGATTATAATTGTAATGAAAGTATGCTATTACATTCAACACATATCATTACCTCTCATGGCTAATAACTTATTCTATAATCAGAAACATTTTAGGGTATTGTTCAGATTTCCATGTCTATGCATATTGACATTGTTAAAATAAAAACAACTTCTCAGATTAATAGTTTACCTTTAGTAGTGACAGATATATTTGAGGTTGACTTTAAGTTTCACTGTTCAACTCAAATTGTCTATCAGAAATTTGCTAATTTAATTCTGAATAAATAAAATAATTATTAGCATTTTTGTGAATAATCATAAAATAAAGTATTTTAGCTAAATTAAACTTAAGTCAAAAATGTAAGCTTCTTTATATCAACAAATATACAGGTTTCAAAAATGGTATAGATTGGGATGTACCTCATATAATAAAATGTTAATATTCAATTTAAGAAATATTAGTTTTATAAATAAAATTTTATTTTAACACAGTCTCACTCATATCGATCGTATGTCTACAGCTGATTTCACACTACAACAACAGTTACCATATTGCTTGCAAAGCTTAAAGTATTTTCTGTTCGGCCCTTTAAAGAAATTTTCTTAGGTTCTGGCCTAGAGCAATGCTTGGCCAAATAATTTACTTGGCAGCTCCCAAGTTGTTAATATTTATTTCATTTTCTTTCATTTGCTCAACCAATTCTCACTGTGCCTCTAATATCTGGGTTTCATAGTTTGTAATTGGGTAGCCCAGTGTCTGACTTTGGATTTACTTATATCTGTGAACATCAGCAGGGTTATGGGCCTTACTAGGTCTCATTAAAGCTGATTAATGGTAAGCCTACTAAATAAGCAGACACAGATAAAATCCTTGGTGTGTGATTTGTAGTTTGTCTGGGAATGTAGTTCATGAAAACTGAAGAAAATTCAATAACACAGAGGTGAAATATTTCAATAGTAATGGCAATATACATAAGAAAGGCAGATTGTTTTCTTTACCATAGCTGCCTTCTCTTATCATTAGTTTTGCAGAGAATATAATAAAAAATGAAAGCATTTTATGTGAGTTTTTATTTGACCTTTCAAAAGAAGTATGAGAAAGCTGTATTTTTTAAAGGTATGTTGATCAGAATAAGCTAAATTTTGCTTTGATCACAAATGGCTCCCAATTCTCTTACAATTAGCTTGTAAGAACTAATGTGTGTCACTTAAATTAACTGTTCATTGAGGGTCAGCTTTTGCTCTATACCACATTGCCTTAATTCCATATCTGTAATAGGAAGAGCAGCTCATATCTAGAATATTGTTGGTGTTGTGGAAAAAGAAACATGGCAAACCAATGAGTTCTTAAAACATCAGCTCTGAAGTAACCAAAAAAGTTATCTGGCCACTCCTAGGTTCAAGAGCATAAGGAAGTAAAATCCTCCTGCAGGTAGAGACACTAACAAGTCTGCGATAATTTCTTTTTCAGGGACAGAAAGCAAATACTGAAATGTTTTGATCAGTAATTTTAAAACACTTTGTTTGGCATATAATCTTGGATTCTTAGTAGATACATGTGTGTATAGGATTCTGTAAATATGTGGGTAACAATATGATAGCAAATCTAATTGGGGGTGGGAGAGGGATATAAGAAACAATGAACAAATCACCTAGGTCAGAATATGGTTGCTTCTAATAACAGGTTTTTGAAAAAAGTCAGAATAACTTGCAAATAGTTATATAGAATAACTTGCACATAGTTATATAGAATAACTTGCAAATGTTATGGTAAACAAAAGAGAGAGATTCAAAGAAAATTCTGAGCTCAAAAGTTAACATTTTAAATGTATGATATGCTATCACTGTCTTTCAACTCTAATGTCTCAAATTATTTGGATTTTTGATAATACTATATCAAATATTAAAAATGATCAGATTCTTTAAATTTTATGGATGAACAAAAAATATGGCCTTGGTATATAATTTAAACTCTTTTCTCCAACTTTCTCCTTGGAGAAATTAAATTTCAGCATATTGAGGGAATCACAATTGCAATTCTGAAACAGCAAGTTTTCGAAGATATTTTTGTCAGAGAGTGGGTGCCCTTGTATCTCTTAGCAGCAGGCTAAAATAAATGGCCATACAAAATATATAACCTGTCTTTCTTTTCTTGAAACTGAATCCAGGAAGATATCATTGGATCTCTTCAAAAGAAACTCAAATAGAACATTTGCTGAATGTGATCATTAGAGGAGAGGCAAATTCTCTTGAGTTTCAAATATATATAAAAAAGATTCCATGAGTTGAACTTTAGTGTAGCTGCTAAACTCCAGGGATAATGAATATATGCTACAAAGTTTCAGAGGGGAAATTTGAAGATTTTTAAAAGAAAAAAAAGAATCATACAATCATTGAATCTATCACTAATGACACAATGTAAAAAACTGTAAAAGACAATCTATAGATACTTGAGGGGAAGAAAACAAAACTGTAATGTCAGAATCTTGCACTCATCAGAAATAACATACATCTGTTGAAAGGAGCAAAGAAAGACATTTCAATGAGCTTTATGTCAGGATGGGATGAGTTTATCATCAGATCTTCCCTAAAAGCAATGATCAAACTAGATATATTTAAATATATATATATATATATATATATATATATAGAGAGAGAGAGAGAGAGAGAGAGAGAGAGAGAGAGAGAAATCCAAGCAGCTCTGGTAAAGATATACAAAGACATACAACAAATTTAAAAATATTTATACATGAAAACTACTAAATCTTGGTCCAAAATAATGTGAGAGTATGGCATTCTTATCTGAGTCTTCCTTCATTCCCTTAAGTCAGCCTCAGTTACTCAGTTATTCTACCAAAGAGCAGTCATGAAAAATAAAACACCTCATCACTAAAGAGAGCCCATAGTGACCCTGGATCTCCAGATTCAGAGAGGAATATATTGTGAGATTTACAGTAACATAAGCAAGTTTAGAGAAAGTGAATGACAAAGGCCAGCAGATCCATTAGCCAGAGGTTGTGATTATGTATGAGAAACAATGGACCAGATTTAAAGTTTGGCAGATTAGCCAACAATTTAAAAGAAAGATCCAAGAAATGAATAACCCTAAGGGGTTATAATAAACACACCATACATTCCTATGGTTGACTGTAAGGCTATGCATTTGTAGGAGAAACTAAAGTGGGCCTCATCTATCCATACATTCCTGGCTAACTGTGGGAATGTGCCCAACTTCAGAAAAGATACAAGATGGTCAGCCAAAGTGAGAGTGAAACATACTTGTGAAACACCTTGAATCCATTATTTCAACACACACATGACCACTAGTAAAGGGTGGTAGCCTTTAGACTCAAGATGTATAAGTACAACTTTTGCCTAATGATGACATGAACACTAAGCTATATAAACACAGAAGCAATCCCTAGGGACTCAGGCTTAAAAATTTAGATTTAAATTCCAAAAATTGATTAGAAATATCTGTGAACTAATGTCATGAGATTGCTCAGATTTAATCCAGGCAAGGTGCTAACCAATAACAACAACAAAAAAGAGCAACAAAACAACCCTTGGAAGAAAACTTAGAATTCACTAAAAATATAGTATCGAAAATGACAATTTTTCAATGAAAAGTTAAGAGACAACAGTACACACGACACACACACCAGTATGTTGCAGGAAGTCAGGGACCCCAAACAGAGGGACCAGCTGAAGCCATGGCAGAAGAACATAAATTGTGCAGATTTCATGGACATTTACTGGTTCCCCCAATTAATACTTTTATAATTTCTTATGCCTGTCTTTACTGCACTCTCTGAACATAAATTGTGAAGATTTTGTGGACATTTATCACTTCCCTAATCAATACCCTTGTAATTTCCCATGTCTGTCTTTAATCTCTTAATCCCGTCATCTTCGTAAGCTAAGGATGTATGTCTCCTCAGGACTCTGTGATGATTGCGTTAACTGCACAAATTGTTCATAAAGCATGTGTGTTAAACAATATGAAATCTGGGCACCTTAAAAAAAGAACAGGATAGCAGTGATGTTCAGGGAACAAGGGAGATAACTATTAGGTCTGACTGCCTGAGAACTGGGTGGAACAGAGTCGTATTTCTCTTCTTACAAAAGTGAATAGGAGAAATATCACTGAATTCTTTTTCTCAGCAAGAAACAGACCTGTAAAAGAGAATGCATTCCCAGGGGCAGGTCTCTAAAATAGCCGCTCTGGGAATGTCTGTCTTATATGCTTGCAGATAAGGGATGAAATAAGCCCCAGTCTCCTGTAGTGCTCCCAGGCCTATTAGGACAAGGAAATTCCTGTCTAGTAAATTTTAGACCAGTTGTCTGCTCTCAAACCCTGTCTCTTGATAAGATGTTATCAATGACAATGCATGCCCGAAACTTCATTAGCAATTTTAATTTCCCCCCGTTCCTGTGATCTTTCTCTGCCCCCATTTGACTTGTGATATTTTATTGCCTTGTGAAGTATGTGATCTCTGTGACCCACACCCTATTCATACACTCCCTCCTCTTTGAAAATCACTAATAAAAACTTGCTGGTTTTGCGGCTTGGGGGGCATGACAGAACCTGCTGACATGTGATGTCTCCCCCAGACACCCAGCTTTAAAATTTCTCTCTTTTGTACTCTTTCCCTTTATTTCTCAGACTGGTTGACACTTAGGGAAATAGAAAAGAACCTATGTTGAATTATTGGGGATGGTTCCCCTGATGCCATTAAAATGCTGCCAATAGAAAGTGTTTGATATTAAAACTAGCAGACAAAGCTTTTAAAGCAGCTATTATAAATACGTTTAAAAAATGAAAATCATCTTCAAAGAATTAAAAAAAAAATGATGACAGTGATTCATCATAGACAGAATGCCCATAGAGAAACTAAACACTAAGATAAACAAATGGAAATTCTGGAGTTGAAAAGTAAAAATACTAAAATAGAAGATTTTCTAGAGGTTTTCAGTAGGTGATTTGAAATGACAGAAGAAAGCATCCATATACTTTAAGATACAGAGACAGAAATCTGAAGAACATAAAGAATATAATACATATTATCTTTTTTCAGTAAATCAATGCCTCTCTTTGGAATCCTCAGTACCAGTTTTTTATATTTCTCAGACAGGTCAGCCTTCACACATCTCCCCTGAAACCAAAGGGCTTTTTTCAAACAATGGTCAACGATTGCCATTACATCTTCTCTTGTCTCCATCTCAATAAAAGCCTGAATTTTCGTCATCATCAATATGTAATTCTTTATTTTCCAATAAGGCTCAGCAAGCTTGAGGATAGCACTATTAGAATAGCCAGAATGGGGCAAATTGCTGAGATGTATCACATGTCCAAGATACTGCTTTTGAGATCTGGCTCTCCTTCAGGTTTCTTTATTCTTTTATACTTCTGGGATAAATGAACTGTCAATGGCTTGCCAAATACTAATGCTGGTGTGGTTGTATAATAATCCACTGTAACCTGAGCATCCTCTGTGGTTGTCATTTCAATAAATGCCTCATTGATTTTATTGAGAATCATATGATTTGAAATGACTCCAAATGGTTCTACTAGGTATCTCAAGTTTTTCCCTTATTGAAAATCCATGATGTGAACAACTCTGCTAGTTTCCACTCTGACTTTTTGCATGTGTCGAGGTCCTTGCAGGTTTCCATTTCCAGCACCCAGATTTCCTCTTGCTCCAACTGTTGGTCCCCCAAGATGAAATGAGGGAGGTGGAGGGTCCTAGAATTCCTGGCGCTGGATTTGTAGACTACTACAACATGAATAGATCACCCATTGTGTGTCCTGTATCATTGTTAGGATTCCATTCTGGGTAGATTTCAAGAAGAAGCTGGCATTGACGACTGTGACTTGCTCCATTGATATGCTGACTCCACTCCGTATTAGAATGACCTAGCAAATCACATATAGAGCACAGATGGGGATAACCTTTTGGTAAGAGTCCATGGAAGTCTTCAATATTGCTACTTGGAGGAGTGCCCCTCTTTTTCTCAAAGAGAGATCTCTCTTGTAAGGGGCCAGGACCACATCCCATTCTCTCATACTTACTGTCAAATTTCTGATAATTATGTGAGATCTCACCAGAAAAAGAATCATCCCTACACCTTTCTCCATCTCTTAATTTGTCATCTTCATAATTCTTTCTCTCATAATAACCAGATTCTTGAGAATGACTTCTATGGTCATAATCAATCACTGGGTTAAGACTAGGAACACGATCATCAAAAGTCTTCTTTTTTTTTTTTTGAGACAGAGTCTCACTCTGTTGCCGGGGCTGGAGTGCAGTGGCCGGATCTCAGCTCACTGCAAGCTCCGCCTCCCGGGTTCACGCCATTCTCCTGCCTCAGCCTCCCCGATAGCTAGGACTACAGGTGCCCGCCACCTCGCCCAGCTAGTTTTTTGTATTTTTTAGTAGAGATGGGGTTTCACCATGTTAGCCAGGATGGTCTCGATCTCCTGACCTCGTGATCCGCCCGTCTCTGCCTCCCAAAACTCTTCTAAAGTGCCTTTTTTTCTTCCCAATCATCCTTAGGTACTGTGTATGGAGGCTCCCGTGTAGCAGACCTGCCATCTCTACCACAACTCAAGGTAAGGCCTTCTTCATTTCTCCTCTTTTCAAGCTGTAGAAGGATTTGGGGCAAATTCTCAGGAGTAATCTTGTCCTCTGGATAATGACCAGTTCATCTAAATCTCTAGCAAACAGACCAAAGCTGGCCAAAATGTTACTGGTCTGGTCTGCATCTCCACAGTGTTGAGAAGATAAAGGGAGTGGACCTCTACTTCCAATGTTAAATATAGACTGCAAATGATGGGAAGAAGTACTAGCAGAAGACAGTGCACTATGAGCTCCTTGTTGATTCAATGAAGAACCCATTCCAAGATTCATTAAACTAGCAAGGCATGCAGTACCCTGGTCCATCCTTTCAAGAGATGCTGGCATACTTAAAATACTGGGTAGCAGCAGCAGGAAGGCCTATTTCTGCCGCAGACAGGTCATGCCCATGACCCTGTGAGTCCCTACTGAGAGATGACTGCTGGAATGACTTGGACATTGTAGAACTAGCTTTTGTCTATTTTATAGATTAAAAAACATTTTTTTTAAGACGGCCAAAAAGAAATCTCAAACTAGAAAGCTAGGTTAACTTTGCTTCAAAAAATGGTAACGCCAAGAAAAAGGATCAATAAGGACTGCAGAATCTTCTTCAAGTGGAGCACCAGCAGACAACTTTCCCAGCGATCGGATCGCGGAGGCTCCTACAATCTGCTGCAGCAACGGGTGCTGGCGAGAGGTGGCAGCAGCGGCTGCAGCCCAAGAACTCTCCAGATGGCAAAGAATCTCCAAGTGACAAGAAATCCAAGATAGTTCCCAGAAGACTGAAAGTTCAACCGAAGGTAAAGAACAAGAAGAGAAGTCCGGTGAAGACGGTGAGAAAGACACAAAGAGTGACCAGACAGAGCAGGAACCTAATACGCTTCTTGAATTTGAAGATGAGCTACTTGTAGATGAAGAAGCAGCAGCTGCACTGCTAGAAAGTGGCAGTTCAGTTGGAGACGAGACCGATCTTGCTAATTTAGGTGATGTGGCTTCTGATGGGAAAAGGAACCTTCAGATGCTGTGAAAAAAGATGCAAGTGCTTCAGCAGCAGCAAAGAAAAAAACTTAAAAAGTGTCGTTTCCCAGGGAGTATGGAAGGATTTGTCACTCTGGATGAGGTTGGTGATGAGAAAGATTCGAAACTTCAGAAACTTCGTAAATAGGTCATGGCATTTAAATCTGGTGACAGAAGTGATGATGTGTTGGTTGAAATTAAGGTGGACAAGATAGAGGCACTTGATCAAGAAAATGAAGCAGCGTTGGAAAATGGAATTAAAAATGAGGAAAACACAGAATCAGGTGCTGAATCTTCTGAGAACGCTGATAATCCCAACAAAGATACAAGTGAAAACGCAGATGGTCAGAGTGGTGAGAACAAAGAGGACTATACAATCCTAGATAAGTATAGAATTGGACTGTATCAGCCCAGTGTTCCTGTTGGTATAGACTATGTGATACCTAAAACAGGGTTATACTGTAAGCTGTGTTCACTCTTTTATACAAATTAAGAAGTTGCAAAGAATACTCATTGGAGCAGCCTTCCTCATTATAAGAAATCAAAGAAATTTCTGAATAAATTGGCAGACAAACGCAGACAGAAGAAGGAAATTTAAGATGTGCAAGAAGATTTGATGATTTCAATGAAAATAATGGTTCTTTGTTTTTAATGTTAACCTTTTTTGTTTGTTTGTTTGTTTTGTTTTTTTGAGACCGAGTCTCGCTCTGTCACAGGGGCTGGAGTGCAGTGGCCGGATCTCAGCTCACTGCAAGCTCTGCCTCCCGGGTTTCCACCATTCTCCTGCCTCAGCCTCCCGAGTAGCTGGGACTACAGGCGCTCGCCACCTCGCTCGGCTAGATTTTTGTATTTTTTAGTAGAGACGGGGTTTCACCGTGTTAGCCAGGATGGTCTCGATCTCCTGACCTCGTGATCCGCCCATCTCGGCCTCCCAAAGTGCTGGGATTACAGACTTGAGCCACCGCGCCCGGCTAATGTTAACCTTTTTAAAATACAATACTGATAGAAGAAAACTATTGTACTCTTTTGTTTTAGTGGAGAAATAATAGATGTCTGTTCATGTGTTAAGTGTCATGGCAAAAAAAAAAAATATACACATATGGTTAAGTTAATGAATATTTTTTGTTTTATCAGAATGACAACAGACAGAAGTACTTTGTAGAGATTGACTTCCTAAGCTACTTAAGACAACTTGCACCACTAAGAAAAAAATGTAGAACCATTTGGAAAAATGAAATTCAGTAGTTCCAAGTTTCAAAGAAATGTCAACATTTTATTCCATTCAATAAAGAACAAAACCAATAGTATTTTTGTTACTTTCATCTGAAACATTCTATGTTTTAATCTGAGCCTTGCAGACTTTCATTTGGAGTTTGAACGTGTTTTGATTGCATTTCATTTTTGGAGAACTTCATTAACATGAGATTGGCAATTCAAATGCAGGTGCAGTTTTCTGTTAATGTCATGCTATTGTTTGGGTAATAAGAAATATTAAGTAATTGCCTTTAGACTTTGTAATCTTTCCCTTGAGTTCCTGCTAGATTTCGTATTCTAGTAGCCAATGTATTTTCAGTGAAATGTAAAAATATTCCCGTTCTCTTTGACCAGTATTAATTTTTGAGATCTTATTGCTTGTCACTTGATTCCTGTAATTGTCATACATCTCTGGTATAAGCAACATTTGTTTTTTGAAGTGTGTAACCATCTTTTCATATTTTCAAGATGTAATTTTACATTTATGCATTTTAAAAACAGTTTGGCCATAATCCTAGATGCACACTTCTAATTCATGTACCTGCACATGTGACCACTGTGAACTGAAATTTGCATGTAAAATTTGTGTTTACTTGTAATTTTCTGGTTATATATTGTTTATATTTGTGGATTCAAGTTACTGAAGTGAATACCAATAAAAAGAAAATCCCTGGGAACCTGTGAGACAAAGAATCTGATTTTAAAAATGGGCAAAGGATATGAACACTTCACTGGAGAAGGTATCTCAGTTTTAATAAGTACATGAGAAGATGCTCAAAATAATTAATCATTAAGAAAATGCAAATTTGAACTATAATGAGCTAGCATTAAATACCTATGAGAATGAGACACAAGATATCTCTTCTCATATGCTTAATAGAAAAGACAAATATAATAAGTGTGAATAATGTGGAGAAACTACAACCTTCACTCATTGCTTTTGGGAATATTCAGTGATTCAGTCATCTTAAAAAGTGTTTCACATTTGTCCAAAAAATTAAACATAAATTTACCATATATCCCTTAGTAAATGCCCCTTTATTCAGTTTTTGGGATTTCCACAAAAGAAATAAAAATATATGTCCATAGAACAACCTTGTATGTCACTGTTTGTATTAGGGTCCTCTAGAGGGACAGAACTAATAAGATATGTATGTATATGATAGGGAGTTTATTAAGGAAGATTGACTTACACAACCACAGGTAAAGTCCCACGATAGTCTGCTTGCAAGTTGAGGAGCAAGGAAGCCTGTAGTGGCTCAGTCTGAATCCCAAAACCTCGTAAGTACTGAAGCCAACATTGGAGCCTCCAGTCTGTAGGCAAAGGACCGAGAGCCCCTGTTGGTGTAAGTACAGGAGCCCAAACGCCGAAGGACTTGGAGTCTGATGTTTGAGGGCAGGAAGCATTTGACAGGGGAGAAATAGGAAGGCCAGAAGACTCAGCAAGTCTGCTATTCCATCTTCTCCTGCTTGCTTTATTCTAGCCATGCTGGCAGCTGATTAGATGGTGCCCATCCAAATTGACGGTGTGTCTGCCTCTCTCAGTCCACTGACTCAAATGTTAATCTCTTTGGAAATATCTCACAGACACACCCAGGAACAGTACTTTGCATCTTTCAATACAATCAAGTTGATACTCAGTATTAACCATCACGGTATCCAAAATAGTATTGTTTCTTACAGCTCCAAAAAAGGCATTATCCAAATTATCAATATTCATTTCAAATATTTCATTCATGAAATACTCATCTACTTAACTCAATTAAACTCAAAAATATACAATTGTTTATAAGGAGATCTGTTTTCACTATGATGAAAAGCATTTGACATGAAAAAATAGTCCAAAAAACTTCAGTAAAGTAAAATATTTTTAAATTAGGTACTTACATTTTTTATACTTACCATAATCCTTAAATTGCTAGAACTTTTAATTAAAGTGGGAGTGGTGACTTACACCTTAATTCCAGCACTTTGGAAGGTAAGTGGATGAACTGGTAAGTGGATGAACAAAACATGGCATAACTAAATGATGGTGTATTATTAAGCAATAACAAGAATAAATTATGCATACATTGTGTTATATGAATGAATCTCAGAAACATTAAGTGAAAGGGGCCAGGTGCAAAGGACTCTTATATGATAACTTTTTAATAAAATGTCCAGAAAGGCGGATTTATATAAACAAAAAGCAGAGAGAAGAATCAAATAGACATAATAAAAAATGATAAAGGGGATATCACCACCGATCCCACAGAAATACAAACTACCATCAGATAATACTATAAACACCTCTACTCAAATAGACTAGAAAATATAGAAGAAATGGATAAATTCCTGGACACATACACCCTCCCAAGACTAAACCAGGAAGAAATTGAACACGTATGTTTATTGCTGCACTATTCACAATAGCAAAGATTTGGAATCAACCCAAATGTCCCTCAATGATAGACTGAAGTAAAAAAATGTGGCAGATATACACCATAGAGTACTATGCAGCCATAAAAAAGGATGAGTTCACATCCTTTGTAGGGATATGGATGAAGCTGGAAACCATCATTCTCAGCAAACTACCGCAAGAACAGAAAACCAGACACCGCATGTTCTCTCTCATAGGTGGGAACTGAACAATGAGAACACTTGGACACAGGATGGGGAACATCACACACCGGGGCCTGTTGTGGGGTGGGGGAAGAGGGGAAGGATAGCATTAGGAGATATACCTAATGTAAATGACAAGTTAATGGGTGCAGCACACCAACATGGCACATGTATACATATGTAACAAACCTGCACGTGGTGCACATGTACCCTAGAACTTGAAGTATAATTACAAAAAAAAAAAAAAGCAGATTAGGGGTTGCCTCTGGTTGACGATAGAACAGGAACTGACTAAAAAGGCACAGAAATGAACTTTTTTGTGTGATGTAAATCTTCTAAAACTGGACTGTGGAGATCATTTTTTCAATCTATAAATTCTCTAAATGTCACTGATTTTCAATGAGTGAATTTTATGGTATGTAAATTATACCTCAATCAAGATATATAAAAATGAAAACATCCAAATAAAAGGAAAACAATTTGAACATGCCATGACTCAGAATATAGCTATTTACATACTTTCTCTGAGAAAAATCATTAAATATGTATATACATGAAATGAAAATTCAGTCAGAAGAGAAATCCTGTGGGAAGGAAGAATAAATGATACAGGAGATTATGTAAAATACTCCCCTCTGTTTTTTGTATCTTTTCTTTTATCTGTCTCTAGCCTTCTGTCCACTCATCCATCCACCTTTCCATCTATATCACTATATTGAACTCTGTAGAGTACTTTCAATAATACTACATTTTTCTCCTATGACTACCTTCAAAAATGCAATTTCATATCTTTCCTTACTCATTAGAGAAAACTTCAGCAGATCCTCTAGCTGTTGAATTACTTTCAACTACATAAGTAGTCTAATAGGTATTAAAAAGTATAAAATCTCAATAAAAACCTAAGTCTCAAATCCACTCATAAATTCTTTATTTTATTTACTTCTTTTGAGTTGGGGTCTTGCTCTGTAACTCAGTCTGGAGTGGAGTGGCAAGATTAGGGCTCACTGCAGCCTCCAACTCCCAAGCACGTGACAATCTTCCCACCTAAATTTGTGGAGTTTTGGTGGAGATGTGATTTGGCCATATAACTCAAACTGATCTCAATCAGATTGAGGTTGAGCCAGATCTGATCTTAGCCAGATTGAGACTCCTGGGCTCAAAAAATCCACCTGCCTTGGCCTCCCAAAGTGCTGGAATTAAGGTGTAAGTCACCACTCCCACTTTACTTAAAAGTTATAGCAATTTAAGGATTATGGTAAGTATACAAAATATAAGTACCTAATTTAAAAATATTTTACGGCCGGGCGCGGTGGCTCAAGCCTGTAATCCCAGCACTTTGGGAGGCCGAGACGGGCGGATCACGAGGTCAGGAGATCGAGACCATCCTGGCTAATACGGTGAAACCCCGTCTCTACTAAAAAATACAAAAAACTAGCCGGGCGACGAGGCGGGCGCCTGTAGTCCCAGCTACTCGGGAGGCTGAGACAGGAGAATGGCGTGAACCGGGAGGCGGAGCTTGCAGTGAGCTGAGAGCGGGCCACTGCACTCCAGCCTGGGTGGCAGAGCAAGACTCCGTCTCAAAAAAAAAAAAAAAAAAAAAAAAAAAAAATTTTACTTTACTGAAGTTGTTTGGACTATTTTTGCATGTCAAATGCTTTTCATCATAGTGAGAACAGATCTCCTTATAAGCAATTGTATATTTTTGCGTTTAATTGAGTTAAGTAGATGAGAATTTCATGATCAAATTTAGATTTTCTAGAAGGGATAGACTTAATATTAGAAATTCAAACACATAATTCATTCCATCAAATTATTATTTTTAAAATAGAACAATTAGAGCTGTCTGTATTCCATATATAGTAAAGAGTTAATGGTTTTTTAGAAATAACCTGTTTGTTTTAACCAGAGAGCAAATGAATCATCATGGTATGAAAAAAGCTAATAGCCTCTTTAGAATTTAGGGAAAACATGTACTGAATGAATCTCTTTGACATTCACTAACTCTGTATCTAAGACCACTAGACACTGGTAATAACATAACCTAATTTTGTTCAAAGCTTCAGCCTAAGAAAAAAGTCATACTGAATTATAGCAAAAGAGAAGAATGTGATCTACTGAAATATTTTCCTCCAGACTAAACTCTTAGTCTTAGCCTCAGACCTACAATTTTATTATAGATTTTACTGGATTTAATGGAGAAAACAAAGTTAAAGGAGCATTGTTTTTGTTTTCTACTTTTGCATAACAAATGTACCCAAGACATAGAGGCTTAAAAAATCACATTTATTATCTCCCAATTTCTATGATCAGGAATCCAGACATGATTTAGTTGGATACTCTGTTGTAGGGTTTCTCACAAGGATACAAATATAACATTGGCTGGGCTATGATCTCATTAAAAGACACAGTAAGCTCACTCATATGGTTGTTATTCCTCAAGGATTATTGTATTTAAGGACACAAATTCCTTGCTGGCTGTTGGCCGGAGGCCACCTTAAGTTCCTTGTGACATGGATCTCTCCATACAACACAGTGTGATATAGAAAGTGTGAGCAAACAGAGGCACAGTTTTTATAGACGTGTTTCAGAAGTGAAATGACAAATTTGTCACATCTTATTTTTAAAAGCAAGTTACAAGGTCTGGCCCACACATGAGTGGAGTGGATTGTATGAATGCACTGGATACCAAAAAGCAAGTAAGAATTATTGGGAGTCATTTTGAAGCTGATTAGCATAAACCCCTGTGATAATAAAATTTAGTACCTATTTCCTAGGCATTCTTGGTACCCTGTATCTAGATAGAATGTCTTCATCCATGTAGACTGCTATAGTAAAAATACCATAGACTGGGTGGCTTATAAACAGAAACTTATATCTCATAGTTCTGTAGGACAGGGAGTCTAAGAACAAGGTTTCAGCAGGTTTGATGTTTGGTGAGGGTGTGCTTCCTGGTTCACACATGAGTACCTTCTCACTATGTCCTCACTTTACAGAAGGGGCAAGCCAGATTTTAACTCAACTTATAGAAGTTAATTTTCATATTTATTAAAATATTAATTTCATTATATGTATTTATACTCATATCCAATTAATAGTTTAAAATTTTATCATGAATTGATTTTTTGAAATTATTTCAAATACTATATTTCTATCATGATTTTCCCAAATTGTTTTCTTCTCTTTGATTTGATCTATCTAAAAGACTCATTATTATTTTTTGAAATCTATAATTTTTCAATCTCCTATTAATTCATTTTTATGATATAGGACTTGTATTTACAAATGATTGTGTTTGATCAGAAAAGTTATACTTCTGTGTACTATAATGTACCCAGTGGGCTGGCAAGATGGGTGAATACGAACAGCTCCAGTCTGCAGCTCTCAGCAAGATCAATGCGGAAGGCAGATGATTTCTACATTTATAACTGAGGTACCTGGATCATCTCATTGGGACAGTGGGTGTAGCCCATGGAGGGGGAGGTGAAGCAGGGTGGGGCATCGCCTCACCCAGGAAGCACAAGGGGTTGGAGAATTTTCCTCCCCTAGACAAGGGAAGCCATAAGAGACTGTACTGGGAGGAATGGTGCACTCTGACACAGATGCTGCACTCTTCCCACAGTTTTCACAACCAGAAATCTAGGAGATTCCCTCCAGTGACTACATCACCAGGGCCCTGGGTTTCAAGCACAAAACTGGACAGTCATTTGGACAGACACTGAGCTAGCTGCAGGATATTTTTTTTTTTTTTTTTTTTTCCGTACCACAGTGGCACCTGGAATGCCAGCAAAACAGAACCATCCACTCCCCTGGAAAGGGGGCTGAAGTCGGGGAGCCAAGTGTTCTGGCTCGGTGGGTCCCACCCCCATGGAGCTCAGCAAGCTAAGATCCACTGGCTTGAAATTCTTGCTGCCAGCACAGCAGTCTGAGGTTGACCTGGGACACTCAAGCTTGGTAGGGGGGGTGGGGGTTCACCATTGCTGAGGCTTGAGTAGGCGGTTTTAACCTCACAGTATAAATAAAGTTGCCAGGAAGTTCAAACTGGGTGTAGCCCACTGCAGCTCAACAAGGTTGCTGTGGCCAGACAGCCTCTCCAGATTCCTCCTCTTTGGGCAGGGCATCTCTGAAAAAAAAAAGGCAACAGCCTCAGTCAGGGACATGCAGATAAAACCCCATCTCCCTGGGACAGAGCACTTGGGGGAAGGGGTGGTTGTGAGCACAGCTTCAGCAAACTTAAACTTCCCTGCCTGAGAACTCTAAAGACAGCAGCAGATCTATTAGCAACAGCTCTGATAAGGGACAGACTGCCTCCTCAAGTGGGTCCCTGAACCCCATGTATTCTAAGAGACACCTCCCAGTAGGGGCCCACAGACATCTCATACAGGAGAGCTCTGGCTGGCACCTGGTGGGTGGCCTGCTGTAAAGAAGCTTCCAGAGCAAGAAACAGGCAACAATCTTTGCTGTTCTGCAGCCTCTGCTGGTGATACCCAGGCAAATAGGGTCTGGAATGGGCCTCCAGCAAAACCCAGCAGACCTACAGCAGAGGGCCCTGAGCATTAGAAGGAAAACTAACAAACAGAAATGAATAGTATCAACATCAACAAAAAGGACATCCACTCAGAGACCCCATCCAAGGGTAACCAACATTAAAGACCAAAGGTAGATAAAACCACGAAGATGAGGTGAAATCAGTGCAAAATGGCTGAAAATTCTAAAAAAAAATAGAATGCCTCTTCCTCTCCAAAGGATCAAAACTCCTCACCAGCAAGTACGCAAAACTGGACAGAGAATGAGTTTGTCAAATTGACAGAAGTAGGCTTCAAAAGATGGGTAATAACAAAGTCCTCTGAGCTAAAGAAGCATGTCTCAACCCAATGCAAGGAAGCTAAGAGCCTTGAGAAAAGGTTAGCTGAATTGCAAACTAGAATCACCAATTTAAAGAATAACATAAATGACATGATGGAGCTGAGAAACACAGCACGAGAGCTTCATGAAGCATACACAAGTATCAAAGTATCAATAGCTGAATTGATCAAGTGGAAGAAAGGATATGAGACATTGAAGATCAACTCAATGAAATAAAATGAGAAAACAAGATTAGAGAAAAAAGAGTGAAAAGAAATGAACAAAGCCTCCAAGAAATATGGAACTGTATGAAAAGACCAAATCTATGTTGGGTGTAGCTGAGAGTAACAGGGAGAATGGAACCAAGTTGGAAAACACTCTTCAGGATATTATCCAGACAATTTCCCAAACCTAGCAAGGCAGGCCAACATTCAAATTCAGGAAATACAGAGAACACCACAAAGATACTCCTCGAGAAGAGCAACCCCAATACACATAATTGCCAGATTCACCAAGGTTGAAATGAAGGAAAAAATGTTAAGGGCAGCCAGAGACAAAGGTTGGGTTACCCACAAAGGGAAGCCCATCAGACTAACAGAGGATCTCCCTGCAAAAACCCTACAAGCCAGAAGAGAGTGGGGGCCAATATTTAACATTCTTAAAGAAAAGAATTTTCAACCCAAAATTTCATATCCATCCAAACTAAGCTTCATAAGCAAAGGAGAAATCAAATTCTTCATAGAAAAGCAAATGCTGAGAGAATTGTCAACACCAAGCCTGCCTTACAAGAGCTTCTGAAGGAAACACTGAACATGGAAAGGAATAACCAGTACCAGCCACTGCAAAAACATACCAAATTGTAAAGACCATCGACACTATGAAAAAACTTCATCAATTAACAGGCAAAATAACCAGCTAGCATCATAATGACAGGATCCAATTCACACATAACAATATTAACCTTAAATGTAAACTGGCTTAATGCCCCAGTTGAAAGACACAGACTGGTAAATTGGATAGAGTCGAGACCCATCAGTGTGCTATATTCAGGAGACCTGTCTCACATGCAAAGACATCCATAGGCTCAAAATAAAGGGATGGAGGGACATTTACCAAGCAAATGGAAAGAAAGAAAAAAAAAAAAAAAAGAAGGATTACAATCCTAGTATCTGATAAAACAAACTTTAAACCAACAAAGACCAAAAGAGACAAAGAAGGCCATTACATAACAGTAAAGGAAACAATGCAACAAGAAGAGCTAACTATCCTAAATATATATGCACCCAAGACAGGAGCACCCATATTCATAAAACAAGTTCTTAGAGACCTACAAAGACAGTGAGACTCACACACAATAATAACAGGAGACTTTAACACCCCACTCTCTATATTAGACACACCAATGAGACAGAAAATTAACATGAATATCCAGGACTTGAACTTAGCTCTGGACCAAGCAGACCTCATAGACATCTACAGAACTCTCCACCCCAAATCGACAGAATATACATTCTTCTCAGCATCACATTGTACTTATTCTAAACTCGACCACATAATTGGAAGTAAAACACTCTTCAGCAAATGTAAAAGAAAGGAAATCATAAAAAAGTCATCTCTCAGACCACAGCACAATCAAATTAGAACTCAGATTAAGAAACTCACTCAAAAACACACAACTATATGAAAATGGAACAACGTGCTCCTGAATTACTACTGGGTAAATAATGAAATTAAGACAGAAATAAAGACGCTCTTTGAAACCAATGAGAACAAAGACACAACATACCAGAATCTCTGGGACACATTTCAAGCAGTGTGTAGAGGGAAATTATAGCACTAAATGCCCACAAGAGAAAGTAGGAAAGATCTAAAACTGACACCCTAATATCACATTTAAAAGAACAAGAGAAGGAGGGCAAACAAATTCAAAAGTTAGCAGAGGCAAGAAATAACTAAGGTTAGAGCAGAACTTAAGGCCACAGAGATCAAAAAAAAAAAAGCACTTCAAAAAAATCAATGAATCCGGAGCTGGTTTTTTGAAAAGACCATCAAAATAGATACACCACCAGCCAAACAAATAAAAAAGAAAAGAGAAAAAATCAAATAGATGCAATAAAAATGATAAAGGGGATATCCCCACTGATCCCACAGAAATACAAACTATCATCAGAGAATACTATAAACACCTCTATGCAAATAAACTAAAAAATCTAGAAGAAATGGATAAGATCCTGGACACATACACCCTCCCAAGACTAAACCAAGAATAAGTTGAATACCTTAATAGACCAATAACAAGCTCTGAAACTGAGGCAACAATTAATAGCCTACCAACCAAAAACGTCCAGAACCTGAGGCAACATCTAATAGCCTACCAACCAAAAAAAAAGTCCAGAACCAGGTGGATTCATAGCCAAATTCTACCAGAGATACAAAGAGGGGCTGGTACCATTCCTTCTGAAACTATTCCAAGCAATAGAAAAAGAAGAAATCCTCCCTAACTCATTTTATGAGACCAGCATCATCCTAATACCAAAACCTGACAGAGACACAACAAAAAGATAAAATTTCAGGCCAATATCTCTGATGAACATTGATGTTAAAATCCTCAATAAAATACTGGTAAACTGAATCCAGTAGCACATCAAAAATCTTGCTCACCATGATCAAGTCGGCTTCATCCCAGCAGTGAAAGACTTGTTCAACATATGCAAAGCAATAAAATAATCCATCACACAAACAGAACCAATGACAAAAACCACACAATCATCTCAACAGATGCAGCAAAGGCCTTCCACAAAATTCAACAGCCCTTCATGCTAAAAACTCTCAATAAACTAGGTATTGATGGAACTTATATCAAAATAATAAGAGCTATTTATGACAAATCCACAGCCAATATCATACTGAAAGGGTAAAAACAGGAAGCATTCCCTTTGAAAACCAGCACAAGACAAGGATGTCCTCTCACCACTCCTATTCAACATAGTATTGGAAGTTCTGGCCAGTGCAATCAGGCAAGAGAAAGAAATAAAAGGTAATAAACTAGGAAAAGTGTAAGTCAAATTGTCTCTGTTTGCAGATGACATGATTGCATATTTAGAAAACCCCATCATCTCAGCCCAAAATCTCCTTAAGCTGATAGGTAACTTCAGCCATCTCAGGATGCAAAATCAATGTGCCAAAATCACAAGCATTCCTATAGACCAATAACAGACAAAGAGCCAAATCATGAGTGAACTCCCGTTTATAACTGCTGCAAAGAGAATAAAATACCTAGAAATACAACTTACAAGAGGTGTGAAGGATCTCTCAAAGGAGAACTACAAACCACTGCTCAAGGAAATAAGAGAGGACACAAACAAATGGAAAATCATTCCTTACTCATGGATAGGAGGAGTCAATATCGTGAAAATGGCCATACTGCCCAAAATAATTTATAGATTCATTGCTATCCCCATCAAGCTACCACTGACTTTCTTCACAGAATTGGAAAAAATGACTTTAAATTTCATATGGAATCAAAAAAGAGCCCATGTAGCCAAGATAATCCTAAGCACAAAGAACAAAGCTGGAGGCATCATGCTACTTGACTTCAAGCTATACTACAAGGCTATAGTAAAAACAAAAACAAACAAACAAAAAAAAAGCATGGTCCTGGTACTAAAACAAATATATAGACCAATGGAACAGAACAGAGCCCTCAGAAATAACACCACACATCTACAACCATCTGACCTTTGACAAATCTGACAAAAACAAGCAATGAGGAAAGGATTCCCTATTTAATAATATGCAGAAAACTGAAACTAGACCCCTCCCTTACACTTTATACAAAAATTTACTCAAGATGGATTAATGACTAACACAAGAACAGTAAGACTTAAAACCATAAAAACTCTAGAGGAAAACTTAGGCAATACCATTCAGGACATAGGCATGGGCAAAGACTTCATGACTAAAACACCAAAGCAATGGCAACAAAAGCCAAAATTGACAAATGGGATCTAATTAAACTAAGGAGCTTCTGCACAGCAAAATAAACTATTATAAGAGTGAATGGGCAACCTATAAAATGGGAGAAAAATTTTGCAATCTATCTATCTGACAAAAGGTTAATATTCAGAATCTACAAAGAACTTAAATTTAAACGAAAAAATCAAATGACCCCATCAAAAAGTGGGTGAAGGATATGAACAGACACTTCTCAAAAGAAGACATTTATGCAGCCAACAAACATATAAAAAAAAGCTCATCGTCACTGGTCATTAGAGAAATGCAAATCAAAACCACAATGGGATACCAACTCATGCCAGTTAGAATGGCGATCATTAAAAAGTCAGGAAACAACAGATGATGGAGAGGATGTGGAGAAATAGGAATGCTTTAACACTGCTGGTGGGAGTGTAAATTAGTTCAATCATTGTGGAAGACAATGTGGCAATTCCTCAAGGATCTAGTACTAGAAATACCATTTGACCCAGCAAGCACATTACTGGGTATATTCCCAAAGAATTATCAATCATTCTACCATAAAGACACATGCAAACGTATGTTTATTGTGGCACTGTTCACAATAGCAAAGACTTGGAACCAACCCAAATACCCACCAATGATAGACTGGGTAAAGAAAGTGTGGCACATATATACCATGGAATACTATGTAGCCATAAAAAAGGATGAGTCCATGTCCTTTGCAGGGACGTGGATGAAGCTGGAAACCATCTTTCTCAGCAAACTAACACAAGAACAGAAAATCAAATATCGCATGTTCTTTCTCATAAGTGGGAGTTAAACAATGAGAACACATGGATACAGGGAAGGGAACATCACATAACAGGACCTGTTTGGGGGCTGTGGGGCTAGGAGAGGGATAGCATTAGGAGGAATATCTAACGTAGATGAAGGGTTAATGGGTGCAACAAACCACCATACCACGTGTATACATAGGTAACAAGCCTGCACATTCTGCACCTATACCCCAGAACTTAAAGTATAATAAAATAATGATAATAATAATAATAATAATAATAATGTACCCAATGACTGTATGCTGTATACTTTTACAAAACAATTAGGGATTTGAAAATTCAAAATGGAAAAAAGAATGTTGCATATGTGGAGTTCTTTCGATTTCAGGAAATTAGGTGGACTGTAAGTATAATTTAAAGACACTGGCTATATGCATTGATGCTTTATTTCTTAATATTTTTTTTTTAAAAAAGAACACACATACACATTTAACGGATCATCTCCTAAACACATATAGTTGTGTTATTCCCATAAGATCACCCAATAATACATTATCAGTTTCCTATCATATCCAAGGGACACTGTAATTTCCACTTTTAGCACTCTAGTAAAAACGACTTATTGTAAAATCTTATTAAGCATTTGTGGAGTATATTATGCTCTGCAATGAATGATTTTACCAAGTAATAATGGAGAGAAACCTTTTAAAAAGAAAAGGTAGATTAGTAATATGCATTTAACTCCTGACAAACCAATGATCATAAAGTATCCTTTTTAACTTTTCAAATAAGTTCAAAAGAATCCTTTACATATCTTCCAAGAAAACAAGTACTTAGTCAACAGATATATGCAGTGATAAACAAGAAATCTATAGCCCTATGTATATAATAGGATTTTTTAAATGCTTGTATATGTACTTCCTTTCAAATACAAAATGAAGAAAGTTCAAATTACAAATCAGAAGGAAGTCTTTGAGATTTTTTCAGGAGTCTTAGGGTTTATACTTTGGCAATGTTGTCTTACCTGCTTGGTAAAGATTTTTTAAACAATATTTCATTTATTTAAATATATATTTTGAAATTAGAAAAGATGCATTTTAGTAATATGTTAAATAGGAGAAAACAAGGTTTGGAATTGTGTTCTTATATTTAAATTATAGCTTTAACATATTTTTCATTTTAATTTGAAAAAATTAAAATAAAAACATTAATTTATTATTTAATTTAATGAAATCCATGCTCTAATTTTTAAAATGTATTTCCGTACTTTAAAAAATGTTATTTTTAATTTTTATGGATATATAGTAGATGTAAATATGTGGCATGTGAGCTACTTTGATACAAGCAATCATTCAAATTAAATTGTATGTTAATACCTTTTGTTTTCTTCAGTGGATATTTAGATGCTTCTCATCTGTAAAATTACATCAATAGACATCTGCATATATCATCAATATAACTATGTAAACATTATTAAATTTTAGTCTTCTTGCTTACAAATGGAAACAATATCTAACTGAATAATAAAAATATTTGATTATAATCTACCAAGTTTATGTCTGAATCCACTTACAAAAATATGTCTAGATTACCAATTTCAAAGGCATTGCTTATTATGGTCCTAGATCTAGATTAAATTTGGTCTTTAAATTGATAACTGAGTTATCATTAATATATGTAATATTGATAACATAATATACAAAGATTACCAGGTAGAAGAGAGACAAAAATTAGGCCAAGACACAGAACAAGTGGTATTTGAGGAGGCATATGATAAATGTGTAAGAAAGTTTATTTTGCTCAAAATTTAGAAAAATATAAGATAAAATTATTTAGAAATCAGAAAAGACAATGAGATAAATTTTAAAAAGAAACAAGAGGTAAATATCTGATATGAATAAAATCAAAATGGGGAAAATATTCAAAATTTGATCCTTTGAATGATTGGATCAACAAGCTTAAAGAGAGAGAGGACCAAAAATATAATGAAAAATATAAAGAAAATTAATTATAATAAGAAAGACATCAAATATTGTGGTAATAAATTTGTAAAACTAAAGGAAATTGATGCCTTAGTAAAATATATGTAACCAAATTTGACCCAAGACAAACCAGTATCCTTAAATTGGTAATTAGATTTGGAAATGTAAATAGTCAAACTCAATATTTTAAAATAGGCATTTTGAATAGATATTTACAAAGCTGAGTTCATATGGTCTGGTAAAGAATAGATAATGCAACATGATTTCAATGATCCAGAACAGCAAAATATGCTTAACTCTCCATTCAATATTTTCCATTTTGAAAAACTAATATATAAAGTTGGTAGCATGACTGATAACAATGCTAAATGAGAGAAATGGCTATATTTTGCTTATGCCTACAAATACAAATATTTTAGTTAAATATTATCAAGTAATTTATAATCATAATAGTCTATTGTTTTACTAAGACGATTCGCTTCTTCATAGGACATCCCAAATATAGCAGCTCAACAACAATAAATGTGTACTTTTGTTAAATCATGCAGCTCAAGTAGGTCCTTTAGTGAAACAGACAAGCAGGACAGCTATGCCCTCCGTAACACACAGCTTGTAGAGCTTACCAGATATTGTTATTTCTAGCCAGTGGGACAGGGAAAGAGAAAACTGAGGACAAGAAGCTTGTTTTTTAATGAAATCAACTAAAAATAGAATATACCATTCTACTCATTGTCCATTAGCCTGTATTCTGTCCTAAAAACACAGTTAGCTGAAGGAAAGATTAAATAAATGTAGTATTTGGCCAGATGGCCAATTTCACAGTTTTAACTCTATGGGTTCCATTACCAAAAATAAAGAAGTGAAGACTTGATAACAATGAAAATTATTTTTTTGTCACAAAAACTGAATGGATTTTATTCTAGGAATGCAAAGGTGGTTCAAATTTCGTTTAAATATTTAATTACACCCTCAAAGAGTAACTAGTAAAAATAACTTATCATATTGACTAATTTAATGTTGAATTCATAACCGTGTACCTTATTAAACCCTTAGTGTCAGAAGAGATCTTACTATATTTTACTAACCATTTACTCTCTACTCTCATATATAACTATTTTTTAGTTTGTACTGTCTTCCAAAACTTTCAAGAGTTCACCCCATTTCAAATATCAATAACTTTGCTATGTATTTCATGCAGAAAATACATTAACAGAAAACTTTCTCGTCCTTTTCCAGCAACCTTTCAATTATGTGTAACTATACAACATGTACTTCCCTGGTTTCCCATTACACTACGTGATCCTCAATGTAAAGTAGTTTTCTTTTTAGTTCCAGGTAATGCTATCTTTTTCTACCTGTATTCACTCCTTGAATTATTTCATTTAAGCTCATGGCTTTAAAAATTATCTCTACGGGCTGGGCGTGGTGGCTCACGCCTGTAATCCCAGGCATGAGGCCTGGGACTTTGGGAGGCCGAGACGGGCGAATCATGAGGTCAGGAGATCCAGACCATCCTGGCTAACACGGTGAAACCCCGTCTCTACTAAAAAAATACAAAAAAAAAAAAAAAAAAAAAAACTAGCCGGACGAGGTGACGGACGCCTGTAGTCCCAGCTACTCCGGAGGCTGAGGCAGGAGAATGGCGTAAACCCGGGAGGTGGAGCTTGCAGTGAGCTGAGATCCGGCCACTGCACTCCAGACTGGGCGACAGAGCGAGACTCCGTCTCAAACAAACAAACAAACAAAAATTATCTCTACGGGGAAAACCAATGCACCTGTGTAAACAACTAGAAAAAATGCAGGCAAAATACAAAAGAAAAAACCCACAAACGTGATTGAGGAGCATCAAAATATCCGGAAGTAAGGAAGGGTACACAACCTAAAATTCCAGAGAGGGGAAATTCCGTCAATAAGTTACATCCACCTACTCGAGGGAAACATTTTTGTGTCCCGGGCATGAGCAAACTGTTTAAGATGAGGGCCATTTCTGGGAAACAGAGATACAAGCAGAAATTGAGGATGTAATGTGAAAACGAAGAGATAAATTTAGAGATCCAATGAGATGCAGATATAAACAGATAATTAATAGAAGATATTCAAACTAAAGAATATAGAGAAAATACAGGAAAGTATATGAGAGACAATTATGTCACATTGAAAAAAATGTAAATCATATTCATAGTTTTTCTCCTTCTGACACAATAATATTTTGCTTTTCTTAAAAATTGCCAGGTCCCTCACCATAATTTAAAACTTTTCTATGATATTTACTTTTTTTCTTTGAAATCAAGAAAATTACCAGAATATTATTTTATTATCTCTGTTTAGGATGTACAACTAAATGCAGTAAGTCAAAAACAGCAAATTTGTACACATATTGGCACATACCAAAAAAAGTCCATTTAGTGATTGCACACCTAGAAAATCTTACAACAGACAAAAAAAAAAAAAAGTCTATGATTTTTAAGAGAATTAGTCAAGGGACTAAGTATAAAATAAATCTCAAAAAAGTCAATAGATAGGCCGGGCGCGGTGGCTCACGCCTGTAATCCCAGCAATTTGGGAGGCCAAGGCGGGGGGATCACGAGGTCAGGAGATCGAGACCATCCTGGCTAACATGGTGAAACCCTGTCTCTACTAAAAATACAAAAAATTACCCGGGTGTGGTGGCGGGCGCCTGTAGTCCCAGGTACTCGGAAGGCTGAGGCAGAATAATAGCGTGAACCTGGGAGGCGGAGCTTGCAGGAGCGGAGACAGTGCCATTGCACTCTAGCCTGCGTGACAGAGAAATAATTCGTCTCAAAAAAAAAAAAAAATCAGTAGTCAATATTCCAAAGTAACACAATGCATATTTTTAGAAAAAATATTAAAAGATTGCCCACCCTATACCAGGTACTTTTCTAGGTACTTGCAAAATATCAGTAAAGATCCCAGCCCCCTGGTAATTTAGCATTTGAGAAGAGGTAGTCAAAAGAAATAATAAACAGATAAATTACAATATATGTCACTCTGTAGCCCAGGCTGTAGTACAGTGGCATAATATTGTGCTCCAGCACACCAAGCTAATTCTTGCTTTTTTTTTTTTTTTTTTTTTTTTTTTTTAAGAGATGGGCTTTTGTCGTGTTTCCCAGGATGGTCTCAAAACTCCTGAGCCTAAACAATCCACCTATCTCAGCCTCCCAAAGTGCCGGGAATATAGGCATGGGTCACCACACCCAGGCAGAAAAGAAAATTTAGAATCGGCTTAAGATAAATGGGGTTCAATGCATTGTTACAAGTAGAAGCATAATAGCATTACATCCCTATTATTCATCCTCTGCATTCAAATATTAAGAGAACTTTCTAAAATTAAACTTGACTATGCTAATCATTTGCTTAAAACCCTTCCTCAGTGCCCAAAGTATTAGCATAAAATAAATGCTGCCTCATGATTTGGTTTCACTCTACTTATCAAAGTCATCTCCATGTTCTATCCACATTTGAGAGATGCTTTGAAACACTGAAATGATTTTCTTTCATTTGTAAAGTATCCTGCCACCTTTAAGACTGGATAGTCCATGTCTAAACTACAAGACCAAGCTGAAGTGTTTATATTACTATATGGAACCTGTTGTGATGTATCCCAGATGAAGTTAATCAATCTATATTTCACCTACGATATGAAGATATATATATAAAATATATATATACTTAATTCATGTAACAGTAATTATATTAATGTATTGACATAACATATAATTATAATGATGTTAGCATTACTATACACACATTATGGGATTATTCCCTTCTTCCTCTTCTTGAGGACTGGAACATTATAGCTTTATATCTCACACCAGCAGAAAACTCTTTGATATATTGCAATTATTCAACATATGTTTAATAAATAAGAAATAAGCAAAGATGGCATAAAAATAATTTTAATTGTGGATTTTTATTATTAAAATATGTTTAATTATTATTTAATTAACAATTGTAATTATGACATCTGCAGTCAAAGAGTCATCTGTATTTATTCAGAGAACATCAAGAATATGCTAGGAATGAAAAATTAAAAAGTGAATCGAATTTCTTTGTTTTTTTTTTTGTCCCCAATATGGTGGATTCGGTGTTTGTAGCCTCTCATTAAACCTTTGTGCATTCTTTTGCTATTTCCAAGTGCCACAAACTAGCAAAATAGTGCACAAAAATCAACTCTTTGAGCTTTAATTCAAAAAGTAAAATGGGAATCCACCCAAGTTATGATGATCACACCAGATCCCAGGGAGGAGAATGTGGGCAAACAGCCCCTGTAATAGCGTATAGCCGATAAAAGTGAGTGAAGTCTGAGTATGTGAGAGAGCTTCGAATGCCTGCCTGGGTGCGGAGCATAGAGTGGGCCTCTACCCCACAATCACTGTCAAGAAAAGGTGGCACAGCTCAGGCTGCCAAACAAGACATATCAGGAGAGGGAGGAGAACCCCTGCCTCTGTAACTCACCTTTCCACTGGGGATCCAAGCAACTCAGGCTAAAGGAGAGCATTTTGATTTTCCCAAGCCCTGGACCTAACTTGGGGAGAGGCTTGAAGACTCTGGGAGGGACAGACACTGGGAAAAGCTTCTGGCTTCAAGAAAAGCTTCTTGACCCAAGGCCAAGAGAAAGTTGCCATTCTTAATCCAGGTGCATACAAAGTCAATCATTCTTTGGTGACCTGGCAATGTGGCAATGCAAGCATTTAGTCTTGGGCCAGAGACTGAAACACATGCTCTGGAAGCACTGATGTGCCCTGTTTGGCAGCCTGAGCTGCCCCACCTTTTCTTGACAGTGATTGTGGTGTAGAGGCCCACCCTCTGCTCCATATCCAGGCAGGCATTCAAAGTGCCCACTCACCCAGATTGGCAGTCAGACCCACCAACCCTTCCTGTTCAGAGACTTAGGTGCCGGGGGCCCTGTCTGTTTCACACTAAGGCAGATCTCCAGGACTTCAGAGCACCTCCTCATCCAGATAGGCAGAATGAGCTGTCTCATCCTTATTTCACAGACACTGTGGTGCAGGCAGACCTTTTTTGCTCCATACCCAGGCAGTCAGAGCTGCCATTTGCCTGGTTTAACAGCCTGAGCCACCCCATCCACCCTGTGCAGACACTGGGCTGACCAAGGAGTTCAGGCAACTGTGTACTCCACAGATTCACCTATTTACAGAGGCAACAGAGAGCTTCTTTCAGGAAACAAGGATCAAGTATATACCCAGTCACATTGGCCTCAACTGGCTTTTATCCATAAGTGTCATCTACTGGTTTGCAAGTCAGACCACAAAACCAAATATAAAACCTTCTGACAGAAGTGCACTGGATCATAGAAGCAAAGCCAAAAATTCTACTCAATATTCTTTACAGTTACACCCACTAGGGAAGGGGAGAAAGAGAAAGGAAAAGACAAACACAATAATATTATAGGGAAAGAAAGAGATAGAACAAATCCTACCCACATGAAAATAAGCACAAAAATTAGAAGTGACATTGTATCAAGATGAGGAGGAACCAACCTAAAAATCATAGCACCACAGAAAAACTGAATATAGTAACACCGTGAAAGGATTATAGCCGCTCTCCAGTAATGTTCCCTAACAAAAATGGAAATTCAGAAATGACAAGGAAATAATTCCAAATATGTATTGTAAAGAAGTCCAACAAGATCCAAGGCAACATTGAAAATCAACATAAAAAAACTTTCCAAACAAACCAGGAAACAAATGAAGATTATAAACATATTTAAAAAATTAATCAGAGCTACTGGAATTGAAAAATTCATTTTAGAAATTTGAAAATACAACTAAAAGATTTATGAATAGAATGGACCAAGAAAAAGAAAAAATTAAAAAGCATCAAAAGAGGAAAATAAGTCAAAACTTATTAAAATTAAAAAGCATCAAAAGAGGAAAATAAGGAAATTTAATTTAATTTTATTAAAATTAAAAAGCATCAAAAGAGGAAAATAAGGAAAATAAGTCAAACTATCTCTCTTCACTGACAATATGATTTTATATCTAGAAAAGCCTAGACTCTACTACACCAGGTAAAAAAAGCCAGGTCTACTACACCTGATAAATGAATTTAGTAACTTTCAGGAAATAAAATCAATGTACAAAAATTAGTATCATTTCTAAACATCAGCTACATTCAAGCTGAGAGGAAAATATAGAACACATCCCATTTACTATAATCTCTCTCTCTTTCTCTTTCTCTCTCTCTCTCTCTCACACACATACACACACACGCACACACACTCACATAAACTAGAAATATATCTAATATAAAAGTGAAAGATCCCTAGAAATATAACTAGAAACACTGTTGAAAAACTCATTGATCACACAAACAAATGAAAAAATATTCCATGGTCATGTATTGGGAGAATCAATATCTTTCAAATGGCCATACTTCACAAAACATTCTATAGATTCAACGCTATTCCTATCAAAATACCAGTGCCATTTTTATATAATTTTAAAAAACTCTAAAAATCAAATGGAACTGAAAAAGAGTCCATATAGTTAAAGCAATTTTAAGCCAACATAACAAAACTGGAGGCATCACATTACCCAAATTCGAACTTGCTATATGACTCCAATAACCAAAACAGCATGACACTGATACCAAAACAGACACATAAACCAGTGTAACAAAATAAATAATCAAAAAATAAACCAGAACACCTATGGCCATCTGATCTTTGACAAAAATAAGCAATAGGGTAAGGACTCTCTATTCAATAAATGGTGCTAGGATAGCTGACTAGCAATATGCAGAAAAATGAAACTGGATCCCTACTTTTCACCATAGACAAAAATTAACTCAAGATGGAGTAAATATTTAAATTTAAGACCTAAAACTCTAATAACCTAGAAGAAAATCTACAAATGCCATTGTGGATGTTGGGACTGGGAAATAATTTATGACTAAGACCTCAAAAGCAAATGCCACAACAACAATAAAAAATTGAGAAGTGGAACCTAATTAAACTAAAGAACTTCTAGGCAGCAAAATTTACTATCATCAGAGTAAATAGATAATCTACAGAATAGGAGGAAATATTTGCAAACTATACATATCACAAAGGTCTAACATCAGAATCTACAATAACGCAAACAACACAACAACCAAGAAACAATTAGCCCCATTAAGATGTGGGCAAAATACACGAATAGACACATCTCAAAAGAAGACAAACAAGTGACTAACAAACATGTGAAAGAATTATCAACATCACACATTGGAGAAATGCGCATCAAGGCTGCAAAGACCATCTCACACCAGTCAGAATGGCTATTATTAGAATCAAAAGAAGCAACGTGCTGGTGAGACTGTGTACGAAAAGGAATGCTTATATACTTTTGGTAGGAATGTGAATTAGTTCAGTCACTGTGGAAAGCAGTTTGGAGATTTCTCAAAGAACTTAAAACGGAACTACCATTCAACTGAGCTACACCACTGCTAAGTATGTAGCCAGGAGAAAATAAATTGTTCTACCAAAAAGACTCATGCAATTGTATGTTTTCTCCAGTACTATTTACAATTGCAAAGACATGGAATCAACCTAGGTTCCCATCAGCAGTGGACCAGATTTAAAAAATGTGGTACATCTATACCACAGAATACTATACATAAATCATAAAAAACAAACAAAATCATGTCCGTCCTATTATTTTATGGTTATTATAAGTGCACTGGAACTCTAAAAAGAACTTGTTTGTATAATATTATTCTATACAAGGTATGTAGCCCAGGAAATGACCAACCTGATGTGTGTTATGACCCATCTGAGCCTCCCATGACCACAGTTCTTAAAATAAGATTAAGGACTAAGGACTAGTGGGAGCTTATAAATGATATGAGTAAAATATTATCCAAAACGGAAAAAAAGAAAAAAAAAGAAAAAAAAAGGGTGCCCAAACAAGTCACCTTAAAATTTGATGCCTGTGCTGTCATTAATAGTAATAAGTTAGGAATAAGGTGTGATTCTCTTAATTAGAAAAGAGGCTAGAGGGCAGAAAATAAGCACATCTGTCATAAATTAGGACTGTGTGGAAATAAATGTACATACTGGTCTTGCGTCATTAAGGCCACTTGGATAAAAGAAAAAAAATGATGAAAAGGATCCAATCTGATATTTAAAGTAATATCATCCTCTTCCCTCCAGGTTCATGGCAACAATATCTCTGGGGGGTGTACACTTTCTGAGATATATGTAGTAATAGCCTCCCCTCTGCCTTGCATTATTATTAAGGACCTTCTCAAACGGGGGTGTGCAACCCTTGCAATATTGGAAATATTATTATCCTCTTCCCCCCTGCATGTTTAGAAAAATATCAGGGTGAGTGTACACCTCCTGCGATATGGGGATTAATATCCTCTTCTCCCTTTCTGGATATTAGAAACAATATCACCTGGGGTTTACACTTTCTTCGATATCTGGAGTAATGTCATCCTCTCCTGTTTTGAATGGCAAGAACAATATCTCAGGGGGGATGTATGCCCCCTGCCATATTGGGAGTAATATTACGCTCTCCCCTCCTTGATATTAGGAACAAAATCCCAGCGTGGGTGTATACCTCCTACGATATAGAAAGTCATACTGTCCTCTCCCTTCCTGGATTTTAGGAACAATATCACAGGGTGGGTGTACATAGCCTGCGATATTGAACGTAATATCATCCTCTCCCCCACCGGATATTAGGCACAATATCACAGAAGAGTTGTACACTCTCTGCAATATTGGGAGTAATATCACTTTCTCCTTCCCTGAATATTAGGAGCAATATCCCTGGGTGGATGTACACCCGCTGTTAAATTGGGAGTAATGCCATACTCTACCCCCTGGATATTAGGAGCAATATCACAAAGTGGGTGTAAACCCACGGCGAGACTGCGGGTAATATCAAGTTCTCCCTCTCTGGATATTAGGAACAATATCACAGGTGGGTGTACACGCAGTGCACAAAAAAGAATAATATTATCTTCTCTTCCTTTAGCTATTGAGAACAATATCACATGGTCGGGGGTACACCCCTGCACTGTTTGGAGTAATATCGTTCTCTCTTATTCTGGATTGTAGGAAAAATATCACAGGCGGTGTGTACAGCCCCTGTGATAATGAGAGTAATATTATCCTCTCCCAACGTGGGTATTAGGAACCGTATCACAGGGGGCGTGTACACTTCTTCGATATTGGTAGCAATATCATCCTCTCCTTCCTGGATATAAGAAACTATATGACATGCGGGGTGGACATCCCTCGCGATAAGGGGAGTAATATCCTTCCCTGGATATTAGGATCCATGGTGGACACACAGCGTGTTTACGGTTTCGTGAATACTGTCATCTAACACTCTAGAGATTGCAAACAATATCAAAGACTGGTGTACACCCTTTGCGATATAGGGAGGAATATCATCCTCTCCCCTGTCCTAGATATTAGGACCAATATCAAAGGAGTGTTTACGACCCCTGCGATATTGGGAGTAATATCATCCTCTCCCACGTGGAAACTAGGAACAGTATCACTGGGGGCGTGTACAGCCCCTGTGATCTTGAAAGTAATATCTTCCCTCCTGGATCATGGGAACTCTATCACTGGGGGGTGTACACTTTCTGCGATATTGAGAGTAATATCACCTTCTCCGGCTTGGAATATTAAGGACAGTATCACAGGGGTGGGGGAGTATACACCTTCTGTAGTATTGGGAATAATATTATCCCTGCATATTAGGAAAGCTATCACAGAGTGGGTGTTCACCTCCTGCGATGTGGGGAGTAACAGCATCTTCTCCCTTTCTGGATATCAGGAACAGTATCACACAGGGGTGTACACTTCCTGAGGTATTTCGAGTAATATCAACCTCTTGGCCTTTGAATATTAAGATCAATATCACGGGGTGGTTGTACACCCCCTTGCGTATTGGGAGTAATATCAACCTCTCCCATCCACAGATATTAGGAACAATATCCCAGGGTGGGTGTGCACCTCCTTCTCTGTAGGGACTAATATCATCCTCTCCCTTCCAGGATATTAATAACAATATCACAGGGTGGGTGAACACAGCCTGCGATATTGGAATTGTTATCATCCTCTCCCCCTCCGGATACTAGGAACAATATCACAGAAGAGGTGTACACTCCCTGCGATAGTGGGCGTAATATCATAGGCTTCTTCCGAGAATATTAGGAGCAATATCACTGGGTGGCTGTACATTCATTGTTCTGTTGGGAGACATGTGATACTCTAGCCCCTGGATATTAGGATCAGTGTCACAGGGTGAGTGTACACCTGCTGTGATATTAAAACTAATATGCTCTCCGTCCCTGGATATTAGGAACAATATCACAGGTAGGTGTACACCCCCTGCGGTATTAGGAGTAATAATATTATTAATTATCAAACATCAGTTTTATTAATAATTATTAATGTTACTATTAATTAATAGTATGCTATTAATTTTAATAAATATAAATATATGATTATGCATGGTTGAATTAATTACTATTCATGTCATTTATTAATAATATTAGTTATTAATCTTAATATTAATTATTATTTTATTACCAATGTCACCTATTATTGATGTAATTAAGCAACATGAATTACTGATATGATTATTCTATTATTAATAGTGATATTACTGTTAATTATTAATAGCAATTGTCAATATTTTAATCAGTGTTAACTTTTACTCTATTGTAATTATTAATATCAATGATTACTCTTAATTGTGCTTACATTTATTAATACTAATAATTAATATAATTGTTCCTGGTATCTGAGGGGAAAAGGATATTACTCGCAATATCACAGAAAGGGTACACCCTCTATGATGTTCTTCTTAATAACCAGGGGTAGAGGATGACATTATTGAAAATATTGCAGTGGGTGTACATCCCTTCAGTCATCTTGTTCCTCATATCCTAGGTGGGAGAGGATGGTAAGACTCCCAATATCACAGGGGGTCCAGACCTTCCCCCGTGATATTGTCCCTAACATCCAAAGGTGGCGAGGATGCTATTTCTTCCAGTGTCACAAGAGGTGTACACCACCCCTGTGATATTGTTCCTAATATCCAGGGGGAGAGAGGATATTAGTCTCAATATAGCAGGGGGTGTACACCCCTTCTGTGACATTGTTCCTAATAGCTGTGAGGGGAGAGGAAGATATTACCCTCAATATTGCAGGGGGTGTACACATCCTTGTGACATTGTTGCGTATATCCTGGGAGGGAGAGGATGATACCAGTGGCAATATCGCAGGGTGTGTACATACCCACTGTGATACTATTCCGAATATCCAGAGGGGGAGAAAACGATGTTACTCTCAATATCGCAGGTGGTGTACATCCTCCTGTGATATTGCTTCTTACATTCAGGGGGAGAGGATGATATTACCCCCAATATCGCAGGGGTTGTACACACCTCCTGCGATGGTGTTCCTAATATCTAGAAGGGGAGAGCATAATATTACTCTCAATATCGCGGGGCGGGGGGACTTCCCTTGTAATATTGTTCTTAATATCCATGATGGGAGAGGATGCTATTACTCCCAATATCGCGAGAAGTGTACAGCCGCCTGTGATAGACTTCCTAAAATCTAGGTGGGGACAGGATGATATTACTGCCCATATCGCACGAGCTGTAAAACCCCTTCGATATTTTGCCTACAATCCCGAGGGGAGAGGATGATACTACTCCCAATATCGAAGAAGGTGTACACCTCCCTGTGACATTATTCCCAATATCTGTTTTGGGAGACGATGACATTACACCCAGTATCGCAGGGGATGTACACCCACCCTGGGTTATTGTTCCTTATGTCGAGAGGGGAAGAGGATGATATTACTCCCAATATCGCAGGGGCTGTACAGTCCTCCTGTGATATTGTTCTGATTATTCTGGGGAAGGGAGGATGATACTACACCCACTCAGTGATACTTTTCTTAAGGTACTCCACCTCCTCCCACCAGGGATATTGTTCCTCATATCCAGAGGAAGAGAGGATAACATTATGCCCAATATCGTAGGGGGTGTACATACCCTCTGTGATGTTGTTCCTAATATCCAAAGGTACAGACGATGACATTACTGGCCATATCGCAGGGGGTGTACACTCTGCTGTGATACTCTTTTTGATATTCAAGGGAGGGGAGAGGATAACAGTGATCCCAATATTGCAGAAGGTGTACAGACCCCTGTGATACAGTTCCTAAGGTACAGAGAAAAGAGAATAATATTATTCTCAATATCGCAGGGGGTATAACTCCCCTACCCCCCGTATATTGTTCCTCATAGGCAGCAGGGTAGAGGCTGATATTACTCCCAATATCGCAGAAGGTGCACACACACCTGTGATATAGTTCCTAATATCCAGCGGGAAAGAGGCTGATACTACTCTGGATCTCACAGTGGGTGCACACCCCCAACCCCCAGTGGTATTGTTCCTAATATCCAGGTGCACAGGGGATGACGATATTGCTGGCGATATCGAAGGGGGTGTACAACTTTTCTGTGATGTGATTCCTGATATCCAGGGGGTGAGTGGATGATATTACTCCCAATAACGAAGGAAGTGTACATCACCCTGTGATTTTGTCCTTAATAACCACATGGGGAGAGGTGATATTATGCCCAATGGAGCAAGGGATGTACACCCCACGTGTGATATGAATCGCAAAATCGAGAAGAAGAGTGAATGACATTGCTTCCAAAATACACGGGGTGTACACCCGCTCTGTGATATTGTTCCTATTGTCTAAAGGAAGAGATGATGATATTACTCCCAAACGGCAGAAGGTATACACCCCCCCGTGATATTGCTCCTCAGAACTGGTGGGGGAGAGCATGATAGTACTTGAGATATGACAGTGGCTCTACACCCCATCTGTGATGTAGCTCATAATTTTCAGTAGCTAACGTAGGATGTGCCTCCCAACAGAGCAGCAGGTGGACACCCGCCCTCTGATATTTCCCCGAATATTCAGGGAAACCAAGGATGACATTACCCCAAATCTCGCAAAAAGTGTACACCCATGGTATGAGATGGTTCCTAATCTGCGGAGGTGCAGAGGATGCTATTAGTTTTCATGTCGCAGGGTGTGTACACACACCCTGTGAAATTGTCACAGATACCAGAAAAGAAGAGAATGGTGATAATGGACACAGAACGCAGGAGGGTGAGGCATCCCCCGCGAGATGGGGAGTAAGAGCCACTCCCTCTCCCCCCTGGCTCTTAAGATCCACCTCGCAGGGAGGTGCAGCACCCCCCGCGATATGTTGATATTGCGGGATACTCCACGTATAAGTGGAAACTAATCTTTGAGTAAATATGGAAAAAAAGGTGGCAACAATACATGCTGGGGCCTCCTGGAGGCTGTAGGATGAAAGGGGAACATGGACCGAGAATGAACTGTTGGATGTTATGCTCATTCCCTCAGTGACAAGATCAATCACACCCAAACTTCAGCATCATGCAATATGCCATGTAACAAACCTGAAGATCTATCACCTGAATCTAAAATAAGAGTTGAAATTATTTGTTTTAAAAGGGAAAAGATGGCCGGGCATGGTGGCTCACACCTGTAATCCCAGCACTTTGGGAGGCTGAGGCGGGTGGATCACGAGGTCAGGAGATCGAGACCATCCAGGCAAACACGGTGAAACTTCGTCTCTAACAAAAAATATAAAAAATTAGCCGGGCGTGGTGGCGGGTGCCTGTAGTCCCAGCTACTTGGCAGGCTGAGGCAGGAGAATAATGTGAACCCAGGAGGCAGAGCTTGCAGTGAGCGGAGATCGCGCCACTGCACTCTAACCTGGGCGACAGAGTGAGAGTTCGTCTCAAAAAAAAAAAAAAAAAAAAAGGGAAAAGGTATTTAATCAATTAGCTAAAACTTTTCTGTTTGACTTATGTGTTTCTTAACACAGTATGGTACATATTGCCAAACAAATGTATATAATAAGTGTATTTTGTAGATGTTTATATGACAATTTACAGAGCCATAGAAAGTATGGCATTAGCAACTGGAAAAGATTTCAAACCAGAAGTCGATATTTAAAGTATAGACTTCCAATAACTTACAGTATTTGTTAATGTAAAATTAGAGATGCTCTTAAATTTTCATGAGTGGTGACATTAAATGCAGATTAATATTGTTCCTATATACATAATATAATCAATAAGCAATTGGTTATACAGAAACCAACAGTTTTTTGATTAATAATAAACCTGTATATATGGAAAATGTGAACAGAATGGTCTTAATATCTAAACAAAACTTAAATTTCATGTAAAGATTGAAGAAAATACCCTTGTTCTCTCTAGATTGTAAGTACTTTCATATTGTTTAGTACCCCTTGGTTAATATTATATTTCCAATGCCTAAAAATGTAAATAATTAAAAGTTGTTCTTAGCTCTATGAAATGAGATGTTTGTTTTTATTATTCTTTTAAATTTAGAATGAAGCAAACCGAGCACAAAAGATCACAGCATATTTGTTTCTTATTAATTTCACTTGAAATTTTTCTAGTTGTTTATGAGATTATAAATATTTATTAAGCAATAAACATTTTATTCTAAGCAGTTTGCCCTATTTGGAATATAATATCATAAAATACGTAAATGATCACAATGCAAAATTAATTAGGATTACTTATGTATAATAAGTAGAAGTATCTCTGGTCATATTTGACAGAGTTCACTTTAAATTTCTGAAAAATATTTTGATTTAAAATATTTTCCTAGAAGAATTGTCTTCAGGATTAATCTATTCTAATAATAGTTATTTATGGATCTGTTGTACTGATAGTAGTAACCAGTTTTATAATGATATTTAGCTAAATAAAAATCATAAGGATTAGAAAAGAGCTATCAACAATTAAAGGCAATTTTAACAATGGAGCACAAGAAAATTTTTGGAGGTGATAAATATGTTTATTACTTTAATGATGGTGATTATTTGACAGGTTTAAGCATGTATTCAAACTCATCTAATTTTGTACATTTCATATGTGCAGCATTCTGTTTATTGAACATATCTCATTAAAGCTGTTATAAAACATAATTCTAGGCAGGGTGTAGTATCTCAAGTCTGTAATCCGAGCACTTTGGGAGGCCGAGATGGGTGGATCACTTGAGGTCAGATGTTGGAGACTGACCTGGCCAGCATAATGAAATCCCATCTCTACTAAAAATACAAAAATTAGCCAGCCACGGTGGCTTACGCCTGTAGTCCCAGCTACTTGGGAGCCTGAGGCATGGGAACCACTTGAACCCAGGAAGCAGAGGCTGCAGTGAGCCCAGATTGCGCTCCTGCACTCCAGTCTCAGCGACAGAGCAAGACTCCACCTCAGAAAAAAAAAAAAAAAAAAAAAAAAAAAAACACATAATTTTAGGAAAAATGAGTTTTAATTTAAGCCAACTTATTAGCACAAAGCATACAGAGCTGTCCTCAATTATAAAAAATTAAAGGGAAAATTCAGAGATGTTCACCCATGATGATTTTTTCTTTTTTAAATTAAAAAATATACATATATATAGATTCAGGGATTACATTTGCATGTTTATTACATGAATATACTGTGTAATGGTGATGTTTGGGCTTTGCATTTACTCATCATCTGAATAGTGACTATTGTACTAACTATGTAATTTTTCAGCCCTCACCCCTTCCTACCCGGCCCTCTATTGGAATCCCCAGTGTCTATTATTTTCCTCTGTATTTCCTTGTGTACCCATTATTTAGGTCCCACTTGTGAGAACAGGCAATATTTGATTTTTGGTTTCTGAATAATTTCACTGAGAATAGTGGCCTCCAGTTCCATCCTTGTTTCTGCAAAAGACACAATACTATTTGTATGGCTGCATAGTATTTCATGGGGGGTGTGTGTATGTGTGTGTGTGTGTGTGTGTGTGTGTATACACATTTTCTTTACCTAATCATCTGTTGATGGAAACTTAGGTTGACTCCAGACAGTGGGAAAGAACACTCTATTAAATAAATGGTGCTAGAAAAATTGGATAGTCATATGCTGAAGAATGAAACCGTGCTTTATCTCTACCGTACACAAAAATTGACTTAAGATTGATTAAAGGATTAAATGTAAGACCTCAAACTGTCAAGAATCCCATAACAAAACCTAGGAAAACCTCTTCTCGACATTGGCCTTGCCAAAAAACATATGAGAAAGACATCAAAAGCAAATGACAAAAAATAAAAATAGACAAATAATATTTAATTAAACTAAAGAGCATTTTCACAATGAAAAAATAATCAACAGAGTAAACAGACAGCCTACAGAACGGGAGAAAATATTTGCGAACTATGTACCTGACAAAGGAGTAATATCCAGAATCTATAAGGAACTCAACAAGAGACAAAAATAACCCCATTAAAAAGAGGGCAAATACCATGAGTAGACATTTTTCAAAAGAAGACATACAAGCATCTAACAAACATAAAAATGCTCATCATCACTACTTATCAGAGATATACAAATTAAAGCAAAGATGAGATGACATCTCACACCAGTCAAAATGGCTATTATTAAAAATTCAAAAACAACATATTTTGGCAAGGATGTGGAGAAAAAGAAATGTTATACACTGTTCATGATACTTTTCCTAAATAGAAACACTAAATATAATAAATTATCTTTGTCAATTTTGTATTGTGATTATACATGTGTGCATATGGTATTCTTTTCCAAGTACATTGAAACAATTGTCTAATATAGTCTCTGTTATAATTGGTGTTGTTAGAAGAAAAAGTAGGTGGCTATTAGTTTAATGATAATATGGAGCGGGTTACTATATTTCGCCATCTATCATTCCGTATACATTTATTATTTAAATCAAAAATGTTTTCTTGTCTAATAAAAAAGAAATATTCTGGAAAATGATCTACCTAGCAAATAATGTTATTGCAGAATTTCTTGTGAGCCAGCCATGATCAAGCCCAAATGAGATAGCTATAGGTTAGTTACTTGGAAGACGAAGGCAATACCTCATGCAAAGGAGGTATTAACCTGAAGAATCAAAACTAGGTGGCAGAGGCAATGCATGCTTTCATTTCCCGACTCTGCTTTCCTTTTCCAGTGTCCCTTATTTTTAGGAGAACCATGTTCCTAAATCTAGGCACAGAATGTAGGCAGAGGTGAAGAATCCCCTTTCAGACTCTCGTAAATTTGAGAATATAGTTTAGTTGAACATTCTCACTTATCTACTATGCGAGGAAAGAGATCAGATTTTGTGATTTCCTTCCTTCTTCCTGATTCCCATCTTCCCCTCTTCTTTTCTCCTTTGCTTCCTTGTTTCTTCCATTTCTCCTATTCCTTTATCCTTATTCTCCTGCTTCTTCATCTTCCTCACTTGTCTCACTCCCCACTTTTGTTTATTTTTTATTTAACTTTTTGAAATGCTCTTCAGTACTCAAAGATATCTGGATGTCCAAGTGGTTGTCTCCACAAAACATATTTATATCTAGATGCCTCCATGTTTGATCATCTACTTGAAATTGTAAGGGGGAAATATGTTTTCTTATCAATTGCTAGGATTATGAATGATGTTCCTATACCAAAAAACCGAATAACAGATGTATACAAATTACTTGATTATAACTTTTAAATGACATGGGAGTTTTGAGAAATGGAGACCTCCAGAAATAGAAAAACGTATATATTTTTTATGTTTAGATTTAACTAATAGTGGAAAGTTGTGGAGGACTATGATTGGAGGACAAAAGGGCATGATCAATGATAATGAACTAGGGGTAACTTAGCAAGGCCCCTTTGCTCAGATTCCTCTTTGTATTCCTGTGTGTTCAGAGATAAGGATATTCCTTGCCTCTAGGTATAGGGAGGGCACCTCTTAAATGAAAGTCTTATGACCTTCGGGAAAATGTCAGATAATCCTTTGTAGTTTTTATGACCTGCTTCAGGGAAGAAGGGCAGGGAAAAGTCGAAGACTGATCTTGCTTCTGCTATTTTCTCAAAGGACAAGATGCCGTATTTTGGGTAGCATGTCCTGAACCCCATCACTACGTTGAAATTTATAAAAACTAGGAGTCATTTAATAGGAAACATATACTTTTCTGAATATTTTTAAGATAGAATACTTATTTATTTGTTTCCAGAAGTATCAGTTGCAGAAAATTTATTCTGTATAAAAATATTTTCATAATGTTTTATTTTTCTGATATTTTTACAGTAGGTAACCTGAAGATGTTGGAAGAATATCAGCTGTTCTAAATTTTAATGCAATAGTTATGTGATTCCTGACATAATAAGAAGACATTCTTTTGTAGAGTTCTTCCAAATTATTACTTTAGAGAGATAATCATTGAACTCTTACAGTAAACTGTAATTTTACTGCTGGCTTCAGTTGTAACCTATTGCCTTGTTGGGTATTTTCACCTGCTTTTTTACTAGCCCTCTGATTGAGCATGCTTCAAAATTTTTTCTGTATTAGTCATCTGGCTTAGACATATCATTTCTTTGACCCTTGGGTTTCTAATACATGGAATAAATAAATTATCTTGCTGATTTTCAATCTTTTTCCTAGTTTTTAGTTTATACGTAGTTTTATTTTGGTTTTAGTCTGTTCTGCCCAGAGACACGCTCCTCATGTTTTCTTCTTTAAATAACACCATGATTTATTCAGGTATTCACCTTTAAATTTTCAAATTTTCTCCTTCATTCATATCCTTACATAAAAAATCCTATGCATTCTTTTTACTGTCCTTTCTTCTTCATTCTATTCTCATATTTGGCATGTCAATTTAGATACTCATTAATTTGATTCTGAATTCCTTGCATATATTTCTAATTATACTTCTTTTGAGGGTCTTCCTTCTTCTCACTAATCTGACAGAACAGATCCAGTCATACTCAAATGAATTCAACGACCATCTCTCTCCCTAACCAAATTGACTATAAACATAATAACACTCTGACATTCAGGATTTCTGCAACTATCTCCAACCCTCACCCTATTGCTTACCACAAAATGACATAAAACTGTACTCCAGCTGAATTGAAGCTATGTTTTTCCTAAAGAACATTTTTCTTTTGTCCCATGTTGCTTGTTGTTTCTTAGTTTTATTTAGTTTGGTTTGGGCTTTGTTTATCTCAAGAAATTCCGTGTGTGTGTGTTATACACTTTGCTTTCTCTGGAATTTCTTTTCTTTTTCATCAAAAGGCAGGTTTCTTTTTTTCTTTTAATGAAAGTTCTATCCAGTTGCCATGGTAATTTTGTTATCAAAAATAGAAGCTTAAAGGAACCTAGGACCAATTCACTGATTTTTTTGAAAATGAAAACTGAGTACCACATGTTTCAATGATTTGGCAAGGTCACCGTTTATCTGGAGCTACAACAGATAGCCTACCTCATCCCAGGGAGATGTATTCAAGTACTGTTATTTTATTTTATTTTATTTTGCTGCATCATAGTGCTTCCCACCTATATTATTGTAGTTACACATTTTTTCCTTGAATTATGGTATTTCTGTATTTATAGTTTTCTTCTAAAAGATTATAATCTCCTTGATTTCAGAGAATACAATTCATTAATCTTTCCTATTGCTCTTTAAAATGGAAAAAACATATATCTAAACATCTTCAGGTCATAAAGTCAAGACAAATGATTTCAGTTAATTGAAATACTCATGTGATCACTAACCTATATCATCTATATCTATTATCTATATGTATACTTATACCTATATTTAAATGTGTCTACAAATGATCATATTTTAAAAATGAATAGCAGCACATAGCACTCTTTTACCAGAAATAATCAAAAAATATTGAAATGCATAACTAAAAATTACTTCATATATTCTTATGTAATTGGATAACTAATTTTTGTTTAAAAACATGGCACAAATGATTGAGGTGGTTTAATATTTAATTGAATTATTACTTAAATCTATTTTACCAGTTCTACATGAAATAAGCATTTGCTTATTGTATTAGCCCATTTTCACACTGTTATAAAGAAACACCTGAGACTAGGTGATTTATGAAGGAAAGAGGTTTAATTGACTCATAGTTGCACAGGGCTGCAGAGTCCTCAAGAAACAATCACAGGAGAAGGGGAAGCAGGCACATCTTACATGGTGGCAGGCAAGAGAGAGCCAGTGCATAGGAGGAATTGTCAAATACTTATAAAACCATCAGATCCTTTGAACACTCACTAGTTATGACAAGAAAAGCTTGGAGGAAACAGCCCCAATGATCCAGTCACTTCCTTTCCTCTACTCTCTACAAGTGGGCATTACAGGTTCCTCGTTCAACACATGGGGATTACAATTTCAGAAGAGATTTGGGTGGGGACACAGAGTCAAACTATATCACTCATAGTTAAAATACCTGCCCAGAACCACCTTTGATTTTAAAAAGCCTACCTTTGCATATTGCCTAGATATGTATCTAAAATCCTGTTTACAGTTTTTGAAGAAAAGTTCTCATTTCTAAGCAAGGTTGTGATTTGACTCTGCTTTTATTGAAACAAAATCAAAACCAACACACACACACACATAAATATATAAATGTTTTTCCATAAACATTTCCAGCTAGAGGGCTGAATTCTGTTTTCTTTCTTTGCATATATTTTAACAGATATGTAAAAGACCTATATGTAACTTATTTCTAAAATGTTATTGTCTGGCAAGCTTAAATATCTTTTATTTTTTAAAGAAATGTACATTCCAGGCATAATTTAATACTGAATAGTTTCTTTTATTTGAGAAAGTGAATATTAAGTAAGATTGCCAAGAATCACCAGTGGATTTTTTTTTTTTTTTTTTTTTTGAGGTGGAGTCTCGCTCTGTCGCCCAGGTTGGAGTGCTGTGGCGGGATCTCAGCTCACTGAAACCTCCGCCTCCTGAGTTCACGCCATTCTCCTGCCTCAGCCTCCCGAGTAGCTGGGACTACAGGTACCCAACACCACACCTGCTTAATTTTTATTTTTTAATTTTTTTGTATTTTTAGTAGAGACAGGGTTTCACCATGTTAGCCAGGATGGTCTTGATCTCCAGACCTCGTGATCCGCCCACCTTTGCCTCCCAAAGTGCTAGGATTTCAGGCGTGAGGCACTGCACCTGGCCTGGAATTTTTTTAAGCTCTCAAAAAATAGCAGCAGTTAAAAAGGTGTTTAAAACAAACAAGTAATTATTTTCATTAAAGGCCATATATAAATACTTGGTGGTAAATTTTCCCTAGCCTACCTATGTGAATGTTTCTTAGTATTTTACTTCATGTACCTGTATTCAGTAGGAAATTGGGAATTCTGGACTTTACAATAATGGTGTCAACACATTCAGTTAAATGAGAAAAATATAACCTAACTGGGGGAAAATACAATCACTCAAATTGGTCATTTTTCATTATGTTGAAAAAGTACTGAGATAATTAGCTGAAATTCCCAGGTAAACAAAATACTTCATCATTGTGAAAGCATAGTCAGTGTAACTAAAATACCATCCAGACAAATTAGTTGCTCGTCTGAATACTGGACTTTCACTTCTGGCACTTACAAGATGAGTTTCTTTTACCAAGTCATTTAAGTTATCTGATACTCAGCTCAATTGTAAGTGTAAAAGAATGATTGTGAGTAGACGTGGAATCTGTCACATAACAGAAACTCCCTCTTCCCTTCTAAAGTAGGGAACCTTTAGTTTTGTTAGTTAGAAACAGTGATTGAATCACCTTCCTGTGGCTTTTACATTTTGTTATCTTTGCCAATGGAGAATATCACAGTAATTAAAGAATCCAGACAGGCAAATCAAAGTAGAAAACATCCTAATTTGAGGTTAGGATTTAGAGTGACTTACATATTTTTAAATATGATTCATGAAATTTATATAGTGGAAAAAATATCTTGTGGTTAACATTTTTCGAAAAGTCATAAAGTTTATAGGCACATGCAGCTTCTTAAAGTTCTTTATAAAGAATTACGTGGATTGATTTTACCACATGGGACATTCATTCAATAATAATCCTAAAAATGATTAGGGAATGTGTACTATGTAAAAGGGATAGTACTAAGACACAGGAGATATTACAACCCATTGTGCTTATGTTATTACTTGGCTAAAGACAACACCCCAAATCAACAGGAAGTTATACCATGAAAGAAGTAAACATAGCTTGTCCTTTTGCAAATTAAGAATGGGTACCTCTTCCTCAATGGACACATTCCAGAGACCGGGAGTAAGGATTAGTGAGTTTAATGCCAACTAGGTTTCATCTCCCATTTTTCTCCTTGGTTAAGGTCTTTTGCAGAATATGTTAAAAGCATAACAGAGATTTGTGGTCCTAGGTTAGGGATTGTAACCAAGTTTTTCCTGGGTCAGGTCCTCATATTAAAGATTGTTGTCACTTGGTGACCAGCAAATTAGCAGATAAAATGTGCAAACTATAGATGGGGGTAATGAAGAAAACATGAGAGAAAATAGTAAACTCTGATGGCAGAACTGTTATTCAATACTCTCAGTTTTTATAAGCCTCTTGGCTGCATTTATTTCCCTCCTCTGAATGGAAGATGGGTGCTCTGTCAACCTAGGTCCAGGGAAATTTTGATCTAAGTAAACTTGTATCTGACTCCTCCTCTCTTGTGGTTTCTGCATGGACCCACTGATTTCCTGATGACTCATGATTTGTTCATAACTCATCCTCTAAATGTATTATTTTTCATATGATTTTTACCTGAGTAAATCTTTCCTCAAAAATATTTAATAAGAAATTCAAGCCCCATGTGTTTCTCTGCACTCTTGCTCCCAGCTACCTTAAGGACATCACCAGGGTACTGTGCAAATGCTGCGATGAACTGTCAAGGTTCGTTTTATTTGTTTCACAGAAAAATCCATCTATTTCCTATTTATCTCAGACTGTGATTTGCTCTCAGAAATCGAAAAATACGTACTTAAACTCAAGGGTTAATGACTTCTCCTTATTTATGCATTATTTTGAAAAAAGTTTCCAATACCTTAACCTAAAATCAAGTTCCATGAAGGAAAATACATAAGATCCTTTAAATCAAATCAAGGGGCTGTTTTGCTTTTCCTTGATCTTGCCTTAATGACCTTAGTAAAATGTTCAGAGACTGAGATTGATTGATGTGGTTTGGATGTTTGTGCCTTCAAAACCTTGTGTTGAAATGTGATTGCCGATGTTGAAGGTGTGGCCTGGTGGGAGGTGATTGAGTCATTGACGAATATTCCTCATAAATATCTTAGCACCATCTTCTTGGTGACAAGTGAATTCTTGCTCTGAGCTCATGTGAGATCTGGTTGTTTTGGCACCTCCCACCTCTTTCTCTCTTGCTCCCACACTTACCATGTTACAAGTCTGCCTCCCATTTGCTTTCCACCATGATTCTAAGCTACCTGAAGCCTCACTCAAAGCAGATGCCAGCACCACCCTTCCTATACAGCCTGCGGAACTGCGAGCCAATTAAACTGTTTCTCTTTATAAATTACCTAGCCTCAGGTATTACTTTATAAAAATGAAAAAAGAATGGCCTAACACATTGATCAAATTAGTTAATATTATCAATTCTGAGTTTCATTATGTATAAATGTTCACACTCAGATTATTACATGTATCCTAGTAGACATCCTAGTAACCATAAAATGTAGATTGTTGCTATTATCATACAACTATCTGAGGCTTATACAGGTTATATGACTTGGATGAGCCTCAGATACTCACAGGGTACTTATCCTGCTCGACAATGATAGAAATAATGGACTGATCCAAAGTTTATAGTAGAGATTTTTTTTCTTATTCTACTACTTTGAATTAACAGTAATTTTCAGATAATTAAAACAGGATATTTACATCAAACATTTGGCCAACCACAGCCTTGGAATGCAGGCTATTCTTTGAGTGGCAAAGCTCACTACTGTGGTTAATGATTCCTTTTTTTGTTTAAGTTAAAGTTACCCAGTGTGTGATGTTCTCCATGTACTCTAGAACTTAAAGTATAATAATAATAGTAATACAAAGTTACATGGGGTTTCTAGAGCAATTCTTCCACTTGCCATATGCTTTTTGTGGATGAAAATACACTTTTAAATAAAATCACTCCTTGTTTAAAGAGACATCCTTAATTATGCAGTTTGAAATATCTATAGTTCTCAATATATTGCAAACATCGTTAACTCATAGTTTCTCAATCCGTGTCTCCTTATTGCTTATCATGCATCATCTCATATTTATGTGCTCCTCTGATTAAAGCAGATTCTGAAGAATATATAAGTGCATGCTTCCAATGGTGTCTCAACTGTTTTAAGATATTCACATACATTTGAGTGCCTGCCATGTTTATATGAATGCTATAAAAGTGAATTTATTTAACCATCACTGATAAATTTTGTTACTCTTCACAATTTATGGTTTAATGATATTTCTTTCCCACAAGTGCTTTCTGCAGTGAAAATGTAGAGAGGTAAAATCATTTATTTTCAATGAAATAAATTGACATTACAGGTTAATGTGCTTTCATTCCAAAGCTAAACGCTATCATTTTAGTCAATTAACTTTTTGTCCTTTGTTCAAAGTCCAGAAATGATAAGAAGTTACTTTGCTATGTTATCCATTCTGAGAATTTCTCTGAAATTGTAATTACTGTACTGAGAATTTTAGATTTTTTTGCACTTTACCAGTCTTGAAGAGGCAACATGGTATCAATGTAAGTGGAATTTTCCTTAATGGATTTTATCTGGTGGTCAAGACCTTTTTAAAGTAATAGAAGTAAGGTCTTAGTGTTCATCTGATACAAATAACTGCACTGAAAGAAAAAAGAGTTCAGATTAATATTCTTTTATAAATGCAGCAAAAGTGTGCTTTTACTGTAAATGAAAAACCAAAGATGGAGTCTGAATTTGCAACTGTAATGAGAATTTAACACATACCCTACTTCCAGGCAGTTCACATTTTCTGCCTGTTTCAACCAAATCTTAACTTGTTTATTGCCACTAAAACTACTTGTTAAGTCACATAAACATATTGATTATTTGTAGTTAGTATTATATTTTACATCTGAAAGATCAGATATGAAAGCTTGCATTGGAATCTACACTCCTGAGCCTGGAATTCATGGATGAAAATCTGTTCTTGAGACTTCTCTAAACTTTTCTCCTCTGGTCTCCTGAAAGTGACTTCTCCTGTCACTTGGTTCACTGGAAATGCCATATCTTTTCCCGAACTCCAGTTGTATTTACTATCCTGATAGAACATTTGGCATACGTTGTTTACATCCTTACATTCTTAGGCTACAACAAAAACTATATAGACTTGTCAGTAATCCAAAGCTGTTGTTAATGGTAGCAACGGGGAAAATAAACCAAGACCTTAAAAATGCACTCTGCAATTGTCTAGCTAGTGCTTACAACTCTTTGAAAGTCACAAAGGAAGAGGATCCATCTTGCTTGAAGGGGCTCCATTAGGCAAAGAGGGGCCATTTGCGGCTTCTAAAGATTAACATAATATACAGAAGAAACATTCTTGCAATTATAAAATATCTTACGAATTATGAAGAAGGTAGTTGAGTTTCAATGGAATGTGTTCCAGAGTTGTCGCAGGAGAATCATGAAATACAACAAATTTAGATGATCCAATAAGGAGAACATCCCAGTTTAAACTGATATATTTTTTATTTTTGTCACAAGAACACTGCCCATAATGACAACAGTATTGAAGCTAGAAGATCTTAATTCAAACAAAATCATCAGTGTTTACTGAATAAGAGAGTATGGATAGCTACACATGAATATTAAATTGATATCCCCAGGAAAGACTTCAGTCCCTGTTACTTCAATAATGAACATAAATACACTACATAGAATGCACAGGAGGACTATCAGCTATTTTAAGAAGCTGAAATAGAATAGGCCAATGTATAGATATGTTGTTCTTAATTTATTTCTGTCATAATAATATTTAACATACCAATGACTACATTAAAATGAAAAGCCCATCAATCTTGTAAAATACTTTCATATTAACAACACTGGCTCAGTGTAATCTGTAAAACAAAATCTTAAATACTAAGATTCTTGGCTTGGAGTAAGCTAAAATGACTTTACTATTCATACAAATATTAATTAAAATTAAAATTAATGAAGAAAATATAGAAGTAAAATAAATTATACAATATTACAATAAAATATAACAGAATATAGCAGAATATTTGGAAGTTTTATTGTATTCAGAAAATATTTGACAAATATTAACATTTATGCTTTGTTTTCTATTACACATCTCATAAAGTTATATAGATGAACATAGATACATAAATGATTTTCACGTAATTATAAAATATCTCAGGAATTATGAGGAAGGTGGTTGAGTTTCAACAGAATGTGGTCCAGAGTTGTTGCAGGAGAATAATGAAATATGGCAAATTTAGATGACCAAATGAGGAGTGTATCCCAGTTTAAATGAACAGCTTACTCAAATGCAGACAGGCCAAAGTAAACACATAATATATGACCAAGATATGAGATATTATAAATAATAGTTGGCATAAACCAGAAAAGCCCTGATAGAAAGGTTCTTCACATCTAGAAGTAAATAATGAGGGGCTGTTGTAGGTTTTGAACTCAGATGAATGTCAGGAAATAATATTATAGAAATCTTGGATAGACAATAAATGTAAATGAGATTAAAATAGAAGGATAATCCCAAAGGCAATGAAATTTCTACAAGATGGAAATGTTGTGAACTGAGGTAGCAGCAATAAGATGAAGAAAGTATTGTAAGATTAAAATGATTTTAAGGATGATAATTGTATAACTATGATAACAATGATAGGTAAATGAGAAAAAAAGAGTAATTATTTAGTAGCCTAAAAATTTACAAAGATACCACAAACAAAAATTGAATTTGTCCTTAGAGGTTATTTTGTGGAACAAAACAGTGATCTCCATTTTAAATACTGAGTTTGAAGTAACTACTGAATATCCAGTGAAAATGACATGAAATAGAAGTGTATTGGTGATTGCAGTGGCTTTTAATGCAGCTTTACACAAATTGAAAAAGAGCTACATGAAACTGACTTAGAGTGATTTTCAGTATACACTATTTAGCGAAAAAATGTACAGGAATATACAGAGTATGCTACCTTGCCTGTAAGAAAGAAATGAGAATTGGCATGTATCTTTTTCTCATAACAAAAAGAAGCACTAGAAGTAAAATAAATAAAGTTAGTACAAAGGATGAGGTGAAGGGAGTGGGTGACAAGTCACTTCTTGAAGTTTACCTTTTTATACCACTTTGACTTTTAAAAACATATTAATATCATTGTTATAAAAATAAATTAAATCAGTAAGAATAGGAAAGGGGGAAGAAACCCACTTTAAAAAACATCAAATAAATACATGTAATTATATTTCAAGTGAGTACATTAACGGCATTGCAGGAAGAGAAAGGGAAAAATGAAAGAAGAAAAAGGAGGGAAGGAAAGATAAAGCAAGAAAAGAAGGAAGGAAGAAAGGAAGGAGGAGAGAGGGAGAAAAAAAGGAAAAAAGAATAGAAAGGAAAAAAAGGAAAGTAGGAAGAAAGGAAGGAAGAAAGAAAGATGAAGAAAGAAGAAAAGAAGGAAATAAGAAAGAAGAGAAAGAAATAATGAAAAAAGAAACTTCTCCAGATGGCTTATTAACACATAGATACTAACTGATTGAGTACCCTGAGTTTGGAGCAGGATGGGCTGTGAGGATTAAGGAATAAAGTGCAGAAAATTCTGCTGTATTTTTAGTAGCTATGTAGTGGTAAGTGAAGTTTAAGTTTTGAAATTAATTTCCATGAAATACAGAATCAATTGAATCAAATGTGCTGATGATTGTTGGTGGGCTTCTCCATTCTCAGTGTGGAAAATAAATGAATGGGGAAAACAGTAAAAGAGCACATGGGAATGGATTAGAACTGCAAGTATCTTCCTGAACTTATGATTCTTAAAATATGTAAATGTACATATACGTAGGTTTGTAAGCATATGCTTGTATTATATGTGAATGTATTGTAAACCCCAAAAATCCGAGACATGTCTCAGTTAATTTAGAGTTAATTTTGCCAACATTAAGGATGTGTGCCCATTATATAGCCTCAAGGGTTTCTGACGACATGTGCCCAAGGTGGTCAGAGCATGGTTTGCTTTTATATATTCTAGGGAGACATGAGACATCAATCAACATGTGCAAGATGAACGTTGGTTCGGTCTGGAAAGGCAGGACAACTCTATGCAAAGGCGGGGAGACTCAAAGTGGGGTGGGGGCGTCTAGTTCATAGGTTTATAAGAGACAAATGGTTGTATTATTTTGAATTACTGATTAGCCTGTTCAAAGGAGAATATCAGATATGCATTTATTTCAGCGAGCAGAGGGGTGACTTTGAAGAGAGCGGGAGGTAGATTGTCCCTAAGCAGTTTCCAGATTGACTTTTTCTTTTAGCTTAGTGATTTGGGGACTCCCCAGATTTATTTGACTTTCACAGTATGCCTGTATATGTACATGTCTGTTTATATTTGCAAGTGGGGATATGTATATGTGTATATGAGTGCATTAATTTCCTAATCCTTTTCAAAGAGAGGGCAACAAAGCAAACATACCCCACTGGACAGTAGCACACTTAATACTCAGATCTTGATCTCTATCCAAAGGGATTCTTGAACACATAGATGATTACAGGTTTGTAGCAAGTTAGGTATGAGATAAATCTAGAACATCATTTATGCAAGAAAGTAAGAATGGAGGCAAGTCACAAGGAAACAGGAGCTACCTTGCTTGAAGGGGATCCACTATGCAAATAGGGGCCATTTGAGGACCCAGATAATGAAATTAATTATAAAACCTTGAAAATAGGAATTCATGTATCTACCTCAGTTTAATTATTTACATACTTAGTAATGCTATATGTATTGAAATACATGTAAATATACTGCCAATTTTTATATTGCACACACATACCCACACAAACACATATCAGAACTGAGGGCTCTTTTGCACAGTAAAATACTAGAGTTATAAACGTAGAAGGAATGCTGAAATTAAAAAACATGTCTTTTTTTTTTTTGAGATGCAGTTTCACTCTTGTCACCCAGACTGGAGTGCAATGGTGTGATCTCAGCTAACTGCAAACTCCACCTCCTGGTTTCAAGTGATTCTCCTGCCTCAACTTCCAGAGTAGCTGGGATTACAGGTGTGCACCACCATACCTGACTAATTTTTATATTTACTTTAGTAGAGATGGGTTTTCACCATGTTGGCCAGGCTGGTCTCGTACTCCTGACCTCAGAAGATCCACCCACCTCGGCCTTTCAAAGTGCTGAGATAACAGGCATGAGCTACTGTGCCTGGCCAAGGAATGTATCATTTTTTAACCAACACAGTGAAGACTGGATGATAAATTTAGAGGCAGGTTTGAACAAGGAGGACGATATTCCAATGTCCCAACAGACTGCTTTTTAGTTGGAAGCAAAAATAACTATCAAACAAAATGGTAATTAAAAATTGGAAAATAATTCAATAGTCTGACTGGCATCAACTGTGAGTGGCAGATGGACATGATTTGCTTCTAGATGTTGTATCCTGAGAAGACACAATAATCTATGGAGTATTTTGATCAGCAATGCGTAGCCTCAACCTAATCATGAGGAAACATCTAAAAAGCAGAAATTGAGAAATACTCTATTTGAAAAATAAATGTTAGTATACTGTTTTCATAAAAATGTCAATGTCAAAATGACAAAAATTGGCCATGAAAATGTTCCAAATTAAAAAGACTAAAAGACACGAGGAAGAATTGCAATACCTGATCCTAAATTAGATCCTGCACTAAAGGGGTGGAAATGCTATAAAAAATCATGAAATCAATCAATAAATTTGGAATATGAGTAGCAACTTATATAAGAATAATTATATAAATACTTTTATAATTTTTCTAAATGGACTGTGGTTATGTAAGAGAATATCCAAATTGCTAGGAAATCTACATAGAAATATTTACAGGTAAAGCATCATGATATATGCAACTAACCATCAGATATTTCAGACATTATGCAGGTATAAATCTATTTAAAATGAGTGTGAGAGAGTGTACAAGCAAATGAGTGATAGAGAAAAAGGGGCAAAATATTAACAATGGCTGAGTGTGAATGAAAGATATAATAGTATTTCTTAAAATATTTGTATTTATACAACTTTTTATGTTTGAAGTCATTTTTAAACAAAATTTGCAAATATACAACTTACTTACCTACGTGTGTACTTACCTCCACATCCTATTGGCCTAATATTCTGGAGATCTCTAATACACATGTATGTATATATTATATACTAGCATAAGAAAAATATTTGACAATGCAAAGTAGATAAGAGTATCAGAGTTTCTGTTTTATTTAGAAACAAAAATTATCGAAGTGCCTCATAACGTACTTCTTGTACTTGATATTTTTTATCTGCCTTTACTCCTTTAGAAGATCATCCAGACATTTTAGCTTTAAATATTATATATTTTCTGACAACCATCAAATTTATCTTTAGCCCAGAGCTCTATATTGAATTACAGACAGTATATTAAATTGTCTACTCAACAACTTAGACATCTAGTCAGCATTTCAAACATAGTATTTTTAATTTGTATACCTTAGAAACATGATCTGAGGCAAAACCATTTTGTCTCCCTTGCACTTCAGAGTTGTGCCTACATCTAGTAAAAAAAAAAAAAAAAAAAAAAAAAAACAGAGCAATACTATGGTACATTCTTGGTTGGAAACCAGTAAACTATGGAACTGTTCACTACAGCTTTGCTAAAATAAATTGGGCCAAGTGGAATTGGACCACAGGCTTCTGCCACAGTGTCCAAAACCAAACTTCTGTTTTTCCTTTTAAATCTGATATTTTCGTTATTTATTTATTGTCGCAGGATAAATTAACACAGAAGTTAGTAATTTAAAGCAATACACACTTATTTCCTTACATAGGAATGACTTATTGTCTATAGTCCAAGTTTTCTTATGAGTTTGTAGTTAAGATCTTGCATGGATCTGCAATAGTCCCAATCTCAGTCAAAGGTTGAGATATATATAGTATCTGCATATATATCATACACTTCAGAAAACACATAAAAGTTTGAAAATGCATATAATACAGAGTTTGGAAAAGAATTTGGCAAATTATCTAAAAATTACACCAATAATAATAATGATTACTAACTTTTATTTAGTCTTTTTTACATGGCAGGTGCATTAGGCTATTCTTGCGTTACTGCGAAGAAGTAATTTATAAGAGAAGAGGTTTAATTGGCTCATGGTCCTGCAGCTGTACAGAAAGCTTAGTGTCAGCATCGTGTCAGCATCTACTTCTGGGGAGGCCTCAAAAAGCTTTTATTCACGGTGCAATGCAAAGCATGAGCAGGCACTTCACATGGCTAAAACAGAACTAAGAGAGAGTAGGGTGAGGGTAGGAGTGCGTTACACTCTTAATTAGATCTCACCAGTTCTCACTATTACAAGGACGGGATCAAGCCATGAGCAATCTTCAACCATGACTCAAACACCTCCCACCAGACCACACCCCCAACATTGAGGATACATTGCAACATAAGATTTATGCAGGGACAAATATCCAAACTATATCATTCTGTCCCTGGTGTCCACAAAATCTCATGTCCTTCTTACATTGCAAAATACAATCATGTTTTTTCAAAAGTTCCCCAAATTGTTAACTTGTTTCAGCATTAACTCAAAAGTCCAGGGTCTAAAGTTTCATCTAAAACAAGGCAAGACTTCCACCAATGAACCTGTAAAATCAAAAACAAGTTATTTACGTCCAAGATACAATGAAACTGTTAACCCAAAATATCTGCAATAGGTCTCAGTCAATTTGGAAAGTTTATTTTGCCAAGGCTAAAGATGCACCCTGGCACAGCATCAAGAAGTCCTGACAACCTGTGCCCAAGGTGGTCATGAGTACAGTGTGCTTTTATACATTTTAGGGAGATATGACACATCAATCAATATGTGTAGGATGTATATTCAGCAGAGCAGGACAACTCGAAGTGGGAGCTTTCAGGTTAGAAGTAAACAAGAGACAATAGGTTGCAGTCTTTTGAGTTGTTGTTCAGCCTTCCACTGATTTCAAAATTTAGTCTGGCTCACAAAATGTGCATCTTTACATAAACAATAGGGCAGAGGGAGCAATCAGATATGTATTTGTCTCAGGTGAACCTCAGAGGGATGACTTTTGAGTACTGTCTGTTATTTGTCCACAAGGAATTTCCTGTGGGCAAAATGTGAGGACTTCCAAGCCTCCTTCACTTTTGCATTCTGTGTGCCTGAAGGCTTAACACCGTAATATGGAAGCTGCCAAGGGTTACATTTTGTATTGTCTGGAGCTGGAGCAGCATCTCAAGCTGTACCTAGACACCTTTGAGCTGAAGCTGGAGCCAGAGTGGTCAGGATGTGGAAAGCAGTGTCCTGAGGTTGCACAGTGCAATAGGACCTGGGCCTGGCCCATGAAATCTTTCTTCCCTCTTAAGCCTCTGGACCTGTGATAGGACCTGTGAAGGGCACTGAAATTCCTTCAAGGCTTTTTTCCATTGTCTGAATATTAACACTTGGCTCTCTTTCAGTTATGCTAATTTTTCTATCAAGTAGTTGTTCCACAACCTGATTGAATTCCTCTCCCTAAATGGCTCTTTCTTCCTCTGTCATATGCCCAGGCTGTGAAATGTCCAAACTTCTACTCTCTGCTTTTCTTTTAAATAGATATTTCAACTTTAAGTCATTTATTAGCTCCTGCATGTTAGCATAGGCTGTTAGAAGCAGTGAGGCACATTGGAGTGCTTTGCTGCTTAGAAATTTCTTTCACAGGATACTCTAAATTATGTCTCTGAAGTTCAAGCTTTTACAGAGCCCTAAGGCGTGAATGGAATGTAGCCAAGCCCCTTGCTAAGGCATCACACATGTGACCTTTTCTCCATTCTTAATACATTTCTCATTTTTATCTGAGACCTCAGAAGCCTGGCCTTCACTGTCCATATCACTATCACCATTTTGGTTACAGCATTTAACCAGTCTCTAAAAGTTCCAAACTTTCCCTCAACTTTCTTTCTTCATCTGAGCCCTCCAAAGCCTTCCACCCTCTGTCCATTACCAAGTTCCAAAGTTAATTCCACATTTTCAAGTATTTTTATAGTAATGCCCCACTGTTCAGTACTAATCTTCTCTATTAGACAGTTCTTGCAATTGCTATAAATACCTGATACTCAGTAATTTATAGGAAAAGAGGTTTCAGTGGCAGGCTGTACAGGAAGGGTAGTACTGGGATCTTTTTCTAGTAAGGCCTCAGGAAGCTTTTACTCATGGTAGAAGGTAAAGCAGGAACAGGCGCTTCACATGGTAAAAACAGCAGGAAGACCGGGGAATGGGGAGGTGCCACACACTGTTAATCAGATCTCACAAAGACTTACTTTTGCAAGGACAGCACAAAGCCATGAGGAATATGACCCGAATACCTTCTGTCAGGCCCCACCTCCAACATTGAGAATTACATTTCAACATGAGATTTAAATGGGGACAAATATCCAAACTGTATTAGCAGGCATAAAAGCTATGGCTTGCTATTTAAAATATTACCATTCATGATTCTGATAGTGACCATCAAATATAAGTATTTATATGTTCAATATGGGATACTTCAGTTTTCAAAAAAGTTAACTAATTTCTCATGGTCACACAACTATTAATAAGTGGCTCACACCTGTAATCCCAGCACTCTGGGAGGTTGAGAAGGGCAGATCATTTGAGGCCAGGAGTTCAAGACCAACCTGGGCAACATGGCAAAACTCCGTCTCCACTAAAAATTAAAAAAACTAGCCAGGCATGCTGACACGCGCCTGTAATCCCAGCTACCTGGGAGGCTGAGGGATGAGAATCGCTTGAACCCAGGAGGTGGGCATTGCAGTGTGTTGAGATTGTGCCACTGCACTCCAGCCTGGGTGACTGAAGAAGGAAGGTAAGAAATGCAGAAGTAACCACAAGTACAACATTCTCATAGTGAGAGGGAGCAGGAGTGGAAAGAGAGAAGAGGCTTGAGAACTTAGTGCACACTTTTGCATAAATTTTTACGTTGTTTAAAGAAGTATCTTTTTTTGTCTTAAAAAAACCTTACAATGGAATAGAGAAAAAAGATCAGAGAAGGTGATTTTAGGAATAAAATGACGGTTTCTGTATTTGAAACATAGATAATAAAAAGAAAATAGCGTAATAAGAATAATATGAATTCTACTGTGAATTCTCCTTTTCTTTTCCAAGAGTAAATAAACCCTAGCTTTGCCTTGCCCATATTTCACATTTTCAATGTGCGCTGCCTATTGAAGAAAACAACCTGCTTAGTCTGGTCTTAAAGGTTGCCTGTTTAGTGACCAGAAAATTCACTTTTAGAAGAAACTTCATGTGCCAGTGATTTAGAACTGTTCTGCTTTAAATGGAGCACTTGAAATGGCCCTGAAGAATGCCATCCAAAGTGCAGCCTTAGGGAACATACCAGCCACAGTGAAAGGTCACGCTTTACTTTCCATTCACAATTCCCTTTGTTGCATGTGTTACTGATTTTTTTTTTTCCTAAAACTCCCTAGCACACTCAATTTGGAGCTCTTCTAGTACATCAAAATATGCCAACACAACATAATTATTTGAGGAAATTTGAAATTATTTGAGGGTAAAGATATACTCGGAAGAGACAGTGCTGTCTCTTGTTGTTCTCAGATTAAATTCATCCCCTGCAAAACCCCTTCTTTGTTATTTAATCCAACTTTTATAATCTTGTGACAGAGAGAGAGATCAGGACTCTATACAACATTAATTTGCAGGCATTAGTTTGTATGTTTCCAGAATAGCTTTCTTTCTTGGAAATGCACAAATATTCTTGTAAAGGATGATTAAAGTACATGTTTGATTTTATGACTGTTGGATGATTTCTATTTATTCACAGCAGGAGTTGCACAAAGATGTGGCATTGCTGTTCTCTTCTCTATATCCCCTATACTGCCTGATGAACATTATTTTTTATTTATTGATATATTTACATATTTGCTTACCATAAGCTTCCTGGCTTTTTCTTTATTCTTGAATAATGCACACTTCTTTCTATTTTCAAAGGGACTTTTAGATTTATTTGGTTTGGGGTGTACTGTTTTTAATTTAAGATAAATATATAATAGTTCTATGTAGATTGAAATCAGATTGAATTGTAAGTTATTAAAATTGCTGGTAATTAACATAGAAGTGGATTGCTTAAATCAAATAACAGAGTATGAAGTAAAAATTTAAATCTCATTATTTATGATATACTTTTAGGGGGTTGAGTGATTTCAGCTCTCAAAATCTTTATATCTCTACATCAAATTATATTATCCTACATTTCATGTCAATATCAACAGTCTGTACATATGCCAGTGTTCATTTATATATCTGGCTGACCTGTGCCTTGAAATGATATTAACCATTGTGGCCAACATGTAAATTAAAGCAGGTTGAAACATCTAAGAATTCTGGTCAGTTATCAAGCAATTAGTTCATTTATAATTTTTGCATTTTATCAAAGATAGATAGATAGATACTATTTTTCTTTCTTTATATTGAGAATTTCTCTTCATTTTCTTCTATTTCACGAAATATCTTGTGGCTATGCATATTTAACCTTAGCGTTTAGCAAGTACTTACTCAAAATATTTGATAACCGTACTGTTAAGGTCAATCCTGGGAGAGTCTTAACACGCATTGTTGGAGTGGAATCCTTGATGTACAGGAGATGTTCATACCAGCCAGAGAGTGCTGGTTTTGCACAACTCTTTCCAATTCTGTTCTTAGTGACTTCACGTTAGTGTCTTGAAATCAGCTCTGAAAGAACTATTTACACTAAGAAAATTACTAAAATCTATGAATCGGTATACAAATATGTATATGTATATTTTAAACTATATACCGTCATTTCAAGTTTTGGGATCACATTATTAAGAAAGGAATGCCGGCCGGGCGTGGTGGCTCAAGCCTGTAATCCCAGCACTTTGGGAGGCCAAGACGGGTGGATCACGAGGTCGGGAGATCGAGACCATCCTGGCTAACACGGTGAAACCCCGTCTCTACTAAAAAATACAAAAAACTAGCCGGGCGAGATGGCGGGCGCCTGTAGTCCCAGCTACTCGGGAGGCTGAGGCAGGAGAATGGCGTAAACCCGGGAGGCGGAGCTTGCAGTGAGCCGAGATTGCGCCACTGCACTCCAGACTGGGCGACAGAGCGAGACTCCATCTCAAAAAAAAAAAAAAAAAAAAAAGGAATGCCTAGCTTTTATGTGAAAAATTGGCAAGGCTGTGTATTTACATATATACCAGTAGCATGCACATTAATTTTTCTTTTGAATTTTCACCAATATTAGCTCTATGGACAACAACAAATAAGAGATTGTTTTTGGGTTGTCATGAAAGCTCTCTGGTCCTCAGACTATGAATAGAGTTGAGAGTTAATGGATTTGTTCTTGTCATTCTATTTGTATAATTACTCGAATGTATGCAAAATATTCATCCATTATTACATGGTGTGTAGCCATACTACCACCATAAACATCAAGTGCAAGCATCCAATTGTGCTTCCAAAGCGTGTGCTTCAGTTTGTATTTTATTACATATAACCACAAATGATAACTTCATGAATTGTGATGTTAATACATGACGTGATTACTAACATCCCATTTTCCATGGATATAAAGGCCAACATTGCACTTATGGGTGCAACCAAGCCAATCACGAATTTCCATCTTTGTAATTCTATGTACTGAAACTAATCTAGGTATCAATTCTGTATCTATTAAGGTTAAGTGGTGAAGAGAAACCATGAGTCTCGCTCTGTCGCCCAGGCTGGAGTGCAGTGGCCGGATCTCAGCTCACTGCAAGCTCCGCCTCCCGGGTTTACGCCATTCTCCTGCCTCAGCCTCCCGAGTAGCTGGGACTACAGGCGCCCGCCACCTCGCCCGGCTAGTTTTTTGTATTTTTTTAGTAGAGATGGGGTTTCACCATGTTACCCAGGATGGTCTCGATCTCCTGACCTCGTGATCCGCCCGTCTTGGCCTCCCAAAGTGCTGGGATTACAGGCTTGAGCCACCGCGCCCGGCCAGAATCGTTAATATAAAGAATAATTGTCAGGAGATTGGAGAATGGTGAATTGGCTAATAAGAGTTAAAGTGAGCATTAAAGAACACAGAAAAAGCAGGTGTAGAAATTAGCTACTGCTCATGAGGCTGGAATAAAAGGACCTAAGAAAGACTTCTTCACCATGTCAAGACTGGAATTGAGATCTTTTTGGAGGAGTCATAGCCTCAAATCACAAGATGCCGCATAAGGTATGGAGGGGACTCAGTGGTATGACTTGCTACATTTTTTTTTCTAGGTTGTAAGAGAAACTCATCCACGGAGAGGGGATGTGCCTTAAAACTCACTTTACTAGAACATAGATGAAGCTGGAAACCATCATTCTGAGTAAACTATCGCAAGGACAGAAAACCAAACACCGCATGTTCTCACTCATAGGTGGAAACTGAGCAATGAGAACACTTGGACACAGGGTGGGGAACATCACACACCAGGGCCTGTTGTGGAATGGGGGGAGGGGGGAGGGATAGTATTGAGGGATATACCTAATGTAAATGACGAGTCGATGGGTGCAGCACACCAGAGTGGCATATGTATACTTATTAACAAACCCGCACGTTGTGCACATGTACCCTAGATCTTAAAGTATAAAAACAAAAACAAAAACAAAAACACCTCACTTTGCTGACCCTTGTATGAATGCTGGGGAGTCTGTTTGTGTGAAGGTGCCTCATCTGTGGCATTCCACTGCAAAGCTTCCAAGAGAGATGACAAGAAGGTTTGCAGGCTGATGAGTATTTCTTCCTGCTTCTATCAGAAGGAATCAGATAATGGGGGCATATCTGTAGGGGCTGGATGCTTGAGAAAATACACTGTGCTGAAGTCAGGTGCTAGAGAAAGCTGTACTCTTCAGGAAACTAGCAGGAAAGAAACTATGCACTTTGCATAAGCCAAGTTTTGTAGGAAGTGTGCATTGCAGGCACCTACAGGTAGAGAAAACTGTGTAGATGAAAGAGCCAAGTGCCGGAAAAAGCACACTCCTTAGAAATCTGGAAAGTGAGACACAGTGGCATCAGGAAGAAAAATCCCCCTCCTTCTCTGGTGTCTCTTGAGCACCCTCTACCAACATGGCTTAACATAGTGTCAGCTAGCAAAGGAAATATATTTATGAAACCTACCTCCATTATCCTGGAACAGTCAAAACAGCTGATTTTGAAGATGAAATTTAATTCATTTATACATTTGTTATGTGTTATAAATTGTAAGAATCTCTAAAAATAAAAGTAACTTGTCACTTGTTGAATTGTTTTTATTGAGAAGACACTTCATAGAAAAACATCACAATAATTCTAGAAGTATTTGACGTATGAAATAATTAGATGTGTTTTCTTTACTCCTACTTTGTATTATACAATGGCCTTAAGAGGAGAATAAAAAATGCTCTCTGTCTAAATTCAACAGATTTAAATATTTTGTCAATACGTTTTAGAAGGTACAAAAGAATAGATAGCAGGGGGAATATGTGTGTCTTTAGGAGAGGACCACCAAGTTTACTTTTGAAAGAAAGGTGAAGAATGACAAAATAGTAGTATAACAGATGTTAAACAAAGTGTGACTGTCATCAGGTCATGGACTTTGGTATTGTGATGTTGCAGTGAAATGTGAATTTTCTGGGTTATTGCTTATTACTAAATGTGGGCTAGTTGCCAAAAGACAAGAATGAAACATGACAAAGAATATTCTTAAAATATAATAGGAAATTATTAAAGGCATATCAGTTTTTTCTTCGCGAAAAACACATAATAAGTAATCATCTCTGTCTTCTATTTTGTCCCAGGTTTCAAGTTATATTTTGTTATATAATAAAGCATTGTGGCCCAAACAACATCCCTATTGTATCAGCCGGCAGCCATTGTTCAACCAGAGGAGCAAAACCACTTGGCTATATATTATATATTTTTGTTGCAGGAAATCAGCCTCATACAATCACAGGAGGTTGTTAAAAAGCCTTTATAATGCTTTTTGTATCCACATCTGATGTGTAATCTTGAAGTTGCAGGGTAAGCAGTTGATAGATGTGAAGGGGGAATATCAAAGGCAGGCAGCAATGATTAAATAAACTGGAACCCTAAACTGAAACCAGCCAGCCATTCTTCTTGCTTTTGACTTTGGTATTAAGAGTATCTTGCAGAAGCAGGGGCCTTGTGTCAGAAAACTGAACCTTTCCAAGGAGTCAGAAATGCTGATGAAAAACACAAGAATAGGTAGAGCAGTTGCAGATCCAGCTACTGCTTCATGGCATTGAAATGAGTCATCAGATCAACAAAGACGTGTATATGTGTCTCTGAGTGTGTGTGACTTACACAGAGAACACACACACACACCCGAGAGGGAAGAGAGAGAGAGAAAGAGAGAGATATTAAATGGTTGCTACCTTTCATTTACCCTCCAAATCTCCCAAGAACCTTCTCCCAACAATCTTCTAATGTGTCCAAATTAGAAACATACAAGATAGGAACTTCTCAAAAGTTTAGCTCAGTCTAGTTAAGATGACACATAACACTTAACATGTGTTTTACATAACAGTAATCTTTAAAAATCAGACTATCAAATATGGTGCTTTAGTCCTTTTTCACACTTCTATAAAGAACTGTGTGAGTCTGGGTAATTTATAAAGGAAAGATTAATTGACTCACATTTTAGCCTGGCTGGGGAGGCCTCAGGAAATGTACCATCATGGCAGAAGGTGAAGGGGAAGCAAGGCACCTTCTTCACAACCCTTCCACCTAGGAGCCTATAAAATCAAAAGCAAATTAGTTACTTACAAGACACAATGCAGGTACAAGCATTGGGTAAATATTCCTGTTCCAAATTGGAGGAATTAGCCAAAACAAAGGGGCTACAGGTCCCATGTGATTCTGAAATCCATCTGGGGAGTCATGAAATTGTAAATATCCAAAATGATCTCCTTTGACTCCATGTCTCACATTCAGATCATGCTGATGCAAGAGATGAGCACCTCAGGACCTTGGGCAGCTCCAACCCTGTGGCTTTGCAGGGTATAATGTCCCTCCCAGCTGCTTTCACTGATGGTGTTCAGTGTCTGTGGCTTTTCCAGGTGGAAAGCTGTCAGTAGATCTACTATTCTGGGTTCTGGAGAACAGTGGTCCTCTTCCCACAGCTCCAATAGGCAGTGCTCCAGTGAGTACTATGTGTGGGGGCTCCAGTCCCACATTTCCCTTTTGCCCTGTTTTAGCAGAAATTCTCCATGAGGGCTCCACCCCGATGGTTTCTGCCTAGATATCCAGAAATTTCCATACAACTTCTGATATCAAGGTGTAGATTTCAAAAGCTCAATTCTTGTCTTCCATGTACTGGCAGGACCAACACCACACAAACTACCAAGACTTGGGGCTTGCACCCCACTGAAGCAATGGCCCAAGCTGTACCTTGGCTCTTTTTAGCCATGACTGTAGCTGGAGTAGGTAGGACACAGAAAACCAAGTCCCTAGGCTGCACAGAGCAGCAGAATCCAGGCCCATGAAATCATTTTTACCTCCTACACCTCAGGCCTGTGAGAGGAGGGGCTGCTGAGAAGGTCTCTGATATGCCCTGATGTTTTGCCCATTGTCTTGTTGATTAACATTCTGTTCCTCATTATTTAGGCAAAGTCCTGCAGCTGGCTTGAATTTCTCCCCCAGAAAATTGGTTTTTCTTTTCTACCACATCATCCCACTGCAAATTTTTCAAACTTTTGTTCTCTGCTTCCCTTTTAAACATAAGTTCCAATTTCAAACCATTCCTTTGTGAATACATAAAACTGAATGCTTTAAAGAGCACCTAGGTTACCTCTTGATTGCTTTGGTGCTTAGAAATTTCCTTTGCCAGGTACCTTAAATTATCTTTCTCAAGTCCAAGTTCCACAAATCTCTAGGGCAGGGTCAAAATGCCACCAGTGTCTTTGCAAAAGCATAGCAAGAGTCACCTTTATTCCAGTTCCCAACAAGTCCCTCATCTCCATCTGAGGCCACCTAGGCCATTCATTGTCCATATCACTATGAGCATTTTGGTCAAAATCATTCAACAAGTCTCAATGAAGTTCCAAACGTTTTCATATCTTCCTGTCTTCTGAGCCCTCCAAGTTTCTATGAAGTTTCAGACTTTCCCACATTTTTTTTGTCTTCTTCTGAGCTCCCCAAACTGTTCCAACCTCTGTTTGTTACCCAGTTCCAATATCACTTCCATATTTATGGGTATCTTAATAGCAGTACCCCACTTTCTGTGGTATCAATTTACTGTATTAGCCTGTTTACACACTGCTATAAAGAATGATCTGAGACTGGGTATATAAAGGAAAGAGGTTTAATTGACCCACAGTTTAGCATGTCTGGGGGTAGGGGATCAGGAAATTTACAATCATGGTGGGAGACATAGGGGAAGCAAATAACCTTCATATGGCATCAGGAAGGAGAATGACCACAGGACAAACTAGCAAACACTTATAAAACCATCAGATCTCATGAGAACTCACTATCATGAGAACAGCATGGGGGAAACTGCCCCCACGATCTAATTACCTCCACCTGTTCTCTCCCTTGACAAATAGGGATTTGGCGGATTATGGGGATTAAAATTCAAGATGAGATTTGAGTGGAGACACAAAGCCTAACCATAGTATATGGAATTTTGGTGCCATCAGAAAATTGGCTTTTAAAAACTACACATATTTTTTTTTTAATTGACAAACAATTGCTGGGTCTATTCACTGGGTAAATAAATGTGATGTTTTGATATATGTATATATCATAGAGAGTTGACTTTTGCTTATTTCTTCATTGATCAAATGTTTACCTGTTAATATGTAGTTTTTAATATTGTTTTGTTGCTGTCAGAATTAGCATTTAAGCTCTCCTTCACAGGAAACTGCTACAGGGAGCATAACTGATTCATAGCCCCAGCCACTTTTCTTTTGGGGTAAACATAATTTTGTTTCAAGGCCATGTATAACCTGGCTTGCTCTCAACCAATAACTAAGCCCAGTGTGGATACTAGTGCCAGCCCATTAGGATGGGATTCAGAACTTCTAAATTGAGCAATGTTAACTCAGAGAGTGCTTGTTTGCCTAGCTGAAACTTTCTTAGAAATGTGTTGTAGTCTAATATTCTTACCCAATGCTTCCCTTTCTGTCCCTTTCACTGGTAACAGAACAGTATCATAAGCTGTTGTTTCTCCCTGCATACTCTTCTTTCTTTTATCCTTTGCAGGTAATCCCTCAAAAAAATCTATTACACATCAAATTCCTTTCTGTGCTGTTTAAAATATGCTAACTAGCTATTTTACTCAATAAATATTTAAATGCGTATAATGGCATTTTTGTAGAATACAAAAAACAGATAGGGAAACTCAACAAGCTTACATTCCATTGTGGGACAAAAGGTATATAGAAGTGATCAAGTATATACAAGATAATATTTCATCCTGTATCTTTCATAGAAAGTTTATGTCATGAATACTTCTTGGAATTTTTAATTTGAAGAGTTCCAGTTACCTAATATGTATTTACCTGAATACTTCTGATATAGGAAGAGGATCATTAAAGGACTTCATAGGAAAAATAATTTTATACTATATTGTATGAAAATGTTGTAATTGTATTAAATTCTGAAATAAATTGTATTAAATTCTGAAAGAAAAATGTTGAAAATATTTTAGATTCATAAGACAATATAGAAAAACATAATTAAAAACATACTTGTATTACAGAAAAAAATGAGTGTTAGTCTTGCTGTAATTTTTCACAAAATTTTGCAGTCATGAAAATCACTTCACAGCTGATGTTAAGAAAGCAATCAGTAAAAATTCATTGTTGCATTAAACATTATTGATATTCTCAAATGTATTCCTTTATATTTACATATGTTCTGAATTGTTGACTACATCATCTCCTTCTAGGTTTTAGAATGTGCCTAACTCAGTCAGGATATCATTTGTTCATTAGTAGTTCGAGTACAACACCAATGTCATTAAATCGTGCTTCTCCTGCAAAAATCTTGCTTCACATTTCAACCTATTCACATTCTCAGAATTTGAAAGATATCAAACAATAAATGAGACTAAGTAAAAAAGACTTGACCTTACAAGTGGGGCTAAAAGATTAAATTACTAGAGAAGAGATGTTTGCTTTAGAAAATGTAATAAAAACTCAGTTCATCAGTGTGTTGTTTCATTTTTTACTTTTATTTACTCATCTATTATATGGATCATATATTAAATAGAAGGCTAATTATAGATCACTATAACTGTAGTATATGCACATTTTATGACAAAGTGTGATGCAAAATAAAAATATTTTATCTATTTAAATAAGTAAACATTCATTTACAATTTTTTAACATTTCAAATATACATTGTGAAAATTTTACAAAATACAGAAAAAATTAAAGATTGTAAAACTGTCTAAAAATTCTATCCCTGATAAATAATTGTTATTGATATATTGATATAAACTATAACATGTTGCAAATAACTTTCTATGTAACGAAATATTTTTCTGAAACATAATTATAATAGATAAAATATTTCAGAAAATATATTATGGATGTAAGACTGATATGAGATAAACATTCAATTATGATCATTTCATACTTTTTTTTTTTTGAAGTTTTGGCCCTTTAGTCCTGTGATTTATGTGCGGGGGGATAGGCATGGGGGATAAGAAATGGAACTTTGTATTCTAAATATTTAAATAGTTGTCTAATCATTTATATAATAATTCATTTTATCCTCAATGATAACATTTCCTACTTTAGTAACAAATAAAGATAGATTTACATGTTTTTGTCTATTTTTAAAATTATCTTAAGACAATTATTTTGACAGTATTAAAACCTTTTCTTTATGGAAGTTGTATAGTACTTTTTTATAGTTGATAATGTGAATCATTCTATTTTTTTTCAACAATATCTTGGCTATCTTTTTATATATAAGCTCCAGGAACATTTTACAATTATGTAATCTGTTATAGATTCTATTAATCATGTACTATAGTTTATAAATTGATTTAAAAATAATGGACATTTTTAATATATTTATTTTTCAAATCGGGATATTTGTGTGTTTCTTTACTTATCAAATTGTTATTTATGCACTTCAGTAAAATTTTAGTTTTCTTTATCCTGATCAAGAACCTTTCCTACTAATTGTATTTCTATTTATTTTACATTTTTTCATTGTTTCATACTTTTAAAAAATATCATATTTAAACAGATGTTTACTGTAATATTGGAATAACTGATTTGGGAATACTTGGTTACATACTCGCAATCATCTTGGGTTCTTCAATTTTCTTGGTGTATTTTATCTTCTCTAGAATAACTCTAAAATCATTTGCAAATTATGATGATTTTTATTTCCTATACACACACACATAAACACACACATTTCTTTTACTGTGTGTATAAATACATGTGTATGTTTTTATCTCTCTATATATCATTATACATACAATTTTGTCATGTATTGCATTCAGTTATAATTTCCAGAAAATGTGATAATTGCGAGAATGATTATTTTTGATATAATTCAGATATTACTGAGATTCCTTAATGTTTCTTCATTAAATAAAATGTTCTCTACTGGCTTAAAAGAGCGCTTTAAATCATTTATGGGATTTACATTAATTTTTAAAGAATTCATTTTAAACAAAAATGAATACTGAATTATTTCTAAAACATTATAATTTCTATAATTTCTGTGATATTCCCATTTGCCTATTAATAAGATAATTTGTATTATTTTGTGATTTAAAGTTTTGCTTTATTGGTCTCCTAGATTTGTTGGTCTGCTTATTTATTTATAATTTAACTCCAGTAATAATTTTATTCAAATGACCCACAAAAACCAACTTATGTTGGTGATAATTTTTTCTCATCTGTCATCTCTTCCAAGTTTCATATCTCATGTTAAAATTCTTTTTTGTCTCCCATTATATATCTATTTGATTGCTATATAAAGTTACAATGTAATTTTCACAGTGCATGAGATCCCTTAATTTTAAATAATTCATTTTCAAATTGATTTTATAATGCCATTACTTCCTTCTGTATTCTGAATGTTTTCATATTTTCTCTTCACTTCTTCCATCTTTCTTTCTTCCTTCCTTCTTTCTTTTCTTTTCTCTTTTCTTTTCTTTTTCTTTTCTTCTTTCTTTCTCTTTCTTCTTTCTTTCTTTCTTTCTTTCTCTTTCTTTCTTTCTTTCTCTTTCTTTCTTCTCTTTCTTTCTTTCTTCTCCTTCCTTCCTTCTTTTCTCTCTTTCTCTTTCTTTCTTTTCTTTTGTTCTTTCCTTTCTTTCCTTCTCTTTCTTTCTCTCTTTCTTTTTCTCTTTCCTTCTTTCTTTCTTTCTTTCTTTCTTTCTTTACTTTCTTTCTTGCTGTCCCCTCCTCCCTCCCTCCCTCTTCTTTCTTCTTTCTTTCTTTCTTTTTCTTTCATTCATTCTTTCGTTCTTTATCTTTCTTTCTTTCTTTCTTTCAATACATAATATTACTACATATATATCTATGTCATATATGATACCTATATGTGATATTTTGTTACATGCATTCATCATGTAAGGATCACATCAGGGTATTTTGGGGGTATCCATCACCTCATGTACTTATCATTTATGTGTGTTGGGAATAGTTCAGTCCTCTCTTCTAGTTTTGATATACATATAAATTATTGTTAACTATAGTCACTCTACTCTGCTATCAAATATTGGAAATCATTCCTTCTATCCAGCTGCATGTTTGTACCTGTTAACCAACTTCTCTTTATCCCCTCCATCCCCACCCACACAACCATTCCAGCTTCTGTTATCTACCATTGCCCTCCCTAGTTCTATGAGATCGACATTTTTAGCTGCCACTTAGGAGTGATAGCAAGATATATTTGTCTTTCTGTGCTTGTCTTATTTTACTTAATATGATGAGCTCCAGTACCATCCGTACTGTAGCAAATAAGATGATTTCTCTTTTTTTATGCTCAAAGAGTATTCCATTGTGTATATATGCCAGATTTTCTTTATTCATTCATCAACTGATAGGCACATAGACTGATGTAGGTTGATTCCGTATTTTTCATATTTTGACTAATGTGGCAATAGATATGAGAGTACAGGTATCCCTTTGTGGAATGTTTTATTTTATTTTATTTTTTGAATAAATATCCAGTGGTGGCATTGTTGGGTCATATGGTACCACTAGTATTAGTATTTTGAGAAATCTCTATATTTTTTCCATAGTGGTTATACTGATTTACATTCCCATAAATAATGTATGAATGTTCCCTCTTATCTGGATCCTCTGTTATTTCTGTTTTTTAAATTGTCATACTAACTGAGATGAGATGATATCACATTGTGGTTTTGACTCAGCATTTTTCAGATGATTAGTGATGTTGAACATTCTTTCTTATACCTGTTGGTCATGTGTAGATCTAGATCTTGTATTGAGAAATGTTTATTCATGTCCTTTGGCCACTTTTTATTGGATATCTTGTGTTTTTTTTTTTTTATTGGGTTGTTTGAATTACTTATATATTCTGGATATTAGTCTCTTGTCAGATGAATAATTTACAATGTATTCCCCCTTTCAACAAGTTGTGTCTTAATTGTATTGACAGTGATATTGGCTGTGCAGAAGATTTTTAGTTCAATACAGTCCCGTTTGTCTATTTTTTGTTTTTGTTGCCTGTGCTTCTGAGGCCTAAGCTATAAAATCTTTATCTAGACCAGTGTCCTGAAGTGTTTTTCATATGCTTTCCTCTAAAAGTTTTACGGTTTTGAGTCAAATGTGTTAGTCTTTAATCTATGTTGAGTTTATTTTTGTATATGGTGAGAAATAGAGGTCCAGTTTTAGTCTTCCACATCTGATTACCCAATTTTTCCAGAACCAATTATTGAAAAGGTGCCCTTTCCCCAATGTCTGTTAGCCCAGAACTAGAAAATTTAGACAACTACTAATTAAGAAGGTTGAAGAGGAATCAGTCATCCCAAGAGGAGACATGAATCTCTGCTTGATATTCAGGTCTTTGAGAAAAGTTGAGAATAATAATTTTTACACAATGTGATTCATCAATTTAGCAAACAGAAATGAGCAATTACTTTGATTGGCAATATCTAGTGAAGTAATGAAAAAAATTAAGAAGTGCTTATATAAAAAAGTAATTTCACAGAGTTAGAGTAACTAAGTCTTTGGTAGTTTTAATAACCTTAGAGATAGCATTTACTTTTCTTGGTTAAGATGCCTGTTTTCACATTATCCTTCAAAATGGTAACTGTGTGACAACAATAATTTATATTGCTTCATAATAATATCTGCTCCATAGATTTGCTGAACAGATTACAAGAGATGTGTATGGAAAACATTTACTAACGTCCTCAATGAACGGCGGCTGTTATTAACATACACCTCAGACTTAATCACAGTTCACCCTCTGGCCTCATATGTGGTCTGATGATGCTGAAGATAGGGAAGGATAGAACATTGAGAACAAAAAGGACTTTAGAGATAATCATTTGAACCTCTCTATTTTGTCGGAAAATAAACTAAGATTTAAAATAAATACACTATATTTAGGAAATCGTGTTTTTTTTATACATTTACTAAATTATGTTAAAAATCTATAGACAATGTAGATTATTTCTCAAGAAAATTAAGGATAGGATGTTTAAAAATCATCGCACGAGAGAAACTGATGTATTCCACAGCTTATTAAATTTATCATCATTCAGCCAGAGTTAGTAGGTGTAGGTAAATTAAGAATTTTTGGTAACATCTAAGAATGTTTTAATGCATTTTGCAATTTGGCAAATTGTTAAAAATTATAAGAAGAGAGAGAGACATCTTCTCCCTTCTTAATAAAGAAAAATATTAGTTCTGACTTTACCCTATATTGCTTGTGGGTATATGTTTAATTTAGTTGAATTGAACTGAAATAGCCATAGAATATAAAGTAACCAAAACTGTTTCCATAAGGGAAAAAAATTCTAGAAAGGAAAGGGAAACTAACTCTATCATATATTTTAATAAATAGTATAAATAAGAATGCTGACAAATGAATATATGCTATTCTTAATTTATGTATTCATTTTTGAAATCTATATGGTGACTATAACGTTAATTTTATGTCAGTGTGGTTGGATCATGGTGACAAGATATTTTATTACATGTTATTCTGGATGTGCCTGTGAAAGTGTTTTGTGGAAGAGATTCATATCTTACTTGGTGAATTTTGAGTATAGCAGATCGCCTTCATAATGTGGTTGGACCTCATCTGAACAGTTGAAATCCTTAATAGAACAAAGATCCCACCCTTCCCTTGGAACAAGAAAGAATTCTGCCAGTAAACTGCCTTCGAACCCCCACTGCAGCTCATCCTGGGTCTCCAGCCTACTGTCCTACTCCACAGTTTTTACTTTCAAACTTTCACAATCATGGGAGCCAATTCCTTAAAATCAATCTTAATTTTCCTCTCTCTCTTTCTATGCACACATACACACACACACACTCTCTCTCTCTCTCTCACACACACACACCCCATTGTTCCTGTTTCTTGGGAATATCCTGACTAAAATACTGCTAATATTTTTTCATTGAATCTTAGCAAATAGGAATGGGTGGCTGTAATGATAGTAAAAAAAATATCGTATTAAAGCATTATCTAAACACAAAATCAAAGTCATGCAAACACAGGATAATGAGAAATTATATAAAATAAATATCCTAGTCTGTGTTTCTTAATGTGTAGTTTGTGGATTGCAACTGAAAAGCATCTAAATAGGTTTCATTTTGATTTATAGACATAAAAGATAATTTTCCTGTTGTTTTAAAGGTGATATATCATCCAGTGTGACCTCATTTGTGTTACTTGTGACAGTTAAAAATTTAAGCTGTTTTAATTTTGTAAAATTGTAATGAGAGCAGTGTTGTAAAATATGCCATATTTGTAGTATGATCGTTACGAGGGAGGATCTATGCGAACGCTTATTTGTGAAGCAGGAAGGGGAAGCAGTTGAATTGGCCTAACTTACATACCAAGAGTGACTAGACAAGTCTTCTTTTTATTTTTCCTTATACGCCTCTCACCTGTTCAACACTGAACAGACTTGGAGTCTAAGATGTTAATGGTAGACAGATTGCAGGTATCCTGGTTTATAGTTTCATTCAACTCTTTCTAATTGGAACGCCCGGATTGGGTCTCTCACAAACCATATCCTGTACAACACTGCTCTGATAGATAAATAAGTAGAAAAAAATGAAAACAACAAAGGCGGACTCGGTTTTTAGGAGACAAATTAAGAGAATATGACATCCACATAGCCTGAAGTTCATTACCGTGATGAAGACTGTGAAGAGGTGATAATGCTCCTTGTTCTTCCTGGCAGACAGATTTAGACGGGTCCTAAAGGCCAGAAGGTAGATTTAAAATTAAATGGCAAACAGTTACAACCAGTACAAAAGCAGTGTTTACTACAGCTCTCTCCATAGAGTGTTGATAAGAAATGTACTTGTAACCTGATTCTCCGAAAAGTACTGAACTGGGGAGAGAAAATTCAGAATAAGCAGGTAGGTAAGTTTAATGAAGAAGGAGCTCTGAAACTCGAGGAAGGAGCAGCCAGGCAAACCAGCACCCAGAGGGCGTTCTCAGGAAATATAGGTCGGTTGTTAGGTAGAATTTAGAATCAGAGGGCCGCTGGAAACAGGTTATGATATCATTGTTTCTAGCATAGATGACAGTTACACAAATACAGCCAAGTTTGTGCTCAAATTATCTTAAGGACGTGAACATTCTTTTTAAATCTCCCTTGCAGAGTTATTCTACTACAAGAAATTTTGTATTTCTGTGAATTTCACAGTATTTGCTGGTCTCTTTCCCAACTGTAGGTGTTAGGGGTGTTTAACATTAGCACCTCAGGCTCTAATAAAAAATCTGTGAGAACATTGACTATCAGAACACCAGTTTAAAGTGTATCTGTACCCTGTTTGTACACATGAATTAATTTAGAGAAACGGTTAACTACATGCCCTTCCTCAGTCATTTGCTGGTTACTAAGTAAACGGAGAAGATGGCAAGAATGACATTGTGTTTGCATTTTTGAGTTGTTTTTCTTGTAATCAAGGGAAAATATGATTTAAGGGAGTCAGTTATTTTCATAGTCTTAATGAAAAATAATATATTTTGTGTGTGTGTACTGGTAGGCAGCGATTATAATTACAGTCATTTATAATCTTTAATCTCTAAAGTAATTCTAAGCAATTCTTTGAGTACTTACTTCTTTTTTTTTTTTTTCCACATATACTCTTTCAGGAATTGGAATATGTCACCACCAGAAAGGTTCAGCTCCTGGTTATGGTCTTATGACCCTTAAATAAACAGGCTTTTCCTTCACATATGTAGTTAACATAAAGTAATGACCTAATTTCTTCCACAAACTAAATGTATGGATAAATTGTATCTTTTCTTTGCAATCCATTTTAGTTAGCGAATAAACTCTTTCTATTTGTCCTTTGTCCTATGTCTCCTGTATTAAGTAAGTCAATATGGCATAGTAGTTCTGAGAAAGGACTCTGGAACAGAAATGTTGGACTTCAAATCTTGGTTCCAGATCTTTCTTTCTAGCTATTTGATCCTGAGTGATTTAATTGTCTCCTTGCTTTAGTATTCTCATATAAATTGGGAAGAACAACAGTACCTAGTGCATGTATTTTGCGAACATTAAATAAGTAAACACATATACACACTTAGAATAAATTCTGGCACATAGTGAGCGCTTTATTTTACACACAGGATTAGCTCTCATTACTACAGTCCTTATAATTTACTCTCTTTTATCCATCCCATTATCACCTCAGTCAAACCTCTATCATCTTCCTTTTAGGTTCTTCTAAGTTATTCCAACAGCCTCCCACCTAGCATTCTTCTCTATTCTTCATCCACTTCAAGTGCATACACAGTTGCCAACTTGACCTTCCTAAAATGCTAAGCCGGTTATACCATTATATCATATATCAAAATTTTGAGATAGTTATATCCAAAGATTAAAATTACTCAATTTTCTCCATCTTCCTTAAAAGGAAGTTACAATTATTTTTACATTTTCGTCCCTCTGTGAGTTGGCAGCTTCCTGTCATTTTAGCCTCATCTATTTCTACTTGCCATCTTGAACTTTATGTTTTAGTTATATGGAATAATTCATATCTCCTTCAACACTCTAACATTTTTCTAAAAGAATGTATTTTTACGTTATAATTATTCTGTCTTTTATACTGCTTTCTTTAACAGTAAAATTCAATTCATCCTTCAAAAATCAATCGTTCATAAAATGTTCTAACCCTCCCTAACCCCACCTATGTTTTATGTATTCTGGACCCCCAATATAAAAGTGTTTTTGCTTGTTTAAAGCATTTTTACATTTGGTTGAAGTGGTGTCCTTGTTTCTCAACTAATTTATGAGCTATCTCACAATTATTCTGTATTTTATCTTAAATTTTCAGAATTTACCAGATAAAAAGTCATTGACAAATTTATGTTGTAATAATAAATAATGCAATTACTTTCAATATGTACTCTCTTAGAACTTTATACATGTAGAGTATGAGCCAAAGCCATTGGCAAAGGTTTTTTACTTTTTAAATTATAAGGTACTCTTTAACCTTAAGGAAGAACAGAATTTAGACTCTGGGGTAGGGGTTTAAGAAGAGTACTTGAAGAAGACACGAAGGTATTATACACTACCCAACTCTCTCTGGGTGCTTAAAAATATTAAAAAATAGTAAAGAAAGAAAAACCACAAAAATTCAAAATACAGTTACAACCATATATTACTTGCCTACTTATTATTACATTTGCTTTTTTTCTTATTTTTAAATTGTAAATTGAAAAAGTCGGTTGTATGTATTTCTGGAGTACAAAGTGATATGAATACAATCTGAAATAATTAATTTAATTAACACATTTGTCACTTCAAATACCTATCATTTTTTGTGGTGACAGCATTTGAAATTTACCTAGTGATTTTGAAATATACAGTACATTGTTATTTACCACATTCACCATGCTGTGCAATATAGCTCCAAGAAAAAAAATAAACTGATTGCTCCCATCTAATTAAAGCTTTCTACCTTTCAACCATAATTTTCCTGTTTCCTCCATCACCACTCCCAGCCCCCTAATTCCCATCAATCTCTGGTAAACCACCATTCTGCTCTCTGCTTCTGGGGTTTGATTATTTTAGATTCCACACACAACTGAGAACATGTTATTGTCTTTCTGAGCATCCCTTATTTCACTTGGTGTATTGTTCTCCAATTCCATCTACGTTGTCACAAAGTGACAAAATTTATTTCTTTATAAAGGCTGAATAGTATTCCATTGTGTATAAGCAGGCATTCCATATCCATAGGTTCTGCTTCCTTGGATTCAAGAAAATGTGAATTGAATATATTTGGAATTAATTTTTAAATGAATGGTTATACCTGTACATGTATATACATATACATGTATAGACTTTTTTCTAAACAATATAGTATAGCAACTATTTTAAAATAATTTATGTGGCATTAGTTATTATAAGTAATCTAGAGATTATTTAATGTATACTGAAGGATACACTTAGGTTATATGCAAACATAACACCATTTTACCTAAAGGATTTAAGCATGTGTGGATTTTGGTATCTACGGATGTGGGGTAGTGCTCCTGGAATCAGTCTCCTAAAGATACCAAGGGACAACTGTGCATACCACAATATCTTGACATTCATCTTTTGATGCACACTTTTAGGTTGATTTCATAACTTCACTATTGTGAATAGTATGGCAATGAAAATGGGAGTATAGATATCTCTTGACATACTGCTTTCAAATCTTTTGGGTAAATATGTGGAAGTGGAATTGGTGGATAATAAGATAGTTTTGTTTTTAGTTCTTTTGAGGGACCTCCATACTGTTTTCCATAATGTCTGTATGAATTTACATTCTCACCAATAGCGTATAAGTGTTTCATTTTCTCCACATTCTTGTCACTCTTGTTATCTTTCATCTGTTTCATGATAGCCATTTTGAAAAGAGTATGGTTTTAATTTGCATTTTCCTAACAGTTGGTGAAGTTGAGTATCATTTAGTATATCTGTTGGCCATTTGCCTGTTTTCTTTTGAGGAGTGTGTCTGTTCAGGTGACGTGCCCATTTTTTAAATTATACTGTTTCATTTTAATTGATTTTTAAAATGTTTATTTTTTATAGATTTATGGGATACAAGTGCAGATTGTGTTACATAGGTATATGGTATAGTGGTGGAGTAGAAGCCTTTATTGTACCCATCACTCAAATAGTGTACATTGTTCCCAATAGGTAGTTTTACATCTCTCACCCCCCCTCCCACCCTCCTACCTTTTGGAGTCTCTAATATCTATTTTTCTACTCCGAATGTCCATAATATGTACTTATTGTTTACTTGCCACTTATAATTGAGAACATGTTTTAACTTTCTGGATCTGAGTTATTTCACTTAAAACAATGACCCCCCAGCTCTGTCCATGATGCTGCAATAAGATATGATTTTATTTTTCTTGTGGCTAGTTAGTATTCCATGGTGCATATATTCCACATCTTTTTATTTGATCATTCATTAATGCTTTGGTTGATTCTGTAGTTTTCTATTGTGAATAGAGCTGCTATAAACATACGAGTGCTAGGTAACTTTTTGATATGATTTATTTTCCTTTGGGTAGATGCCCAGCAATGGGACTGCTGGATCAATGATAACTGTATTTTTAGTTCTTTCAGAATTTTTTATACTGTTTGGCATAAAAGTTGTACTAATTTACATTACCGCAGAGTATAAGTGTTCTCTTTTCTCCACATCCTCACCAACTTATATTGTTTTTCTCACTTTTTTGTGATAGCCATCATGATGGTATCTTATTGTGGTTTTAACTTGCATTTCTAGGATGATTAGTGATGTTGAGCAATTTTTCACGTTTGTTGCCTCTTGCATATCCTCTTGAAAAATAGTCATGTGCTTTCACCACTTTTTAATGGTATTTGATTTTTTGTTGTGTTGATTGAGTTTCTTGTAGATTTGGGATATTAACCCTTAGATGTATAGTTTGCAAATATTTTCTCCCATCCTCTTTTTTGTCTACAGAGGTGTTTGAGTTCCTTACGTATTCTGGAGATTAACACATTATCTGTACGTCTTGTAAATATTTTCTCATAATCCATAAGTCACCTTTAAACTCTGTTAATTATTTTTTATTGCTGTGCATAGCTTTTTAAAATTTTTTAATGTAATATCATTTGTCTATTTTTGCTTTTGCCACCTGTGTTTACATTTGACAATTAGATTTTTTACATTGTGTATTCTTCTTTATTCAATATGAGATATTCTTTATTTTCCCCTCTTAGATTGGATCCAGAATTGTATGCTGTCTTTTAGACTCAGAATTATATATTATAATATATAATGTTTTATGATATATAATATATACTATATATAAAAATATTTGTAATTATTTTGTTATTTGAAATTATGATTAAAATACCTTCATATCATATTATGTTTTTGTAAATAATTTACATAAAAGTTTTTAAAAAATACCACCAATTAAGAAATAAAAATAGATCCTTACCTTGTATAAAAAAATAATTATGAAAGGGTAATAAGTGAACCATATATTACTATCATTCCACACTAAATATATTGGGTTTCTTTATAAACAAATATAGTAAATTACTTCCCCTTAGAATACTCTGAGTCAAGAGGTGAGAAAGATCCTTGTGACTGCAGGTTAGAGAAATAAGATAGTATCCTCAACTAGAAAAGGGAGAGACAAATTTATCTTCATTAATCAATCTTTTTAAAAGCTGCATAAATGTAGTCCACATAAAAGGTCACATGACTTGTCCAGTATATATTTCAGATCTATAACTGATGTTAACATAGGGAGGTAAATATCAAGAATTTTTTTTTTATTAGTTGAGATTTTAACATAACATGAAGTCTTGTTTATAATTGAGGCTGTTTTCTTCATTATCATTACTCTTCTACTGTTGGACAATTAAGTTATGTAAAACTTTTGCCATTTTTGAAAGTATTACTTCAACATCATTGTACCTAGATTTTGACTGAATTACTGATTACTTTCCTCATGAATAATTCCTATTCAAACAACTATGTAAAGAGTATGAATTTTTTATGCCTTTTTGTAAATATAGACAAATTGCTGTTAAAAAGCTCCTTCTACATGTATTTTCTTATTTTTAAATAGTTTATGCTATATGCATATGCATGGTCTATCTTAACTTCATCAATAAAACCATTTAAAATTTTGATAGGACACTATTGCCCTATTCCTTAAAATATCAATTTCTGTTAAAAGAATATCTTTGTGTTTGCAATATGTGTTTGTGGATTTGCTTTTCTTCATGTATTTTTATTTCCAATAATTTTACAATACTTGAAGCTTAACAAAGAAGAGTATATACATAAGCAAAATTTAATGGAACATAAAACTGTTATTATATTGGGTATATATGTAGTATAAATTTCCATTTATACAAATATGCACTCATATCTGTGTGTAGCAGAAAAATATAAAAGAAAACCAGCATTAAATGAAAACTATTGGTGGAAAATTTTTATTGTTATATTTATACTATTTTGTATTTTCAACATACATACAAGCAGTGTCTTATTTTTATAACTAGTGAAATGCATTTATTTTGTTGAGGCATAATTTATATACCACTCTGTAAATAATTATGTCTAAAGTGTACAGCTTCTTGAGTATTGTCAGATATAAACGCCCTTGAAGCCATCAACATAATCAGTATAAAATGTGTTTAACACCCTCAGAAGTCTTTTGGTCCTCCTTATAGTCAATTACTCTTTCTGTCCCTGCCTCCCTTTCTGCTTTCATATATATATATATATATATATATATGAAATATATTTCATATATATATGAGATCGCATTTTATTAAAAGATCTATGTATCTATATATAAGAGAATTATGAAGTTTTAAGTCCTTTGTATATGGTGTCTTACACTCAGCAAGAACATTTGCACTGGAGTAAAATGCTCATAAGTTTTAACAACTGCCAAGTTTCAGAGTTCAGAACACAATACCCCAACCTATGACAACTTGCCATACTGCGTATTTTAAACTGAAGGAATTGAGAAAAACACAAAGCAGGAAGTGAACTCTCTGACCTTCTCTATCTTTCCTCCTGAGAAAGTAGATCATTTCAGAGAGTTCCTACCTTATACTCTTATACCCTGAGACCAAGTAGAATCTGAACAAACAAGTGTTGCTAAGTTTCCCTTGGTTTATTACCATCACAGCATTATGTTTTACTTTTATTACACTTCTCAATGAAGGTCCGTAAAAATACAGTTTTCCCTGTATTTGATTCTTCATTTCTTAAGGCTCCTGTGTCACATGTATTATTAAATAAATTAGTGTAATATTATCTTGTTGATCTGTCTATGTCATAGGAACATTAGCTATGAACTTTGCAACAGGAAGGAAAATATGTTACTCCTTCTTCCCCATACAAACCTCTTATTAATGCATTTGTTGGTAAATATTTATGGGCCTAAATTATGTTTTCTCTAAAATTGTGATATTAATACTAATTTTAGAGGGTATTTAGAGATCATATATAGAACCATACAAAAAATGTAACGCAGGCATACCTCTGAGATATTGTGGGTTCAGTTACAAAGTACCACATTAAAGAGAATAGTACAACAAAGTGAGTCACACACATTTTTTGATTTTCCAGTGCATATAAAAATGATGTTAACACTATGATATAATTGATTAAGTGTGCGATAGCACTATGTCTAAAATAACAATGTACAAATCTTAATTAAAAATACTGTCCTTTAGGGTGCTGTTGTATATTTATTGAGCCAAAGGGCCACATATATTGCTGTGTCTTTTAGAGATAAACTATTCCAGTTAGAGACAAACTATTCCATCATCACTCCCAGTGACTCTCCTATGGAATGTGTCCTATCTGTATTTATGACTATAGGAATACTGGATTATTGGTGTTAGATCCCAGCAGGTGAGCACTTCCACCAGTGGGTAGTGTAAAGACTGCATTAAATCTGATAATACCACTCTGGTGAGGCCATTTTGGGGTCTTCATGACAGTAGACTATAGACACAGAAATGAGTCACTATGCTGGCAAGTGTAATTGACTCTGATCATGTTGAGGAGTTAGGGGTGTTGCTACATAATGTGGTCAAGGTATAATAGGCCTAAAATCCACATAAATGTCTTTTGATGTTACCATACCTGATGATAACAATGAACAGAAAACTGCAGAAGCCACAACCTGACAAGGAATAAAAAGAGTAAAGAGCAAGGACTTGGGATACTCTGTAATAAAAGTCTGTGCCATACCACTAAGCAAGTCACCTGGCCCAGGTGACATGTTTACAAGGAGTGATAACATTTTAGAAAGAGGTTATCCCTCTTTCTAAAATGGGAGAGATAATGAATTATCACCTTGAGACAAACTAAATCAATGAACACTGTAGTTTATTTCACTAGCCTCCCTATTATTTATTTTTAAAGACAACAGGTGAATACCACTTTGGAGAGTGAGAGCCAGAGTAAACTTGAAGAAACAGTGGACAGATTTTGTTGGTGCAAAGGGTACATTATAGAAAGTTCTTTTGGTGCCACATGTGACATTCCCTCAGGGCTGTTCTGATTTATGTCAAAGTTCTGGTGGGCAGTATTTGAGCAAGTGGACATGTCTCATCTCTAATGCCTTCCAATGCTCTGTGCTTTTGTTGGTTGGTTTTTCTTTCTTTTTTTTTTGACCCGGTGCCCTTTCTGAAACCATAGAAGCTTGCTAAGCCTACCTACATATGTGGCCTAAAAATGCATAAAAATAAAGCCCTCTGGACCCACCTTCATACAAAGAAGGATAGGAGTTAGCACATAAATGGGCCAGACTTCATTTATAGTAAAAATTCTGAGCACAGTTTATAGTTACTCAGAAGTCCTTAGCAGTTGCTCACAAAAAGAACCAGTTATTTAATACATTTATTTTTTGGCTTTTTTTAATTCATTTCTCCAACACATCTAACTCTCACTACTACTTCTTGGGATGACCTCCTAAATAAACCACCTACAAACAATCCCTGGTTGCACGCTTTGCCTTTGCAGGGGCACAAAAGCAAGATTGCAAACTAGAACACCTAGTAGTAGCTGCAATTGTTTCTGCTTAATATTCTTGAAATTGATTTAACTTTGCTAAGCCATATGCAAAACAATGAACACAACAAACATCATTCCACCTTCTTGGACTTTCTAAGGGAAGAAAGAACTTAATTTGTTTAGATAAAGTATGGCATGAGTGGAATGTTCAAGGGAGAACATACCTTGGAATCAGGTAGAAGAAATGAATAGGGTATGATAATACAAGGCCTAAAAGACCACTGATCATGTATAAGCAAGTATTTGTGTAATATGATATTCATTTTAAGAAAGGTACAGAGACATTATTTTATCTGGTTCAGAGACAATAGTTTGATGAAATAGGATAGTAGTGGATGTGAAAAAAATGCAATAAAGAAGCATTGTTGATGTAGAAGTTCCAGGTTTACAGATGAATTTGATGCATTAAATAATAGTAAACCAGATGAATTAGAGTTGTCTTCTAGATTTACTGTTTGATCAAAAATGTAGAAAATGTAAAATTGACAGAGATGGAAATTAGTGAAAGTGAGGTTTGGTGAGATTTTGAAATCAAGTATCTACTTTGTGTATGTAAAATTTGAGATATCTGGGAGACATCAATTGTGGATATTAATAAGTAAATGTATTTATAAGAACAGAACTAAGGGGAGAAGTCAACTTGCCCAGAATACTCTAAGAAGGAGATAGTTGATACTCGCTTTAAGTTTTCATTGGTTTGAAGTAAAGGAAATGGCAATAATCCTAAAAGCATCAGTTCACATTCATCTAAAATTGATAGTTGCAGTCAGCAGAAACAATAAATTTAGAAAGGTGCTTTTTCAGTAACATGAAAGACAGAAAATAAAATGCTAACCACTTTTTAAACATCAGACTCTAAACAGATTTATCTAGATTATGTCTTTTCTAGGCAAGAGAGTAATGCTACTTAGGAATGCTACCTAGGAATGATACAAAGCTGAGAAGAAATATGGCAATTTTATTTAATTATGTGTTTCATTCAGTGCATGCAGTAAATCTTTATTTTAAAATAAAGCAATGTACAGTTATTAATATAAAATGAGTTTTTCCTAGTCTTCGCTAAGCAAATGTTGGACAAATATTAAAAATATTACTAAGGAAAGGTGCCAAATTATTAACCTGTATCAGAATTCTTAAGTTTCTATTCATGCAGCTATGATAATAAACCAAATAAGCAAGTAGCCACTCAGACTTTCTATTCCATGATGAACCTAGAGAAAATGAATAGGACTGTGAGGTGGAGGAAAGTATCATCCAACCAAACCTTGTATTTTTTCCTGGGAATCAAAAGTTACAGTTTTTTAATTAGGAAGGGAGTCTGTTCATATATCTACATCCGTTATTGTCAGTGCATTAAAGTCAGTTCTCTTCGTGGGTGAATTTTTCTCCACCATTATATTGGTATTTGCCATTTTGTGAGTCTTCACTAAGAAAGGGCATATGGACACAAAGATAGGAACAGAATTCCCAGTAAAAGTAAACAATTTGCAGTACATCTATTCTATCCATTAACAAAATATATATATTTGTACATGTTCTTCCGTCATGATCTACAAAAACATGCAGGATTTACCAAGGAAAAACTATTTCTGATTTCTGAGTGTATCTACGCTTTTCAGGTCATCAGCAAGGCATACAAATAATGACAATCACAGTGAATCTGCTGATTTCCTTAAGGCAAAAGGAGGTATGTAACATCAAGTTATCTAAATACACAAAGAAAATTTTACCAATTTTCTCTTATTTTTTATTTTAAAATATATGATTATTATTGACTATAGTCACCCTGTTATGCTATCAATTTGTATTTTGTACCCATTAGTCATCCTCACCTTTTCCCCAGCGAACCACTATCCTTCCCGGGCTCTGGTAACCATCCTTCTACTCTTTCCATCCATGAGATCCAACAAAAGGTGGAAATGTGATGTTTGCCTTTCTGTACCTGGCTTATTTCACTTGAGATAATGATTTCCATTTCCATCCATGCTGTTGCAAATGACTGGATATCATTATTTTTTTGGCTGAATAGTGCTCCATTTTGTAAATATATCATATTTTCTTTATCAAGTAATCTCCTAATGAACACTTAGGTTGCTTTCAATTCTTAAACATTGTAAACAGTGCTGCAACAAACACAGGAGTGCAGAAATCTCTTCAATACACTGATTTTCTTTCTTTTGTGTATATATCCAGCAGTGGGATTGCTGGATCCTATGGTAATTCAATTATTAGTTTATTGAGGAAGCCCCAAACTGCTCTCTATAGTGACTGTACTAATTTTCATTCCCACCAACAGTGTACAAGGGTTCCTTTGCTCCACATCCTCATCAGCATTTGTTATTGCCGTCTTTTGGACCTAAGTCATTTTAACTGGGGTGAGATGTGAGATAACATCTCATTGTTTCAATATGCATTTCTCTGATGATCAATGATATTGAGCACTTTTTTCTATGTCTGTTTTCCATTTGTATGTCTTCCTTTGAGGAATGTCTGTTCAAATCTTTTGCCCATTTCTTTGACCAGCTTATTAGATTTCTTTCTTATAGAGTTATTCGAGCTCCTTATATATTCTGTATATTAATCCCTTGTCAGATGAGTAGTTCGCAAACTTTTTCTGCCATTTCTGTGGGTTGTCTCTACACTTTATTGATTGTATCCTTTGCTGTGCAGAAGTTTTTTAATCCAATTTGATTTCATTTGTCAAGTTTTGCTTTAATTGCCTGTGTAGGTGGGGTGTTGCTCAAGAACTCTTTGCCCAGAACAATGTCCAGAGCATCTTCCCAAAATTTTCTTATAGTAGTTTCATAGTTGGAGGTCTTAGATTTAAGTCTTTAATCTATTTTAATTTGATTTTTGTATATGGCAAGAGATAGTGATCTACTTTCATTCTTCTGCATATGGATATCTAGTTAACCAGTCCATTTATTGAGGAGTGTGTCTTTTCCCCAATGTATGCTCTTAGTGTCTTTGTCAAAAATAAGTTCACTGTATATCTGTGGATTTGTTTCTGGGTTCCCCTATTCCATTGCTTGATCTGTGTGTCTGTTTTTATGCCAGTACCTTTCTGTTTTGGTTACTATAATTGTGTAGTATAATTTGGAGTCAGGTATTGTGATTCCTGTAGTTTTGTTCTTTTTTTTTTTTTAACTTTTATTTTAAGTTCAGGGTTACATGTGCAGGATATGCAGGTTTGTTACATAAATAAATGTGTGCAATGGTGGTTTGCTGCACAGATCATCCCTTCATCTAAATATGAAGCCCAGTGTCCATTTGTTATTCTTCCTGATGTTCTTGCTTTGGTTAAAATAGCTTTGCACAATCTGGGTCTTTTGTGGTTCCATATAAATTTTAGGATTGTTTTTTCTACTTCTGTGAAGAATGTCCTTGGTATTTTCATAAAATTTGCATTAAGTCCTAGATTGCTTTGTGAAATAAGGATGTTTTAAATTATTGATTATTTCAATCAATGAAATTGGAATATTTTCCATGTTTTGGTGTCCTGTTCAATTTATTTCATCAGTGTTTTGTAGTTTTTATTATAGAGATTTTTCACTTCTTTGGTTAATCCATAGGACTTTAATTTTGTGTGTGGCTATTGTAAATGTGATTATTTTTAAATTTCTTTTTCACATTGCTTACTGTTGGCATATAGAAATGCTACTGATTTTTGTATATTGATTCTGTATCATGCAATTTTACTGAATTTATCAGTTCTAATAGTTTTCTTATGGAGTCCTTAGATTTTACCAAATATAAGATCATATCATCTGTAAACAGGGAAAATTTGACTTATTCTTTTCCAATTTGAATGTCTTTTATGTATTTTTTTTTTTTTTTTTTTTTTGCCAGATTTATCTAGTTAGGACTTCCAGTGGTATGTTGAATAACAGAGGTGACAGTGGGCATCTATGTTGTTTTCCAGATCTTAAAGGAAAGGCTTTCAGTTTTTCTCTATTCAGTATGATAGTAGCTGTGGGTCTGTCATATATGACTTTTATTTTTTATTTTATTTATTTATTTATTTATTTATTTTTGAGACGGAGTTTCACTCTGTCGCCCAGGCTGGAGTGCAGTGGCCGGATCTCAGCTCACTGCAAGCTCCGCCTCCCGGGTTTACGCCATTCTCCTGCCTCAGCCTCCCGAGTAGCTGGGACTACAGGCGCCCACCGAGACGGGGTTTCACCGTGTTAGCCAGGATGGTCTCGATCTCCTGACCTCGTGATCCACCCGTCTCGGCCTCCCAAAGTGCTGGGATTACAGGCTTGAGCCACCGCGCCCAGCCTGGACCGATTAAATTTAGTATGATAAGAAATGAAGTGAGAAAAGATAAAATATTAGATGAATAAATAAATACTTTGTCTAAACAGTTGGTATTCTAAAAATTTTTTGTAATTTAGTCTGATTTTGTTATTATGTTTTATATCCAAAAACATAAATTCTAACATAAAAGTTGGAGTCATCTAATAGAGTAATTTCCAGTATTAGTCCATGGATGAAGTCTAGACTGGTGATATGAAAATCACCTGAGGAACTTAATGAAAATATATAATAGCATGTTCCACTCTTAGAGATTCTAATTAACAGGTCTGAAGTAAAGTCAAGACTTTAAAGCATGATCATAAAGCTCCCAAAGAGGTTTAGAAAACTTTGCTATCCAGTTTTGAGAACCGATAATATTTTCCAGAGATCATAAAATGGCTGTCAGTGGCCTGATTTGAACAAATAAACATGATTTTTTGGCCCACAGAGGGTTATCTTGTGTTTTCAGTTAATATATAAATATTCACATTTATAACTTCTTGTGAAAATAAATTTAGCAACAGAGAATGTGCATTGTTATATTTGAGTAATGTACTAGAACTGTTAGTAACTTCCTCTTTCGTATATTTATTCATTCATTCATTTATTCAAACTAATAGTTATTGATGGTCTATTCTGCATTATATTATTCTAGTTGCTTATAAAATTAAAGTAAGTAAAGTAGATAAAATTTTCTGAAGTACTAGAACTCAGATTCTCATGGGAAAAACAAAAAGTAGGTATGTTCCGTTTTTCACATTGTCCCCATCAGTCACCATAAACTTCAGCACATTGCTCAGTATGTTGCTGTCATTTATCACTATACTTGCATGGCTATATTTTTACAAAGTGTGAAACTTTCTTCCATTTTTATTTTCATATTAGTTAAAGCAGAGGTAATTTCTACAATAAAGAAACAGCAAAATATTCAGCTGTTAACCCAGAATATTTTGATTTCTATTTTATGTTACACTTCAATGTGTGTATTCTTCCAAATTGTGATTAGGGAATTCTTCTTCCTCTTTGTGACTTTTAGATCCCCTGGGATTTAGAGTTAATCTGTGATCAGTTAGTGGATAGAAAAGAAAGGATGTAAGTGGTACAGTTCTCTCATAATTTTGTAACTATGTCATTCCATATTCAGGAAGTGAGGCACACCATTTTTCCTCACATTCCTTGGCCAATAATAAATCTCATGTTGTGCCTAGATGCAAGGGGCCTGGGAAATGAGGTCCCTGCCTGGGCTCCTCCTTTAACTCTATGGGATGGAAAAGAGAACAAGAATGTTTGCTGGACAGATAACTTGCGTTTTCCAAACTGTAAAGTTTAAAAAATGAGATATATACCTAGAAGACTGCATAATTCAAGAAAACAGCAGAAAACATTTTTTGTCTGTCTTTTATCTTTGGTTCAATGCAAATAAACAAGTTTTAGTTGGAAAACTTCTGTGTTCCCTATATCATTCATTTATACTATATTCTTGGCACTCATTGGCAATTGATTTTTGACTTCTGATCTAGCCCAAAGTATTACTTTGGAAAGAAAAAATAATCAGATAAGGAAACAGAGGTTTTCCTAAAGCAACAAAATAAATTTATAGTAAGGCTAGAAAAATACATGAAATGTGGTCTAACTTAAGTTGAGTCTTATTTCATTTACACTTTTGTCCCTCTTTATTATGATATGACTACATAAAATATGTAGAAAAGTATGTGTATGTGTGCACAGATATTATTTTTCTATTTTTGTGTTAATAGATGTTTATTTTTATCTTCACAGTATTTCCATTTCTTCTGGCAAAAGCACTACCTTTGGAAACACCACCTCCTACTTTTCATGATGGTTTTGAAGCAGCCTATTGGTATACACTGCTACTGTGGGCACAGGAGTAAACATGTGATACAAGTCTATTAAATCAAGATACATATCAATAGCAAAGATTTGCCCATGAATTTGCATGTCATTAAAAATGGACCCATCACAGTTTTTCCTTGAGGATAGAATGAAGTCGCGTAATGATTTTCTATCCCTTCTACCTTCCCTTCCTTTTGGTAATGGTAAAACATTTTGGGGGGATAACTCTATCTCATTTTCCACAATGTTTGAGAAGAAAAGAAATCTCTCCTCTCCAAATTTGTCAAAGACTGGTGATACCTTTCGTCTGAGATGTGCATATCCTCTTAAAGCATAGAGCTGGGACAACAGAAGTGGCCTGAAGGAAAAAGAGTGAACCTGAGAAACGTTGTATGAATGTGGGTTAAGGTCAATTTCTGTGATTAATGTGAAAACTTTGCAAAAGTTTACTGAAAGCTGAATGGTCATTTCTGTTGGTTACTACGATATAAGTTATCTCTCAATAACTGCCCACAATCTCAGCCCAAGATGGCAGCTTGCTGAAGTGGAAACTCCAGAAGCTGGAGTGTGTGGAGTGGCCCACATAGAAGTGGGAAAAGAGAGTTAAGTCAGATCCAAATTTCCTAAGTTAGAACATTTGACATGACACTCAAAGCAATGAACAAATGTATACCCTCACAAATGAGTCAGAATTCAAATTTTTGCCACGTGGAGGAAAATGATAACATGTATGGATTAAACAAAAAACAGCAAGAAACAACAAAAGGAGGAGAGCAAGAACAAACACGACAAGTATATGACGTTGTTCACTGACAGGAACTTAAGGTAAAACAAACGAAGAGCAGAAAGCTAATCACTATGGTAATACTAGAAAAAAGGGGGATTTTTCTCTTGCTGTCACCTCTACCCCAATGCTTGGGAAGATACTTATAAGCTGAAGACCACAGGATGCCCAGCATCTTCCTTCAGTCTATGGAGCTGCAAGTGCAACCGTATGTCTAGTATTACTGTAATATAGGAGAGCTTAGGCTTCGGTTGGAGTTTCTCATTTTGAAAAATATGGAAAAGGGTTTTATTCAGTAATAAACTATTCGTGAAGACACTACATTGAGTGTCAAACTGACCTATCCACGTTACGCTTTTTATTTTGTTTTTAGAGCAAGACTGTTGGGATTTTTAAGAAGATGCATCTTGTTTTTTTTTTTTTTCTTTTTATAATACCAGTTGCATTTGAATATATTGTTATATTTCTTGAAAAATATAACACATCAACATTCTACTTTCTAGAACCTCTTAGTTATTGCACCAGCTCTTCTGGGACTTTTCAAGAGTCTAGTGACTCATTACCCTTTCTGGAACAGTGAGCTTTGAGGGAGAGGGTAGGGATGTCTACCATGAGAAAGGGGCTGTGTTCCACAAAAGATTGTTACTGTTATTTCTGATATACATATAGTACTGTTTAGTCTGGCCTATTTTGCTAACTTTTTATATCACTTATGGTGATTTTCTCTAAGTGTTAAATTGTATTAAATTTACATTAAAAAATTTCGTTGTTTAAAGGTGTTTCTTTGAGGGTTATGAATCAGTCAGTGGGATCTGCAAATATCTGAGACCTAATTTTAACAAAAGGACCACAGCTGGTTATCTGTCTACCAAATTTATTTCTCTGTCCTTTGACTAAATTAGACTACATATTTAGTCATCATCGTATTTAGGTATGACTACGTGACTGGGTTCTAGACTGTTGAATTTGGACAAAAAAGACACATGACATTTGTACGTTTGGGGCACAAAAAGCCTCAAGCACAATTCTCTGCTTTTTAAATGTCCTATTTGCTGGAAAGATTTGGCATATAACAGAGGACTGGAGGAACCTAGAAGAAGTTTGTGGCACAATGCAGAGAAGCATGAGCTGCTATATCACTTATGGATAACTGACCGCAAAACACCGACACTGAGAAATGTAATATGTAAAGCCACAGAGATTGCTTGTTTGTCTCAGTTCTTCCACTCTTATCAAAACTGGTTCATATTTTTCCTCCCAGTACTCCTGGGACCCATAAGAATAACAATATTGTCCAGGCATTTGATTTTAATGCTTAGGCACAGTCAATGGCATGTGAGAATTGTTTCCAAATTTATGACCTGCAGGATATTGGTTTCCTATGAGCCCTTGAACACCACAAGGGGGCAGAGTTGCCTAAGCCCATCAATCAGCTAAACAAAATTTGCAGCTATGACCCGTTCAAGATTAGGGTTCTCTCTGGTGATCTGAACTCTTGTTTCTTTTCTTCAGATATGTAGCAGCTTGATGTAAAATGTTTGATATAGGGATATATTCATTGATGCCCTTGCTTCTTCTATTTGTTATTCAAAATTTAGGAACAACAAAAAAAATTCAGATAGCAAGTGTACCTTATTAATACTGGAGTCTATATTTCTATTTCTCATTATATAGATACGCATGTATCATTTTATATATTTATGTAGATATATAGAAAATATATATTTGCATAAGTATACACAAAGATATAAATATGCATACGATGTTTATTTTTACAAAGTCAATGATCGTAGGTAAAAAGGGCACTGTTAAGTAATTTAAACTTCCCCAACTTCTGAATACATTGTTTTCAAAAAAATTTTAAATTATGTATTTCACATACGTATGTATATTAAAGATTTACAAAGTCTAGGCCTTCCCTTAGCTTTGATGAGACACTTTTTAAACTGTGCTAATTGGAATTAGAATTTGTACAAAGCTACTACTCAATGTAGTTGTACCTGTGCAAGCATCTGAGCCAAGTCACCAGCGACTTGCATTGCAGATCGGTGACTGAAATTGTAGTACTCTAGCATTTTGTAAAACAAGTTCTAACCCATCTAAACCTAGTTAGGTATTAAAAATTTTGTGTAACAAGGTGATAGCAACCACAAAACTGATAGTTATAGAGAGGCAAATGTAGAAGTGAGGAGTGTAAAAGAAGATAGGAGAGAGAAAAGAGAAGAGGGAAGAAATGGCGGAGGACAAGGAAAGGAAGTAGAAGACGAGAAATATATAAAAAGAAGAGACAGGAGAAGTAGGAGGAGGCTGACAAGGAGAAGGAGAAGAAAAGAAGAGGAGAAGGAGGAGAAAGAAGTGGGTAAAATATAAAAGATAAAAGAGGAAAAGAAAAAGCTAATGGCAGTGGCAGCCCAGAAGTAGGAGGAGGTGAAAAAGGAAGGAGAAATTTTCATCCGAAGGCAAGATAGAATACATGGTTTTCTAAGCAGTGCTTAGATACAGCATAAGTAAAGAGAAGCATATGGGGAATAATATATCAAAACACTAACAAGCATGTTTTATGTGTAACTTCCTTGTATGTATCCTCTATCTATTAAAATCAATTTTTGCTTCTGCAGGATTTTCATCACTCATATAGAAATACAAGGCAAAAGAAATGTCAGTATTACACCTTTTCCTATAAAAAATAACTTTTTCAGACTGAGAAGATAGATACACAGAGATATCTCACTACATATATTTCATTATGTATATACCCTATATGTAAAATTTTGTACATGTAAAGTATATATAGATACATATATATAAATAAATAAAATTTTAGTTCATAATTCTCACACTGTTAAAATAACAGGTGTTAACACATAGTACATTTTTAGAGGCTTACTATTAAAAGAGCATTGAGTATGCTTTTCAGACAAAATTGGACAAATTTAGAATTCTGTATATTCCATTCTTTGTCAGCATGTTACATTATTGTAAAGCAGAATGGTTTGCAAACATTAAGAGAAATTGCCTAAAAAATGCCTGAAATAATTTTAGTTTGTTTTTTTTTTTCCTCTTGTTAGAGCATTTTTGGAGTAAGGGTAATATTTCCACTTCTCTTCCATTTTTCTGCTCACAGCCTTCTTCTAGTGGGTCAGATATGAATGGTACAATAAAAGCTTGACTGAAATACCTAAAATAAGGGCAACAAAGGGATCAATTTGGCACTAAACATTTTGGGTACTATAAATGGCTAAGTGGGAGTTGGGAGAATACACGATCCAAGAAGGCATCACAAACCCACTTTTAGCCCTCTGTTCTAGGTGTATATGAGAAAACAGTGTCTAGGAACACTACAGTCTTGAATCATATTGTAATCTGTTAAAACAAGCTTTATTTTTGTCTCATTGTTCTTTTTTTCAGGAAATTAATAAAATTTTCTAAGTTATTTCTATACCTATTTTTTTTTTTCTGTTGTTTCTAAGCTTTTGACAAAAACAAAAATTGTGAAAGAGTTAGATATGGCAAAACATTATCAGGTTATTTGATTCTATGGAGGTCAGCATCCTTCATGGTCATCAAACTATTTTACAATTTGATATATTCTGGAATTTTGATAGTAATGTAAATAATTAACTTTCAGAGAAATTAAAATTAATGTTGTTGAAAGGAAGTATAATTTATTCTTGACCTCTTTTGTGAATGATGCCAGTTTTGTATGTATTAAATTCATTTCAGCTTTCTTAATTGCCTATATATTAATATAATCAGATTATTTTTTATTCCTTTCTAGTTCCCTCATTCTTGAATTAGTTAAATAGAGTATTTGACCTGTGTTCACATTTTATATTTATATAAAAATTACATTTTTTCCTCTGTTGAATTATCTTTTTACTGTGTCTTATGATCTAGAAAAGACCACCTCTATCAAGGTGGGAGGGGAAATGGCCTTAGGATGGTGAGATTATATTAACATCTTTAATGCTTATGATTTTCAAATCAGATTCATTATTCTGAGATATCTGTGATGGCTAATTTTACATGTCAACTTGACTGAGCTAAAAGATGCCCAAATAGTTGGTAAATTATTATTTCTGGGTGTATCTGTCAGTGTGCTTCCAGAAGAGATTAGCATTTGAATCAGTAGACTGAGTAAAAAAGATATCCTTCACCAATGTGGGTGAGCATTATCCAGTCTTTGTAGGGCCTGAATAGAATAAATCATGGAGGAAGGGTAAAATTTATCTCTCTCTTTGAGCTGGGACATCCATCTTCTTCTTCCTTTGGACGTAAGAGATCCTGGTTCCTGGATCTTCAGAGTCTGAGACTTACACCAGCGGTTTCCCAATTTCTCAGGTCTTCAGACTTAGACTGAATTATATCATCAGTTTCTCTGTTTCTCCAACTTACAGACAGCATAGAAGGGGATTTCTTGAACTAGATAATAATGTAATGCAATTCCCATAATAAATCTCCTCTTAAAGTATAAAAATACACACATTACATGCCTGTATCAAAATATCTCACATACCCTATAAATATATACACCTACTATGTGCCCACAAAAATTAAAAATAAAGAAACTTATGTGTATATTTCCCATTAAGTCTGTTTCTCAGGAGAATCCTGACTAATACACTATGCAATCAGGAAGACTTCTCCAAGAACTGTTGACTGAAAACCAAGAGACATATGTACAGATGAATATTGTTTTATTTATTAATATATCAAGATTAAACAATGTATTAAATTAGTATATTATTAGTACAATAAAATTGATACTTTAAAACAAGTGACGTCAATTTCATGGAAAAATTGATTTTAGAAGGTATATTTGACCATTGAAATTAATCACCACATTCTACAATTTGTAATTTTCTCAATATGTTTTATTACCAATTTATACAAACATGTGTTTATAATTTCCTGAACTGTTCTCACAGAAGTGCTTTATTACATCAGCTTGAGATAATCCGTCTTTCCAAAAAATTTTACAGTACACTAATATTTTAATTGACCAATGTGACAACTCAAAACCTTTTTTTTACAAAATTAATGTCCCCAGTGTTAACCAAGGGTTTTTTCCAAGACAGTACATTTGTACGATATTTATTCCACTTTGCACATACTTTCTATTATCATGTCTGTTATATTATTATAATTTATTTTCAGAATTGTTCCTGTTACTACACTGTTAACTCTTTAAAGGTAGGCTCTGTGAATTTTCTTTGTAACATGAATTCTCAGGAGAGTGGTTGACAAAAAATAGACACTAATAATTTTTGAAGCTGGCTCCTTTGGGGATATGGTATTGTTTGTGACACACCAGAGTGTGTCATCTTCAGAATGAAGTGTTAAGAGTTTTAATTTGGGCCGGGCGCCGTGGCTCAAGCCTGTAATCCCAGCACTTTGGGAGGCCGAGACGGGCGGATCACGAGGTCAGGAGATCGAGACCATCCTGGCTAACACGGTGAAACCCCGTCTCTACTAAAAAATATAAAAAATTAGCCGCGCGAGGTGGCGGGCGCCTGTAGTCCCAGCTACTCGGGAGGCTGAGGCAGGAGAATGGCGTGAACCCGGGAGGTGGAGCTTGCAGTGAGCTGAGATCCGGCCACAGCACTCCAGCCTGGGCGACAGAGCGAGACTCCGTCTCAAAAAAAAAAAAAAAAAAAAAAAGAGTTTTAATTTAAAAATATAGTTTTAATTCATTAATCTCCCAAAAGCAATCCTTCAGGTTCCATTGAGATTTTACCTTCATTTTTCTTTTTGAAGTATCAAAATTTGCTAAGAATCTTATGACATTAAGCTAAATATTTTATAGGCTGTAACACATCCGGATCGTTTTTCTTTATGCTAGTATTAGACTAAGGGCTGAGTATGTATAAAATGCTGTAGTGGGACAATTTACTACATACTGTCAAATACATATTCAATATAAAAGCTGAAAAAACACTTTCATGTGTAGAACTATTTAAGAAAAAATTATATCCCAGGAATATGTACTTATTGTTTAAGTCTCAAGTTTTTACATATGCAAGAAGTACCTAGGTCTGTAGTGACTTTATTCTATATTGTTTATTGGTATTGCTGCTATTATTTTATTATTATTACTTTTAATTTTTAAATAGTCTGAATGCAATAATTATATATGGAAAAAATAAGATACCCATTTAGCCACCATGTATCTCAAGCCTCAATAATTTCTATTTGCTTCATAGAACCACATATTCACATATATAATACATATATATATATATATATATGATGTAAGGCACACATCCCAAATAATATTAATTTGTACTATTTTCTCCTCACTTAATTACATTCTCTCCTTTTCTCCTTTCTTCCAACTGCATCTACATCTGCCAAGTGTTTTAATTTCATAAAATTAGCGTTTTTCTACATTTTTAGTATCTCTATATAGATACATATTTTACATTTTTTAATGTTTTAAGCTTTGTATCAATGATATCATAATTCATATATCTTTTTGCAATTTTTTCCAGTTAGACTCGTTTAGTCTAACTACAGTTAGTCATTTTGCGAAAGGTATCTAAGAATACAAAGAAAGAGAAAGGCCCTGTTTAACACTTAAACGTCAAGAATAAAAACTTATTTCAATCTTTAGGTAACTAAATTTTTAAATGAAAAGGAGTGGATGCTGGGAGGATCAGCAGAGTTCTCCAACAGAGCTCAGCCCTGACTGCAGGTATATGCGCAAATACATTGTTTCCTGACTCAATCAAGGGCCTCAGTTTTGGGTTGGTTTGTTATTTAGTAAGACATCACTAAACCAAAATCCAAGTGAAAATGTCTAGAAAATAAGGTTTGCTGCTAAGACAGAGTTGAGACCGGGGGTCCAGATTAGGGAGAATTCAGCTTTTAGAGAAGAGCTGATGCCAATTTAGGAGATAAAATGAGCAAGAGAAGTATTCAGAAAAAAATAAGTTCTAATGGCAGAATGGTAAACATTCCCAACTTTTAAGATTTAAGTAGACATGGAAGACCCACCAAAATAGATTGAGCACTGTCAATAATTTCAAGTTATGAAAACCAAGACAAAAATTGGGTTGCTTGTGTAATAGTGAATGATGATAAATATTTAATTGAATAAAGGTCAAACAGAATTTTTTTTTTTTTTTGCAGATCTATTGATTTTGCAATGAGGAGGTCATCAGGGCCTCCTGAAGCATCAATTTTAATGAAATGTTATGAGCAACATGTTTCTTATGACAGGTTGAGTGGGAATGGGAGAAACAAAATGGAAGTAAATTGTGTGTGTATATCTACGAATGTGTTTTGGATAGGAAGTTGATCACATTTTAGGTTGACAGTAAAGAAATAGAAGAAAACTGAATGAATAGAAATTTCAGGAAAGATAAAGCAGGTCAAAGTGAATGATTAATTACAAGCATATGATTGTTCTTATCTTAGAGAGGAGGAAAGGAGAAAACTCTTTTCTATGAGGCAAGAGAAGACTTTTAGAAGTGATGACTATATACACATGCTACTTTAAAAGGAATGCGATATGTTCTCACTCATAGGTGGGAACTGAACAATGAGATCACTTGGACTCGGGAAGGGGAACATCACACACTGGGGCCTATCATGGGGAGGGGGGAGGAGGGAGGGATTGCATTGGGGAGTTATACATGATATAAACGTCATGCACATGTACCCTAGAACTTAAAGTATAATAAAAAAAAAAAAAAAAAAAAGGAATGCGATAAATATTAGTTTGCTAATAGGTAGACTATCATGTACTTTACAACGAACGTCCTGTAGGTCAGAAATCTGGTACAGGTCTTAATAGTCTACACTCTAAGTGTCAACCCAGTGAGATCCTTTCCAGAGGCTCTAAGGAAAAATACATTTCCTTGACTTTGTCCAGCTTCTAGATATCTCTCACATTCCTTGGCTCATGGCTATCTTCTTTCATCTTTAATGCCAGGAACAGCAAACTGTTCTTTTTCACATCATTTCTCTGATGTCTCTTACATGGACACATTTCTCTCTCTGACCGAGCTGGGAAGGGTTCTCAGCTATTAAGAACTTGTGATTAGATTGGGTTCACCCCAGTACTACAGGTTAATCTTCCCATGTCAAAGTCTTTAATTTAATCACATCTGCAAGGAATTTTGTAGCCAGAGAAGTAACCAATTCATGGGTTCTTGAAATTAAAACATGTATATCTTTGGGGAGCCATTACTCTCCCTACCACATATCCTTTCTTGATAATAGGTTAGCTATGTGGTATGCTGTGGTATGTCTTCTGTCAACAGTATATAAAAAGGAGTTACAGTGTAACACTTCTAGTAAAGTTATTTAACAGGAAAAATGGACTCTAATGTTTCATATGCCCTTTCTGCTTGATTCTGCACCATCTTGCTTTCTGAAACATGATCAAATAAACTAAGCCTCTGAGAAGAGGTAAATAAATGCTGCAAAAGAGAAAGCTGGAAATTACTATTCAGTCTCTCAGTTGTCTACCTCTGAAACTTTTTATATAAAAGAAAAATAACCCAATTTATTTGTTATTATTTTATTCCAATTGTCTTAATAGCTTTTTGAAAAAAATTGTAACCAACTTGCTTTATCAGAATGAAGCTGAGTTGGTCATTATAAAAGAGAAAGACCTATGTTGATCGCAAAATAGGTTTTATTTTAATGACGGGATTAGATTATCCATTCAGTAATCTTATTCCTTCATAGCACACAGACTTTTACCAGCTGAATTGACAAACTATACAAATATGGACGAGTTATCTAGAACTACAATGCAGAGTTGATGTTCTATTAATAGCTTAAGTGTAATTAAGCCAACAGTCAGACATCAATATAAATGTCAGTATTATAAGGAAATAGATTTTGCTGCTAGGACAGTATGGTAATAAATTTAATTGGAATTGTAATTGCTTTTTGAATCAGCAAATCTTAACTGCTATAAAGAAATATTAGCATTTTAAATTTGTCACATATACACTCAATTTTATATCTCACTTTAAAAATATTATATTTTCATGTAGAATATCCAATAAATTGCCTAATATGAGAAAACATTGATAATACCAAAGGAAGTAAAATATCTTTGAGAGTTTAAAATAAAAGCTAAAAATATTCCTTTTAGGTTAATCAAAGCATCAGCTATATTTACATTGTTCTTTCTGCATGATCCTCTGATTACAACAATCTAAAGTTTTACATTTATGTTTCACTGCAGATTATTTCATATTTTAAGAAGAAGCAAAATTACATAGTCATTGGTAGAACCAAATTTTTTTCTAATACTAATGGAGGAATTAAGATTATTAAATCAACAAATCACATAGTGTTTGAGCTTATTTTTCACATTTCTAGAGAAATGCATTTTTGCGTATTTCAGATATGAAGTCAATTCCTAGTAGTATGTGCTCTGTGAACCATTGCTGGTAAGTACTATGTCAATTCTGTTCCTCACATTAGGTTTTGCTACATTGCACACACAAAGAATATCATCTGTCCTAATAATATTGGTCTAGAAGCATCTTATTTTGTTACGCATTAGTGAATAGGTACTTCCGTTTGTGGCTTAGTTTGTTCATCTATTTTATTTATCTCTTCTACAAATGAAATGTTTAAGTATTAGATACTATATTCATATCATGTAACACACTAAGTACATTCTTAAGAATGTGTTCAATTTTGTGTTCTTTACTTTTTAAAAAATGATATCAAAATTGTGCCTAAATTATTTTTTAATGCTGCTGTAGTGGAATGAATGATGTCTCAACCCCCAAACTAAAGATGTGTATAAAACCAAATACTTGGAATCTGTGAATGTCACCTTATTTGGAATAAAAAAAAATGAGAACATACAGAAAATGAAAAGCAATTAAAAACAAAAGCAAAGCAACAACAATAAAAACACCAAGAAACAGAGGAGAAGATACTGTGAAAATAGAAGCATATATTGCATTATGCATGTTCAAGCTAAAAAATACCAAGTATTGCCACCAGCCACCAGAATCTATGAGAGATTCCTCAAGCAGATTCTTCTTCAGAACTTCTAGAGGGAACATATTCCTGCCAGAAATTTGATTCTGGAATCCTGAGCTCCAAAAGAGTAAGAAAATAATTTTCTATTGCTTTAATTTATTTAGTTTCTGTTGATTTATTACAGCAGCCACAGAAAATAATGATGCAGCTATCATTTGCCAATTACTTAAAATTATTGAGTACTATTGTTCAGTTCACAGTTTTTAAAATCAATTTGCTAAAACTAATATTTGGTTTCATTTTACTCACTAAAAATTGTATATAAAGATTGTCTTAAATTTAGAGGAAATGTGGAGGATTTAATATATACCCTTTGTTCCAGTCCCTTGGACCTCCCACTATAAAGAAAATAAAGTGTTATATATATTTCTACCCACCGGGATCAAGAGAATGGGAGACAAAACCTATCATTTGTAACAACATGGATGGAACTGAAGGACCCAGGCTCAGAAAACTAAACTTTGCATGTTCTCACTTATTTATGGGAGCTAATAATTAAAACAACTGAATTCATAGATAAAAGGAGTAGAATGGTTACCAGAACATGGGATGGGTAGTGGTGGTGAGGTGGAATGGGGTGAGGTGAAAGTGAGAATGGCTAATGGGTAGAAATAGGTAATTAAATTCAACTAGTAAGATCTGGTGGTTGATTCTAGAGCAGGGTGACTACAGTCAACAGTAATTTATTAGGCATTTTAAAACATTATACATTTATAATAACCAAAATAATATAATTGGAATGTTTGTAACACAAATAAATGGCAAATGCTTGATGTGATGAATACCCCATTTACACTGATGTGATTATTATGTCTTATATACCTGTATCAAAATATATCATGTTCCTCATAAATATATACACCTACTATGTACCCATAACATTTTACTTAAAAGAAAACACATATTGGAAATCGTGAAGCACCATAAAAACAAGCATCATTGAATTAGCAGACAAGAGAAAGTTGAATCCTAGTTCAGCAGTAAAAAGCAACCTGACTCTTAAGGGAGAATGAACTACAAATACAGAAGATTGCTATAATGTCTGTTTAGAAATATGATCGAATTCCCCTCCTCAGTCCCTGAGATCCTTTTCCCTGCTCTGGAGAGTATGTTAACTGCCCCTGCATTCAAATGCACTCATGCACACTAGTAGAAGACTAGAGATTTATTCTCTGAAGGAAGAAAAACAGAAATTGTTTTTACTAAAGATATCTAAACCTTGTAGGAGGAGGAGTTTCTACAGTAAATTAGAGAATATGTGGAAAATATTATTGACTAAATATTGTGACTCCTGATCTTTGTTCTCGGCAAGCTGAATAGTATTCTCTAAGAAGAGTCTAGAAAATTCAACTCTGAGGATTTGGACCAAATAAAGCATAAAGATCTAAAAACACTGGCATCAGTGATTCTCCATCAGAATAGCCCAACTGGTACATTCACAGTGAAACCCATAGTCAATAAACCAATCCTCTCCATACACAGGTGCTTTACTCAGTTTCTAGTGTTCCCTTCTTTAATATAGAAGACAGCTAAAAATAATGACATACTGAGGAACACTTCTAGTGTGAAAGACAAAAATCAAAGCATTATTTAAAAATAAGTGATTTGTGGTGAAACAAAACTACACAGGGAGAATGACACTATATATCCTAGTAACACTTATATCCAAAGAAAAATAAAAAGATATTATAAGTATTCTAAATATTATAAAATTAATTTTTAAAATGATAAAGAACAAGAAAACAATTTTGCTAATTAAAGCTTTCTTAACAAAAATGAGAATCTCTACAGAGCTGAAAAATAAATTTGAGAATGAACTCCCTTAAATCACACACGTTCATAAACACACATACAGAAAGAAAGAAAAATGAAAAAAAATTAAAAGTAGAAAAATTAGTGATTTGAGTCTGACATCTAACCCACAAATACTGGGGATCCAGGAAGAAATAGCAGAAAAAGAGAGAAAACAAAATCATTGAATAAATAATTCAATATATCTCACAGAACTGTGAAATGTAGATTTGCAGATTTAAAGCATTCAATGGATTGCCCAGCACAACGATTAAAAGCATGCTAATACCAACTCATATTATCAACAATTTTCAGATTTTGGAGAATAAAACATGCTAAAATATTAAATTGAAGAAGACCATGTGAAATAATCAATAATCAACAAGTCATTGAATTTTTCAGAGATAATACTGAAAACAAGGAGATAATGGAAGAAAGACTTAAACATTAGAAAGTTATTTCTAACCTAGAATTCTATTTCCAGCTGCATTATCATTTCCATTCAAGTAGAATACAAGTACTATCTTACATATGACGTCTCAAAACCTTCACCAGCATGAATCATTTTCAAGAGTGCTTATTTTGGAGTGTATCAGTCTGTTCTCATGCTGCTAATAAAGACCTACTGAGACTGGGTAATTTATAAAGGAAAGAGGTTTAATTGACTCATAGGATGGCTGGGGAGCCCTCAGGAAACTTACAATTATGGCAGAAGGGGCAACAAACACATCCTTCTTCACATGCTGGCAGGAAGGAGAATGAGCAAAAGAGGGGAAATCCCCATATGAAACACTCAGATTTCATGAGAACTCACTCAGTATCATGAGAACAGCATGATCATCCACATGATTCAATTACCACCCACTGGGTCCCTCCCATGACATGTGAGGGTTATTGGAACTACAGTTCAAGATGATATTTGGGTGAGGACAGAGCTAAACAATATCATTCTACTCCTTGCTCCTCGCAAATCTCATGTCCTAAAATTTCAAAACACAATCATACCTTTCCAAAATTACCCCAGAGTCTTAATTCATTTCAGCATGAACCCGAAAGTCCAAGTACAAACTTTTATCTGAGATGAGGCAAGTGACTTCTACCTATGAGTCTGTAAAATCAAAAGTAAATTAGTTACTTTCTAAATACAATGAGGGTACAGATATTGGGTAAATACACCTGTTCGAAATGGGAGAAATCTGCCAAAAGAAAGGTGCTACAGGCCCCATGCAAGTCCGAAATCCAACAAGGCAGTACTTAAATCTTAAAGCTCCAAACTAATCTCCTTTCACTCACTTTCTTACATCCAAGTCACATTGATGCAAGAGGTGGGCTCTCATGGCCTTGGGCAGCACCACCCCTGTGGCTTTGCAGGGTACAGTCACTCTCCTGTCTGTTCTCACAGACTGGCATTGAATGCCTGTGGCTTTTCCAGGTACATGGTGAAAGATGTCGGTGAATCAACCATTCTGGGGTCTGGAAGATGGTGGTCCTCTTTTCACTGCTCCATCAGGCAGTGCCCCAGTGAGGGACTCTCTGTGGGGGATCCAACCCCACATATGCCTTAAATAGTCCCTTAGTAGAGGTTCTCCATGAGGGCTCTGCCCCTGCAGCAAACTTCTGCCTGGATATCCAGGTATTTCTCTACATCCTCTGAAATCAAGGCAGAGGTTCCCAAACTTCAATTCTTGACTTTTATGCATGCAAAGGTCCAACACCATGTGTAAGCCACCGAGACTCGGGGCTTATAGCCTTTGAATCAATGGCCTGAGCTGTAAGTTGGCCCCTTTTAGCCATGGCTGGAGCTGAAACATCTGGGATGCAGGGCACCATGTGCTGAGGCTGCATAGAGAAGAAGGACGCTGGGCCCAGCCCAAGAAACCATTTTTCCCTTTTAGACCTCCAGTCTTTTGATGGGAAGGGCTGCCGTGAAGGTTTCTGACATGCCCTGGAGATATTTTTCCCATTATTTTGGAGATTAACATTCTGCTCCTTGTTACTTATGCAAATTTCTGAAGTAGGCTTGAATTTCTCCCCAGAAAATGGGGTTTTCTTTTCCATCACATCATTAGGCTGCAAATTACCTAAACTTTTATGATCTGCTTTCTCTTGAATGCTTTGCCACTTAGAAATTTTCTTCACCCTAAATCATCTCTCTCAGGTTCAAAGTTTGACAGATCTCTAAGGCAGGGACAAATGACACCAGTCTCTTTGCATAGCACGAGTGACCTTACTCCAGTTCCCAAAAAGTTCCTCATCTCCATCTGAGGTCACCTCAGCCTGGGCTGTATTATCCGTATCACTATAAACATTGTGGTCAAAGTCATTCACCAGTCACTAGGAAGTTCCAAACTTTCTCACATCTTCTTGTCTTCTGAGCCCTGCAAGTAACTAGAGAGTTCCAAACTTTCCCACATTTTCCTGTCTTCTTCTGAGCCCTCCAAACTATTACAACTTCTGTCTGTTACCCAGTTCTGAAAGTTGCTTCCACATTTTCAGGTATCTTTACAGCAGCTCCCCACTAGCTAGTACCAGTTTACTGTACTAGTTTATTCCCATGCTGCTAATAAAGACACCCAATACTTGGTAATTTATAAAGAAAAGAGGTTCAATTGACTCAAAGTTCAGCGTGGCTAGTGAGGCCTCGGGAAACTTACAATCATGGCAAAAGGGGAAACAAACACATACTTCTTCACGTGGTGGCAGGAAGGAGAAGAATGAGTGAAAGGTGGAAAAAAACTCATAAAACCATCACATCTCAAGAGACTCACTCACTATCACAAGAACAGCATGGAGGTCCCCACCACCAGGATTCAATTACCTCCCATCAGGTACCTCCCATGACATGAGGAAATTGTGGGAACTACAATTCCAGATGAGATTTGGTTGGGTACACAGCCAAACCATGTCATGGAGATACTTCCAAAAATGAGAGGGTAAATGAAAAGAGGATGACATAAGATTCAGAATATAAGAGAGGTATTAAAATGTTCCCTGGGATAAAGATTAAGAAAAAAGTTAGATGACAGCTATGAAACAGAAAGTATATCGTTTTAGTATGAGTATTTCAGATGGTACCTGGTCTAAGAAAATGATATTGACAAATGCCTTTTGCATTTCAACACATTGAATGTAGATTTTAATAATTCCATGGAAAAAGTATTTGTGATTGAACTTGTAATAATTACATTAAAGATTAAGCAAATGCAAAATAAGGCAACTATTAATTTTAGGGGAAAACAGGTTGATCAAGAAATGTTTAGATAGCTGAATACTATGGGGCTGGGTTGAAAATGACATGTATGTAGTCCTAATGCAAACAATAAATAATATTCAATATAAAATAATAAAATATGAATGAATATAAAGTAATACACAAATGAAAAATAAGAACTACTTTTAATTTATGGGCTATTAATACTATATAAATATGTGTGAATGCGGATGTGTGACTATGAATGTGTCTGATGGATTCATTTGGTGATGCAGTGCAATATATCACACAGATAAATGCTTATCCTCCATGGCAGGACATTAAAACATCTGTAAAGCTGATAGTTTTAAGAAGCTGTTACATGATCATATCATTTAAATGCAAGAGGTAAAGCAAAAGAAAAACAACAACAGATAAAAGAGTGGAGAGCAGCTGGCTCTGAGACATCATGGAGCTATGTGGGGAACAGAGGGTGTTTTGTACTACGTGTGGAGAATGTACTCTAAGGTGACCCATCTCCTTGCATTCATGATGTTGAGTAATCTCCTCCCCTGAGTATGGGCAAGGTGTGTGGTGTGTGACTTGCTTATAACCAGTACAATGAAAGCTATGGGAATGTCACTTTTATGTTGTTACTTAAGATTAAACCTGTGTTGGGCCGGGTGCAGTGGCTCATGCTTGTAATCCCAGCACTTTGGGAGGCCAGAGTGGGCGAATCACAAGATCAGCAGATCGAGTCCAATCTTGGCTAACACGGTGAAACCCCGTCTCTACTAAAAATAAAAAAAAAATAGCTGGCTGTGGTGGCGGGCACCTGTAGTTCCAGCTACATGGGAGGCAGAGGCAGGAGAATGGCGTGAACCCGGAAGGCGGACCTTGCAGTGAGCCGAGATTGTGCCTCTGCACTCCAGCCTGGGTGATAGAATGAGACTATGTCTGGAAAAAAAAAAAAAAAAATTAAACCTATCTTGGTAGTAGACACTCTCTCTCCATTGCTTTCTTTGAGGATGAAACAGGTCATGTTGGGAAGACTCAGGTGTCAAGAAGTTGAGGGCACTTCCTAGCTAATGGCTGGCTGGCAAGACCCTGAAGCCCTCAATCTAAAAACTCGTGAGAATGTAAATATGAATGTGGCAGGTAAGGTATCACTAATGCAGGCCTCCATAACAACTATTTCAGCACCAACTGAGCGGTTAATTTAAATATTAAAAGCTAATAGAGTCAGTGTCTTTGTACAAAGGCTGGAATGTAACAAGAGGCCCCCAAGAGTTTTACCTAGGCTTTTCCTGGGCCTTGAAGCATGACAAGATAACGAAGAAATTCTTAACAGGACTAGTTTAGGATTAAACAAGTTTTACCGGGGACCTGAAGAAACTCCCCAGACCTCCACAAACAAGTTTTTGGGGATCTGAAGGAATTCTCCAAACTTCTGTAATTTAGCAGGAGAAAATATAAAGGTAATCATCCTAGCACCCGGACCCATTTAGATTAGGTAAATTTACTGAGGCTCCAGAGGAAGGTTACAGATTAGAAGAAGTCAATCACTTATGTCTTTATATGAATGCACACTTACACGTAGACATACAGTTTAAAAGGTATATAACCTCTGGAAAACTTTTTAATTTTGAGTTGGCCTAGTGATATTTTTCAGGCCTCTTCCCTGTACTTGGTTACAGAAATAAACTCCCTTCTTTCCCAGTTCATCTGCATCATTATTGGGCAGAGAGAATAAGCAGCTGGACCCTTGGTTTGGTCTGGGAACATTACCAATAATAACTTGAAATTGAAAGAGTATCATTCCCAGTCAAGCCTTGAGAGGAGTCCATAGCCTCAAGTCAATACCTTCATTGCAGCCTCATTGGCCCCTTAGCAGAGGAGTACCCAGATAATCTGGCCTGACTCCTGCCCCACAGAAACTGTAAGATAATAAATGTGCTTTATTTTGAGTCATAAAAATTGTGGAGATATTACAAAACAAAAAAATAATAATTCACTAGGCCTCAGTGAATAATTTGATGTTTAAATAGCTTGAATAAAATAGTTTGATAAAAATAAAAACTAAAATTAAAGAAGGCACAATTTCTTAGTACAAATGTCATGGTATACAATCTCCCAGATACCTTAGATTACATTTTGAGCCAAGGTATCAAAGACCAGTCAGGGCAGCCTAACAAGGATGGAAATACAGTTTATGTAGAGGAGTTATGGGTTTACATTATTGTATTTACTTATGTCTTCCCCAGTCTCCTTAGTGTAGCTGTAAACAAATAAGTTTCTGTTCCATTCATGGGTATTTTTTTATGACATGTAGAACTAGTATTGTTATCTTAATTATTCTAACAGTGATCATTCCAAAGGCTATTTCTTTCTTAATGTGGGAGTTATAAGACAAACTTTCCTTTGCCTATCTTGGCTTATTTCAAAAGCAATTATTTTGAATTATATTTTTACAAAGTTTATATCTCCTAAAGATCAAATAAAACAAAAAGACAGAAAAGGAAGCCTTTTTAGCACAGAGTTTAAATCAATTAGTAATCAGGAAAATCAACAATTAGCTAACAAAAATTTACTAAGTGCCCAACAAAGATCACGCATTGCTATGCAGTCTTAAGGTGAACAAAACAAAACTGACAGAAGGACTTGTTTTTATGGAGCTTTTCTTCTCTCTTACTGATTACACTAAAATGAAAAATACTAGGAAAAATATGTTGTGAATCTCACACAAAGAAAATACTAAGTAAAAAAAAACACAAATTTCTATTGTTATCACTTTTTTTTTTACTAAATGGACAATACGCTGTATGAGAGTAGTTTCCCACCCAGTACTTGGCTGCTATCTTCAATGATTAACAAAAAAAAAAAAAAAAAAAAGCTAAGAATTTTGCGCTCTTTCTTTCCTCTAACCACTGTGATATGAATTTTATACATACGCTAGTTTATTTAACCTCACAACTATTCTGTGAAGTAGGTAGAAATTTTATCTCTATTTTTCTTATGGGAAACTAATGTTTAGATACACTGAAGCAAGTTGTTCTTACTATCTACTCTGTAACATTTAAATTTAAATTTTATTTTGTCTGTTATTTGCACAGCCACATCTGTATTATTTTGGTTATCTTCTGTATGGAACGCCATTTTCCATCGTCTCACTTTTAGCTTATTTGTGTCTTTACAACAGGTTTTTTTTTTTTTTTTAATTCGTTATGCCAATCTCTGCCTTTCACTTGGAGAGTTTAATCCATTATACATTTAAGTAATTATAAATAAGGAGAGAATTACTTCTGTCATTTTGTTATTTATTTGTATATACCTTATAGCATTTTATATCTCATTTCCTGTATTGCTATCTCTTGTTTTTAATGTTTTACAGTAAAATATTTCATTTATCATTTTCTTGTTTGTATATTCATTTTGTTACTATAGAAATTATATTTAACATCCTAAAGATAAAGTTTTAATTTGAATTAGTATCAACTTCAATAACATACAAAAATTCTGCTCATTTACACCTCTATCCAACATTTTCAGTTGTTGATGTCACAAAGTTACATCTTTGTGCATTGTGTGTTGAAAAACGTAAATTAACAGTTGTTTATTTATTCATGAATCTCTTAAATTACGTAAACAAAAGGTAGAAATGCAAGTTATTGTTACACTAATACTAGATTTTATAATTGCTCACATATTTATCTTTCCTGAGATATTTATTTACTCATGTGATTTGAGTTACTATCCAGTGTCCTTTCATTTCAACCTGTAGGACTCCTTTTAGGATTTCTTTCAGAGCAGGTCTGGTAGTAACAGACTCCTCAGCTTCTGATTATCTGGAAATATGCTATTTTTTTCTCTGATTTTGAAAGATAATTTTTATGCATATATAATTCCTAGTTGATAGTTTTATTTTATTTTTCCTTTAGGACTTTATATATGTCATTCCACTGCCTTCTGGCCAACCAATGTAATGAGAAATCTGCTGATAATCTTTTTGAGGAGTCCTTGGTGTGTGATAAGTTATGTTTCTTACTTTGACTTTGGCTTTCAACAGTTTGATTAAAATGTGTCTTGCTGTGGCCATCTTTGAGTTCATGCTACTCAGAATGTGTTGATCTTCTGACTTTGATCAAGCTTTGAACATTTTCTTCTGTTATTTCTCCAAATATTTTCTCTGTTTCTTGCTTTTTTATTCTGGAATTCTCACGATGTTTAAATGGGTCCACTTGGTGAAGTCTCCATGTGTGTTGTTTTTCTTCAATATTGTTTTCTTTTTATTCCTCAAATATGATCATTTCAATTGTCCTATCTTCAAGTTAGCTGATATTTTATTCTGTCTTCTCATATCTGGCTTTTTTTCCCACCAAATTTAATTTTAGATTCAGTGAGTAAATGTGTAAGTTTGTTACTTGTGTACATTGTGTGATGCTGAGGTTTGGGGGTACAAATGATCCCATTACTCAAGTACTGAGCATTGTACCCAATTAGATCTGCTTTTGAATTCCTCTGGCTAATTTTAACATTATAGTTATTGTTATCTTTAGTTCTATTTTTGTCAGTTTTAAAGGCTTTTTATCTCTTTATTAATATTTCCATTTTGTCCATACATAATTTTCCCTCATAATATTTTCTGTCTTTTTAAAAAAATTTCTTTGATTATGTTTAAGGTAACTACTGTAAAAGTTTTTGGCTAGTAGGTCTGCCATCTGGTCTTTCTCAGGGATAGTTTCTGTTTTTCTTTTCTTTTCTTTTAAATGGGCCATACATTTCTGTTTCTTTGTATTATTGTTATTATTGAAAGCTAAAAACGTCAATCTAATAATGTGGTAACTATGGAAATCAGATTCTCTCCCTTCTAGGTTTTCTGAGGTGTTTTTTCAGTTTGTTTGGTTTTGGTTTAGTTTTGATAGGTATAGGCTGTCTCTGTGCCAATGTAACTTCAGCTCTTTTCAGGTGTTTTCTTTTTCTGTACCTTTCCTGTGTATGCATAATGACCTTCTAATTTCAGATTCAAATGTAGTTACTTTTCAATGTCTTAGTCTTTAATGCTTGGCTCTCCAAATAAGAAAAGGCATAACACTAAAGATGGGGGTAGAATACTGCCTTTTAACTCCTCTGGATATTGTGTTAGCTTCAGAGGAAGGAGGCTGCAATGAGGGGATGGTAGTATTTATGTGTGAAGTAATGGCTGCCTGACTCTGTGTTTCACGCTCCATGAACGGAGGCAGAACTCAGTGATGAAAACACACATCCTCATATATGGAGAACAGGATTTTGTTTTTCACTCAGGTTTCTACAAATTGCATGCAAGTTTCTCCAGGAACACATGCATGGCTGATTGCAATAAAGCTGTGGGTAGGGAATGGGTAGCCAATTCTGTACTAAGGTAAAATTAATGAAAATTCAGTTTAATTTACTGCTAAAACTTTCTTCTACATATTTAAAACTTTCCATGGACTCCAGATATAAAACGTTGTTACATCAGATAGATTCTTCCAGTACAACTTTTATCCAGGTAAAGAGACAGATTTCTGGCACTTAGAATTCTCTTACTCAAAAAGTTGTTTTAAATAATTATGTGAAAGACCTGATATAATATAGATACAAAATACTGCCTAAAATTAGAAAAAGAAAGTTAATAGCAAAAAATACACCATTAAAAATATGAATACTTTTTTTGATTGATTAAAATTAAATCTCATGTTTACATATATTTGAAGGATTGCTTAAACATAGTATAATGTAGAATCCTACAAATTTAACAGTCAGAATAACCCAAGCACATCATGCTTAAAGCATTTTAGTAACAATAGCTTTTACAGAGGGAAGCCAAGAACTGATGCCACACATTATATGAACATTTTCAATATTCAACATAAGAAGTGCTTTTCTATAGAGTTTACACTAATTTGCATGATCACCAACAATGTATAAGAGTTCCCTTTTCTCTGCGTGCTCATCAACATCTGTCACTTTTTGTCTTTTTTATAATACTTATTCAGACTGGAAAGAGCACACATTTTGCCAGAAGTGGGTTTCAAATCCATTCCTCTGAGAAAGACTGTGACCTAAATACAGGGATTCCTTAAGTAACTAAAAACAATTGAACAACCATTCAATCCAGCAATTCCACTGCTGGATATCTACCCAAAGGAAAATAAATCACTCTATTAAAAAGATTGCTGTAGTTGTATGTTTATCACAGCACTATTCACAGTAGCAAAGACATGGAATCCACCTAGTTGTCCATCAATGGATAAATGGACAGAGAAAATGTGGTATACATACACAATGAAATACTATTCAGCCATAGCAAAGATTAAAATATGTCTTTTTTAGTAATATGTATGGAACTGGAGGCTATTATCATAAGTGAAACCACTCATACACGAAAAGACAAATATTGCATGCTCTCTTCTATAAATGGGAATTAAATAATGTGTACACATGGACATGGAGTATGAAATGATAGACATGGAGACTCCAAAGGATGGGGAAGTAGGAGAGAGCAGATAAAACGAAATTACTTAATAGATACAATGTAGATTAATCAGGTGATGGATACCATAAAAGCCCTGACTTCACCATTACACAATCAGTGCATGTGAAAAATTACACCAGACCTTATAAATTTAAACAAAAAGAAGTATATTTTTGTTTGTGCTCATATTTATGTTACATTAGTCTATGATGTAATTTCTCCTATGTTCCTAAATTAGTTAACTTTAATATTTAGAAGACAAATGTTTAATTGTAAAAGTCCACTAGATTATAATATAATAAAAACATTTAATATAGTTAGTGTTTAAATTATAAATAATTTTAGCATGATTCTTATAATGTTTCATAAAGATGTACAAAGGTATTAGTTTACCTAACCCCACACTGTGAATATAATCCCAATTTAGTCTGAGGCACTGCTTGTCTCTTTAACTGAAAAATTATAGATGAGTTTATCGCATGCCATAGATAAGGAACAAGTATATGGGAGCCAGTAATTCTCAATTTCTGGTGAGTCCCCTCTCTTGCAGACAGCCCAAAGAGGTCACTTGAAGAAAATAATAGCATAGATACAATGTACAATGTTTAACTACAAATAATCTCAAACTATTAAATATTCAAATAGATTTTTCCTATTGTCTTTATTCTACTGGCATTTTCCTAGTAGTTGTAAATGCAAAATAAGTTTACTGTTTATCAGACCAGAAAAAATAAGATAAAGTTTTGCATTGACTTAAAAAAATTTGATAAAAATAAAATTTGTGTAAGTGTTCACAATACAAGAGAAAACTATGTTTATATTTTATTTTATTATAACATCAAATATTTGGTTGTAATATATATGTGTTTCATTTTCTTTGTGTCTAATATCTTATAAAAATGAAATTTTAAAATTCATTCTAGCATGCAAAATGCTTATAAAAAGGTTATGTTAGTGGCTTTCCACTGCTTTCTGCTACTAAAATAACTCTGTTTTCTCCGTAAATTGTGAAACTAAATAGCTGAAATCCATAGTTAAGCCTGTCTCACCAGATGCCTTCTGAAATGATCTTTTTGATAATCTAGAAAAAGCAGACATGTAATTCCACTCTTTAAAAAAACATGACAATTACTCTTAAAATTAAACTTTGAAAATTATAGTCTTGATTTACATTTTATAATTGATCTATTTCATGGTGTTTCAAAAAACAAAATAGTGTTACTCCAAATTCTTCTCAAGTAAATTTTATTTCTGCTGATATTTTGGTTTCAAAGTCCTGGAAGGACATAAAGGTCATTTTTGTGCATTACCATTCCCCCAAAGCAATGGCAACCCTTATTTTCTATTAAACAGATATGTATTTTAAGGGTTTTATCCGCCTCTACATATTTAAAGTTTTTATTCATTTTCTAGAGCTACTATTACAATGTACAACCAACTGGGTAGCTTAAACACAGAAATTTGTTGTGTCACTCTTCTGAAACTTGGAAATTTAAAATTAAGGTGTTGACAGTGTTGGTTCCTTCAAACATTAAGGGCAGAATCTTTTTAGGCATCTCTCCTTGGTTTGTAAATGCCTGTCTCCTCCCTGTGTCCATTCATAAATGTGTGTGTCAAAAATCTCTCTTGTTCATAGGGCACCCAGTCATTGGATTAAGCATTATTTTCCATGATTAGCTCTGTAAGGACCATATTCCCCAAAAAGATTTCACTCTGAGATACTGAAAGCTAAGACTTCAAAATATAAATCAGAGGGTAAGGAGATACAATTCAAGACAAAACAGGAGTAAAATAATTAGGTTATTATTGAAAATATTTTAAGGGCATTCTTGTCTTAACTCATAAATAAATAGTTATCATCTTTCCATTAAGTATTTGGATTTTATTGATTTCTATGACTATCTTCCTATGGCTTTGTATAGTAAGTAGAAATAAATCAAATGCTATCATTTTGGAAAATTCAAAATGATGAGCTCTTTAAAAAATGTTGCTTCCAAAACTTACCACTATTTAAAGTAATCTGACATAAAAAGACTTTAGAAAATGCCATCAATGAAGTAAAATTTAGTTTGGGAAATACATGTTTTAAATAAAACTACTCACATTGCATTTTAATATGAATAAGATACTTTATTTTTGCTAGTTAGGCTGTGATATTCTTAAGAAAATGAAAGACTACTTATAATTACCTAGTAAAATGAAAATATTTTACCTTGTGTCTTTGATATCTCTTCTATTTAAGATAATATTGGAGTTTAAAAATTTGATTTACTCATCCCAGTATAGCCAATTTACCTCAGAAACAACTAGCATGATTTTTCAAGCTAGTATATGGAACAAAAAGCCAAGGAGACTGTTCAGTAAAGAAGAGACACACACTGCTGATTACAGTATTTCCCTATCTCAGACTCTGCAACAAGTTGAAAAAAATCCATAATTAGGGATAATGACTACTGTTTAATAGATCAAAAAAAGCCTCCATTGGCAGAGTTAAGTAGGCCTTCTCTCTTGTGTTCCAGAAGTCACTGTACTTATTGTTTCAATATAACACTATGCTGCATTTTAAATTGTCTTTTACACATCTGTTTTCCAAAAAGATTATAAACATTTGCGGTGCAAAAAATGGCATCCCTGGTGCCTGTGCCTCAAAGTTTTAGATACATAAAATATTTTTGAAATGAGTGCAGGCATTTATTTATTTCAAGTCATGGAAGCTTAGAAAAATCCCAGTTTTCATATAGATTCTCGTAATAAACAATCTATTACTGCAAGTGATAACAAACCTCCATGTTTATTGAAATTTAAACTTGAAAATATCCCACCTAAAATATTTATTGAGTCTGTTTTAGAAATGAATTATTTGGTGAAAGTTAAACCAAGCTTAATAGAATAAACTATCTACAAATAAAATGCAATTGTGTCTTTTGAATTAATTGAACACAAGCTGAGACTTCTCTTTCAAAAATTTGAAAACAAGAAGAATAGGTAAAAATAAAAGATAAAGAAGCATTACCAATCAGTTAAGTGGTAACTATTAATACATAAACAAATGTAACATTTGTTATATTTAATCAGAACTGAGTTACTACTTAAATCATGTTATATGTAGATGCATATTATATATATATATATGTATTGTTGAGAATCATATATATGATTATATATATTGAATGGTAATAGGATCTAATGAAGAAAAAAATAAGAAATTTTTAGATAATGCAATTTGTACTGGAATCAGACCAGTTATCAGCAAATACTAAAAGAAAAAAATTATTATCATTACCTTCCTGAACCACCCCAATTCCACTCACATATAATAAAACATATAAAAATTGACTGTTATATCCTACAATAGATGATAGCGTTTTTATTAAAAAAGAACAAAATACTATTTTTGAAAAGTGTAATTTAGATATAATAACAGAGACATCTAAGAGTTCATAGAAAATGAAATTAAAATAGAAAAATAAAAATTATAAAGTTTATTTTCAACATAAGCTCCATAAAAGTCAAGACACCTTTATCAGTATGTATGATACCAGCCATTTAGCACATCTTTAAAGAACTGAGAATTCTGGAAATTTAACTGTGTCAAAATAGTGTTTATTTTTATTGACTGAAAATAATGGGTGTCCTTTACAGATTTTTTAAGATTAGGGGGAAAAAAAGTCAGAAGGGGCAAAATCGGGACTGTAAGGTGAATGAATAAAAATTTTCCATTTTAACTCTCACAAAATTGGCCTTGTGTGATAAAAGGAACATGCAGGTGCAGTGTCATGGTGGGGAAGGACTCTCTGGTGAAGTTTTCCTGAGCATTTTTCTGGTGAAGCTTTGGCTAGCTTTCTTGAAACACTCTCAAACTAATCAGATGTTGTCGTTCTTTTGCTCTCCCAAAAGTCAACAAGAAAAATGGCTTTAGCTCTTCAGAAAATTTTTGCTATGACCATTGCTCCTTACCACTCTGCTTTTGCTTTACTGGACTACTTCTGCCTCCTGGTAGCCATTGCTTTGATTGTGTTTTGTCTTCTGGATTGTGCTAGTAAAGCACATTTTATCTCCTGTTACACTTTTTTTAAAATAAATGTTGTAAGATCTTGAGCCCATTGTTAAAACTTTTCCAGACAACCTGCTCTTGTCTGCAGGTCTGCTCTTGTCTGCAGGTACAATCATTTTGGCTCCTACGTAGTGGAATGTTTGCTTAACTTTAATTTTTCACCAGAATTGTGTAAGCTGAATCAACTGATAGGTAAGCATTGTTGGCTGTGGTTTGTGCTGTTAATCATCAGTCCTCTTCAACTAGGGCACAAAGGAGATTTTTTTTTTTTTTTTTTTTTTTTTTTTTTCTGCACAAATTTATATAAATGGTCGGTCATTACAGGCTTCACTTTCAAAATTAGCTTATCCTTTCTTAAAATGAAGTACCCTTTTGTAATCTGCGTGTTTCTTTGGGGGATTGTCTCAATACACTTTTTATAAAGTATTGATGATTTCACTCTTCATCCACTCAAGCTTCACCATAGATTTTATGTTTATTATTAGTTTAATTTTTGCAGAATTTATGCTTCTTAGTGCCTCCAACTAAACCGTGTCTGGATGTGTTATAAAAGTTAGTATGGATTTATTTTGGTCCAACACATTTTTGAAATCTATGAATTTTTTTAACATATGCATTTTTATTAAGTTTTTGAAGACATCTTTTGATCAATTTCAAGGAGTAAACATTAAAATTTGTAATTCTCTGGAACATTTTGGAACATCAAATATGTGTCAAGCAACGCTTTATGTACCAACTAGTGTATAATGTTCCTAAGACACAATATCTGACCACAAATCACTTACTGCCTACTAGGAAATTCAGACAAGTTAGCAGGTAATTTCAGTTAGAAAAAATACAAATTTTAAGATAGCATTAGTTTTAAGGAATTATAAGACTTAACAACATTATAAGGAGTAAGAAAACCTTCACAAAAAATTCTGAGGTCTCAGAGATATCCACAAGTTGATTAGGTGAATGGACGTAAATTTTTCTATGCAGTTTAAGCATGTAAAAAACTCATGAAAGTGAAAGATAGCTCAATGCTTCTAGAACAGCACATGATTTTCCAGCATGTTCATTAGTCAATGTAGAGGCCTGGCTGATGGTGAGGCTGGAGAAAAAGAAGAATCCAAATGATACATGTTCTTCTTGGCTATGTTTAGGGATTTGGACTTTATCTTTTAGGAGATGAGAGAAAATTGGAATATCTTAACATATTGTGGCCTTTCCAATTTTAAAGCCATCATTCTGTCCTCGGTTTGAAGAATGAATTAGAAAGGGATAAATGTATAAAAGTTAACAATTTGGTTCTTATGATTCATTAAAGAGATGATTCTGGCCTGACCTAAGGCAGTTGCAGTGGGTGTGCAGAAAGTGGAAGCCAAGAAGTCAAGAAAAAATAGAGAATACTCAAGTGTTTATATGGGATAATTTAGTAGATTTTGACTCAATCATGCCTCAATTGTGCCCATAGCATTTTTATTTATAATTGACAATACGGAGAAGCTAGTGCCAAAAAAAGAGATTTTTCTTATTTGCATTTCCTGAGAGGATGGGGCTGTCACATACCATGCAAGGCTACTTAGTAAAGCACCAGGTTTTGGCCAGGGCAGAAGCAGGAATGAGGAGAACGGCTAGGTCAGACCCTTTACTGAGGTTTTCATGGCAAAAGCAAAATAAACAGAAGTGAAGGTCTCAAAATAAGAGAAAAAAAATGGAATCAGGATATGTGTTTTGAAGTTATCAGCAAGAGTTATTAGGTTATTATCAGGAAGTTATCAATGAGAGTAGATGGTAGTAAATTGGAAAGATCTCAGCCATAGGGAATAGAGTGAGAAAGGGGCTGAGGGAAGAATCCTCTGATCCTTGATGCAGCTGAATGCTAGGTAAGTCCAGAGAAACATGAATTCATTTTTTGGCTATTTTAGACTCTCTGTAATTTGAACATCTTTATATTTAGCACCCTTAGTCACATATAGGAATAGTCAAAATATATGGTTACATCTATTAAAATCTAATAATAGAGAAGTTTTGCTTTTGTCTTTTTTTTTTTTTTTAGAGACGTGACTTCACTATGTTGCATAGGCTGTACTTCTGCACTTGAGCTCAAGGTATCCTCCTACCTTAGCCTCACTGCAAGCAACTGGGACAACAGGTGTACCAATATGCTGACCTTTTTGTTTTTCTGTTTTGTTTTTGAGAAGGCAAAAATACTTTAATAATCTATGATTCCTAACAATATACAAGAAAACCACTGTGGGCACTTAGCATACTAAAAATGCTGTATAGATGATTCTAATAAATTTGAAGAGGCACAATAGACCTGTATCATGTTTACTAAACAAATCTTAGTCTTCTTATCTTCTCAATACACTGTATAGTCTTAAAGAGATGCCCAAGCTGATTTTTTTTTTGTGCGAGAATTATAAGATATAGTTTGCATACATTGTTTGGAATTTTTAACGTTATATTCTCTAAAAATACTTAAATCAGCCTGTTCTCTAGATATGCTCTCTCTGATTCAGCTATAAATTAGTAGTATAAATTTTTGAATAATATTTTGCATTTTTCCACCCATATTTCTTCCTTGAAGAGAAATAAATTCAGCTGATTTTTCCTCAAGCTGTCAGACTTTTGAGTGAATTAATTTGATTTAATTCTCCCTATAGCATCCTCATAGTTGTCATAGTGCTTGACAAGTGCATGAAAATTAAGGGAGCCCAAAATGACTAGCAGTTGAATAGAAAGGACAATGCAGCCACTTTGCAGAGATTCTGAGAAATGGTCAGACTCCCTATAGATTTAGGAACTAGAAAAGACAAGACATATTAGTGGATTTGGTGTAAAAGTTGAGAGAGGAAACTACCAAAATGATTTTCAGTTTTATGGCTTGAGGACCTAAGTAGATAAAATATGTCACTAATTTGGGAAAAAGACTGAATCACGTAGAGCTTCAATAACATAGGAAAATTATAATTTCTCTGTGTTACATATGAAGTATAGAAGCTTCAAAGTACTCAGGCAAGATGTGAGGTAGACATTTCTCAAAAGTAATCTCTATGTGATATACACTTGAGTGCTGTTAGCATATATATATAGATTAGAAAGACTGAGCCCACCCATAAAGGAGATATTTGCTAAAAAGAGAAAACAGCCTAGGATGAAGTTTGGAAAATAAATCTACATTAGAGTAGAACAAAAGGATACTGAAAACAAATTGAAAAAATTGTTAGTGATATCAAAATAAAATCAGGTGAAAACCATGCCATGAAAGCCAAGATAAAAAAGTTTCAAAAAAATATAGCTTTAGGAGAATGGCGTAAACTCGGGAGACGGAGCTTGCAGTGAGCTGAGATCCGGCCACTGCACTCCAGCCTGGGCGACAGAGCGAGACTCCGTCTCAAAAAAAAAAAAAAAAAAAAAAGAACAAAAAAAAATATAGCTTTAACTGGTCTGAACACTATTAAAATGTTAATAAGATTAAGACTAAAAATATACCTTTGCTTAACAGAGCTAGAGGTCTGAAAGAGTGGATTGAGAGCAGTGGTGGGGAAGGCTATACCTTGGAAAGTTAGTAAGATGTAAAACCAATGTGTTGTAGAAAGTTTTTGATAAGTTTACCAATTAAAGGAAAAGTGAGTCATTGAGGTAATGAGTATTTTGAGATCATATCAAATAGCTCTATAACATTCAAATGTTATAAATGTTGCTTTTGTTGTTCTTGCTGTTTTAAGGACTTTTAAAAAAGGTGTTACAAGATCAACTGTGTTGGTTAATTACAATGTTGATTTAAAAAAAAAAAAAAGATTTAGTGATTGTACACCCAGGAAGGTGTGGGTATAAACAAAGGAGAAATGTCCAAAAGAAGATAGGGGGATGTGGTTCATAACACAGGTGGAGAGTTTAACCTTTCTTGGAAGGAAAACTCTTTTTTTTGTGACACAAAGAAGAAAAAGTGGAGAGAAATATAAAGTAGATTTGTAAGTTTGTGGATAGTAAAGTTTCTATTAACTCAGAAAATCATGAGGAAAATCCATCAGCTATTTTTTCTTGGTTGTGCTTGGCAAGGACTGTTGGAGGATAGTGTAAAAGACGGGGAGCAGTCAGCTGAGAGTGTGAAGAGTGGGGCTTAGGTAGTTACATATAATTATATTACTGAATAGTGTTAATGCTCAAAAAAGAATGGCAATCATAAATTTATTATTTGTAATCATGAATTTACAACCATACAATTGTCATATCCAGTTGTATGACTTTTCTCCATCAATATTCAGCTGCATAGTGGAAACATGTAGCTATATATTTATTTATCTAAGTCAGGGATTTGTTATGAGAACATGTTAGAATAAAACTGGAACTGAATTGGGTGAATATAGTTACAAGAAAATGATTTTAATGTTGGTTCCGGGTTCTAACGAAATTAACTAGGAGGAGTAAGAAGGCAAATGAATTCAGAGAAGGTGAGACTACCAATCATTTGAAGGTTTTCATGGATTAAACAACACTTACATGTTACGGACTTAGCCAAGTACAATTAAACATTTGTGCGGTTTTAGTGAGATCACTGAACACGAAAATATCTAGTTTGGATTTTAGTGTAGTTTTTAATGACAATATTATTAGGGTTATCCAAAAGTGGATAGCTCAGATAGCTGAGGTAACTATGGTAGATGTATAAATGAGCACATTAAGAACTTAAGAATGTCTACTTATATATAAAAGTAATCCAAAGGTGATAGCAGAACACTGATGTGATGACAAAGGTGGTTAGCAAGGACAGGTGGTGAGGCCATCAATGAATAATGTAAGATTGGAAGAAGTTAGTGTAGGACCCTCAAAATACGGAAGAGCTATATGAGTATTTTGTTTCAAAACCAACTTTCTGACATTAGCTCAATGTCATACAGTTCAATTCAATTCTGACATAAATTACCCAAAGTTGGTGTCAGATCTCACAAAATAAAGAAAAAGTCCTTAAGTTCTGACATTAAGTACTCAGAGAAAATGTCGGAACCCACAAGTTGGTTATCTCACAGTTCCCAGCAACACTGCCCTTACTTCAGATACCAGCTAGGACAGGGGTCTTCAGGATACTCACACCCCTGCCTGGCTTAGCTGCAAATTCAGGGTTTCCCATGATAATCCTTCAGGTTTGATATTCATCAGAATAATTCACAGAACTCACTGAAAGCACTACACTTCCAGTTATCGTCTTATTATCAAAGATATATTTCACAGCAACCAAACGGAAGAGACAAATAGGTTAAATTCTGAGTGGAAGGGGCACAGTATCTCTTGTCTGCCTGGAGTTAGGGACAGCTGTTTCTAGCTAGCTAGAAAGCTTTCCAAGCCTCATTGTTGACAGTTTTTACAGAAGTTTCATTAGGTAGACATGACTGATAAATCATTGGCCATGCCGTGAACTTGATCTCCATATATCCTCTCCTCCACAGAGGTCTGTGGCAGGGGTGGTGCTGAAAGTTTAAGCCTCCTTATTAAGTGGTTGTTTTTTTACGGTTACCAGTCTCCATTCTGAAGTGATCTCATGTCCCCACATGGCATCATCTCATTAAGATGATCAAGTCAGTCCTATCATTCAGGAAATTCAGTATTTATGAAGCTCTGTGTCAATAACTGGAAGCAAAGATTAAGTATAGTTTTTATTCAAGGAGCAGGGTTTGTTATGTGTTTATTTTCAAAATGTCAGTCATAAGATGAATTCTTTAGAGATAGACATTCTTTATTTAATACAATAGAAAAGTATAATACTATCGCCTTTATTTAGCATTCATGACATTCTTTTGTGTAAATTATATATGAACTAACGACAATGATTAGATTTGCTCCTTCAGATAAAGAAAACCACATTTATTGAGTACAAAGTGAAGTAATGCATAGGTGTCAACTCATAGAATCTTTAAATAAATTTTATATGGGTAGGAAATTTAAACTTAAATATTAAAAATGAACATTTAGTGGGCATGAATTTGATAGATTTCTGACTCCAGAGTTCATATTCTTCCTATTAGTTCAATAAACAGAAACACAGTTAAATCATTAATGATTTTTTTTTATATTTTTAAACAAAAGACTTCCTAGGGGAAATTTCCATGTTATTTTTAATGTGTTCTAAAGTGTCTCCATATGCAGTGCTAATCCATAGGACCCTGTAATCCAAAACATTGATCCTTCCTCCTGGTAAAAAATTCAGGTGGAAAGAAAGTCTCATCACTATTTCTGCTTCCTGCATACATCTCTAGAGTCAATTTTATTATAATGGCCATCAGAATGATCTCAAACATCCAATAATTTCAGGAATAATAACATAAATATGTGTGTGTGTGTGTGTGTGTGTGCGCGTATGTGCGTGTGTGTGTGTGTGTGTGTGAGAGAGAGAGAGAGAGAGAGATTGAGAGCAGGAGAAATTGAGAGGAGGAGAGACAGAGAAAGAAAGAAACTATAGAAAATTTGGCCAGAAAATGTAGTTAGAAAAAAAGAAGTATTAATTCTTATCGATATAATGTGTAAGATTTGTCTTTGGAGCATTAAATTCAGATTAATGGAAATAAACAATAGATGTTTGACCTGTAGAATTTGACTTTTACAAATACTCTTTCTTTTTATGTTCTTTATACTTATAAAGAGTTTCTAGAATCTTATCTGGTGTCTGTTTTTCATGTTGTGTTATCATGCTAAGGTAGTATAAATTTCAGTGTCTCCCAGTGAGGAAAATTTCCTTCAGATTTTCCTCTAGAGTGACTTGAATCACTCTAAAATTGCCACCTAGGAGCTTTCCTGTGGTGACTGGTTCATGGACCTTGCCAGCAGTTTAAATGTTAAGAAAAATGAACAGTGACTTATAATGCTAAATTTGTGCAGAGTCAGGAGTTGCAATCTTTCAGCTGTATGCTCTGCTTCAAGGAATGTAACCCACGTAACAACCCACAGGAAGTTGTTGCAGTATGAAAATAAAAATATAATTTGACTATGTCTTTGCCCAGAAAGGTTTCCTTTTCAGGCTTCAGAACAATTCTAGGCCGTGTAACATCAGTGCTATAGCTCTTTCTTTCCTGAAGGTTAAGACAAATTTTGTATTTCTGTCCCACTTGACCTTCTTCCCCGCACTGTCAGCATTATAACTTCAATGTAAGTTCACAGAGATTACAGGATTTGTACTTTTCTCAGCCTCTTGGTTTATCCGTTGATTCTTGATGAGAAGTAACACCAGCTGAATGCTTGCCTTGAATGTTTTTCTATTTCTGTAACCCCCTGAGAGTTTTGCTGTCATATTTATCCTGAACCAAAAGGCATCTTACTAGATCATAGCTGATTAAGAAATAATACAAAAAATCACTGCCAAGCTGTGGCACTCTCCTTAATAAACTATTCCTTTAATTGGAATCCTACTGCCAAAATTACTCCACAAACAGTATAACATTCTACACCCTAGGATAGAATTGTTGAGCATAATGAAGAACCAGTGATCCTAAGAGTTCATGGATATGGTTGGAGTGCAAAATATTAGAAAGTGGATATGCATTTTTTTCTGAGAAATATTTGTTATTTATCAACTTATTTCTTAACAGTTCTCAAAAGTGAAGATAATAACCACACATGCATCAATTCTAATGAAAAATAAATTATATTCTAAATATTAATTAATCCATTGGAAGTATTTCTCAGAAAAAATTGGCACAAAACAATCATGTATGTAACAATCTACACATATGGAGAAAGTGAATAGTAATCTTAGCTATTCCTTTGTCAAGGATGGCAATAAGTTATTGTGAGGATCTGTTTATCATCAGATATCTAAAAGAGTTAGAATTTATTACAATATTTAAAATTAGTATAATCATCACAAATGATTATCAACCAATTATTGATTACATTATACATGTGTAATATCTAGCCAACTGATACAGAAAATCCTTGTTAAGGCACAATTATCTAGGGGGAAAAGGAAAGAAAGTTGGCATCAGTTAAGGTATCTGTTTTACCAGTGTGAATATAGCAGATTCACCATAACTCTGATTCCCACGTTGCAGCTAAGGCAGGCAGCATATTATTGTAGTGTAATAGTCAGGGTTCTCTTAGAGGGACACAACTAATAGGAGATATATTTATATATATAAAGGGGAGTTTATTAAATATTAACTTACATGATCACAAGGACCCACAATAGACTGTCTGCAAGCTGAGGAGCAAGGAGAGCCAGTTCTAGTTCCAAAACTGAAGAAGTTGGAATCCGATGTTCCAGGACAGGAAGCATCCAGCATGAGAGAAAGATGTAGGCTCATAGACTAGGCCTGTCTCGCCTTTTTCAGGTTTTCTGTCTGCTTTGTATTTGGTGGCGGCTGATTAGATTGTGCCCACCAGATTAAGTGCAGATCTGCCTTCCACAGACCACTGACTCAGATGTTAATCTCCTTTGGCAACAACCTTGGCAGATACACCTTCGCAGATACAATACTCTGTATCCTTCGTCCAATTAAGTTGACACTCAGTATTAACCATCACAAGTCCACCCCTTGTCAAGTTGAAGATATATACATCTAATGAGATCATACATGATCCTCAAATAAAGACAACAATAAGGTCATAATTATACATAATGTAATACAACTTCCCTTCGTACAACCGGAAATAAACCAATCCCCAACCCAAATACTATTACATAAAGTTAACAATACTTAAATTCTAACATGCAGTCAACAAATCTTATATTACATGATAAAGGAAAAAGGAAATAAAATGAAGAATTTTTTTAGTACAAGTGTATACATGCACAAACATGTTTTTAACAAAAGAAGAAGGAAATACTCATGAAAATTACAGTCCTCATTTCTGAAGTTAATCATGTGGTCATAGCTGGTATTGATGACTACCTTCTTTTACTATCCATTCTGTGTTCCTTTTGCCTGCAGCAAGCACCTCAGCAGGTCTTGGCATTTTTTCTTGGTGGAATGACCCAAACTTTTATTCATGAAGGGTCTGGGTCAAGTGTAGTCCTCCTTGGATTGGGCTGTTGTATTTTCCCATTGGCCTTAATCACAGGGCATGGAAATACTAAGAGATGCCCTAATGGATCTCCTGTATTCCATGCATACTCTTCCTTATCTCCATTGTGGAGTAGTAGATTGATTTAATCTTGATAGTCCTAGTCAGTCACCCCAGCCAACACTGTAACTCCCTTCTCTGCCCATTGGCTTAAAGGTAAGAGAAGCCCAAGGTGTCCAGGTAGCAGTCTTAACTTCCAGCTTAACGGAATCATTGTTGTGTCTCCTGGTGGCAGCATTCCTCACTCTGGAACTATGACTTCTAGGCCAGCAGAATGTAATGTCACGGGAACAGAAGCAAAATTTTGCTAATGGATTACTTGAGGTGATGGTGAGTGATGACAGTTCCACTTCCACTCCTTCATTCTTGGATCTGTGAATCCTGATTATAGGAGAAACAGTACCATGTATTGGACAATGATTGAACACATATCCCACCTTCTGGAGAACTTTGCCCCAGTCCTGCAAAGTATTGTCGCTTAGTTGGTGGTATAATTGTGACTTCAAAAGCCCATTTCACCATGCTATCAATCCAGCTGCTCCAGGATGATGGGGAACATGGTAAGACCAGTGAATTTCATGAACATGAGTCCACTGCCACACTTCTTTAGCTGTAAAGTGAGTGCCTTGGTCAGAAGCGGTGCTGTGTGGAATAGCAAGATGGTGGATAAGGCATTCCGTGAATCCACGAATGGTTGTCTTTGCAGAAGCATTGCGTGCAGGATAGGCAAACCCATATCCAGAGTAAGTGTCTATTATAGTGAGAACAGACCTGTGCCCTTTCCATGATGGAAGAGTCCCAGTATAATCAACCTGCCACCAGATAGCTGGCTGATCACCCTGGTGAATGGTGTCATATTGAGGGCTCAGTGTTGGTCTCAGCTGATGGTAAATTGGGCACTCAGCAACTGCTGTAGCCAGGTCAGCCTTGCTGAGTGAAAGTCCATGTTGCTGAGTCTATGCATAACCTCCATTCCTGCCACCATGGCCACTTTGTTCATGGGCCCATTGGGGATGACAGGGGTGGCCAGGGAAAGAGGCTGAGCGGTGCCCACAGAATGAGTCATCTTATCTACTTGATTATTAAAATCCTCCTCTGCTAAGGTTACCCATTGGTGAGCACTCACAAGGTATATAAATATCTTCACAGTTTTTGACTACCCAGAGAGGTTCATCCACATGCTTCTTCCCCAGATTTCTTTGTCACCAGTTTTGCAATCATGCTTCTTCCAAATTCCTGACCATTAAGCCAAACCATTGGTTACGACCCACATATCAGTATATAATCGCAAATCTGGCCATTTCTCCTTCCATGCAAAGTACACAACCAGGTGCACTGCTCGAAGTTCTGCCCACTGAAAAGATTTCCCTTCACTGTTATACTTTAGGGATATCCTAGAAAGGGGATATAGTGCTGCAGCTTTCCCATTTTGGGTGGTGCTTGCATATTATACAGAACCATCTGTCAAGCAGGCTCTTGTCTTCTCTTCCTCTATCAACTGTTCATAGGGAATTCCCAATGAGGCCATCAGTACAGGCTGGGGAAAAGAAGGCAGGGTGACAGGAATGGAGACCATGGGCATTTGAACCACTTCCTTATGTAACTTACTTGTGCCTTCAGGACCTGCTCAAGCCTGGTCACATATATACCACTTCAATTTGATGATGGAATGCTACTGTAAAAGATCCATTTTATGCCTAGATACGTCAGAAAGCACCCAGTTCATCATAGGTAGTTCAGGTCACATGGTGACTTGATGACCCATAGTCAAATGTTCAGTTTCCACCAAAGCCCAGTAACAAGCCAAGAGCTCTCTCTCAAAAGGAGAGTAGTTATCTACAGAAGATAGCAGGGCCTTGCTCCAAAATCCTAGAGGCCTCCACTGTGATTCACTTATGGAAGCCTGCCAAAGGCTACAAACAGCATCCCCGTTGCCACTGACACCTCAAGCACCATTGAATCTGCTGGGTCATATGGCCCAAGTGGCAGAGCAGCTTGCACAGTAGCCTCAACCTGTTGCAGAGCCTTCTCCTGTTCTGGACCCCACTTAAAACTGGCCGACTTTTGGGTCAGTCAATAAATGGGCCAGATTAACACATCCAAATGACAAATGTGTTGCCTCCAAAATCCAAATAGGCCCACTAGGCATTGTGCCTCTTTCTTGGTTGTAAGAAGGTCCAAATGCAGCAACTTATCCTTTACCTTAGAAGGAATATCTCAACAGGCCTCACACCACTGGACCCCAAGAAATTTTACTGAGGTAGAAGGTCCCTGAATATTAGTCAGATTTTTTTTCTGTCCTGTAGCATGCAAATGTCTCACCAATATATCCACTGTGTTTACTACTTCTTGCTCACTGGATCCAATCAGCATAATGTCCTCAATTTAATGGAACAATGTGATATCTTGCAGAAGCAAAAAGCAATAAAGGTCTCTCTGAATAGATTATGACAAAAAGCTGGAGAGTTGATACATCCCTGAGGTAGGACAGTAAAGGTATATTGCTGGCCTTGTGAGCTAAAGGCAAATTGCTGTTGGTGGGCCTTATGGACAGGGATGGAGAAAAAGGCATTTGCCAAGTCAATGGTTGCATACCAGGTACCAGGAGATGTGTTAATTTGCTCAAGCAATGAGACTACATCGGGTTAAGCAGCTGCAATTGGAGTCACCGCTTGCTTAAGCTTATGGTAGTCCACTGTTATTCTCCAAGATTCATCTGTCTTCTGCACAGGCCAAATTAAAGAGTTGAATGGTGATGTGTTGGATATCACCACTCCCGCATCTTTCAAGTCCTTGATGGTGCCATTAATCTCAGCTGTCCCTCCAGGGGTGTAATATAGATTTTGACTTAGTATTTTTCTAGGTAGAGGCAGCTTTACTGGCTTCCACTTGGCCTTTACCACCACAATAGCCCTCACCATACCAGTCAGGGAGCCGATGCGATGGTTCTGCTAGCTGCTAAGTGTATCTATGCCAACTACTCTTTCTTGCACTGGGAAAATGACCACAGGATGAGTCTGGGGACTCACTAGACCAACTGTAAGTTAGGCCTGAGCTAAAATTCCATTAATTACCTGACCTCCATAAACCATTTCTTTAACTGGAGGATCATAATGAAATTTTGGGTCTCCAGGAATCAACGTCAACTCAGATCCAGTTTCCAGTAGTCCCCTAAATGTCTAATCATTTCCCTATTTCCCTTTCTCCAATGCCCAGCTACCCTGGTAAATGGCTGGAGGTCTCCTTGGGGAAGGATGGGAAAAATATTCACTGCTTAAACTGTTGGTAATATAGTGGTGTCCTTCCTTCAAGGGGACGACCTGACCTCCCCATCATTCAAAGAGTTCTGGGTCTGTACACTGGCTCAAGTCTGGACATTGATTGAGTGGCCATGATTCTCTGTTTGTGTAATTCAAATTGCTCTTTTGTCTATTCAGCCTAGAAGTTTTCCATTTGTATAATTTAAGTAGGAATGCAGGAAGCTTCCTCTAAATTCTACTTCTAGGAACACTGTGATTAATTTGCCAGTGCCAGAGCTCTACATGAGTAAGACTATTCTAATTGTTGCTTTGCCTCTGCTGTCCATTACAGTAGCTATGCCCATCTTGCTCACGTTTATGATTGAGTGCTGCCACTTGACCCCTGCCACCGCAGAGTCCAATTATTCCCGTTGTATTTACATTTTATAGTTGAGTGATTGTGGTTTCCACTGTCAGATCTGACATTCAGAGAAGTGCAATTACAGGGCTCCTCAAAGATGCAGGTGCCACCTTCAGAAATCTGCTTTACAAGGCATTGGTCAAGGGTATATCTTCTGGACCCTCACAGCTGGGATGAAAAGTTCTAAAGCGACTAATCCACTCCACTATCCCAATCTCCCTAAGCCTTTGAATCCCTTCCTCTACATTCAAGAGTTTATTGAATGAAAGGGAGTTTATTTTATCTAGATTACATACAATCCAATCAAGTTGACACTCAGTATTAACCATCACATGGAGTCAATAGGTACAACAGCCTCTTACTCCACAAATCATTGCCAATGAGGTATAATAATAAAATTAATATTTGTAGCACTAGCTTGTTGATTCTCCAGCTTCCTAATTGCAGTAAATTTTGTCCTGAGTTTATCCTTCTGGTGACCTGGCATAGAGTTTATACATTCAGCCCTCCAACAATGTATTAATAATTGAATTCCCTATATTAAATTGATAATTATAATAGCTATAGTAGTATTTGTTAACAACTGAATTATGAATGATTCCTCTACATGAAACCAAGGCATTTCTAGCTCACTCACAGTGGGCCATCTTTTAATCCATATTTCAACTAACGAAGCAGATAAACTATTAGAGCCTTTTTTAACTCCCCGAGTAGCAACATTAAAAGCAGATTCCCTTCCTAGTGGGCCCAAATCAGTAAATTCAGCCTGATCCAACTCTATGTTCCTTTCATGATAATCCCATACCCCTAATATCCTTTCCCATATCTGTTCTCCAGATTGGTGTTTATATAAATTGGAGAATTGAAGCACTTCTTTTGGAGTGTAGTGCAGCTCCTTATGGGTCTCACTCTCAACCTCACCTTTAGGGGCCTGCGGGCACTCTAATTATAGGTATAGAAGCAGACAGAGGTGTTGGGAGTGGCTTCTGAGGAGAATCAACATTATCTTGCCTGGCAACTGCTTCAGGGGAGGCCATCACTGTTGTCTCAGGCAGCACGGGGTTTATTTCCTCAGACAATGGTGGAAAGGTTGATGGCATCATGGATCTGAGAGGGGATGTTGCCACTACTGGAAATGGGGATGCTCTTCCTTCTGGCAAAAAAAGTTTATCAGGGTTTACAAACTCAGCATCCCCGGCTTCATCAGGGTCCTCCCATACGTCCCCATTCCCAGTTGCAGAATTCCATTAGTTTCCAGTCAGTGCCCTCACTTTAACAGTAGACACCTTGTGAGGCTGTGCATGCACCTTTTGTTGCAAGTCAGCAGCTCGCATGATAACAGCTTACATCTGTTTTTCCACAATTTCAGCTCTTTCTCTACAGGAGATAAGATTCTCACTCAGGGTAATCTTAGCAGATTTGAGGCTGAGTGTCTGCTTCTGAAACCTGGAGACAGAATCCCCGAGTTCATCATTTCCTCTCATCACATTGCCCAGTGAACTTAGGAGCAACCAACCAGCTTTATTATGTTACTTAGTTCTCTGCATGTGGTCAAAGGTATTATGTATAGCATTTCTAGACTCCTTGCCTCTCACAAGTGGTAAATCAGGAGTGTCAAATGCATTTATTTTGCATAACTCTCCAAACAGTTCATGCCAAAGACTCTCAGTGTTCTTCATATTATCAGAAGTGGATTCCTTAGCAATTTTTGGTCTAATCCTATTAAGTAGCCTACTCCAGAAACTTCAAAACCAATGAAAAAACTCCATTCTTAATATTTCGTTTCTCTAGAACCATTCCTGGTACCAAAATCTGTGTTAGTCAGGGTTCTCTTAGAAGGACATAACTAATAAGTGATATATATATATATATACACACACACACACGCACACACACATATATATACGCACACACACACATATATACACACACGCATACACATATATACATATATATACACACACACACATATATACATATATATGAGTCTATTAAGTATTAACTTACAGGATCAGAAGGTCATACCATAGACTGTATGCAAGTTGAGGAGCAAGCAGAGCCCTGTTGAACCCCAGACCTGAAGAACTTGGATTCTGATATTCGAGGGAAGCATCCAGCGTGAGAGAAAGGTGTAAGCTCAGAGACTAGGCCCTTTTCAACTTTTTCAGGTTTTTCTGCCTGCTTTACATTCATCGGCAGCTGTGCTCACCAGATTAACATAAATCTACCTTCCCCAATCTACCGACTCAAATGTTAATCTCTTTTGGCAACACCTTGGCAAACACACCCAGGATCAATACTTTGTATCCTTCAATCCAATAAAGCTGACACTCAGTATTAACCATCACATGGAATCAACAGTGGCAACAGCTACTTACCCGATAAATGATTGACAATGAGGTATAATAATGGAACTAATATTTAGAATGTTAGCTTCCTGATTCTCCAGCTTCCTAATTGCAGTAAATTTTGTCCTGAGATTATCATTCTGGGGACCTGGCATAGAGTCTATGCCTTCAATCATCCAACAATGTATTAATAATTGAATTCCCTGTATTACATTGATACTTAAAATAGCTATAGTAGTATTTATTAACAACTGAATTGTGAATAATTCAAAAAAGAGAGCAAATTATTCCTAAACATACTATCAAAGTTTAAAATTATGTATCATCATTAATGTTGCATTTTCCTCTCTGTTATCTATAGATGTATTATTCTGAATAGCATTTTTATTATACTAGAAAAAATATTTTTCATACTGTAATTTTGACCAACCTTAAATCTTATTTCCTTATGCCATATAAAGTTTAAAAATTATCAAATGCTAAAATCGTGTTCATGTGTTTTCAACATAAGACACATTCATCAATATTTGTGTAATCACAATCCAAGTTATCTTCCTGTTTTGTGGGAGTTCCTCACTTTGTGTCTGAAAGAGAATCAGGAACCTCCCTTACTTACAAAATCCAAAAGTTAGTCAGGGTATAGTTGTGTTGTTTGCTCCTTATATTTCTGACCTCTCCATCCGGAAAACATTTCGCAACAAAGAACACATATTCAGGAGAAAGTGGTGAACCAGAAGAAACACTGAGATACCCAAATACATTCATGATTTTAAACATTTCATAAAATATTTAAAAACCATTAAACTGGGATAGATTTTTTTATTTGAGGCAAATACTTCCACATTGTGCTAAAACATCTCAACTGATCTGTTATATATTATTTAGGAGAAAATATTTAAACAAATAAAAATGTACATTAAAAGCAAAGAGGGAAAGTGTTCCATTTAGCGTAAGTTTTATGATGGTAAAACATTTTTCCAGTTAAAGCCATTATTTGATACTTTGAGTTAGCATAAACTTGAACTCATGGTGACTGCATTATGTGCTGAATATATTGAAGGTACTGGTAAAGACAAATATAAATTCAGGGCTGCCAGTATTAACATGAGACAAAATAAGATTCAGTGGAAAAAATTATTAAATGGAACAAATATTGTCATTTACAATAATAAAAGTTACATATAAATATCAATGAATACATAGCTGTTATTAGTTTTATGCATAATAATCATATTAAAATATATAAACTAATGCTATAAAAGTAAATTTTTGAAAATAATTATTTTTATGAATATTAAACAAAACATTTAATTCAAATACTGAACTTATTAAGACTGAACATATAAAATATATAAACTACTTAAAATATATCTCAAAACCTTCAGGTTGCTATATAAAAATAATAGCAGAGAATCCAAAAATATGAAATCAACTACATCAGAAAGTATATTTTAAAAATCAAGGAGAGCTGGTTCTGGAGCTCCTCAAATGAAGGGAATCAGGCAGATACTGTAGAGATGCAAAAGGGGTGCCAAAATTCTAATGGTGAGGGAACACCGATAATGTTGCTTTCAGCAAGAGAAATTCCCATTCTCAGTGAGAAAATATTGATAGTTGGTAAATCAGATCATACATAGATGAAAAACTTTAAAGAGGAAGACAGTAAAAAGTGTGCAGGGCTTAAGATGTCAATATCAGGATGGAACTGATTCTAAGGAAGAAGCAGGTAACATGAAAACTGAAGGAAACTCCCCCATAGAGATTCTATGGTGAAAAGAAAAAAAAATAAAAAACAAAAATTAAGAGTACATCAGAAATTAAAAAAAAAAAGAAGAAGAAGAAGATTGACAATTTTTCCCTGCTAAAAAAAAAATGACCATTACTATTGAAGAAGTAATAGTCTATTGTATCAAAATGAGAGGGTGTCTTGAACCAGTAAACCTAATTAGCATTCCACAATTCTCATCTTTCTCTTCATATAATGATTACTGTTTATTTAGAATAATAACATTTACAAAATAACATACTACAGGCTATATTTTCACAATGCTAACATAGTAAAAACATAGAGAAAAATAAGTGCAATATTCAGAATGATAAGTCTTCCTCTTCCAAATAAAATGAAGCTGACCCAACTATAACATACACTTCAATCTGAATGAACATTAATTATTAAAAATATTAAATACTGAAACTAGCATTTATAGATGTCAAAACATAAGCAACAATAATACAAACCTGATACCAGGATTTCAATATCTAGAGTGAAAACAGATTACAAAAGAATATATAAAATGAGAATTGAAAAGTTTCAGAAAAAATATGAATAGAAAAGATAAAATATCTGAGAAACAAAGATTTATTAACCAAAGCGAGGATAAATTTAAAATTTAATGTGTGATCACAGAACTGCATACAAACCAACTTTAAGACGAAAATAAAAATAAATAAGAAAGAAAATTCAGAAAGTAAGTGACCAATACAAAGAAAAAGCAAAATAAGAGCCAATGTATATGTAAAAAAATGTAATTTCAGCCCAGGTATAAGCACACACAGAGATAAACACACATAATAAAACTAATATTAAAAACAATAATTCAAGATCGTTCTCCAGGAAGTAAAAAAGACCTGATTCTACATGGTGAAAAGTTTCATGATGTATCATTACATAATTGACCAAGAACATTCAAGTCCAGATATGTTGTGGTAAAACTACTATATTTTAAAAATTTGCAAAAGCAGTAGAATTAAAATGAAATTATTGTGGATCCAGGAATTCATAACAAGATACTTACAAATGAAAAAAAATCAGACATTGCAAGAGAAACATACAAAGCCAAAGTATAGTAGAATATCGTTTCCAACAAGCTTAAAGAAAGCAATTGTGAGTTAAAGTATATATCCATATATGTACATACATGTATAGATATGTATATATTCATACACACATATGTACACACATACATATATATACATATATACATATATACGTACATACATATATCCATATATGTACACACATATATGTGTGTGTGTGTATATATATAGAGAGAGAGAGAGAAAGAGACAGTGAGAGAGCTGCCTTTAAATATCAGAGTTATAACAGTATTTTTATATATGTAAGGCCTCATGGAATATTGTAATTATGAACTCTCTTTGAGAAGTCAACTGGAGGGTGAGCTTTATTCCACATATTGATAACTAGGAATATTTTTTAAAATGGCTCATGGCTACATTTAACATATTAAATTGTAGATCCGACAATTAATCAAGTTGGAAACATGGCTAAAGATTAGAACAAAATATGATTTGTCACATTGGTAACAGTAACATATGTATTCAACTAATATACTCATCTGACAACTTGAAAAATAGATGGTTAAATAAAAATAAAACATAAATCTATTTTAAATATATATATTTTAAATATATTATAAAAGGAATCACTTAAAAAGTACAAATCTTTTAAGGTAAAAAAAAAGGTTACTATAGTCTTCAGCATAGTTTGAAGTCAGGTAGTATGATGCCTCCAGGTTTGTTCTTTTTGCTTATGGTATTCTGGGATATACAGGCTCTTTTTTGATTCTATGTGAAATTTAAAGTAGTTTTTTTCTAATTCTACAAAGAAAGTCAATGGTAGTTTGATGGGAATAGCATTGAATTTATAAATTACTTTGGACAGTATGGCCATTTTAATGATATTGATTCTTCCTTTCTATGAACATGGAATGTTTTTCCATTTCTTTGTGTCCTCTCTTATTTCTTTGAGCAGTAGTTTGTAGTTCTCCTTGAGGAGGCCCTTCAAGTCGCATGTAAGTTGTATTCCTAGGTATCTTATTATCTTTGTAGAAATTTTGAATGGGAATTCATTCATGATTTGGCTCTTTACTTGTCTATTGCTGGGTTATAGGAATGCTTGTGATTTTTGCACATTAATTTTGTATCCCGAGACTTTGCTGAAGTTGCTTATCAGTTTAAGGAGTTTTGGTGCTGAGATGATTTTCTAGATGCATAGTCATGTCATCTGCAAACAGAGACCATTTGACTTCCTCTCTTCTTATTTGAATACCATTTATTTCTTTCTCCTGCCTGATTGCCCTGGCCAGAACTTCCAATACTGTGTTGAACAGGAGTGATGAGAGGGCTCATCCCTGTCTTGTGCTGGTTTTCAAAGGGAACACTTCCAGCCTTTGCCCACTCAGTATGATATTGGCTATGGGTTTGTCTTAAGTAGCTCTTATTATTTTGGGATATGTTCCATCAATATATAGTTTATTGAGAGTTTTTAAGTACCAGAACAAACATACAGACCAATGGAACTGAAGAGAGACCTCAGAAATAACACCACACATCTACAACCATCTGATTTTCAACAAACCTGACAAAAACAAGCAATGAGAAAAGCATTCCCTGTTTAATAAATGGTGCTGGGAAAATTGGCTAGTCATATGCAGAAAACAGAAAATGAAACCTTTCCTTACACCTTATACAAAAATGAATTCAAAATAAAGACTTAAATGTAAAACTCAAAACCATAAAAACCCTAGAAGAAAACCTAGGCAATACCATTCAGGACATAGGCATGGGCAACATAACTGAAATGCGAAAAGCAATGGTGGCAAAAGCCAAAACTGACACATGGGATCTAATGAAACTGAAGAGCTTCTGAACAGCAAAAGAAACTATCATCAGAGTGAACAGGCAATCTACAGAATGAGAGAAAGTCTTTGTAATCTACTAGTCTGACAAAGGTCTCATATCCAAAATCCACAAGGAACTTAAACAAATTTACAAGAAAAAAAACAAACAACCCCATCAAAACATGGGCAAAGGATATGAACTGATACTTCTCAAAAGAAGAAAGTTATGTGACCAACAAACATATAAAAGAAAGCTCATCATCACTGGACATTAGAGAAATGCTAATCAAAACTACAATGAGACACCATCTCATGCCAGTCAGAATGGTGATTATTAAAACATCAGGGAACAATAGATGCTGGCAAGGTTGTAGAGAAATAGGAATGCTTTTACACTGTTAGTGGGAATGTAAATTAATTCAAACGTTGTGGAAGGCAGTGTGGTGATTTCTTAAGAATCTAGAACCAGAAATACGATTTGACCTAGCAATCCCATTACTGGGTACATATCCAAAGGAATATAAATCATTCTACTATAAAGACACATGCATACCAAGTTTTATTGCAGCACTATTTATAAAAGCAAAGGCTTGGAACCAACCCAAATGCCCATCCACGATAGACTGGATAAAGAAAATGTGGCACACATATGCCATGGAATATTATACAGCCATTAAAAAGAATGAGATCATGTCCTTTGCAGGGACATGGAAGAAGCTGGAAGCCAGCATTCTCAGCAAACTAACAAAGGAACAGAAAACCAAACACTGAATGTTCTCACTCATAAGGAGGAGCTGAACAGTGAGAACACATGGACTCAGGGAGGGGAACAACATATACTGGGGACTGTCGGAGAGTGGGGCCCCAAGGAGAGAGAAGATCACAACAAACACCTAATGCATGTGGAGCTTAAAACCCAGATGACAGGTTGATAGATGCAGTGAACCACCATGGCACATGTATACCTATATAAAAAACCTGCACATTCTACACGTGTATCCCAGAACTTAAAGTAAAATTTTTAAAAAAGGAAATAAGAAAAGAGATCAATAGAGATGTATACATTGATACAGATATATGTATGTGTACTAATAAAATATAATATTCATTGTAGTTATAATATTAAACTGTTTGCAGATAATTGTATGTGTCAACTTGACTAGACTAAATGATACCCAGATTGCTGGTAAAATCATTATTGTGGGATATGTCTGTGAAAGTGTCTCTGAAAGAGATTTGTATTTCAGTTGATAGGCTGGATAAAGAAGACTACCTTCACCAATGTAGTGGGCATCATCCAGTCTGCTGAGTGCCTAAATAGAACAAAATGATAGAGAAAGAGTGAACTTGCTCTTTCTCTTTGAACTGAGGTATTCATATATTCTTGCTCTCAGACATCAGCACTGTTGATGCTTAGGCCTTTAGACTCAGAATGGGTTTACTCCATCAAGTTACCTAGTTCTTAGGCCTTTAATCTCAGACTGAAACACACCACCTAGCTTTCCTGGTTTTCCAGATTGTAGACAATGTACTGTGGGGATCCTTGGCTCCCATAATCACCTTAGCCAATTCTTACATTATATCTCCTCGTGTGTGTGTGTGTGTGTGTGTGTGTATACATTTTTTTCTCTCTCTGAAGAACCTAGCCTACCAATACACTATTAAATATCATGAGAGTTGAAATCAAACATATCAGGCATAATATGTTTGATATGTAAACATGCTTAATTTACCTAATTTATTAAGTTTCTAGTTGTTTTTGTTTTACTGTTTAAAATAGATTTATTTTAAGGGAGTGCAAGTGCAGTTTTATTACATAGACATATTGCACAGTGGCAAAGCCTGGACTTTTAGTGTATTTATTACCCAAATGGTGTACTTTGTACCCAATAGGTAATATTTCATCCCTTACTCCCCTCCCACCTTTCCATGTTTTGGAGTCTTCAATGTCTTTTATTCCCCTCTCTGTGTCACCATGCATCCATTGATTATCTCCCACTCGTAAGTGAGAAAACAAAGTTTTTGGTTTTCTGTTTCCGAGACCTTTCACTTAGGTTAATGGCCTGCAGTCCATCTGCCTTGCTGCAAAAGACTGATTTTATTTTTTGATTATGGCTGCATAGAATTTCATGGTATGTGTGCATGTGTGTGTGTGTGTGTGTGTGACATTTTCCATATCTAATCATCCATTGATGGACAGTTAGGTTGATTCCATGACTTTGTTGATTTCATGACTTTGTTAGTATGAATAGCGCTGTGACAAACACATGAATACTTGTGTCTTTTTGATATAACAATTTCTTTTTTTGGGGGGGACGGGGTAGTGGATACCCAGTAGTGAGATTGCTGGATCAAATGGTAGCTCTATTTTTAGTTCTTTGTAAAATCTCTGTACTGTTTTTTATAGAGATTATACTCATTTGCATTCCCACCAACAGTGCATAAAAATTCACTTCCCTCTGCATCCATGCCAACATCTGTTGTTTTTGATTTTTAATAATAGCCACTCTGATTGGTGTAATATAGTGTTTCACTGTGGTTTTAATTTGCATTTGTGTGATGATCTGTGATGTTGAACATTATTTCATATGTTCATTGCTACTTGTATATGTTCTTTGAAAAATATCTGTTAATATTATTTGCCCACTTTTTAATAAAGTTATTTATTTGTTTCTTTTTGAATTGTTTGAGTTCTTTGTAAAGTCTGAATATTAGCATTTGGTGAATGTATAGTTTGAAAACAATTTTTTCAAAAAATTTTCAGTACATTTCACAAAGCAACATCCAAACTTATATAACTTAAAATAGATATATCTAAAACAATGCCTTTGAAAGCTAAACTTAAAAGAATGACAAAGCTACAAAAAAAAAAGAAAAAAAAGTAGGAGTTAGAAACCTTCTATTAGACAAACTAGAACTCAGCCAAAAACAGGAAATAATCAATGAAGTGCATGCTATAATGGTAAAAGCCACAATTCACTTCCATATAGTATATATTAAAGAAATGCAAGATGAAATAGACAGAAACACACTCATAATAGGAGATTTAGTGCCCTACATTTTAGGCAATTATAAGACAAGTGGACAAACATTAAGGAAGATATAGAAAGTCTAGATAACATAATCAATAAGGTCAATTCTGGTGAACATATTCATTACATATTTTGACATTAGAGAATATAACTTTTGTTCCCAAGAACATGTGAAACATTCACAAATTAAATCATATAACAGCTCATAAGAAATTATCAATGAATACTATGAAGTAGAAAAAATACAGTAACATTTTTTTCACAGTTCAATAAAACTAGGATGAACTAATGTTTTAAAAGACTGTTTCTTCAGGAAATAACAAGAATAGAAAGCTCCTTATTTATTTGGTGAGAGTAAGAATAAGTTTAAAATCTGGGATGGCAGAAAAGAAATATAAGCTTAGGATGAAAGGGAAAAAAATATACTATAAGGCTATCTGGCTTATAATTTTTTTATGAAAAACCAATTACACAAATGGTGGAGTAACTATAGGAAAACACTTGAAACGTATGCAAATGATGAAAGTATAGAAAACCAGTCAAAATTTGTGTTATTATTTGATATAATTTATACACTATCCACCTTTAAATTGTACTATACAGATACAGTCAGCAAAACAGTATGGCACTGATACAAAACAGACACATAGATCAATCGAACATGATAGAAACCTAGAAATAAAGTGACACACATACAAGCAAATGATGCTTAATAAATTTGATAATAACAAGGAATGAAGAAAGGACTCCCTAGTCAATATAGTGAGCTGGGATGACTGGTTACTCATACACAAAAGAATCAAAGTGGACCCTTATCTTTCACCATATACAGCAATTAAGTGAAGATGGATTAAAGACTTAAATGTAATCCAGGCATGGTGACTTGTAATCACAGCACTCTGGGAGGCTGAGGTGGTCAGATTGCTTGAGTCCAGGAGTTCACGACCTTCCTGGGCAACACAGTCAAACCACGTCTCTACTACAAATTCCAAAAATTAGCTGGGCACTGTGGTGTGTGCCTGTAATTCTAGCTACTTGGGAGGCTGACGTGGGAGTATAACCTGAGCTGGGAGGTTGAGAGGTTGAGGCTGCACTGAGCTGAGATCACACTACGGCACTCCAGCCGGGCAACTGGAGTGAGACCCTGACAAAAAAAAAAAAGACTTAAATGTAAAACCTAAAACTACAAAAATCCTAGGAGAAAGCATATAGAATACCATTCTGGACATGGGCTTTGGCAAATAAATTATGACTAGGTCACAAAAGCATTGGCAACAAAACCAGTAATAGACAAGTGTGACCTAATTAAACTCAAGAGCATCTGCACAGCAAAAGGAACTATCAATGGACTAAACAGCCTACAAAATGAAAGAAAATATTTGCAAACCATGCATCCAACAGAGGCCTAATATTCAGAATCTCTAAGGAACTAAACAATTCAAGCATCAGAACTAGATTCACATCTAGCTGAGATTTTAAAATAATAATAGAGAAAATATAAAATGACTGTAATAAATACACTGAATTCTAATGGAAAAAGGTGACAACATACACAACCCAATGGGTAATGTAGGCAGAGATATAAACTTTTAAATAAATAACCAAATTAATAACCAATAAAAATTAAAACAATGTAACAGAATCGAAGAATATTTTTGATGGGGTCATCAGTAGACTAGAAATGACTAAAGAAGGAATCAATTACTGAGCTTGAAGTCGTGTTAATGGACTTCTAAACTAAAATGAAAGAAAAAACAGAATTTATAAAAAAGAGTATCTAAGAACTGTGGAGCATAATGTGTAACATATGTGTAACTGGATTATCAACAGGACAAGAAGAACACAAAACATAAATATTTGAATCAATAGTGACCTAAAATTATCCAAATTGAATAACAGGCATCAAACCACAGATACAGAAAGCTCAAAGAACACTAAGCAGCATAAACACTCAGCAATCTACACCTAAGCATATCATGTTCAAACTGCAGAAAACCAGAGCTAAATTCTTGAATTAATCCAGAGAGAGGGGGAAACCCCCTATCTATGGAGAAACAAGAGAAAGAATTAAAAAGGGCTTCTTCGGAGACCATGCAAACAAGAAGAGCATGGAGTATACAGTAAACATATCCTTCAAAAGTAAAGGTAAAATAAAACTTCCCTCAAACAAACAGAAACTGAGAAAATTCATAACCAGCAGACTTGTCCAGGAAGAAATGTAAAAAGAAGTTCTTCAATAAGAAGGAAAATAAAACAGATCAGAAACTCAATTTTGCTTTGAGAAAGAGTGTCAGACAATAAATAAATTAATGTAAAATAATAGCTTTAATTTTCTATTTTTACTTGACTTCCATAGTTCATTTAAACTACTATAACAAAATATCTTAGTTCAAGTAGCTGATAAACAGTAGAAATTTAATTCTTACAGTTATGATATCAGGGGTGTCCACCATCAAGGTGCAGGCAGATTCAGTGTCTGGTGAGGGCCCATTCTTATAGACAGTACCTTCTTGCTGTGTCTTCACATGATGAAAGACACTGGCTCGCTCTCTGGGGTTTCCTTAAAAGGGAACTAGTCCCATTTATGAGGATGGAGACTTCATGAACTCCCAAGGTCTTCACCTTCTAATATCATCACCCTGACAATTAGGATTTTAATATACACATCTTGGAGGACACAAACATTCAGACAAGCAAGACTGCTTTCCTAGGCTGTGACCCTCACAAATATTTCATAAACAGTCTCCTCACCTTTATGTAAAATAGGAAGTCTAACAGTTGCAGTTGACTAAACGCTTTATCCCTTGGTGGGATGAAGCTCTGAAAAAGTATTTTCTCTGAAAAGTGGTCCTTTATCATGCAGACTGAAATCATATTTCAGAAACATTACCCTCCCCTTTTGAACCATGAGTGAAACAAAAACTGTCTTGGCTCTTCACTGTGAGAATCTGGTAGGGTTCCAGGAGGTAAAACCCACAAAGATGTGAGACTCACTAAGACTGGCTTCGGGAAGTTTCTCACTCTCATTCTAATTCACACACAGCCTTAGCAATTTGTGAAAATTATTTCTAAAATGTTTCTACCAGTTGACAGTTCCATTGACGTCCACTCCTGGTAATCAACTCTCAGCTGTAATTCTTTGTATTTTTCCTGTCTCTGCAGACTTCAGGGTGGTGGTTTTCCTTATAAGGTCAATTCTCTAATGGGTACAAAGAAAGACTTATTTTTTAAAGCTTTTTCCTTGTGGTAAAGATAGGATTGATGACTTCCAAAATCTCTTTTTCTCAGAGTTGAAATGAGAAGTTATTTCTAATAAATAAATTATATCAAATAATAACAAAAATTTTGACTGTTTTTCTAAATTTAAGTGACGTTTGGTTTGGCGATCACTTTTTAACTACAAAACCAAGAACAAAAATTATGAAAATGTGCATTGAGAAATTACATATTATAATTACATATTATACATAAAATTATATATTATAATTAATTGTTTTTATTCAACCAAAGAAACTACCATTTAGAAAATGAGGAAAGCCACAGATAAGGAAAGAAATTGTAATATGTATATCTGATAAAGAACTTCTATCCAAAGTATACAAAGATAATTTAAAACTCAGTAATTAAAAAAAAAACTAATTTATAAATTACCAAAGATCTGAACAGACACCTCACCAAAGAAAACGTACAGAAGAAGAATAAGCATATTAAAAGATGTTGGACATTGCTTTTTATTACAGAATGCAAATTAAAACGAGAGTGAGATAACATTGCATTCTTATTTGAATTGCTAAAACAAAACAACAGCAACAAATGTATATCAAGTCATAGTAAGTACCCCGAACGACAGTAACTTTAATTAATTTCTAGTGGGAATGCAAAAGAATAGAGACACTGAAAAACAATTGTTAGTTTTTTTCAAAGATAAACATAGACATTGCATGCTACATATTGATTGCACTTTTAGGTAATAACCAATTAATTTGAAAACTTGCATCCACACAAAAGGCTGCATAAGATGTTTCTAAAAGCTTGATTTATAATCACTAAGAAGTGGTACGATCCAAGTGGTCCTTGAATAGGTGAATGCATAAAAAAACTATTGTATTTCCAAACAAAGGAATATTATTCAGCAATAAAAGTAATCTATCAAGGGAAGAAAACATATTGATGGACCTTCAATGAATATTGCTAAGTGAAAGAGATAAGTATATAAAGGTTATATAATGTATGTTCCCAATTATATGACATTCTAGAAAAGAGAAAACTGTAGAGACAGTAAAAATATATGTTTGATAACTGGGGCTGAGAGTATAAAAGAGGTAACGCACTGGGGAATTTTTAGGGTTATGAAACTGTCTTGTATGACACTGTAATGGTAAAAACCTGACATTATAAGTTTGTCAGAACCCATACAAATTTATAGAACAAAAATCAATACTTTAAGTATGCAAATTTTAAAAAAACAATTTTGGAGGTCAGGGTATCTCAGGAAAAAATGTAAAATATGACAAAAAAATCTAACTATATTACAAATATGAAACAACCTCACTGAAAGGTGGTGGAAGAATATTGACCTAATTAACATTCAAAATGAGCAGAATCTATGACTCAAGGCAAATTTAACTGTGCATAAGTACTCTACTTTAACTGATAAACTTTTCAGTAGATTCATAGGTTAGCAATTTTGATGCTCCTATAAATGTATGCTAGCACTGTGTAATTATGTAAATGGATGGCTAATGGTGGGAGACCAGTTTCTTACTGTTGAAGTGAGAATTTACAGATAGGCAAGTGCAGAAGTCTTAAATGAGCCACATGGTAATGGTTTAAACTCAGAGACATATTTATGAATTCATGTTTATATTAACATAAATACAGATGGTTACATACAGAAATATTTAGTTGGAATACACACAGCATATATATATAAACTCCTTGTTTTATCAGCTGAGAAGGTCTTATAGCAAAGATGCCCAGAAGCAAGAAGCACATGTATTGCCAAATATTTGTTTCTACTGCAATTCTATAATGAAAGAAACCAGTGTTCCTTAGAGAAATGGCTAACACTAATACTGGAAATATGTAAAATCATCCTGGGGCTCTCTTAGTATCAGAAATTAAATAAATGCTTAAATAAGCAAACAAACAAGAAAGAACATCTCACACTGATGGGGCTATGTCAAGAGTTTCAAGAGAAAATAGAAAATATCCCCAATGGAGAAATGCTCTCAAAGAGCTCCCAACGGTCTCAAAGCAGGAGCAATTTGAGAAAGAACATAATTAGAGTAGAATTAGATTTGAATCAAAAGAGTAAAATAAATATCCATGTGCCTATATTGATTCCCAAGATAAAATTTGTAAATGAATGAATAAATAAATGGGAAGAAACAGTAAATCTGCAATTTAAAATAATTGCAAATAATTTATGAAGAAATCCTTCTTTAAGAAGATAAAGCATAGCTCCTACTTCTTAAATTTGGGTTGCATTTAGTGACTACTTTTCAAATAATATAGTATGGAATAGGACAGGGAGCAGACTCTTTATAATACAAAAACCTGAAAAATACTACCTCAGCCAGATGGTTAAGGTTAACACCTTATGTCTTATGGATTGTTTATTGACCTAGGTATAAACATCTAAAAGCTAGAATCTTGTGGAAAGTTTTATGGTAACTTAAATCTTGATCTGGTTCTGGAATGTCTTCTAAAATTTATCTCATTTGCTGCCTTCTCTCCTTCCCTCCATCCCTCCTTTCCTCCTTCCCTCCTTCCCTCCTTTCCTTCTTCCCTCTTTCTCTCCTCCCCCTCCTCCTCCTTCTTCTTCTCTAGAGATGAAATTACTGAACCAAGAAACTATACCAATTTACTGTTGACCCTCAACCCATCCTTTTTAACACCAAAACTTATAAAACTTGTTGATTTTCATAAATTTGATCAATGAAATGGGCAATTTTGGTTTCAACTTGCATTTCTCTTACACTAAACCTGGTTGATTGTCTCTTAATATTTAAAACTATTATAATTCAGTTTTTGAAAACTTTTTTCATATCTTGGTTAGTTTTTCTGGGTTCTTATACTTTTCTTATTGACTATAGGTTTTGTTTATATATTAAGGAAATTAGCTTATCAAATAATTATATTGTGTACATTTCTAGTTTATCATCTCTCCTTTGTTTCTGATGATGAAATCCCCAAATTTAAAATTTATTCTGTCACAATTATTGTTCTCTTAACAAACTGTGACTCTGAAATAATTATTTCATGTTTTCTCATAATACTATTATGGTTATATTATTCTTGTTTGAATTTTAAATTATTAGGCATCTATTTTGTTTTAAAACCTATGTTATGAATCTTCTTTTGACGAAGGTGAAAAAATGTGATTTTTATGTTTGTGTTTTTTATAACTACCATCCTACTTTCTTAAATACATTTATTAAATAATGTATCTCTACCTTCACTGACTTGCAATCTAGCATTTATTGTAAATGTATTTCCAGTAAATATATGGCATTATTAGGTATTATAATCTTACGGGACCAGTCATATATGCAGTATTTTGCTGACTGATGTCTCACTATGCAGTGCATGTCTGTATTTCTAAAATATACATACGCAGACATAGAGAAATGTATATATACACATACAAAAATATATACAGAAAAACACGTATATGTCAATATTCCTCCATAATATTTTCTTTAATAATCCATATCAATATTTTCTTTCAGGAAATAAGCAGGGCATCAAAGGATTATTTTTATATTTACTCGAAACCATTGAAAAATTCCATCAACCTGGCTTAAAACACATTGGAAAACACTGCTAGTCTTTTTGTTTTTAATTGTATACTTATGTAGGTTTTACTAATATCTCACGGTTTTTATATATGCAATGTTTATTGTTAGATTTATGTATATATGTGTTTAAAAATGCTAAGTATTTCAAGTTTTTATGCCAAAATTATAATTATTTAAAATAATTATTTATGATCTTTCCTTCAGTTTTGATGCAGTGCATTATTAATTCTTTATAAATTTGGAAGTTTCTCCTGTATGAATCTTGGGAAATAATATATTGTTTGCTTGGGGGATAGGTATGATAGTTGTCCAACAATTTTACTAAATTTTTAATAATAATTCTATTTCTTCTACTGTTTATGTTAAAATGTATATGTTCCTAATGATCAACAATTTCTAACTCCTATTTAAATTTATATATTACAATGTGAAATGTAATCTCATGATTACATTTAAATTCTCTTGTGGATATTTTATATCGATATTTCCATTTTGTGTATGTTTCTCCTCACTAGGTTAAGTTTGTCTTAATATAGTTTGCTATTTTTTTCCAATGTAATAGCTCTTAGATTTATATGTTCCATCATATTATATTTTATTTCATTAATTACATTTTTCCAATTAGATCTATGTTCTACCTGAATTATGACTTTCTAAGTTGAATGTTTTATTTGTTATTATAACTATCTCTTTTGTATTATTACTGTTAAAAAGTGTATACTTTATTTCAACATTTAGCTGTATCCTAAAGTTTAAAGTGTGAAGTAATTGTTCTATATCATTACACGTTTTGATCTACTTTATCATTGAATGAAAAATGCAAATTAAATTATTCTTTTGATTTACATTTCTCAGTTAATTTTTTGTAACTTATGACATGATGTGATTTCATATTTGTGCATACATATTTATGATTTCATGTTATGTTTGAGACTATAAATGTTCTTCCTTTCTAAACATGGTTCCTTTGATATTAAAATTGCATCCCAAGATTTTAAAAATTGCTTTATAGTGGTGTAATTTACATAAAATACATTAAAATTGTTCAAAGAAATTTTGGCACATGTTCATACATAAAGCCATCACAAAAATAAAGATAATAAACATATACATTTCTTACACTGCTTTGTAATTTTTCTCTTCCTTACAGCTGCTACATCCTTTTGCTCATATGAACACAAACCTGCTTTAAACACTGTATACAAATCCCTGACTCATAAGGATTTTTTTATGAAAAGTGGTTGTAGAGGAACAAAATGTTAAAGATGAGTTTTCTAAGCTGACACTGGAGTTTCTGGAATTTGCTGTCTAATCTGATTAGATTTAAAGACATCAATAATTCTGTTTCCATTAGTAAAGAAAGTGTTAATAATCTATGGTGTTATTTGGCAGTAAAGATATGCAAAATAACTGTATTGGATACCCCTAATCAAATAGTTACAAGACAAAAGGAGTTGGGCAACTCTGTTAATGACACTTTCAATCATATTTAGGAACCAAATGAATATACTGATATTGGTTGGTTGCTCTTAATATTCAAAGAAATGAATGAGTTCCGGGATTTCAAATTCCCAATTTAAGTGCTGCGTAAATAACAAAAGAACTTCCTTGTGTGTCCTGAAAGAGGCCTTATTTTCCATAGCTGCAGAGCTGAAAATTTTGAAAATCAAACACAAAATCTCATCCTGGCACGTGTTGAATTACAACAGAAGTTGAACTCACAGTCTCGCAAGATGTCTACTGTTAAAATGAAGTAATTAATTGGGAAATAATTCAATCCTGCAAGTTTAAATGGGGGCATATGGAAAGACCCTGATGAATCTTAAGACATTGAGCATCTTAAATTCTGATGAACCTTCTTTGCTGGTGTAAGATGTCTTTCCACCCCCAGTGAAAGTAATGTTCCCATCCCCAGCAGAAGTAGCTTTCATAACCCCAGAAATGATATACCCACCCCAGTGGCAGTGGCCTCCCAACTTTCGGTGGTAGCAGTGGCCTCCCAACTTTCGGTGGTAGCAGTCTCCTCACTCCCAGTGGTATTATTGGCCTCTCCATTCATAGTGCTATTGGTCTTTCTACCTCCTTATGAGATTAAGCCAGCATTGCTTGAGGGAATTATAATGGTCTCTCCTAGGGCAGTTACTATGCCAGACAAAGCTGATTCTACTCAGGAACTAATTCCACTCCTCCTCTTTTCTTCCACACCTATAAATAGTCTCCAGTTCCAGCAGGCTCCTAAAGGTGAGATACAATGTGTGACTAATGAGAAAGTATAAGTTGTTGCATCTGACCCCTCCTAATACCAAAACATAGGCACAATGTCTAGTGGGCCTCTTTGAATTTTGGAGGCAACATATTTCTAATCTGGATGTGTTACTCTGGCCTATTTACAGTGTAACCCAGAACCTGACCATTTTGAGTAAGACCCGGAATAAGAGAATGCTCTGCAATAGGTGGAGGCTGCTATGCAAATTACTCTGCCACTTGGGCTGGAGTAATTGCCACTGATTAGCCAGACCCAGTGATCTTTGGAGTGTCAGGGTCAGATAGGACTGTCAGTGTCAGTGTCTTTGACAGGACCCTGTCAGTTAACCACAGCACAGGCCCTTGTGATTTTGGAGCAAAGCCTTGCCATCCTATGTGGACTACTACTATTCTTTTTATAGAAAGCATTTATCCTGCTACTGAGCCTTAGTAGAAACTGACATTTAATCATGGACCACCACGTTCCCATGTGACCTGAGCTACTCATCATGAACCATGGGTTATTCTATCCATCAAGCAATAAAGCTGAGTATGCACAACAATATTCTATCATCAAGGGAAAGTGGTGTGGTTGGGACTTAGCAGGCCCTGAAAGTACAAGTAAGTTACATGAAAAAGTAGGCCATATACCTGTGGTCCCCACTCTTGCTATACTACCTTCTTTTTCTCTATACTGCACCTATGATTTTATGGGGAGTTTAATATAATCATTTGATAGGGGAAAATAATATTCAGGTCTGGTGTACAGATGGCTATGCATAATACATAGGCAATCCCTGAAAATGGATAGCTGCAGCAATCCAGCTTCTCCCTGGGACATCCCTAAAGGGAAGATGTAAAGGGAAATCTTCCCAGAGGGCAGAACTTTGAGAAGTGCACTTGGTTGTTTACTTTGTTTGGACAGAGGAATTGCCAGATGCGTAATTATACATTGATTCATGAACTGTGTCCAGTGGTTTGGCTGAATCTTCAGGGAAGTGGAAGAAATATGAATGGAAAATGTATGACATGATGATTTGGGGAAGAGGTATGTAGACTAATCTCTCTGAGTGAACAAAAACATGATGATATTTGTGTCTCACATGAATACTTACCAAAAAATGGCCTCAGCAGTGAGTGATTTTAATATTTTAATAATAAAGTGGTTAGAAATGTCTGTTGTGTGGACACCAGTCTGTCACTTTCCCAGTCACCTTGTTATCACCCAAAGGGTTCATGAGCAATGTAGCCATTTTGGCAGGTATATAAATGTTACACATGGCCCAGCAACATAGATTTTCCCTCAGAAAGGCTGACCTGGTTACAGCCACTAAATAGAAGTACCCAATTCGCCAGCAGCACGTACCAACATCAAGCCCCTGATAGTATGATTAGTCTGGTGGCAGGTTGATTGCTTTATACTTCTTCCATCAAGAAAGGGGCAGCGTTTCATTTTTACTGGAATAGATACTTACTTTGGATAGGAATTTTCCTTCCCTGCATGCAGTTTTTCAGTGCAAACTATCATTTGTGGACCTCAGAATGCTTTATCTATCGTCAAGGTATTCCACGAAGCATTGCTCCTGATCAAGGAACTAATTTCATACCCAAAGAATTGTGGCAATGAACCCACATTCATGGAATTCATAGGTTTTGCATTCTTCCCAACCATGCAGAATCAGCCGGCTTGATAAAATCTTGGTACAAATCTTGATAAAATGTTAAAGTCTCAGTTAAAGTGCTGTCTGGGTGGCAATATCCTTCAGGACTGCAGCAAAGTTCTTCAGAAAACTGTATATGCTTTGAATGAGTTTTCAATATATGATGGTGTTTCTTCCATAGGCAGGATTAGTGAATCCAGAAATAACAAAAAGAGATGGAAATGGAAGTGGCACTCCTATAATATATATTATTATACATATCTTATATATTATATAATTATACATAATAAATATAATTTATATGTATAACATATAATATACCATATGATATGTGTAATAAATACCTATAAAATATTTATATATAAAATATGTGATAATATAATAATGCACAATGCTCACTATTATGTCTGGTAAGGCATTAGAGATTGTTTTTTTCTTTTTGTTCTTATGGTATTATTCCTTCCTGGACTATAGGTCTTAGTTCCAGAGGGAGAAATGTTTCCACCAACAGAAACAACTATTATTTCTTTGAATTAGAAGTTAATATTGCCACCTAGCCACTTTGGGTTTCCTCTGCTTTTGAATCAAACAGGCAAATGCAGGAGTTACTATGCTGAATGCAATGATTAATTCTGACTACCAAAGAAAATTGAACTACTACTCCACAATGGAGGTAATAAAGACTATATCTGTAATACAGGTGACCCCTTAGAGTGTCTCTTAGTATTGTCATGCCATGTGATTAAGGTAAGAAAAAAACTATGACCCAAACTAGGCAGGACTACAGATTATCCAGACTCTTTAGAATTGTAGATTTGGATTACCACATCAAGTAGAGAATCTCCAACGGGTACAGAATCTCAATGAGGTGGGTGAGGTGCTTGCTGAAGACAAAAGGAATACAGAATAGGTAGTTATAAATATCAGCTATGTTATATATATAAATTGTGTATAAATATTGTATTCTGATACATATATAATTTATAATATATAAACATATAAAATACAAATTATATATAATAAAAATGTATATGTGTGTATCATATATATTTCTTGGTTTTCTTTCATCTTATTCTCTTGTCATGAAACATAAGACATATTTACTTTATATATTAGTATTTAAGTATTGCTAATTTTATATCATAGTATTTAAGTTACAGGATATCAAAAAACAGTTAACACTACTCAAGAATTTTACTTCTTTTTCTGAAGAAAGGTTAGTACATTTTTTATTATAGGTAGGGTAGGAGTATATTAGGCAGAATTGTGACCTGTTGTTATTTGGAGATTAAGTATGAATTAAGAAGATGCATATGAGTACCATGTTGACAGGAGGCAGACTTTTGATAGTTAACTTTATGTGTCAACTTGACTGGATCAGTGATGTGTAACTGGTTACATATTATTTCTGGATCTGTTTATAAAGGTATTTTTGGATGAGATTAGCATTTAAATGGTAGACTCGGTGAAGCCAACTGACCTCCTCAATGTGAATGGGCATCACCCAATCCATTGTGGGCCTGAATAAAGCAAAAAGCAGAGGAAGGAGAGATTCTCCCTCTTATTCCTTCCTCACAATTGAGTTCAGACATCTCATTTCATCTTCTCCTGCTTTTGGACTCCAGTTTACACCATCAGTTTCCCTGGTTCCCAGATCTTCAGACTCAGACTGAATTATTCCACTGTCTTTTCTGGGTCTTTGGCATCTACATAGCAGAACATGGAAACTCTCAGGTTCCATAAACAAGTGAGCCAATTCCTCATAATAAATACAGTTTAACTATGCATTGTTTCAAAAATTGGAAAACATAAAACCAAAAAGAGACAAAAGCAAAAACAAAAACAAATGTTTTATGAACATTGTATTTGTCAGAATGAATAAAGTACAAACAATTGACTATAGTATATATGAGTGTTTTTTTTTCTCTAAAGGAAAATAGAGCACCATACGGAATAAAGAATGAAGGATATTGTCAATATTTTAGAAGAAGCCTTTAGAGAAGAATTGCCTGGCTAGTTATTTGGAGACAGGTTGATGGTATTTTCTGAAAAATGTTAGTAAGTCCTGTATACATCATATCTGTGAGGAAAGTATTATAGAAAAGAGAACAAGTATATGAAAAATATTAAATAGGAACATGCATAGCAATTTGAGAATAGTAAAGAAATAACTTAAAATGGAGAAATGTTAGCAAGTGGGAGTATATAAAGGGATGAAAGCATATAGTTTGTAATAAGAAATATGTTGGGCTGTATAAGCCAATATAAGAATTTTAAATTTTATCACCAATCAGAAAAAAGGCCACTGGAGGGTTTTAATAGTAGAAGTGACATGATTTAACTTGTATTTTCAATAGCTTTTAAGGATTAATTTTGAGAAGCAAGAATGAAAATATTGAATATTAATATTGAAAAATTTCATGAGTTCTAAAAGTTGATGGAGATGGTTGTTAATTGTAAATTATGAGGAAAAATGTTGAATTCTAAATACTTTACTAAGGTAGAGCTTACAGGCTTTTATGATGAAATTAAGGTGAGGGGAAGAGAAGTTAAAGATGGTTCCAAGATGTTTGCTCTAGGTGGAAAAAAGGAATTACTTTTTCCTGATATGGAAATGCGTGGAGAGAATCAAGTTTTAGCATGGAGAAACCAATAGCCTGGTTTTGAACAGTTTAAATGTGAGATGCCTTTCAGACTTCCAGTGTGAATCGAACACATGGATAAAAAATTCTAGTTGCAGAGAGAGATAAGAGCTAGATACAAATTGGGAATCAATTGTATACAATACAATTGTATACAAAACAATAGAAATAGTGTTTAAAACATGTGACTGGATGAAATCATGTAAAGAGGAAGTATAGATAACAGCATAAGCTAGTTATTTTCAAGAATGGACATAACAATCTCCAGAGTGAAAAAAAAAACAAAAACAATTGGTTATGAAGTTTCATATATTACGTGTGTGTGTGTGTGGGGGGGTGCATGTGTGTATACCTGTGTTTGTGCAGTTGAAGGGATATCGACTGTGTAAAGAGGTAGTTGTAGTGTTTAGTTTTATCCAAATAACAGAGATCAGCAGTTTCAGTGCTGCCTATACTTTAGTATCACCTTCATGCATTCTCTATGACCGCCTCCACGGAAGATATTTCTGCATACTTTCTTGTTAAAGTTCAGCTCTTATTTTCTTCTATGGAGTTCAGAATATCTTCTGCAATCAGCCCTCAGATGTCATTCCCACTGTTAGAAACAAGACACTGCTGGTTTTTGGTTTTGCCCCTCATGAAGTGTCGTTACTTTAAACAACCATTCTGACAAAATTATTTCTGAAAACTGCAGTTGCATGGATTTTTCTCAGCATCTTCACATACCTCAGTTTGATCTTTAGTGACTTTGACAGCCCTTCCTCATGTGTACTGGTTTTGGGTTACAAATCACTCACAGTTTTAGAGAAGTCAGTTTCCAACTCTGTTATCCCCTATTTCTGCTGTTTTGATGTAATTTTAGTATCCTGAAGTTTCTGCTAATATGAGCTTAAACACTCAATGGTGAATTTTTCTGAGAATAAAAATAAATGTTTTTATTTCCTGGTTTATGATAAAAATAGTTATTTTCTTTATATTTTCTGGACATATCTGCCCTCTCTTTGTATTACTACGCTAGGACTAACAAATATTAACTTGAGTTAACCTTAATAATAACTTATAAAAATGTATAGTATACTTAAATTAGATTTTATCTGGCCTTTACGAGACTTGGATAAGATGGATTTTTCTGGTCTTTTCTGTAGAATTATTTTTTTGATCCTAGGATGGCCTTGTAATTCTCTACATAATTTATTTAGAGTAACTTTATTAATAATCTGCTGAGCACACTTTTAAAAATAGATTTCTTCCCATTGATTAGTATATTTTCATTATGAATTACGGAGGCTTTGAGGTGAGTGATTTAAGCTCCAAGACACAACAGGTATTGCATTTCTTGACAATTATTTTATGCCTTAGGTTGTACGAGGCATAGAGCTAAAGAACATTTTTTCCCCACATGACAAATGTCACGTTTTGTAAAACATCGCTGATTACAGAGTATCTTCTTTTTAATAAACTAAAAACAATGAAGACCTAAGTATGAGAAAGTCATGCATTTTCTCCTAGGTGAAAAAGAATTACAACTTAACTGTCAGATATCATGAGAATTAAGATTTGTACATGTGGCCGGGCGCGGTGGCTCACGCCTGTAATCCCAGCACTTTGGGAGGCCGAGGCGGGCGGATCACAAGGTCAGGAGATCGAGACCATGGTGAAACCCCGTCTCTACTAAAAATACAAAAAATTAGCCGGGCGCGGTGGCGGGCGCCTGTAGTCCCAGCTACTCAGGAGGCTGAGGCAGGAGAATGGCGTGAACCCGGGAGGCGGAGCTTGCAGTGAGCCGAGATCGCGCCACTGCACTCCTGCCTGGGCGACAGAGCGAGACTCCGTCTCAAAAAAAAAAAAAAAAAAAAAAAAAAAAAAAAAAAAAGATTTGTACATGTTAATATCATAATCCATTAAATAACGTGTTTTAAATTTGTTTTTTGCTGTTTTAGCTCAATATTCAAAATGTACCCTAAATTTCTGTGCTTATTAATGGTAGACTCATTTTTGAACTAGTTTGTTGAATCTACTTATTTTACTAATTCAAAGGAAAGCAAAAAGAGCATTTTTTAACCTATAACTTGAGTATTTTGCATCTAATTGATTGTAGTTGGGTAAATATATACTTGTCCTTACAACGTTAAACACATAAGCGGCAGTGTTTATGCTATTTATATGTGATTAACTTGTAAAAATTTCATCAATTGTACTGAGATCTGCACAGCTTATTTAAAAATTATGTATAAAGTTTTGAAGAATAAAAATGGTTTGACAAGTAGGCAGCCCACAAAGGAACTGACACATAAAGGGAAGAGGATCAAACAGAAATATAGCAGGCATATTCACTCTGTAGGCTGCAGTGTCTGGCTACACTCCAAGGGAGTTGAAAGAACAAGCAGACATGAAATATAGAAAAAGAATAGAGACATGAATCTCAAGGTGGAGAAATGAAAGACCATTTGACATTCAAAAATGATTTTCTAATTTTACATCTTTGACACACACTCGATAAACTCACCTCAGCTTAACTTAGCTGACAATGCATGCAACTGTTTTTCTAAATCTGAGGAAAGCAACACAAAAGCATGTATTTAAAAAATGTTTCTGCTGAATAATGTGAACCTACTATTTTAGTTTCACCAATTTTCCATAACATAAAAGATAATCCTGGTAAATTTTGTACGCAAGCCTAAATTCAGAAAATCTTTAAATTTTTTAACATTATTTAATATATTTTAACATTTTATTGTAAGATCACATGTTAATTTGATTAAGTGTAATGTTCTAATTAACCAATACATTTTGGTTTATAATTTTTATTTGTCAATCATCTATTATTTTAAATTTGAAAACCTATTTATTTTGGGTTTGTATGTAAAGTTCAAGCCCATCAAACATCTGTATGGCACTCAACTTATCTTCAATGTAGTCATTTGAAAATGCTCTTGAGTAAAACTATATAAATATGATACTATGGCAAGTAACTCATAGACAACAAAACCATACTAAAGTGATAACATCTGATAATATATCAACTTCTAGTAAAAGGTGGTATTTAAATAGTGACTTTTTTTTAGAATTTACACATGCAAAGCTCACTCAATTTTCATCCTCGCGTGTACAAATCTTAAAGAAATAATACTATCTGGGTAGGATGGCCATAAATATTAAATTATTGTAATAAGAAAAAAAGAGGTTACTGCTTACTGCAATTTCTGTACTTCAGAATATGTGCTTTTGTATTCTGATAAATGCAGATAAATTGCCCTCCCAAAAGGTTCTTTGGATTTAAACTTCCTCCACTAGGTATCTTTGTCTTTGTCATGTGCAAATAGTTATAATTTAATGTTGGCTCAATTTGCATGGCCTTGATAAATTTTAAGTTGGTAAATATTGTCATATTTTACTGGCAGCCCATATTGAACTTCTGTAAATCAGCTAATATTCTTTATTCATGTTTTCAATAAATTGGTTCTTTTCCAATTAATATTGGTTTTTTTTGTTTTATATCTTTTGTAGTTATTTTCTTCTAGTCAGTCTTTATGTATTCTGCTTTCCACTTTGCTGTGGAAGATCATCCCCATCACCATACATGAATTCAATTGAATTTATATTTATATATCCTGTAAATTTTGTTCTACCCATGAATGTATAATCAAATATAAAATATCGTCAATGGGCTATTACATCGATCTTCATTCCTACCCCCTTAAGAAACTCATACTTATAAGAAAATGTGGCACATATACACCATGGAATACTATGCAGCCATCAAAAAGGATGAGTTTGCGTCCTTTGTAGGGACATGGATGCAGCTGGAAACCATCATTCTTAGCAAACTATCACAAGAAGAGAAAACCAAACACCGCATGTTCTCACTCATAGGTGGGAACTGAACAATGAGATCACTTGGACTCGGGAAGGGGAACATCACACACTGGGGCCTATCATGGGGAGGGGGGAGGAGGGAGGGATTGCATTGGGGAGTTATACATGATATAAACGTCATGCACATGTACCCTAGAACTTAAAGTATAATAAAAAAAAAAAAAAAGAAACTCATACTTATATCTCAAAATTATCTGTGGATTTATCTGAACCCATTTTTTCTTCACTGCTATATTTGTTTTTACCAGGAGATACTATTCATGATTTTTATTAGAAGTGTTCATTTACCAAGTCCCATTGACATTATAGTTATGGAAACTTTAGTTTTATAATATCATATGATTTTTCCTAGCCTTAATTTTATTTCAGTACCAGGTATTAAATTATAAATCCATTTTCTCTGGGATTTTTATTTGGGAAACAATTTTTTGGAAGTGCATCTTGAAACATTATGCGAATAAGCTGTAGGAATTTTATCTCTTCTCTATTGTTAGTTCTCAACATTCATTCTTGAAGTGTAGAGAGAAACACACTAGTATTATTACTATCTGTTAGAAAAGAAATACTGGGATCTTTGTTTAGGACAGGTAAATAGAAACATTATGGCTTTTAGGAAAAGTTATTATTTTTGTTCAGTGTTAACCATTCTCAGTTTGATTTTCAGTCTGGCTCTTGGTTTATGTGTTACAAATGGAATTATATGCTGTATTTATAATATTAAACTACAACTCAATTCTGATGGTATTTCAGTGGGGGAAAATGACCTATTATATTCAATTGAATTTGTATATTGTCTTCACGTTTCTTATAAACTAGTGATTGTGAATTTAAGTACAATTAAAAGTATATTTAGACTAAACAGATCACTTGACATTTAGATATTTTAATCAATCAGAGTTTTTGTATTATCTATATGTATACTTTATTTCCTTGTACCAACGTGGTTACCTTCAAGTATTTGCCTTCATAATGTTCTTTTCCAGGACAGTACTAAAGTGCCCAGAATCGTACAGCTAACTTACTAATATGGCAGGAAGAGAGCAAATTCTTGCCATTTAGAGAAGAGAAATTGGCAAATGCTTTGAATCAGTTTGGTCTGTGTTTTATATAGTTAAATACAGACAGGAAACAGAAACATATAGTTTGTGAAAGACACCGAATATACTGGAGCTACAGGATATTGTACCCCCAAATTTTGTACTTTTAACCTAAACATGTCAAAGGCTCAGATATCTGTGAATATGTCTGAAGATAGTTACTAACTCTAGATTTCAGAAAATAAGGGCAAGACACACAAAATATAATCTCCATTCTGTTATGTCCATCATCATGATTATTAGAGTAGAATTTGAGGTTCAGTAATAGATTTTTCAACTTTCCTTCCTCAGAATGAGATAGTTCTCTAAACCTGACCAGCAGGTATTCAAAGAAAAAAAAAAAAGAAGCCATTTATAATGCTACCTGTAATGAATAATATATTTTGCATTATCATAAATCTTACAGTAATTGTTAACCGCAGTAATTTTATTTATTTCAATGTAAATAAATGTGTGTTTTAATTAACAGCATAGTAAATTACTTTATCTTCTGTGCAATTCATGTTGATGGACTGACTTTGATAGGTGCTTGCTCTTTGATCATTCAGAGAAATATGTTCCAATTCTTTCATGTTCAATCAAAGATGTGTTTCAGATTATCTCCTATTCAGAATCTCCTTCTGTTTTTCTCAGTATTGATTTCATTTTTATAGAATTTTACAAATAAAAAAATAAAAGGCCTTATCTGTATTACTTATTGTTCCAGCTCTTCGGTAGTGTTTTCACTAACTATAAACACTCTTTTCTTACCTGAAATTTTTAAGCCCATTATAACTCATTTCCTTGGTATACTTTTGATCTCCCATTTTTTTTCTTTGTAAATGATGTCACGGTCTCTTCTACAATGATGTGACCTCCTTGTTTTTCCATCCGACATAATGTTTGCTGTAATAGAATCTAAACACTGAATCCTTTTATTATAGATTTTGAGAAGACACTTTGATTAAATTATTGAATTTACTTTTTGTCTTTTGAATAAAGACAATTCTATGCAGTATTCACATCTATTTGTTGAGCAACTGTATATGACTATCTGTGAAAATTAGAGAAAAGCTTCTAACTTTGTATTTAGTCACTGAAATCTAGCTCAATTATAAAGTCTAAAGTGATTTTAAAACCTTTTTTCTTGACTAATTTTGTTTATTTTTCAGGGCAACTATGTTTTTATTCTCCAAGACATTTTTTTTTTATATTCTACATTCAGCTTTCTCTCACAGTTAGTCTCCAGAGGTGTAGTTTTATTGATTCAAATTCATATCCTCTTCTTTATTCTTCAGCCAAACAATTTCAGTTGTATTAAAAGTATTTGTTCTGGAATGAGTGAGGATATTTTAAATTTTAAGTTCATAAATTTAGAAACTGAATTTGGAGTCATATTTTTATAGTTTTTTGTCAATTATTGTGATTTTATTATTCACAAGAGTATAAATTAGTTGATAGTCATTTTCAGACCTCTTAAAAATATAAAATACATGTAACATACTTCTAAGACCATAATTATCTTAAATGTGCATTGAATAATTGCTTTGAAGGGAGGTAATGTAACTTTCACTCTTCCTGAGATATTCCCATTACATTATCTTAGTTTCTGCACATCTTAAATATACATGTTTTAGTGAAGAAATATTAGGAGCAACATATCTCTCTCTCCTTTTTCAATTCACTCCAGTCCTCCCCAAATTTCAATTTCAAGTCAATTTCCAATGTGTGCTCCATTTTCTAAGGAGTCAATAGTCCTATGAGTGGTATATGTGGTTGTCTGTTGGGAGAAACGATCCTCTGCGACTTTGGGAGGATAATTTATTTTCATATTAACAGGATACGAGTATCTGAATCTTCCACACTTTGGCTTTCTCTTTTCTATCTCTTTTAAATATCTCTCAAATAATGGAAAATGGATTACAAATATATGCTTATTTGTTGACTGTCCCATATGTCCCATTTTTTTCTTTCTGTTTTTTTGTTGTTGTTGTTGTTGTTGTTGTTTTATTTTCTTTCTTTCTTTTTTTTTTTCCAGAGGGAGTCTCACTCTGTCGCCCAGGCTGGAGCGCAGCGGGGCGATCTCTGCTCACTGCAACTTCCACCTCCCAGGTTCAAGGGATTCTCATGCCTTGGTTTCCCGCTAGCTGGGACTACAGTTATGCACCATCACCTCCGGCTAATTTTTGTACTTTTAGTATAGACGGGGTTTCACCATGTTGACCAGGCTGGTCTTGATTTTTTGACGTCAGTCAGACACCAAAGTGCTGGCATTATAGGCATGACCCACTGCGCCCGGGCTTTACTATTATTTAAATTACATCAACAGATTTTAAAAGCTGTAACAGATTTTCAATCTGCTTTTTTTTTATTAGTTTCACTTCTTACATTTACTAACATTGCAACTTAGATATACTAAGAAAATATTCAGTTTTTATTTTGTTTTGTTTTTAATCCCCAAGCCACTGTGTTCTTCACAAGCCTTCACTTTTTCTTTTCATGAAGTTTCAGTGACACGTTTTCACCTGCCCCTCACAGTAGCCCATTGTGTACTCATTTTGTTCCCTCTCTAGAACTTCCTACACAAGTGGACTTTTGCCAGTCCACTAACATTTTTTAGGCTTCTCCATCGCCTTGCAGGTAAAGGATAAACCACTAGCTCCATTTCAAACTACCATACACATGGGACAGCCAAACATACCTTCAGTGTTTCAGGATTCTCCTCTGTAAGAGTCCATATTTTAATATAGAGGACATATGCTCACGTTCTCTGCTTGTTTTGCAGTGAGGGTTCAGGTGTATCATCTAAAGCCCTCTTATCAGTTACACTGTATCTGGGCTGGTATTGGGAGTTAGATGAAAGAATTGTAAGTAGTATATTTGAGCAATTTTTTGCAGCAACAGTAGTTGGAATACCCAGATTTTAGAGGCTGTATTTCCAGCAACAGAGTTCTAAGTTTAATATTCATTGTGCAAGCAATAAAAGTGGTAATGTCAATCTTCTGTAGAACATCAATGATACCTTCATATGAACAGTTCTGTCATGTTACTTTTGATAACTTTTCATAACTATGAAGCCTCCAATTCTAGTTCTTCACCCCTTTGGTAAGATTCATGTGCAACCAATACATTTTAGTAAAGTTAATTTATTCTTAAATTAGTCAGAGTTAGTTACTGCTATTTCAATTTTTTCATTCAATAACATATATGATATGACTTTTAAAAATTCAAAATATTGTTATATTACCACTTTTTATATAAAGAGGAAAGCAGAAGACTTTTATTTTTATTGCTTATATTTACATATTTATATAAACAAAATTTAATATAATGTGTGTCTATACCTATACAATGTTATCCTTTGTACATACCAACCAAAATGTGATAAATAAGTCCCCATTAGGAAAAAATCATTCAGAATTAATAAGCTAGTGTCACCAGCAGGAAGATACTTAGTTTTAATATTTGGACAAATAGTAATAAAGACGAAATGTGCTTCACAACACCAAGAGAGAGTAATAGACTTAGATTTAGGGCTTAATTCTGTCACTGCTAAGCTCTATGCCCTTTTGCAAGCCATTTAATCATTTTTTGGTCCAGTTTATTTCCCTGTAAGTGTATTGAGTTACATGGGGCCCTCACAATACCTCTTCCTTTAAATTTTAGGCTTTGTAATACACATTCCTAAAAGAAGTTAAGTAAATATTATGGGTTTAGCACATTTGGAATATTAAAGAATTTTTAAAGTAAATATTTACAAGTTAATCTGAAATTACAGAACTAGCCAAAGAGCAGTTTTGGAGAGTGGCCATTAAATATGGAAGAACAATACCTTATCTTTTTTTTTTAATTTTTTTTTTTATATTATACTTTAAGTTCTAGGGTACATGTGCATAACGTGCAGGTTTGTTACATACGTATACTTGTGCCATGTTGGTGTGCTGCACCCATCAACTCGTCAGCACCCATCAATTCGTCATTTATACCAGGTATAACTCCCAATGCAATCCCTCCCCCCTCCCCCCTCCCCATGATAGGCCCCGATGTGTGATGTTCCCCTTCCTGAGTCCAAGTGATCTCATTGTTCAGTTCCCACCTATGAGTGAGAACATGCAGTGTTTGGTTTTCTGTTCATGTGATAGTTTGCTAAGAATGATGGTTTCCAGCTGCATCCATGTCCCTACAAAGGACACAAACTCATCCTTCTTTATGGCTGCATAATATTCTATGGTGTATATGTGCCACATTTTCTTAATCCAGTCTGTCACAGATGGACATTTGGGTTGATTTCAAGTCTTTGCTATTGTGAATAGTGCCTCAATAAACATATGTGTGCATGTGTCTTTACAGCAGCATGATTTAAAATCCTTTGGGTATATACCCAGTAGTGGGATGGCTGGGTCATATGGTACATCTAGTTCTAGATCCTTGAGGAATCGCCATACTGTTTTCCATAATGGTTGAACTAGTTTACAATCCCACCAACAGTGTAAAAGTGTTCCTATTTCTCCACATCCTCTCCAACACCTGTTGTTGCCTGACTTTTTAATGATTGCCATTCTAACTGGTGTGAGATGGTATCTCATTGTGGTTTTGATTTGCATTTCTCTGATGGCCAGTGATGATGAGCATTTTTTCATGTGTCTGCTGGCTGTATGCATGTCTTCTTTTGAGAAATGTCTGTTCATATCCTTTGCCCACTTTTTGATGGGGTTGTTTGTTTTTTTCTTGTATATTTGTTTGAGTTCTTTGTAGATTCTGGATATTAGCCCTTTGTCAGATGAGTAGATTGCAAACATTTTCTCCCATTCTGTAGGTTGCCTGTTCACTCTGATGGTAGTTTCTTTTGCTGTGCAGAAGCTCTTTACTTTAATCATATCCCATTTGTCAATTTTGGCTTTTGCTGCCGTTGCTTTTGGTGTTTTAGACATGAAGTCCTTGCCCATGCCTATGTCCTGAATGGTACTACCTAGATTTTCTTCTAGGGTTTTTATGGTATTAGGTCTAACATTTAAGTCTCTAATCCATCTTGAACTAATTTTCATATAAGGAGTAAGGAAAGGCTCCAGTTTCAGCTTTCTACTTATGGCTAGCCAATTTTCCCAGCACCATTTATTAAATAGGGAATCCTTTCCCCATTTCTTGTTTCTCTCAGGTTTGTCAAAGATCAGATGGCTGTAGATGTATGGTATTATTTCTGAGGACTCTGTTCTGTTCCATTGGTCTATATCTCTGTTGTGGTACCAGTACCATGCTGTTTTGGTTACTGTAGCCTTGTAGTATAGTTTGAAGTCAGGTAGCGTGATGCCTCCAGCTTTGTCCTTTTGACTTAGGATTGTCTTGGCAATGCAGGCTCTTTTTTGGTTCCATATGAACTTTAAAGCCGTTTTTTTCCAGTTCTGTGAAGAAACTCATTGGTAGCTTGATGGGGATGGCATTGAATCTGTAAATAACCTTGGGCAGTATGGCCATTTTCACAATATTGATTCTTCCTATCCATGAGCATGGTATGTTCTTCCATTTGTTTGTGTCCTCTTTTATTTCACTGAGCAGTGGTTTGTAGTTCCCCTTGAACAGGTCCTTTACATCCCTTTTAAGTTGGATTCCTAGGTATTTTATTCTCTTTGAAGCAATTGTTAATGGAAGTTCATTCATGATTTGGCTCTCTGTTTGTCTGTTACTGGTGTATAAGAATGCTTGTGATTTTTGCACATTGATTTTGTATCCTGAGACTTTGCTGAAGTTGCTTATCAGCTTAAGGAAATTTTGGGCTGAGACAATGGGGTTTTCTAAATATACAATCATGTCATCTGCAAACAGGGACAATTTGACTTCTTCTTTTCCTAACTGGATACCCTTGATTTCTTTCTCTTGCCTGATTGCCCTAGCCAGAACTTCTCTTAATGCTGTAAGAACATGTAGGACTTTATTACAACTTCCAAAATTGAAAGCCAATTACTTTAAAAACTTTTTTCCCTGCACATTCATTGCTAGAAAACAGTTAATCCATCTTTAAAAATACCCCCCCAAAAAAAGTCTAAATTGGCATGTGTCCTGGAAACTGTTTTTGGCTATATTAGTGAGGTAGATTGTCTCCTTACTCAATTTCACTTTTCCCATCTGCACTAGTTTCTCATGTGACAGTTTCTCTCTATAGGTTTCTGGCAATCCAACCAACATCAGTTGCTGTAAATATTATCATAAAAAGGAAAGGAAAGAAAGCTTATTTCTTTAATGTACAACTAAAATGCTCAAGTTTTAATTAATATCCAATAACTAACATAAGACAACACTTTCTTTGACAAAGCCAAATGAACCTTTTTAAACAATCAAGGGTTTACCCTATCCTACCAATTAAATCTCAGCTGACTGAATACTCTCTTTTCTTTTTCTTAGAAGAATGTACAAATCCTAAAATAGGTACACATATTTATTTTCTCCAAGGTTATCCTTGTTTTACTCATTTTGGTTCAGTGACCACTTAGATTCCTAGTTGGAGTCTTGATTTATTTTTCAACAACTGCAACAAGACTGATAATATGATTTACTTTATTTATTGCACTGGAGTTCCAATTCTCCCAAATCCAAGTCTTGCATTTGCCGTATTTCAGAGAGTCATGAACACAAATTATAACACTAGCTTCATGTGCATAGTATTAAGAAAGCTCAAGCAGAATGTATACACAAATGTGATTACCATAGCAAGTTTTATTATAAACGAGTGACAGTCAGCAATGGTGGTACTACTAAGTAAAGGGCATTTTATACATTTTCAGGGATTTTCTTGGTTTCCTCAATAACATGAAGCTGCTATAACACACATTTAATGATGAGGGATCATAGACATTTGATTTGCTGCATGACGCCTGTTATCAGTCAACATCCGTTGCCATTACCACTCATGTAACTATTCCCACTGCTCTCCCTTCCCCAGTATAGCCAGAATTGAAGGATTAAGTCTCAGGATTTCCTTGAAGATAAGTTTGTATATTCTTATTTAGGTTAATCCAATGAGATTCTGTTGCCACATATTTGGAAGGTGGCCATAACATGAATGCCATCTTTCTGTGGCTACTGTCATTCATTGTTGCTTAAGAAAATTGTTGTTTTCCTACATCATATTTCATTGTCTGTTAAGTGGCTTTACATTTGTCAAAAAAAAGAAAGAAAAGAAAGAAATAAACATAGCTCTGATTTCTTTATATGACACATTGACACCAGCTTTGGGTGTCCACACTGCAGTATTATTTGCCTAGAGACTGCTATGTGAGTGCTATCATTCCCAGATCTAGACCAGCAGAACTAGTCTTAGAAATAGAAATTTAGAAATAGAAAATTATGGAATTGGGTATGTTTGGGGGAAATACATTTCAACAGCACCAGGCTAGAACTTGTTTCTTCTGTCATTCCAGTACTTTTGTAAACTCCTAGTTTTCTATATTAAATTTGTTGCCATTTATAATACATGTAATAGTTTATATTTCCAGTACTAAATTCTTAATTCATTCACATTATGAACTGGAATGCTCATTGTGGTTCACAGGATGAAGGATTCCTCTTTATTCCATGAGATTTTTGAATATTCTCCAAGACCTTCATTTTATTTTATTTTATTTATTTATTCATTTATTTTTGAGATGGAATTTTTCTCTTGTTGCCCAGCCCAGAGTGCCATGACACGATCTGAGCTCACTGCAACCTCCACTTCCTGGGTTCAAGGGATTCTCCTGCCTCAGCCTCCCAAGTAGCTGGGATTATGGGCATGTGCCCCTGCACCTGACCCTTGATTTTATTTTAAATATATATTTATATTTGACATATGAATATCTAGAAAATACAAATCTAATAAATAGTGACGAAAAGCAAAGCCACTATTAACTGGGGCCCCAGGATGGAGGAATGGTTGTCAAGAAAAGTAAGAGAAAATATTGGAAAATGATGGAAATAGGTTCTATTTTTATTATTGTGGCAGTTATACAGGTGACTAGATTTGTTGACATTCAATTAAATGGATACTTAAAATACCTGCATTTTTATTCATATAAATTATAACTTGGTAAAATTAATTTAAAATGATTAACTTCTGCATTAGATGTGCATTTACAAAAACACTTTTTTGTATATGAACCGTGTTTAAAATTATTTGTGCCTAGAATTAACTGTTTAAAATATACAAATGCTATCTATTTTGGCACAGTTTTAATAGACACAGAATTTTCCAGGAGTACTACTGCCTTAATTGCAAGAACTTGCTTTGGAACTTTTCCAAAAGTATTTTACTCTTCCTAAATATCATATCAACAGTGTTAACATATTTGTCAATACAACACACTAAACCGGTTTTCATCTGTATCTTTCATATTCACAGTGATTCTAAATTTAAGAACAAACGTCTGATATTACATCAGGCCTTCTAATGTAATTATGCAAGATTTCTTACACTATGCAATTATATAATGTCATATTAAAAATACTTTTTATTTATTTCTCCTTTACATGACAGTAAATTTTTGGTTGTTGTTGCTGTTGTTGTTTTTGTTTGTTTGTTTGTTTGTTTGAGATGGAGTCACGCTCTGTCGCCCAGGCTGGAGTGCAGTGGCCGGATCTCAGCTCACTGCAAGCTCCGCCTCCCGGGTTTACGCCATTCTCCTGCCTCAGCCTCCCAAGTAGCTGGGACTACAGGCGCCCGCCATCTCGCCCGGCTAGTTTTTTGTATTTTTTAGTAGAGACGGGGTTTCACCGTGTTAGCCAGGATGGTCTCGATCTCCTGACCTCGTGATCCACCCGTCTCGACCTCCCAAAGTGCTGGGATTACAGGCTTAAGCCACCACGCCTGGCGACAGTAAACTTTTGAGATATATATTTATATTGTGGTAACAGATAGAAAGCTTTGTTTGACTGCTAATCACACTGCTTATTCATTCAGTTTAAGAGCATGTCATAAGTATTGTCTGAAGTGCTTAGATTACTGCAATAATAACAATGATAATAATAATAATAATAATAATAAAAGAAATCCCTGGCTGCACAGATTTTGCCTTCTACTAGGGTAAACTGATAACAAAAATAAATGGGAAATATGGGTGTAGTAGCTCACTCCTGTAATCCCAGCACTTTGGGAGGCCCAGGCAGGTGGATCACGGGGTCAGGAGTTCGAGACCAGCCTGACCAATATGGTGAAACTCCATCTCTACTAAAAATACACAAATTATCCAGGCATGGTGGGGGCTGCCTGTAATCCCAGTTACTCAGGAGGCTGAGGTAGGAGAATGGAATTGTTTGAAGCCAGGAGATGGAGGTTGCAGTGAGCCGAGATTGTGCCATTTCACTCCAGTCTGGGTGACAAGGCGAGACTGTGTCTCAGAAAAAAAATTAAAAAAAAAAAAAAAAAAAAAAGGATAACATCAGATGCAGATAAAGGCCACAGATTAAAATATAGTAGTTGCCCAATACTACTTAAAAACTTAGATGCAAATTTGATAAATTTCTCTTAGGATAACTGTTACAGCATTCCTCATATTCTGAAACTGTAATGTAGACTAAGAGTGCAAAAACAACAAGAAAAATTTACTTTTCATCAAAACAAAAGGAAACAAATAAAACCAGCAAACCTTTGCCTTAGTTTCATCAAATATTCCTTGTGTTGCCTTGGGTTCTCCAGGATGAAGAAGCTGAGATGAAGTTTAAAGTGCAAAAGATTTATTGGAGAATAATACCTGTGAAATAATAAAAATAAAAGTAGAAAGCAGTGTTAGCTAGAAATAGCTGTCAGATTATGATATTATCAGAGGGAGGAGTCCTAACTTGGACAAAAATGGGTGGACCCTAGGACACCCATCTTGCTTAGTCATTGGCTGAGTCCCACTCCCAGAAAAATCCACCCTGGACCACCATTACTGTGTTGCCAATGGCTAGCACCACTCTGAGAAGAATGTGACTTTGGCTAGAATATGGAGGTGATTTTGAAAGAAGCTGACAGCTGGAGGCTGTCAGAAAACTATAACCCTCACAGTTGGACAGTAAGTCATTCCTTGAAGAGGTAGCTAAATGAAGCATCTCCTAGTCTTCCAAACTCATCTCCGGCAAAATTCAGAAATTTGCAGTGCTACAATTGCTGATCAGCAGGATTAATTTTTGTTTTGTTTTTTCTTTTCCTCTGATTTTTATCATGACCTGAATGTCAATCCATTATGCTTAAAAACCATCAATGCTAACTTTAATAGGTCTCTATCTCCTATTTTCTCATGAGCAGGTTAATCTACATTTACAACAGATAAATCTCTAAGCAGGACTCATGGCCTGATTGAAAGTGCTTTTACAAAAATCATAACTGGGAAAATTATTACAGTGAAAGAGATCTGACCCAACCAACTCCATCTTGCTTCTAACCTTTTAAGCTGCCCTTGTTCATTTCTGGGCATAGTCCTAACTAACTTTGGGAGGAACTGAGTTTATAGTTTAACTTTGAAACAAAAATGATAACAGTCCTTCCCCCCCATAAAAAACCTTCCTTCTAGGGGACTAGACTACCTTTATAGTACTAACAAATCATCCTGAAGATAAGAAATTATGGTTTAGGAGTCAAGAAGCTGGAGACTGCAAGATTCTTAACCTCCCCAAATTACTCCCGGGATAACATCACCATTGTAAAACCAAGGATCAGTGCTTGAGATATTTTCCAGGCCCTGTACTCAGTAGATCAGCTGGCACCACCCAGATCAATAAACTAGCTTGGTTGGTCTTGTAGCCCCCAACCAGGAACAGAGTCAGCACAAGAGGACAGTTTCAGTTCCCTATGATTTAATCTCTGACCTAACCAATTAGCACTCCAGACTCATTGGTCCCCTACACACCAAAGTATCCTTAAAAATTCTCATCCCCAAATTCTTGGGGAAACTGATTTAAATCTTACTAAAACTCTGGTATCCTGACAGCAGACTTTGTGTAAATTACTCTTTCTCTATTGTAACTCCTCCGTTTTGATAAATTACTTCTGTCTAGGCAGCAAGCAAAGAGAACCAACTGGGTGGTTACATGTTAATTCTCCAAGTGCACAATCTCCTACTCTTCTCTCTGTATTTCTCTGCCCCAAATGTCCTGTATGTCACTGCCTTTGTTCTAGAGTTGTTTAGGTTCCTGGAAAGAAAATTTGTCATATATGTCTGTAGCAGAGAAACTCCCTTAATATATTTTTTTTTAAAAAAGCAAGTAAGTTTTTATTTTCTTTGCTTACTTGGTCCAGAGGCCTGGGAACTTATTGAGAATCATATAACATTCTTATACTGTTATATCAATATAAATGTTTTCCATGATTTTCAGCATAAAATTTTGCCATTTATCTTATTCTGTTTAAATCTAGCATTAAATAACAGCTGGAACACCAATGACAGCAGAAACATTTATTTCAGGCAATATTTTAACTGCTGTAGTTGGCCCTGACCTTACTTCCTTGAATGTTTTATTTTTATTTCTATGTGCTGTTATTTTCTTTCCAGCAGGTCAAGTTGAATTTTCAAAACTTTAATATATGTTTTCTCCCCTACCATGTATACATGTATAGAATATGCTCAATCTGTTGCATCTTTGACTGAAAGATCAAAATCTGTCTTTAAGCTGATTCTATTGTTCTAAAAAAATGCCTGAAGTCCTCTTCCCTGCCCTCAAGTAATACTTTGGTTTTCTGAACCAAAATTTGAGGCCCTCTATCCTACTGACCGCAGTGTTCCCTGAACTATTAAGAACTCTTGATATTTCGAGTCAGAGTATGGGAATTATTTTTAGCATTGCTCTCTTTCTTTCTCTCTTCTCTCCATTTTGCAATTGGGTTTGTAAAATATTTGTTTGATGTTGCTCAATGCAAATCTAGATGATACAATTTATTTTCATTTGTTTATTAAATTCTAAACACTTGTCAGAGGAAAAAAGAAAATGCTGCTTTTGAGAGATTTTATTTTTTTCTTCATCATACCAACAAACTTATCTAGCACAGAGAATCTTCATTAAAATTACCTAGGCTGATTGTTTAAGATATGCATGCCTCAACTCATCCTTTTGCCAGAGATAATTAATTAGCATTTCTGTGGGTAGAACTTGAGAAGCTTTATTTTAAAAATGTAACCCCAGTGTCTTTTTGCCCTAGTACCATCATCCAAAAGAAAAGGAGTTTGCATTTGATGGCTTATATATCTGCACTCCTGGTCTTTGTGCCTATAGCTAGGATGAAGTGGAAAGGTGTCTGAGCTCCCCACTGAGGAGGAAAATAATACTTATCTATAATTTCATATCTAGAATATATGTTGTGGGAAGTCAGGGACCCCAAACGGAGGGAATGGCTGGAGCCATGGCAGAGGAACATAAATTGTGAAGATTTCATGGACATTTATCAGTTCCCCAAATTAATGCTTTTATAATTTCTTATATCTGTTTTTACTGCAATCTCCAAAAATAAATTGTGAAGATTTAATGGACATTTATCAGTTCTCAAATAATGCTCATAATTTCTTATACCTGTCTTTAATCTCTTAAACCTGTTATCTTCATAAGCTGAGGATGTACGTCACCTCAGGACAACTATTGTACAAACTGATTGTAAAACATGTGTATTTGAACAATATGAAATCAGTGCACCTTGAAAAAGAATAGAATAACAGCAATTTTAGGGAACAAGGGAAGACAACCATAAGGTCTGATTGCCTGTGGGGTTGGGCAGAATAGAGCTATATTTTTCTTCTTGCAGAGAGCCTATAAACAGATGTGCAAGTAGGGAAGATATCACTGAATTATTTTCCTAGCAAGGAAATAATTAAGACCCTGGGAAAGGAATGCACTCCTGGGGTGAGCGCTATAAACAGCCATTCTGGGAGTGTCTGTCTTATGCAGTTGAGACAAGGACCGAAACACTCCCTGGTCTCCTGCAGTACCCTCAGGCTTATTAAGGTGGAGAAGACCTTGCCCATGCCTATGTCCTGAATGGTACTACCTAGATTTTCTTCTAGGGTTTTTATGGTATTAGGTCTAACATTTAAGTCTCTAATCCATCTTGAATTAATTTTCGTATAAGGGGTAAGGAAAGGATCCAGTTTCAGCTTTCTACTTGTGGCTAGCCAATTTTCCCAGCACCATTTATTAAATAGGGAATCCTTTCCCCATTTCTTGTTTTTGTCAGGTTTGTCAAAGATCAGATGGCTGTAGATGTGTGGTATTATTTCTGAGGACTCTGTTCTGTTCCACTGGTCTATTTCTCTGTTGTGGTACCAGTACCATGCTGTTTTGGTTACTGTAGCCTTGTAGTATAGTTTGAAGTCAGGTAGCGTGACGCCTCCAGCTTTGTCCTTTTGACCTAGTATTGTCTTGGCAATGCGGGCTCTTTTTTGGTTCCATATGAACTTTAAAGCAGTTTTTTCCAATTCTGTGAAGAAAGTCATTGGTAGCTTGATGGGGATGGCATTGAATCTATAAATAACCTTGGGCAGTATGGCCATTTTCACGATATTGATTCTTCCTATCCATGAGCATGGTATGTTCTTCCATTTGTTTGTGTCCTCTTTGATTTCACTGAGCAGTGGTAAGGACTTCATGTCTAAAACACCAAAAGCAATGGCAGCAAAAGCCAAAATTGACAAATGGGATCTCATTAAACTAAAGAGCTTTTGCACAGCAAAAGAAACTACCATCAGAGTGAACAGGCAACCTACAGAATGGGAGAAAATTTTTGCAACCTACTCATCTGACAAAGGGCTAATATCCAGAATCTACAAAGAACTCAAACAAATATACAAGAAAAAAACAAACAACCCCATCAAAAAGTGGGGAAAGGATATGAACAGACATTTCTCAAAAGAAGACATCCATACAGCCAACAGACACATGAAAAAATGCTCGTCATCACTCGCCATCAGAGAAATGCAAATCAAAACCACAATGAGATACCATCTCACACCAGTTAGAATGGCAATCATTAAGAAGTCAGGAAACAATAGATGTTGGAGAGGATGTGGAGAAATAGGAACACTTTTACACTGTTGGTGGGATTGTAAACTAGTTCAACCATTATGGAAAACAGTATGGCGATTCCTCAAGGATCTAGAACTAGATGTACCATATGACCCAGCCATCCCACTACTGGGTATATACCCAAAGGATTATAAATTACTCTACTACAAAGACACATGCACACGTATGTTTATTGCGGCACTATTCACAATAGCAAAGACTTGGAATCAACCCAAATGTCCATCTGTGACAGACTGGATTCAGAAAATGTGGCACATATACACCATGGAATACTATGCAGCCATCAAAAAGGATGAGTTTGCGTCCTTTGTAGGGACATGGATGCAGCTGGAAACCATCATTCTTAGCAAACTATCACAAGAAGAGAAAACCAAACACCGCATGTTCTCACTCATAGGTGGGAACTGAAAAATGAGATCACTTGGACTCGGGAAGGGGAACATCACACACTGGGGCCTATCATGGGGAGGGGGGAGGAGGGAGGGATTGCATTGGGGAGTTATACATGATATAAACGTTATGCACATGTACCCTAGAACTTAAAGTATAATAAAAAATAAAATAAAAAAATAAAAAAAAAAATAAATAAATTAATTAATTAAATAAAAAAAAAAAAAAAAGTGGAGAAGAAACCCTACCCTGGTACAATTGAGGTCAGGCCAGTTCTCTGCTCTCGAACTCTGTTTTCTGTTGTTTAATATGTTTATCAAGACAATACATGCACAGCTGAACCTAGACCCTTATCAGGAGTTTTTGATTTTACCCTTTGCCTTGTGATCTTTATTGGCCTCAGAAGCATGTAATCTTGTTCTCCTTTTTTTCCCTTTGAAGCATGTAATCTTTGTGACCTACTCCCTGTTCGTACGCCCCCTGCCCTTTTGAAATCCTTAATAAAAACTTGCTGGTTTTGCAGCTCAGGTGGGCATCACAGTCCTACTGATATGTGATGTCAATCCCGCAGGCCCAGCTGTGAAATTCCTCTCTTTGTATTCTTTCTCTTTATTTCTCAGCTGGCTGACACTTAGGGAAAATAAAAAGAACCTATGCTGAAATATTGGGGGTGGGTTCCCATGATAAATATACTCTGTTTTTTCATTTTTAATGTGATTCTGTATTCAATATATTATTATCTTAATGTTTATTCCCTTAGCCCTTTATTCATAAGTGAGATTAGACCAGTTTTGAGGGACACTATATTTGACAGGTTTGTGTTTTAAGGTAATGATGGTTTTACAAATCATGTGGGAAATGTTTTCTTTTGCTAAATATTGGGAGAGTTTGTGTAACCTGGACAGAATTTGTTCCTTTATGTTTTGAAATAATCTATAAATCTTCCCTTAGTTTTTTACAGGAATACCAACATTTAAATTTTTCTGTTTCATCAATCACATACAAGTAATAATTTCTATTAAATGACATTTTTTCCTGCAGACATTTTAATAATATTTGATTACCTACAGTTGTAAAAAATATTATCATCATAAAACATTTATAATTATGAATGTTTTCCCAGAGAAAACCTCTTCTTAGTCTGGCTTAAAGTGGAAACATCTTATATACCAGGAAGTTCAGAGGTATTTTACACTCCAGATACAATAGCAGCTCAGTGATATCAATAAGGAAAGGAATAATTTTATCTGCTTGCACTGAATCATCAGTATTGGCAGCCAGCAGTAGTTAGCTACTGGGTTTGGATGCTTCCTTGTTTATATCTAGGAAGATGAGTGAAACCACTTCCCCAAACATGGAATTCAAAAATCTTGCACTCTGATTGAACCATGTTATGTCACCTGACTACTTCTAATCCAAAAAAAGTTAATAAATAAGTACAAGATATGTGGGTTGACTAACTAATAAAGATTCTTCTTTAGATGTAGGTGTATGTAAAAAGTCACTTAAGAGAGAAAATAGAAAATTGAGCTTTTCCAGGCAGCCAAATGATTTCTACAAAATTATTTTTAAATATTTGAAGGATCTTACAAGGACATTTTCGACTTAGTAGATTGTAACTATGATTTTAATAAATAATTCATTATTCATTTAAACATTTTATATATTTTATATTTATTTAACTCCTAAAGATTGGTTTGCAAGCAGTATTACTGATATTTTATAATGCATTTTTCTCATTCTTAAGATCTAATATTGATTATCAATGTGTTAAATAATAGCTTATTTTTTAAGAATAGTATATTTTTCAGGTTATTGATATGGAACATTTTTTTCTATTTTTTCAAATAAAATGATAAACTTTAAAATTAATTAAATGCCCACTGTGTAACAAGTAATATGCTCAAAACATGATCTTTATTTATTTTCACAATAATCATATGTGCTATTACTATAACATCAATTTTCTGAGAAGACAACTGAGTGTAAAGAGGCTATACAACTTTGTCATAGTGGTAATAAGTGGTAAGTCTGGAATTTCAATCCAGATCTAGTCTGACTCAAAACCTATATATAGGAGAAAATAACTCTTCCCCTATCCTCTGAGTTTCAGTGGCTGTGGCCCACAAGCAAACTAAAAAATAACAGATTAACAGGAGAAAAAGAAAGCACAGAGTTTATTTATGCATAGATGGTGCATACACTTGGGACAATTCAGTGGTACATAATCAAAAGGGGTGGTTAAAATTGGGAACTTATATATCATCTTAATAAAGGGCAATATATTTTTAGAAAATGACAAGACAAAGGAAAAGGGTTTTGGGCTTCTAGTGGCAACAAAATTGGGGAAGGTAAATATATGGCAGAAACTAATAGAAGATAGCGTTTTCTGTTGTAGGCCCAAGGCAGTACCAAATTTCTTTCTCCAGAGATAATGGTTGTTTGCCTCCTCCTGGTATGGAAAAGGGGAGGAGGAACATCGTCACAAAGAAAAAGTTATACTCTGCCTTGAGGCTTTTGAAAGGGGTAGAAAACAAAGTGTCCTGTTTATCAACTGCTTTCAGCTTAAAATAATCCTTAGGCCAAATAAGCATACTTTTGGGTGATTTATTCTAATCTCCTTTAACCATAAGCTTAACTTGGAGGCAATACTGTCTATTATAGACACAAAGAATAACTTTCGTTAGCTTAAAATTCTTAAACTTGCTATGTATATTCAGAGTTCTATTGACATTTCCCTCATATTTAGTGAGACAGAGAAGTACAATGTCAAACTAATGTATACCTTTTTTGGCAGCTTATTGTAGGAAATGTAATTTGCAATGTTATTCCAAAACCTTGCAAGGATTTATCTAAATAAGAATTGCCTAACTATTTTTTTCACAATATAACATAATCCTCTCACTTAAAAAAAGTATTATTGTACAACAAAGTTTCAAGAACAGCTTCAAATTATCCATAATGCTCCCACCCAGATATAATCATTGTTATCATCTGTTTTGCATCCAATATTTAATTCATTTTTCTATTTCTTTTACATACTACTGAAATAAATATCTGAACATTTTAAAGCCTTTTAAAATTTGTTTTTTAATTGTTTGCCAAAATAAACTGTCTAGCAATAGAGTGCATGTTTCTCTGTACATAGTTCACAGTATGATCAATGAAAATCAGAATTATAATGTTTTATGTATTTTCCATTTTGTTGCATTTAGGTAGTTCTACTTATTTTGATATGTTGCAATATTGTTTTATACTTAAAATGATAAACTTTGATTTTAATTTTTAAAGTTAAATATATTACCCATTTGTATTTCTGATTCTGCTATTCTTTTTTTGTAGTCCTTTTTTATATTTTTATTTGGAAAAAATACTTCAGTAGGAACATTTTTTTTCAATTTTTGAAAATATGACCCTAAACTATTTTCAGCTGAGTACTTGAATTTTATAGCTGGGTAACCATTTTTGTTTTTGATTTTGTTTCACACACAAATTTCTATTGTCTAACAGATATTTATCTACTGTATCTCTAAGAGTTTTCAGACTTAATTTGGTATAAGGTACTTCCTCTTTCTATGCAAACTGAACCAATTAAGGAACAAGAAATCATGCATTATAACTAGAACCCTTCTATTTTTCATCCGTGATGTCAGTAGTTTACTTATTTGGCCTATCTCTTCCCAATCTTGATTAGGCATATGTTGTTCTTATTGATTGATTATATTTCCCATGAGTTACAATTTTCAGATGCTTTTGGAGGAAGTGCTAACAGGTACAATAAAGGGATATATTTGGCTATCATAGATAAATTAGCAGTAGAGTGGAAGGATTACTATCATGTTTTCTCGACACAGGCAGTGTCTACTGGAGCTTATAATCAAAAGATGCTAGAAGAACTAAGCAGAAACTACATATTCGTGGTGATGGCATTTGCATTAAATTTACATTATTAACCTAATTTAAATTAGCACAATTTTGTTGAATTGAAAATGACTACCTGAGCCAATTAATAGGTTTCTCTGAAACTAATTTTATTTTATTTTCAGTGAATTTTATCTCATATCTGAAATGCCATAGTTTTTTTTATTATTAAAATGTTGGTAGTATTATTAAAAAGCTGTTTCTTCAAATGCTTTTTCACCATTTTAAACCACATGCACCAGATATATATTTTAGAAAGAAAAAAGATTAACACAGAAAATTTATGTTAGGGGAATTAATAAGAGATTATATTAATATTCTAAAAGAGAGATAATGAGCACTCTTAGTAGGTGTCTAGGAATGAATTAAAAAAACCACAAATTTAAAATGCCTACCTACTGCTACTTCTTTGAGCATTGTACTACAAACAGTATTAAACTTGATATCTGTAAAATACTAGCAAACTGAATCTAGCGGCATTTAAAAAATATTATACCATGACCAAGTAGAATTTATGTATTATTGTAAAACATCATATAAACAGATTTAACAACTTTACTCCATCATTTCAATTGATGCAGAAAAATCATTTGACAATATCCAACATATTTTATGATTAAAAACCCTCAACAAACAATGAATAGAAAGAATACATTCAATTTGATAAAGGACATTTACATGAAACTCACAGTTTATATTACATTTAATGGTGAAAGACTAGGTGTTTACCCCTAAAATCAGAAACAAGTAAAGGATGTCTGTGCTTGCCACTTCTATTAAACATTATACTGGGAGTTCTAGCCAGAGCAATCAGTCAAGAAAAAGGAAAAAAAAAAAAAAAGCACCCATATTGGAAAGAAATAAGTAAAGCTGTCATTTTTCTCACAGGGTATGGTCTTGTATATGAAATTCACTAAAAGAAATTAGAACTAATAATTTAGTTCAGAAAGGTTACAAAATACAAACTTAATATACATAGAACTTAACACAATATTAGAACTAATATTTGGAAACCATTAAAAATATTAGAACTAATAAATTCTTGGTAAAGTTGCAAATTATAAGATTAATATGTAAAACCTTTGGGATTTCTATATATTTTCCAGGGCTGATTCAAACATGAAATTAAGAAAACAGTTTGGTTCATAATAACATCAAAAGAATGAAATTGTTACAAATATATCTAACTCAATAAGCACAATATTTAACTGTAAAAGCAATGAAAGATTATTGAAAGAAACTTTAAAAGATTTGCGTAATTGGAAAAAACATCTCATGTCAATGGAATAAAGGCTTAACATTTTTAAGAAGGTAATAGTCCCCAAACTGATCTACAGATTCAATATCATTCCTGTCCGGAATACCAACTGACCTCTTTGTAGAAATTGATAAGCTAATTCTAAAAATGAAAAGAAATTGAAGAAAAACCAAAATAATCTTGAAAATACAAAAGAAACACTTTCCAATTTCAAAACTTAGTACAGAGAAACAGTAATCAAATCAGTGTAGTACTGGAACAAGGATAGGTATGCAGACCAATGAAACAGAAACAAAAGTGCAGAAATAAACCAATACATATATGGTTAAGTAAAGTCTGACAAGAGTGACAAGACAATTCAGTGGGAAAATGAATAGGCTTTGAACAAATGGTTGGGTTGCTCCAGTTGGTACAACTGGAAACTGAGTAATCAAATGCAAAATAAAGTTGGATCCTAAGTCACTCCATATATATATAAAAAAATTAACTAAAAAGAAATCAACAACCTAAATATAATAATTAAGAATCTAAAAGTCTTAGAAGAAAAGATATGGTATTTTCATGACCGTCGACCTGGCAAATGATTCTTAAATATGGCACCAAAAGCATCAGCTTCAAAAGAAAAAACAATATAGGTAAATTGGATTTCATCAAAATTAAAAATTTTTGTAATTGAAAGGACACCATCAAGAAAGTGAAAAACCACAAAATGGTAGAAAATATTTGCTAATTATGTATCTGACAGGCAAATTGTATTTTTGTTTTGTTTTGTGTTTGCGACGGAGTCTCACACTGTAGTCAGGCTGGAGTGCAGTGGCGCAATCTCAGCTCCCTGCAACCTCTTCATGGCAAATTGTATTTCAAATGTATGACGAACACTTAGGACTCCATAATAAAAAGACAAATGGCCTAACTAAAAAATGGGCAAATATTCAGAATAGACATTTCTCTAAGGAAAATATGCAAATATAATAATCTCATGAAAATATGCTCAAGTTATTAGTCATCAGGGAGACAAATCAAAAACATGTGTCACCACTTATCAAACACTAGAATGGCTGAAATTTTAGAATGAGATAAAAAATGTTGGTGTGGACATGGAGATATCAGAACCCTCACACATCGCCAGCAGACAGTAAAATGGTGCTGTCAGTTTGGAAAATAGTCTGGCAGATCCTAAATGAGTAAATCTAGAGTTACCATATAACACAGCAATTCCACTTTTGGGTATAAACTGAAAAAAAATGAATACATGTATGCACACAAAAAATTGTATCCATGTATTTATGCAAGAACTATACATAATAATCAATATTTGGAAACAACTCAAATGTCCATCAACAGATTTATGGATTTACACATGCTAAATCCATAAATGGGGCTGGGTGCGGTGGCTCATGCCTGTAATCCCAACACTTTGGGAGACTGAGGCGAGCGGATCACCTGAGGTCAGGAGTTCAAGACCAGCCTGGCCAACATGATGAAACCCTGTGACTACTAAAAATACAAAAACAAACAAACAAACAAAAAAATTAGGCGGGCGTGGAGGCAGGTGCCTGTAATCCCAGTTACTCAGCGGGCTGAGGCAGAAGAACCTCTTGAACCCGGGAGGCGGAGGTTTCAGTGAACTGAGATCGCAGCATTGCACTCCAGCCTGGGCAACAAGAGGGGAAAAAAAAAAAAAAATCCATATATGGAATATTACTCAGGCACAAAAAGGAATGAAGTACTAAAACATGCCACATCCATAAACCTCAAAAATATTATGCTACATGAAAAAAAGCCGGCCACAAAAGATGGCATACTATATGCTATCTTGGAAATGAAGTTCAGAAGAAGGATATCCATAGAGACAGAAAGTAGATAAGTGGTTGCTTACTGTGTTCCTTAGGAGTATTGAGGGTTTAGAACAGCAGTTTCCAATTTTTGGAGGGCACAAAGGACCGGTTTCATGGAAGACAATTTTTCCACGGACAGCGGGGTGGAGAGGGAGGGGATGGTTTCAGTCTGAAACTTCCATCTCAGATCATGCAGCATTAGTTAGATTCCCATAAGGAGCACGCAACCTAGTTCCTGGCATACGCAATTTACAGTAGGGTTTGTGCTCCTGTTGAGCATCTAATGCCGCTGCTGATCTGACAGGAGCTCGAACTCAGCCGGTGATGCTAGTTCTTCAGTTCCTGCTATGTGGCCTAGTTCCTAACAGGGAGCAGACCAGTACCAGTGTGTGGCCTGGGGATTGGGGACCCCTGGTTTAGAGGAATGATAGGTAAAGGGTAACAGGCTTTTATTGTGTGATGAAAATGTTTTAAAATCGACTGTGGTGATAGTTGCACATATCTGTGGACATACTATAAAGCATCGAATTCTACACTTTTAAAGGGGACATAATATAATGTGTGAATTTTACATAATACAACTATTGTTAAAATACTCCTTTCAATTCAGAATGTTCTCAGTGAATAGATAAGTCTGAGTTATAAGAATTCTTCATGGTTTGGTAAAGAAAATACTGGTTTATACAAAGATATCATTCATAATCTCAGGTTTCTGGTTGTTCAAGTTATTACTTTGATTCTCATCCCTCAAATTTGTATTTATTTAAAAACTTTTACTTTACTTGTATATCTGGATAAAACATTGATATTGATTAATTTATTGGGGTTAATTTATTCTTGTCACACTGAATCATACTGCAAAATAGAATACTAAATGAAATAAGTTATCCATATTCAATAAATATATTTCTCTCCCTAAATTATTTTGATATATTTCCATAACGACAAGCACAAACAAAGAGCAATCAAGCAATATGACCATTCTTGATTCAGAAAGGCTGAAAACAAGTACTTTACCAATTTCTTGCTCACACTGATAGAGACTGAATTTCAGCTTGTTGGTAAAATACGCCATTCTCTCAATCTTCCAAGTTCATGAATATTTTCAAACACTATTTTGCCCATTAATTATAAAGGCAAATAATTTGAATGATTAATTACAATTTGTATATTTATAGAGATATTGCCTCCAGCTTTAGCATAGGAAGTCAATGAACATTCATAATTTATTTTCTTCCTCATTTCACTAAAGCAATCTGAGGCATCAAGCACCATCTCTGAATGAAAAGCTTTTTCTTTGGTAACCTGACAACAATTCATTGAAGATTGTTTTAAATTGTCTATAGACTTGGTTTGCCCTCTTTTGGCAAAGTTTTGAAATACAAATGTAAAGACGCTGGTGACAAATATTTATTTTTTCTGCTTTTGAAAACGGTTACTTTCTTTTATTCTTCTTTTTTTTTTTTTTTTTTTTTTTTTTTGCTTTCATTCTCTAGGCTTTCAACGTTATACTTATGGGAATAAACATTGTTATTGATATTACACTTAATGGTTTGGAACAGCAAATTTAATTAACCTTCCATATTAAAAATGATTCTTCAGTGATAAAAATATAGCTTACATAATTTTCTGATTTTAAGTCTTGTGAAACTTAATATCCATTCTAAATTTTGAAACTGCACAAACTGAATCATCCATTGATTATTCATAAAAGCAAGGAGAACACTAAAGTTATATTATGTGACCATTGTCTTCCTAGTAAATGGTAAATATTCATTTTTCAGTCTAGTCCGAATGGTAGCTGCTGTTTTCTGACCTACCAACACAGTTCCATTCTTTTTATGTTGGAATTGTAAGCTCACTTCAACATGCCAAATTGGTGTTTACATTTCAAATATTAAAAGAAGATTTAATTCCACAATTCTCCGTTACTTCCTTTCTTGACACATTTTTTTTCTAAAACACAGAATTAACAGCTACAGATCGGTTTTTCTAAGGTAAGAGTTTAGTTTTAGATTAACAAAGGATAAAACTCTCCTTGATTTCATATGATAATACTCAGTTTTCTAGCTTCTTAGAATTTTCATGTAAACAAAAAATCATTAAAATTTAGGGGAAATAGAAGCTTAGTAAATTACACTTTAACTGAATTCTGTTTTCTTGTACCTTATGACAAAATTCTAATGTAGACTCTCAAAAAATGTATTTCACCTTTAGCAATACAATCTTCAGCAGACTGAAGCAATTTGTTTGATTCTGTGGCATACCATGAAAATTATTTTATTCATTCCTTGGTACAAAAATAAGTTATATGCTGTTCGTTCTATATACTCATTTTTCATGTAATTGCTTTTGTATTTTCTAGCTTGTTCAATTTAATATTAGATGTCTTAGTTTTATAATTAGAATTTTTAACTAAAGCATAACAAAATTACTTCAAAGAGCATTAGTCTGAGAAATATTTTTAATTTGATCTTTAAATGCACATTCATGATTATATTTCTTTTTACAGGAAAAATATCTTCCAAAATTATATATAATAAGGGTTAGAATTGTCATCCTAACATTAACGTATATTATATTTGTTACACTTGGATATCCTAAATAGTCTGCTGATTTATTTTAATAAGGTAACAAATCTTCTTAGGTGACCTGAAGTAAATTACTTAATCTCTCTGCTCTATTTTCACATCTTGAAAAGAAGGATACTAATAATACCTAAATGTAATATGACGATTAAATTAGATTAATACATGTAAAGTGCTTAGCAAAGTGCCTGGCATAAAATGTTTTCCCAATAAATATTAACTATTATAATTAAAACAATTAGACCTAGATATAGCTTAATATTAATTAACATTACTTATAGATCCTTGGGTGATGTTAGCTGTAGAAGAATTATAAACTAAGGGTCTTTCTTAGAATTTGGTTTATTGCATTGCTAATTTCTTCTTAGTTAAAGAAAAAAACAGGCTTTATGTATATTAAAAAGATGTAAAAACAAATGATATTTAAACTAATTAAAAGATTAAAGGAGAAATCAAGAACAGAAGGAGAAAATGTCATTTAAATAATTAAAAAAGCAGACATAGAACTTGAAACAAATATGCTTAAGATACATGCCCAGTCTCATGATTTCTTAAGAAAACTTTTACCTTGAATAATAAGTAGGCTTGAAGGAAATGTGCCATGTAATTACGTATTCTAGAATGTGATTGGATAGTATATTTAAATAATTTTTTTTTAGTACTACTCAGAAGAGAGGAAGCCCTTGAATTACCTTGAATACAGAAAAGTTCTTCACAATTTCCAAGAAGCTGGGTAGCCTATATTACACACTACGATTTGCCAATTTGGATTTACAATGACAAATGAAAAGCAATGATATGTTCAACTTGAAAAACAATTGTCTTCATATTATCATTGCAGAACATCCTCCCTAAATATTTAGAGGGAGAAGAGAAAGGCTGTGAATCAGGCTGTACTTTTAAATAAAAAAGATCTATGTGATTTTGATCAATTATTGGACTACTGTGTTGATTGGCATCTTGTAGATTTTTGATGATGTTAAGAAATGAGAGAGATGAGAGAAAGAGAAGGAGGGGAGTGGAGAGAAGAGAAGAGTATGGATAGTGAGAATGAGAGGAGAGGCGAGAAAGAGAATAGAGAGGCTGGAAATTTGGAAAGTAGTAAACCTCAAAATGCTATCTGAGTGAAATAAGATGTCCTTCATAAAAGATTTAAGCACTGTCAGTTCAAGATGGCCGATTAAGCAAACACAGTGGCCTCTCCATCCTAGGAAACCAGCCTAGAATTAAATTCTTAGTGAATCAGAGACTTAAAAAATACAGATGAATTACTATCTCTCAAGTCGTAAAAAATAGATTATTTTTTCTTATGTTCATTCCCTAAGGTAAGTAGAACTAGAAGCTATTTGTACATGTCTTGTGTCACTACTTGCACATTATTTGTGTGGTTTCATTTTAGGTACATAAACTGTAAATTGACATTGATTTTAAGTGATGACTCTGTATTTAATTGGTGAATTCATCCTGTTGATCTTTGTTGTAATTTGTGAAATGTTTCTATTCATTGTGTTTTCTTATTTTTATTTTCCATATCATGGTTTAAGTCTTATATTCTTCTTCTCTGTGCACATTCTGAACCATTCAGTTATTCATTTTTCTGTTATGCAATTGTTTATTTTATTTTTATTCCATTTGATGAACACTTCTATTTAAGAAAGTTGTGCATTTTACATCTCTTCCTTTGATCATTACATTCACATTTCAAGTCAGTATTTCTCTAACCTTAATTTTCACCTCTACAAAATTATAACAATTGTAGATGAGATTTTTTTAAATTGTACACAACTCACCTTGTTTCATTTTTATCTAGAAAACCAAATTTTTAGTTATGAATTTACTAAATTATTTTATCATCATTTCTTGTATCACATTTCTTGCTCCTGAGCTTACTAAACTTTTCTCAGCAGTGTATCCTACAATAGTGGTTACTTTCAGGGATTTCAAAGGTGATGGATTTTAACAATTTCTTACACATGTAAAAAAGTTGTAGTTGCTGAGAATCACTTTTAAAACAGTGCTGAGGTGGGTGGATCACGAGGTCAGGAGTTCAAGAGCAGTCTGGCCAACGTGGTGAAACTCCCTCTCTACTAAAAATACAAAAATTAGCCTGGTGTGGTGGCGCACCCTTGTAGTCCCAGCTATTCAGGAGACTGAGGCAGAAGAAACACTTAAAACCTCGGAGGCAGAGGTTGCAGTGAGCCGACATCATGCCACTGCACTCCAGCCTGGCAACGGAGCAAGACTCTGTCTCAAAAACAAAAACAAACAAACAAACAGAAAGGTAGAGATGTAATACGATAAACCCAAGCTACTTATTTCCCAGCTTCAACAATTATCAAAAGTTCAGTAATCTTCCTTTATTTATACATTTCTTACCCATCCCACCATCCCATTTACACAAATTTAAAGTTCTTAATTAGCTACAGTATTTTAATATAAATCATGGACATCATGTAATTTCTGCTATCATTATGTCACTTTAATTGATAGTAATATTGAAAATTATATGATCACCTGGCTATGATCACATCTAATAATTTTAGAAATAACTATTTAATATTATGTATTATGCAGTTCATATTCCAATTTCCCAAATTGGCTTTGAAGTGTCCCTTGAAATCTGATTTTTAAAATTAAAATCCAGGCCAGGTGTGGTGGCTCATGCCTGTAATGCCAGCACTTTGTAAGGCCAGGAAGGGAAGAATGCTTGAGCTCAGAAGTTTGAGAACAATGTGGGCAACAGGGCGACACAGTGAGACCTAATCTCTACTAAAAAAAATAAAATAAAATTAGCTGCGTGTGGTGGTGTACACCTTTAGTCCCAGCTACTTCAGAGGCTGAGGACAAAGGATCTCAGCGCTGCAGTGAGTTATGACCACACCACTGCACTCCAGCCTGAACAGAGCAAAACTACATTTCCAAAAAAGGAATGAAAATTCAAACAAGATTTAACATTTTCTTTGGTTTTCTGTTGCATAATCTTTTTCTATTATGTAACAGTCTTTTTATCTTCCTTCTTCTGTCCTATTTTTTACTTATGGAAATGGATAATTTGTTGGAAAGTTTTGCATTCCTTTTGGCATTGTTTAACATAGAGTTCTATCTCTTTAATTTCCTTCAAACTGATAGGTGATTTGTGTACTTTCTGTTTCATCACATATACAAAATTATAAAGATATTTGGTAGCATCCATAGAATGAAACTAAGATCAATTTTTTTTTCAATTTATGAATGTAATCCCTCCCTTATAAAGCTAATATTTTTAGCATCAATTTATGATAGTCACAAATATGAATGATAGTTTTGACTGAATGGCAAACGCTGGAATAAAAGATTTTGTTTAGGGGGCGGAGCAAGATGGCCGAATAGGAACAGCTCCAGTCTCCAACTCCCAGCGCGAGCGACACAGAAGACAGGTGATTTCTGCATTTTCAACTGAGGTACTGGGGTCATCTCACTAGGGAGTGCCGGACAATCGGTGCTGGTCAGCTGCTGCAGCCTGACCAGCGAGAGCTGAAGCAGGGTGAGGCATCGCCTCACCTGGGAAGCGCAAGGGGGAAGGGAATCCCTTTTCCTAGCCAGGGGAACTGAGACACACAACACCTGGAAAATTGGGTAACTCCGACCCCAATACCGCGCTTTAAGCAAATGGGCACACCAGAAGAATATATCCCTCACCTGGCCCGGAGGGTCCCACGCCCATGGAGCCTCCCTCATTGCTAACACAGCAGTCTGTGGAGATCTAAACGCAAGGCAGCAGCGAGGCTGGGGGAGGGGCGCCCGCCATTGCTGAGGCTTAAGTAGGTAAACAAAGCCACCGGGAAGCTCGAACTGGGTGGAGCTCACAGCAGCTCAAGGAAGCCTGCCTGTCTCGGCAGACTACACCTCTGATGACAGCGCACAGCTCAAGACCAATAGGGGAAGCAGCGGGGGCCGGTGCAGACGCGAACAACTCTATCTGACAGCTTTGGGGAGAGCCGTGGATCTCCCAATGCGGAGGTTGAGATCTGAGAACGGACAGACTGCCTGCTCAGGTGGGTCCCTGACCCCCGAGTAGCCTAGCTGGGAGACATCCCCCACTAGGGGCAGTCTGACACCCCACACCTCACAGGGTGGAGTACACCCCTGAGAGGAAGCTTCCAAAGGAAGAATCAGACAGGTACACTCGCTGTTCAGCAATATTCTATCGTTGACAACCTCTGCTGCTGATACCCAGGCAAACAGGGTCTGGAGTGGACCTCAAGCAATCTCCAACAGACCAACAGACAGTCCTTCTGACTGTCAGAAGGAAAATTATCAAACAGGAAGGACACCTATACCAAAACCCCATCAGTACGTCACCATCATCAAAGACCAGAGACAGATAAAACCACAAAGATGGGGAAGAAGCAGGGCAGAAAAGCTGGAAATTCAAAAAATAAGAGCGCATCTCCCCCTGCAAAGGAGCGCAGCCCATCACCAGCAACGGATCAAAGCTGGTCAGAGAATGACTTTGACGAGATGAGAGAAGAAGGCTTCAGTCCATCAAAATTCTCAGAGCTAAAAGAGGAATTACGTACCCAGCGCAAAGAAACTAAAAATCTTGAAAAAAGAGTGGAAGAATTGACAGCTAGACTAATTAATGCAGAGAAGATCATAAACGAAATGACAGAGATGAAAACCATGACACGAGAAATACGTGACAAATGCACAAGCTTCAGTAACCGACTCGATCAACTGGAAGAAAGAGTATCAGCGATTGAGGATCAAATGAATGAAATGAAGCGAGAAGAGAAACCAAAAGAAAAAAGAAGAAAAAGAAATGAACAAAGCCTGCAAGAAGTATGGGATTATGTAAAAAGACCAAATCTACGTCTGATTGGGGTGCCTGAAAGTGAGGGGGAAAATGGAACCAAGTTGGAAAACACTCTTCAGGATATCATCCAGGAGAACTTCCCCAACCTAGTAGGGCAGGCCAACATTCAAATTCAGGAAATACAGAGAACGCCACAAAGATACTCCTCCAGAAGAGCAACTCCAAGACACATAATTGCCAGATTCACCAAAGTTGAAATGAAGGAAAAAATCTTAAGGGCAGCCAGAGAGAAAGGGGGGTTACCCACAAAGGGAAGCCCATCAGACTAACAGCAGATCTCTCAGCAGAAACTCTACAAGCCAGAAGAGAGTGGGGGCCAATATTCAACGTTCTTAAAGAAAAGAATTTTAAACCCAGAATTTCATATCCAGCCAAACTAAGTTTCATCAGTGAAGGAGAAATAAAATCCTTTACAGATAAGCAAATGCTTAGAGATTTTGTCACCACCAGGCCTGCCTTACAAGAGACCCTGAAGGAAGCCCTAAACATGGAAAGGAACAACCGGTACCAGCCATTGCAAAAGCATGCCAAAATGTAAAGACCATCAAGGCTAGGAAGAAACTGCATCAACTAATGAGCAAAATAACCAGTTAATACCATAATGACAGGATCAAGTTCACACATAACAATATTAACTTTAAATGTAAATGGACTAAATGCTCCAATTAAAAGACACAGACTGGCAAACTGGATAAAGAGTCAAGACCCATCAGTCTGCTGTATTCAGGAGACCCATCTCACATGCAGAGACATACATAGGCTCAAAATAAAGGGATGGAGGAAGATCTACCGAGCAAATGGAGAACAAAAAAAAGCAGGGGTTGCAATCCTAGTCTCTGATAAAACAGACTTTAAACCATCAAAGATCAAAAGAGACAAAGAAGGCCATTACATAATGGTTAAGGGATCAATTCAACAGGAAGAGCTAACCCTCCTAAATATATATGCACCCAATACAGGAGCACCCAGATTCATAAAGCAAGTCCTTAGAGACTTACAAAGAGACTTAGACTCCCATACAATAATAATGGGAGACTTCAACACTCCACTGTCAACATTAGACAGATCAACGAGACAGAAAGTTAACAAGGATATCCAGGAATTGAACTCATCTCTGCACTAAGCGGATCTAATAGACATCTATAGAACTCTTCACCCCAAATCAACAGAATATACATTCTTCTCAGCACCACGTCACACTTATTCCAAAGTTGACCACATAATTGGAAGTAAAGCACTCCTCAGCAAATGTAAAAGAACAGAAATTATAACCAACTGTCTCTCAGACCACAGTGCAATCAAACTAGAACTCAGGACTAAGAAACTCAGTCAAAACCGCTCAACTACATGGAAACTGAACAACCTGCTCCTGAATGACTACTGGGTACATAACAAAATGAAAGCAGAAATAAAGATGTTCTTTGAAACCAATGAGAACAAAGATACAACATACCAGAATCTCTGGGACACATTTAAAGCAGTGTGTAGAGGGAAATTTATAGCACTAAATGCCCACAAGAGAAAGCAGGAAAGATCTAAAATTGACACTCTAACATCACAATTAAAAGAACTAGAGAGGCAAGAGCAAACACATTCAAAAGCTAGCAGAAGGCAAGAAATAACTAAGATCAGAGCAGAACTGAAGGAGATAGAGACACAAAAAACCCTCCAAAAAATCAATGAATCCAGGAGTTGGTTTTTTGAAAAGATCAACAAAATTGACAGACCGCTAGCAAGACTAATAAAGAAGAAAAGAGAGAAGAATCAAATAGACGCAATAAAAAATGATAAAGGGGATATCACCACTGACACCACAGAAATACAAACAACCATCAGAGAATACTATAAACGCCTCTACGCAAATCAACTAGAAAATCTAGAAGAAATGGATAATTTCCTGGACACTTACACTCTCCCAAGACTAAACCAGGAAGAAGTTGAATCCCTGAATAGACTAATAGCAGGCTCTGAAATTGAGGCAATAATTAATAGCCTACCAACCAAAAAAAGTCCAGGACCAGATGGATTCACAGCTGAATTCTACCAGAGGTACAAGGAGGAGCTGGTACCAGTCCTTCTGAAACTATTCCAATCAATAGAAAAAGAGGGAATCCTCCCTAACTCATTGTATGAGGCCAACATCATCCTGATACCAAAGCCTGGCAGACACAACAAAAAAAGAAAATTTTAGACCAATATCCCTGATGAACATCGATGCAAAAATTCTCAATAAAATACTGGCAAACCGGATTCAGCAGCACATCAAAAAGCTTATCCACCATGATCAAGTGGGCTTCATCCCTGGGATGCAAGGCTGGTTCAACATTCGCAAATCAATAAATGTAATCCGGCATATAAACCGAACCAAAGACAAGAACCACATGATTATCTCAATAGATGCAGAAAAGGCTTTTGACAAAATTCAACAGCCCTTCATGCTAAAAACGCTCAATAAATTTGGTATTGATGGAACGTACCTCAAAATAATAAGAGCTATTTATGACAAACCCATAGCTAATATCATACTGAATGGGCAAAAACTGGAAAAATTCCCTTTGAAAACTGGCACAAGACAGGGATGCCCTCTCTCACCACTCCTATTCAACATAGTGTTGGAAGTTCTGGCTAGGGCAATCAGGCAAGAGAAAGAAATCAAGGGTATCCAGTTAGGAAAAGAAGAAGTCAAATTGTCCCTGTTTGCAGATGACATGATTGTATATTTAGAAAACCCCATCGTCTCAGCGCAAAATCTCCTTAAGCTGATAAGCAACTTCAGCAAAGTCTCAGGATACAAAATTAATGTGCAAAAATCACAAGCATTCTTATACACCAGTAACAGACAAGCAGAGAGCCAAATCAGGAATGAACTTCCATTCACAATTGCTTCAAAGAGAATAAAATACCTAGGAATCCAGCTTACAAGGGATGTAAAGGACCTCTTCAAGGAGAACTACAAACCACTGCTCAGTGAAATAAAAGAGGACACAAACAAATGGAAGAACATACCATGCTCATGGATAGGAAGCATCAATATCATGAAAATGGCCATACTGCCCAAGGTTATTTATAGATTCAATGCCATCCCCATCAAGCTACCAATGACTTTCTTCACAGAATTGGAAAAAACTGCTTTAAAGTTCATATGGAACCAAAAAAGAGCCCGCATTGCCAAGACAATCCTAAGTCAAAAGGACAAAGCTGGAGGCATCACGCTACCTGACTTCAAACTATACTACAAGGCTACAGTAACCAAAACAGCATGGTACTGGTACCACAACAGAGATATAGACCAATGGAACAGAACAGAGTCCTCAGAAATAATACCACACATCTACAGCCATCTGATCTTTGACAAACCTGAGAGAAACAAGAAATGGGGAAAGGATTCCCTATTTAATAAATGGTGCTGGGAAAATTGGCTAGCCATAAGTAGAAAGCTGAAACTGGATCCTTTCCTTACTCCCTATACGAAGATTAATTCAAGACGGATTAGAGACTTAAATGTTAGACCTAATACCATAAAAACCCTAGAAGAAAATCTAGGTAGTACCATTCAGGACATAGGCATGGGCAAGGACTTCATGTCTAAAACACCAAAAGCAACGGCAGCAAAAGCCAAAATTGACAAATGGGATCTAATTAAACTAAAGAGCTTTTGCACAGCAAAAGAAACTACCGTCAGAGTGAACAGGCAACCTACAGAATGGGAGAAAAGTTTTGCAACCTACTCATCTGACAAAGGGCTAATATCCAGAATCTACAAAGAACTCAAACAAATATACAAGAAAAAAACAAACAACCCCATCAAAAAGTGGGCAAAGGATATGAGCAGACATTTCTCAAAAGAAGACACTCATACAGCCAACAGACACATGAAAAAATGCTCATCGTCACTCACCATCAGAGAAATGCAAATCAAAACCACAATGAGATACCATCTCACACCAGTTAAAATGGCAATCATTAAAAAGTCAGGCAACAACAGGTGTTGGAGAGGATGTGGAGAAATAGGAACACTTTTACACTGTTGGTGGGATTGTAAACTAGTTCAACCATTATGGAAAACAGTATGGCAATTCCTCAAGGATCTAGAACTAAATGTACCATATGACCCAGCCATCCCACTACTGGGTATATACCCAAAGGATTATAAATTATTCTACTACAAAGACACATGCACAGGTATGTTTATTGCAGCACTATTCACAATAGCAAAGACTTGGAATCAACCCAAATGTCCATCTGTGACAGACTGGATTCAGAAAATGTGGCACATATACACCATGGAATACTATGCAGCCATCAAAAAGGATGAGTTTGCGTCCTTTGTAGGGACATGGATGCAGCTGGAAACCATCATTCTTAGCAAACTATCACAAGAAGAGAAAACCAAACACCGCATGTTCTCACTCATAGGTGGGAACTGAAAAATGAGATCACTTGGACTCGGGAAGGGGAACATCACACACTGGGGCCTATCATGGGGAGGGGGGAGGAGGGAGGGATTGCACTGGGGAGTTATACATGATATAAATGATGAATTGATGGGTGCTGACGAGTTGATGGGTGCAGCACACCAACATGGCATATGTATACATATGTAACAAACCTGCACGTTATGCACATGTACCCTAGAACTTAAAGTATAATAAAAAAAAATAAGAAGAAGAAAAAAAAAATAATGGTTATAGGAATTAAAAAAAAAGATTTTGTTTTTCAGAATTAAAAGACAATTGTTAAATGTGCTATCAACTGAATTTTAGTCTTTTAAACTATTTTTCTTTTTCTTTTTATAGAAAGTTTTGCAGTATATATTCCTTCCTTTTTGCACTTTAAAATTTAACTATTATGCGTCAAGATGTGGATTATGTTAATTTTTGTCTGTTTGTTGTTGTGATCTTGACCTTAAACCATTTAAGTCTTTCTTCCACTGGGATGATTTGTTTCTATGATTTCTTTATATATTATTCTGCCCCATTTTATCTTTCATTATTTTATTTTTTATTGTCTCTCAGTGCTAACCACTGAAATAGTACCTCAATTAGATTTTTTATTTTTTTATTTTTATTTTTTTTGAGATGGAGTCTCCCTCTGTCGCCCAGGCTGGAGTGCAATGGCGTGATCTCAGCTCACTGCAACCTCCGCCTCCCAGGTTCAAGCGATTCTCCTGCTTCAGCCTCCTGAGAAGTTGGGACTACAGGTGCCCGCCACCACTCCCGGCTAATTTTGGTATTTTTCGTAGAGACAGGGTTTCACCATGTTGGTCAGGCTGGTCTCGACCTCCTGACCTAGTGATCCACCTGTCTTGGCCTCCCAAAGTGCTGCAATTACAGTCATGAGCCACTGCTCCCTGCCTCAATTTGATTTTTTATAATTACTTTTTCATTGGTAGAATTTTGTTATTATTGTTTCTTCCTTTCCGTCCTCCTCCCCTCCTTTTTCCTCTTCTTCTTCTTCCTCTTCTTATTCTTATTTTTCTTCTTCTTCTTATTACATAATGATTATGGCAAATATTATTCTACCATAAGAATATTAGCTCATTCATTTATCTGGACTTTCTTATGTCTTATTATTTTAGTAGTTTATTCATAGCAGTAGAATATAAAATAGAAATTCTATAATATATGTTGTATATTTTCCCTTTATTTAGAATAAGAAATATATGCACTTCAGTATTTTTTTTTTACTTTGTGTTCTCAAAATCTATAAATTTATAGTATATGGTGGATATTCAATAATCTGATTAATTTTATTAAAACGCATGAAACAGACTCAGGACTCTAAGTAACTAGACAACTCTCGTAAATAGATAATATAACTATTATATGATAAGTAAGGTTGGAGCTATAGTAACGTAATAAAATTAAGGACATTAAGAGGGTGTTGGTGCCTGGGATCAGAGTTTTCAACATATCTAGGATTTCATCTAACCCCCCGGTTAGGTAGTTACTACCTTTCCTTGAGCTCTTTTCTCCAATTGTTTTCTTACTCTCTCACAAGGCTGACTGATAAGGTGGGAGAAGCCAAGATGAAAAATCCAGATCCTTGGGTGGGCTATTTTAAATGAACTCAGCTCCAGGATTTAAGGAGTACATTCTGGTTTGTTCTTTTTTAGGTATATCCTCTGGGAAGGATAAGCTGCTTCTAGTTCAAGCATAAGACATTCTTCATGTGATTCTCATCGAGGCTTACGTTTTATAACAAAAATCTTGAAATATCAAGAAAATCAATAATAACAGTGTACATTTGCAGGAACTTTTCTTCTATTTATTTAGGCTCTAGGAAGGTAGCTTAATGACTGTGGTTAATATAGACATCTGATTAATAATGAGTTCCAGCTATATCCACAGTCTGACTCTCATTCCCAAGCTATGGCTTGCCTTCTTTAAAAATAAGAAAGTAGGAAAACCGAATATCACAGAGTTTGGCTTAGGATTCCAAGTACTTGAGACAGAAGTTCAGGACCTAAGAGCAATAAAGATTTCTGCTTCTTTATTGTCCAGGGAACAATCTAGCTTCATCAAAATATATGATGAGCATGAAAATACAAAAATAAACTCATCCTTTGTCAATGAGAGGTTGAATTTTAACAGTGGTAAGCTTAATTCTGATTATCTGACATGATGATAGAGCACTACTGAATATATTGCATAAGCTGGATAAACATGCATTCTATGATTGCTACAAAGTCTATAATACTGTAGTTGCCTCATTTGATGTTTTATAGTATGGCTATATGAATTTACTTCTCTGTAGTAAAATAGTTTGTTAGCCGCATTGCTTTTGAATGTATTACATAAAAATAGGTGTTTTAGAATGCCTAAGTGCCTGTAAAGTTCACTGAAAGTATTAGAAAGATGAGACTTATCTTATGTACAGTGTTTAAAGCAAATTAGATATTCTGAATGTTATTTAAAATGGCAGTGAAACAGATAGCTTAATTCAGCAAATTATTGTCTGGTTCAAAATTTATGAGAAATAATTACTATAGACTATTGAAGCATAGAGATAACACCTTACCATTTACTGTGGGGAGAAGAAATCTGAGTTGGTTCCTGAAACATGGTTCAGATTTATACTGACTAAGAGAAAAGTGGTGGCAACTGTGGATATGTGAAAGTAGGAAGACTAAAAAGTGTGTTCTGAGGAAGTGATTGAAACTTTTAGCCTGAGTGAATTACATTTAAGAGTTTAGGGACTCTGAGAAGATCATTTAGTCTTCATTTTTGAAAGCTTTGAGTGTTAGACTCAGAGTGCAATTTATCCTGTAGGCAATGGGAAATAACTAAGCAGTTTTGAGCTGAGACGTGACATGACAGAAAGTTCGTTTTAGGAGTATTGACTTATCACAGTATGAAAAATGAATTGCAATATGGAAAGAGAATGGCTCTTGAAGAAGAATTGAGAAGTTATCCTAGAAGAGAGTTTAGGCTGTACAGGAATGACATAATTCATTTTTAAAACTGCCAAATAAGCATTCAAGCATGAAGAGATAACAATAAAGTACAAAGTAGAGAATTAGGAAATGATTATAATTATAATGGATAAGATTCAGTCACTAATTAGAAAATTTTTTTTTGGAAAAAGAAATAATCAAAAGCCCTTTGGTGGTACCGATAAAAATAAAAATTTTATTTCATCTGATAAATATATAACTACTTTTTAAAATAATAAATATCTATAATTTTGATACCTAATTTATAATCTCCTGAATTATATATATGTATGTAAATATGTATGCACACATGCAAATATGGCAAAGATATTATGATTCTTTCTAAATATTCTTTATCTTGGAAGGAGTCCACATTGCTTCATATTTTGATATGTATAGAAACATCCTTTAAGTAATCTATGTGATTTCAACTGATTAAACATCACAGTCTTCCATTTGTTGAGGGCTGAAAAATTGTCTTATATTTTTTGCAATATGAAAAATACATTCCTCAATGAAGTGAAAACTATTTTTAAAGAGTATAACAGATTTTATGAAGTTAAATATTGCTGATGATTCTAATTCAAGTAAGGAGGAAGAAAACTCTCTTGTCACAGTCTCATTTTTCTATAACGTCTCCATGGGATTGTCAGAAGACATGCAAAAGTATATTAGACTACCACCTTATTTACGACATGGCCCACATGTACAAGAAGGCTAAATGGAGTGGGAAAATATAAAATGCTCAGCATGTTCAGGACATTTATTTCAATGCATATATGACACTTTTTTTTTTTTTTCTTGGTGACAAGCTAGATCTTTCCTAGTTCCACTGTCAAAATTGCCATGCCATGGCATCAATAAGGTGGATGAATTCAGGAGACTCTAAGATTCTTCAATTCTATCATAATATACCTGTAAATAGTGCATTAATAGGAACCCAGAATGCAAAATAAAGTCAACAATAGTCAACCTTATAAATAATTCAGGAATATCTCCCCTTCCCGTGGAGATTTCTTCCCTCAATGGAGCCCTGTAATTGATTTATAGCCCATTTTGCTGTGGTTGTCTTTGATTTCTACTTTCAACTTGTAATTAGTTGAGCAACACCTTTTGATTTTTCGTGTATAGTCTTGCTTAACTCACCCAGATAGGTGAAAATTTATCATATTTTGTGTACATATGAATTCCAGAAATCAACTAGCAAAATATATCATATGTTATCATTGCACATGCAGTTTCTGATTTTTGTTGAAGACGGCAATTCAAGCACATATGTGATTTCTTCCTCCATTTAAAATTCGCATTGAAATGGACAAAGGAATAAATGAGAGGGGAATATTTTAATTTTCATTTTTAAACAAATTTATAAATAGTATATGATAAGACCACAGGTTAGAGTCTTTGATAAATTGAATTTTTCTCTTTTCTTTTTCTTCTTAAGATAAATTGAGCTTCAGATAAGGATCAAAATTGTCAAGATTTATGTATGTTAAGAAAATAACTTAAAGTGAGTAGATAGAATCTCTAGCAGAATCAAAAATAACCAACCATCTGAAAGGCAGAGGTAAACTTTAGGACAATTGTGGAAATAAGTCAAACTCAATTATATGAAAAATTTGGAAGAACACCAAGTTCTAACATATGTATATTTCAGGGTCTAAGATGTACTCAAAATGGTACAGCTTCATTTGACATGAATAGAATAGTAAAAAGCAGGTTCTCGGTACTGAAACCTCCAAGGACAGATCGTCATCCCAATCATAGGACTAGGAGTCATAACCTATCTAACTACTAATTGTCACAACAAGTATGAAGAATGAAATAGCTAAGATGGTGGTAAGTATCCCCATTTTCCCCGGCATTATATCAGTTCTCATTTGCAACAAGTCAATGAAATCACATATCAAACATAGACTCATCTGAGATGACAAAGAGTACAGAATAAATTTAGGGGCAGTGAATAGGTATATGAATCAACCCTACAGCTTGATTTAGGAATGTGGAATACTAACACACTTCAAGGTAATTATGGTATGAGAATCTTAAAGAGGGAGACAACATCTTCTATCACACTGGCCTTTGATTGAAGGTATTCCTTGCTAGGTAGGAAGTGAGTAGGGTGTAATGAGTTACTAATTACAAAAGAAACCAAAAAACATAGTTTGTCCTAGGAATAAAACTACCTGTCTTTATCTCCACAATTTTCACAGCTAATGAAACTTTGCTATAGAAAACAAAAAGAAATCTGTGAGAAAATACACTTCTATTGCTTAAGCCACCCAGCCTAAATACACCAGTATAAAAAGCCTGTCTTAGAAATGAAGAATATTCAAATTATTAAATAAAATATCCAATAGAAAAAAATCTAAGAAATAAGACAAAGTATACCCAATAAAATGGATTTACCACAAAAAAATGCAGAAAGTATGTATGAGAGAATTTGTATGTGTATGCATGTGTGTGTGTGTGTGTGTATTTAAAAAGCCACAAAATGGAACTAAAATAGGTAGGAGAAAAACTAGAGACAATAATGCAGTAGGAGAAAAACTAAGGACATGTGATATCATAGAGAAACAGACGAATTGAGAGAAAGGAGTAATCAACTGTATGAAATCTTACAGAGAATTTGAGAAAATCAGAGCAATAGTTTGACACTAAATTTGTAACAAAACTTGACTCATTCTTGGCAAAATCATTTTAAATAAAGTGAGAAACATCAAAGCCAAATTGGAGGAGCGTGAGGAATATCTGGGGCATGTGGAAGTGGAACAGTCCAGAAAACTTTTTCAAAGCACTTTTCTATAAAATACACCAGAACAATAAGATTATAGTTGGAGGAAGGCATGATGTCAAAGGATGGCTGTTGTTATTTTAAAAGATGTGGAAGTGTTGTATTGAAGAAGATGCTCCAGAAATAGGCTAACATGAGACTGGCCAGCAGTGTGAATTTTTAGTGTCCTTTTGTATCGTGGAAGCTGAAAAGCTAAAAACATTTCCCACTCTGTCTTATAGACTATTCTGCATGAGAATTGAATTCCAGCAATGAGATGTGCTATTTGAAAAGCAGAGTTCAGGCAGAGGACATTGTCATTCTGTTCCAGTTATTTTTTACTACCCAGACAGATCTTGGCACATGGATTTTTCTGTGGTAGAGTTCCAGGGTCAGGTGATGAGTATCATGGGTCTATTAAATTAGTTTCGGGGTTGAGAGCAGTCGCTTTTTGATCCCTAGATTCCATCCACGATGGTGTGTGCTGCAACATGACAGTTACAAAAGAAGCTTCCTGATTATCTACTCCCCCATTGCTTGCATGTAGTAACTACCTTTGTTTTGGCTATTCTTGTAGTCTTTTTTCTGGGAGTCATTCCATAAAGCCAAGACAATACAGAATGTTCTCTCAATCTCAAATATATTAAAGTAATTTATATTTATTCATGGGTGGATATAGGTTTCATGAGAACTATTTGAGAGTCGATTAGAAAGGATAAAATACAAAATTTTGTACATAGAATGAGAAATAAAGGTAAATATTAGAACAAGAAAAAATGACAAAATATACATTTTTAAAACTATAAAACATGGGAGGCTTAGGTGGGTAGATCACCTGAGGTCAAAAGTTCAAGACCAGCCTGGTCAACATGGTGAAACCCCGTCTCTACTAGGGCTAATATCCAGAACCTACAAAGAACTCAATCAAATTTACAAGAAAAAAACAAACAACCCTATCAAAAAGTGGGCAAAGGATATGAACAGACACTTCTCAAAAGAAGACATTCATACAGCCAACAGACACATGAAAAAATGTTCATCATCACTCGTCATCAGAGAAATGCAAATCAAAACCACAGTGAGATACCATCTCACACCACTTAGAATGGCAATCATTAAAAAAATCAGGAAACAGCAGGAGCTGGAGAGGATGTGGAGAAATAGGAACACTTTTATGCTCTCGGTGGAACTGTAAACTAGTTCAACCACTGTGGAAAACAATGTGGTGATTCTTCAAGGATCTAGAACTAGAAATACCATTTTACCCAGCCATCTCATTATTGGGTATATACTCAAAGGATTATAAGTCATGCTGCTATAAAGACACATGCACACATATGTTTATTGCGGCACTATTCAAGATAGCAAAGACTTGGAATCAACCCAAATGTCCATCGGTGACAGACTGGATTAAGAAAGTGTGGCACATATACAACATGGAATACTATGCAGCCATAAAAAAGGATGCGTTTGTGTCCTTTGTGGGGACATGGATGTAGCTGGAAACCATCATTCTCAGCAAACTATGGCAAGAGTAGAAAACCAAACACTGCATGTTCTCATTCATAGGTGGGAACTGAAAAATGAGATCACTTGGACACAGGAGGGGAACATCACACACTGAGTCCTATTGTGGGGAGGGGGTGGTGGGGAGGGATTGCATTAGGAGATATACCTAATATAAATGGCGAGTTAATGGGGGCAGTTTACAAACATGGCACATGTATATACATATGTAACAAACCTGCACGTTGTGCACATGTACCCTAGAACTTAAAGTATTTATATATATGTGTGTGTGTGTGTGTGTGTATACACACACACACACACAAAAAGCCAGGCATGGTGGCAGGTGCCTGTAATCCCAGCTACTCAGGAGGCTGAGGCAGGAGAATCGCTTGAACCCAGGAGGTGGAGGTTGCAGTGAGCCAAGATTGCTTCATTGCGCTCCAGCCTGGGCAACAAGACAGAAACTTCTTCTAAAAAACAAACAAACAAACAAACAAAACAAAACTATAAAACAATATCACAAAGTATAGAAAAATTAGTATAACTTAAAAATATGTGTTTTACATACTTCTAAACATTTTCTTTTTTTGGAATCACTATCTTTGATCACTTCTTCGTATGACAGTAACTTTGTAATATCATTTTATGCAGAGATAATAGAAATAATTTATTTCTGCCTCTAGCATGATTTCTTGAATATTCTTTTTAATTTTGAGAGTTATATGTGTACAACATGATTTTACATAAAGCCATATCCATTGTTTATAACATTGTTATCATTTTGTGCCTTTCAAAACAAAAATTCTGAAATTCTGATAAACTCTGGCAAAATTTTTATCTATAGTTAGATTTATACTGCATATATACCATATGTGTGTATATATGTGACAATATATCCATCACACACAAATTTGCATGTGTATGCATACAGACATGTACACACACATAACACATCTAATTCTATTTGATGCATTTTAAGTATATTTCTGACATGAAGGAACTTCTATTTTGTTTAGACATTGATGAGGAACACATCGTCACTTAGATTTTTGCACACGATGATTGACAGACTTTTGTCTCTATATACTTCAACCATTATTTAATCCTCTGTTGCAGACATTCTCTTAGTGACAGGAGCCATAGTATTTGTTTATATCTTGATGTAAATGCTGGCCTTGCATTTTCATTGGGTGAGTTAGGATTTTCAAAGTTTGGTGATTAGGACTATTCCTCAATGCCTTTTCTAAAATGAAAGAGTTAGCAAGAGTTTAACTTTACTTGGAAATGATCCATATAAATGTATCACATCAAGACTAAATAAATGCATCAGTTTTTCCATAAATAAATCTCCAAATATAATGGAGGAGAAGGGAGAGTGGAAAGGTGAAAGAGCATTAGTATGCAGACAAAATATTTTTATTTGGAAATTTTTAACCAAGCGAATATTATGTAATGTCCTCTCTTAGAGTCTTAAAACCAGTACAAATGAAAGCCTCTAAAACAAGCTTCATTAGCCTTATGGAAAGTCGGCCTCTGCATATATTTCTACTGCTTCTGCTTAAAAGAGTACGAGTGGTTGGTTTCTGCTTCTTGAAAATAAACACTGATTATCATGAGACAGAGATTAACATTATTTTATGTACCCTTCACCTTAATAAAATTATTTTTTAAAACATCAATGGTTACCTTAATTAGATTGAAGCCTTACTTCTCAACATGGCTTAGATCACTCTGCATGTTTCCTGTTCCTTTCCAAACTCCCATGTTGGTATGATTTCAACCATGCTTCCTTTAAACTGCTAACACTGATCTCTCTTCTCTTCCTCAAACGTGGCCAAACAATTCCCACATGAAGAGCTATTGTTCCTGGGCCTAGAGCTGTGCTGCTCCAATAGAGTAGACATCAGCTACTTGGGGTATTTTGAATTTAAATTAATCAAAGACAATTCAACTCTCATTTCTCAGTTAAACAGCCATAATTCTAATGCCAGGTGGCACATGTTCCTAATGACTAGCATATTGGATATCACATATATTGAACATGTTCATCATTGCTGGAAGTCCCAATGGTCGCTGTTGACCTAGAATCTTTGGCTGGAATGTTTCATGCTGACTCATTGTCATCTTTTTCGACTCAGATATCTGGTTACTGTAGTTATTGTCACCGTTCCCTCTAGTCATTCGCTTCCAAACCCTATTAATTATTTTCTCTTCTTGTCACTTACTACTAATCTGAATATGTATTTATGTATATGATTATTCATTTGTATATTAATATTTTGTTCTTTGTTTTCATGAGTATGTATGTGTGTTTGTATATGAGAGTAATATCCCCAGAATCTTCTAGGATGTTACCTGGACATATTATATGTACAAAAGTATTTGAAAACAAAAGGATGAAGAAAAAAAGAATCAATCTGCTGTCATCTTGTTATTCAAAAATAGAAGACATTGCTTTTGTATAAAATACATGATAATTAACAAAAGTGGAATAATGAAGTGTGTATCTGGTACTGCAGAAAACTGAGTCAACCTAAGGATTCTTATAGGTTAAGAATTGAATTAAAATTCAAACTCAAAACTTAGGTCCCGTGCAAATACATCAGGAAACAAGAGATTATTGTTAATTTTATTCAAGTAATTGCTTTTGGTATGATTATTGTACTTGATGAGTTTTATTCAATGCCTATCATTCTATGACCATTGCTTGGTAATATTCAGTGAAATGTTATTTTATTGATGTACTAAATAAAATAAAATAAATAAAACAATATTCCACCGTTCTTTTTTACTAAATAATATGCACTTAAAATACTGCCAGATTCAATCATTTTTCTTCGTTAGTATTGAAACAACAGACACACGCATTTCAGTAGTTTTGTTTTTAACTTGTTTTCAATATTTAGAAAGGTGTTTTTATAAATGTTAAAAGTTGTTTAGCCAGTCCTTCTTCCCTTAGCTCACCTAAAATACCATTAAGTTGTCCCAAATTTTCTTTAAACTGGATTGCATTGGGGAGTTATACATGATATAAATGATGAATTGATGGGTGCTGACGAGTTGATAGGTGCAGCACACCAACACGGCATAAGTATACATATGTAACAAACCTGCACATTATGCACATGTACCCTAGAACTTAAAGTATAATAATAAAAAAAAAAGTTTTATGATAAAAAAAAAAACTCTCATGCCATCTATAACATGATGACCCGTATTCAGTCTTTTCTATGTGAGACAGATACTGTAGTCAGACAGTATTTTACTACTCCATTTACTTATGTTTTTCTCTCTGCCCTTTTCTACATTCACAATATAATGCTATCCTTATCGTCTTTCAAGGGCAAAATCAAATACCTCCTCAGTGAAACCACCCAGACAGAATAAATGTTTTCTTTAATCTGTATACGCAGGAACAATAAGTATATCTGAATTCACTCTTTTAAAATATAGTTCCTTGTTAGTAAATTTATTCTGTTAGATTACAAGTTGTTTATTAGTAATGGGGTTATGTCTTACCCATCATTTTCTCAGGATCTTCCCATAGGAAGTCCTTAATTACTACTGCTATATCAAATACTAATGCCTTAGTTTACAATAAATATAAGGTACTCATGCAGTTTTAAGACACAAAATGATCAGGAAGATAATTTTATATTTAACAAACACTTAAATACATGATGTGTTTAATGTATTGAAAGTATATTGCATGTGAAATCTTCTACTGTGTTCACCAAAATGATTTTCTGGAAAGTTCTTTGATTATTGTATTTCTATGAGAAACTTTAGACTAAAAGGATTATTTATGTTTTTTTTAATTACAGAACCTATTAATAGGATGAAGTGCATCTATTTGTCGTTGAAAGGTAGGGTAAAACTGCACTCTAGCAGCTTCTTATGTGAATTGCCTTTGAAGTGAAAACTTAGAATACAATATTTGGAAAAATATAAAGGACATAAACACCATCACCTTGCTGATTCATTGCATAAGACATTTCATTACAGAACCCATAATTTCATATAATCCATACTTTGGAGAATTTAAGAATTCTATTACACAAGGTTTTGAGTTGTTATTTATAGTTATTATTATTTCAATGTAAGCTTTATTTCAGTTCTAATGATCACTAATTGACACTTTAAAAGTTTAGTTATTACTGCAGACAAATTTTTAATGTGAAGTTTACAATAACAATTTAATATTTTTAAAAAGACACAACAAATATATTTTAATATCTAATTGTGATCATCTTGAGTATGATACATTACACAGCCTGAGATTAAAAAATAAAAATTCAGAAGTTACTTTCATTTTTATTAAGATATTTGTTAGAGTGTGCATTATGTTGGAAAAGGAGGTTGCTATCCCTTAACCTGAATGTCAGTGTAGCTGGAAATATGGTTTCTCACGTCTTCTTTTCCTCTGATGATGCACTTTTATTTCGACCACAATTACTGGTTTATATATCCTAATTCCATTATTTCCTTTACAATTAATATATTTGTCAACTTTTAAATTTCTTAGGTACAATTCTTCTATTGCATCTGACATTGATAATCCAGAGCTGAAAGCTTTCTTTGTGACTACCTGAAGGAGATGGATAAGGGGAGAGGAGCTGAACCAAAACAAAATCCAAACTCATTAATCTTACTCCTTACAGGATAGAGTTATTTTCTCATTAGTGCTTTAAAAAAATTTAATTTTAATTAGAGTGCATCATTTTATAAAATATGTCTGAAGCAGAGATGAAGAATATCCTGTTATTTCACTGATTTAAATAAGTGTAACAATAATACAAACTATAAAAGAACTAAATAATAGAAATTGTAACTTATAACCCACAACCTATTTCCTAGTACCTGACAGAGAGAGAGAGAAAGGAGAGTGTGGGGAGAGAGGGAGAGAGAGAGAGAGAGAGAGAGAGAGAGAGAGAGAGAGAGAGAGAGAGAGAGAGAGAAAGAGAGAAAGATGTGGATATTTAAGCTCACTGAAAGCTCCGCCTCCAGGTTCACGCCATTCTCCTGCCTCAGCCTCCCGAGTAGCTGAGACTACAGGCGCCCACCACCATGCCCGGCTAATTTTTTTGTATTTTTAGTAGATACGGGGTTTCACCGTGTTAGCCAGGATGATCCATTTAAGCTAATTTCATGAGAAATACAAATATATTTCTAATTCCATCTGAAGAGAATCATTATTACTAATGTCTGTTAGCAGTTATTAGGAACTAAATATTATTATCTAGGCATATTATACTTATGGTCAGCTTTTATTATTATACAGATCTTTATTTGTGTATATGTGGTTGGGGACGCTAAAACAAGCAACATAATATAAACTTTTAAATAATTTTTATAGATGTCAAGCAAAATGTGTCTCCATTGATTAACATCCAATGTATAAATTATACACGGTTTTGATTTTATAAAGCCAAACTTTTCTTAACTCTGTGCACCATTTTACACTTCCACCAATGATGTTCAAACATTTATAGTTATCCGTAGTTTCATTAAGATTTGGCATCACAAATAACGTTTGCCAAGTAAATGAATTAAATTATATCTCGTTTGAGCTTTAAATTATATTTTCCTGATTGCTACTGGGACTGATCATTTTTATGTTTAATCATCATTCATATTTTCTATTTTGTGAAATGACTCTTCATATATTTTGCTCATTTTGTTTTTTGTTATTGTCTATTTAAATATTTTGTTTTACAAGAATTCGTTGTATATTCTGGATTTTAATCATTGTCAGTTTGTAACAACTTATAGTGATTTTGAGGAACACGATTTTGGACTTTTTAAAAGCCAATTTTAAATATTAATAAAACTGACATTACTAATCCAAGACTGAAAGCTTGCCTCCTAACTGACTGAAGGAAATGGATAAGCGGAGAGGAGCTGAAGCAAGGCCAAACCCAAACTCATTCAGTTTCCTCCTTACAAGAGGGCTTGTTATTTTTGTTTAAGGAATCATCCCATAATCAGAGACGTTAAAAAACATCCATCTATATTTTCTTCAGAAAGTTTTAATCTACCTGAAATTGGTTTTGATATAGCCAGAAGTTATCTTCTGCATATTGATTTTAGCTTCACAGTACCATTGAATATGTAGTTCAATTTTTTCCAGTAATTGGCACATATGTAATATACCAAGATGTTTCTGTATCTGTGGATGCCATCTCTGAGCTCTGTGTTCTATTCCACTGGTCATTGCATTATATTCATTAACGTAACTTTTCTATTAATTCTTATGTTTGGTAAGGGAAGCCTCATGCTTTATTTTTTTTCTTTAGGATTGTAGTTGGTATTCATATGCATTGCCATTTCATACATGTTTTAGAATTAGTTTACTTGAAACTCTTTTAGGCATTTATTGGATTACCATTGAATATACAAATTAATTAAGGGAAAATTGACTTCTTTACAATATTAGATTTTTTATTAGTTAACACTCTCAATACATTTAGTTTTTCAAAATTTTTCAAAAAAGAATTAAATATTAATCATAACATATTTTAAATATGTTCATCATTTTGAAAATCACAATTTTCATCTTTTTTGTTGGTGTAAAAGACAACAAAATTAATTTGGAATCTTATCTGTATATCTTAGTAAGTTATTAATTTTTAAAATAATGTATATTATTTTTAATTTTTTATGTAAATAATCATTGTCTACTCAAGGTTGAATCAGTTATTTTTATTTCACATTCACCTATAATCTACTTATATTACTTGTTGCACTTACAAAACTTCCAGTATGTTACTGAATAGAAGTGTTGAATATAAGCATTGAACGTTTCTAAGTTGAAAGGTTAGTCTTACAAAAAAAAAAAAATTAGTAGAATTGCTTGACTTGATTTGATTCTGCAGTTCTTAGGTTTCTTGAAAAAAGTTAAATTCAATTATGAATGGCTGTTGAATTTGATCAAATCATTTGTGCAGATAATGAGAATATCATATTATTCTTCCCAGATCAATTTTATACTTTATAATATTTATAAACTTTCTAATGTGGAGTCATGCCAGCATTTTTGAAGTAAGTAAAATGTGATAAGAATTTTTTGTATTTTACAAGATATTGGATGAATTTTGCACTCACATTAATATTCAAGACTAACTTGTAATTTTCTTTTTTTATATTCCTCTTGCCTGGTTTTGACAGAATGTTGTTCTAGCCTTACAAAGAGAATTTTTAATATATTTTTATTTTTATTCTCTGGAAAATTGCATATAAGTTAGATTGGAAAAAATCACTACTAACGTAAATAAGCCTGATTTATTCATGGTGACAAGATTTAAAACCATCAATTCAGAACTACTCATGCTTTGTATTGCTTTACGAATTATTTAATTACTTTTCTAGTATATATCTTTACTTTTGCATTTTCACCAATTATATTAAAAACATATAGTGAATAATTCAATTAAAATATTATCAGGTGGAAGTGGCCAGGACCGTTCACTAGAAGCAGGTGGGTGCTTCTAGTGAACCCACCTGAGCGGAGAGTCACCCTCTCTGTGGGTGACTCTCACAGAGAGGAACAGAAGGGGCCAGTAAATACAATATCTTCATCTGTGATATCCAGGTACTTGCACTGGGACTAATCAAGGAAATACCTTGACCCACGGATAATGGAGAAAAGCGAGGCAGGACAATGGCCCACCTGGGAGCAACACAGAACCAAGGAAACCTCCCCCACCCAGGGAAGTGGTAAGTGAATGTGTGACCCCTGGAACCCACTCTTCTCTCACAGATCTTTGCAACCCTTGGGTCAGGAGATACCCTTGTGAACCCACTCCACCAGGCCTTTCAGTCTGACATACAAAGTTACATGGAGTCTTGCAGAGCAGCAGCTCAGGCATGCACAGAGACCTCACAGCCTTAGATACTCGGGCTCTCTAGGCTTCCTAGCAAGAGTAGCTTCGACTCTGACCAAGTGGGAGGTTACCCCCCTGTACATATCCCAAAAAAGAATCTGAATCGAGGAGATTGAGCAGCGACAGTCCACTGGCCCCATTTCCATGCCATCTAACAGGAAAAGACCCACTGATATGAAATTCCAGCCAGCCACGAGTAGCAGTATTGCACCTCCCTGGGATGAAGATCTCGGAACAGGGGTGGATCACCATATGTGCTGTTTGGGCAACATAGCCATTCCAGCCTTCAGACTTTGGAGTATCTGAACCAACTGAGAATGGAAAGAACCCCCAGCACCACACAGCTGCTCTATGAAAACGTGGCCAGCCTGCATATTTAAGCAGGTCCCCAGTCTTGCTCCTCCTCCTGAGTGGGATTTCCCTCAGGGTCCTCCAGCCACTCCCATCAGTGTTTTCCACCTGACAGAAATTTGAAGCCTGACTGGAATCTTGGGATTCCCTTGCAGAGGGAAGGCTGGACCACTGTCTTTGTTGTGTGGGTGACTTAGACTTTCTAGCCTTCAGGCTTTGGAGAGTCCAAGCTGACCCACAGCAGAGGAAATACCCCAGCATAGCATGGCTGTTCTGTGAAAATGTGCCACACTGATTTTAAAAGCAGGTCCCTGACCTGATTCCTCACTACCAGGTGGAGCCTCCCAACTGAGGTCTCGAGCAACCCCTGCCAGTGCTCTCCAGCCAACAGAGATTTGAAACATCCCTGGGATGGAGCTCCCAGAAAGAGGGGCATTTAGCATTTGTTGCTGTTTGGGTGACAGCTATTTCAGCCTTTGGTTTTGGAGAGTCTAAGGTGATATGGGGCTGAAGTAGAACACCAACACAGTCCAGTTATCCTATGAAAACATGGCTAGACTGCTTTTTTTTTTTTTTTTCTAACGGGTCCCCGATCCTGTTTTTCATCATCGGGTGAGACCTCCCAACTGGAGTCTCCAACTACATCCCGTGGTGTTCTCTGGCTGATGGAGGTTGCAAACCTTCTTGGGATGGAGTTCCCAGAGGGAAAGGTAGGTCATCATCTTTGATGCTTGGGTGACTTAGCTCTTCTTATCTTCAGGCTTTGGAGTGTCTGAGGCAATTGGGGACTGAAGCAGACTCCCAGCACAGCACAGCTGCTCTATGAAAATATGCCTAGACTTTTATTTGTCTTCCTTTTTTAGACAGAGTTTCACTCTGTCACCAGGCTGGAGTGCAGTGGCACAATCTTGGCTCACTGCAACCTCCGCCTCTGGGGTTCAAGCGATTCTCCTGCCTCAGCCTCCCAAGTAGCCCTCAATCTCATTTCTCCTTACTGTGTGAGACCTCCCAATTGGTGTCTCTAATCACCTCCTACAGGTTCATTCGGACCAACAGGTGTGTACCTCCCTGGGACAAAGTTTTCACAGGGAGAAGCAGGTTGCTATCTTTGCCATACAATACCCTTCACTAGTGATAATTCCAGGTACTGGAAAATCCTAGAACTGGAAATGGGAGCAAGCCCTGAGCATCCCACAGCAACCCTATGGAAAAGTGGCCACACTGTTATGTGTGTACCCATTCTCATATCTCCTCACCATGCAAGTCCTTCAGGTCTGGGCCTCCAGCCTCCCCTCTCCAGAACTATGAAGCCAGCAGCAACTTGGCAACTCCCTCAATAGAGCCTCGCATGGCAACTGACAGCCTCTCTACCACTGCCTTTGCAGTGGAACTGCCCTGACGTCCCACAGACTAACAAAAGAGCAATAACTCTAAGTACCTTATCCACACCTCCAACAAACTGCAGTTGACCGAAGGTGAGGAAGCCAGTTCATCTCCCACAGGTCCCACACACCCTACACTGTTTGTCACCAGACAGGGAACACCTGGGTTGGGCCTACAGCACAGATTCTCCATCCTGGGCTGACTGCACTGAGAAATTTTTGATATGCATCTCCCCAGGGTGGAGCCCCCAGGAGACAAGCAAAAGACCGTTGACCACAACCACTAAGGTCTCTTTCTCTGATGTATCTACGTTAGGGAAGAAACAAACACTGAGATTGTCTCAGAGTGGTAGTGAGCAGCCCAAGAGTGCAAAGCCACAGCACTCAAGGGAGAGGGGAGTCAATGCCTTCAGAGCTTTGAGAAGGAACACAGCTACAACTGTGAGGAAATATAGGGAAGCAACAAAACCAAGCATGAGTCTACCAACTGACCTATAAGCCTGAGTGCCACCTACCGGATTGCATGCCAAAGCTTCAACACCAAAAATTCTTCACTAGCATATGCCCCCTCTGAAACCAGAGATAATAAGTCAGTTTCAAATAAAGATCCTGCACAATGCCTCAGCCTGATGAAACCATCCAGAAAAGAAGTCTATTAACTGACTCAATGTACACTGCAGTTAAAGAAACACCCACATACAGAGATGAGATAGAATCAGTGCAAGAAATCCAGTAACTCAAATGGCCAGGGTGTTGTACATCCTCCAAACAACTGCAGCAGTTTTCCAACAAGAGTACTTAGCTCAGATAAATTAGGTGGAACAACAGAAATAGAATTCAGAATATGAATAGAAATGAAGACTATCAAGAATCAGGAGGATGGCAAAACCCAATCCAAGAAAAATAAGGATTCCCCTAAAGTGATACAGAAGTTGAAAGATGAAATAACCCATATAGGAAATAACCCACTTAAAGAAACACCCACATGCAGCGATGAGAAAGAACCAATGCAAGAACTCCAGTAACTCAAATGGCCATCCTCCAAACAACTGCAGCAATTCTCCAAGAGTCGTTAGCAAGGATGAACTAGATGGAATGACATAAATAGAACTCAGAATATGAATAGGAACAAAGATTATCAAGATTCAGCAGGGTGGTAAAACCCAATCCAAGAAAAATACGGATTACCCTAAAGTAATACAGGAGTTGAAGGATGAAATAACCCATATAAAAAAAGAAACTAACAGGTCTGACAGAGCTGAATAACACAATACAAGGATTTTGCTACGCAATCACAAGTATTAATGGCAGAGTAACTCAAGCTAAGGAAATAATCTCAGAACCTGAACATGAGTTCTCTGAAATAAGACAGGCAAAAATAAAGAAAGAAGAATAAAAATAAATGAACAAAACCTCCAAGATGTATGGTATTATATAAAGATGCCAAATCTATAAATTACTGACATCCATGAAAGGAAGAGGAAGAAAGCAAGCAATTTTGAAAACATATTTAAAGATATCATCAATGAAAACTTCTCCAACCTTGCTAGAGAGGCTACCAGTCAAATTCAAGAAATACAGAGAACTCCTACAAGACTCTACACAAGAAGATTATCCCTAAGATGTGTAATTGTCATATTTTTACAAAGTCAAAATGAAAGAACGTTAAATGCAGCTAGAGAGAAAGGGCAGGTCATCTACCAAGTTAACACCATCAGGTTGATGGCAGACCACTCAGCTGAAACCCTACGAGTCAGAAGAGATTGGGGGCCTATATTCAACATTGTTAAAGAAAAAATATGTTAACCCAAGAATTTCATATCCAGCCAAACTAAACTTCCTAAGCAAAGGAGAAATAAGATCCTTTTGCAGATAGGCAAATGTTGAGGGACGTTTTTGTTTGTTTGTTTGTTTGTTTGTTTGTTTTTTTCACCAGATCTGCCTTATAAGAGATCTTGAAAGGAGCACTAAATATAGAAAGAAAAGACTGCTAACAGCTAATACAAAACACATTTAAACACACAGACCAGTGCCACTATAAATCAACCACACAAACAAGCTGGCATAATAACCAGATAACAACACAATGACAGAATCAAATCCACACATATCAATACTTAAATTGAATGTAAATGGTTTGAATGCCCCACCTAAAAGACACGAGTGGCAATCTGGATAAAAATGCAATATGCAAAGGTATGCTGTCTTCAAGAGATCCGTGTCACATAAAATGGCACCCATTCACTCAAAATAAAGGAGTGGAGGCAAATTTAACAAGCAAATGGAAAACAGAATAAAGCAGGGATTGCAATCCTAATTTCAGACAAAACAGACTACAAACCAACAAAGATAAAAAAGACAAAGAAGGGTGTTTCATAATGCTAAAGGGTTCAAGTCAACAAGAAGACCTGTCTTAAATATATATGCACCCAATACAAAAGCACCCCACTTAATGAAGTAAGTTCTTAGAGAGCCACAAAGAGACATAAACTTTTACACAATAAAAGTGGGAGATGTCAGCATTTTAATGACAGTATTAGACAGATTATCAAGGTAGAAAATTAGCAAAGATATTCAGGAATTGAACTCAACATTTGACTACATGTATCTGATAGACCTTTAGAGAAGTCTCCATCCCCAAGCAAGAGAATATACATTCTTCTCATTGCCTCAAGTGCACATTCTAAAATTGAACATATAACTGAACATAAAACAGTTCTCAGCAAATGTAAACAACTGAAATAATACTAAACACACTGTCAGACCATAGTGCAATAAAAATAGAATTCAAGACTATGAAAATAGCCAAAACCATGCAATTTCATGGAAATTAGACATCATGCTCCTGAATGACCTTTGGATAAATAATGAAATTAAGGCAGAAATCAAGAAGTTCTTTAAAACCAATGAGAAAAAAAGTTATAACATACCGGAATCTCTGGGACACAGCTAAGGGAACATTAAGAGAGAAATTTATAGCACTACATGCCCACATCAAAAAGTTAAGAAAAATTTCAAATCAATCATCTAACATCACGGTTGGGAAAAAAATAAAAGTAAGAACAAATCAATCCCAAAGCTAGCAGAAGAGAAGAAATAACAAAAATCAGAGCTTAACTGAAGAAAATGAAGACACGAAAAACAATTTAAAAGATAAATAATTCCAGGAGTTTTCTGTTTGTTTGTTTTGAAATACTAATAAGATAGATAGGGCTCTAACTATATTAATAAAGAAGAAAAGAGAAAAAAATCCAAGTAAACACCACCAGAAATGATAAAGGAAATGTTATTCCTGACCCCAGAGAAATACAAATAATGATCAGAAACTACTAGGAATACTTCTAAGCAAGCAAACTAGAAAACCTAGAAGAGATTAATACATTGTCTAAACATACACTCTCTCAAGACTGAACCAGAAAAAAAAAAATTTTCCTGAACAGAGCAATAATGAGCTATGAAATTAAGGCAGCAATAAATATCCTACAAATAAAAACGAAGCCCTGGACCTAATGGATTCACAGAAGAATTTTACCAGATATACAAAGAAGAACTGGTACCACTTCTACAGAAACTATTTCAAAAAACTGAGGAGGTGGATGTCTTCTCCAAATCATTCTATGATGCCAGCATCATCCTGATAGGAAATCTTGGCAGAGACATACACACAAAAAATGAAAAATTTAGTCCAATGTTCCTAATAGATATTGAAACAAAAATCCTAAACAAAATATGTGCAAACCAAATCCAGCAGACATCAGAAAGCTAATCTACCAAGATAAATAGACTTCATCCCCAGAACACAAAGTCAGTTCAATATATGCATATTGATAAATGTGATTCATCATTTAAACACAACTAAAGACAAAAACCACATGATTAGCTCAAAAGACACAGAAAAGTCTTTCAATAAAACCCAACATTCCTTCATGTTAAAAACTCTCAATAAACTAGGTATTGAAGGAATATACCTCAAAATAATGAAAGTCGTCTATGACACACCCACAACCAACTTTATATTTAATAGGCAAAAGCTGGAAGCATTCCCCTACAAAACTGGCACAAGGCAAGGATGCCTTCTCTCACCACTGCTATTCAACGTAGTTTTGGAAGCCGTAGACAGAGCAATCAGGAAAGAGAAAGAGCAATCAGGCAAGAGAAGGTGACAGCAATCAGGCAAGAGAAAGACAGAACAATGAGGCAAGAGAAAAGGCATCCAACTAGGTATAGAGGAAGTCAAACTATCTCTGTTTGCAGACTACATGATTCTATATCTAGCATAGCCCATAATCTCAGCCCCAAAGTTCCTTCAGCTGGTAAACAACTTCAGCACTGTTTCAGAATACAAAATCAATGTACAAAAGTATTAATATTTGTATACACCAACAACAGCCAAGCCCAGAGCCAAATCAGGAATGAACTCCTATTCACATTTGCCACAAATATAATGAAATACCTAGGTATACAGCTAACTAGGGAGGTGAAAGATCTCTACATTGAGAATTACAGAACCCTGCTTAAAGAAATCAGAGAAGACACAAATGAAGAAAACATCTCATGCTCATGGATAGGAAGAATCAATATCATTAAATGGCAATATTGTCCAGAACAATTCACACATTTAATACTATTCCTGTCAAGCTACCAACAACGTTCTTCACAGAACTAGCAAAACCTGTTTGAAAATTCATATGAAACAATAAAGAGCTTTCATTGCTTTGATCATGTTATCTGACTTCAAACTATAGTGCTTCAGTAACCAAAACAGCATGATACTGGTACAAAAACAGACATAGATAAACCAATGTAACAGAATAGAAAACTCAGAAATAAGACCACACACCTACAACTCATGTGATATTCAACAAACCTAAAACAAGCAGTAGGAAAAGGATTCCCTATTCAATGAATGATGCTGGAAGAACTGGTTAGCCATATGGAGAAAACTGAAACTAGACCCCCTCTGTATTAGTTCATTTTCATACTGCTAGGAAAAAATACTTGAGTTTGGGTAATTTATCAAAAAAAAGAGGATTAATGAACTCACAGTTCCACATGGATGGGGAGGACTCACAACAATGATGGAAGGTGAAGAAGGAGCAAAGGCATATTTTACATCGCAGCAAGCAAGAGCATGTGTGGGAGAACTGCCCTTTATCAAACCATCAGATCTCATTAGACTTATTCACCACCAAGTGAAAAGTCTGGGAAAAACTCTCCCCCATGATTCAATTACCTTCCACCAGGCACCTCTCACGACATACAAGGATTGTGGGAGCTACAATTCAATATGATATTTGAGTGGGGACACAGCCAAACAATACCACCCTCCTTACACCTTATCCAAAAGTTAACTCAAGATGGATTAAAAACTTAAATGTAAGACCAAAAACTGTAATAACCTCAGAAGCAAGTCTAGATAATACTACTTAAGACATAGGCATGGAAAAAAGGTTTCAGGATGGAAATGCCCAAAGCAATTGCAACAAAAGCAAAAATTGATGAGTGAGATCTAACTAAACTTGAGAGCCTCTGCACAGCAAAAGAAGCTATCAACAGAGTAAACGGGCAATCTACAGAATGGGAGAAAACGTTTACAACCATGCATCTGACCAAGGTCTAATATCCAGCATCTATAAGGAACTTAAACAAATTTACAAAAGGAAAACAAACACCACCATCAAAAAGTAGGGAAAAAGCATAAGTAGACACTTATCCAAAGAAGATATACATGCTGCCAACAAGTGCGCACGCGCGCACACACATACACACACACACACTCCTTATCTCAATCATTAGAGAAATGCAAATGAAAACCACAATGAGATACTACCTCACACCAGTCAGAATGGCTATTATTAAAAACTCAAAAAACAGTAGATACTGGTGAGGTTGCTGAGAAAAGGAACATTAATACACTGTTGGTGAAAGTGTAAATTAGTTCAACCACTGTGGAAAACAGTATGGCAATTCCTCAAAGAGCTAAAAGTAGAACTACCATTTGAGAGGAGTATGAATCATTCCACCATAAAGATACATGCATGCAAATGTTTACTGAAGCACTATTCACAATAGCAAAGACATAGAATCAACAAAAATGCCCATCAGTGACAGACTGGATAAAGAAAATTTAGTATATATACACCATGGAATATTATGCAGCCATAAAAGGAATGAGATTATGTCTTTTGTGGGAACACAGATAGAGCTGGAGGCCATTATCTTTAGCAAACTAATACAGGAACAGAAAATCAAATGTTGCATATTCTCACTTATAAGTGGGAGCTAAGTGATGAGAGCTTATGAACACAAAGGAGGATGCACCAGACACTGAGGTCTGCTTGAGGGTGGTAGGAGGGAGAGAAACAGAAAAGATAACATTGAGTACTGGTTTTAATTTCGGATGATGAAATAGTCTAGGTATTCCTGGGCGATGAAGTAATCTGTACCACAAACACCTATGACATGAGTCTACCTATGGAACAAATTTTCACATGTATCCACAAACCTGAAATAAAAGTTTAAAAAATTATCAAAATATCTGTAATACCTTCCAATGTCTTGGTTAACTATAATAAAATATTTTCTTTCAAATTCCCATTTTTCTAGGAAAAGATGAATGGAATAGTTTTTATACTGTTACAATATGGAATAAACTTGGGAAAATTAGACATTCTACCTTTTAGTAGTTCAGTACTTATATGGAATCCTGTACTTGTTTTTAGCATGAATATTGAATACTATTTTAATTTTATTTACTTTTCCAAAAGCTACTGTCTTTTATATGTCTCATTTTTACAGAGATTCTCATCTCTGCTCCAAGCTTTCTAAACACAAAAGTCTTTTAAATGTTTTATAAGGTTGTTTTATTCTGTTTTCTTTAATGTCAATTCATATTTCCTTTCCCCTCTTGGAGTAGTTTGTCTCACATCTTCAAGAAGCTGTAGCTCAGCCTCTGACACTCTCACTCCCAAACATGACAGAAGTCTACTACGAACAGATGCAATTTGTTAAATAAGGAAGTAAGAAAGAAGTCCAATGTTATTAACTAATTTTATCTAGAAACAGATATTTTTAAAGAAGTGTTTTCAAAAAGAAAATGTGCCAGTTGATATTCTTGGATAGTATATCATACTCATCTTTTATTATATATAAATGCAGAGAATTCCACTTCTGGACAAGATGGACTTGGACTAGATTTATCTTACTATGTGAAACAACTAAAATTGTACAAAATATATAGAAATAAATGAGTTAAAAGATATTATATGTCAGGTAACAGACAGCGGTGTCTACTGGTGGAAGAGTTTCCTGACTTGGCTACAAGGAGAGAGAATCAAGGCTGAGCCTGGCAGATTGCCTGAATTGAGGTACAGAGAGACTGATAAAACCAAGAGGCAAGGATTCTCAAAGGAGAGTATTGCAGAGGAGAGTGGTGGACAAAGATAGAAATCTGGAGATCTGCATAAGATCTCCTTCAGATACTCAACTGACTATTGATTCTTGAATGAATGTACAGATACTATCTAACATATGGAAAGAAAGAGTCAAAATGATTAGAACTAACAATGCTTTGTGTTCATACAGGGTCAGCAACAGTATATGTTTCTACCAGCCAGACTGGAAAGTCTCAAGATTCATGGGGCATTGGGTGAAGCACACAAAGACTCTTACCTTAGTAGTAGCAGATAATTAGAACTAGTCTAAGCTCTGCTCCAGACCTGAAGAAAAAAATATCTTAAAGGCAATGCACAAAGGATCCAACTATTTCCATGTGAATTAACTGCATCCTTGAACAAAACTTCACATTTTAGGAATATAAAATTGCCCAACACCAGACAAAGTAAAATCCATATCTAACATCCAGTCAAAAATGTATTAAGCATGCAAAAAGTTGAAAACACCAACCTGTCTTGAATAAATAAATCAAAATCAAACCAGAACTGAAATAGATATCTTAAAAATCAGGTAACGAAATCAAAATAGTTATTATAATTATTTCATAACTTTTAAAACACATGGAATATTTATAACAACCATTTTGATTTTAGTTACAAATATAATATAATTTATAATTATACAAGTATAATCATATAAATTATAATTGGGATATATGTATACACATACATATATATATACACACATATGTATATATCTTCCAAATTAATCTTATAAAGATGAAAACTTCAATGTGTGATGAGAGTACTCCACTGGATAAGATAAACAACTGATCAAATATTAAGGAAGAATTAGTGAATTTAAAAATGTATCAAAGTATCCGAAAATATGAAATACTTAAGGATAAATCTGGTATATAACCTCAATATACCTGGACAAATCATTTGACTAAATCCCACACTTATACCTGTTCAAAATTTTCTATAAGGTAAGAGTGCAAGAGAATATCCTAAATAAGATAGAGGCCATCTATGAGATATCTATAGCCACCATTATACTTAGTGGTGAAAAAGTGAATGTTATTAACCTAAGAGCCAACAAGGATATATATTCTTATCACTTTAGTCATCTATTCATACATGTAGGTATTACATCATATATAAGCATTATATGTAATGTATAACTACATAATGTATACTATATATACATATATTCTACTGGTACATATGACATAAAATATAGTAAAATGTAAACCTCTTATCAGTCATTCTTGAATTTTGTAACTCAATAAATGATGGTGATTGTGATTTCTACTATTCAAATAATTATGATGATAGCTAGACTTAGAAAGAAGTGAGCATCAAAAAGATTTCCAGATATAATGTTTAAATATTATGGTACCTGCAGTCAAAACATTGAGGCACATTGATAGCAAAAATGAAAGAGATGTTTAAAGATGTGTGATTTTAAAATGTTCATCTATCTCACTTGGTGCATTGTTCACACAAAATATTATTTATAATGTACTAAATATAATGCAAAGAAATTAATAGAAACTAACATGTGGTATTATGTGGGTGGCTTTAGAACTCCTGTTTCAACACTCAAAGACAATTTCTGGAGTTCCAGAATTACCCGTCAATATATCTCCTTCCTATCTTACATAAGTTCTGTTTGGTTCAAGATAATTTTGTGATTTATCCACAGATATGATATAGCATAAATAATGACAAAGTAAACATATAATGGATCGTATAACTTTTAATTTATAAAAATGTTTTAAAAATTCAATAAGTTTAAAGATGTGTGATTTATTTATAATTACACAGACAGACTCTATTCTTAGGTAATAAAAATAGAAAACTTCTGTTAGCAAACACCTTTAACTTACTTAATGAACTACTTTCAAAAGTTTCTGTAACCTATAAGTTTACTTGCTGGAATATTTGGCTGAATAAGTAGTAGTAAATTCATGTGAGAGTATTTCTTAATTCGGAGAATAGTTTTTTTTATTAAAATAAACATAAAATATGTATTGTTTTATTTTGATAACTCATGTTCAAACACTTTGTATCTGGAGAGAAGTCTCTTCAATCAATATGTTTTAACAATTCGTTGGAAACACAAGGCAATCTGAAGAACTAATGGAATGTTGGGAAAATGACAGCTAAAAAAACAAATTGGAGCTGTCAGCATGGTGGTGATAAAGCAACTGCAAGTTAACATGGAAAAGGTCAGGTAAGGGTTACAAATAAGAGCAGAGAGTAAGTCCTGTTCAGATTTAAATACAAAAAAGTGTCACTTAGCAGAGTTGGAAACATGCTTTGATGTGAGGTTACACAGCGTAGAGAAAGAACAAGTGAAAAAAATTACCTGGTCATGGGTGGAAAAAATAAGAGTCCTTCTTGGCCGGGCGCGGTGGCTCAAGCCTGTAATCCCAGCACTCTGGGAGGCCGAGACGGGCGGATCACGAGGTCAGGAGATAGAGACCATCCTGGCTAATACGGTGAAACCCCGTCTCTACTAAAAAAATACAAAAAACTAGCCGGGCGCGGTGGCGGGCGCCTGTAGTCCCAGCTGCTCCAGAGGCTGAGGCAGGAGAATGGCGGGAACCCGGGAGGCGGAGCTTGCAGTGAGCTGAGATCCGGCCACTGCACTCCAGCCTGGGCAACTGAGTGAGACTCCGTCTCAAAAAAAATAAAAAATAAAAAAATAAGAGTCCTTCTTGTTAACCAAAACTGTTCTCTGGATCATCTCTAGATCTGATCTTCACAATGGAAGAAAAATAAAATATAGCTTTAAGTAGTCAGAGTTTCACAGAATGAGAAGCATAATAGATCATGTTGCCATAAGTACAATTACTTAGTAATGCCAAGAGCTACAGTTATTGGTACTTATATTAGAAGTAGAGCTAGGTTTTATTTTAATTTGGGGGGTGGTGGTTGATCTTATTAAGCCAAAAGTCGATATAATAAAGTACAAAAAGCCGGGCGCGGTGGCTCAAGCCTGTAATCCCAGCACTTTGGGAGGCTGAGACGGGCGGATCACGAGGTCAGGAGATCGAGACCACCCTGGCTAACACAGTGAAACCCCGTCTCTACTAAAAAAATACAAAAAACTAGCCGGACGAGGTGGCGAGCGCCTGTAGTCCCAGCTACTCGGGAGGCTGAGGCAGGAGAATGGCGTGAACCCAGGAGGCGGAGTTTGCAGTGAGCCGAGATCTGGCCACTGCACTCCAGCCTGGGCGACAGAGCGAGACTCCACCTCAAAAAAAATAAATAAATAAAATAAAATAAAATAAAGTACAAAAGCCAGAATCAAATTTCATATCAATGAATTCAATATTTTAAACTTTACAATATGTTTCAAAAGATTGTGTAATTTCATTTTGTCAGTTATAACCTGTTACATAAATTAATATTCTCCTCTGCATTAAACACTGAATTGATATTTGATTGTCTTTATGATTAGATAGAAAAAAGAGGAATACGAAGACAAGGGTGAGAAAAGCTGATTTACTTTTTCATCATGTAATATGATGCTTATATTATAAAAATTAAAATATACGTAATATATTTTCTCAAGTCGTTGGCTTGTTAGTTTGTGTTGCTTTAAAAAATATATAAACTCCTGCCGGGTGCGGTGGCTCAAGCCTGTAATCCCAGCACTTTGGGAGGCCGAGACGGGCGGATCACGAGGTCAGGAGTTTGAGACCACCCTGGCTAACACGGTGAAACCCCGTCTCTACTAAAAAAATACAAAAAACTAGCCGGGCGAGGTGGCGGGCGCCTGTAGTCCCAGCTACTAGGGAGGCTGAGGCAGGAGAATGGCGTAAACCCGGGAGGCGGAGCTTGCAGTGAGCTGAGATCCGGCCACTGCACTCCACCCTGGGCGACAGAGTGAGACTCCGTCTTAAAAAAAAAAAAAAAATATATATATATATATATATATATATACACATATATATATATATACATGTGTATATATATATATACACACATATATATATACTCCCAAATTTTAAAATCTTAAAAGAAGAGGCAAGGAAACTCTTTGGTAAGTGACATTAGTTTAAAAAGTGTAGTCTAGTAGACACTTTTAGAAAAAATTAAATTGTCACTGGAGAAAATATATGTAAATAGGAAAAATATATTGAGAAAGATGCTATAATACCTGGGGGTGACTATGAAAGTAAAGAGGAAAGCTGCAAATAAAAACACAGTCTCCTTGTATGGTTATCTTTTTCCTGTTGATTTCTAAACAATTAGCATTTGCTTAGAACTTGTTTCAGTTGTGTAACAACCATCACATTTCTTGATGATTTATAATGATGTCTTACTGTTTGTCAGCCTCGTATGGGTTTACTGTTCTGTTCCAGGCAGACTTAGATGGGACTTTAGGGCAATTGTATACAACCTTAGGCTTGACTGAGGGTTAAGCGACTGCTGTTGACCAGAGGCTGGATTCTCTTCCAGTGGCCTCATCCTCTCATTGCCTGAGAGTCCTGAGAGCATAAGCGTTGGGTTCCAGAGAGCAACCTTCAAGGAGGGACCATTTCAAGAGTAAGATAGTGATAATTTCCAGGCCAAGTAAAAGTTCCATTTGGGAAAGAAAACTTGCCAAGGGCCAGGGCCAGGATGCAGAGATGCATGGTCACCAAAGGTCTTCATATAGAATTTTGTATATAGAAAATGACAGCCAGTGATCATCTTTAAAAAGGATTTAATTTTATAAGTATAAATGTCCTGAGACTTGGCTTGATAAATATAAAAAGTGATCAATGCAAGGAATACTCATTTAAAAAACAAGGGGGCCGGGCGCGGTGGCTCAAGCCTGTAATCCCAGCACTTTGGGAGGCCGAGACGGGCGGATCACGAGGTCAGGAGTTTGAGACCACCCTGGCTAACACGGTGAAACCCCGTCTCTACTAAAAAAATACAAAAAGCTAGCCGGGCGAGGTGGCAGGCGCCTGTAGTCCCAGCTACTCGGGAGGCTGAGGCAGGAGAATGGCGTAAACCCGGGAGGCGGAGCTTGCAGTGAGCTGAGATCTGGCCACTGCACTCCAGCCCGGGCGACAGAGCAAGACTCCGTCTCAAAACAAAACAAAACAAACAAACAAACAAAAAAAAAAAACAAGGGAAAAAGGGAAAGAGGTTGGCAGAATGGCAGAATGGTAAAACAAAGAGACTGATCTCTACTTTATTCTAAAGTAATATATAAAAAATATTCTAGCAATTGACTGGCTTTTTGAGATTAGTGTGTAATCTCGTGAAGTATTTTAAATCACCAGTATCCAATATTTTGGGCACCAGGGACTGGTTTCAAGAAAGACAATTTTTCATGAGATAAGGGAGGAAGGTGTTTCAGAATGAAACTGTTCCACCTCAAATCATCAGGCATTAGATTCTCATAAGGAGCAGGCAACTGAATCTCTCACATGCACAGCTGACAATAGGGTTTGGGCTCCTATGAGAATTTAATGATGCCTCTGATCCGACAGGAGGCAGAGCTCACCTACCACTCACCTCCTGCTGTCTAGACCGGTTCCTAACAGGCTACCAACCAATACTGGTCTGCAGCCCAGGGAATGGGGGACTCCTGCTATAAATTATAAAACTTAACTACATGGTAAGTTTTAATGCATATATTTAAAACTTTTGTTTCAGAATGTGTGTGGGTGTGCAGATACACTATATAGTGATAATATGTTAAATTTAATCTGTTAATATTAAAAACTCACAACTTTACAGATGGATACCAAGACAATATACAGCACCATGCAAATTAAGCAGTGTAGAAAACGTATTTAAAACCAACTGAGAAGAGAAACGTCAAATTTCTAGTCATAGCAGTTACCAGGGGTATTAACCAGCATTTATGGCTGAGCACATGAGAAATCTGACTTACTTAAGCATTAAAAAAAAAAAAAAAAAAAAAGCATTTACCAATGCAGAAATGCAAAGAAAGCTGCAGAAGTGGGCATGGATGATAAAACAGGAATAAGAGGTGGCAAAACATCAACAGTCACAGCAAACATGCTCCAGTACTTTCTAGTGGGGCCACAATACTTTTGACCACAGACATTGCAGTGTTGTAACCACAGGCATTGGCTTTGGATGACAATTGTCAAGCTTGCTTGTCAGTGCTGCCACTGCCTCTCAGAGGACATAATATTGCCTCATTGCTACTCTGCCTTCCTTGAAAATGATTGCAGTGTGATCCGTGCATCCAGTTGTCACTGGCTCCCAATTCAGTCTGGTTTACTGCTCCTAGCTACAAGTGGTAGTGGACTCTTTTTTCCTACCAAGACTTTATAGGAAGGAAATAGGGCTTTGTGGCTTCTTCTTTTCCTATCCTTCCTGATGTCCCTCTTTCCTTGGACCAAACAAACAAAAACATATTTTGAAAAACTGAACTACATTTTCTTTTCTGAAAACACATTTTATTAGTCTAAAATGATTTAACATTCTGTACTAATTCAATGACAAGGCATTGATTTATTTTATAAATTATCATTCAACCATTGTGGAGGACAGTGTGGCGATTCCTCAAGGATCTAGAACTAGAAATACCATTTGACCCAGCCATCCCATTACTGGGTATATACCCAAAGGATTATAAATCATGCTGCTATAAAAACACATGCACATGTATGTTCATTGTGACACTATTCACAAGAGCAAAGACTTGGAACCAACCAACCCAAATGTCCATCAATGACAGACTCAATTAAAACAATGTGGGACATAATACACCATGGAATACTATGCAGCCATAAAAAAGGATGAGTTCACATCCTTTGTAAGGACATGGATGCAGCTGGAAACCATCATTCTCAGCAAACTATGGCAAGAACGGAAAACCAAACACTGCATGTTCTCACTCATAGGTGAGAATCGAACAATGAGAACACTTGGACATAGGAAGGGGAACATAACACATCGGGGCCTGTCCTGGGGTGGGGGAGGGGTGAGGGATAGCATTAGGAGATATACCTCGTGCAAATGACAACTTAATGGGTGCTGCACAGCAACATGGCACATGTATACGTACGCAACAAACCTGCACGTTGTGTACATATACCCTAGAACTTAAAGTATAATAAATAAATAAATAAACATAAATAAATAAATAATCTATTAATATAATGAATAGATCAATGGAAAGAACACATTAGCTGAACATTCATATCTGTTTTTTATAGCAACATTGAGGTTCAGTCTCAAACCTACAAAAGCAAGAATTACATGCAATTCATAAACAATGAAAATACAGTAAAATAGAAATACAGCTATTATATTCCACAGAGTGGAAAACTTGATAATGAACAAATGGAATGCCCTTAAAATCCCAGTTATTAAGAAGTTTATTATTAACTGAGTGCGGTGGCTCACCTCTCACAACTCAGTTAATTAGAATGCCTACACAGGAAACTTGCTTGAGTCCAGGAGTTTGCAACCAGCCTGCACAACAAAGGGAGGCCCCATTTCCAAAAGTATGAAAAATAAAATAATTTTATGGATGTTGTGGTGTACACCTATAGTCGTAGCAACTCAGGAGGCTGAGGTGGGAGGATTGCTTGAGCACAGGAGTTGGATCAATCACACCCCAAACCTCAGCATCACACAATATACCTATGTAACAAACCAACACATGTATAACATGAATATAGAAAAAGAAAAAAGTGAAACAATGTGTTCACAATTTGAATAAAAGAACTTTTCCTTTATACTACTTTTTCACTCAAGCAAATTTAGATGAAATGGGAAAATGCAACAAATTATTACTCTTGTAGTTGAGTAATGGCTTCAAGGTAGTTAAAAATGAAATAATGAAATTACACATCATAAAATATCTAAAAATAAAAGGCACAAAATGTATAATCTGAATTTTATCATGAATATTAATTAAATAAAAACAGAGGGACATTGTATGAAATAACTGGCCAGTGCTGTTCAGAAATGTCAGCATCATGAAAGAATAAAAGGACTGAGGAATGTTCCAGAATAAATGAAGATGAGAAGCTGCAACAATTAAATGAAATCAGACACAGAAGAAAAGACACTAGAAAGAGAAATGACAAAATGAGCATATGATGTGTGGATTAATCACTTTACAGCTTCACATCAGTTCTAACTTCCCAGTTTTGAAAATTGTACTCTTGGTATGTAAGATGTTAACATATGGGGGAGCTAAGCAGATGGCATATGAGAATTCTTTGTCCTAGTTTTGCAACATTTTATAATTGCAAATTAAAATTGAAACTGTTTAAAAATTGTTAAATAGTCAAATTTTATTAAATAAATGAACAAGCAGAATAAATATAATTGAAATCATGCACCTCTATAGACAGTTTTTTCTAACTGGGTTAAATATATCCTGCATTAGACTTTACTTAACACAAACATTCTGTGTATTGATATAAACCTTATTCTTGGTGTCTCAAATATTCCCAGAATTCCAAAACAAGTAGCTGCATTTAATAGATGTTCTGTACACAGACAGTTTAAAGTATATTCAACATGAAATTGAGATAAATACAGATTTTTCATTTATGCTTTTATTTTCAACGGGTTTCTTAATGACATAATGAATAACAAATCATGAGCCTTTTAAAAAGGCTAATAAACAAAACAAACATATTTTATTTATATTCTTCATTACTCATAAAACAAATTGTAAACTCTGTGTAAACAATGGGTTGGAGAGAACTGAGGTTAAATGATGCAAACTTGTGGATGACATGATGTTTTGGAGGCCTTAATGAAAGCAACTGCTCTTAAGATGCACCCAATGGACCAACAAGAGGAATATTTAGGGTGCAATATTTCAGAAAACCATGTTTTCCCTAGAGTAAAAGAAATAAAATAGTGAGTTTGTTCTTCACCCTCAATCTGTTTAGAGCAATTTGTCCCATCACACTGCTGGTATTTTCAGTCAAATTTTGTGACTTTTTGCTATTTTTGTTTGTTAAAATTTAGGATGTTAAAAAAATCTATATCCAGTTCACAACGTAGTCAATGTAAATTTAATCTTCACGTAAGGATGGTCTTGCTTCTTGAAGGTTCTTCCCTCACCCTCCTTCACCTTGGATTGGCATCCAAGTCTGAGCAAAGTTGAGACAACATTACTGAAGGCAGAGGTGGCCCGTCTGGACAGGCCGCTGCCGTGAGGCCATGTGCAGTGGGTGAGGCGTGCCTGGGGCTGGAGCCCGGAACGGGGAACAGGCGGGAGCCCCCCTACTTCTGAGTTTGAGGGGCCGGATTCCCACCCTCTCGGGCACAACTGCAGCTGCCCATTGGCGGCTGCAGACCTGGGCAACTCTGCCTCACGAGGACCTATGAAGCTCACCTGTCCCTATAGGATCAGAAGCGCCTGAGTCCACTACCTGGTCTCTCCCAGCTCTCAATACCCCTTCGATTTTGAAGCACAGTTGAGGCCAAGCCCAGGTGCTGTCACAACCCAGCCGGCTGTGTGTGCACTTGCAGAAGTGCTAACACACCATTCCCCTGCCTCATTGGCCCTCTCCAGACATTGATTGGTTGTCAAAGAGTGGGGGAGGGCCATGGGGGCACTGAGGGCAGCTCCATGTGGGCCTACAGGTGCCCCTTGGCACCAACAGCCAGAGAACTGTGGGCATTGTGGATGGCAGTTTGATGGTGGCAGGACACGGATAGGCTCCTGGGTGGAAAGGGGTGGGTCCAGGTAAAGCTCCACCTTCAAGCCAGAGATTACCTGAATCCGGGGGACCAGGCTGACAGTTCCAGGGACCAGAGAGAACTTACAGTGTTTTATCTGGGCCCACCATGGCTGCCCAGGGACCAATCAGCAGGCACTTTTTCCTCTCTGAAGCTGATGATAGCCCCAAACTCTTCTAGACTTGGGTAGACAATTGGACGACCTGTCTGTGAATATGAGCTTCCCACTTCAGGTCTTCTGTTCACTGAGGACTGCATAGACGATGGAATAACCTGTCTGAGATTAGGAGCAATGAACTCCAGGTCTTCTCTCTGATGAGGGCTGCACAGATGTGGGGACAACCTGCCTGTGGATAGTAGCTACCCATCTTGGATCTCTTGAGAATTGTTTGAATAGGAGCTACCCACTTTGGGTCTCCTGAGAACTGTTCTGCCTCTCAATGAAGCTCCTCTTCACCTTGCTCACCCTCCAGTTGTCTGCTTACCTCATTCTTCCTGGACATGGGACAAGAGCTCAAGACCCAGTGAACAGCAGGACTAAAAGAGCTATAACACAAACAAGGCTGAAACAGTCCCCCACCATACACACTTGCCACATTGTGGGTGACAAGGAGAGAAGAGCTGTGGCTCTTTGGGGAGCCCAGATCTAGGAGCTCCCTAAGCCAGGGCTATGATACCCTTTTTGGGGTTCTGCAGTTCCTGACATCTCCAAGCTTCTGGGTGTTACCGCTTCCCCTTGTCCAGGTGCATGTGCCCACAGTCCATGTGCAATATACCTGGTGTAGCTGCTACCTGGCATGGAGCTGAAACCTGTCACGGTGCCTAGAATTGCCTTTACCACCTTAGCAGCCAGCATGCCTGGCTGTGCACAGTGGCTGGACCCCTTACTCACTCGCCCACACACCCTTTGCCACTCTGCACCTGAACTCAAGCAGAAGGTACTGCCAGCCACAGAGGTTTCCCTCTGGCAAATCAACACTCTAAGGATTCTGTGACATTGCAACATAAGGTAATTGTCAGTGTGTTTTGATCCCTATTTTCTCTCTGCTGATTGCCATCATTGATTTATCTTGTTGCATTCTGTTTTACAAAAGAACTCCAAATATTTCCTTAAAAAGTCTGTACATAGTCTGATATAGATTATGTTTGGCAGAAATCTCTCTGTGTTGAGGATACCCGTGGGAGACTTAGCTATACCTTCTTTTTGAGACTGTCAGGCAGAATCATGCTGTCATTCTTTTGATGGCTCTGTTTCTTTGTCTTATGTTAAGATAGTCTCTGGCAAGCAGACAGACCTACTCTCATGTAACTTCTGTGCTTTCATTGCCCAGAGAAATTGTTACTATCCTGTTTCACATTATTTGAAGACATACATAAGACAATTAGGGGAAAAGTGGTGACTGCAATCCTTCCTCTTTCACATGGCCACAACCTCTCCCATTTCTCTCCTGTTACAGTGTCTCCTCTTTCCCTTCATCTTATAGAGTGTTTCCCCTTCATTCATAGAGACTGCCTATCACTGAATTCTACTCAGGAAAGGAAAAGTAGCAGATCCTTCTTTTTCCTTAGATATAAAATCATTTAGTAGGAAATCCTCTCATTCCCTATCCAGCACTCTATCTTGGCTAAATAATGAAACTTTTATGTGTTGTGAATTCCCACTTTACATTTCATACTAATGTGTTCCAAAAAAGGGATAATAACGTGTCCTGGTTCAATTAATATTTAGTGAAAGTAACTACTGACTTTGAATAATAATCTATAATCTAGTAGTGAGATAAAATGACAGCCTGAGTTCCCCTGCATATTGTTGAGAATTATAGATTTATCAGGATATCATTTCCTATTACCATAACTTCCTCTCCTTCCACCCATTGGTATTCTGATTGGATTCCCTTATCCTGTCTTCTTACACAATGACATGAAATAATCAAGGGATGTCCCACTCTTTGAGGTATAGTACCCAACTCCAGCTTGCATCAGCTGAGACTTAAATGTAACAATCTGGAAATATCATGGATATGGTGCAGGGTTGCTAATGGTTAACCACCATTAGTAGTTTTATCTGGCAGGTGTTTGTTTTCACAGAAGCTGAGTTTTATTTAGTCTTGACTCATTGAGCCTGAAATACTTAGAGACACTTTAGGGAACTTAGCTCCCTGCTGTTCAAATGGCAGGGCTCTGTAAGTGAGTTCCTTAGGTAGATGCCAGCACATGCTGCTTTAGATTTCATGATTACATTTTAAAATCTACCAAAAAAAATTATAGGACTAGGTTTTAAAATGAAAAGGAGTATTAGTGGTTGCCCCAAGGACCTTATAATTGATGGAGATTTATCATAAAGATATTTAGGATTCTTAACCCTTCCATGTTTTTGTTCTTCATGTTTCAATATTTTGTTAATATCACCACATCTGCATACATTAGAACATACTGGTTCATTCAGAATTAACAAAAACAATTCAATATCATAAAAGAATTAATATTTTAATAGCTGATGGTAACAAATGTCACCTTCTTGACAATATCTAAATCAATATGCAAGTTTCAGCATTGCCTAAATTTAAAAAGAAAAAAAATGCTAGATATATAATAAAAATTTACAGCAAATATAAATATTTATGCAACTTTATGCCATGGAATATAAAAATTCAATTAGAAACATGTCCTCAATGAAAATCAGGAAAAAATTCCCCTCAAAAGTTTATATTTTAAAATATACATCATTTTGCCTCACTGAAATGGGAAGTAGAATAAGATGTTTACATAGATAAATAAGCAAAATTATTTGAATCACATGTATTTCTTAAAACTTTTTTAGTCACCATTATTGTGGTATAATTGACATTTAATGAACTGCAAATGTTTAAATTGTACAATTTGACATTATGGCAAATATATACACCATTAAACTATTACCAAAATGCATATACTCAATGTGTGTATTACTACATGTTTTTCCTCATGTCCTATGCAATTATTCCTTCTCTGCCACAGCTCTCCCTCTCACCAAATGTCCAGGAAACCACAGATCTTCCTATGGCTATTCAACAGTTTGCATTTCCTAGAATTTCATACAAATGAGATGATAGGGTATGTACCTTTCTCAGGATTTTATCATTCAGCATAATTAGATTTCACATAACCAACATCAGTATTTGACTTCCTCCACTCCAAAAATTAACATAAACTGTCTTTTAATTATTAGTCATTCAAGTAGTTGTACAGTAGTATCACATTGCAGTTTTAATATGCATTTACCTAATGACTAACAATGTTGATCCTCTTTTCAAGTGCTTACTTGGCATCTGAATATCATCTTTGGTAAAATATATGTTTTAATCATTGAACAATTTGATTAACTGAATCATGTTCTTTTTATTGAGTGGCTGTTTTTTATATACCCCACTTCCACTTATGTCTATTATTAGACACTTGATTAACATTTTACTAAAAAAGTTAAACTTTTTTTCTTATCTTAATGAAGTTCATTTTCATAATGTGTTAATTTTCTAGTCTAATTCAAGGTCACAAAGGTTTCTCCTATGTTCTTTCAAAAGTTTAGAACTCTAGATTTTATTAAGGTATGTGTTCCTGTTTGAATTAATTTTTTTTTTTTTTTTGAGACGGAGTCTCACTCTGTGGCCCAGGCTGGAGTGCAGTGGCCGGATCTCAGCTCACTGCAAGCTCCGCCTCCCGGGTTTACGCAATTCTCCTGACTCAGCCTCCCGAGTAGCTGGGACTACAGGTGCCCGCCACCTCCCCTGGCTAGTTTTTTGTATTTTTTAGTAGAGACGGGGTTTCACCGTGTTAGCCAGAGTGGTCTTGATCTCCTGACCTCGTGATCCGCTCGTCTCGGCCTCCCAAAGTGCTGGGATTACAGGCTTGAGCCACCGCGCCCGGCCTTAAATATTTTTCTATAGAGTCATTTGAGCTCCTTATATATTGTTTATTAATTCTTTGTCATATGAGTAGTTTGCAAATATTTTCTCCCATTTTCCGAGTTGTCTCTTCACTTTGTTGATTGTATCTTGTGCTATGCCGAAGTTTTTTGACTTAATGTGATCTCATTTACCCATTTTTGCTTTGGATGCCTGTGCTGTGGGGTATTGCTCAAGCAATTATAGCCCAGATCAATGTCTTGGAGATTTTCCCTGATGTTTTCTTACAGTAGTTTCATAGTTTGAAGTCTTATATTTAAGTATTTAATACATTTTTATTTGACTTTTATATATGGCAAGAGATAGGGGTTTAATTTCATTTTTCTGCATATGGATTTCCGGTTTTTCTAGCACCATTTATTGAAGAAAAGACAATCATTTCCCCAGTGTATGTTCTTGACACCTTTGTTGAAAATGAATTCACTGTAGGTGTGTGGATTTGTTTCTGGGTTCTCTATTCTGTTCCACTGGTCTGTGTCTGTATTTATTCCAGTGCCATGCTGTTTGGTTACTATAACTCTGCAGTGTAATTTGAAGTTATGTAATGAGATTTTTCTAAAGAAAAATTATAAATAATAATAAAAAGAGAGGCAATCAACAGTAATAGAGAACTATCAGAAAAAAACTGAATCAAATAATTAGAAGTATTGAGAGATAAAATAAAGTATAGAGAGCTCATATTTTATACTGCAATAAAAGTTAATACATATGATGAATTTAATATTCAATACAAAATATATAGAAGGATATAACTAATGGAAGGAAAAATAAAGACATGATTATATAAAAGATAAATTTAAAATCTGAAAATGAAAGCTACATATTAACAAATAAGAGACTATGTACTAATAGTTTAAAAGTGCATACAAATAAAGAACACTAAAATAGTTTTAGTAAAAATAAAGATGTAAAAACAACTACAATTAAATAAGTCAAAGTAAAAAGGAAATTATTTAAATTGAATAGCTTTGGCATTAGAGTCAATAAGAGTGAGTAAAAATTCAGAATTTTAAGTCTTCAAGCAATAGACTTAATTTTCTAAGCCTTGAATTCTCACATGTAAAACAGAATAATTTTTCACTTTTTAATGTAGAGATTGTTAGGAGTAAGATAATGCACTTCATGAATGTAACATGGATCTTAGCACATAGTAAATTGTCAACAAAGGATTGTTATTTTTTTTTTTTTTTTTTTTTTTTGAGGCGGAGTCTCGCTCTGTCGCCCGGACTGGAGTGCAGTGGCCGGATCTCAGCTCACTGCAAGCTCCGTCTCCCAGGTTTACGCCATTCTCCTGCCTCAGCCTCCCGAGTAGCTGGGACTACAGGCGCCCGCCACCTCGCCCGGCTAGTTTTTATACTTTTAGTAGAGACGGGGTTTCACCGTGTTAGCCAGGATGGTCTCGATCTCCTGACCTCGTGATCCGCCCGTCTCGGCCTCCCAAAGTGCTGGGATTACAGGCTTGAGCCACCGCGCCCGGCCAGGATTGTTATTTTTATAGTAGAACAAGGTATTCTAGAAAATGAGCCCTGGAGAGTGAGAAGTGGATTGTAAATAACGGCAATAATTTGGCATCAATAAATTGTTGAAATATGTTAAAATGTTAAATCATAGAAGTTTTTGTATAAATGTATGCAAGTATAGGTATATATAATTTAAAATGGAAAATACAAGTTAAATATTAGCAATCAGAAACTAGACCGACTGGAACCCTAAAAGTGTGTAACATAAAACACATTAAATGGTACTTGTATCTTATCCTCTATGACAAAGGGAGCCACCTCATCAACTAACAAGAGGTGATCTAACAGTAACGCTCAGCTTTAGCTCTCCTCCCCAGCCCATTAATAGAAAGTATTATTTATGCTCCCAATTACCTTCTCCCAACAGTCATAGTCACCTTCCTCTTGAGTTCACTCTTGTGTCCTGTTGCTTGAGTAGTCCTTTATTTCTTGCCTTTAAATATCTGCATATTTTTAGCCATTACAGTCCATTTCCTGGGAGGACTATCATTGCATTCTACAATCCTCTAGTGGTTCATAGCACTATCACTATCTGCAAGTTAAAATTGCCTAGACAGCTGTAATGAATCAAAAAAATAAAATAAAATAAAATAAAAAATAAGCAAACAAGCAAAACAAATGAAATAAGTCACAGATTGGTAGACTACACCACAGGTCAATTAAATCAGAAATTCAGTGAATTGGTTTCAGGAAATATGTTCTATAACTCCTCAGGTAATTTTCAGCCTACATTGAGAACAACCAGCATCATCTATAAAACACTCTTGATGGATATCTTATTTTAACATTTGATTTTCCCTAGGGAAATTATTTCTCTTTCCATTTGGTCTTTGTTGTCAGAGTTTCTTTATCCAAATTTTGTACATAGTTTCGATTTTTTTAGATTATGAAAGAAAATATTGCACTGCTCAATGTAATCTTCAAAAAGCCCAGCAGAGCAGGTCTAATCTAATATATATGGTGTTTCTTTCTGAAATAGCAGAGTGCAACCTATCAAAAAGTATCTCCACAATACTCTTTTTTGTTTATTTTTGCATTCCTTTGCTGATACTTGTATAACCTTTGGTACCTGATTTCAACTAACAATTTTACTCAAATCTCTCGCCATTTAATATATGAATGAAAAATATTTCAGTGATCCAAGTAGATGCTTCGAAAAATGTATTGGGAGGAGGGAAGGACCAATTTACAATGAGCACTGATGTGAATCATAGGAAATACAGCAAAACAATTATTTGCTGATCTACTCTACCATTATGAATGCATTATTTGTGCATGTATATGTATATATGGACCTTTGAATTAAATGTGACACTACATTTCTAACCACAGTTCTAGAAAATCAGAAGCAATTATTTAATTAGATGCCAACAATTTTTAGAAACTTAACATTTTCTGCAAGCATAACTTCTCAAAGTCAAAAATATAGAGCACCTTAGTTTTAAGTTGTGGTAAAATAATCTGGGCACCACTCTAGAATTTACCTTCCACATTTGGCATTCTAATTTTGCCTCATAGCCCTGCCTACAAGCATGATTTGAAAGTCCCTGTCTTTGTGTGCTGGTCCTTAGTCTTGACTTTATATTAAATCACTTGGGGTGCCTTAAAACAAATACTATGACACTATTATAGATTAATTAAATAAGAAAATGGGAAATGTTGGAATCAGAGCATGATCATTTAGTGCTTTTTCCTTGCCTTTGTGCTTTTTTTTGTTTTAAAAGTAAATTTACTTCTATTATTAAGCTGTTCAACTAGGACAATGTTATATGAAATGGTTAAATTAAACAAAGTAAGAATTCTAGGATATTCCTTTTTTATAAAAGCAAATCACACAAGAGCTTGCCCAAGTTATTGGGAGTATCTACACGCTGGAAGAGATAACCACAATATTTTCTTAATGGGGGTATAGGAATACAAATAAATTTCCATATTTACTGTCCTGGTAACATGGATACAGAAAGCTGGAATCATCCTCTCCAGAAGATTGATGAGAAAAGTAGAAGCAATTATGAAGAAAAGGTCAGTAACACTGAGCAACTCTCAACAGTACTGCTAGAAAAGCCAACTTGATTTAATTCTCATAACTATTGAAAAGGTTGGCAGTGAGAATAGGATTACCATAGGTATGCAGTAGATTTCTTCAAAAGATTAAAGGATAACTGTTGTTGCTTTAACTGTGCTTCACTGACAAGTAATATTTAAAATACTTCAAGTTGACCTTAAATGGAAGAACAAAGCTGAAATGCCAACCCACTAATCCATTCATGTGTTCTATGTTCCTATTTATAAGAGGAAATCTTTAGAAAAATTATTTCAAAGTCAATAAAGAAGCTATTTCAGAAACAAAATATTTAGAGTAATATTTATTGGGTGTGTATATAATTTATTTAAACTTATACATTATTATTTCAATTTTACAACTTTATTGTGCAAATACTGCTTTAAATTGCATATTTAAATATTTCTATTGAATTGTATGTCAGCATTTTAGGACAAGATTACGAGTAGCTAATGAAACTTATTAAGTTCAGAACTGTGGTTCATAGGCTGACCTCACTGATGATAGCTTTACAAAGGACACTTTTCTATGAATGTAATCTATATTTACTGTTATAAATATTGGGTCACAGACAAAAATAGGATGAATGTAAATTCCAGGAAAAACTTATTAATTACAAACAAGTTATTTATTGGTTAGTAGCAACAGAATCTATCTACTATCTATCTATCTATCTATCTATCTATCTATCTATCTATGTATCTATCTATCTATCTGTCTATCTATTATCCGTCTCTATATTCTCCCAGGAGATAATGACTGAAATGTCATTTTACTCCAGAAATATATCTTATTTTCCACATTGTATAGCTTAATTATAATATATGTAATGAAAATGACAAAAACTCTAAAAGTATATAGCTAAATATATATATATTTAAAAAACTAAATAAGCCCATCTAAACAGCATCCAAATCAATGACATCACACCACTTTTAACCCAGAATTTCTGATTATGCCTTCTTTTAATTATCTCTTGCCTTCCACCCCATAATTCTCAGGAGTATCCATTTTACTATCTTTTAAAAGGACTGGATGTTTTGTCTGATTTTTGCATGCTATAGAAATTCATATGGAACCAAAAAGAGCCCACATAGCCAAAGCAATCCTAAGCAAAAAGCACAAAGCCAAAAGCATAACACTAGCTGATTTTAAACTACACTTTAAGGCCATAGTAGCCAAAACAGTATGAAACTTGTAAAAAACAGATACATAGATACATCTAACAGAATAGAGAGCCCATAAAGTGATACACCTCCAACCAACTGATCTTTGATAAAGCTGATGATAACAAGCAATGGGTAAAGGATTCCCTATTCAACAAATTGAACTGGGATAACTAGTTAGCCATATGCAGAAGAATAAAACTGGACCCCTTCCTTTCTCCATATACAAAAAGTAACTCAGAATGGATTTAAATGTAAGATCTCACATTACAAAATTACTAGAAGTAAATCTAGGAAATATCTTTCTTGATATCAGCTATGGCAAATAATTTTTGGCTACATCCTCAAAAGTAATTGCAACAAAAACAAAAATTGACAAATTGACTGATTAGACTAAAGAGCTCCTGCACAGCAAAATAAACTACCTAGTAAACAGACAATCTACAGAATGAGAGAAAATATTTGTAAGTCATGCTTCTTATATGGTTCGGCTGTTTCCCTATCTAAAATCTCATTTTAAATTAGTCCCCACAATTCCCACATGTCACAGGTGGGACCACAGATGAAGGTAACTCAATCATGGGGATCATTCCCCAATGCCGTTCTCATGATAACTAGTGAGTCACGAGATCTGACGGTTTTCTAAGCATCTGGCATTTCCCCTGTTTGCCCTTCTCCTTCTTGCTGACCTGTAAATAAGGGACCTTTTCCCCCTTTGCCTTCTGCCATCATCATAAGTTCCTTAAGGCTTTCCTCGCTATGCATAACTGTGAGTCAATTAAAACTCTTTCCTGTATACATTTCCCAATCTTGTGTATTTCCTTTTAGCAATGTGAGAAATAACTAATACAGCATCTAACAAAGGTCCGATGTCCAGAATTATTTAACAATTCATTTCATTATTATTTAATAAGTAATGAATTAATTCAATAAGCAAAATACAATTCCAATGAAAATCAGCGAAGTACATGAACAGACACTTTTCAAAAGAAGTCATACAACCAGGTGCGGTGGCTCACACCTGTAATCCTAGCACTTTGAGAGGCCAAGGTGGGCAGATCACGAGGTCAAGAGATCGAGACCATCCTAGCCAACATAGTGAAACCCTGCCTCTTCTAAAAATACAAAAATTAACTGGGTGTGGTGGTGCACACCTGTAGTACCAGCTACTCAGGAGGCTGAGACGGGAGAATCACTTAAACCTGGGAGGCAGAGATTGCAGTGAGCTGAGATCGTACCACTGCACTGCAGCCTGGCAACAGAGTGAGACTCCATCTCAAAAAAAAAAAAAGAGAAATAAATGAATAAATAAATAAATACAAGTGCAATAAAAAAGAAAAAAGTTTTATAATCATTAACCATCAAAGACATCCAAACCACAATGAGATATCATCTCACACCAGTAAGAATGTCAGTTATTAAAAACTCAAAAACAAACAGATGCTGGCAAAAGTATGGAGAAAAGAGAATGCTTATACACTATCGGTTAGAATGTAAATTAGTTCCACCAGTATGGAAAGCAGTTTGGAGATTTCTCAATGAACTTAAAACATAGCTACCTTTCAACTTGGAAATACCATTCTTGGGCATATACCCAAATAAAAATTAATATTTCTCCTAAAAAGACACATGCACCTGTATGTTCATTACAGTGCTATTCACAATAGGAAAGACAACTTAGGTGCCCATCAATAGTGAATTGGATTTAAAAAATGTAGTTCCTGCATGCCATGGAATAATACACAGCCATACAAAGAATGAAATCATGTCCTTTGTGGCAACATGGATGTAGCTGGAGGCCATTGTACTAAGCAAATTAATGAAGGAACAGAAAAACAACTACTACATATTCTTACTTACATACACAAGTACATATGGACATAAAAATTAGATCAATAGACTGTGAGGGGGGAAGGAAATCAGAGAGGAATGGGGTGGAAAACTACCTATTGGGTACTATGCTCACTGCTTGGGTGATGAGATCAGCCATATCCCAAACCTCAGCATCACACAATATATCCTTGTAACAAACTTGTGCATGTATCCCTGAATCTAGAATAAATATTGAAATTATAAAAAACATAATGTTGCATATCATAAATATATAGTCATTTTTCAATTACAAATAAATTTTAAAAAGGAAGAAAAATCATATGGTATCATATGTTTATTCTGTGTCTTTTCTTGCTCTGCATTAAGTTTGTGAGGTTCATCTTAATTTTTGCTGTAATTGCAGGTTTTCCATTCTCATTGCTCTGTAGTATTCCATTGTATGAATTATCACAATGTATTTATTAATTTTGCTGTAGATGGATATTGCATCTTTTAAAAAAATTAATCCAATTAAATAAAATCAGCATTAATAACACTCAGTATTACATTAAATCAGTGTTTACATATTTGAGTTACTGGTGATTGCAAACTACCAAAGAAAGGCTATTGAGAACAGCATCCCTGTAAGGCTTCTAATGTAGAAACCATATTACAAGTAAAGAATAAAATATAGCATAGATTAATCAAAAGTGTTGAGGAAACATATTCATTATGTGTATATATGTCTATATTACAACAGCAGTTGAGCAGGACAAAATGCATGTTTTTATGAACCAGAACGTGCTGACATCATCTCAGATAAAGAAAGAAACTCACTGCAATATAAGAATAGACTGAAGTAAGAATCTGCTGTGAAGAAATAAGATAAGTTTCTCATTGAATTGAAAGGATATTTGGGTTGATAGAATGACAAATTGTGAACCAAGGGCCAAATATGGTACTTTTGGGTGTTCACTATATATTAAAGGGCATGAAGCAGGTTCAGCATTTTGATAGTAAGTCAAAGTTGGGAACTACACATTGGAAAAGTGGAGGAAGTATAAGTTAGTGTTAAGCAGGTGGAGGTATTTGTGACCATTTGTGAAACTGAGACAAGAGTGGAAAAGGTAGTAAGAAAATTCAAAATATAATAACTAGAATTAGAATTTAGCAGAATATTCAAAAAGAGTGTTGAAGAAAAGGATAATATCAAGCCCAATTTAAGGGTCAAAATTAGATACAAAGAAACAAACATGGGGTAGAGTTCATAAGATAGTAAGAAGTGGTGACATAATAGTTTAACTAAAAGTATGACACTTCATTCCAGAATATAGTATTTCTGTTCACTATTTTATATTTAAAATGCCTTCCTGGAGTGAGGAGACAAGATAAAGGGATTTTGACTCTTACCATATTTGACCCATCAAATCTGAACAAGGGAAATAATTTTGACAGAAGGCTGAAATTTTGGTAAATTTGATTTTAAGTCTACTTGTGCTCATTTTTTTAAGGTAGTATATTTTCCCTAAGAATGAGGAAATGCTTATTTAAATGGACTACTTTCATGATGTTCCCTAAACCCAAAGTAAGTGATATATTTTCTTCCCTACTGCGCTATACTGTCTTCCCTTCTTCTCCAGTATATTGGAGAGAAAATATTGGGAAGAAACAATAACACTGATTTAACTGATGCTGTACTTCACTCTTGGTTATGGTGACTAGCTACTCTGATGAATTCTGTTTTTTAACATTTCTGAATGATTCTAATACATACCTATGTAGAATAAAAATACATAAATAACATCTAAAAATGTGCATTTTACCCCTCTGGCATTGTAGTGTCATTAAACTTTCTATCATCTCTCTTATACACAGATATAACTAAATTTGCTTAATTTTAGGAACAATCTAAGTCCTTGCCTAAATTTCCTCGGATAGCCGTATTTACCAGAAGTCTGGAATATAGCTAAGTATTTTTTTTTTTTTTTTTTTACTTACATTTTCTTCATTAGGAAAAGTGATAGCTTTTTTTCTGTCCTCTTTATCAATTACCATTTTCTTTAATTTCTCTAATTTTGAAATCATTTTCTTTTACATTAGTTGTGACGATATTATTTTCATTCTTATTTTGTTTTCGGTCTTTGTAAACTCGCTGCTTAAAATCTTATTTCATTATGTTATTACCTTGTCTTGGTGCTCTTACTTTATAGAATCATTATGTTTATTATGTTCTTTAAAGCACGAAATGGATGTTTTCCCCTTAATTTGTTTCCTTTAATTTCTTATCAGATTCTTAAACTCTAACTTCTACTATTATTTTTATTGCAATATATTTTCCTATTTGACATTATTTGCTATCGTTAATATTGTTGTTGCTGTTTACATTTAATTTGAGTGGCTCTGTTCAAATCTTCTATTGGCTTTAATCAAATGTGAGTACATTCCTGTCTCCCATCGCACCATATCTGACCATTATACTTGTTCTTTTTTGAGGGAGATTTTGAAATCTGTGGTTTGAATTCCCTCTCATTTTAGTAGCCTAGGATAACTAGTCAGGGGGTACAAAGAGACTTCTGATGCATCTATGTCCAATATTTTTCTTGAAATCTGAACTGTTCTGTTATTTCTTCAAAAACTTTTTAAATCACCTGTATCAGCATACATCCTGAGAGTGAGTGGTGTATTCTATTCTGGGGACACCAGGTTTCAGATAATTTGTTTTTGACATTGACAAATTTTGTTTTTCCTTCCTCTGCTAAATCCTGCAATAGAGGGTGATCATAAATTGAGTTGTTATCCTCAGGAGTTTTACATTATATTTTTCCCATGTTGGCTACTCACTCCCTCACTCAATCTTCTTATTTCTGTATTAAGAGTAATTATGAACATATTAGAGATTTTTCCTGCTCATCTACATTCCCTTTTAACCTTCCATAGAAAATGTCTGCCAGTCTAGGAGTCATTTCATTCAATGTAAAGCCACCAGAAATATTAGCTACTGGACATACTCTTGCTGTGTCACACTCATAGTCTTTGGGAAAAAAAAAAAGTCCTTAAAATTGCATAATCTATTTATAAATATGTCAAAAGTCAATTTTTTTTTCATTTATCAAAATGACTACACATTCACTACCCTTTTAAAACTTAAAACCCTTAATTCCCACCTCTTAGAAGATGGTCCTGCCTCGTATTTCAAAGAAAATAACGACAGCTATCAGGAGAGAACACCTTTAACTTCTTTGCAACTAAGTTACTAGCATGTACAACATGCTTTCCTCCTGTATTCTTTATACCAATAGAAGGGCTGTTTCTTTGATTAGGGTCTCTTTTTTCACCTACACCCTGGAGTTCATGCCTTTTTAACCCTTCAAGGAACTTGAATCCAGATGTATCTTTCTCTTTTGTATCTTCATCTCATCCTCTAGTTTTAATAATTTTATTGAATCAGTATGAAAATACTTCAATAATTAATTCACCTTTAAGTGCATAATCCTCTCTTTTATTACTCCTGCCAGAGAGCCACTATATCTCCATGTGTAGAGTGAAAGTTTCTGAAACAGATGTCTAAACTTTTAACTTTTATTAAATACTGTCTCTCTTAATCCCATAAACCACTAAGCCGTTTAAATGCTATGTCATAAATACTTCTAAATTCAATCTAATTTTGCCATTTTCACTGAAAATATATTCATCTGGGCTACAACTTTTTTTTAAAGAAAATTACTGTAGTTGAACCTTTAAGCTAACTCACTTTCAAACTACAGCCATATCACTTAAGAATAGGGAGACATGCTATATAATTGAGGTTTGTGTAAGTAAAACACATCATTAGGAAACTTAATCATGCTTCAAGCATCATAGAGTATACCTACACAAACCTAGATGATATAGCCTACTACATTCTTAGGTTTTATGTATAGCCTACTATGCATGGGCTATAAACATGTATACTATGTACTGAATAGCACAGGCAATATGGCAGTTATTTACTATTGTATATCTAAACGTATCTAAACATAGAAAAATACAGTAAAAACATGTTATAAAGAATAAAAATGGTACACCTTTATAGGGCACTTACCATGAATGGAGGTTTCAGCACTAAAGGTTGCTCTGGCTGACTCAGTGAGTGAGTGGAGAGTGAATGTGAGGACCTAGAACACTACTGTACATTACTGTAGACCTTATAAATGCTGTACGCCTGTGCTACACTAAATTTATTATAAAAATTAAAAATTGCACTATTATGATGTCTACAACACAACTAGGCAATAGAAATCTTTCATCTTCATTGTAGTTTGATATAGGCCACTGTATTATATGCAGTCTTTTGTCACCAAAACGTCTAGGTGGCACATGACTATAATCAAAGCAAATCAGATTGGACTTCCAGTAATGCAGATATGTTAGCATGTCCACTTTTAATGATTCATTCACTTCCTCTTTTCCTTAAAATGGAATTCAACCCTTAAACACGATAAGCAAGGTTCTACAAAATCTGTTTTGTAGACTTATCTAGCTTTAGCTTCTTGTCCTTTACCATATGCTCACTATGAATTAGTTACAATAAATATTTCCAGTGCTTCCTAAATACAATGCATCTTATTGCCATTATGACACACTCTTCCCTTTTCTCTTCTAGAACAGAAGTGCCTACTGGTAGTTACCACTCCTCTTTTGTACATGTAAGTTAAAAATTACATCCAAAGGGAATTTTATTTGACTATTAAAATAAACTTTTTGTTCTGTTTTTAATGATGTCTATGTTTTCTCTCTAATAGCTTTAATTATACTTTATTATTATGACTTTTATAATGCATATTTTTGTAAACTATAAATGGTTTGAAGGTAAAAAATCATACTGTCTTTTTTTTTCAGTATATCCCTACAGCTACTACAGTCGCTGAATCCTAATATATGTTTCTTTTCTAATGAAAGAGAGAAGAAAGTGGGTATGAGTCTAAACAGGATGTTGACTACATTTTCAGAGATTATGATGAGTGCTGGAGAATGAATTAGCTTCCACTGAGAGTGTTTGAAAAGAAATTTTATCTTAAACAAAAGGAACATTTAGAGATAAAATTATTAAAAGTTGCAGGGAATTCCAAAGAATGAAGCAGAGATATAAAGAGTAGAGTAAAGAAGATCAGGAGAAAAGAAAATGGAATAATGGCTCAGAGTTGAAGAAATAGTGAATAGGAGCAACTGTACAGTATTAGGAATACTGTATTCTAGGAGTTCTCTGTTTCACTTTTCTATTTTCAGATACACACACATACACAGACACATACACACACACAAACACACACACACACACAATGGTATAGAAAATTCTTAGGTTAGCTGAAATATCCTGATCCCTTCCCCACAGTCTAAATCATTTACTTGGATTAATATTTCTTTCGGTTTTTCTAGGATATCTGGCTAGCTTACTTGAATTCTGATACTTGTAATTTGTAGTTTAATGAGCTAACATTTTTTACATTACATTTGAATTTTAATAATTAACAATATTTATTGCAATAATAAAGTGAATGTAAATTTTTCTGAAAGTCTACAAATTAAAAATATTAAAAGTAGAATTTTTTCCTGTCATTTCTTGAATCACATCGCAGGCGGCAGTCGTTCTTGCATACATACAAAATTGACCTTGGAGAGAAGGAACATAAACAAAATTAACTGGCTGTTCAAGAAGGCACTTTTCTTGAACCTTCATAGTTTCTAAAGGCTAGTATTTAAAAAGTGTCTGCTAATTTTCTCTGGTCATTTCACTAAGCCAGGTCCACATTGTAACATAGCATAATCGCAAATTCAATGCAATGTTTAATTATCTTCTTTCTTGAATGGAAAAGTAGGACAGGTGAGTAGTGAATTTTCTGAAGGCAGATAGTTGATTGTGCTTTAAGCTCAAATAGTATGCTGTTGTATTCAATTAGTTCCCAAAACTCCAGATGAGACTGAAGGGAGTAATGGGATGGGAAGCAGGGTAGAGCTTCCTTCCACAGTTGTGACCTCCTGAGCACAGAGGGAAAATTGAACTGACTCATGCTTAGAACTAGATGATGAATACCTGAGAGGAAATCCTCTGAGTGGTGTTTATTTTCCACTCTTTATGCTGATCTTAAAAATGTTCCAGTTCATATGCTCCATGGGATGTTCACAGGTGCTGAAATTACTGCAATTGGCAGTCTATATTATTCTTGGCAAATAAAGCTCAACAAACTATGGAGAATATTAGTCAGTCAATATTAGCATATTAATGCAATCAGACTGACTCTAGAGGGAATCTGAAAGAGAAAAATAAAATGATTGTATTTTACATGACCTTTCCTTTAAAAAAACATAAGGAAATACTTGTGAGAACGTCTATGAACAATTTCTAAGATTTATATCCATTCACAATCACAGAGAGAAGATTTTTATCCTTTCTCTGAACTATTCAAGGTTTTAAAAGCTTTATGTACTCTTTCATATAAGTATATATGTATGTATGTATGTACGTATAGGGGCAGTTACTCAAGTGTGTGTAAGACACTGGCTAAAATTTTGACCTGAATTTTCTAGAAAAGTACCCTATCTTTTAGTTAACTTATCTAGTTAATCAATTTTTCAAATTAGTTTTTATTTCAATGAGTATGCACACATTATACTTATCTCTGTAACTATGAATGCAGGTATAAATATATATCTATCACCTATCTATACACATAGAGAACATCATGAAATTCTAGTTTCTGATAGCTTTTGTTAACATTTTTATGTTTAAACTTTTAGTATTTAAAATGTTTCTGTCTTTCAAATGTGAAAAAGTGTCTCAGAGCTCCTTAGGAGCTTTTAAAAACATCTCCTGATTTTATAATTTTAACAATTCTTTAGAACTTAGTTTCAAATACAGTCTATAATTATACCTACAATTTATTTAATCAAACACTTTTTATTATAAATTTTTATCATTTTTAGATTCCTCAGAATTATAAACCTGGCAATTATAGGTATGTTCTTAAATAAATCTGAGGAAAGGTTGTCAATTATTTTCCTAGAAAATGTACTGAAAAGTGTTTATCATATTATACTAGATTGCCCTCTCAAACTGTAACTTCTTTTTGTGCACCCAGCAGCACTGTGCAATATTGCTAATTCTTTCCAGAAACTAGAAATTATAAAAAACATACACACACACACAAAGAAACAAATATTGCTGCATTATCGAAATTTTATCTTTCAGTAAAATAGCTCTTTAAATTTGCATAGCTTTGCATGCTAGTGATATGAAGTATTTTGTCATTATTAATTGCTACAAAATTATTTTTATTTGTATTTTTAATTTGTGTGAAGTACTTAAATATGTTTACTATCTTCTTTCTGATTTTCAGACGTTCATTCCCAATTCACTGTTTGTCTCTGACTTCTGAAAAAAAAATTCTAAATATTTCTACTTTTATGTAAATAAATATATTGTCTTTTCTCCTTCTTTTGTGACTTTTAGAAAGTTTATTTCCAGAAGTTACATTTATAGTAAGTAAGTCACTAGTAAGTCCATTTATGTGTTTTCAAAATACTGATGTGTAAACAGTGATCACCATTGCTGCTAGCATAATCCCCTTTGCTGTATAAATTAAGATACTTATAGAAATGTCAGATAGTTTTCAGGAAGGGGAGCACACCACAACTGAATTAGCCAGCTGGCAGGGAAGGTTAATAGAACTCTTATGACAAATGTTATCACTGAAAAAAACAACAACAACAGAAAGTTATCAATGTTATTTAGACATGGCAACAGGATTCAAGATCCAAAAAGTTTGATGGTTCTAACTTATAGTGTGGGAACAACCACACTCATGTATTTTCTCTCATCTTACCTTGACAAAGGTATATACCCAGGTTAAAAAAATTATATAAGGAGGAATGAACTGAAAGCCTCAGACCTGTAGTTTAAGGTAGGATTAGAACCAGAAATCAAACTACTTTGTGTAGTAAGCAAGAATAAAGATTGTTCTCATTCCAATGTTAAAAGAGACAGTTAAAAGAACCAATAATTTGTTTAGACAATGACAGAAGTCTCAGTAGTCTTTGATAGGCTTGTTGATAATTCCAGCGATAGCAAATAAGAGTTCATTATTATTTTTAATATCAGAGACAGTCGCCTCAAAATTGTAGATTTACTTGCTCCCATATCCACTGAATATTTATTGGTGCAGGTAAGAGATATGATAAAGTTATTTCTAAAAATTGTTTGAGAAGTAGATTCTTTAAAAAAATACTTTGATTTTGTAGATTGAGAATCCAAGTAAACACTTAGCAGATAAAATCAATGCCATTCAAGTAATATGTATGTAAATAATACATTTATCCAGATTATTAAAAGCTCTAGTTTAGGGTAGGATTAGAACCAGGAAAAACTGTGTAATAAAAGTGATAAAGAATTTCTTAGGAAATAAATTTGTGTAAGTGGTCTAAAATGCTAAGGAGAAGAGATCAACTGAATCCAACAGTTTGTAAACAAGATGAAGTACAGACAGTCCCTAACTTACGAAGGTCCAACTTCCATTTTTTTTTATTACTTTAAGACGGTGTTCCTACAACCAGTTTCTCATTTTTAGTATAGTATTCAGTAAATTCCATAAGATATCCAACACTGTTATAAAATAGTCTCTGTGTGAGATGATTATGTATAACTGTATGCTAATGAAAATGAATGTTTAAGGTAGGCAAGAGTAAGCTATGTTGCCTCAGGAGGACAGGCACAATAAACGCATTATTGACTATGATAGATACAATTTATAATCGGCTTATTAAAATGTAACCCCCTTGTAAATCAAGGAGCATCTGTATGTTGTTGCAATAGACTGGATGCATCGGTGATGGTGAAAACACATGGAACGTAGATGCAGATGTCCATTGTATAATATAAAAGGAGAAAAGAAAAATGTTAAGGCTGAAGATACACGATAGCAAGTTGTTGAAAAAGTATCAAATATGATATTATCCATGAATGAATACAATTCTAGGCATGTGGTACTTAATAATAGAGGATAGCAAAACGAAGATACCCTCTAAGAAATTCTCTGTATTCCAAATATAATCTTCCTCACCCCTACTGTGGAGTAGTTGTTCAGTTTCTCCTTGTTATTCAGGATCACTGACCTCAGTCAGCACTGTAACTTCCTTTTTTGGCTGGTGATTCAGAGGCATAAGGAGCCCTGAGTAGACAGGCAGTACTCTTAAACTTCAGTTCAACAGAATCACTGTTGTATCTCCTGATGGAAGCATTCTTTACTTTGGAACTAAGATCTCTTGGTCAGTAGATCATAAAGGCACAGGAACAGAAAGCAAACATTTTTCTAGTGAGTCACCAGGGATAAGAGTGAGTGGTGCCAATTCCATTTGCACACTTTGATTCTTGAACCTGTGAATCCTTGCTATAGGAGAAACAACACCATGCATTGGATGCTGATTCTAAGCATATACAACCTTCTGGGGAGTCTTGCCCTTGCCCTGCAAGTTATTGCCAACTGATTGGCATTGTAACTAAATATTCAAAAGGTCAGCCTTTGCACTGTTATGTCAAGCCAGTTGTTTCAGAACAGTGGACTACATGGTAAGGCCAGTGAATGCCATGAGCATGGGCCCTTTGCCACACTTCGTTTGCCAGGTAGTGAGTTCCTTGTTGTGTGGAATACAGTGATGGTAGATGTGGCATTCTGTAAGTCCACAGATGGTAGCTTTTGGCAGAAGCATTGTGTGCAGAGAAGCCAAATCCATATGCAAAGTGTTTATTCCAGTAAGAACAAAATGCTGCCCTTTCCATGGTGAAAGAAATCATCTAGTCATGGTAATCACCCAAAGGAATGGTGTACCATCAGAATCTCGAATTTGACCTTTGCTGCTGGCAGATGATGCACTCAGCTGTGGTTATTTCCAGGTCAGCTCGTGGGTATGGAAGTCCACGTTGCTGGACCCCTGTGTAACATTTCTATCTGCCAACAGGCTACATTGTTCATGAACCCATTCTAGATGATAGGGTTGGTTGAGGAAGAAAGCTAAATTATATACACTGAATGAATGATGCAATTCAGTTTATTATTAACATCCTCTCTTGAGGAGGTCACCCTTTGAAAAACATTCACAAGGGACATAAATATCTTCATTTTCTTATTTTTGCCCATTCAGAGAGGTTTATCTGCACCTCTTCCCCATATGTCCTTGTTACCAGTTTTTTAGTAATGTTCTTCCAAATCACGAGACATCCAGCCAACCACTGGCCACATACAGTGAATTAGTATCTCATCATCTGCCTGGCCATTTCTGCTTCAAAGCAAAGCAAACGACCAGTGATACATATCAAATGAAAAAAAATGTCAAAAACTTGTAAGTCTTTACGAACAGAACTTTGAGTAACTAATTGATTCCATTCTCATATAAAGGCTTACTATACCACAACTAAAATCATTTTATACATAAATATTGATTAATAGTAAAAAGCATTTTTGTATATCTTCATACATATCAAGTGTGATTTATCAATCATTTTACATAAATCTTTTTTAACATTTCTATGAATAACATTATTCATTTTATAATTAAAAATATGAAATATAAACAACAACAACAACAACAACTAGTTCATCAATCTAATATCCCCCTTCATTTCTTGCCCCTTTCCCTTCTGGTTCATTGCTAAACTTTTTAAAGTATTTTACACACTCACTGCTTCTACTTTACCTTTTAGGCACTCTCAATCCCACAGAAATCTGTCCTATATTCACATGAAGTATCTCAAATTTTTCTAAACATGGACACCACTAACCTCTTGACATTAAATATTCACTGGAGAATGCTTCATTTATCTGACCTCTTAATACGATTCTATACTTTGTGAAAAAACTATTTTAAATAGTTTATTCCCTTATTTTCTATGAAAGCATAATTGCCTGATTTTCTTTTTACTTTTCAATTTTATTTAAGATTATTTGGTAAACTCTTCTTTCTTTTGTTGGCGTTCTCCCAAACTCTGATTTCACTTTTAAGTCCTTCTTTTCATTTTATGGGATAAAATTGTTGTAGCATATTTAGTTTCAAACAACGTATTTTTGATGAAAACCAAATATGAGGAGAGAGTTCGTACTAGTAAACAACTAGGAGAAAGTTTGAAGCAAAAAAACTATGACAATGCTCAGTAAATAAATGCTGTTTTATTTTTTCCCTCTAGTGTTTGATAGTGACCATTCACTAATAATACTTTTCACAGAGATTCAAATTGTAGGAGCTATTATTTAGTTGATAAACATAGGTTTTGTTTTGTTTTGTTTTGTTTTGTTTTTTGCATTGTAGAACTTACCTTATATCTAGGGAGCTTATGCTTAGAATTTTTAATAGTCACTTTTTTCTGGCCTCATTATTGCCAGAGTAGAGGTTAGGGCAGGGGAGCAAAGGGAAACTTTTGTGCAATTATCTGTTTATAAGAACATTAAATCAAATGAAGAAATTAAGAAAATCAATACTGAATTCAACTGCTCATGGTAAGTTCTATAAAGTCTATGTCTTTAATAATCCCTCTTTAGTTGTTTTAAAATCCAGTGTGATGATCACATAAATAAATATGTTTTTGTGGATATCTGTATTTCTTTGAGGTAAGTTGGTATGCCAATGTGTTATGTTTGGTTTTGTAAATACTATGGTGAATATTAGCCAATTAAATGAAGAATATAAAAGTTGCATAGTTCTATAATCGTTGGGTATAAGAAGCTTCTCCGGATAGTGTCAGCTTCTTTATATCAAGTATACGTTCCCAGATGTCCTGGGACAGTATCCGTTTAAGGATGAAGCTTCATATTTCAGAATTGAGAGCTCTAAACTAGATGGATTAAAAAGTTAAAACAAAATGTAGACTACTATGAATACAATTGTTTATATTTTGTTTGATTTCTTTGTATTGTTTTACATTTAAAATGAATAGCCAACATTTAAAATAAAGCCTGTATTTGAAATAAGGTGTAACTATCAAGTTGTATACATACACTGACAGTGTAAATCATATTCCCAGGTTCAGCTAAAATAATCATCATAAACAATACTTTCTTTTAAATAATTAAATCTAAAAAGTACTGATATTTGACGATAAGCATGATACTCATTTAAATTATTTTAAAATTAATAGAGTGTTCATTCAAATTGAAAGCAAGAGAACAGACCCTTGCTCACCAGATCTCTTTTTATGTGCTGTGCAGGGAGTATGGGCAGAATTAGAGCTGCTTTCATAGATTTGAAATTAATCTCACTTAGATTTTTTCCTGAAGAGGTAAACTGTAAGTTCATCACAAAATGATTCAGAATGCAAATATGTAAGTCCCCCTGAAAGGGACAATGTCATCTGGCTCAAAGAGTTTGTGACTCGTAGTAAATAAAGACCTGGGAGATGCAGGATAGTGATAACTCCATAGCCCCTGATGTGAGAGAAGCAAATCTGGCCTTACCAAGACCTGCTGCTCCCTCTAAACAGAGTTCCCCTGCAGTCAAAATATATAAGAATGCTGAGCTCCAGCCTGGCCTTATAACTATAGATCTTGTTAACGTTTCATCAGTTTAAGCTTCAGAACCCAGAGAACTATTTGATCTCGCTTTGATATTTCTTCTGCATGTGACAGGTTTGGGTTTCAGTATCCAGCTAGGCACTGCAGAAATAACTACCCTCAAATGCTCAGTCATAAATAATTATTCAGATCTTCAAAAGATTTTTCATTTATTCTCTCATGACACTTATATCAATGTCATGCCTTCCTTAATAGGGTTAACAAAACACATTATTGCCGGTGCTAACCATTTAAATTTTCATTCTCATTCCTTTACTTCTCAAGGCATTTGAATTAGTCCAGATTTTTTTAATTGCACTATTTTGAACCTATATATGAAAGAAGAACTTAAAATACATCTCTTCTTTCAGCCATTTATTAAAAAACAAATATCGTTTCAATATTAGGAAAAACCTGGAAGGGAGGCGGAGTTACATACGTTTAAGGTGGACACAGTGTTTATTTAAAAATGTTGGACTACATTGTGTAGGTAATGAATAGTCCCTGATGGCCCATGAGCAGTGGAATGGCTAGAAAACAAAGATTACACAGGTTTCATTGCCAAAGTCAAATTAGAAGAAGAAAGTGCAGAAGAGACATTAATCTCTAGATACTGGTCTTAATTCTTCATCTTCAATTCAGTCCCTAGCCAACAGAATTCCAGTTTCTAATTTTCTCTTTACAGAATGAATTGTTGTTAAGATTATCAGTGAGTTCATAACAACAAAATAAAATGTATTTTCTTCAGCTTTCATCCTATTTGATGCAAGTATAGTGTTTGCTTTCCATGCAATTCTTCCCTCTCCCAGTATTCATTTGATCATGTATTTTTGTTTCATTTCCTGTCTTTTTATTGTCCTTTCTCTCACAGTTGTTTAAATATCTGCCATCATTTTGTACCCTTATTTTTTTTAAACTTGACTTTATATTTTAGAACAGTTTTAAATTTACAGTTTCCATGTGACATTCCTTCCCCCAGTATCTACTATTATCAACATCTTGAAATAATGTAGTATATTTATTACAAGTGATGAACGAAAATTGATACACTATCATTAAACAAAATTGATAGTTTACATTAAGGACCACTCTGCTTCATATATTCCATGGTTTTGAAGATATGTGTAATGATATGTACCTATTATTGTACTCCATGCAGCATATTTCACTGCCCTAAAAATCTCCTGTGCTCCACCCACTCAGCTCTCCCTGCCCATAAAGCCCTGGAAACCACTGATTTTTTTTTTTTTTTTTACTATCTCTGTAGTTTTGCATTTCTATAATGTCATGTAGTTGGAATCTTACAGTATGAAGCCTGTTCAGATTGACTCCTTTTACTTAGTAAATATGCATCTAAGCTTCCCTCAGGTAATTTTTGTTTGTTTGTTTGTTTTTGAGGCAGAGTCTCACTCTGTCACCCAGGAGTGACAACAACCTCAGCTCACTGCAACCTCCACCTCCTGGGTTCAAGTGATTCTCCTGCCTCAGCTTCCCGAGTAGTTGGGATTACAGGTGATTATCCATCACCACACCTGGCTAATTTTTGTATTTTTAGTGGAGATGGGGTTTCACCATATTGGTCAGGTTGGTCTGGAACTCCTAACCTCAAATGATCCTCCCGCCTCGGCTTCACAAAGTGCTGGGATTACAGGCGTGAGCCACTATGCCTGGCTTCTTCCAGATATTTTTCATAGCTTGATAGCTCATTTATTTTTGTTTCTGAATTATAATTCATTGTGTGGCTGTACCACACTTTATCCGTTTACTTATTTGAAGAGCATCTTGCTTGCTTCCAAGTTTTAGTATTTATGAATAAAAATAATATATGTCCCTCTTTTTTAATCATCATATTTGTTGCTCCTCAGGACTACAGATTCATTGCATCTCTTCTCAATTATTTACTGTCCCTTGATGAAGTAATAGATTTACTTTTATCATGTTTTGTATTTTTAATATGTTTGCCACAAAAAAGTCATACAAGTATGACAAAATTCATCTCCTTAAGCCAGAATTCATCTTCTTGTAGCTAACCTGACATACTCAGTCCTCATTTCTCAGATCTACCGTGCGACTACCTTATCCCTGTTTACCCAGGATCAAAGTTAGACACTCTTTAGCTTTCTTTCCCCATTCTTATACCATCACCAAATTATTTAACAATATTGGCACAATATTTTGTTTCTACATTCTTTTTTCACCCTTACAACCCCTGACATAAACTGTCATAATATTCTATCTAAAGACTTGGTCTTCCAGGTTTGTTTCTTAACTCTGTTAACCCAAAGTCTTTATGTAGCCAGATTTAGCTTCTTAAAGTGTAAATCTGTTCATGTTATTGCAACAAATGCAATATTGCAATAATGTCTATTTAAAATAGCCAAAGTTAAAATTATTTTTTTTTATATATATAGCGGGCCCTTTATTATCTGACACTAGCTGACCTTTTCAGACCTAATTCTTACAACTGACTCACAGATACAACAAATTTCTATAAATTTCTTTGCCAGGCCTATTTCTTCCCACTTTTTGCATGTGTTTACTTTTATCCCCCTCAACTGGAATGTCCTTTATCTTATTTTGCCTCTTAGTAAAGTCTAACTTTTCCATTACAATGTTAAAGAGACTGCTTTTGAGGATTTCCCCTAAGTGTTTTACATAAAATTTTTATTTCTCTCCTGTGTGATACCATAGAGTTTTTAACATATGTCTCTTTTAGTCTTTTCATATGCTGTTAAAATATTTTACATGAATATTTCACCACCCTATAGTGTTTACCTCAAGAACTGAAATCATCACGTGTGTCTTCTGAATTTGACACATACACAAACTCAGTAAATTGAGTTGCCCACATTAATAAGTGACTTAATTACACAACTGAAATGAGTCAAGGGGAAATTTATCAGCGTTTATACTAAGAAGATTGTACATAACAGATCTATCTTGCTTCATTTTTCTGGTCTGTGGCACATAAAGAGATACCTAGGACTCTCAAATGTCAGAAGAATGAAGAATTAATATTCAAGTATCAGCATGAGCAATAAATAAAATTTCCAAATACTCTACCATTTAATGTCAAGTTCCTGAACTATACAGGTCTGCAGAAACCTCTAAAATCATGAAACATTTTCAATCAAGTAATGAATTCTATAATCTATTCTTTGAACTTAATAGCCTTAATAAATACGTGATTATGCATGCATCTATTTTTCTTGCCTGAGACAAAAAACATTTTTTCATTTTCTTAAAGTAAAAGCTGCTTTAATCAAACTTTAAAAATAAATTATTTTTTTAAAGGACACTTTAAAATGCTGACAACAGCTGATTAAGTCTGCTACAGAAAATTTTTCATTATTTTTATTTGGAAAACTCAGAAATCACTATATTTCATTGGTAATAATTCTGATGTTAAAGCTTTTTTTAAATGTTTTGTAGAATTACTTTACCTCAGTGACCCCACTCCACAGTGATTTACAGATTCACCAGTTTTAGACATTTATAATAACATAGATATATACAGTAACATTATCAGTCATCCCTTTCTTGGAAAAATATTTATGTAAACTACAGGTCAATAATGTTAATGAAAATTTCTACATTCATTGAGAAAACTGTTTTTGACTTCAAATAATATATACTCTAGTCCGTATCTAATTCATCTTTTCTATCTACAACTTACAGATGTATAAAAATAAATAATCTCAAATCATTTAAATGAAAGACAATGTATGTGTGCCCATATCCATATGTATTCTGGGGCAGATGACTGTCAGTACTCCCTTTCTTCTAGAATCATATGTTCAAGATATTTTAAGAAAGGCATATCATGATGAATTTTTCCCACAGTTTTTTGAAGCCAACTGGGAGCACACTTTTGTTATCCTGATACATTTGTGGGTCAGGTAGACGCGTAGGGGCTGGCTACCCAAAACCAACTAATCACTAGGTCTGTTTACAATAAAAAGACATTTCGAGGCATATTTCTGCTATATGAATTCCTGACAATTTTTTTTCTGTAAGAATAGCCTCTTTTAACATACAAATAGTTTCCTTTATGCAGAAAGTAGATATAATGCCAAAGGGAATATATCATATCTCTATTTAATAATTACATATAAAAATTTTTATTTACTACTTTCCTTGCTTTCAGTCTCCCAGTCTTGTCTCTAGTTGGATTAAAACACTTTCAGCTGCAGCCTAGCCAACGTAGTGAAACTCTGTTTCAATTGAAAATACAAAAAATTAGCCAGGCGTGGTGGCAGGAGCCTGTAATCCCAGCAACTCTGAAGGCTGAGGCAGGAGAATCCCTTGAACCCAGAGGCGGAGATTGCAGTGAATGGAGACTGTGCCACTGCACTCTAGCCTGGGTGACAGAGTAAGACTTCATCTCAAAAAAAAAAAAAAAAAATTCAGCTCTACAAAGAACTGTGTAAATATGGCAATAAGAAGGGTTTAAGAAAGCATATATATGTGTGTGTATATATATATATTTATATACTTGTATATATTTATATTTATTTTTATATATATTATATATTTAATTGTCAATTCTTGGAAAGTCTCTGGATTCCACATCTCTCTACATTTTAAAAACACAAAAATGACTTTATTCTTGTATTTATTGTTCTATTTTTACTAGAAAATACTTTTTTCTATGCTGTCAGAGATTTTTACTTGAATCTCCTTTCATTTATTTGTTCTTGGTTTAGTGGTGATAGGGGTTGAATATTTTTTATTTATTTTATAATTAAATCTATGCAAAACATAAAGCCCTCAGTGCAGTTGGCTTGAATTAAGACTGTGTGTTATTTTATCAAGTCATAATCTTACTTTCTCCTGAATTGTCCATGCATTAAAATATTGCTTATAAACAAAAAGGCTTTGTTTCTCCTAAATAAATAGAATTCTATTTGTGTTTATATTTTTATAGGTGCTGTTATTTCTTGGGTTTTTCAAAAGTTCTGAAACTTTCTTGGAGACATATTATAATTCTACTCCTTGTTACATTTTGGCATAAAAATTACTCTGAGGTATGATGATCTTGCCCCTTTGAAGATATTTGCCCTCAAATTGTAGAGACAAGGTCAGTATCTAGATGTATCTTATTAAGATAAAAATAAGAATTGTATCAGAAATTATCAGGACCTAAAAGATGACTGGTGGCAAAATGTATGTGGATAGATGTTTTAGGGAAGCTATCCAGGCAGCAGTGAAATGATGGCATTGTCACTGTGTGTCATTTGGAAATGCCTGCATTTTCTAATATTTCAAAGCTTAATGAACTTTGTTCATTCATTATTTTACAAAACAGTATCATATATGAAACAGATAGGGGTGGCACTTCTATTAAAATTGTGTACTACCATGCATTTATATATTTTTCTGTCTTCCTGTCTTCCTTGCAGCCTTCCATGACCCTCAACTTAGTGGAATTTTGAAATTACTTATTTTGTCTAAACTTTTCATTTTGCCACTGAAGTATAGGAGGATTCAATGACACAGTTCATTTCTCACACACACAAAAGAATGTCCCTCTCCTCTCTTCTCAGCTTAAACCACACCAAACACCAAAAACCTACCAACTAACTAAATAATAACAAAGAATAAAACAACTATAATAGTCTAGTTCCTAAGTACACAGCCTCTGAAGCCAAACTGCCACTGAAAGATTTTATGATTTTTGATAATTTGTGTCTTGGTTTCATAATCTGTAAACTAGGCTAATAAAAGTACCTTTTATAGTACAAATTAATGCTATGAAAATTAAAGCTTAGTAATCATAAAACTTTTCAGAATATTTTTAGTTCATTGTAAGTGCTATATGGTGTTTATTGAGTAAATTTACATTGTAAAAAATAATACTTATAAAAACGTGCATAGAATATACACATATAATTTAGTAAACAAGTATAAAATAAACATCCATGTATCTATGTAACCTCAAACAAATTCAACAGATAGAAAATTGCTAGGACCCCAGATATAAACCCAACACTACCACACATCTTCTCAGTGATAAATTCCTTTTTCCTCCTTGTGTATTTCTTGACATAGAAAGGTAGCTATTAGTAGTAGTAGTAGTAGTATCATCATGTACACTTACAGAATCATTTTCTCACTTTCCTTTACATTTTTGCAACTTATGTGTGCAATCCAAAACAATATAGTCCATTGTCACTCTTTCTGAGAGATACATAGAATAAAATCATATTGTATCTTCCTGAGGTCTGAAAATTTTATTTCAGGTGTACATTGCCTATTTTTAATGATAGGTAGGGTCATATTGATATGTAGTATCTATTATACCATTATACATCGTTTTGTTTTTTCAATTTTTCTATTGTTATTAGACATTTGAATTATAACCGGTCTTGCTGTTATAAACCAAGACCGGTGCAGATGTTTTTTCACATGAAACTGTAGTATATGAGAATAAGTGAATTTGCTAAGCAATATGGTATGCATATTTTCAACTTTACTAGATAATAACAGGCTTTTCCAAAGTATCTTTACCAATTTTTACTTTCAAAGCAGATATATATAAGTAGTCGTTGTTTTACATATTACTACAGATAAACTTTTCTAAAACTTGTTAACTTCAAACAACCATAGTGATTTATCATTCCTCACATTTTCTGTGGGTCAGGGATTAAGGAGCTTCTCAGCTGGGCAGTTCTGGCTCAGAGTTACTCATTAAGTCACAGGCAAACATTACCTGGCACTAATGGTCATATGAAAGCCTCACAGGAGTTAGAAGATCTGCTTCAAAGTTGATTAATTCACATGGCAGATGAAAAGTGAAAAATGGCAGGCAGGGCATTTGTCAATGGCAGACAAATTGGTGGTGGCTGTTTTCTTGGTGCCCAAGTTCCTGTCCACATGGGCCTCTTCAATATCCTCATAAATGGCACGACAGGCAACTGGCTTTCCCCAGACTGAACAATCCCAGAAAGCAAAGCAGAAACTGAAATGTCACTTAAAACCTAGTCTCAAAGGACGTAAATTACTTCTGCTATATTACATTGATATACAGGCTGCATGATACAATTCAGAGGGCATTACACTGAAGTATTAATTCCAGGAAGCAAGGCTTACCAAGGAAAATCTTGGAGGCTGTATATAACACACTTCTAACTTCTCATAATGGGAGACTTTTACAATATTTTATAAGTTTTAATTTGGATGTTTATTATTACTAATTAAGTTAAGCATTTTCACATGTTTATTGGCATGTACATATTTTGGGAAGTTTTTTTTTATATTTTATTTTTTATTGTTATGGGTACCTAGTAGTATATATATTTATGAGGTACATGAGATGTTCTGATACAAGCATACAATGTGTAATAAGCACACAATGGAGAAAGAGGTATCCATCACCTCAAGCAGTTCTCCTTTGAATTACAAACAATTCAATTATATTATTTAATTTATTTTAGAATATACAATTAAGTTATCATTGACTATTGTCACCCTGTTGTGCTATCAAATAGTAAGTCTTATTCATTCTTTCTATTATTTTGAACCCATTAACCGATACCACATGCTCTAACCCTCACACTACTCTTTCCAGATTCTCATGACAATACTTCTATTTTCCATGTCCATAAGCTAAATTGTTTTGATTTTTAGATCCCACAAATAAGTGAGAACATGGAATTTTTGTCTTTCTGTGCCTGGCTTATTTTATTTAACATAATAATCTTCAGTTGCATCCACGTTGTTGCAAATGACTGAATCTCATTCTTTTTTATCACTGAATAGTTTTCCACTGTGTATATGTACCACATTTTCTTTCTTCATTCATCTCCTAATAGACACTTAGGTATGTTCCAAATCTTAGCTATTTCAAACAGAGCTGCAACAAACATAGGGAGTGCAGATATCTCTTCAATATACTGATTTCCTTTCTTTTGGGTCTATAACCAGCAGTGAGATTGCTGGATCCTACAGTAGCTCAACTTTTAGTTTTCTTCTTTTTCTTCTTCTTTTTTTTGGAATGCCTAAATTGTTCTCCATAGTGGTTGTTCTAATATAAATTCTCACCAAAGGTATAGAACAATTATCTTGTCTTCACAGCCTTGCCAGCACTTGTTGCTTCCTGTCTTTTGGGTATAAGCCATTTGAATTGGGTGAGCTGATCTCTCACTTCAGTTTTGATTTGCATTTCTCTTTTCATATGCATGTTTGCCATTTGTATATCTTCTTTTGAGGAATGTCTATTCAAATATTTTGCCCATTTTTTAAATCAGATTATTAGATTTTTTTCTACAAAGTTGTTTGAGTTGTTGAATATTCTGGTTACGAATTACTTGTCAGATGCATAGTTTGCAAACATTTTGAACACATTCTCTGGGTTGCCTCTTCATGTTATTGATTGTGTCCTGTGATATGCAGAAGTTATTTACTTGATGTGATCCTATATGTCCACTTTTGCTTTGGTTGCTTGTGCTTATAGCAAAATTGCTAAAGAAAATTTTACCCAGACAAATATTCTGGAGACTTTTCCAAATGGTTTCTTGCAGTAGTTTCATCGCTTGAGGTCTTCAATTCAAGTCTTTAATTCATTTTGATTTGATTTTTGTATATAGCGAGAGACAGGGGTTTAGTTTCATTCTTCTGCATATGGATATCCAGTTTTCCCAGTACTATTTATTAAAGAGACTGTCTTTTTCCCCACTGTATGTTCTTGTTAGCTTTGTCAAAACCGATTATCACTGTAGGTGTGTAGATTTGTTTCTGTGTACTCTATTGTGTTCGGTTATTCTGTGGGTCTGTTTTCATGCCAGTACCATGATGTTTGGATTACTATAGCTCTGCAGTATAATTTGCAGTCAGGTAAAATGATTCCTCCAGTTTTGTTAAATTTGTTTAGGATAGTTTTGGGTATTCTGAGTCTTTTGTGGTTTTATATATTTTAGGATTTCTAAACTATTTTTGTGAAGAACATCATCAGCATTTGGATAGGGATGGTGTTAAATCTGTAATGTGTTTGGGGTAGTATGGACATTTTAACAATATTGATTCTTCCAATACATGAACGTGAAATAATTTTTCATTTTTGGTGTTTTCTGTCATTGATGTCTTACTGTTTTTATTATAAAGATCTTTGACTTATTCGGGTTATTTCCTAGGAAGTTGATTTTATGTGTGGCTATTGTAAATGGGACTACTTTTTAAATTTCTTTTCAAATTGCTCACTGTTGGCATATAGAAATACCACTGATTTTTGTATGCTGATTTTGTCTCCTGCAACTTTACTGAATTTGTTTATAATTCTAATAGTTTTCTTGTGATGGACTCTTTACATTCTTCCAAATATAGAATCATATTATCTGCAAACAAAAATAATTTGACTTCTTCCTTTCCAATTCAGATACCCATTATATCTTTCTCTTTTTTGATTGCTCTAGCTAGAACTTCCAGTACTGTGCTAAATAACAGTGGTGACAGTGGGCATCCTTGTCATGTACCTGATCTCAGAGGAAAGGCTTTCAGTTTTTCCCCATACAGTATGATAGTAACTGTAGCTCTGTTATCTACGGATTTTATTATATTGAGATATATTTTTTCTGTCATGAATTTTGGAATTTTTTAAATCATGAAATAATGTTGAATTTTATCAAATTAATTGGTTAACATATGTTGAACCATTCTTGCACCTCAGGGATAAATCCAACATAGTCATAATGAATAATCTTTCTAATGTATTGTAGAATTTGGTTTGCTAGTATTTGATTGAGAATTTTTACATACATATGTGTCAGAGATATAGTTTTCTTGTTTTGATGCATGTTTGTCTGGTTTGGCATCAGGGAAATTCTGGCCATGTAGAATTAGTTGGAAGTATTCCTTCTTCCTCTATTTTTTTTGGAATAGTTTAAATAGAAGTGGTATTAATTCTTTAAATATTTGGTAGAATTCAGCAGGGAAGCTATCAAGTATTGAGATTTTCTTTACTGGGATACTTTTTATTATGGCTTCAATCTCATCACTTGTTATTGGTCTGTTGAGGTGTTAGATTTCTTAATGGTTCAGTTTGTGTAGGTTGCATATGTCTAGAAATTTGTCCATTTTTTTCTAGATTTTCCAGTTTATTAGCATATAGTTGCATGTAGTAGCCACTAATGATCCTTTGAATTACTGCAATATCAATTTTAATGTCTCCTTTTTCATTTTTGATTTCATTTATTTGGATATTATGGTTTTTTTTAGTGTGATTAAAGGTTTGTGAATTTTGTTTAACTTTTCAAGAAACCGACTTTTTGTTTAATTGATCTTTTTATTGTTTTCATTTAAATTTTCTTTACATTCTGATCTTCCTTTTTATTTCTTCTGATCTTAGTTTTTTCTTATATTTCATATTAATGATGGGTTTGGTTTGCTCTTGCTTTTCCAGTTCTTTATAATGCATCATTAGATTGTTCATTTAAAGTTTTTCCTCTTTTTTGATGCAGGCAAGTATAGCTATACAATTGCTTCTTAGTACTGCTTTTTCTGTATCCCAAAAGTTTTGGTATGTTGTGCTTCCATTATCATTTGTTTCAAGATATTTTTCAATGTTCTTTTTAGTTTCTTCATTGACCCACTGGTCATTCAGAATATACTGTTTAATTTCCATGTACCTGTATAGTTTTCAAAATTCCTCATTATTAATTTCTAGTTTTATTCCATTGTTGTCAGAGAAGATGCTTGATATGATTTCAATTTGTCTTAATGGTTTAAGACTTGTTTTATGACCTAGTATATGGTTTATCTTTAAGAATAATCAACATGCTGAGAAAAATGATTGCATTCTGCTGCCATTGGATGAAATGTTCTATAAATATCTATTAGATTCATTTGGTCTATAGTGCAGATTAAATCCAGTATTTCTTTGGTGATTTTGTTGCCTGGAATATCTATCCAATGCTGAAAGTGGGGTGCAGTCTCCAGCTAGTTTTGTATTATGGCATATCTCTCTTTTTAGCTGTAATAATATGTCTTTTATAAATCTAGGTACTCCAGTGTTAGATGCATATATGTTTAAAATTATTATATCCTCTTGCTGAGTTGACTCTTTTATCATTATATAACGACCTTCTTTGCCATTTTTTTTGTGATTTTTGTCTTGAAAACTGTTTTGTCTATTATTAGTATAACAACTCCTGATCATTTTGGTTTCTATGTGCATGAAATATCTTTTTTCATCCCTTTATTTTCAGCCTATGTGTGTCTTTACAAATGAAGTGTATTTCTTGTAGGCAACAGATCAATAGGTCTTGTGTTTTCATCCATTTAGCCAATGTATGTCTTTTGATTGGAGAGTTTAGTCCATTTATGTTCACTGTTGTTATCGATGAGCAATAACTTACTCCTGTCATTTTGTTATTTGTTTTCAGGTTGTTTTGTGATGTTTCTCTTCCTTCTCTCTTCCATTCCTATCTTCCTCTAGTGCAGAATTTTTTTTGTGTGTATGTGTGTTTTGTTTTTTTCTGGTAATATGATTTAGTTTCTTGCTTTTAATTTTCTGTGTGTCCATTGTGTGTTTTATGTTTGAGGTTACCATGAGGATTATAAATAGTATATTATAAACCATTAATTTTACCTGATAACAATATACATTTATTTACATAAACAAATAGACAAACAAGCAAAAAGAAAACCAATAAAAACTCTATGCCTTAAATTTGTCCCCCTGCTTTTAAATTTTTGTTGTTTCTTTTCATATCTTATTGTATTATGTCTTGAAATGTTGTATTTACTATTTTGATTGGTTCATTGTTTAGCTTCTCTACTTAGGAAAAATGTAGTTTACACACCAGAGCTACAGTATTATATAATATTTTGTGTTTTTCTGTGTACTTAGTATTACCAGTGAGTTTTATACCTTCAGATAATTATTTATTACACACCAATGTCCTTTTCTTTCTATTTGAAGTACATTTATTTCTATTTGAAGTATATATCTTTCTATTTCTCAGTTTTTGTTTATCTGGAAAAAACTTTATTTCCTTCTCATTTTTAAAGGATACTTTCCCTGGATATCCCAGCAGATTTATTTTTTTCCTTCAGCACTTTAAATATGTACTGCCACTCTCTGCTGGCCTACACAGTTTCCATTGAAGTGTCTCTTGCCAAATGTACTGGAGCTCCATTATACATTATTTTTTCTTTTTTTGTTGCTGCTTTTAGGATCTTTTCTCTATCTTTGACTTTTGGGAGTTTGATTCTTCAGTGCCATGAGGTAGTCTTCTTTGGGTTAAATCTTCTTGGTGTTCCATAACCTTTTCGTACATAGATATTGATATCTTTTTCTAGGTTTGGGATGTTCTCATCTATTATCACTTTGTATAAATTTTGTACTTTTATCTCTTTGTCTCCTTTTTAAAGCCAATAACTCTTAGATTTTCCCTTTTGAGGCTATTTTCTAGATTCTGTAGGTTTGCTTTACTGTTTTCTCTTTTGTTTCCTCTGACTGTGTATTTTAAAATAGCCTGCCTTCCAGCTCACTATATCTTTCTTCTGCTTGATCAATTCTACTACTAAAGGACTCCAATGTATTCTTATTTTTCAGCTCCAGAATTTATACTTGATATTTCTTAATTATTTCAATCTCTTTGTTAAATTTATCTGATAGAATTCTGAATTTCTTCTCTATGTTATTTTGAATTTCTTTGAGTTTCTTCAACAAAGCCATTTTGAATTATCTGTCTGAAAGATCACATACCTCTGTTTCTCTAGGATTCATCCTCAGTGACTTATTTAGTTCATTTGATGAGGTCGGTATTTTCCAGGTGCGTGTTTATGCTACTATATGTTTTTCAGGTTTGAGGCATTGAAGAGTTAGGTATCTATTGTAGACTTTGCTGTCTGGTCTTATTTGTAGCTGTCCTTGTGAAGACTTTGCATATATATGAACAGACTTGGGTATTGTCATCTAAGCTGTATCTACATTGGGGGCACCCCAAGCCTAGTAATACTGTGGTTTTTGTGGACTTGTGCTGGTACCAGTTTCATGGTCATGGACAAGATTCAGAAGAATTCTCTGGATTACCGTGCAGATACTCTTGTTCTCTTCCCTTCCTTTCTCCCAAACATAAGAGTCCCTCTTGCTCTGTTCTCAGTCACCTAAAACTGGGGGTGGAATTACACAAAAGCTCCTGTAGCCACCTCCACTGTGACTGCTCTGGAGTCATACCTGAAGCAAGCACAGTGTTGGCTCTTGACCAAGGCTTTCTGTAACCACTATCTGGCTAGCACCTATGTTTTCTCAATGTCCTGGGGCTCTACAATGAGCAGGTGTCAAAGCCAGCTCGGCCTGTGTACTTTCCTTCAGGGCAATGAGTTTCCCTAGGCCCTAAGTGACTACAGAGTTGCTATCTGGGGGTCAACGACTAGAGTCAAAAACATTAGAAGTCTATCTGGTGTTCGATTGTATTGTGACTGAGCTGACACTCAAGCCACAAGATGTAGTCCTTTTCACTCTTCCTTACCATTTTCAAAAGCAGAGGAGCTTCATCCTTTAGCCGCAGCCACCCCAGACCACGAAGAGTACTGCCAGACTACCTGCCAATGTTGTCTTAAAGCATCTTAAAGCTTAAAGACTTAAAGTGCAGGGGCTCTTAAGTCAGCTGTGATGAATGCTGCCTGGCCTGGGAATCATCCTTCAGGACAATGGGCTCCCCTCTGGCCCAGAGCAGGTCTAGGAATGCTGTCCAAGAGTCATGCCCTAGAATCTAGAACCCCAAGAGCCCACTTGATTCTTTTCCCCACTCCCCAACTATCCCCCATGGCTGTGCAGGTACCTGATTTTTAGTTCTTATGAAAGTGTCTTATCTGTATAGATATTTGTTAACTTGGTGTCCTTGCAGGGGATGGGGGACCATCAGTGGAGTTTCTATTCTGCCACCTTGCTCCACCTCTGAGCATTTACATATTTTGTTTATGTTTTGTAAAGTATGTACTTTTTGCTTATTTTTCTTCTATGGCCAATTATATATTTTGATGCATGATAAGGTGGCTCCTTCTAAGATTTCTGAATTGGCTTTTAAAAGTGTCACAAGTTCAAATGCCAATTTACTGGTTGAAAGCATGGAGTCAAGTATAAAAATTTCTAAACATATAGAAAAATACTATTTATCTCTACAGCTACAGGAATGAGGTAGATGACAGTAAAACACAAAGTTTTTCATTCTGATCACTGAATTAAAATATCATAAATTCATATTTTCTACAGACTTTCTATGTAAAAGTTTGGGAATTGTATAGGAAAGAGAGTTTCAAAGACCTGTAATAAATTAATAAACAAAAAAAAATGAATACCATGCAAAACAGCAAGTCTCACTGAGCATTTCTTGAACTTAGAAACAGATCATGCTGCCTTATCTCAGGATGTTATAACTCCTTCATCTAAGAAAATTACTTTGCAATTGACTTAGAAAACCAATTCTCCTTACTCTCTATATTCACAACCCATAATTTCCTACATCTCTATTACTAAAAGTAGATGTCAATGTGGCCATTTGGGAAAGAATCTTAGATGATTATTTTCTTTCCATGTCTCCCCTTACTGGGACTATTAGGCTCAAGTATTTTGATTTTGGCCAGCAATAGCAAAATGCTCACCATCATCTAAATCCACATGCATTTTTCTCAGGCTTCTAATAATAATAATAATAATAAACATGGTGCTATACATCTGGTTTAAGAGACAGTTTGTAATGCAGAAGCAGGAGATATACTAGGAAGAAGGAAATGCCTAAATCTAGGCATGGAAATATCACTTATTTTAGATGGTGAAATTTTGATGATCATGCCTAAGTATATGGATAGAGATAAGTTAATAAAGGGTAACATAGGTTTTATTGTTAGTGTCTAACAGTCAGGCAGTTAGTTTTTATCAGTACAAAGAGCATAGTTTTAGTTTCTTCTCAAAAGGAAATTTTACTTCCCGAAGAGGGAATTGCAATCTTCACAATATCCTAGCAGCCACTGTGACTCTCACTAAGAAATGGGACAAGATTAAGACATTATATAAATTTGCTATTGATATTCCAAGAATATTGGGTCCAATGAAACTGTAGGCCTAAGTGATGGAGATGTTCATGTGTGTTTCTGTTTACATATATGCATATAAACAGCATCTGATAGAATAATATGTTCACAACAGGTGCTAGGGTCTGTATTTATTTATTCTAAGAAGAAGATTACATTTGGTGCAGTACATTGTAATCCTTTGCTGTCCTACTGGACCCACCTATTCATGGCAGTGTCCAACAAGAGCATGACAGTGGTTTCACTGGAACATCTTTCAAGGTTTTTGTAATCAGGTTACTATCTGAAGTATCCTGAGGAATATAGCATTCATTTCATTTATTATTTTGTTAGTCAAGCTCTAGTGACTACCGTTTGATAGTTCTTATAATATTTTCAAGGGTAAAATGTGGAATTTATTTCAATGCAAAGGATACATATTTCCACTATACAATGAAAAATGAAAAGTCATAGGCAGATGTTAGAATTAATATACAAGCATGTCTGGATCAAAAACTGTACCACCTTATCCTTAAAACTGATACTCTGAAGGGTAGTCAATGTGAAATAGTGTCTTCATGGCCGGGCACGGTGGCTCAAGCCTGTAATCCCAGCACTTTGGGAGGCCGAGACGGGCGGATCACGAGGTCAGGAGTTCGAGACCATCCTGGCTAATACGGTGAAACCCTGTCTCTACTTAAAAAATACAAAAAACTAGCCGGGCGACGAGGCGGGCGCCTGTAGTCCCAGCTACTCGGGAGGCTGAGGCAGGAGAATGGCGTAAACCCGGGAGGCGGAGCTTGCAGTGAGCTGAGATCCGGCCACTGCACTCCAGCCTGGGTGGCAGAGCAAGACTCCGTCTCAAAAAAAAAAAAAAAAAAAAAAAAAAAAAAAAAAAAAAGAAATAGTGTCTTCATGAAAAAGTCATAGCTCAGGGCTATTGTTGAGTAATTCCTGCAAGGTATGAATATCTTTCTTTTTGTAGTTCACAATTACTCTGGTAATTAGTAATTAATCTGTGTGGGGAATGCTAAAAGGACAAATGCATAATAAGTATTGAATTACATTTCTTTAAGATCCTCCAGGTTTCACTTCATTTAAAGGATTCTGGGAGTATAAAATCAGCCAAGTATGGGCATTAAATTATTTATTCTACAGGTATCAAATCAAGTCCTATTCTTTAGAGATCAAGTCAACATATCGGAATTGGGGTGTTTATACTATGAAAATTAAGCAAGATATTATAGAGCTTTTTGTTTATTTTTGTCCCAAGGATCCCATGATTAATTAAATACTGCCAAAGATCCTGGGAATCAGACAGTTTTGTGCATCATGTAGTCAGCTATTTTGTCTCTCAGTTATGTGGCTTTTGTTGACTTCTATTCTTACGGGATACTTCCGTACTAAACGAACATTTCCATGTCATGGTACCCAACCAGGAAAGTCTGCTTTAAAATGGGATTATGTTATTTCTTAAATATGTTGAGCAGTTGTATTCATTTTTTAAAATTGTTTGCATCAGTTTTGTGCTTGAAATCTAATTACCAAAAATCTAGTAGCTTAAAACAACACAAATGTATTATATTACAGTTCTGTATTTTAGCATTGAAGATGGGTCTCACTAGGCTAAAATCAAGGTCTCTGAAGTGCTATGTTTCTTTCTGGATGTTCTGTGGGGAGAATCTATTCCACTGTCTTTTATAAAGTCTGTAAGCTGAGGTTCATGGCCCTCTTGTTCATCTTTAAACCCAGAAGTTGTTTTCCTTCTGACTTTGTCTCCCATCATCGTATATCCTTGTCTTACTCTGACTTTCTTTGTCTCACACTTTCTCCCTAAGGGCCTTAGTGTTTACACTGGTCCTACCTGAATAATTCAGGATAATCTCCTTGATTTAAGGTTATTTTAGTAGCTGCCTTATTTTCATTTGCTACATTAATTCTCCTTTGTCATGTAACTTAATGTAGTCACAGTGTCCAGGGATTAAGACATGGTCATCTTTCTTGAGATTATTATTCTGCCTCCCACAATAGTGTTAATCAAACACTTACCCACTATTCAATAATTATATAACAATTGTATTTTTAGCCAGATGAATATATTTGTGAAGAGTATCAAAGCGATTAAACAATGGGTGTTGAATAAATATAAAGAAAAAAATTGAAACAATGTAGTGGGTAGCCAAGAATTTCTATGGTGGGTACATGGTCTGGGCTAGTAGTAGACAAATCTTAGACTGACATCCCATTTTTATGTCAAACCCATAACTTACTTGGGGCTGTTATGTTGTATTGCATGTGGAATACCTCCATGAATATTTCATGTGGCTGAATTGCTATTTGCTTTAAAGAAGTATTACCCCAAATGTGGGAAAATTTCATTTATGCTTTCCAAATCTCAGTCAAGGGGCTTCCTTAACCTCTCACATTTGCTATTAAACAACAAGGATTATGCAGTCTGACTCCTTTACCTCTCCACCTTGGTCTTTCTTTAGCCATTATTAGGTAGAGTTCAATAATTCTTATAAGACATACCCAAATTAAATTGGCCATTCGTCTATTATGGCGTTAATCCACTGAATCCTATTTTATCCCCTATATTTCTCCTATTAATTAGTTCTTTGATCTCTAGAATGATGATTCATCCTTCTTGTCATATGGCCAATATCACAGTGTGAAGTTAGCAATGCTATAGCTTCTACAAAGGAATGAATCAGTTTCTATATATAATTACTTAATAGTCAACACAAAAGTAGTGCTTCAAATTGAGATATATGAAAAATAGAATATTAAATATTGGTTAAAGTGATGTGTATGTGCTTACTGTGTTTACTGGGGTTCTTTGAAAACAGATAAAATATTTTAAAGTAATTGAGAATAGGAAAGAGAGTTCTCAGCGTGAGTTGTTCTCTCATTTCTATATAGCTTCCTAAAGTAATTCTCTGTGACACCTGCCTGCTATTTTCACCTGACATAGGTTAATATCATTTGAGTCGTAGGGTTAATGAATTTGAACCTTTTTTGAGTAAATGTCATTATCCTGCAATATATTTGAACTCTTTTGAGTTAATTTTTGTTATCCTGTAATTTCTATAGCCAAGGTTTCACTTACTAATGACAGAGTTGTACTCATTAAAATAAAAGGAATCACAAAATTGAAATATTATTATTGATCAAATTTGCATTGCTATTTCTCACCAATTAATATTGATTGTATCCCGGATCAAATTAAAATTTCTCAAATTATTTCACAGTGGCCTCAGAATGCAGTATAATCTAGTTAATTGTTGATGGAAAACCACTGATATTTTCTAAATTGTTATCAGTGAGTGATTTGCATTAGCTTTGCATTTCAGACACTTTCTGAGTTCTTAATTATTTAACTTGTCAAATCAATAATTGATCATACAAATGGCACTAAGAATTGCTTTTTCCCAAAAGAAATTCAGCAATGTTAACCATTTTATGAAAGATTTTAGAAAATGCCTCTAATAACTGAATTCAATTTCCATCTGCAGTATATATAATATGCAATCCTACACATTCATACAAACACGATAACTTTTATTGACCTAAAATTAACTATTGCACATCTAGTTTCCTCTCCAGAATGTAGAAAGCTAGAAGGAATTCCTGCTTTTACAACAGCAATAAAAAAGCTGAACTAACTTCATGACTTTGTGAGCTCATTAAAAAGTTGTGGTCACCAAGTGAACAGATCCAAATTCTAAAGAAAGACACTGCCTACAGGAAAGAGGAGGTGCTCACGCAGTCAACAGTGTTAGGTGCAATCATACACCAATAAGAAGTTGTAGAGACATTGTGGAACTTTTGTGGGCTGCAGAAATGTGGCAGAGTTTGTACCCTCTTATCTGCCATTTCTCCACAAACCCTAACACACTTCACAGAACAGAACAAAAAAGCCCTGAGCTGTGCTGATTGTGGTGCAGACCTGGAGGAGACGAAGAGTGGCCACACAGAAAGCACAAACAGCTCCTCCAAGAAGCCACCCTTCTAACTCTACACAAAAAACAATGCATAGAAGGAAGAGTAATGCTGCTAGCAGCTAGACCAAATGCATTGGTGAACACTCATTTCAGCTGAGGGACAGCAAGCAGGAGGGAGAGATAAAGTTTACATCTGGAAGAGAGTAAGCACTAAGCACTGAGCTCAGAACTTTAAGCAGTAGAGGAAAGGAGAAATGAGAAAGCTATACACATGCACAAGGTCAGAGATATTGTGCATGCTTGAGACTGAGTCTTAAACAGAAGAGCAGATACTATATTACCCTCACACTACAACCAAACCAGATTGCTTGAGTTACAATGACAGCAGCACACTTTTAGGAGATGGCCAAAAAGGAAAGAACATAACACAATACTGTCTCTGAGTTACAGTAGAAAGGAAAACCTAAAATTCTGAATCTTATATTAATGAATTGTGCTTCTACAAAGTACCAACTACCCTAGATACAAGGTTAAAAGCTCCTGAACTAAAGGCTTAAGCAAAAGAAAAGGTGTGATGATTTTGCAGTATGCAATTACTACCTCAGTTTTACTATTATTTATTGCTCTGCACAACATGTTAGTTTTTAACTGAATGAATGTACAAAAATTGTCCATTATCCTGTTGATGGTCATCTGAGTTTTAAAAGGGAGCTTAAAAAGGCAAAGAAAAATCCACAGTCAAATAAAAACAAACAAATGAAAAACATCTTCAAGAGAAAGAATAATTATTATAACCAGATTCAGATGTGACACAAATGTTGAAACTATGTGACTATCAAGCAGGGAATTTAGAATAATAATTAATACATGTAAAATTCTAAAACTTTCAAAAATAGGATAGTGTGCATGATCTAATTGGTTATTTTAGCAAACCATTGGAAATCATAAAAAATAATTAACTGAAATTTATAGAAATTAAAATACATAATGGGAAAGAAGCCCTTCTCTAGGCTCCTCAATATAATCAACACAGCAAAAGAAAGTCTCAGTGAACTTAATGTGTATTCAATGGGAAATACCCAAGTTGAAACACAAAGAAAAAAATCTAGTGAGGGAACAAAAGGAGGATATTCAACAGCTGTGAAACAATAGCAAATGTTCTAATGTATGTAATTGTAACCGGAGGAGCAGAAAGAGAGAAAGAGGGAAAATACATATTTGGAAAAATAATGGCTAAGAATTCGCTAAAATTAATGGTGAGAACTTCAGTTTTAGTCCAAACTCTATGATTAGTTTTTTAGGCCTGACCACAGGCAATTAAAGGCTTTCCTGGCAGGTGGGAGGGTACAGGTTGTCTACCCTACATCAGACTTAGTGCATGGCCAGTGCATTTCAGTTTCTGAAGCAAATTGCTGTCAAAAACTAGTATTCCCCTACCTGGCCATGCTGCTATGCCTATGTGCCCAAACACTTCTCTTTGGAGATCTGCTTATCAGCAAAAGCTTAAGATAATTTTCACAGTTTTAAACCATATATATGTGTATGTTTGTTTGTTTGTTTATTTATTTATTTATTTATTGAGACAGAGTCTCTCTCTCTCACCCAGGCTGGACTGCAGGGGCTTAATCTCAGCTCACTGCAAGCTCCGCCTCCCGGGCTCACACCATTCTCCTGCCTCAGCCTCCCGAGTAAGTGGGACTACAGGTGCCCGTCACCACGCTCAGCTAATTTTTTGTATTTTTAGTAGAGATGGGGTTTCACAGTGTTAGCCAGGATGGTCTTGATCTCCTGACCTCGTGATCCATCCCCCTCAGCCTCTTGAAGTGCTGGGATTATAAGAGTGAGCCAATGCGCCCAGCCAACAACACATATTTTTAATAATGCAGTATATATCCTTCTCTGACTTCTTTTACACTTACTGCTATCTTTGTCAGAATAATTCTTGTTTATTCATAAAATTATTTGTCATTGATTTTTCACTTCTGTCAGTTATTGCATGAATGAATGTACAAAAATTGTCCATTATCCTATTGATGGTCATCTGAGTTCCTTACATTATTAAACTTATGTACATTGTTTTTATGGATATAATTTTACATGTCTCCCTGAACAAATATGCAAGAATGTATTTAGGGTTTAGGCCTAAAAGGGAGATCCCAGGATCATGAGGTAAGCACAAATTCAATTCTTCTGATATTGCCAAACTGTCTTCTAATGAAGTATGTCAGTGTATGCTCACATCATCAGAATATGAGCATCCCTACTGATGCACTCTTTCCCTTCACAGTAAGGTTTAACATTTACAATTAAACATTCTTGATTATTAATAAAATTGAGTGCCTTTTGATATGTGTACAGTCATTCGTGTTTTTTCTTCAGTCTTCTGTTGGTCTTTTAAGATTTTCTCTGTCTTCATTATACTGAAGGATCTGCAATCTGCTGTGTGCTTGACACTTTTATTCATTGCTATTTGAAGATACAATCATTCAAATAATTGAAAGTTTCCCTTCTCTCCTAGAGCACACAATTTGTAACAAGTAAATTAGCAAGTATATAAATAAGACAATTGCGGGTATTTATAAACACTCTCCAGGTTTTTTGTTGTGTAAGAAATTCTCTATTAAGTTTTGTAATAATGTAAGTAGATAAAATATCACACTGTTTTCTATATAAGTATTATACACAGGAAATTTCAGTCTCTAGCATGCATCTCTACCTGGACTCTTCCCTTTCGTCTTTTCATTTCTATAGTGTCGCAGTGGGCTGTATATGCCCCAGGTTGTGTTTTTCGCAAGTAGACACTGAGATGGAATTTGGCATGTGTAATGTTTATAAGTGATAAGTATTTGGGAAGAAGATGGGGATGAAAGTGTGTGGTTGGGCAAAGAAAGAAGTTAAACTATGATGCAAGCTCAACAAAGCCTCGGTCAACCTTATATTGGAAGATCTGGAACACAGTCAGTCAGTTAGAATAATCCCACATTGGCCAAAATATAAGGACCTTTATGCCTCCACCTCAATTAGTCATTGAATATGGGCTGCCCTGGTTATCAAATGCCATTTTAAGTGGGTCTTTGCAACTGTAATACGGAACTAAAAACAGGGGGCTCTTTGCTTGCAGCCCAGCCACTTGACTTCAAAATGCATTTATTTTCTTTTCCTTCTCTTGCATTTAAAGATATAACCTTGAGGCAAAATGCGAAAGTTTTTTTTTTATGAACATTAAAATAGACTCATATCCCTCCTCTTTTCATCCTGTATGCTCCCTTTACATTTATCTAAGTGTATACTAGTATCTAATTACATGTCTTCTTAAATGTTCCAGGGGCTAATCTTGAGAGAGGTAGACCAATTCTGCAGACCCAGCTGCAGAGTTCCAGAGATTGCTTCAAGATGACTAATTAACAACGCAGCCATTGTTGACATGCTGTCAGCCTGAGGTGCAGGTGGACCGCAACCCAAGATAGCCACCTGAACAAGACACACAGCCATTATACTCATCCCCATTCTTACATGAGTTCCTTATCAAGTTTTCCTTTTGAAACCTCTGCCTTTCCCCCCACACTCCAAAAAATCAAAGTAGTTACTTTGGATGGGAATCCAACTGCTTCCCCTTTGCTAGTTTTGGTTAATAATAAGTTACTTCCTACCAGACCTCACTGGCGGTAATTGGGCTCTGCAAGCAATGAGCATCCGGACCCGATTTGTTCAGTTGGTGACAGCTCCGGGGGCTGAGCCAAGGGTCTGGTTTCCATCAGACAAAGCATGAGGCTGCCTAATGATTGTGAAATACAGCTGCCTGTGGCTAGCTGACCCCTGAACTGGAACGGTGGGGAGTTTTCTTGCCGCTGTCTTAGGGGGATCCTCTCCTTCTTTTCCTGTTGCAGTGTCTGTTGCCTTCAGTGTTTCGTTGGTGCAAAGAAAGTGACTTTTAGAGAAGTCGGCAAACTTTAAAACTAGAATTTTGGAACTCTGAACTTTGGAAATGAGTGAGTTGGAGTGCACCCGAACACCCTTTGCCCCCTTTGGACTGTTGCTGGGGCTCTACTCTGTTTAGACTTGGCCGATAGTGAAATCATTTGAGCATTTTATGCGTTTGCATTTGTGGCACCCTTGGGGCTTTGCTTGGTTTGGACTTAGTCGCCTGTAGGGAAGGTGGGGAGGGAAGGCGTTTGAAATTGAGGTGAGGGATTTGAGACTCTACCCAGCCTCTTAAACGGGTATGTATTTGGAGGTGAGCCATTTATTTGTACATGTGAGTGTGAATATGTGCCTTTTGTATGTGGACCTTAATTCATTCTGTCTCTCTCTGTATGTCTCTCTCTTTCTCCTTTTTCCAATTTAGCAAAAAGCTCCCTCTACCTGAAAACAGTTCACCTTGACTGGTGACTTGTAGAGGTGAGAGGGATTTGTCTGAAGTGCTGAGGCTCTCCCTGGCAGGAGAAAAATGAGGATGGTGGGGGAATTAACCCTTCGCGGTGCAATGGCTGGAAGGCTCCCATGTCTCCCCTCCTGTCCTTCATTTTCCTCTTCTTTTCTGTAAAGCCTGACTTCTTTTCTGCCCTCCATTCCTTCCTTTTCTTTTGGCCCTTTCTTTATTTCTTTGTATTGCAAATAGTTATAATGGCAATTTGCTATTTTCGTATTTTAGCAAACAGCTAATGCGTGCTTTTGATGGTTTCTGTTTTGTTGTTGCATAATTATAACACAAACTAATGTTTTCATAGATATTTAAATATGTTAATTATTCTGGCTCTTGAAGAGGCATTTTGATGTGTAGACTCCAGTTTATCCTCCATCAAATAAGTTTTTTCTTAATTTCTGAATTATTATTTTTTGTTGTTTACTTGGTTTAGTACTTAAATTGTCTTTATTTTATAGATTTTGCTTCTTAAATTCTCCTCCTTAGTGCAATGAATGAGGTATGATAGTTGCATCCTTCCTTAGTGGAAACTATAGGAGGCTTTAAAATTTTGTTTATGAACTGTTACTTTCATTCTCAAAATACTGGCTTATAATAGAAAAGAATTTACCTCAGTTATTTTTATCACTATAAATGAAATGTAATTCGTTGGTTGGAATGGTTAAGAAACAGAATACTTCTATAACTGTTGAAATAATTTAAAAAAATTAAAAAATCACAAGAATCACATTTGTGGTAACAAAATTATATATATATGAGAGTGGTTTCATTTATAATTTGATCACTGATTGCCTTCTTATCTACAGAATTTGCTGATTCAGTTTGGGAACTGGCTTGAAGCCTTCGTACCCCAAATATGCAAATCTAGAATTTTATACCCTACTAAAAATAACCTTCAATATAAAAGTCATAATAAAGATGTTCTTAGACAAACAACTGCTAATAGTGTTAGTCCCCTGTAGAGCAACGCTACCAAAATACTATAGGAAGTTCTTCAGGCTGAATAAAAATTATCTCAGATGGTCTAAAGAAGGCATAGGAAGAATTAAGATCTTCAAAAAGGTAAATAAATGAGTAAATATAAAAGACTTACCTGTTTAAACCAGTACATCTCAAATTTTGGCATGCATCAGAAACATCTTGTTAAAATAGGGCTTGTTAAAATGCAAATTTCTGAGCTCAATTCCAGAATTTCATAATTTCATATGTGTATATATATATGTCTGTGTGTGTATATATATGTGTGTGTGGATCGGGTCTTAATATTATCTATCTGTCTGTCTATCTATCTATCTAATGTATTATAAGAAACCATCTACATTTATTGTTGCTGCAAATGATAGCTGTGGTATAAAGACAATATTATCATTAGCGAATCCATTTCAGTTGTGAAATTTATATATCTAAAAAAATGGGTGACTCTAACTATTATTAGAATTATTAGTCAAAGTCAATAGCCTCACAGTTTAAATATTTTTAGTTCAGTTTAAGTAGGTTTACGGAGAGTGGTGTCTAATGTGTGTTCCCTGATCTCTTTGGAGACAACATAATTTTGTTTATAGTTCATATATTCTTTTCATACAAGGTGTAGAACACAAACACAGTAAAAAACTATCCAGGAAACATTATATTTTGATACTATGCTCATCAGCATGGCATGAAATATTTACTTTCAGGACTTAAATCACTGCCAGTTAGAGCCAATATTTGGCTTTACAAGTTATATTTGATCATACATATATTTCCTCTCAGTTTCTACTTTTTTTAATTTTCATAAAAACAACATGCTTTATGCTTTTTCTATGAAAGAGGACTTTAAGCAATAGTTAGAAAACCAAATGTTTGGAATACATTTATATTAAATTTTATTAATTACTTTTTTAATAGGTGCCAATAAACACATGAGACTTCAACAGTTCTTTCATAATATATTTCCTTATTGCAGTAAAAATAATTCTAATGTAGGCACACATATAATCACTGGGGCTCATAATCACAAAAAACTAATGTTGCAATTGGTAGCATTTATTTAATTTTCAAGTTTTGGAGGAATTTAAATATATTACCAAATTTAATCATTCTATTAATATTATGATATTAGTAATATTATTCTAATTCTGTTGATGAAAATTGAACATGAAAATATTAAGAAAATTCTGTTTGAGCTAGAATTTGGGTGCATGCTTATGTTCATTCTCAAATAAAAGAAATGATTTACAGTGAATTCCAGGGCCCTCTGAAATGCCATGTTATCTTTGTGGAATAATTCTTAGAAATATAAACAGGTATAATTACTTAAAAATACAAAATGAAACAAAAGGAAGGAAGAGAGGTGTGCTAATTTTTGTATAATGGTATTACAATTTGTTTGATCATTTTCAGAGCCAAGGAACTTACAGAAAATTAAATACATTTTACTTGAAAATATCATATTTCTTTCAAGAAAATGAATATATAACTTATGGTAGTATCTTCTGGGATTGGTGGTTCAAAGCCAAACTGCAGTATAGGATAATGAGGCACTGAGTATGAAGTCATACCATCTTTTCCTCTAAGGAATGTTCATAACTTTCAATACCTTTTGGGGTTGTCTGTAAGTAAAGCTATCACATAAAATTTCACTAGCAATATTTGAGATTAAAATGAAAAAAGAAATAGTTTTTAAATTAACTTTAAAAATAGTTACTGGTATGAATATTTTATGGAAAGCAGTTCCACCAATTAGCTCCTAGGTGTGCAGAGACCTGATAGCTGGATGCTGCCTAAGGCACATATGACATTAGAAAAATAAATCAGCTCTGAGGAATTCAGAGGACAGGTTGGAACATGAACATAGATTAAGTCACATGAAAATGAAAGGACTAAAGTTTGAAGTTCTTTAAAAATTTTCAATAAGATTGTAAACTCAATTCTCAGTTGCTCAGTCTGTAATTGCTTGGATACATGCATGCTAGAAGACTTGAAGCCAGATGTCGATCTTTTATTCTCACCCTATGGATTCTGTCCTCTCTTTGAATTTATTATTGATTCCTTCAAAATAAATATTCACTGGAGTTTAGATTAGAGATGAAAACCTGGCACATAATTATGCTTGTGAATCTCACTATCAGAGGATTTGGCAAATGACTGTTTTCTATTTGAGTCTTCTCAAAAATCAGTAGCAGCTTTCACTGGCTTTTGTATCAATTAGCTAGAGAATTGATTTTAAGTTAACCCACAGAAGCATTTTATGACTATGGAAATATATCAGAAGTTTTATGTAACTTGCATTACATTTTAGAAATCATTAGTCTAAGGAAGAGTTAGTTTATGAGATTTGTTTTTGGTTTTTTTCTTCACCATTATTTTGGAAATTAGAGGTAGCCAGTAAATATTTCTGTTGTGTACATAATTTGTTTTGGTCTGTTAGAATCCTTATGTTTTAAAAATATAGAATTATTCCAGCTTTCCTTATATCTCACATTTCTACATTTTTATGTCAATACAAAGTATAATTTTTTTTTTTTTTGAGACGGAGTCTCTCGCTCTGTCGCACAGGCTGGAGTGCAGTGGCCGGATCACAGCTCACTGCAAACTCCACCTCCCGGGTTTACGCCATTCTCCTGCCTCAGCCTCCCAAGTAGCTGGGACTACAGGCGCCCGCCACTTTGCCCAGCTAGTTTTTTGTATTTTTTTTAGCAGAGACGGGGTTTCACTATGTTAGCCAGGATGGTCTCCATCTCCTGACCTTGTGATCCGCCCGTCTCGGCCTCCCAAAGTGCCGGGATTACAGGCTTGAGCCACCGCACCCGGCCACAAATTATAATTTAATATTCTTGGTAGTTTACATACTGCTCACTCAGTTGCATCATGCTGCCCAACTCTCAGGGGCAACATTAGTCTATGATCTAATGTGAATAGCATCCTGAAGCATAACTACAATAATAGAGCCTGGCGTGGTGCCTCACACCTGTAATCCCAGCACTTTGGGAGGCCGAGGTGGGGGATCACCTGAGGTCAGGAGTTCCTGACCAGCCTGGCCTACCTGGTGAAACCCTGGGTCTACTAAAAATACAAAAATTAGCTGAGCGTGGTGATCGCGCACCTGTAGTCCCAGCTACTTCAGAGGCTGAGGCAGGAGAATCGCTTAAACATGGAAAGTGGAGGTTGCAGTGAGCCAATTGCTCCACTGCACTCTAGCCTGGGTGACAGAGAGAGATCATCTCCAAATAAATAAATAAATAATAATAAATAAATAAATAAATGAAAATAAATACAGTGTAACTACAATAATAGTGTCCTTGTTTTTGTGAGTATTGTTGGAAAAGGGCATTATAATACAATGGAAAAAACTATGTAAAAATGAAATGTAAATCAATTTATATCATAAATATTTTTGAGAACCATTTATCTACTCAGCAATTGTGGTAGAGCAACCAAACTCTACCACATACAATTTGTGGTATGTGCTAGAGATTAATTTTGAGAAAATAATACATAATTTTTACTTTCATGGAACTTTATGGAATTAACTTATAGAATTAAATAATTAATTAATTAATCTTAAACATATATAACTTTCTGCTCTAATATTTTCTAAAGAGAAGAATTACAGAAAATATATGTATAATGAAATTTTAAAAATGATTAATAAATGAAAACTTCTTTTTATAAAGTGGCAGTTGAGCTGAAAATCAAATAAATCAGTTAATGGAAACATGTATGTGGGGTTGCTTTTGACAAATATTCCATACATTTCTTATACTGAAATGAGCTTGGAACAATAAGAAATGAAAGTTTACATGAATATAGCATAGGGAACAAGTGAAATTGTAATAATAGCATGTCATTCTAGAGATAGATAGAGTAGAATTGAAGTAGGACCTACAATCGAATTGAAGATTTAGATATTTACCTGAAAAATAATGGTAACCGATTCAATTTTTTTAACAGAGGGTTGAATAAAGTTTAAAAAGACCAATCTTCCTGGACACTTCATCAGTTTCCTAATATGCCCCTTTTTCTTGTTTCTCGTGTGACATTTTAGTTTATATATATTTACTCATCCTGAGCAAGGTCCATATCTGCTAAGATAATTTCTTATTCTGAATATCAATTAAAGTTTTTGTATTTTCAGAATGAGAGTTACAGCTAACTATGAGGAGAGCTAATCTTTTAACTGTATTTACAACAAACATGATTAAATGATAATCTCTTAAAATTAATCATGTTATTTCAAATTCCACATGTTAAAACATTACATATTAAAATCAATATTTCTTTTTTTTTTTTTTCTTTTTTTGAGGTGGAGTCTCGCTGTGTTGCCCAGGCTGGAGTGCAGGGGCACGGTCTCGGCTCACTGCAAGCTCCGCCTCCCAGGTTCATGCCATTCTCCTGCCTCAGCCTCCGGATGAGCTGGGACTACAGGCGCCCACCACTGCACCTGGCTAATTTTTTGTATTTTTAGTAGAGATGGGGTTTCACCGTGTTGCCAGGATGGTCTTGATCTACTGACTTCATGATCTGCCCGCCTCGGCCTCCCTAAAATCAATATTTCATGCTTATAAATGAGTTTATAATATCAAAATTTTGGTGGTGGTAATTATGGTAGGAAAGAATTTCACAGTCACTTTTTTTTCACAGAAGTAGAAGTTGAGGTTAATCCAGTATGAGCATATCTTCTCTTGCATGATAAATTTAAAAAATGATGACATTGTGGTTAAAATTTTAGCTTTAACTTGAAGGTCTGTATCAAGAACTGACTTTGCCTTTTTTTTTTTTTTTTTTTGAAATGGAGTCTCGCTCTGTCACCCAGGCTGGTGTGCACTGGGGCGCAATCTTGGCTCACTGCAACCTCTGCCTCCTGGGTTCAAGTGATTCTCCTGCCTCAGCCTCCCAGGTAGCTGGGGCCATTTTTAGACATGGTATAATATATATTTTCCACCAATACTAGAATACACATATTACCCATATTTTTTAGATGAGAAAACCAGATTTGGAAAGTTTAAGCTGTTTCCCCAAAACACAGTGTTAAATAATCTCAGATTGTACATACCTAAGAATAGATGATCTTGCCCTAAATTTCCTCCATGTAAATATAGGCTCTGTTAGTATTTGTGTAAAAATGAGCAATCTACCTCCTTTTCTGTGCCTCTGTTTTTACATTTGCAAGTTAATGATGATAATATGATCTAAAAATAGGATTGCTGGAAGGAATAGATAATGTTATACAAAACAGTGTTTAACACATAATGCTTAATGTCAGTTGTTCTCATAATCATTATTGCTATCATTTAGTGCTAACAGTGATAGCAAGAGTAGTTATGGTATTTATGTAGTGTAAAGCATGAGTGTGAGGTAAGAAAAAAAACAGGATGTGTAAGATGTTGATACTTGATTATCACAGTTTATTTTCCCTTTTGCAGATATATATATATATATATATCTGCAGAATATGTATCTGTAATATATTGTGCAGATGGAGATAGATTATATTCCAAGTATCCCTTAGTGTTAGGTGATCATAATAATAATGTTATGGTCAATGGGATGTGGGCAGAAGTAATGTTTGTCTCTCTCTGACACAGTTCATAAGTATATCCAACAAAGTGATAATTTGTAAGTTCTACTCTTTCACTAACTGGATGCCAATAATAAAGGTAATTTTGGAATCTGCAAATGTTAGACTCTCATCTCTTTGAACAGAGATAACCTATATTTGAGCTAAAACAATTTTGGAGTCTAAATTCTTCTGTTTTTTTCTTTCATAGCATCATGATCCTTTTTTTTACATAAAGCAATTTTCAGCATATCAATGTATATCAAAACCTATAATGATACCAAGAGATTCTTCTGTCATAGCTAGATATAACCCTCATTCAGATAGAACTATGAACACAATGAATATTTATTCAAAGAACATATATTAACATTCACTGGATAAAGTTAAAAAAAAACAAACTGAATTAAAAATGCATAGTTTGTGTTAAAAAACATTTTTACAAAAATTAGTTTTACATTATATATTTTCAAAGCAGCATAAAAGTATAGGAGGCTTTATTATGACAACTGCCAATTCTATCAACGTAGAAGCGTTTGATTTAATAGAGACTCTTTAGTCAAAGTATTAAACTCTCTCATTGTCTAACTCACTTTTTACAACCTCCAACTATATTAATAAAACTTTTTAAAGTACCTATTTTACAATCATTGGAAACATAAATTACTAAAGTTGTCTGATTTTTATCAATTATTAATAGTGTTATTAATTCTTATAAAGATATGTAATTATGAAACATAGAATTTGATACCTAAAAATATGATATCCAAAAAGATACAAATTGTGTTAGCCTAGGTCAGCAAGACATCAGAACAGAAATTTCACAGTTCACATTCCCTAATGGAAACAAATATTAGCAGCAATTCACAGTCAAAAGTGCATTTTCAGGAGCATTGGAGTCCAGATAGGAGACTGTGAATCCCCGGTGGAGTTTAAAACCGAAAAGGTCCACTGTAAGAGAGAAAGCTTGTGCCTCAATGGCAGGCTTACCAACCATAGTCCTAGCTTTAGACTAGAAGCAGCCATATACTTCTAGAAGATCAGCTCTGCCATGGTTTTCACACCAGCCTCATTAGCTCAGGCACCTGGGTGGATTCATGCCCATATCTACCCTGGGTAAAAGGGACTCTGACATTGAACCTGACTACAGATCCTCCAGCAGCCCTGTAATTTGGCGCCATCTCCACACTACCACAGTCCATGGACAGTCTTGCCTGCTTTGGCACCTAATGAGTGCTATGCCTCTTTATGCCCATGCTAACAGGCCCACTGACATTTGACTGGACAATAGCTCCTTGAAGAAGCCTAATGGCCCACTCTAATCCCATGCTATCATGGTCTAGAGGCAGTGTTACCCACTCAAAAACCTGGCAGGAGCCATGAAAATTGGCATTCCCAGTAGAAGCCTGCTGACCTCAGACTTGCCTGTAGACCCTGAAATAGCCTAATGTTCTGGATGCAGTCTTGTTCTACTGGGTTCCTGAAGGCAGTCCTGCCCACCCAGGGGTCCACTGGGGACCTTATCAACGAGAGTCTTTTTGGCAGGAGCTGTGCCTGTATAAGACACTAATAAAAGGACTATCATATTCAGAGTCAACTGTAGACCCAAAAGTGGCCCCACAACCCAATTCTATTCCTGCTCACCTGCAGTCACAGAGTTAGTTCCGCCAGTCTGGGTATCCGGCAGAAGAAGGTCTATATCTGCGAAAATCAGTCTGTAAACATGGATAAATATATTTGCTCCTTCAAATGTACAGACACTAATACAAGTCTACAAGGATCACCAAGAATCAGACAAACATGACACAATCAAAAGAAACTAATAAAGGCCCAGTCATTGACTCTAAAAAACTGAAGTTTCATAAACTACTTGACAGAGAACTCAAAGTAATCATCTGAAGGGAACTCAATGAGCTACAAAAAAACAAAAAAAAAACAAAAAAAAAACACGTAGGTAACTGAACAAAAATTAGAAAATCAATACATAAGTAATATTAAACGTGTAAGAAAGAAATGAAACCATACAAAAGAAAGAAATCCTGGAACTAAATAATATAATGACTTAACTTAAAAATTTAACAGGTAGCTTCAACAACAGACTCAATAATTCAGAAGTAAGAATCAGCTAACTATAAAGTAGATCATTTGAAATTATCCAATTAGAGAGGGAATAAAAGAAAAAAGAAAGTATAAAGGATATATGGGACACCGTCAAGAATAACAATGTAGTCATTACAAGAATCTGTGAAGGAAAAAAGGGAGAGAAACAGCAGAAAGTACATTTAAAGAAATGACAGCTGAAAACTTTCCAAATCTAGAAGGGGAAATGAACATCTTGATTCATAAAACTCAAATTTCCAAATAGAAATATTTAAACTGACAAAAGTCAAAGACAATGAGATAATTTTATAAGCAGCAAGAGTAAAAAGACATGCCACATACAATAGAGGCCACTTAAGACTATCAGTCTATTTGTCAGCAGAAATTTTGCAGTCCGGGAATGAAATGATACATAGAAAGTACTAAAAGAAAAAAAGAAAAAAAAAAAACTTGCCAACAAAGAATACTTTACAGGGTGAAACTGTACATTAAGAATAAAGAAAAGACTTTCCAAGACAAACAAAACATAAGGAAGATGTTTAACCACTAAACCTGTGTTACAAGGAGTGCTAAAGGAAGATTTTCAAGTTTTAAAGTATAGATGCTAAACAACAACATTAAAATATATAAAAGTATAAATGTAATTTAAAAGGTAAACAATGAAACAGAATATTTTAATAGTGTAATAGTACAACATAAATCATTATTAAAAGCAGTATATAAATTAGAAGAAAAAAGTAGTCAGAATAACCATAACCACGGGATTATTTTAATATCAATACACTGTAAAAAGAAAATGTAGCATCATTTACATAAACTGTATATGCAAGAAAAAACATGAAGTGTAGAGTATCTGTATCCAATTGAAGTTATGTTATCAGCTAAAGCAGACTTATTTATCTAGAAAATGTTCAATTTGAGCCCATTGGGCAACAAATTGCGCAGTAGATACACAACAGGTAAAGGGGAAAGAATCAAAGCACATCATACAAAAAATTATCAAACTACAAAAAGAAAAAGAAGAGAAGATTTTAAAAATTACAAAGAGACAGAAAACAATTAATGAAATGGCAAAAGTAATTTCTTACCTATCAATAATTATTTTAAATGTATATGGATTAAATGAGTTACACTTAATATGATCCATTTAATCTATTATAAATAAATCAATTTAATAAAATTTAAATGTATATGAATTAAACTTAGCAACCAAATGAAACAGAGTGGCTGAATAAATTTATATATATATATATATAAATATGTTACATATATATGTATGTTATCTATAAGATATTTTCTAGATTTATGGGACAAACAGGCTGAAAGAGAAAAGATAGATAAAGATATTTCATAAAAAACAGCCACAAAAACAGGACAGGGATTATCATACATGAAATAGACTTTAAGTGATAACTTGTCTCAAGAAACAAAGCAGGTCATTATATGATGATAAATTGTCAACGGAATATGCAGATATAGCAATGACAAATATATATGTACCCAATATCAAATATATCACAAATTGAATATATTCAGCTTTTTATTTTTCAACGATACTTCAATAAATCTGGGAAGAATAATTATATAAGAAAGAAATAATTTAGTCTCTGTGAGGTCCTTTCTACAGTGGTGTGTCACATTCACTTAATGTTTCATTTATTGAAGTAGTATTCAACTAGGTATTAGTGAGAATACTTAATTAGTGTCACTATGTCCCAAGATTACTAATGATAGAGATTTTTAAGTATTCTACTCTTTTATGTTTGATCTGTGCTCACACAAACCTAGAAAATCAATATGGATGGCTATATTTTTCAGATTGATGCTGTAGAATTTCTCCAGTTATGCGCTATGAATAAGTTCTGGAGATCCAATATACAAAATGGTGACTATAGGTAATCATTCTGTATTGTATGTTTGAAATTGGTTAAGTATAGATCTTAAGTCCTCTAACCCAAAGCTTAACATGTGAGGTGACGGATAGGTTAACTAGGATGACGTGGTGACTCACAATATATAGTATATCAAAAAAGCAAATTGTTCACTTTAACTATATAAAATTTATATTTATCAGTATAACCCCAATAAAGCTGAGAATAAATAAATCAGCTTTTGGGAAACAAAAATGAATCATGTCAGTCCAAGCATTTATATATGCTCATAGGCTTATTTTAAATAACTTTATTTGGGATCTAGGCCTTTATGTAGAACATTTGAAAGCTGGTACTGGTATATTTATTTCTTTATGTTCAATCCTTTTTGACTTCCTCTATTACTCCAGTCTGTATATCTAGCAGTCTCCTCTCAAACATCTCTACTCTTTCTTCAAATATATTTGCTTAATCCATTCCCAGAATGCCAAACTTGACTTTTCTTTTACAAATTAATGTATGTATTTATTCATATTGTATTGTTTCCGGCAGTTACTGGCTCAACAAATGTGTTTTAACAAAGACTTTCATTCAGATCAATATTCTAAATATGTCACTCACAACAATAAAGATGGTTTTAAAATACTTATAATCCTTTTCCAGCCTATGCATAATTAATTTAGTCCTCTCTAGAAATAATTTTACACAATAATGAAGAAATAACCCTTTCCCAATTTTCAGTCTCTCTCAAGGGCAATAAGAGATGATATTGACTAGACTGTACTCCTTATGTGAACTGAATGAAGTCAGAAAAATAAAGAGCATATCTTTAAAACAAAACAATGCACTTGGCAAACATTGTAGTAAAAATGGAAAATGTTTTAGTGTTTTTCAAGTTATACTCTAGTAGTCAACTGCCTGCATGAAGGTAGGCCCTAGGTATACATCTATGTATGCAAGCTAATGTTAATCATAAAATTGAGGACTTTGCCCCTAAAATATCTTAATTACACATTTTATTGTCATAATGCTTTCTGGTTACCCACATTTAGTGCTGTGTCATAGGATTTATAACTTTTTTTACCCATTTATAGTCTTTCAAAAATGAAAGCAGAATAAGGTTAAAAGATGGGCTCTTTCAGACAAGAGATCCAGGACAGACCTCTTTGACTTGGGGCCATTTTATTATTACACTGAATGTGACATCATAGGCATTCAGAATCTGGTGAAAAAATCTTCTAGGAGCAGCTAACAAGAATCCTAAGACAGGAGTGTTTATGTTTGGGTTGAGACACATTCAGGAGCTGAGTGATTGACAGCAAGGGGAGCAAGACATGAGGTAGATTTGTATTCTATTCTCAGTGAAATGGGATAGCTTTAGAAGCTTTTTAATAAAAGGGATATATGATCTAAATTTTCTACTGTAAGTATCATTCTCTGTATAGCATGGAATGTAAATAGTACAAACAGAGAAATAATGAGAATGTGTTGCTAAATTTTGTAATAACTTTATTATTTTAGTTTATACTATACCAGTATAAAGTTAACATTGAATATTTTATGATAATTTAGAGAAACTTTTATTGTAATGAATAGCTTCAGTAGTATCACTAGAGTTCCTTAAGAGTTCCCCAAGAATCATTATCCTAAAAATATTTTATTATGAATATTATCAATTATTTGGCAAAATTGGAGTAATGATATAAAGAATCGTAAGTGGAAGTATTCTACTAATATATAGTCTCTAAACAAAATACTTCAAATGTAAAATAATAAATATATTTCCAATTATACATGTCCTCAAAATATGTTAGATACATTTTAGACTGTTAGTTTTAATGTTATTTTATATTAAATATTATATATATGTTATTATGCTATTTATGACCCTACTAATAAACCACAAGTAATGTATTCTCAGTTAATTTTAAGATTATATATATATAGTTTAGTAAACTAACAACTTTTATTTAAAAATAGACTTTGAATCACAACTCAAATGTTTTCCCCATTTTATTAATTTTTACACCTATTAAGCTCCATTAAAATTATAAATTCAGAAGCAGCTTGACTTACAATGGAGTTACAACTCAATAAATCTGTTATAAATTGAAAACATTATAAGTAAAAAAAAGGCATATAATGCACCTAACCTACAGAACGTCATAGCTTAGCCTAGCCTAGTTTAAATGTTCTCAGAACACTTGCATTAGCCTACTGTTGGGCAAAAGCAACTAACAAATAGTCTATTTTATATTAAAGTGTTAAATATCTCATGTAATTTATTAAATACTGTAGTGAGAATGAAAAACACAATAGTTGTATAGGCTCTCAATGTGTGGTTTTAAATGAAAGCATATCTTTATTGCACAGGCATAAAGTCAAAAATATGTTAAATTGAACCATCATAAGTCAGGGTCCATCTATATATCTTGCAGTAGTTACATAAATGGGGCAGAAAAAATGATCCAACATTTGTATCATTAAAATCAAAGAATAGGGAAGTGAGAATAGAACTGCAGAATAATTCAATGAAATAATGACTAGACACATTGTAAATGTGGTAAAATACATAATATACAGAGTTAGGAAACTGAGTGAACTGTAAATAGGATAAATTCAAAGAAACCCCACATACTATGAAGACCCCTTAAAACCCAACAAGACATGTCACAGTGAAATTTCGGAACATTGAAGACAAAGAAAAACCTTGAAAGTAGCTAGAGAGAAATGATTCATTACTTACCAATACAAATGACAGCATACTTCTCAAGTGACATGATGGTGCCTAGAAAAAAATTGCACAGTATTGTTAAGCACAGAAATAAGATAACTATTAACTATGAACTCTATATCCAGTGAAATTTTTATCATGAATGAAGGGGACTCAAAGACATTCCATGTCAAAGAAATAGTAAAATAATTTGGGTAGCATACCTTGAGGACATCATTGAAAAAAGCTAAAGGAAATTCTTCATAAAGCAAAGAAATTATAAAAGAACAAATCATGGATCACCAGGAAGGAAATTCAACTGAAAGAATAGATATGTGGACACAGGCAATAGACTACCTTCACAAGTTGGATAATTCATTCATTGTATAATTCATGCAATAGGCTATCTTCATGAGTTGTATAATTCATATTGATGATTGAAACTAAATAGTGACATTATCAGATAAAAAATGATAATTAAAAGTCAGAAAGTAAAAGATTTGAATGAAAGTCAGTCTTCTACACTGCACTTGAAATGTTAAAATGTTGATACCATTAGACTGTGTTGAGTCGTATGAATAAAGTAGTACACACAGCAAATATACTAAGACATACACTCAAAGCATTATGAAAAAATTAAGATAGAATTATAAAAAAAATTTTCAAGTATTCAAGAAGAAGGCAAAAAAAAAAAAAGAGAGAAACAATGGAATAAGAAGCAGAGGAAGCAAGCAGAAGATAAATAATAAAATGGGAAATGTTTCTCTGATATAGCAGTATTTTTTTTTTCTTTTGTACTTGGTTAAACATGTCAATTTAAAGAAGCAATTTACAGAGAGGATAAATTCACAGCCTATCCATATGCTGTTTACTGGAAAATTTACTTCAAATTCTACAACATGCATAGATTTAAAGTTAAAAGGATGGAAAAAATATATCATCAATTATTACTTCAAATGTAAGTTGCTGGACCACACCTCCAGAGTCTCTGTTTCAGTAGTTCCAGGGTGGGATCTGAAATGCTGTATTTTTCTTTATTTTTTAACTTTTATTTTAGTTTCAGGAGTACATGTACAAGTTTGTTATATAGATAAATTGTGTGTCACAGGGGTTTGGTGTACAGGTTACTTTGTCACCCAGATAATAACCATAGTACCTGATAGGTAGTTTTTCTGTCCTCTTCCTCCTTTCACACTCCACCGTCAAGTTCTCCCCAGCATCCGCTGTTCCCCTCTTTATGTCAGTGTGTATCCAGTGATTAGCTCCCACTTATAAGTGAGAACATGCAATGTTTGGTTTTCTGTTTCTGCATTAATTTGCTAAGGCTAATGGCCTGCAGATGCATCCAAATTGCTGCAAAGGACATGATTTTTTTCTTATTATGGCTGCATAGTATTCCATAATGTATATGGACCACATTTGCTTTATTCATTCCACAGTTGATGGACATGTAGGTTGATTCCGTGTCTTTGCTGTTGTGAATACTGATGTGATACACATACAGGTGTATGTGTCTTTAGGTAGAATATTCATCTATCTTCGCGTATTCAGTAGTGTGATTGCTGCGTTGAATTGTAGTTCAACCCTCAGTTCTTTGAGAAATCTCCAAGCTGCCCTTCACAGTGGATGAACTAATTTACATTCCTACCAACAGTGTATAAGCCTCCCTTTTTTTCTGCAATCCAGTCAACATCTGCTATTTTTTGACTTTTTAACAAAAGCCATTCTGACTGGCATGACATGGTATCACCTGTTTTGATTTTAATTTCTCTGATGATTAGTGATAATGAGCATTTTTCCATATGTTTCTTGGTCGCTTATATATCTTCTTTTGAGAAGTGTCTGTTCATGGCCTTTGCCTACTTTTCAATGGTATTATTTGTTTCTTGATTGGTCTTTTAAATTCCTTGTAGATTCTATTAGGCCTTCATCCGATGCGTAGTTTGGTAATATTTTCTCCCATTCTGTAAGTGGTATGTTTACTCTGTTCGTAGTTTCTCCTGCCTTTTAGGAGCTCTTTAGTTTAACTAGATTAAAACTTTTCGAGTTTTGTTTTTGCTGTAATTGGTTTTGAAGACTTAGTCATAAATGCCTTCCTAGAGTTTGTTCTAGAATTTCCCTGTCTTAATTACATCGTGAAAACATAGTTTCAGCATTATTTATTCAGATGATTACAAATAATAGAAAGAATACGGAAAATTTTGTTCACTTAAATAAATGTAATATTGTGTCTTGTAAGTTGACAATTGTCAGGCTATATATTCGTACTCTGCGATCATTCAAGTTTAGAGTCTTAAATTAAAAACTAGATAGCAATTTATGCATATATTTAAAAGTGAATTTAGTAAGTATTCCTGTGTTGATGTTAGTTTGGGTTATTTTACTTGTATTTTTCAAATTTGGACTTCTTTTTCATAAAATCAGAAGCAAAAAAAAAAAAAAAGAATAGAAAAAAATGCCAGTAACTAAAATTGTATACAAATATTCTGCTTTACGTGGGACATGAACTTTACTTATCAAATAGACAGAGTCATCATCAATGAAACACTAATATAAAATGAACATTTGTCAGATAAGACTGCTTTTGTAAAATAAAATGTTTAAAAATCAAATATCCTCGAGAGCTGGATAATGTTTATACAAAAAAATGTTTTAGATATGCTAGGACAACTAATAACAATGTTAAATTCGTGATATAAAGATTTATTAAAAATATATGCATTAAGAAAAAAATAAATTATACTTACTCTTTCAAATACATATATATAGTAATAGAATGAAAGGTTAAAAATGTGTGCATTCATTCATAGAAGGCTGAGAAAGCTACAAAACTTTGTGTTTAAATAATATACATTTAAACGTGGTCACGATTTCCAAAATTAGAGTTGATAACATGCCCATTTTTTTTCAGAAAAAAGCTTTAAACTGATTTTCATAGTATAATGTTGTCTAACCTATAATAATTTAAGGTTAGCAACATTCCTTCAAAGAATAATTGTGCTAATAATTTTTAAGCCATGTGTAATCATCAAGATCCACATAAAAATTGTAATTATTTTATCTTCCTAGACAGTGAAATAAAATAATTTTGAACAAAGTTAAAGTATGTTCTCAAATTTCATCCAAGACAAACTAAAAGGCTAAAAATTGAAAATATTTTATAAATCATTCTGAATAATATTACTGAATCATCTAGAGTATGATCAAGACCAAACGTTTTTCTACAGAAACAGGCTAAATGAATACAAATTGTTTCTCTTACTATGAAGAACTCAACACTTATTGCAAATTCTAAATTCACAGCAATTCTCCAGGTAGAAGTTGATGGTTTTGTTTTGTGCTGATTAGAAAACAAATGTAAAGAAGGCTATTTTAGCATAGGCTGCCTGTGTTCAACATAAGGCCAAATCTAAAGGAGGTCAAATAATTTGTAAATACAGTCATACAACAAAGCGTCCATAGTTCAACTGGCAATAACATCTTCTGCTTAGGTTCCTGTCTATAATTTCTATGAATAAGATTATGTAATTAACAAGATTTTTGTGATTAAATGTGTGACCACAAAAGACTCTAGAGAAAAATCAAAATCAAATAATTTATTGAAATGAATACAATTAAATATTTTATCTAAAATGATATATACATAATTTCAAAACAATATCCATGTTTTAAAATATAATTTTACAGTTTTTATTTAAATAGAGTTACATGTTTTATTTAAGTCATAAATTATATCAAGGAATATATAAGGAAGATAGTTAATGCCTAGGAATGTAATAAAAATATTTTATTGCTTTCTCTATGTTTTGATTCATAATTAAGAAAGTACCTAAGAATGACATAAATTGAAAATATAGAATAAATTATACAAAATTCATAATTGTAAATCACATAAATTATAATTATTTGTGACATTAATAAATTATGACTGGTTTATCAATCATTTCTGATAATAGTTAATTAACAAAAAGTTACTTCGACCGTTCTGAGAAAAACAATTTGAAACTTTATTATAAATGATATTATTTATTCATAGAAAATAATCCCTAAATGAATTATAATTTGCAAATTGAAAAATGTATGCTGGTATTCATCTAAACCATCTAAATTTGTTAATATTTTAATCTCTTGCAAGATATTGGATACAATAAATTATAAAATGAAACATTCTAAATAAAATCTATGACATTCTGCACGAGTTGGTGACCCAGCTATTATAGAAGGATAACTGATAATCTTCAGTAAGTTGTTGAATATGTTCCCCTGTAAGTCTGTTGTTTTCAAGAACATAGTGAACTTACAAAATTACTCTAAGCTTCTTTCAATTTTATGAACTCTTTCTAATGAAGAAATAATCTGATTACCATATACTGACAATGGATAATACATGTTATTAGAATATCAAACGTCTTAGTTAAATTTTCACATCAGAATTCAATTTTTATTTTTCTTCTGTGTTATTCTATACCACTTCTGGTTAAATTACACTAAATGTTATTTCTACACATGAACTTAATAGGGATTACTTCCATGGCAACTGGTATAAGTTTTCAGTAAATAATAGCTTTGAAGGTACTGTATCTTTGGGATTATGTTTTGAGTTATTCTGTTAACCCTAGGGACTTTTGTATTTATTTTTTCCTGGAAGGACTTAATTTGAAGAACAAAAGATCAGATCACATTTAAGTTAGAATAGATGTTTCTCTTTTTTTTCTGAGAAATATTGACAGAGACACAGAGACATGCTTGCACCCTGTGTTACATAATTGATAATTTAAAACTAAATAAAACCAATTATTTCCAGATATGATTAATATTTCAAAGACATTGTTTCCATTGGTAAAATATATTCATTCACATTTACCTTCACAAATATTTATTCCTTAGGGATTATACCTATTTTGTTTACTCTACAGTCAGAAAATCACATGGGATTTACCCTATAGAGGCTATAGAATATTTAATTTTTATATTATTTCATTTTTATTCTTATTTATATATAAATATAATTTGATAATAAATAATGGATAATAATTATCCATTATTTTTATTTTATTATTCAAATTTCTCAATGAATATTTATTGAGTTTTCTAACATGGTAATTATCCAGAAGGACATTGAACACAGACTAGTTAGCAAGCAGACATTTGCCTTGATCTCATGAAGGAAGCATTTAATTAGGAAACATTACAATTTCATGTAAGTGTAATTTGATCTTCTTATATGAATGCAGAAGACTAAGATAAGTGATAAGACAAAATAGAGTTACACATATTAAAGTAGTAAACATCCATAAATCTATCAAGGTTTAAAGTGCTTCAAACACATCAGAGGGATAATCCACAGTATATGAAACCAGCACATAAAATGCTCCCTTAGTTGAGAGAACAACCTTGAACAACAGAAAATGAGCAGTTCTTTTAAGTATTTCTACATTTCTGGGCCTTTTGATTCATATTTTCCTGACACCACGTTGCAGGTCTGGAATAAGCCTTTTAGTTCTTCTTTTCATGTGTTTTAGACATTTGTGGTTATTTTTTCAGCTTCTTCATTGATGGATTACGTACTGTTCTTTTTTTTTTTTTTCCCCATTATCTCTAGAGAGCACAGCACCTATCTTTATCTGTGTATAGCCTGCACTTTGTCATACAGAACTACATTAATGTGATTTTTTTTTTTTTTTTTTTAAGATGGAGTCTCATTCTTTTGCCCAGGCTGAAGTGCAATGGAGCAGTATCAGCTCAGTGTAACCTCCGCCTCCTGAGTTCAAGCGATTCTCCTGCCTCAGCCTCCCAGTAGCTGAGATTACAGGCGCCTGCCACCACGCCCGGCGAATTTTTGTGTTTTCAGTAGAGGTGGGATTTCACCATGTTGGTCAGGCCGGTTTCGAATTCCTGACCTCAATTCTTTCCACAAAGCCCCCAGCTCTGTGTATCTTGTAAAGATATAATTGCCTTTTAAAAAATGTTTCCTTAACTTGGAAGAACACTGCTACTGAAACCACTAGAATCAACAAAGATGCTCAGCACACAAAATGCTTAATTATGGGGTTAATATAAGCAAACTTTTCTATGAAGTTTTTTACACACGCTATTTGCAAATCTTCATCAGCCACCCATTCCTTAACACTTCAAGGGGTTGCCTGAATAATTCTTCCGGAACTTATCTCGAGTAAGGTTATTAAAGACCTCATATCATGAATGCAATGTACATACCTTAATCCTAACTTGTCTTGCCCTGACTTTTAGCACCTTATAGGGTTGACCTTGTTTTTCTCTAAAAATATTATCTGTCTTGAATTTTCTATTTCTATTTCCATGAAATGCCGTTTTATGTTTTCCTGCTATTTTTCTGGACATTCCTTTGTAGTATCTTGTCAGCTTCTCTTAATTTATACACTCATTAATGATTAAAGTTTTTCTGAAATTTGTAGTGGAAGTTTAAAAAATTGTAGTGGCATCTACTCTCATTACTTCAGTTAAATCTCTTTGTGAGAGCTCTCATATTCATATATCCAGTTGAGGTTGCTCTAGGGCCTAAATATGGAGCTTCTTACTGACAACCACCTTGAACCGTCTCACCAGCACTACCTGTTTAACACAAATCTCCTCTCCAAACATATATATTTTCTGTGTTCCCTAAGTCAGGAAATTACACCATGGTTTACATAATGGTTTTCCCTCAGCCCCAAATCTGGGATTATTCTTGATTCTCTTATTTGTCATCAATTCTATCACAAATCTAATTTATTCTATATCATACATACCTCTGAAACCCACCCACCACCTTGTTCCTCATTGCCAAGTGGCCATCATTTCTCCTCTGGATTATTGTAATATTCTCTTAAGTGATGTTTCAAAATTAACTCTTCCTACTTTGTTATTCTTCGTTCTTTAGGATCTCCTTTCGTAAAAGTAAAACTGATGGTCATCTGATGTATAGAACAATTCAAGGCCTTCCTAGTGATATTTGAACAGACCCAAAATCTGGCCAATAATACCATCCAGGAAAGGTTTCTTTCTGCCTAACTTTCCAGGATCTTTTCACATATCTATTCCTTTAACTCTCCATACCTTAGTTATATTGACTTTCATTTGGTTCCTTTATTTGTCATGGTTATTTCAAGCCCTAGGTCAGTTTTTCTGTTCCTGAAAAGCCATTTAACTCTTACTATTCCTTTATATGCGTATTTGCATGAGAACACAAACCTATATAGATTCTTTTATTAATTCTTCACATAGAATGCTGAAATTCAATTCTTTATAATTATTATAATTGAAATGTATTACATGATAAATATATATTTTCTATGATATTGAAGTTTTCCATTAGCACAGCACTTGTGTTAGTCTTGTTCATCATTATAGTCTAAGTATAGAGCTTGATAAATTGTAGGCATCAAATAAAAAGATATTTGAATAAAAATGAGTAAATCAACCTTATAAAAAGAGAATAATTAAAAGTGTTTCAATGAAGAAAAAACACAGAGGCCAAATTTAATTTAAAAATTTACTAAACCTTAAAAGCAAAAAATGCATCCTATTTTATTGTTCTGAAATTAAATCTAGTGCAGATGAGCCAGGGCCCACAGCCAGTGAGGTAAGAGTTTATAAAATCTTGAAGAAATTCAAAATGAAGCAATACTGTTCCCTAGAGTTTAGAAAACTAGTGTTTTTCAGGAGTATACATTTCTGAAATTTTACTTCTGTTCTTTTAAAATTATTACTCAGATTTTATTGTACCAAATAAACTGCATTTATATATTTTTAAGTCTATGCATATAGGCAAATATCTCTAAAATTTCTCTTCTAATAAAAATACTTACATATACACATTTAGATATTTTGCGTATTTATCCAGTAAGTGTATTCATTCAAATCTTATATTTAGCAGTTATTAATATTCCTTTTGCACAACATCATAGGCTTCATAGACAGACATTCCGGGAGCTAGGATTCTTATACTGGAAACGTTGTATACTGCCATATACCAATTATACTTTAACATATTTAAGCAATTTGTTGAATTCCTATTCACTAAATGTTCTTTTCCCATCTTCTGGCCTGGCTCAGTGGATCATGCCTGTAATCCCAGCACTTTGGGAGGCCAATGCAGGCAGCAGGCAGATCATTTGAGGTCAGGTGTTTGAGACCAGCCTGGTCAACGTGAAACACTGTCTCTACTAAAAATACAAAATTAGTCAGCGTGGTGGCACACACCTGTAATCTCATCTACTCGGGAGGCTGAGACAGGAGAACCGTTTGAACCCAGGAGGCAAAGTTTACGGTGAGCTGAGATCAGGCCACTGCACTCCAGCCTGGGTGACAGAGAGACTCCGTCTCAAAATAAATAAATAAAAATATAAAAGTAAATATATTTCCCATCTTCTAGTAAATTGCTGTTTTCAGAATTGATCATAAATCTATACTTTCTGGGCTTTCATCCTTTTAAACATCTTAGCCAATAACTTCTGTACTCCATTTTGTCTAATATATTCATTGATGAAATGGGGAGTAATTCTTGTAATGCTGAATATCTTATTATATTAATTTAGTGTGTTGATATTACTGCTTGTAATATACTTTTAATCTTCAACTTTCTTGTATGAATTTAAAATATACTTATTACATTAGTATGAATCTTTTAGTATTTTAATATCGTTACATTTTACTCCTTGATTAACACCGAGTAGGCTGCAAAATACATTATATTTTATGCTAATATTTTAAATACATGATAAACATTTTATGTACTTCTTTGGAATAAGTTACTAACATTTCTAAATATAGTTGAAAGAATATAATGAAGTCCTTAAGTGCAAACTGGTTCATTTTAGATGTATTCAATGTTTCATAAAACATTCAGTAAAAATGGCAATGTATTTTAAAAGATATTAATACAAAGACTGGAAATTTACATAGATTAATACATGAAAAGTAACTCAGTTTTTATTCTTAAGAAGAATAATTCTTTTTAAAGAGATAGTTTGGTCCTAAGTTGTGTTTTCTGGCTCATTTCGTTGAAATGGTAAGCTTGCTTGGCTCTTAAATTAATAGTTTTTCAAAGAAGACATTATATAGTCACAACAATAACCAAATACTCTTTATTTATATATGTCGAAAGTCAAGTGAATAAGATATACTCAAGCTAAACTGTAATACCTTCAGTGAAACATTTGTCCAGTAAAACACCTTTAGTAAACGTTTGCTATTTTTTCCAAGTGCCATAATCAAGATTCACTTAATTAATGAAACTTTTAATGTAATTTCACCTTCTTTTCTTTTTTAGGTTAATAATTATCAAACTTATGGCAATGCTGGACTTTAGCTGATCCCCATGCTTCTGGAAAATAACAAAAGTTAAGACATCTCTTCACCATTTTGTGTGTCCAAGGACCACCTACTTTTTACATATGCCAAGAACTACCCACCTCCACTCTTCAGGTAAGACTTACTGTCCACTCTGCCCTGTGACTCCCCCACGTCTTGGGGATGACTCCCTTGTACCTGAAGCTATACTACTGTAAGCCTCCTTTCTTTTTTTAAGATGTTTGTCATTAATGAATGTTCGTTCTATTGCAATAACCTGAATAAAATCATTTTCTCAATTGTTCAGTACGTATTGTCTGTGACAAAAGACAGGTTGTAATTTGGTATATATTAATAATTTTAGTCTTTTCATTTATGAATTATTCTATCTTTCCAAATACATAATAAAATGTAATTTTTCTTTTTATTTTGAGAGGGAGTCTTGCTCTGTTGCCCAGGCTGTGACACAATCTTGGTTTACTGCAACCTCCACCTCCAGAGTTCAAGCAATTCTCCTGCCTCAACCTCCCGAATAGCTTGGATTACAGGCGCCCACCACCACAACTGGCTAATTTTTGTATTTTTAGTAGAGACGAGGTTTCACCATGTTGGCGAGGCTGGTCTAGAACTCCTGACCTCGTAACCTACCCATCTTAGCCTCCCAAAGTGCTGGAATTAGAGGCATGAACCACCACACCTGGCTATAAAATGTAATTTTATACAAAGTTATAGACACAAGTTTAAAAACAAAATATATATGTGTGTGTGTGTGTGTATGGACGTGCAAATATACTGTATTGGCCTGTTATCACGCAGCTAATAAAGACATGCCCAAGACTGAGTAGTTTGTAAAGGAAAGAGGTTTAATTAACTCACAGTTCCACATGGCTCGGGAAGTTTCACAATCACGGCAGAACGTAAAGGGGAAGCAAGACACCTCTTACACGGCAGCAGGCAAGAAAGCTTGTGTAGGGGGAGCCCCCTGTGTAAAACCATCAGATCTTGTGAGACTCATTCACTATCACAAGAACTGAATGGAAAGACCTGCCTCCAGGATTCAATTACTTCCCACCAGGTCCCTCCCACAACACGGGGGAATTATGGGAGCTACAATTCAAGATGAGATTTGGGTGTGGACACAGCCAAGCCGTATCATACACATAGATTATTCACCTGAATTAAATAAAAGCAAATAATAGAAAGAAGAGAAATATTAAATGAATATGAAATACTTTTCATAAACTTTATATATATATGTACACATTTGAACACACACAGACATACATGACTACATACGTGGCTACATGAAAAGATTAGGTAGAAATAGGTCATTTCAATCTCTTCAACTAAATATAACTATTTAAAAATCCAAAATAGATTCCTGAAATCTTTATATGTTTTTATTTGGGTTCAGCAAAATCTTTTGCCTCTAAAATGTTAGCACCACCAATCACCTCAGTAAGAGGATAATGAAACACCCAAAGGGTACTAAGTTCAGAAATCTCTCTCCATTTAAAAAGCGATTTCTTTATAAAAATTTTATTTTCCTGTTGATAGAATACAGAAATAACACTCAAATTTTGCTTAGTGACATAGTAAAGTCATATTCAGGATATGGATTTTTACCCTACCAAAGAGGTGATAATGAAGACATGTAGGTTTCCTATTCAGCCTTTGTACTCAAAGTTTAAATTCAAAAAAAGAGAGACCCTGTATCCTAGAATATGTTCCCCTCTCCTAGCAACCACATTATTGAAATTCAAACTGCTAACATTCTAAAATCCCCTTTTTAAATAAGGATAGAACATGCTGAAGAAAAAAGTTACAACGAGAAAATATATGGGAACAAAATGCCTATGCAGTGCAGAAGTCTGAATAACTAAACCATTCAGAGTAGAGGAAAAAAGCAAGATTACAAAGATTCAACAAAGTCAATTCTTAAAAACGTATAAATCAGTACCTACATTTTTTATTAAGTTCAGATTTCTCTGTCCTTAATCATATATTAAGATAATCTAAGATAAATTATCTTATATTTTGCAAAGCAGCCATAAGTATAAAAAATACTGGAAGAATAATCAGCATATTAAATTCATGAAGAATTTTTACAACGTGAAGAATTTTTAGAAAACGTATCTCCAAATAGAGTGTACAAAAACATTTTCTAATAATTGTTGCTTGAAACTAAATATTTAATTTTTTAAAATTATAATAGAAGCATACTAAATAATATTCCTAAATAAATCCAGAAAACAGTTCATTGTTTTCTACTATCAAAAATAAATGTATATATATTTATTCTAAAACATTGCAATTATATTAAATTTGACAAAAGTAATAGCCACAGGAGGCACAGTTTTTGTAATTTTTTAAATGAGAACAAAATATTAAAGAATATATTTATTTGGTGAGAAATATATTAAATAGTCTATTGCAGCAGGGTAGGGCACCATTAAATCCTCAAGTTTAATTTTTTAGTTTCCCTCCCAGGCTGGTGTACAATGGCTCAATCTTGGCTAACTGCAACCTCCACATGCCAGGTTCAAGCTATTTTACTGCCTCAGTCTCTCTAGCTGGGATTACAGAAGCCTGTCACCATGCCCAGCTATTTTTGTAATTTTAGTAGAGACAGGGTTTCACCATATTGGCCAGGCTGATCTCAAACACCTAACCTCAGTTGAGTCGATCCGTCCACCTCAGCCTCCCAAAGTGCTGAGATTGCAGGCATGAGTCACCACGCCTGGCCTCAAGTTTAATTCTTTTTTTTTTTTTTTTTATTCTACTTTAAGTTCTAGGGTACATGTGCATAACGTGTAGGTTTGTTACATATGTATACTTGTGCCATGTTGGTGTGCTGCACCCATCAACTCGTCAGCACCCCTCAATTCATCATTTATATCAGGTATAACTCCCAATGCAATCCCTCCCCGCTCCCCATGATAGGCCCCAGTGTGTGATGTTCCCCTTCCCGAGTCCAAGTGATCTCTTATTCAGTTCCCACCTATGAGTGAGAACATGCGGTGTTTGGTTTTCTGTTCTTGTGATAGTTTGCTAAGAATGATGGTTTCCAGCTGCATCCATGTCCCTACAAAGGATGCAAACTCATCCTTTTTTATGGCTGCATAATATTCCATGGTGTATATGTGCCACATTTTCTTAATCCAGTCTGTCACTGATGGACATTTGGGTTGATTCCAAGTCTTTGCTATTGTGAATGGTGCCGCAATAAACATACGTGTGCATGTGTCTTTATAGTAGCAGGATTTATAATCCTTTGGGTATATACCCAGTAGTGGGATGGCTGGGTCATATGGTACATCTAGTTCTAGATCCTTGAGGAATCGCCATACTGTTTTCCATAATGGTTGAACTAGTTTACAATCCCACCAACAGTGTAAAAGTGTTCCTATTTCTCCACATCCTCTCCAACACCTGTTGTTTCCTGACTTTTTAATGATTGCCATTCTAACTGGTGTGAGATGGTATCTCATTGTGGTTTTGATTTGCATTTCTCTGATGGCCAGAGATGATGAGCATTTTTTCATGTGTCTGTTGGCTGTATGAATGTCTTCTTTTGAGAAATGTCTGTTCATATCCTTTGCCCACTTTTTGATGGGGTTGTTTTTTTCTTGTAAATTTGTTTGAGTTCTTTGTAGATTCTGGATATTAGCCCTTTGTCAGATGAGTAGATTGCAAAAATTTTCTCCCATTCTGTAGGTTGCCTGTTCACTCTGATGGTAGTTTCTTTTGCTGTGCAGAAGCTCTTTAGTTTAATCAGATCCCATTTGTCAATTTTGGCTTTTGTTGCCGTTGCTTTTGGTGTTTTAGTCATGAAGTCCTTGCCCATGCCTATGTCCTGAATGGTACTACCTAGGTTTTCTTCTAGGGTTTTTATGGTATTAGGTCTAACATTTAAGTCTCTAATCCATCTTGAATTAATTTTCGTATAAGGAGTAAGGAAAGGATCCAGTTTCAGTTTTCTACTTATAGCTAGCCAATTTTCCCAGCACCATTTATTAAGTAGGGAGTCCTTTCCCCATTTCTTGTTTCTCTCAGGTTTGTCAAAGATCAGATGGCTGTAGATGTGTGGTATTATTTCTGAGGACTCTGTTCTGTTCCATTGGTCTAGATCTCTGTTTTGGTACCAGTACCATGCTGTTTTGGTTACTGTGGCCTTGTAGTATAGTTTGAAGTCAGGTAGCGTGATGCCTCCAGCTTTGTCCTTTTGACTTAGAATTGTCTTGGCAATGCGGGCTCTTTTTTGGTTCCATATGAACTTTAAAGCCGTTTTTTCCAGTTCTCTGAAGAGACTCATTGGTAGCTTGATGGGGATGGCACTGAATCTATAAATAACCTTGGGCAGTAGTTACAGTTCTGCTCAAAGCTTTGAGTGCACCTAAAATTTCATCCAACGTCTATTACCTTTCATCATATCCTAAAATAGCTTGTAGATGTATATGATTTTATGAAAAAAATCTATAAAACAAAACAACAAAATTAAGGGCTTACATTTTAAAGCAACGATATTCACCTATAGTTGATGAATGCACAGTTAGAGTGAAAAAAATAGAATTTTGGTGAATTCTGAAATGGTTCCACCTTATTTAAACAAGTTGTATTAATGTATGTATACATTTCTTAATATATAAAATTCTCAAATTGCTATGAATGCAAAAGCTTACAAGTTTCCAGTGAGAATAGCCTCTGTGAAAAACTTTGCTTGATTGGCTGTATATTGATTAATTTTGTTACTGTCAAACAAAAAGATATATTCTAATTGAAAAATATCAAACACAAAGTTTTGAATTATAAAAGCAGCCTCAAGCATATAATAATTTTTACCCAGCACCAAAATTAACATATTCAAAGTGCGTAAGCAAGCATTGGGCACAGATAAAGCACTCTTTTCAAGGAGGATCCCAAAACCAACAGATGCAGCAACCAAAGCTATCATTTCCCTCCTATGTTAACACGTATTTCAATTTTGGATTAAGAAGTTTTGACAATGTATGCAGAAACACAATTCACTAAAGGAAACTATTATGGTTTTGGAGATTTTCTTATTTTATATACTCTTGATTGCATTGAGAAAAAAGTTATTTATAGGCTTCTCCCTATTTTCAAGCCAGCCAGCCATCCTAAATTCGTAGATTTTATTTTAAATTATAACAAATCTAGACCATGATATTATTGCCTGCTCCAAACAATGGCCTTTCCCTAGTTTATACCATTAACATTTTTATCAATGGTATTTATGTTTGGTATCATTAGGAGGTCATTATAGTTTTACAGGAATGTCCAATTGAGATAATTTATTCACTCTCTTATGTTACTCTTTTTCTACGTAGCATCACATAAGATAATGGAGGTGTGATTTTTTTCAGCAATTTTTACTAGTTTAATAAATGACTTAAACAACCTCCTCATCCATATTCATTTTGAAATTATACTTAGTATGTTAATATAAAAGAATAAGCATAATACTTCTGAATCTATTATGCATTACATTTCATGAGTCTTTAATATTGTTTTGATCAGGGAATAAAGAAAAATATCTTTGACTAGTTTTGATATCCTGAAGGTTTATCATGTTTTTTTTCTTGACTGAATAGCCTCCTACTTTGGGAAGTCCTTACTACTTTTACTTTAATCATAAAATTAATTGGTAGATTATCTCTTCATATATGTATGTGTTTGTATGTAGGCATGTGTATGTAGTAAATCAAAATAAGTTGAAAAACGATATTCTCTGATAACCTCTACATATTACAAGATAATTTTTATCTGGATAATTTATAGAATTTATATTTTCAAATAAATTTTATTTTTCAATTGTCTATACCACCACTGGCAAGCTCAGAGTCTCCCAATACACTCTTCATGGGTCTGTGGGCAACGGAAGATGATACAGAGGCCAATAATTTCCCCTTTGCCTATTGATAATGGATAGGCAAGAGGCTTGCCAAAAAAAAATCAGATCTTATTCCTCAGATCCCAAATCCTATAAATCAACAGATGCTGCCTCAAATATCAATAAGTTGATATTGAGATCTGAAAAGCCTTTGTGATAAGATGTCTCTAAATTGGCTCCTAAATATCTCTATTTCTAGTATTTGTACCTTGTGAAATGTTCTCTTTTTGAGTGTGACCTGGACTCTTTGAAATGCTACTAATTAGTAAAGTACTGCATATATAATGAGACATTACTTGGAAAACTACTTTACAAAATTGACTGTTGACTGTCATCTAAGGTGCTCTTTTTCACTCCCTGGCTTGCTCACTTTCTGGGAAGACATTTGTCATACTGTGAGATACCCTATGAAAAATCTCAAACTGCAAGAAGTGAGAGGCTCCAGACAACAGCCAGGTAGAAACTGAGGCTTTTCATTCAAAATCTTTGAGGACCTAAGTATTTCCATGAACCAAATAAATGAACTTGAAATTCCATCCTCCCCAGGTTGCCCTTCAGATAAAACTCCAGCCCTGGCCAACAGCATGATTAAAAAAACAAGAAACTTTAGCCAGAGGTATTCAGCTGAGCCACTTGCAGTATTCAGTCATTAGAAACTTTTAAGTTGATCAATTTGGAGTAAATTGTTATGTAGCAACAGATAACTGATATAATCTTCTACCCATTGTTAGGATATATGGAGCTTAAGGAAAAAATGCAGTTTTATAGAGATACAGTGAGAAACTGCAGAATGGCATGTGCAGGTGGAAATTAATTAGGGAATTGGGGCATGTGAATATACTTAAACTGTTTGAGCCTGTTAGGTACATATTTGCTTTAGTGGGGTAAATACATTTTAAAAGTCCAGGATGGCACAGACATGTATATTTTTAATTCACTTATCTCATATTTTATTTCAGTGTTAACTACTCGTCTATGTCAAATCAATTATGATCATTGGATTATTTTACTTTTATTCAAATTTTCTTATCTGGTACTTATTATATAGAATATGCAAATTGAAGTCCTGTCCTTTAGCAATCAATAAGGTAAAGGAGAAGAAAGAGAGAAATACGTAGAATTTTACGATACTTTAAGATACAAACAGACTTCACTTTGCATAATAGTGTGAGACCATAAAAATTACTATGAAAGCTGAAACTGTGCAAATAAACCTTAATAATCAATGGGGAAAATTATGATTGTTCCATGACCTATACAATATTTATTAAAAATGTTAAAATGCTCTTACTGTGGGTGTAAAAATATATAGGGAAATAAAGAAATAGTAAAACTAATATTTATTTAGTACACTGTAATTTTTAAACTTAAAAAAATTAAATGTTTTATTTCTTTGCAAAAAAACTTATCAAGAATATTTTGAATATTGATTGCCTTCTTGTTGTACAACTTACACCACAAAGCTGGAATCTTTTCGTATGCCTTAAAGAATTGTTATATTCCTTTCTAAATTTGGATCAGCTCCCACTATTTTATTCTTTACACTTACAACATTAAGAAATATCTTTGAGAGTTATTGGAATGTGAAGCTTTGCATTGTTTTTGCTTCCTGTATGTCATCTCCAGTCTTTTACCATAATCAGCTTCTTTATTTACATTGATAAGTTCACCTTCACTAAACTAACTCTGGCTGCTTATTTAGAGCCTTTCAGTCAGTGGCAGTGTCGACCTTGCCACAATCTGCCATTTCACCTGTAAAATCTATATAGTGTTACATATTATGTATTAAATAGAGATTATATATATTATAATATATTATATATGTGAAAGGAAAATAAACCTCAGGACTCCCAAATCACTAAGCCAAAGCAAAAGTCAAGCTGGGAGCTATGTCAGACAAACATACCTTCCATTATATTTCTAAATATGATTGCTGCAAATATTAAAAGCTGCATATCTCCCTCACAATTTGCCCACAAGGAAATTCCTTGTGGGCAAAGGTCAGACAGAAGTCAAAGTCATCCCTCTGAGGCTCACCTGAGACAAATGCATATGTGATTACTTCCTCTGCCCCATTGTTTATGTAAAAATGCAGATTCACTGAGCCAGACTAAATTGTGTGTTCAGTGGAAAGCTGATCAAGAACTCAAATTGTGTATTCAGTGGAAGGCTTTATCAAGGACTGAATATAATATAACCTTTGACTCTCATCTAATTATAACTTGGAAGCCCCCACTTAGAGTTGTCTTACCTTCCTGGTCCAAATGAACATGTATCTTACACATATTGATTAATGTCTCTTGTCTCCCTAAAATGTATAAAAGCAAGCTGTATTCCCCCCATTTTAGGCACATGTAATCAGGACCCCCTGCAGCTATGTCACAGGCATGTCCTTAACCTTGGCAAAATATTAAATCAATGTTCTAAATTGAGACTTTTTTCAGATACTTTTTGGTTTACATAGGCAATAGTATATATAATACAATAATGGTATTATACTACTAATATATACTATACTCTATTAAAATACTATATTATATTACTATATAATGGTATTATATATAATATATGGTTTCATTTTTGTAAGATGTCATGTAAGTTTATCACTAGGAGATAAGAAAACAGCACTACACATTTGTTATCTGTGTGTAAACTGAATCACAAGAAAAGCTGTGATTAGTCATTGATAAGGACATGAGTCTATTGTATACATAGTAATTTGTGGGCTGCAGAAACAGCAGCAAACTTTATATTTTATGCAGTTACAGTTTACATTTTTTGGTAATTAAAAATTGCACTTTGTTGTTTGGGGACTGGTGTTATTTTCTCTAAGTCATGGAAACTGAAATTTGCACATATCATTTCCATGAAGAGTGAGGTTTTATTTGTTTAAAACCTGTACTTAGAGAACATCAAAGCCTAAAAACAAATAGTAGCTCCTTCTATTTAAACTTACTTTTCTGGAGGAAATGGTTAAATCAGCATGTGCAGGTTGCTCAAACTCTACATATTCAGGAAAACAGAGTAGCTTGACAGTTTAGGAAGAAAGATAATATCTGAGATCTTAGAATATTTTGTTTGTTTGATAAGTGTGTTTATGTATCCCTAAAGCTTTGATCCTGAAGGACCAGTGTGATAAGGTAGTTTATGCTTATACTGTGATTTATGGTGGCTGAATGTATTCATCCTAAGGGACTGGAACCTGAGTAGCCGAAGTCAGTCATGCAGGGACTAGATGCCTATATGGTAGGACCCCACATTAGTCCATTCTTATGCTGCTAATAAAGACATACCCCAAACTGGGCAATTTGTAAAGAAGAGAGCTTTAATTGACTCACTGTTTAGCATGGCTGGAAAGCCTCAGGAAACTTACAATCATGTCAAAAAGTGAAGCAAACACATCCTTCTTCACATAGCGGCAGCAAGGAGAAGTGAAGAGCAAAGAGAAAAATGCCCCTTATAAAACCATTAGATCTCATGAGAACTCACCACTATCAAAAGAGCAGAAGCATGAGGGTAACCATCCCCATGATTCAGTTACCTCTTACTGTGTTCCTCCCTCCACACATGGGATTATGGAACTACCAATTTAAGGTGGGATTTGGGTGAGGATACAGCCACACCATATCATTTTATCCCTGGCTTCTCCCAAATCTCATATCCTCATAATTTAAAACACAATTGTGCCTTCCCAACAGTCCCCCAAAGTAGTAACTCATGCCTGCATTAACTCAAAAGTCCAAGTCCAAAATGTCATCTGAGACATGGCAAGTCTCTTCCACCTATGACACTGTAAAATCAAAAGCAAGAACATCACTTCCTAGATACAATGGATTTACAGGCATTGGGTAAACACACTCATTTCAAAAGGAAGAAATTGGTCAAAACAAAGAGACTACAGGGCCCGAGCAAGTCCAAAATCCAATAGAGCAGTCATTCAACCTTAAAGTTCCAAAATAATCTTCTTTCATTCCATGTCTCATATCCAGGTCAGGCGGATGCCACAGGTGGGCTCCCATGGCTTTGAGCTTTGGCTCCCTTATAGCTTTGCAGGATATAGCCCCACTCCCAGTTACTTTCACAGGCTGGTGTTGAGTGCATGAGGCTTTTCCAGGCACACAGTGCAAGCTGTTGGTGGATCTACCATTCTGGGTTCTGGAGGATGATGTCCCTCTTCTCACAGCTCTGCAAGGTCATGCCAGTGGGGACTCTGTCAGTGATTATGACTTAACTCTGTCTGGGGTTATGACTCCACATTTTCTTTGTCCACTGCTCTCACAGAGGTTCTCAGTGAGGGTTTCACCCCGTAGCAAACATCTGCATTGACATCCAGGCATTTCCATACATCCTCTGAATTCTAGGTAGAGGTTCCCAAACATCACTTCTTTACTTCTGTGTATCTGCACGCTCAACACCACGTGGAAGTTGCCAAGGCTTGGGACTTGAACCCTCTCAAGCCTCAGCCTGAGCTGTGCCTTTACCCCTTTTAGCTATGGCTAGAGTGGCTGGGACATGGGGCACCAAATCTCTAGGTTGCACACAGCAGGGGTGCCCTGGGCCCAGCCCAGGAAACCATATTTTTCCTCATAGGCCTCTGAGCCTGTGATGGGAGAGACTACTGTGAAGGTATCAGATATGCCCTAGGGACATTTTCCCCATTGTCTTGGTGATTAACATTCAGCCCCTTGTTATTTATGCAAATTTCTGCAGCAGGCTTGAATTTCTCCTCAGAAAGTGGGTTTTCTTTTCTATCCCATTGTCAAGCTGCAAAATTTTCAAACTTTTATGCTGTTTTCTCTTGAATGCTTTGACACTTAGTAATTTCTTCTGCCAAATACCCTAAATTATCTCTCAAGTTCAAAGTGCCACAGTCAGCTAGGGCAGGAATAAAATGCCACCAGTCTCTTTGCATAGTAAGAATGACCTTTACTCCAGTTCCTAACAAATTCCTCATCTCCATCTGAGACCACCTCAGTTTGGACTTCATTGTCCATATCAGTATCAGCATTGTGGTCCAAGCTATTCACTAAGCCTCTAGGAAGTTTCAAACTTTTCCACATTTCCCTGTCTTCTTCTGAGCCCTCTAAACTGTTCCAACCTCTGCCTGCTACCCAATTTCAAAGTTGCTTCCAAATTTTGGGGTATCCTTATAAGAGCACCTGAATCTCTATCACAAGAAGAGCAGCATGGGGGTAATTGCCTCCATGATTCAATTATCTCATACTGGATCCCTCCTACAATATGTGGGGATTATGGGAATTACAAGTCAAGGTGAGATTTGGGTGGGAACACAGTCAAAACATGTCAGACCCCAATTTGAGCTCTGGACACCCAAAGCTGCGTACGTTTGTTTGATTGGTAACACTTTAGCTTTCCATGTGTTGTCACAAGTTGTTGCTGGGAGATCTAAACAGGTCCTTGAAATTCTACCAACAGAAGACACCTAGAAGATTGAGTCTGGTTTTACTTGGACCTTGTCCCATAGACCTCTTCCTTTTGCTGATTGCAATCTATATTCTTTCACTCTTTTTTTTTTTTTTTGAGACGGAGTCTCGCTCTGTCGCCCAGGCTGGAGTGCAGTGGCCGGATCTCAGCTCACTGCAAGCTCCGCCTCCTGGGTTTACGCCATTCTCCTGCCTCAGCCTCCCGAGTAGCTGGGACTACAGGCGCCCGTCACCTCGCCCGGCTAGTTTTTTGTATTTTTTAGTAGAGATGGGGTTTCACCGTGTTAGCCAGGATGGTCTCCATCTCCTGACCTTGTGATCCGCCCGTCTCGGCCTCCCAAAGTGCTGGGATTACAGGCTTGAGCCACCGCGCCCGGCCCTATTCTTTCACTCTTAAAAATGTAAACATGAGTATAACAACTTTCTTGAGTCCCTCTAGTGAATCACTGAGCCTGAAGGTGATCTTGGAGACCCTTGACATACCTGTGCATCTTCTGTCTTATGGCATTCCATCCTATTCTCAAGCATTCTTTATTTTATATGAGACTATATATATATGTATATGTATATATGTATACCTAAAATATATATTTTTCTTTTTCAACTTTTATTGTAGGTTCTGAGGGTACATATGCAGGTATGCAGGTTTGTTACATAGGTAAATTACATTTCTCTGGGTTTGGTGCACAAATGATGTCATCACCTTTATAGTGAGCATTGTACCCGACAGGAAGGTTTTTCACTCTCACTCTCCTCCCACCCTGCAAACTCAAGTAGGTTCTGGCATCTATTGTTCTTTTCTTTGTCTCTAAACATATGCAAGTTTAGCTGTCACTCATAAGAAAAGAAAAAGCAAATACTGCATGTTCTCTCTTATACGTGAATTAGGATAATGGCCACCAATTTTTTTTTTTTTTTTTGAGATGGAGTTTTGTTCTTGTTGCCCAGGCTGGAGTACAATGGCGCAATCTCGGCTCACCATAACCTCTGTCTCCCAGGTTCAAGTGATTCTCCTGCCTCAACCTACCGAGTAGCTGGGATTGCAAGCATGTGCCACCAGGCCCCGCTAATTTTTGTATTTTTAGTAGAGACAGGATTTCTCCACATTGGTCAGGGTAGTCTTGAACTCCCAACCTCAGGTGATCTGCCTGCCTTGGCCTCCCAAAGTGCTGAGATTACGGGCATGAGTCACCGTGCCCGGCCTCCACCAAATATTTTTTATAGAAAAATGAAACAGCCATGATCCTTACCAACATGAAGCCTGATGAGAAAACAGAAAATTGGGGTAAACAATCCCATTAACAAAGATATGGTATTATTTTCAACTGGGTTAGTACTGACTGAGAAAAATAGAAGTTGATGCAATTTTAGGTAGGGAGGAAACATTTAGGAAAGTAGCATGTGAACAAGCACTAGGATAAAATATGGGGACAGTAAGATGTAAGAACAATAACTGAAACAACTCTGAGATGAGGATATTGAGAAAGCCACTGTGGCTTAAGCAGATTTAGTAAGAATCAGATTTGTAGAAAATATCTTTAGAGAGGTAGGTATAGGCCAATCATGGAGGATTTAGTTGAGTATAAAAGCCTTTCTTTGTTTTACATGTATGATGAAAGTAACAAAAGTTAATGTACATGTTAAATATATGATTATGGTGTCTCTGCACAGGATAAAATAAAAAGAGAGAACAGGTTAGCAGTATGGAGATTAAAAAAACAACAAAATTAAAGTGAAGATATCCAGCTACAGTTCCAGCTGCGACTTGCAAGACTCTGTAATTTCACATGTGTCAATAGAGATGTATATGTGGGAATACTTACTTTATAAATTATAAGTTATATTAAAATGCATATGATTTTTTTAAAAAAGCATCCAGAGTGATTTCAGAGCATGTTCTGTAATAAGAAGTGAAGTTCTTCAACATTTTAAAGGCAGGAAACATATTTAGGTAGAGTTTCCAAAGTGGTAGGAGAGAAACCTTGATGATATGGAGAAATATTTCCAAGTAGAGGGCAAGACTAACTGTGTCAAAAGCTCTGAGGTGAAAAATATGTTGAAGATTGAAAAGCAATTAAATTAAATCACTCTATGCGGATAACCTTCCCTCTCAACTTCATATTCATTCACCCATTCAACGATTATTTCCTGAGCTCCTGTCCTATGTAGAACCCTCTTCTAGGCACTTTGGCTATATCACTGAATAAAGTATCTTGTTGAAAAGGATAAGTATATAAGTAAATGAAAGAAGCACAACTACTTGAATAAAAGAAAGAAAAAGTAAGATAAATCAGAAGTATAAGTAAATGTGTATTAAATAATGTGATTAGTTATAACCTTCAATGAAAGAGTAACATGTAACTAAAGACTTGAAAGAGATGAAGAAGTTATTCATGAAAATATAAAGTCTAAATGTGTTCCAGGAATATTTCCAGTGCATATATTATAAGGTGAAAGCATGCCTGGAGTACTGGGGGAGCAGTAAGGATACCTATGTGCTCAGAACAGAGTGAAAGGGGAAATTACTAAGATAGGTCTCAGAGAAGACAATTACAAGATCTGGTATTTACTCTGCATGACACGAAGAAACATTGCAACATTTTGAGCAGAATGACAATAACACATTTGGGTTTTCAAAGACTATCTGCAATAGAATCCAGTTTTCTGGGGTAAGAATTAAAACAAAAAGCATTAATTAATTGGCAGGTCATTACAATAATCCAAGTAATAACTTATGGTGGTTTGTCACAGGATTATAGCAGTGGAAGAGATAAAGAACGGTCTTATTTTGTTTATGTTCTTAAAAACAGACTCAATACAATTTCCTGATGCACTAACATGGATTACAAAAGGAGGCAAGAATAACTCCAGTTTTCTTAATCTATACAACAGTAAAGGCAGTTTTAGTAAACTGAGGTGGGGACTGTGGATGGAGCAGGTTGGGGGGTGATGGTCAAAATGTCAGCTATTGATTTATTAATATTTAGGTAATAAAATAATCATTCAAATAGCAAAGTTAATAATGTAGCTGAATATAACAGTCTAGATTGTGGTAGAGAGATTGGGGTTTGGGTTTGAGAAAATAGGATGAATAAGCAAGAGTAATATAATTCCCTGTTATCATCATTTACTGGCAGTAACATCCATCCTTTTCCTTTCTTTTGTAATGAAAGACGTGACCCTTCCCTGAATATAGCCTATTCTTTCCAATATACTTGGCATTCTATCCCCACTCTTCAGAGTAATTATTGTGCCATTTTTTCCACTGACTTTTTCTCATGTATTAAAAATATTTCTCTGGTAGAGATGAAAGCTTCTGGTAAAAAAAAATATATATATATATATGTGTGTGTGTGTGTGTGAGTGTGTGTGTGTGTGTGTGTGTGTATCTCAGCTGTTTTACATCTGTTCCTTGAATCTACTGACAACATCAAAGCCAATAAGAAAATGGAGGAGAAATGTTTCTCCTTTGTTGCAGTTAGGAAAAATGTCGTAACTCCAATCATGATCCATGAAGAACAGCTGAGAAATAATTTGAAACACCATCCAAAAGAGGAAAGATACTTAGAGCCAACATACATTTTCCTGAGAATATATTCTTATATCTTGATCAAGGCAAGTTTTTGTTTTGTTTTTAAGTAAAAACATTTGTTCTTAAGTGCCTGTCTGTGTCTCAATGTTAGCGGTATGCCTTTTTGGTAGGAAATAACCAGAACATTGTAGGATATTTAGCTCCTCTGAGTCCACTTCCTAAATGTCAGTAGTATTAGCTTACATTGTCACAACCAAGTCTGGTTCTAAATATTCCTAAACTCATTTGGGGAGCTGTATTCTGTACTGTTCTAAATGTTAAATGGTATTATTTACAGTTATTTGTTTTAGGCTCATAATTGACAAGTCAAAATGGAAAACGAGCTCAGGTTCAAGTTCAATAAGTGTCAGGCTTACTGATAGCAGAGGAAAAACTGTGTATAAATACCACCCTTATTGTCTATGACATAGGCTTCTAATTATAAGACACTAGAGACATTGACATCTACTTAAAAAAAGAAGATATGATCACAGAAAAGCTATCATATAAAAGGTCTACAATATGAAATACATCAACAGTTAATGAAAAAACAATGACAGAAAACATACAAATGTTTATGTTAGTTATTTATGAGTAAATGGCATTACAGGACAGTTTATCTCTTTATACTTTTACATTTCCAAAATTTCACAGTGTATGTGTGCATGTATATGTATAATGAAAAAATAAATTTAGCAAAGTATCTTGTAGATTTAGTGATGAGAATATGTTATTAGAGTCTTTCAGAAGCAATTAATACTCTATAATTTTCATTATTTAAAATACATTAATAGATTAAATATATTTATAATTATAAAATAGAAACAAAATGCACACCTTAACCTTAATAACTATAATGTCATCTAAAGAGAAGATCAAGTAAATGTGTTATTGGAATAAATTATTTGATAATTTAGTGAATAAAATGATAGAATTTGCATTTGCAGTTTTTCTGGAACTGAAAACAGTTTAATTAACGGGCTAGCCTTGACCCAAGAGTACATAGAAAAATAAGCCAAGTGATATTGTAGTAAAGCCAAAAACATTTAAAAATTTATTTTAATATTAATCACAATATTTTTAGTATAAATATGGTACAGCCATACACTGCATAAGAATGTTTCAGTCAATAATGGACTGCATGTATGACTGTGGTTTCATAAAGTCACAATGCTATGTTTTTATTGGACCTTTTCTATGCCTATATACACAATGGTCAATACCATTGTCTTACTACAACTGCCTACAGTACTCAGTACAGTAACATAATGTACAGGGTTACAAACTATGAGAAGTAGGCTATTCACATACCTTAGGAGTGCAGTAGGCTCTACCATCTAGGTTTGTGTAAGTACATCCTAAGATGTTCAAACAGTGACAAAAATCTCTTCACAATGAATTTCTCAGAACATATTCCTATCCTTAAGCACAGGATTTTAAAATGACTGCATTTTAAAAATTTTCTAAGTAGTATTTCAACACCAGAAATTATGATTAGTAATGTTGATAAGGAATAAGAAAACAGCTAATAGATTTAAGCAGATTTTAGTCTCAGTCAATACATATGTTATATAAATCATCTAAGTCACAGAGGTAATTAAATACTCATATTTCATGGGAAGTATAATAACCAATATTTTATATATTCTTATTTATGCTCCAAATTTATTTGTAAGGAATAAAGATGTTGTCAGAATAAAAATATCATTTCAATATGCTTAAAATCCAATTAACCCTTTTATGGCAGAATCAATGAGATAATAATTATAAGACATGAGCATACAATAAGCAAATTCTTGAGAAGTGGATTCTATTCTTCTTCAGTCAATATGGAATCAGTATGATTGACAGGGTATTGAAATTTCATTTTTATCACACTTTTAAAACTGCCATTTCTGGAATAGTAGAGTTAAAGATCTGCAATAAAATAAAAAAAGACTGCTGTTTACAGCAATTAGAGAAGGAGCATGTATTTTAATCTTAGCATTGTGAAATGCGCTGAGAGCTCATTTACCCATTGCCATTTACAATTTGTGAATCAGTTTGTAAACAATAGTGCCTGCCTATATAGTTGGTCCGTTCTGTGAAATTTTACTTCAGGAATATTTTATGGGGTATTTAGGAGATCAAACATCCCTTTATTTATTTTGGTTACCATTTTCAAACTTCTATCTTTTTACCCTTCCATTTTCTGCAGATGGCCATTTCAGGACACCTCCTACATCTGAGGAAACATGCATTGGTCTTACAGTATTTTTCTCCTCCAAATAAAAGTCAGTATGATCACAACTACACTATCAGAAGTGAGTTTATGGGTAGCGTTAACCACCTAGTTTATCATCCAAACTGGAACACTTATGGTACTTCATTGCAGCAGGCATAAATTGAGACTTTTCTGGGCAAACTGAAGTGTTTGTTCACTACATTTATAGCACATTTTTAAAACTGCAAACAATTACATTGCTGTTTGCCTCCATGTGTCATAAGAGACAATTGACTTGAATCCCAAGGGTTGAGCAACAGTCCACAAATTTGACTTATATTTAGTTATAAAGTTTATGTAACAGGTCATTGGATATTCAAATACATATTCTAGAACTGGAGAAGAAACTCCACCTTGTAGATGACATTGAATGCAGCTACTAATTATGGTATCTCTAGTTTGGTTTTAAGAGAATAGTTGGGACTATAAATTGCTTCTCATGGAACATATAGTGAACGTATTACATCAACTTATCCTGAAAAAAGGTGTTGTTCAATATTTATGTAATAAGCAATACTGTACCTTTCTATTGTTAAACGTGTGAAAGGCACCTCAAATTTACATTATTCAGATTATGCCTACACAGTGCTTATGGGCGCTGAGATTGTTCATGTGAAAAATATTAATAACTTTTAAGGCAGCTACTTTACAGTAAAATAAGACAAATAATAATAATTACTGTTTGGACGAACGGAGGCAAGATGGTGCACTTCCGGGTTCTTCTTCACCAACTTTTCCCGCGCATGCGAAAATGCAGCCGGTGACTCGGGAAGGTGCAGACCAACTAGGCATGCGCCAGGTGATGTCAATCCGAAGAGACCAAGATTTACCTGGTCGCACCTTTGGAACGCCCCCTGACACGCCCGTGCCCCGCCTATTGCCCTCCTACTCCTAGAAAAGCCGCTCCGGAGGGATGCCACTCGTGGCCTTACTCAGTCCTCCACTCCTGTCGGGATGTCAGGACTGCAGGAACTCTGTCCCAGAGCCCCGCGGGGGGACTCTGTGGGCCTTCTTTGCCGGAGGCCGACGGACCTCTTCCCCACACCTTAGGTGACCAAAATAAACTTGCAGTTTTGCTCCTACACTTGCCTACTCGCTGGTTCTTTTGTGCCCGCTCTGGTGGTCTTAGAAAAACAAATCAATTACTACTAAAGCAGCTACTAGGCAGTAAGATAAGGTGCACGAGCAGCTATGCACATTTTGTATTGCCATTTGTGAAGATTAAACAAACTTAAAGCATGTAGAATGTTGAGTGAGAAGTAATAACAATTAAACTATATCTGTTAAAATTCTTATGTGAAAAATATGATATCCATAATTTAAATATTTGTTTTGTTTTTATCAAAAGACACAAATTGGCCTTTTCTTTGCATGCTACAGTTATGAATGTAACAGTTCTTAGAGAAAAAAATATTTAAACTATGGCATAAAGGGGCCATTCATATGAGACATACATGGGTAGATATTTTTTAAATTTGGGATTATTTATTACAGACAAAGTTGTTACTAAGTTTGTTTTAAGTCAATCTTCAGTGATAATTAAAAATGAGAAGATACACAAACAATTTAAACATTTGTTTGTCAAGAAATTAAAATTAATTAACCTTTTGGATTATGTCCAAATCTACACCTCTAATAAGTAAGAAAACATTAGGCCGGGCGTGGTGGCTCACACTGTAATCCCAGCACTTTGGTAGGCCAAGGAGGGCAGATCACGAGGTCATAAGATCAAGACCATCCTGGCTAAAACAGTGAAACTCCATCTCTACTAAAAATGTAAAAAATTAGCCGAGCATGGTGGTGGGAGACTGTAGTCCCAACTACATGGGAGGCTGAGGCAGGAGAATGGTGTGTTTTCATCCACAGTCAGATAATGTTGCTATTGTTGCAGTAACTTTTATTTGTCTTCTCAAATCTCACTTCATTTAAGAAGTACTCAGTAGAGAATTTAATATAAGCTTTTATTAAAAGGCAACTGTGATTTACTATTATTTACTGTGAGGCAGAGCTTGCAGTGAGCCGAGATTGTGCCACTGTACTCCAGCCTGGGCAACAGAGTGAGACTCCATCTTAAAAAAAAAAAAACAAAAGAAAGAAAGATTGCTTCAAAGAGAATAAAATACCTAGGAATCCAACTTACAAGGGATGTAAAGGACCTCTTCAAGGAGAACTACAAACCACTGCTCAGTGAAATAAAAGAGGACACAAACAAATGGAAGAACATACCATGCTCATGGATAGGAAGAATCAATATAGTGAAAATGGCCATACTGCCTAAGGTAATTTATAGATTCAATGCCATCCCCATCAAGGAACCAATGAGTTTCTTCACAGAATTGGGAAAAACTACTTTAAAGTTCATATGGAACCAAAAAAGAGTCCGCATTGCCAAGACAATCCTAAGTCAAAAGAACAAAGCTGGAGGCATCACGCTACCTGACTTCAAACTATACTACAAGGCTACAGTAACCAAAACAGCATGGTACTGGTACCACAACAGAGATCTAGACCAATGGAACACAACAGAGTCCTCAGAAATAATACCACATATCTACAGCCATCTGATCTTTGACAAACCTGAGAAAAGCAAGAAATGGGGAAAGGATTCCCTATTTAATAAATGGTCCTGGGAAAATTGGCTAACCATAAGTAGAAAACTGAAACTGGATCCTTTCCTTACTCCTTACACAAAAATTGATTCAAGATAGATTAGAGACTTAAATATTAGACTTAATACCATAAAAACCCTAGAAGAAAACCTAGGTAATACCATTCAGGACATAGGCATGGGCAAGGACTTCATGTCTAAAACACCAAAAGCAACAGCAACAAAAGCCAAAATTGACAAACGGGATCTAATTAAACTAAAGAGCTTTTGCACAGCAAAAGAAACTACCATCAGAGTGAACAGGCAACCTACAGAATGGGAGAAAATTTTTGCAACCTACTCATCTGACAAAGGGCTAATATCTAGAACCTACAAAGAACTCAAACAAATATACAAGAAAAAAACAAACAACCCCATCAAAAAGTGGGCAAGGGATATGAACAGACATTTCTCAAAAGAAGACATTCATACAGTCAACAGACACATGAAACAATGCTCATCATCACTGGCCATCAGAGAAATGCAAATCAAAACCACAATGAGTTACCATCTCACACCAGTTAGAATGGCAATCATTAAAAAGCCAGGAAACAACAGGTGCTGGAGAGGATGTGGAGAAATAGGAACACTTTTACACTGTTGGTGGGATTGTAAGCTAGTTCAACCATTATGGAAAACAGTATGGCGATTCCTCAAGGATCTAGAACTAGATGTACCATATGACCCAGCCATCCCATTACTGGGTATGTACCCAAAATCCTGCTGCTATAAATACACATGCACACGTATGTTCATTGCGGCACTATTCACAATAGCAAAGACTTGGAATCAACCCAAATGTCCATCAGTGACAGACTGGATTTAGAAAATGTGGCACATATACACCATTGAATACTATGTAGCCATAATAAAGGATGAGTTTGTGTCCTTTGTAGGGACGTGGATGCAGCTGGAAACTATCATTCTCAGCAAACTATGGCAAGAACAGAAAACCAAACACCACATGTTCTCACTTATAGGTGGGAACTGAACAATGAGATCACCTGGACTCGGGAAGGGGAATATCACACATCGGGGCCTATTATGGGGATGGGGGAGGGATGGCATTGGGAGTTACACCTGTTGTAAAGGACGAGTTGATGGATGCTGACGAGTTGATGGGTGCAGCACACCAACATGGCACAAGTATACATATGTAACAAACCTGCATGTTATGCACATGTACCCTAGAACTTAAAGTATAATAATAATAATAAATAAATAAATAATGAATATTCAAAGTGATGCGCACTCCAAATACCCTGACTTGATCATTACACATTCTATGCAGGTAAAATGTACTCACATGTACCCATAAATATGTATAAATATTATGTATCAATAAAAGAAATAAAATAAAGTGAACAATTCAGTGGAAAAAAAAAAAAAAAGAAAACATTTAATGCAGTGACCATCTAAGTGTTTTTCCAGTATGTTTTAAAGTGTGGACCCAAAAAAGCAAAAGCATATAGTATTTTTCATATCTAACATAATAGTTGACTTTATTATTTTAACATTATAAGAGTATATTTACACAGAAGGAAAGTTTTCTATACATTTAATATTAAGCATTTGTGAATAATTTTCAAAGGATATTACCGAGTTTTCTTATGCTTAAGAAATAGTATATGTAGAATGGAAGAGCAATTTTAAATAACTGCTCGGTTTTGTATAATAGGAATACATTTTAGTGGTCTTATAATTTATTTACTCATTTATCTTTGAAGAATTGAACACAGTAATGTTTTTATTTTTCATATTTGTCTGCCGCTTCTCAGATCTAAGCCAAAGGACACTTCAGTTATCCAATCTTGCAACAAATACATTTAAGCACCTAATATGGGCTACTGTCGGTACTAGGGGCACTGAGAACTTCAGATTTGATGAACACCCAAGAGCTGCTAGCATAAAATAAACTATGCAGCTACTAGGCAATAAGATGAGGCACATGTGTAAAACTTCTGCTTTTAGCTTGGTGAAGAGTGGTTACACAGCCATTATTACAAAAATTACTTTTTTCTGCAAATAAAGACATCACTTGTCTAGAGAGTGTATGCTGCCATTTGCTTTTGTCATTTAAGAAGTGCTCAGTAGAGAATTTAATATAAACTTTTATTAAAAGGCAACTGTGATTTACTATCAAAGGCAATACAGAAACGTCATTGGAAAAAGGAAGATTCTTAAACCTCCTTAGGGACCATCCAGATGCATTATACTCTTTCAGAGTTCATTCTTTCTTTTCCAGGCCTTTCTTCATTTACCACCCTTCCCCTACTGGTAGAAGAGAGATTAGAGGCATTATTTTTTTTTTATCCACAGTCAGATAATGTTGTTATTGTTGCAGTAACTTTTATTTGTCTTCTCAAATCTCACTAAGTTTTTTTCAACTTTTCTCAAAGATAATTCAATTATCTGCAACCTCCCAAATATTTTATTTAAACCCATCACGTTTATTCATTTGTCTGTTTGTTTCTAGCTATTCTGAGACATAGATTATGTAGCTATTTCAATAATGTCTTTTGCAAGATGTAATACAAAAAGTATACATTTAACACATAAAATCAGTTTCTTAACAACTACTAAGATTTCAGTTAATTCTAAACTTTATGCAAAAGTTAAAATGAGCTCAATATGTATAGCCATATTATGTTTTCTTAGGCTATCGATTTTTTTGCAACATTTAGTAAATAAATAGGATAGTGCAGGGCTTTTATCGTATTTGTTAAGAATTTTATGTTATTAGCCTTACTTTTCTGTAACTTGTTTTCTAGTATATTCATTAGCAACCTCCTAGTACAACATATCTGAAAATGCTTGACAATTAAAATAATAATAACTTTTTATATGAATCCCTAAGCAGAAAAGTACGAAGAAAAGTCAAAGTCCAGAAACTATGGAAAATCATAAATTAAAAATGATTTTCAAATATTAGAGTCGATGCTGCCTCTGGGTCATCTGTCAATCTCTAAATTACCTACAGCTTAAAAACAGAAGACAAAATTTGAGACCATGCAGAATAGTAGATCTTATCAGAGAGTATGCATAAAACCAGGATTAACAAATGTAAGGAAAATGTAATTCTTCTACTGAAGAAAATAAAATTCTTATTCATTTTTTCTTTAAATTCTCAGTGTATGTGTGCACACACACACTCACACACACAATATTCCAATAGCAATCTTACCTTCACATGAATTTGAGGACCTAATTTACACTATCACCATGCTCTAAGCAGCTCCACAATGGCTCTATAATTTAAATTTTAAAACTACTCCTTTGTCATCATTCAGAAAACTACCAAACAAAAATTTAAAGATATTTTTAGAGAAAATTATTTTTAAAAATTTAATAATTTTACTGAGAATTAAATTCCCTAAACATCAGTCTCTGAAGCATAAAGAAACAAAGTACTATGAATGAGAGTAAAAATGAATATAGCAGAATCAGACCCACATGAATAGCAGATACAAAACTAAAATAAAAGCAACATGTCTCCAGGTTCCCAGGAGAAATGGATCTATATTTATGCATACATATATACAGAAATAAATGTATTATAAGAAATTAACTCCTGTAGTTATGGAGGCTGAGAATTCTCAAGATGTGGAGTCAGAAAACTGCAGAGCCAAAAAAAAAAAAAAAAAAAAAAGTATAGTTTTATCTGGGTCTGATGCCCTGAGATTAAGGAGTGCTGAAGGCATAAGTTCCAGTCTGTCTTAGTTCAAAGGCAAGAGAAGACTCTCATCTCAAGAACAGTCAGGCAAAGAGAGTGAGTTCCTTATTCAACCTATTGTAGAAGCCATCAATAGATTAAATGACACCTACCCATGTTGGGGAAGGCAATCTGCTTTACTGTCGTTTGATTCAAATATTATTCTCATTAAGAAACACCTTTGCAGATACAGCCAGAATAATGTTTCATGACATCCCTGGGCACCCCTTGTCCCAGTCAAATTTATACATAAAATTAAATATCACACAATATTTAATAGAAATAAATAAATAAAGTAGGAATTGAAAAATATGATAGGAAAAAATTAGAGTATAAAATATAAAAATGAGGCTATAAGGTAGATTTGATTGAAAATTCACAAACAAGGGAAACAAATTTATAAATTCTGTAGGGGTATTATGTATTTATCCAGATTTTAGCAATAATGAGCAATGCTGATATAATTATTCATACACAAGTTTTTGCATGAACATTACTTACTTCTCTAGGATTAATGTCCACAACGTGCACTGACACGTTCATCACAGCACTATTCTCAAGAGTAAAGACAAAGAATTGGCCAGGTGCGGTGGTTCACACCTGTAATCCCAGCATTTTAGGAGGCCGATGCAAGCAGATCACCTGAGATCAGGAGTTCAAGACCAGCCTGGCCAACATGGCAAAACCCTGTCTCTACTAAAAATACAAAAAAGTAGCTAGGCATGGTGGCACACATCTGTAATCCCAGCTACTCAGGAGGCTGAGGAAGGAAAATTGCTTAAACCCAGGAGGCAGAGGTTGCAGTGAATGGAGATCTCACCACTGTATTCCAGCCTGGGTGACAGAATGAGACTGTGTTTCAAAAAATACATACATGCATACATACATACATACATACAGTGAATCAACCTAGATGCCCATCAGTGATGGATTGGATAAAGAAAATTTGGTATGTATACACCACGGACTAATATGCAGACATGAAAAAGAACAAGCTCATGTTCTTTTGCAGCACCATGGATGCACCTGGATGACATAGTCCTAAACAATTTAACACAGAAAACTAAGTATAAATTAACATAGAAAACAAAACATTACATGTTCTGACTTATAAGTGGGAGTTAAACACTGGGTACTCCTGAACATAAAGATAGCAACAATAGAAACTGGACACTACTAGAACAAGAAGGGAGGAAGGGAGACAAGGGTAGAAAAACTATCTATTTGAGTGCAGTGCTCAGTTCTTGGGTGACAGGATCATTCATATCCTAAACCTGTAATGCAATATACATAGGTAACAAACCTGCACATATAGTGCCTGAGTCTAAAATAAAAGTTGAAGAAAATACAAAACAAATAAATAAATAAAATAAATAAACAGATTCCTCCAAAAGTTAAACTTTTTAACATAGAAATAATTAGAAATTCACATGCAATTTTAAAAATAAAAAAATAAAAATAAAAATAAATTGTCATATACCCATTACTTAGTTTTCTCCAGTGGTTACATCTTGAAATGTGTAATACAACATCATAAACAAGATAGTGACATTGATACTGTCAAGAACTGAGCCATCACAACAGGATCCCTCATGATGTCTTTTTATAGTAACACCTATTTCTCCACTCTAAAATGCTGGAAACCACTGATCTGTTCTTTATTTATGTAATTTTGCCATTTCAACTTGTGAATGGATTTATGTAGTATGTAACTTGTCGGAATTAACTTTTATGATTCTGCATAATTCCCCAAGATTCATCCAGATTTTTGTGTGTGTTAATAGATTATTATTTTCTTTTCTTTTTAGATTGCTGAATAGTAATAGTTTTTGTTTGTTTGTTTGTTTTTGTTTTTTGTGACAGAGTCTTGCTCTGTTGCCCATGCTGGAGTGCGGTGGTGCAATCTCTGCTCACTGCAAGCTCCACCTCCCGGGTTCATGCCATTCTCCTGCCTCAGCCTCCCGAGTAGCTGGGACTACAGGCATCCGCCACCATGCCCTGACAATTTTTTCGTATTTTTACTAGAGACAGGGTTTCACCATGTTGGTCAGAATGGTCTCGATTTCCTGACCTCGTGATATGCCCGCCTCGGCCTCCCAAAGTACTGGGATTACAGGCGTGAGCCACTGCGCCCGGCCTGAATAGTGTTTTGTTTTATGAATGTTTGACCACAGACCCGTTAATGAACATCTGGACTTATCCAGATTTTGGCAATAATGATTAATGCTGTTATAATTATTCATACACAAATTTTTCATGAACATTACTTATTACTTCTGATATTAATGTTCAGGAGTGCAGCTGCTGGATTGTATAGTGGTTGCATGTTTACTTTTAAGGCCCTGCCATCCAAACTGTTTTCAATAAAAGTTGTAGAATTTTACATTCTTATTAGCAATATACGAGTGATTCAGTTTCTCCACATCTTTCCTAGCGTTTAATATTGGTACTTGTTCTTATTTTAGCCGGTGTGATAGGTAGGTAATGACATGTCATTGTGATTTTAATTTGCATTTTCCTAAGGACTGATAATAAAGAACATATTTTTGTGAGCTGATTTGCTAACTATAGATTCTCTGGTGAAATAGCTATTCTTTTGTTTTTGCTCATTTTCTAATGAGATTGTTTTCTTACTGTTATCAGTATTCTTTGTATATTCTAGACATTGATTCTTTACTGAATATTTTTAAAATACTTTCTCTCTTTAGCTTGTCTTTTCATTCTCTCTTAAAAATGTCCTTGGTGGGACAATTTTTTTTAAATTTTGATGAATTTCACTTTAAACTTTTCTTTGTTGTGCTTTGTTGTTTAGTTAAGGACTCTTTGCCAAACTGCAGAGACCAAACTTTGCCTAACTGTAGATCTCCAAATTTTTCTATTTACTTAAAGGTTTTATAGTTTTGTGTTTTACATTTAAGCCCATAAACTTTTTTAAGTTAATTTTTGTGTCAGACATGAAGCTTAGGCATTTTGAGTTAATTTTTGTGTAGGACATGAAACTTAGGTTATATGAAATGTATTCCATGCTCACCATTAAAATTATTTATAACAGGGTGTATAACTCCCAAATCTGATGACAATGAGCATAGATTAAAGCTTAAAAAATCATTACATTAAGTAAGGCAAGAGAAAGATAAATTGTTGAAAAGAATTTATAAAAATAGAAAATGTTTAAAAGTCAATTAAAATAATTCCAATTAAATCTAATCACAATAATTTAACATAAAAATTTGCAAAACACTAACAATGTGCCAGACACATGGTTTCCATAAGAATGCTAATTAAACCACATTAATATATTAAAATGTATGGCATATATGTTATTAGAGATAAAAATGGTCACAACCTGTTCATAAAGTTTTAATTCAAAGAAAATTATAGAAATTAAATTTTCATACTCTCATTCATGGATTAATGCGTTGTTGGATTAATAGTTTGTCAAGGGAATGAAACAGGTGGCTTTATAAAAAGAGTAAGAGAGACTGGAGCTAGCAGACAGCCTTGTTACCGTGTGATGCCGAGTCAACTTAGGACTCTGCAAAGATTCCCTGCTACCAAGAAGGGCCTCATAAGATGCATCTCCTTGAACTTAGACTTCCCAGTCTACATAATTGTAAGAAATACATTCATTTCCTGTACAAATTGTCCAGTTTTAGGTACTCTGTTTTATGCAATAGAAAACAGAGTAAGACAAGGTTATTCTTGAAGAACCTGAGAGGATTCTTGAAAGTAAGTCACTAAAGTGAAGTGTCCCCTATAATGTTATGACTGCCAGCTGTTTCCTTAGCCTTCAGCTACTCATCAAAATTAGTATTTCAGTATTCATATCAGTTTATGACATGGTGGCCTGGGCTGCAAGTAAGCAAAGTTCAGCTAGAACTCATATTCACCTGTCTCTCCAAATTTCTGAATTGTAGTTTACTCTGTAACCGCAGTTCTCTGATAGGTACAATAAAATTAATTAATTTTAAAGGTGTCCAAATTTTTCTTGTAGTATGATATTGCATGCTTATTTGGAAGTTTTGTACATGCCAGAAATGAGCTGAAAGCTCAAGATTAGCCTTTCACCCAACAAAGGAAGATATTATCTAAGGTCTGATTCTCTAGATCTAACTCATTTCCTAGGGTAAACATGTTAAACAAAGGCCAAGAGAGAATACTCAGGCTCTCAGTAACTTTTAATTGCTGACAAAAAATAAGCTTTTCCTTTATTTAGACTATTTTAATATCAGGAATTTCAGAGCAATATATTGGTTACTCAGATTCTCTGTATTCTTCCATGAGGCTACATAACTTTGTAATTTTCATGTAATTTTGTATTAAAATACAATTACTTTATGTTAACATTCATGATTAGCAATTATTGCAAGATTCTGAAAGAATATGACATGTTTCAAAAAATTTATATACCATATCATGAAATATAAGGTATTTTATGGCATTTGCCTTTTATATATTAATACAAGAGTCTTGCCCTGCCAATACAATCTATTTGTTTTATTATAGTCATTCTAGCTGTCAAATTTATTACTATGTCCACCTGGCATGTGAATCTAAATTCTTAGCATTCTCCTTTTATTGAATAGAATTTATGATCACTTTCAAAGCTCAATGAAATAAAATAAACAATTTCAAACATGATTCACCAGCAGAGTAGGTGATTATTTTGTTGATACCATGCACAGGAGTTTGAGCTTAAAATAACATTTGAAGATTGTTGTAAGAACAGGCTGTTTAGAGGCATGGTGAACCTAATTTAAGTACAAGATGACATCTGGTAGCACTATGTTAATTTATTGTTGCTGCAAGGCAGTATTTAGGTGGAAATATTCTATACTAAGCTTATAATTGTCGAAGAAATTTTAGTCAACTCTTGATGTCAAGTGGCATAATTCAGCATTCTTAGATTATTATTTGGAATTATGTACAATTTTAGATTGTTACTGCCACTTGAACCTAATGAACTTTAAATCTGTATATAGTGACAGTCCATTGAAATGTCTATGATAATTATGGTTAAACTCTACGTTCCATTCTTCCCTTGCCTCTAATTGAAGAAACTTTGCCATTATCCATAGTAGTCATCTCTGTATACAAATGACTGAATGTGAAAATAGGCCCATATCTACATCACTTCATACAGTGTGTTACTTAAAAGTGTGCGTGCAAGCCTATATGCAAATGAATGCTTTTTTCTTGGGCAAGTTTCATTTTAAAGCAAACCAAGGCTAACTCATATTGTTAACTGGAGACTCATTATGTAAAGAACTCTATCATTTAGCTATACTGGTTTGCACTATTAAAAATCACTAAACTATCCAGTGACAGTGACAATGTGTTTTCTTCTTGCTTTAGGCACTGCCATTCACATTGCTAGGTTAAACATAAAAGAAGTTAACATTGTTTAACAAATACTCTGGGCCGGGCGCAGAGGCTCACGCCTGTAATCTCAGCACTTTGGGAGGCAAAGGTGAGCAGATCACCTGAGGTCAGGAGACCAAGGCCAGCTTGACCAATATGATGAAACCTCGTCTCTACTAAAAATACAAAAATTAGCCAGGTGTGATGGTGTAATCCTGTAATCCCAGCTACTTAGGAGGCTGTGGCAGGAGAATTACTTGAACCCGGCAGGTGGAGGTTGCAGTGAGCTGAGATCGCTCCACTTCACTTCAGCCTGGGCAACAAGAGCAAAACTCCTTCTCAAAACAAAAACCAAATACGCTCAGCACATTAAATGAACTGTGAATACTATTATAATGTACTGGTTTACAATCAGATGAAAAGATAATGTATACACTTAGAAAATATTTATTGAATAAACTAGTTCTATATGTATAAAATAAACATATTTAGTATTACAGACTAAATGATGCAATAATTGCATTATTTTTATTAAAAGTGTGTAAAATTGGTCTTTGGTGAAGTTTTATTCAACAAATTATTTAAAAGTAGGAACACCTATAGAAATATTTCTCACCTGTCTGAAGTCCAGCATATATTGCTCTGCAGGGTAAAGAAGGAATAATGATTCTCCTTCCAGGTCATTTGATGAGGTGGAAGTAAATTTACCTCTGAGTAGTTTGTGGAGAACTTTCTATTCCAATGCACACACAAAAAAATGCAATGTTTTGTGTTCACATACCTACATATTTTCTAATTTACTTATCTCTATTATGAACATTCTAGGCCTAAATGCAATGTTGTATATTTTATCTACTTTGTATTGCTTTCTTGCTGTAAAATTAGAAATTCTAATCACCAAATGGATGCAAAAAGCTATTTAAAAATTATAGAAATGTAGCAGGTAGAGCTCTACGGATTTTGTTTTCCTTGTTGAATATAACAATGTAGTAGGTAAGCTAGTAAATCAGAATGAAAATAAAGAAATATATTAAAGGAAATTTACCAAAAATCAACAGGAAAGTTTTACTAAATAACAAAATTCTGAAGCAATTTTCATCAAAATTCCAGTAAAATAAACATTTCTACTATAACAAATATTACTAGCTGTGATTGAAGAAAGCTAAAGCTACTGTAATAAGAGATTATAGTTAGCATACTTATGTTAACACCCAAATCATCAGGATTTATGAATGACATAATTGTATGTGACAAAAACAGGAATACTTTGTACAATTACTACAGTTACCAACATAACTTATTAAGATGGAGGGATAAAAGTATTATAATTTGTTGGTTCCAAAGAAAATGAAAAGTTATTATCTGGAAAATTGTGACAAAACCTATGAAAGGTGTTGGAATATACACTATCAGAATTTATACTTGTTATATAAAATAAATAATATATTATTAAAGATGCATAGCATGATGACATAAGGGAGAAGTATACAATATTTACTTAAAAATTTTGTTACAACATGATGTTTTGAGATTAATTTTTTGGAGCGTTAGTATTTTGAATGTTAACACAAAGTAATATAACAATCAGTATAAATTCATTTATGTTTATCTGACAAACTATTGAATAACCATGATGAATATTTCTATTTTATGGAAATAGAAGTGTATTCTATTATATGGGTTAAACATATGCTTATTTAAAAAACACCAATTACTCTTATGTCTCAAAATAAATAACAAGAAAGCTGGACCATGCACAGATTTTGACATGTCAATATAAGTGAAATCAAAATAATATGGGAAAACACGGCAAAATAGCAACCAGATAGTGCACATTCCTAAGGGGCGTTGAGCTTCTATATATTAGTAGTTAAAGTATTCAAAAAATGTAAAAAAAAAATCAAAATATATGAAGACCAAAAATATAGTATCTACTAGAATTTCAAGTTAAATTATCATGATATATCACTATTGTCTATTAGATGGCAAAATATTCACAAAGAAAAATAATTTCCACTAGTAGGTACAAGGCAGATCATTCTAATGTACATAAAGATTGGCCAATTTCTTCACGCCTGTAATTCCAGCACTTTGGGAGGCCGAGGCGGGTGGATCACGAGGTCAGGATATCAAGACCATCCTGGCTAACATGGTGAAACCCCGTCTCTACTAAAATTACGAAAAAAAAAATTTAGCCAGGCATGGTGGCTGGCGCCTGTAGTCCTAGCTACTCAGGAGGCTGAGGCAGGAGAATGGTGTGAGCCCGGGAGGCGGAGCTTGTAGTGAGACGAAATCACACCACTGCGCTGCAGTCTGGGCGAATGAGCAAGACTCGGTCTCAGAAAAACAAAGCAAAACAAGATTGGCCAATTTCTTCAATATTTTAGGAGGGAAATATGAAATAATATATTCAAATTGCAAAATAAATTTACCTTTTAACATTTCATTTTAAGCACCATGTTGCTGTAAAAGCACTTGCAGTAAAAAGATTTGTCATATAAGCACTGTATAGAAACATGTTTACAAGCTTGTTATTTTGTTAGCAAAAACAGGAGACCTGAAGTCTCAATAATAGAGAAGACTTTGGTAAACAGCGTGGTATTTGTAACACACTAATCTGGAGCTCTTAATAAAATCTGGCCTAGAAAGAATTTAAGAATGTATTCTTAAGTGAAAATAACAACAACTACAACAAACCAGAATAATTGTGTAGTATATTCTCATTTTTAAAATATCAAGCTGTTTGATAACATCACTCACAAAAATATAGCTATCATATTTACCTTCTAGATTAGTGTGCAAACAGAGCAAAGATAAAAAATTTAAGTGAAAAGTTTAAAGGCCTCTATCATTAATACTCTTAGGAAATATACAAATTATGTAAATATTCTTATTAATACAACTTAATTTAATACAATCTCATAATGGAAAGATTAATTGAATATGGCCTATATTATGAGAGAAAGGATTTCTCACATACTAAACTAGATGTTTCCATCTCCTTATATTTTCATTTTCCCCCAATTTATTGAGATGTAATTAACAAATTGAAATTATATATGTTTATGATGTAGTCTATGATATTTTGATATATGTATATGTTCTAAGGTGATGACCACAATCAAGCTGATTAATATGTCCGTCTCTCACATAATTACCATTTTGCATGTGTGTGGTGAAAACATTTAGATTTTTACTTTCTTAGCAAAGTACAAGCATGCAATTTAGTCAGCAAGCTGTACATTAGATCTTTAGAACTATTCATTCTGCCTAACTGAAACTTTGTATCTTTTGACCAACATCTCCCTATTTCCACTGCACCCCAGACCCTGGCAATGATCATTCAACTCTGCTTCTGAAAGACAGACTTTTTAAGATGATTTCACACACAATGGGATTATGCAGTGTTTGGTATCTGTGCCCGGCTTATTTCACTTAGCATACTGTCCTCCAGTCATCCAATTTGTAACAAATAACAGAATTTCCTTCTTTTTTAAGGTTAAATAGTATTCCATCTAACCTATTTTAAGGTTAAAAAGTATTCCATGAAATAGTCCATTAAATATGTGTGATATACAAACACATATACATTTTCTTTTAATTTTTCCTTTTTTTCTTTTGAGACAGAGTCTTGCTCTGTTGCCCAGGCTGGCATGCAGTGGCGCCATCTCAGCTCACTGCAACCTCCTCCTCCTGGATTCAAGCGATTCTTCTGCCTAACCTCCCGAATAACTGGGATTACAGGTGCCCGCTCCACTCCTGGTTTTTTTTTTTTTTTTTTTTTTTTCAGACAGCATCTCACTGTGTCACCCAGGCTGGAATGCAGTGGTGCAATCTCAGCTCAGTGCATGCTCCGCCTCCTGGGTTTACACCATTCTCCTGCCCCAGACTTCTGAGTAGCTGGGACTATAGGCACCCACCACCATGCCTGGCTATTTTTTTTTTTTAATGTATTTTTAGTAGAGACGGGGTTTCACCGTGTTAGCCAGGATGGTCTCAATCTCCTGACCTCATGATCCGCCTGCCTTGGACTCCCAAAGTGCTGGGATTACAGGCGTGAGCCACCACGCCTGGCCTAATTTTTGTATTTTTAGTAGAAATGGAGTTTCACCATCTTGGCCAGGCTGGTCTTGAACTCCTTACCTCATGATCCACCCGCCTTGGCCTCCCAAAGTGCTGTGGTTAAAGGCATGAGCCACCACACCCAGCCACATTTTCTTAATTTACCTGTAGATGGACATTTACATTATCTTTGTATCTTTGCTGTGACAAATAATGTTGCAGTGTGTTTGAAACTCCAGATATCTCTTTGAGATGCTGAGTTCAGTTCCTTTGGATATACAACAAAAAATGGGACTCCTGGATTATATAACTTTATTTTTAATTTCTGAGGAACTTCCATAGATTTCTGTAATGCCTGTACCAATTTACACTATGATCAAAACAGTATACAAAAGTTCCATTTTCTTCACAGTGTTACCAACAATGTTTATCTTTTGACTTTTTATAACTACTCTAACATATAAGAGGTGATAATTCATTATAATTTTAATTTTTCTGTCGATTAGTGACATTGTATATTATACCATATACCTGTTGGTCATTTGTATGTCTTTTATTGAGAAATGTCTATTCAGTTCCTCCACCCATTTTATAACTGGGTCATTTTTTTATATTGATTTATTTGAGTTTCTTATACAGTTTGCATATTAACTTCTTACTACATACATGGTTGCAAAGATTTTCCTCATCTTTGTAGGCTGCCTTTTTACTTTATTATTTTGTCCCTTTGCTGAGCAGATGATTTTTAATTTGACATAGTTATATTTGTCTATTTTTGCTTTTGTTGCCTGTGCTTTTGGGGTTGTAGCCAAAAAGAATTAATTGCCAAAACCAATGTCAAAAAGATTTATCTTTGTTTTCTTCTAGTAGCTTTGCAGTTTCAGGTCTTCTATTTAAGTCTTTAATCCATTTTGAGTTGACTTTTATATATGGTGTAAGAGATGGTTCTCATTTCCATCTTCTGCATGTAAATATCCAGTTTACTCAATACCATCTGTTGAAAAGCCTTTCCTTCCTCTATTATATTTTCTTGGTAACTTTGACAAATATTAATTGACGGTAAATGAATTATGAATTCTGCTAAAATTGAAGTAACAACAGATCTTAAATTTATAGTGAACTTTGGGTGGAAGAATGGAGAAATCATCGATGCTTTACCAAAAGTTTACATGGGCAATGCCCCAAAGAAATCATCAGTTTACAAATACCAAACTTGTTTTAAGAAGAAACAAGATAATGTTGAAGATGACGTCTGCAGTGGCAAACCATTCACATCAGTTGCAAAGAAAAAATTTATGTTGTACATGCTCTAATTGAAAAGCACCAATGATTAACAGCAGAAACAATAACCTACACCATAGATGATCTCAATTGATTCAGCTTACATAATTCTGACTGAAAAATTAAAGTTGAACAAGTTTTCCACTTAATGGGTGCCAAAACTATTGCTCCCAGGTCAGCTGCAGTAAAGAGAAGAGCTTTCAATGGAAATTTTAAACAATGAGATAAAGATCCTGAATATTTCTTTGAAGAATGATAACAGTGGGTGAAACATGGCTTTACCAGTAAAATCCTGGTGACAAAACCTAATCAAAACAATAGCTACCAAGAGGTGGTAGGTAGTCCAGTCAAAGCAAAAGTGTACTGCTCAGGAGCAAAATCATGGCAAAACTCCCTTGGAGATGCTTAAGGTAATTTGCTTGTTGACTTTCTGGAAGGCCAAAGCACAATAACGTTTGAGTATTATGAAAGTGTTTTGAGAAAGTTGGTTGAAGCTTTAGCAGAAAAAAAAAAAAAAAATGCCTGGGAAATTTTCACCTGAGAGTCCTTATCCATTACGATAGTCTCGTGCTCATTCCTTTCATCAAATGACGGCAATTTTATGAGAGTTTTGATAATCATTGGGCATCTACCATATAGTCCTGATTTGGCTCCTTCTGAACTATTTTTGTTTCCTAACCTTAAAAACATATAAGTTTTTTTGTTTTTGTTTTTGTTTTTTTTTTTTTTGTGGTTAATAGTATAAAAAAAGACTATACTGACATGCTTAAATTCCCAGGAAACTCGATGCTTTAGGGATGGACTAAATGGCTGGTATCATTACTTACAAAGGTGTCATGAAATTGATGGAGATTACGTTGACAAAAAAAGTTTATATTTTATGTTTTTCTGGTTTAATTCCATTTTTCCACAAACTTTTTGATGTCCCCTTGTGTGTGTGTGTGTATTCATGTGTGTGTGTATACAATCTCCTATTGGCTCTGTTTCTCTAGAGAACCTTGACAAATGCACACCATTATATTTCTCAAAAAGGAAGTAATCATGTGATACTTTGATTCTGATGCAGTAATGCTGATTGTATGGTAAGTTTTTATAGCAGCAATTGGAAAGTAATACAGCTTTTGTACAGGAAACAACGTGTTACTGAAGCAATTATCTATAAATATTTAACAATATGTGGCAGGGCAGAGTGGCTCACACCTGTAAACCTAGCACTCTGGAAGGACACAGCAAGCAGATCACTTGGGGTCAGGAGTTCAAGATCAGCCTGGCCATCATGATGAAACCCAATCTCTACTAAAAATACAAAAATTAGCTGGGAGTTGTGGCATGCATCTGTAGTCCCAGTGACTCAGGAAGCTGAGGCAGGAGAATCTCTTGAACCTGGAAGGCAGAGATTGCAGTGAGCCAAGATCCTGCCGTTGCACTCCAACCTGGGTGACAGAGCAAGACTGCATCTCAATAAATAAATAAATACAAATAAAAATATGTAACAAATACCTGCAAATTTGTTACCTTGCCTGAGGGGAAGAACTTTCTTGAGATGTGATTAAGTTAAGGATATTATAATGAAAGGTAATCCTGGATTACCTGAGCAACCTTAATGTAATCACGAGAGTCCTTTAAAAGTGGAAGAGAAAGTCAGGTAAACATCCAGAGACATGATGGTGTGAAAAGGACTCACTTTGAAGTGACTGGCTTTGAAGGTGAATGAAAGGGATTTGAGTCAAAGAAAGTGGGTGGTTTCTAGCAATTGGAAAAAACAGGAAATTGATTATTCTTCAGAGCTCTCGAAAGGAGCACAGTCATGCCAACACCTAATCTTAGCCAAGCTACATTCAAGACAAGACTTCTAACCTCCAGAACTACAATAGATTAAATCCGTGTTGTTGTAAGCCATCAAATTTGTAATAGCATTAGCAGGGAACAAATAGAATTCCTTAACACTATAAAATATAAGGAGAAACCATGAAATTCTAAAATGTATTTGAAATTCTAAGGTATACATTGTCACTAATAAAAATAATTTCTAATATTTTGTCATTTTGTCACAGTTTTTAATAAACAGGTTTTCAATTAAATAATTTTAAAATATATTTATAATATCTTCTATATTGATTAATTTTAGACTTAATTATATTTTATATCATAGTAACAATATAAATGACATTTCCATCTTGATATTTTTAGATTTCATGTGTAGATACAATAGCATAATAACTTTTTATATGTATTCACTTACACAATATGCTTCTGTTCTTTTTCAGAGTCATAACTCAGTAATTACTCTTAAATTTGCTCTGTCCTGTGGTTGAATTTAAGTTTGTTCTCCCTGTAGAAACATAGTTTTGGCTTTACTTAATAGTAAAATGTATTTCTACCACTGATTCTGTTTTACCCTGATAAAGGAAGTAGGTTTCAGTAATAGAATTTAAACATGTGAATGAATGTTCCTATATAGATTCTTGTTGAGAAAGGTTCACACAAAGAGGTTGGTGTTTCATCTAGCTCAAATGGTATTTAAAATACATATTATCTGTTTGCTTTATACAGACACATACTATTAAATTGAGTATGTTATACACAAATATATTGTTATGCTGAATATGTTAAAGTTTATGAAAAGTTAAAGGGGTGCCTTACATTTGAGAAAAACATGAAATCTATGATACAGTATGCATGGTGATCTTCATGCTTAATGAGATATACCACATGCGAGCTGATGATATATTGGCCAGTGATCTGTTTGTAAGATAAATAAAGAATTATCTATTTTCACTTTAATTATTTTAAATACTATATTAGGAGTGTGTAATATATTTTAATTATATACAAAATGATTTACTTAATTAAATTTTTAATTTAATTATTGTCATGAATCTTTTATTAAAACCTGTAACTACAAATAACTTCCACATTACTTTGCCATATTAAGTAAAAGATCTGGGTAATGATATTAAAATATAGGAGACTATCAAATTAATAACTGTATAATGGCATATATCATGACTACAGTGTAGTAATAGATCAAATACTATATGGCATAGATCATGCATATAATATTTTCTCTTGGTATCTTTTAATCTTATCAAATGTTTTATTCACAGTGGTGTGTAGGAGGATACCAGTTGTATGGGACAATAATCAATCTCCTATGATACTAGAAACTGACAATTTTGGTTAATGCAAGGAAATTATAAGGTACTTGGATGATCTATGAAGGCATGAGGAAAATGCTTTCAAGTCCATTAAGATTGAAAAATAAAAGTAGAAAAGAGATAGACCTCTTCCACTTCTGCACTGAAAACAGGAAATTTCCTAAGGCACTAAATTAATATGTGACATAAGCTAAGTTGATGCTCTGTTTATAGTTTAGATTGATACTTACTGGTATGAGAGGGAAAAAAAAATATGACAACGTAGTTGAGGAATGGGAATGATAAAACGTTAGAAGTCTAGTTAATGCATCCTGCAAGCAGGAGTGGAACAAGCATCATAAGATTATGAAATGGAAACATAGTGAACTGTATCTATTGGATGTTACTGTTGAGATTTTTATTAATGCATACCTGTAGAACAAACTTCACTAAGATTTTCTTGGGAAACAATTTCTTATCGTTTTTCTTAGTTATTATTTTATAGACAAGAAAGTAATTTCATATATATAATGATCTTATTTTGACACTCATGAGCCATTTTTTGTTTATTTAACTTGTAGTATATTTTAAATATTCACTTCATAAATGTACACATGAATGTGTATTTAGCATACACACACTGCTTAGATTGTAGCATGACAAAGCATCTACATCTGCAGGTTATCTGAATCTCACATTTCTGTCGATATTTGACAGGCAATTTTAATGAAAAAGAGCCAAGATTATGCACAGTGAGCTGGCCATTCTTGAATCATTTTACTCACTCGTGCTTATGAGGATTAATTTTCTTTTAAGGTTTCAATATAATATGAATATATAGCTGTTAGACTTTTTAATAAGGTAGAGTAAAAATATTATTAAGCCCAGAGGAGTTAAAAGCCTGACTAGGCAGTTGTGTATATTTTGTAATGACTATATATATTGTTGTACTTAAATTTTTCAAGTTTGACATGAAGTGACGGGAATTTTATCCCAAAGGCAATCATCTTCCAAACAGTATAAGAGTGTGAACCAAAATACTGAAAATGTCAACATTTCACAGATCATTGATTCTTAATGTTTCTGAAGTTGCTTTTTAGTGTCCTGTGGCTACTGTTAAAAAAACTGACTTTCTTTTTGTAGTACTTCTCAATGTCTTAACATCTTTTGAGTCAGAGCTAGCAATGTTGTGTTAGTTTTGATTGTTATTTTGTTATAAATTACATTCCATACCTGTTAGAATGTATCACTTGTGTTTTGATAAACTACATATACAAAAGATGTTTAACATTGAATCCTCTAGAGCTTAAAGTAAAATTCTCTGTCAAATTATAAATATAAAATTATTTCTTCCTCATCTTAAAGGAAAATCTTTTAACTTTTCATCATTGTGTACGATGTTTGCTGTGGGCTTATTTATATATAGTGTTTATTGTGTTGCAGTGTATCCTTTTTATACATAATTTTTGACTTTTTATCATAAATGATGTTGAATTTTGTCAAATGTTTATTCTGCATCTATTGATATTATTGTGCAGTTTTTGTTCCTCATCACTAATGTGATATCTTATTTATTGCTTAGTATATCTTGAGCCATCCTTGCATCCCAGGGATAAATCTCACTGGCTTAAAGTGATAGATTGTTGAGGATTTTTGAATCTATGATCATCAGGTATACTGATCTGTAATTTTCTTTTCTTGTGATTTCTTTGTCTGGTTTTACTATCAGGATAATTCTTGCCTCACAGAGTGAGTTTGGAAGTAGTCTCCCCTTCTCAATTTTTTGGTAGTTTGAGAAGAATTAGAATTAGTTATTTAAATATATGGTAGTGTTCCACACTAAGGCTACCAGATCCTAGCCTTTTCTCTGATAGGAGATTTTTTATTACTGATTCAATTTTCTTACTCATTATGAGTCTGTTCAGGTTGTCTGTTTCATTATTTAGTCTTAGCAGGTTATATTCTCCTAGGAATTTATACTTCTATATGCTATACTACTGGAAGTCTTAGCCAGAGCAATTAAGTAAGAAAATAAAATAAAAGCCATCTGAATCAGAAGGAAAAAGTTAAATTGTCTCTGTTCTGGTGATCTTTTATTATATATAGAAAACTATAGAGACTCCACCAAAAATAGGACTAATAAATTCAGTAAAGCTGCAGGATAAAAACAACACATAAAACTCAGTAGCGTTTCTATATACTAACAATAAATTGTGCAAAAAAGAAATTAAGAAACTGATCTTATTCGTAGTAGTTTCCAAAAAGATACTTATGAATAAAGCTAACTAATGAGATGAAAGATATATACACTGAAAAAAGAAAACATTCATGAAAGAAATAAAAAAAGGCACAGAAAAATTGAAAGATACTCTGTGTTCCTGAATTTTAAAAATTAATATTGCTGAAATGTTTATATTACCCAAAGCAATCTACAGATTTTATGTAATCCTTATCAAATTTCCATTAAAATGTTTTGTAGAAATAGAAAATAAATTTTTTACAAAACCACTAACAATCCTGAATGGTGACAGCAAACTTGAACAGAAATGAAGTCAGAGGCATCACACCACTTGTAAATGGGCTAAAATATACTACAAAGCTATAGTAATGAAAACAGCTTGGTGCCAGCATAAAAACAGATACACAAACCAGTGGAAGAGAATAGAGAGCTCAGAAATAAATCCACACATTTACAGTCAATTGTTCTTTTAAAGTTTTTCTAATTTATATATATTAAATATATATATACACACACATATATATCCTTTTTAAGGTGCTAAGAATATATATGTATATCATTTGTATATATTGTAGGTGTGTGTATATATATATATACACACACACACACACACACACCCATATATATTTTTATCTCTCTATCCTATGTATCAATGTAGGAGATTATATATAGGAGATAACTATATATAGGAGGTATAACTCATATATGCAACAAGGTCTTGCTGTGTCACTCGGGCTAGGATACTGTGGCATTATCATAGCTCACTGCATCCTCAAACTCTGGGTTCAATTGAGCTTCCTGCATCAGTCTCCCAGGAAGCTGGGGCTATAGACATGACTGGCTAATTTTATTTTTATTCTGTAGTCGGCCTATTTATATTTTTAATTGGTAAAAATCATGCCTATTTATCATGAAGTATGCATAAGTTGCAGAATGGCTAAATTAAACTAATTAACATTTGTATTACTTCACAAACATCTTTTTTGTGTGTGTCAATAACACAAAATCCACTCAGTAGCTTTCAAGAAACAGTACGTTATTATTAATCATCCCAAACTTCTTCCTCCTATCTAACTAAAATTTTGTATCCTTGACCAAAACCTTTCCAATTTTACTTCCACATCCAGCTCCTGGCAACCACCACTCTACTCTGCATGTATGAGTTCAACTTTTTAAGATTCCTTATATAAGCAAGCTAATGCACTATTTGTCTTTCTGTGCCTGATTTATTTGGTTAATTGATTTTTTAAAAATGTGTGAAAAATACACAGTGGAGCAAAGAGTCTCTTTGATAAATTGTGTGGAGAAAAATGGGATATATATGTGCAGAAAAAAAATTGGACTCAACTCACATTCTATACAAAAAGTAAACCTAAAATGGATTAAAATGTAAACTTAAGATAGCAACTGTTACAAGAAAACATAGGGAAAAGTATTTTGACATTTATCTGGACAATAACGCTTTAGAAATGACTTCAAAAGCAGAGAACAAAAGCAAAAATAGGCAAATGGGACTGTGCAAAAATCTTCTGCACTACAAATGAAAAAATCAACAAAGTCTAAAGAGACAACTTACAGAAGGAAAGAACATATTTTCAAATCACACTCCTGATAAGAGTTAATATTTAAAGTATATAAGGAAATCAAAGGTCTCAATATTAAGCAGAAAAAACATTTAAAAACATGGCTTAAGGCTTGAAGCAACATATCTCCAAGGATGGCCTACAAATGACCAACAGGTTTGTGAAGAACTATTCAACAGTCCTAATGATCAGGAAAATGCAAAACCAAAACCACAGTGAGATATCACCTCGCATCTATATTAGGGCTTTTATTAAAGAGACGAAGATAGCATGTTGATGAAGGTGTGGAGAACGGGGAACCCTTGTGCATTGTTGGTATGAGTGTATATTGGTTCAGGTTTTGTGTAAAAAAGTATGAAAATGTCTCAAAAAGTTAAAAGTAAAATTGCAATATGATCCAGCAACCCTGTTACTGTGTACATCAGAACTCCTATCATTTGTGAAAACAAAGATGAATGTGGTGGACATGAATTTAAGTGAAATAAGCCAGGTACAAAATGTTAAACACCGTATGACCTCCCTTTTTGGGGACCTTAAGAATTTGTACTCATAAACTCAGAGTAGAATGGTGTTTTCCAGGTGGGAAGGGGATTGAGAAGATGCTAATCAAAGGATACAAAACTTCACTTTTAATGAAGAAATAAGCTACAGAGAACTATCGTCAACATGTTGACTATAATTAATAACGATGTAACGTATGCTTAAGGATTGCTAAGCAAGTCAATTGTAAGTGTTCTTACAACAAAAACTGATAAGTATATGAGGTAATGGATATTTTCATTAACTTGATTTAACAATTGTAAATTGTCTTGTACACAAAGTATACAATTTTTTGTCATTAAAAATAATTTTAAAATAAAAATTGTTAGCTAAAGAATATTTCCTTAAGTTTATCTTAAGAAAAAATCAAGATAATAAACCTTTGTGAAAATATATTTTATCAATGACCACAATATTCCATGCCTGCCTACATAGTCACTTTGGAGGAGAGTCCTCTTCTTCATTATGAAAGCTGCGGTTAGTCACGTGACTTGCTTTTGCCAATTAGCCAGTCACTAATTTGACTCAAGTAGAGGTCCAGAAAAGAAGCTGCAAATTTGTACTGTCACTCTTGATTCTCTACCTTCTCCTTCAAAACTTAACTAAGATGGCTCTCTCTTTTGGCTATCTTTTACTACTATGAGAGCAAGTCTTGTTTAAGTCTGAGAATTAGAGAACACGTGGTGGGGAAAAACTCCCATTTTTAAACTGAGGCTATTCTAGATTATCCAGTGAAGAGCCAACCACACAGATAACCACAGATACAAGAGTAAGCCCACCCAAGGTGAGCCTACCCTGGTCAAAATTAGAAAAACAATCTCACTTACTTATCAATCTATACCAAATAGTAAATTGAGTATTTAAGGCACTAACTTGTGGTATGTTTGTTATTCACCAAAGCTAATTGATACAAGCCTAAATCTTTAAAAAAAAAAAAAAAATTAATGCACTAAAGCAAATCTCCACCATTGAATACTGTGTAGCTATTAAATATAATGTATATATCTATATGTACATATATTATGTATTCATAAGAGCTTGTATTAAAATAGAATGAAAGATAAGAAGTTGTTAGCAGTGTTATCTCTAGCTGGAAAAATTAAGTATTACAATGACTGTCTCAATTTTGCTTTTCTGACACTTACCAAATTATTTAAACCTGCAATACATTTGAGTTCTACATCTCTGATTATAAGAATATCATTGGTTTAAAATGTTTGCAATTATTTGATTTACCCATGTAATATATTAAAAGAGTAAGAGGTAATTCACATGATATGAACATTGGAACAAGCTTATATAAAAACTAATCCCTTATCAGAATTCTACTGTATTAGAAATTTTTTAAAGATTTTTTTGATTTAATACACTGTCTCTAAAACATTTCAAACAAAGTGTAGTTTCAAAGGAATTGAAAATTTTAGCTGGTTTCATATATGCCATGTATATGCTCCAGTTTTCATCTCTAAAGGAGGGAAAAATAGATACAATTCTTTTGAGGGCTAAATGAGTTAAAATATAAAAGGTTCTTAGGGCAGATTGAATGTGCAGTGATTCCTTAATAAAAATTAGTTTTGATTATGTAGTACTGAGTAGTGCAGTTTGGAGGAAATATTTTGAGAGTCAACACCAAAGATAACATTTTAATCTATAGACCTGGTGGGATAAGATCATGAAGGAAGCATATCTAGATTGCTACAAGAGAAGGTCAAGTGTTAGAATTTTGCAGGATATCAAATGTAAGAGTGTGTAAAAGTTATTTTCTGAAGTCCTGAAATCAACCTGATCTTTACTTACTGCTGATCCTTAATGATGATGATAGCTAGTAAGCTTGACTGACTTACTTATTTGCAAATACTTGTTGTTCTCTGAATGGACTTGAAGATCTTCTCTTGCATATGCACACACATACACACACACACATACACACACACATACACGCTACTCAACAGCATGAATCCAAGATACTATGATCCTGGCTATGAGGCTAGAGAGCCAGTCATGCTGGAATAGTTTGTTTTGGCATGTGGTTTCAATAACTGGAAATAGGGGAGTCATTAGAGAGGCCACAACTTGAGAAGAAACCAAACTGGATGTTATTGGTTCAAAGGTTGGTACACATAGCAGTTCCTTTGGAGCAGACAAGGAAGAACAAATTAGAGAGAAAGTTTTATACATAAGTGGAAGTGCCAGACATGGAAAATTTTTGTGTGCTGAAAAAAGGTATTGTTGAATGGGATGTTCCTTACTGTGGGTTTCGGCAGAATATTGGCTGTGAAAAATCAAGATCGACATGAGTATATGCTCATAGTAATTTCATATCCCTGAAGAAACAAAGCAAGACAAAAAGTCATTTTCTAAAGAATTATCTTTCTACCACTCTAGCCAAATATGCTTGCTTTTTTATACTGCTTACACAAATATGACAAAATCATACTTAAATATATTCATAAAATATTAATATGTCTAATATTGTAAAGGCTAGTTCTCAAGGACAGATATAATTACCTGTTCTTGTTCTTACTGTGTGCTTCCAAAACTTATTGGTCCAAGTGATGAATTCAGAACAAAGCAGTACACAAGGAGAACTTTCTGGGTGTGAAAGAGCAAACGAAAAGATGGATGAAGTGTGATACGAACCATGAATTTTTCATTAAGAGTAGAACACAGGAACATGGAGTCAGGAACATCAACTATGCACTAATGCCAAAGAAAAGACAACATTAAGAAAAATTAAATAGATTTCTCAAAGGAAAACATGATTGATGAAAGAAAGAAGTAACATTGAAAGCATATTATAAGTGGTTAGGTAACTAACGTTTTGTGGAAGGTTGTATTTACACACACACATATATATATACATATACACATGTATACATATATTCTGATAACTAACTTTTGATATATGTTATTCTGTGTATACCTGGGATTGTGAGAAAAAAATACAAGATTGGTAACAAATTCAGGTAGAAGGATAGAATATGACTGTCGCCCCTCCTCAAACAATGTTTATGTAAATGAAAGGAGACTGAAGTTGGCCTGTGGAGAAAAGGTGATGGAAGAAAAAGAAGACAATGGCTTCTTCCTCAAGGACATAACATTTTGACAGCTAAGACTGACATAGTGATAGTAGTCTTATTGTAATTGAGTAATCAGAACAGGATTACAACTTCCTCAGGTTACTTAGCTAAGAGTTACATAAATGTACTGAGGTTAAAAAAATGTGCAATTTAAAAATATTTTGCTCAGTTATAATAGTAGTTAATATGTAGTGTGATACAAATGGCCTTTTTTTTGTAGAGAGAAAACATTTGAAAGCACTGTGTGACACTGTTTTGTCAGATATGCATGCTAGACGTTTTGTTCATGTATTCTTTTCACAGTAGGAAGTCAAGAAACTGGAAAAATGACTGACTGAAACAGAGGTCTGTGTGCAGAAAATAACTGAGTTATGTTAGTAAATTGTGGGAGAAATCTTAAATGGGGCAGCATTGCAGCAATGTATTGTTATTAATCTTTTCTCATTCCAAATATAGAACTGCAAACTGGCACACTTACATGCACACGTATATACATACTGTTCTTAAAAGATATATAATTTTCAATGTAAATATTTTATATATAATATATAATAAAATTATATTAGTAGGTAACATGGATTTCAAACTTCTTTCTTTTCAATTTAATAGACTCTGAATATATAGGTTTTATGTAGTTCCCACAACCTTAGCATACGATAAAGAGAAAAGAATCTCGTAAGTTTTGGTTGAGCTGCTGGTAGGTTTATAATCTAATTTCTTTGGAGGGATAGGAGCATGATATATGGCTATCTCTTTTGGAAATTAGTTTACATGAGAAAGCAAAGTTGATTTTTCATGGAATATAATAACCACTGGATTCCAAAGTGCTGACAATAAAAGATTTAAAAACTATATTCAAACATTTTCTGTCAACTTCAATGGCTTTTCTTTTTTATTCTGTCTCATAATCATATACTTATTTCTCTTAGGATATAAAAACAATGATAACTACATCTATTTAGGTTATATTGTAGTGGTTTTTATTTGTATTGAAATAGCTGTTATAGTATTAAGAATGATAAAATATGACTATTTTGTTAGGCTCCATTTTATTTGGTGTACTTCAAAAAATACTTGAATACATTCAGACAACAAAAAAACTGAGTTTTTCTATTTTATTTATTTTATTACAATCATAAAATACAATTGTAATTGTTTTATAATCAATGAGTCAAAATATGGTTATTTTGCATGTGCAATGTATTATCGGTGACACAGAGGACAATAAAATAAAATCCTAGCAGTTTATAGTCAAATTCCTATTGTGTAGTCACCTTGATTCTATTACAGTAAGCACCTAAAGCTTTCACAACAATATTTTTCTTATACTGTATGCTTACTAGACACTGGGTTAAACTTTTTTATACATTATAATAGTCGACTCTCATGACACAGCAATGAAATGGGAGATTTGAATCTGAGAAGACTCAGCATTCTTGAGCAAGATTACAGAATAACAGATTACGGAATAATAACTCTCGGCTGACTCATTCCCAAAGGCCAGCTTTCTTGCCAATAGCATGAATTGTCATTATATGTTAGAAGAATCATTAACTAAAGTAAATGTTATTTGTAATTTTACAGGCATTGGTTATGAGTAGAGTCTATGTATACCAACTTTTTCTTAATATAATAATATTTTAAGGTTACTGACTATTTATTTATATAACATGCCAAGGTAATATAGTGATTGTGTATAAGTACACTTATTATGAAGACATAGCTATTCCTGAACTTTGGTTTTACTATTTACTAGCTAGTAGACTTAATGGGCTACTATTAGTTCTAAGAGGAATACATGTGTTTAGATACACAGTAGGAAACGTTAGCATGCACAATTCTTACATCTATTCCCCTTTTTTCAGGGATTTTCGGCTAACACAACTCGAGTCTATTTAACTGGCATTGTTTTCCAGTCTTTACTGCCTTATGCCCCATTAAGCAGAAGTCTTGTATTATGGAATAGTTAAAATTCTTAGTATGTATCACCAGTAGGATTATTTCTATTTAAAGCTTTACTCACTGTTCAGAATTGCACACTTTTTCAATACATTGTTAGCAGTCAGTCCCTCAAACTTTAATGTCTCTCAAAGTTTTCCTAAGATTCAGTTTGAAGGCAGAAGAAAGGCTGTAGGGAGGGTAGTGAAAAAAGTAAACAAAATTCATTCACATGAATGCTGAAAATACACCATCTGCTGAATGTGTGTAGTAAAGTCTCAACTACATTCCAAACACTTTATAACTTTTTTCTCAGTAGGAGTTATGTTGACTTCCATATTCAGAATTCTTCCCCGGTTTTGCTGTGCTTAAGTCTGCTGTGGTAATTTCTCTAGTGTTCAACCAATAGATGAATTTGATTCTTGAGATAAGCTATATCATCTGATTTATCTGTATTAGTAATAAAGATGTCATTTTTGGTACGCTATTGACTTTTTTCACTCTCAAATTTTTAGAATTGGAGTGAAGGAGTAAGAAAAATATTTTTGGGGAGTCCTCAGACCTCAATATGTGTTATATAATTGGTATGTCTGTAGATTATGTATTAATATATTGAAGCTACGAAAAGGAACTAAAGCAATAAATGGAAACATAATGAGTCCTCAACTATTTAAGGAGTGTATCACTGAGTTAAACTAAATTTTATAAGAGAGGACATGACCAAGAAAGGGGAAATGCTCATGACTGTTATTTCCACACAATATAAGATTGAATTTAAATTCTAAATTAAATTTAAATTATAAACTTTTACATGTATTGCTCTAGCAAGGAAAATAGGACTTATATCATTTAAATAAATAACTATTGACAAATTGCTAGATATTTGGTGGAGTTAAAATAAATATAACTTCCTGAGATCACCAAAAGAGATGAATAAACAATAATGTTTTATCTATCGATCCACTTGTGTGTAAAACTAATAAAAACTGGTATAGAGATTTTTCTACCACCAGACTGAAAGATTTTTAATTGTAGGGACTGAACTGTATTTATCTCTGTATCTTTAGCACTGCAGATAAATCAAGTAAATAATTTAGAATATTTGATAAAGTCAATTGCACTTTAGTGCAAACTGGTATCTTATATTATATTTGTAAAAGAAGTTACTGCTTTAATCCACCCCAGTTCAGAAATTCAGCCAGCTGTTCCTCAAGTCTTGAAACCATTACTTTTTCAAATATGAGGTCTCAAATGGATATCTTTCTAAATAACTAACTGACTTTGATTAACTAAACAAATAACAAAATTTAATATTTAAGCCAAATACCATGTGGTTTATAAGGTAAAAATGCACAGATATCATTTGCATATACAAAGGTCTTAAACATGAAAAAATAGTTTTTCAAATAACCAGAAATATTTAAAATGTAGGCAAAATCTGAATGTTTGTTTCTAATCTATAATGGGAGTATCTGATGTACAGTGAGCATAACTTAAGTGAGTCAAAAAAGCATTTATTTACAGAATTAAAATACTTGAAAAGATAGTTTAATCACTTTAAATTTTGATTTTATATACATCTTATGTATGTAATATTTCAGAACAGAATTATATGCATACATTTACAAATACAGTTGTTGAGAGTTTGTTACCAAGTTATTTAGTCATGTCAAGAGACATCACAGATTTAGAAATTATGTACATAAGTGTAAATAAGAATATTTTATTTTTTCTTCTTTAAATAAAATTTTTAATCTGTATCCATAGATTATTAGAAGAGATTTATGAATCAGATAAATGCCTTTATGTAATTTCTGATATTATATTAAAAATTATTCAAATATATTCTTGTTAATTTTGTGAGAGGAGTGTCTATACTTTTAGTGTAATCTCAAAATAAATAAATACATAATCTGTGAGTAAACAAAAATTGGCAACCCCTATTACAGAGTACTTTGTTTGGCCATGGCATCTGTGTGCCAATTTACCGCTTCTGCTGCAAAGTTAAATAGTAACATACAGTGAGAACGTAACTTGTTAAACAGCTAACTGCTCAAAATAGCTCTCTGGGTTTGAGAATGGACTGGAAAATTTACAGTTGGCACTCACTGTTTTAGTAGTTATCTTGATATTCCCTAAAGGAATAGATAGAATTAAAGAAAAGATGCCAATAACCAGGATTTTAACTTTAGCATTTTCTCTAGTATTTTAACTTTCAGTGGCTTCAGTGAGTAGTATTTAAATATTGAAACATAAATTAACCAATCTTACATTAATTAATTGAACATTATTATAACAGAACATTTCATTCTGCCATCACTCCGCTAGAGTGTTGTAGACTGAAAATATTACCACTGAGTACAGAGGAACTTTGCCATGCAAAAAGATTTATCTCTATCTTGAGTTTCCCCAAGTTTTTATCAAATATTAAATTTATAGTCAAGAAGATGGTGACAGCCCAACAACAGCTTCTCTTTGGTGAACACATTTTAAAATTCTCAAAATACGTGTGAGACTCTATCATATCATTATGTGCTTTTCTATACTTAATCCCTATTTTCTTTTTCCTCCTGCTTACACCTAGGCCAAAGATTTATACTCATGTTTGTTTGCTGTAACCTTCAAACCCTTCTCAATTAAGATTTCTGTTTTAAAATACAAATATTTCCTTTTAAGTATAACCTTTTTACATATATCCTCCATTAACTATTCCTGAAATGTTTATGAAGACAGCGAGTAGTTAAATCCACATTTTCCTATCATTATATATTATCGTATTTTGTAGAATGGTCATCATAATGCTTAGTTGTAAATATGTACCTATGGGTGTTACTAATATCTTTGAATAAAAATAGCTTTGAGTAACCTACTCACCATTAAAAAAATTCCTCCTGATGCAGTCTGTACAATATTGTGTGTCATACTGGAAGATATTAAAGAGAAATTTGGAAGTTTATTGAAGGAATCTTCAGCAAAACCCATTTTACATCACTCTCATTTTAGAACAACAACTAGGCACAGGCATTGCAACAGATAGTCAGACAAAAATTAGCATTGCATAACCATGTTTCTAAAATTTTACAGCTGATCAAATCTCATTTCTTATACTTCATCGTCTCAAGCAAAATGTAAAATTTATTATCCCATTATTAAAATAGTGCTTTTAATATATTTTGCATATCTCATATTTTTTGAGTATTATGACATTTACTTACTTATTAGCTATTTTAAATTATGCCCTTTGCTTCAAAGCCTCAGAACACAAGCTGGATAAAGCCTCTCATTAAATATTTAAATAATAAGAAACAATCAAACAGCAACATAATAACCCAACAATAATTCCTAGCATAAAACCACAATTCTCATTTATTGAAACAAACTCCATATTGAGAAGAAAAGAATTGTGAGTAGTTTCCTTAGTATTATACATTATTAATGGAAAAATCTAGATCAATGAAATCTGAATTTTGTGCAAGAATCCCTATCTTCAATAATTTAAAAAGTCAATCAGTTTTCCACTTCTTGCCTTCCATCTTACCCAACTTGGTAAATAATTTAGGTATTTTATTAACAAGAGATGATTTATAGTTAGATAATTTATACAATTCATTATCATATGCTGAAAACCTGTAGAGCAATCAATCCCTTCAGATAGAGTTTTATATGTATATAGTAAATAATCATTACGAGAATTATTTTTTTGGTATACTTACCAAAAGGAAGAACTTGTCCTATGACAAATAAGTATAAGAGTAAAAATTGTACATTACTAAAGCATGATTCTCCTCAAATGTGATTTAGACTAACATGATCCACTGTTACATTAGAAGATAATCACATGTTTCCCTAAACACTTTCTACTATTTTTAAGAGTCTTTAGAGTACAGTCTGATATATAGTAGATCCACAATAAGAGTTGACTCTTTTGCATTGATTCGGAAAGGCACTTTTCTCTAAAATAAAGTGTTTTTATTTTAGTACATTGTGCATACTCATTTCCACTGACTCATTTGGTTTATGTCTTAGTCATTTGCATAAACATATAAACTATGTTTAGTTTTATAATTCAAATTTTCATTAAAAAGTTTTATAATCAATTTAATTATTTTTAATTATGCATCCAAAGGTTAAAGTAAGTCATGTGACACAATAATGGGTGGTTTTGCTTTTGACTTTAGCTCAGGAGCACACTTCAAGTGGCCAAATATGCAGATTATTTATGAAAATTTGCTCAATACGGGTTTTGAAAGTGACAAATGTTCGATCATTCCTTCTCTGATAGAAGATCTCTGGTTTTGAACATGAGAGCTCTATTCAGACTCAAATTAATTTAGAGGTAACATGCATTGTATAGCTTAGGGAAGGTTCTGCACTTTATTAAGTACTTTTGGGTACCTAGTATTAGGGCCAAGTGCTCTACATTCCTTTCAAGAATTCTTATGATTTGTGGAGAAGTAAATAAATGCAATGTTTTTTTTTTTTTTTTTTATTATACTTTAAGTTCTAGGGTACATGTGCATGACTTTTATATGATGTATAACTCCCCAATGCAATCCCTCCCTCCTCCCCCTTCCCCATGATAGGCCCCAGTGTGTGATGTTCCCCTTCCCGAGTCCAAGTGATCTCATTGTTCAGTTCCCACCTATGAGTGAGAACATGCGGTGTTTGGTTTTCTCTTCTTGTGATAGTTTGCTAAGAATGATGGTTTCCAGCTGCATCCATGTCCCTACAAAGGATGCAAACTCATCCTTTTTTATGGCTGCATAGTATTCCATGGTGTATATGTGCCACATTTTCTGAATCCAGTCTGTCACAGATGGACATTTGGGTTGATTCCAAGTCTTTGCTATTGTGAATAGTGCCGCAATAAACATACGTGTGCATGTGTCTTTGTAGTAGAGTAATTTATAATCCTTTGGGTATATACCCAGTAGTGGGATGGCTGGGTCATATGGTACATCTAGTTCTAGATCCTTGAGGAATCGCCATACTGTTTTCCATAATGGTTGAACTAGTTTACAATCCCACCAACAGTGTAAAAGTGTTCCTATTTCTCCACATCCTCTCCAACACCTGTTGTTTCCTGACTTCTTAATGATTGCCATTCTAACTGGTGTGAGATGGTATCTCATTGTAGTTTTGATTTGCATTTCTCTGATGGCGAATGATGATGAGCATTTTTTCATGTGTCTGTTGGCTGTATGGATGTCTTCTTTTGAGAAATGTCTGTTCATATCCTTTGCCCACTTTTTGATGGGGTTGTTTGTTTTTTTCTTGTATATTTGTTTGAGTTCTTTGTAGATTCTGGATATTAGCCCTTTGTCAGATGAGTAGGTTGCAAAAATTTTTTCCCATTCTGTAGGTTGCCTGTTCACTCTGATGGTAGTTTCTTTAGCTGTGCAAAAGCTCTTTAGTTTAATTAGATCCCATGTGTCAATTTTTGCTTTTGCTGCCGTTGCTTTTGGTGTTTTAGACATGAAGTCCTTGCCCATGCCTATGTCCTGAATGGTACTACCTAGATTTTCTTCTAGGATTTTTATGGTATTAGGTCTAACATTTAAGTCTCTAATCCATCTTGAATTAATTTTCGTATAAGGGGTAAGGAAAGGATCCAGTTTCAGCTTTCTACTTATGGCTAGCCAATTTTCCCAGCACCATTTATTAAATAGGGAATCCTTTCCCCATTTCTTGTTTCTCTCAGGTTTGTCAAAGATCAGATGGCTGTAGATGTGTGGTATTATTTCTGAGGACTCTGTTCTGTTCCATTGGTCTATATCTCTGTTGTGGTACCAGTACCATGCTGTTTTGGTTACTGTAGCCTTGTAGTATAGTTTGAAGTCAGGTAGCGTGACGCCTCCAGCTTTGTCCTTTTGACTTAGGATTGTCTTGGCAATGCGGGCTCTTTTTTGGTTCCATATGAACTTTAAAGCAGTTTTTTCCAATTCTGTGAAGAAAGTCATTGGTAGCTTGATGGGGATGGCATTGAATCTATAAATCACCTTGGGCAGTATGGCCATTTTCACGATATTGATTCTTCCTATCCATGAGCATGGTATGTTTTATGAAGTACTTTTAAATTTTTATTGTTTTAAGCCTTTGAAATAAATAGTCTTGAACTGTGATTTGAAAATTTAGACCATTTTCTCCAGCTACATATTGTCAATGAATCTAATTTGTAACAATCTCAATTAAAATCAATTTCATTTTACTTATAGTTTATACATATTTTTCTTTCCTTCAGAAAAGCTTTATAATAAACATATATTTCCCATTTATCTGTAATTATAACATGTTATCTTATAAAGTATTCCAAAACCAAGATAATTATGGAAAAAATCATTGTTTAATTTCACTTTATGTTCTACACCAAAACATCATTCTTTTAATTTCCAATAAGACCTAAGTTGTATTTCAAAATAATTTTTTCCAACACAAATCAGAATTCTATTTGAATTTATTTAGAAGCAAATGAGGCCGATTTTTCTTTTTCAAAGGAGAAGAAATGGAAGTGCTTTTCAATTTGCCTTTCATTTTGTTTTACAATGTAGAGTTCATACTTTTCTTACAATGCTATGGGAAATAATAATCAGGCAAAACACAAAATAATAATCAGACAAACACAAAAGCTCAACTAATCTCTTCTTGGACAAAGATGTCTGGCCAATTTCCAAATTTTAGTTCCATTTGCAAAGGTATGGTATCAACACTCACTTTAAGTATATTTTAGCATTTTTTTTTCAGATGATTCAAGTGCTGCTGTAATTATCTAGAAATACAATTCTTATTTCTCTTCCTGAAGCTTATATTTTCAATGTTTACATGATAATCCCAGTATTTGGAGGCATGAGTCTGTGGAGAATTTCTCCGCTATCACTGCTCCTTCTACCTCCCCTGCATGTCTTTAAGCCTTTCTGTCCATAACTAACACTAAGAAAGAGGGAGGTGATTCTTTTTTACTTAGACAGTTTCCTTCATTATTAGGTTTTCCTGAAAAGGAGGATGAAGTCATAATTTTTTCAGCCAGTATGAATTGCCTTCTTTATTTGATGACACAGGTTTCTGTGCTTCCTGGCCAGCCTAGATTCCACTTGCAAGAGTCCCTTATAATCCTTATAAAGACTGTGCCCCATATGAAGGCAACAGGATGGAGAGAAGCTGCATTAGTCCCTCAGGAAAAGGCAAGGCAAAATATATATATATATATATATATATATATATATATATATATATATATATAAATTTGGCAATGATCAACACAGAAAGAGAAACCAAGGGCTATCTAATTCATATTTTTCTTGTCTCCGTGCAAGGAAAAAAACTTTTCCTATATGGATCAAGAGTGAAGCTGATACTATTAAGCTACCTAGACCTCCTGAGTTATCTACATGTCTTTCTCACCAGCTGACATTACTTATTTAAAGGCTTTTTGTACAAACTTATTTAAAGGCTTTTTGTACAAATTGTACAAACACGAGAATCGGCAAAGCCCAAAAGCCTAAGGAATAACTGACAGGTGTCTTAAAATGGACAGATTTAGGAAGTCTCGGAGGCGGAAATTGAAACTACTGCTGCTACTTAGTCTGCAATGCCCTCAGATAGTTTGGCTTTTCATTTGGTGAAATAACACTAAAAAATTATTGATACTTTGAGTAAGTCTTCTACTTTTTTCCTTTTTCTCTGCTATTCCCATACAGATAGGTTATCTTGCTGAGGAACATACATTCTTATTTTCTCCTGTTTCTCTCATAAAGCTGTTTGGGAGACACTTGTTTTAAATTGCTGTGCAACTTAAAGGTTACCATATTCTGTACACCAGTGAATGTCTGTAGAATTCCTTGGGGAAAATGCATCTCATTTGGTTACCATGCACCTTGTGAATATAAAGGGTTATAGCAGAGAGTTGCAGGCTCATACTGTATTAGAAAACCACCTAAGCTACATTGCTTTGGGGAATGGCAGAGAGTGGTAATTTCACACCATGTTGGAAAAGCACGCCTATCTGGACAAATCAATCTATTGCTTTCAGAGCCAAGGACTCTTGATACTGGTGTACTCTGAGATATAGAGCCAATAAAAATATTTCACCAAAAGCAAAGTGCATGCCATATGCAAAGTGATACCTGATATCAAGAGCTCAATCAGAAGAAATAAAGCCTATATAGTGGCAAGAAAAGCTAAATAATAACGCAAATAAGCCACCCACCTACAATATTATATTGTTCTTCTAGTAATTTAAAAAAGTATTTTTTCCAGACTTACTGAGGTATAATTGACCAATAAAAAGTGTATATGTTCAAGGTGTGCAATCTGTTTATTTGCTATACTTTTACATTGTGAAATGATTGCTCCAATCAAATTAACACATTGATTTCCTCACACAGTTACCATTGTGTGTGTGTGCAAGTTTGTTTGTGTGTGTGTGTGTGTGTGTGTGTGTGATGAGGATACTTAAGATCTACTCTTTTAGCAAATTTCAAGTAAACAATATAGTAAAACTATGGTTGCTATACTTACATTAGATCCTCAGAACTTATTCATCCTATAACTGAAAATTTGTATCATTTGGTCAATATCTTGCCATTTTCCTCAGCCCCTGTCAGCGGTTATTCTGTCTGCTTATATAAATTCACATGTTTTAGATTCCACATATAAGTGGGATCACACAGTATTTGTCTTTCTGTGTCTGGCTTAGTTCATTTAGCATAATGTCCTCTAGGTTTATCTATGTCATTGCAAATGACAGGATTTTCTTCTTTTTCACTACTGAATATATTCCATTGTATATAATAAATATGCTATTTTAATCCATTTATTCCTTCAGCAGCACTTAGATTATTTCCATATCTTGGCTATTGTAAATAACATCACAACAAATATGAAGATTCATATATTGCTTTAAGACACTGATTTAATTTCCTTCGGTTACTCAAAAGTGAAATTACTAAATCATATGGTAATACCATTTTAAAGTTTTTGAGGAAACTCTAGACCTGATTTTCATAAATATTGTTCTAATTTACATTCCCATGAATAGTGCACAAGAGTTTCCTTTTGTCCATACCTTCAGCAATATTTGTTATCTCTTGGCTTTTTAATAACCACCAGTTTTGAGGTAATACCTCACTGTGAGTTTTATTTGCATTTTCCTGATAATTAGTGATGTTGAACATTTATTTACAAATATGCTGGCCGTTTTATGTCTGAGGAGTATAAATTTGATAAAAACGGTTGACCACTGTATAGGTTTGTATAAAAGCTTAACCTTAATTCCTGTATTTCCTAATTCTGTATCCCAACTTCTGACCTTGGTATCATTTTCTGAAAGTATTTATAATTTATCTATGTTTTAATTTTTGTTACTTTATATTCCTCTAGAGAATGGAACTAGATTCTTATTTGCTTTCACTTATGAAAGAACCCACTATTTATCACAACTGTTTCCTCAAGGGTTTTGGCATTTTCCTACAGCATTTTCTAGTCATTTATGGAACTTAGAGAAATTTTTCCAACCAGAGGGATTTATAATTATTCAAACTATAGATTATTTGCTGGTGTCCTCAGAAACTAAAGAGCATTGCAAATTGATACTTCAGCTTTGTTACAGTTCTTGGCTTAACAGGAACATAAGGCTTCACTGAGGAAATTGCAATATTGCACAACTGAGCTCTAATATTTCAGTGCCACAATCTAGGAGTCTGCTAATTTTATAATAAAATGACCTATTACAAAAAAGTAAAAATTTTGTAGACTACTACAATATTGTAGATAGCAGATTTCAGCTTTTGCAAAGAAAACAACATCTCTGATGGAACAATTACATAATAATTATCTAGATCTTCTGGTTTGGTCCCTAAAATCTGAATAAATTTTTAAATAAGTTAAACTAGTCATAGCTTCCCCTCAACTTTAAAAAATGCATAACATTTTAAATAGAAAACATTGCATTTCAACAAAAACTAAACTACCTTATGAAAAATTGATAGCTGATTTTTTAGAGATAAAACTTCATAACTGCCTGCTTAAATATTAGTATTTCATTGTAGAGTTCCTTAAAGGCAAAAGGACATTTTCAAAGGCAATAATTTTGCTGATAGATCTGTAAAAACAGTTTTTGAAAACATGATATAGTTCAACCTTATATGCTTCACTTTTAAAACAATAAAAAGTTGTTCATTTTAAAGCTATGTAGAATAAATAAATGGACATATGGATTTAAAAATGGGCTAAAATAAATGTGGCTGACTGTGTGAATTACGTAACAAAATAATTCCAATATCACAATTTCTATTGGTTTGGGGTTGTTATGCCACCAATAAAACAATCTGTGTGAGAGAGGGATTTTAAACGCACTAGAGTCTTAACTACACCTAATAATAACATAAAATTGTTCAAAACATAAAAGAGATACGCTATTTGTGAGTAGAATTATTTTCATGCCACACCCAAACTAACTATGGGAAGTTTTCGTTGAATAATTTTATCAGAAATATTATGACAGCTGGATTTCAGAGAACAAAAGCTTATAGAAGGTAAGGTGAGATTTTTTTGTCTAGTTGTGGTGTGTATAACATCTGGGTGGTCTGATATTTTCCCCAATTCATGAAACTAATGTTTGGGCAATGGTAAACACTCTGTTGATAAATGTAATTTCTGCTTTTGGGGTGCCATAGTATTTAAGTCAGACAGAAAAAAAATATGTTATTTCTACAGTTATCTAGGAATTATGGAAATATTACAGATTCCTATAAGGCTCAGTACTCTGGAAAACAGAGCAAACAAATCAAACTAAAAAAAAAACTCAACTGTCTAAAATTCTGCCACTTCCTATATTAAGATGACCTAGAGCTTTGCCACCACCTTCAAGTTAGAGCAACCTCTACAAGCAAATATGGAATCTTTTCTTTGAATTTCTGTTTGGCAGACTTATGAATTCTGGTCTGACTTTTTCTGTGCCTGATTTAACTGAATCCTCTCATAATGATGTTTATTACCTCAAATGGCTTGTCTCTTCCCTGGTAGCTCCGAGACAAAAAGTCTTAAGAACCCGGTAGGACCCACCAGAAGCCTGTCAAGCCTATTGACCAGAAGGTTTCACAAATTAAGGTGTTCTGATGAGAAGAAAGACTTTTATCTCCTTTAGAAAGACATTTTTTAAATGCTCCCAATCACCCATAGAGCTGTCAAAGTAAAAACAAACTAACTAAAAATAAAACAAAAATAAAAAACAGGATTCATACTTCCCATGTGAAGCAAACATCTCAGGAAAACTGGACTGATGGTCCTACAAAGACTGGAAATTTAAGTTTTCTGACGTAACTAATTGTTGTACTGGACACAACTGTAAGGAGATATTCTAGCAAATTTATTACTGTTCTTATAGATTGCCTCCTGTGTTAATCACCGTAGGGTTATTTCAATTTCTTCTTTAAGAAACACATTTTGGCCTGGGCACAGTGGCTCACGCCTGTGATCCTGGCACTTTGGGAGTCTGAGGTAGGCTGATCACTTATGTACAGGAGTTTGAGAACACCCTGGCAATATAGCAAAACTCTATCTCTAAAAACACTACAAAAAATAACTGGGAGTGGTAGCACGTGCCTATAGTCCCAGCTACTCAAGAGGCTGAGGTGGGAGGATCACTTGAACTCAGGAGGCAGAGGTTGCAGTGAGTCAAGGTTATGTCACTGCATTGCAGCCTGGATGAAAAAGCAAGAGCCTGTCAAAAAATAATAATAGTAAAAATACAATAAAATAAAAAATAAAAAAAGTTAAAAAAGGGAAAATGAATCATATTTTACTAGAAAACCTACATGTTGTCTCTTGTACTTCTTTTTTTCTGTAATCCCAGTGTTTATGGGTTAAATTGAGTCCCCCAATATTTATATGTTGAAGTCTTAAACCCTGGTACTCCAGAATATAACTTTATTTGGAAAAACAGTCATTGCCAATTTAATTACTTAAGACAAGGTAATACTGGAATAGGGTAGACTCCAATCCATTATGAAAGCTGTCCTTACAAAAACGGAGAAATCTGGACACATATCACACAAGGACACAAGTTTAAAGCCATGAGGAGATGAAGGAGGAAGTTGGGCTGATGTTTTTCCAAGTCAGGAAACACCAAAGATTGTCATGAAATCACCAGAAGGTAGGTGAGAGAGATTGAACAGAACTACTTTAACTGTCCTCAGAAGAAACCAGCCCTGCTGACACCTTGATCTTGGTTCTATCCTCTAGAACTGTAAGACAATAAATTCCTGTTGTATAAGCCACCGAGTCTGGGATACTGTGCTACAGCAACTCTAGCAAATGAATCCACCAAGTAACGATTCTCACGATCTCATTTCTATCAGTTCTAAATTTTACTTCCAATAGAAACAAGGTCTGGACTCATAAATACAACAATCTGATTACTGATAGAGTAAAAATGACATCGTTTTCATTAGCAATGTTTGAAAACAACAAAGTAAAATTAGTTAATATGCATCCAGACACTCAAGCTCCAATTTTATACTAAAAATATATTAGAAAGATAATGTAGAAACAAACAACATGTAATAAGTAGACAAAACATATTATCTGGCATTTACAGATAGAGATTGCGAAAAACACGTCTAGCGTCACTAAGATAAATTGAGATGCAAGGTCTCTCCAATCTTAATATAGACACTTAAACAAAGGTGAATACTTGCTATTCATAAAGATTTATTTGACTATTATAATAGCATAACTATTGATTCTTTTCTCATGCCAAAAGAAAGCAAACCAACAGACCAAAAAAACTCATAGAATTTGTCCATAAGACTTAAAATAGTTACAGTTGTATATATTAATGATAGAAACATAATCTGTACCTTTCAATAGTGTCTCATAATACAATTTTGATACTAAAAGATGGCCATGAATATCTTTGCATTTCACATCAATAAAAAAATTGGAAAAAATTGAAAAATTGTTAAAAGGTCTAATTGTTATATCATTGTTATGATATTTATGTGATGAACTAAAACTCAGATGTTATTTGTTATCCCTTGCAAGAAAAGCTTCTCATTAAAGAGTTATATTATCTGGATCCAGAATCAAGCTAATCCTTAGGTTTGGATGAGACAAGAGTTTATAAAGAACTACTAAATGGTTATTTGGTTAATCATTTGAAATACATTAAAGACAATAATTTGTGTAATTAACATATAGCTAAGAAACATTTTTTTAGCTTGCTAATCAATAATCTGATTTAACCATTCATCATTGGTATGGTATATTCAAAGGTTATCTCTGACATCATTTGCTGTGTCTCCACATGAATCTCATCTTGAACTGTTGTTCTTATAATCCCCACATGCCATGAGAGGGACTTGATGGGAGGTAATTGAATCATGGAGGCAGTTACTCTTATGCTGTTCTCTTGAAAGCTAGTGAGTTCTCATGAGACCTGATGGTTGTAAAAGGGTTTTTTTCCTCTTTTGCTTGGCATTCATTGCCTCTCCTGCCTCCCTGTGAAGAGGTGCCTTCAGTCATGATTGTAAGGTTCCTTAGGCTACCCCTGTCATGCAGAATTGAGAGTCAGTTAAACTTTTTTCCTTTATAAATTACCCTTATTAGCAGCATGAGAACTGATGATTACAGTAAATTAGTACCAGTACAGTGGGGTGCTCCTATAAGAATACCAAAAGTGTGGAAGCAACTTTGGTACTGGGTAATAGGCAAAGGTTGAAACTGTTTGGAGGACTCAGAAGAAAATGGGAAGATGTGGGAAAATTTGGAACTTCCTAGAGACTTGTTAAATGGTTTTGACCAAAATGCTGATAGTGATATGGACAATGAAGTTCAAGTTGAGGTGGTATCAAATGGAGATGAGGAACTTCTTGGAAACTGGAGTAGAGGTCACACTTGCTATATTTTAGCAAAAAGACTGGTGACATTTTACTCTTGCCCTAGCGATTTGTGGAACTTTGAACTTGAGAGAGATAATTTAGGGTATCTGGTGAAAGAAATTTCTAAATAGCAAAGTGTTCAAGAGGAAACACAGTATAAGAGTTTGGAAAATTTGCTGCTTGATGATGCAACAAAAAAGAAAACCACATTCTCTGGGGAAAATTTGAGATGGCTGCAGAAATTTGCATAAGTAATGAGAAGCCAAATGTTAACCACCAAGACAATGTGAAAAATGTCTCCAGAGCATTTCAAAGACCTTCATGGCAGACCCGCTCATCACAGGCCCAGAGGCCTAGGAGGAAAAAATGATTTCCTGGGCCAGGCCCAGGGCCCCCCTGCTCTGTGCAGCCTTGGGACTTGGTTCCATGCATCCTACCCACTCCAGCCATGGCTAAAAGGAACAAATGTATAGCTCAGGTCATTACTTCATAGACTGCAAGCCTCAAGCCTTGGCAGCTTCCACATGTTGTTGGGCCTGCAGTTGTACAGAAGTCAAGAATTGGTTTTGGGGACTTCCACCTAGATTTCAGAAGACATACGGAAATTCCTGGATGTTCATGCAGAAGTTTGCTGCAGAGGTGGAGTCCTCTGGAGAAACTCTGCTAGGGCAGTGTGGAAGGGAAATGTGGAACTGCAGCCCCCACACAGAGTCACCAGTGGAGCACAGCCTAGTGGAGCTGTGAGAAGAAGGCCACTGTCCTCCAGATCCCAGAATAGCAGATCCACCAACAGCTTGCACCCTCTGCCTGGAAAAGTGCCAGCCCTTGAAAGCAGCCAGGAAGGAGGCTGTATCCTGCAAAGCCACAGGGGAGGAGTTGCCCAAGGCTGTGGGAGCCCACCTCTAGCATCAGCATGCCCTGGATGTGAGACATGGAATCAAAGGAGATCATTTTGGAACCTTAAGGTTTGATGACTGCCCTATTAGATTTTGGACTTGCCTGGGGTCTATGGCCCCTTTGTTTTGGCCAATTTCTCCCATTCTGAACAGGTATATTTATCAAATGCTTGTACCCTTATTATATCTAGAAAGTAATTAATTGTTTTTGATTTTACAGGCTCATAGGTGGAAGGGACATGCTTCATCTCAGATGTGACTTTGAACTGTAGACATTTGAATGAATGTTGAAATGAGTTAACACTTTGTGGAACTGTTGAAAAGGCATAATTCTGTTTTGAAATGTGAGGACATGAGATCTGGGAGAGTCCAAGGGTGGTTTGGCTGTGTCCCCACCCAAATCCGTAACGGGAGGGAGGTAGTGAAAGGTAATTGAATCATTAGGGCGGTTACTCTCGTGCTGTTCTAGTGATAGTGAGTGAGTTCTCATGAGACCTGATGGATTTATATGGGGCTTTCCCCCCTTTTACTCAGCATTCATTCCATCTCCTGCCACCCTGTGAGAAGTTCCACCCGCCATGATTATAAGTTTCTTTAGGCTTCTCCAGCCACGTGGAACTATGAGTCAATTAAACCTCTTTCCTTTATAAATTACCCAGTCTCGGGTATGTCTTTATTAACAGCGTGAGAATGGACTAATACATTTCCCAATGCAAATAAAGTACTGATTTCTTACAAAATCAATAACTATATTATTTTATCATAATTTTGACATTGGTTTTGTTTTCTATTTTACTCTGGACTTGCTAGATATTTGGATAATTGCAATTTTCCCAGAGAAAGGTAGAGACAACAATAAAAATAATTAGAAAATAGTAATATTATTATTGTTTAGTAACACCGAGAGGAGATTGTAATGGCAAATTCAAATTTAAAATAAAAGGCTTAATTCTCCATGATCAACTTAAAGAGACCTCACCTTTTTGTAAGAAGATTAACTTGTAAATTCTTTTTTTTTTGAAATGTATATACGTCTTTTAAAAAGCTAAATAAGACTCTCATCATCTTTGTGACCTAAAAATGTTTTTCTCAAGGACTTGAGAAACATCTCTTTGAAATATTCATACCACAGAAGAGAACTTTCTACCTTCCAGTTTTTTTGAGAAAATAGAAACCTAACTTGGGCAGAAGAGCCTCCCTTTAAATTTCAAAACTATCTTTTATCATAAAAGAGCCTGAAGTGTATTTTTCATTTAGATAATCACAAATAGCTAAAACAGATGGTTATCTCAATTACCAAGTGAGTTTAAGATGAACTATGTGTGACAAATGTTGTTATCAAGTTATCTTACATGAGGACTATTCTTTTTTGAGAACTCGTATTTAATAAATTGTACCTGCTTGGCTATATGAAAGGGTGAAATTTTTCTGTCTTTGCAAACCTTTAACAGATTGCCTTCGATGCACATCCATTCAGGTTTTATGCTCATTCAAAAATAAAACTGTTTTTCTCTTTTCTATCTTTGAGAAGAGATTTTCTGGATTGGGAGAAGACTTTTTTATATTTTATTTTCCTAACACATTATAGCAAAACTCAACAGAGTTATTCCAGAAGAGCAAAGAACAGACCAATCTCACTTACAGACATGTACACAAAATTCTTAAATAAATGACTAAACATGACTGGTAAAATATGTACTCTTCTGCTATTTACAATAACAAAGCCTGCAAAAAATTTAATCTTCAGCTCACTCAAGAAAACATTACAATATAAACATCTATTTTATTAAATATTCAGCCAACTAAAAAACATTTTAAAGAAAGGTGTGGAGTATCAAAGTTAGTGTCCAGTTTTTAATTTGTGGTTTAATTTTGCCTTTTTGTTTATCCTCATCTACTCCTGCCTTTGGTCTGAGTTCACTTGATTTTTATTTATTTATTTTTATTATTACTTTTTTTCAAGATGGAGTCTTGTTCTGTCACACAGGCTAGAGTTCAGTGGTGCGATCTCGGCTCACTGCAAACTCCACCTCCTGGGTTCAAGCAATTTTTCTGCCTCAGGCTCCAGAGTAGCTGAGATTACAGACACTCATCACCACATCCAGCTAATTTTTATATTTTTAGTAGAGACAGGGTTTTATCATGTAGGCCAGGGTGGTCTCAAAATCCTGACCTTGTGATCTCCGGCCTCAGCCTCCCAAAGTGCTGGAATTACAGATGTGAGCCACAGTGCCTAGCCCCATTTGATTTTTTCAATTGCGTGTAAACATTTAAGTGACTGACACTCAGCCTTTTCTTGTGCTGTGTCCTCTACCAAGGCAGAGATTATCTGACTTCATTAAGCCTCTTCTACAGTGTCTTTAAAGAAAACATTTTTAAAATAAAACAGGATCAATATTGAGATTATTGGATAATCTACTTGTGACAGAAAAGAAAGTCTAGCAAGACATCTTCACAAAATATAATCACCGTACATAATTTGAAATCCGGTTGGCATTTCTGCATAGAATGTCTAGACAAAAAAACTTTCTGAAAAATATCTGAACCATACCTTACCTCCAACCCTTCCAGGACTGAACATGGTGATATTAATGTCCATTGAAATAAGTAGGGACACTGGTAACTAAGTCTTCCACTCCTCTTGGGAAAGATACGTTACCAACCTGATATGTCCTTTCTTCAACCAGAATACTTTTTATGTAAATCCTTTCCATTTTTTTCCCTATTGTCCATGTTATCATATGCACTAAAGTCCCATTTCAAACTGTCTTCATTTCACATTCACTTATTTAAATACCCAGCATCCCAACCAGATTATAATAAAAATGGGGCACTCCATATTATCTCTCAGAATGCAAAGCACATGGAAGATCTTTAATATTTGTAAAGGGGAACCTTTTGTAATTCTTTGTTTTTAATCAAATTTACCATTCTACTAAATTCTTGTATTAATACAGATAATTTAAGTACTCATTTGTCGTGTCAAACTGAATAGAGTATTATTTGTTGAAAAATATAATTTATTCAATTATTAAATAACTATTTTAAATAAATATAAAAATTTTGATAATTTTTAAAAATATGAATGCTCAAATAAAATGCATGAAATGTAAACTATTTCTAAGCAATTGGTTTCTGATAAGTTGGCATCAAAACAAATTTTAGAGATTCATTCCACTTTTTTTTTTTCCTTCCTGAATTCTACTTTTAATGTTATTACATTTAATGAGCAGGATTTATTATGTGATGTTATTAAATATAGATGTAACACTCAAAACAACAATGTCAAACCCTTGTATATCTTCTGTTTCAGGTTGCTCCAATTGTCAATGGTTTCCTCCTGAAAATAAAAATTATTAATGTGTATTTCTCATTTTAATAATATATGAATAAATTAATTAAAATTTTGCAATAAAAAGTCTTGTCCCAAGAAATTCAAAAATTAGTTCATGTAGCAAATAGTTATTTGACATATGTGATAGGCAGAGCAACATGATATTTAAGAAATTGAATGCTGGATACTCAGACAACCTGGGTGCAAAACAGTCTTATGATCTCCCCATGGTAAATGGATGGTAAATGGGATCATCTCTGCACCTTAACTGGGTGTGATGTCAAGACTGCTGATGTCACAGCCACACACATCAAAAGAATGTGACATTTTGTAATTGAAATAATGAGATTTTCTTAGGTAAGAAAAGTAGGCATCCAAGCCTGTCTAATGCCTGGAGCTGAAGAGGCCAGTGGCTTTGGTTTATACTGTACTCAGGGTGTGGGCCTGGGTGAGGGTTTCAACAGTCAGGAAGACAATTGTGCTTTGAATATCCTTCCGTTGACAAGAGACAGAATACCTGGGTTTTCTTATTGGTTGTCCAGATGCGACACAAGAAGGAATGAAATACAGCTGGGGATTGAACACTGTCACTGGTCAAGCATCCAAATGTAGTCAGACTCTTAATTATATTAACCTAAATCTATCACTTCCTAACTGTGGCACCTCAAGTAAATCACTTATTTTTACTATATAATTGGCATAGTAGTAATTCTACTTCATAGATTTGTCTAACATAACTTCATATATATAATTGTCATGATATAAGTTTTTATTACATAGAATAGTTACAGAGATTAGAGGAATAATGAATATATGTATCTTTTAGAAACTTCTCTGGCACATAGAATCATCTCAGAGATGGTTGTTCTTCTTGCAGAACCATTACATACTAGTGTCTATGCTAAGCAGAGTATGTGCCAATTGCCTGTCATCAAGAGCTCTCCATGTCATTGGAAAAGAAGCTAAAAATATCTCTAAAGTTGGTGCCATAAATTTCATATATAATAAATTTATATGTAACGTTTATAAATTATTTATGCTATGTGTATATTTATACATTTTTTAAATAATTAAATATATGCATATATATACATATATAAATACACACACACACACACACACACAGAGAAAAGGGAGAGCTTAACTCTAACTATGGAGCAGTAAAAATTTGAGGTTGACTTTGAAAGCTGAATAGAGAATCACATGGAGAGAAATTGAGAAAACTATTTTTAGACAAATAAAATAGCATAAATAAAAGCATTGAGGTATGTAACTGTAAGTAGTGAATGAAATGGAAATTACAGTGCAGGCTTTGGGGGATAACTGGATATTTGCAGGATATATAACTGGATATATATAGTGGCCAAATTGTTCATTATAAATTATAAAACTATAAGAGGTTTCAAAAATAGAAGTGAATTACAATGATAACTAAAGAGCATAGGCCGGGTGTGGTAGCTCACGCCTATAGTTCCTGCACTTTGGGAGGCCAAGGCGGGCGGATCACTTGTGGTCAGAAGTTCGAAACTAGTCTGGTCAACAGGGTGAAAACCCATCTCTATTAAAAATACAAAACAATTAGCTGGGCATCGTGGCTTTAACACGGGAGGCGGAGGTTGCAGTGAGGCGAGATTGTGCCACTGCACTCCAACCTGGGTGATAGAGCAAGAATTCGTCTCAAGAAAAAAAAAAAAAAAAAAGTCATTCATGGAGGTGATACAATTTAATAGCTCTCCAAGTTAGTGGAATTTATCTAAACTCAGAAAGTTAAGTGTATTTGATGTAGTAAAGAATACAAAGAAAATCTGTCTCTGGGACTGGAGAAGACCTGCCTGACCCAGTTAAAATATATATGTGGAGAAATTGTTATGAATAAATTTTTCTAAACCTTATGGTATCATGACACTTAAGTGTGGTAAGCAAAATGTATTAAAACTTTAAGGCAACCATACATAAAGGAATGAAAGAAACAGAAAAGTTTTGCATATGAATATAGTCAGAAAGTCAACTACCCATATATAGAAACTCTACTTGCTCCTCTATTGTAGGAATAGTTTTATCTGCTTAGTCTAGAGGAGTGATCAAGGGAGAAGAGGTCCTGGGTCTCATGAAGTCTATGCTTTAATAATGGAGATGACCAGGCACGATGGCTCATGCCTGTAATCCCAGCACTTTGGGAGGCCGAGGCAGGTGGATCACGAGGTCAGGAGATCAAAACCATCCTGGCTAACACAATGAAACCCTGTCTTTACTAAAAATACAAAAAAAAAAAAAAAAAAAAAAATTAGTCAGGTGTGGTGGCAGGCGCCTGTGGTCCCAGCTACTTGGGAGGCTGAGGCAGGAGAATGACGTGACCTGGGAGGTGGAGCTTGCAGTGAGCTGAGATCATGCCACTGCACTCCAGCCTGGGGGACAGAGCGAGACCCCATCTCAATAAATAAATAAATAAATAAATAAATGAAAAAAGGAGACACAGATAAACGAATAAACAAATGCAATGATTCTAGTTAAAAATTTTAGAAAGTAAACAAAACAAGGTAAACTGATGGAAAATGAACTGAGACATGGGGTAACTTTAGAAAAGTTCTGTTGAAAGTTGACCATTGATCTGAAACTTAAACAATAAGTTTATTTATGCAAAAATCTACAGGAAGAATATTCAGACATAACATACTTATGGAAAAACATAGCTACAAAGCAATAGGGCCCAATTAGCATGTGAGAAATGGAAATAAATGTGTAAATAGAATAATCCTTTATAGGAAAAGCAAACACTATTAGATAACTGGATTATTAGATATAAGGGATAAAGGAAGAAATATGCAAATGAATTTCCAAGGAGTGATCTAATAATTATTGAATGTCTGAGTGTTTTGATGTACATTTTTCAAATGAGTTTTGCAGCAATAAAAGTGCATGGTAGAACTCATTTAACATATGTGAAAGCAGTGGATTTCAGCTGTTATGAGCTGTCACAATGTGATAATTAACAGGATTTGAAACTGGTTCTACTAACTTTAAAGCCCATACCAGTGACATTTTACCATACTCCTTTTACTGGCTTAAGTGATACATAATGATATGATTGATACAGAGAAGATATTAGAAAAGAAAGTTAACATAATTACAAAACAGATTTTTAGTCATCTACATGGGACTGCTTACCAGGTCATTGTAGATGGTTAACAGATAAAGAGGAGCCCAAAACTATATCAATTTGAATAAATTCTATAAAGGAGAGAGTTGGGGGAAAATAGAAGCCCTTGGTAATGTCTATTCTGGTCAGTCTGTGGGGCCTAAAAATATTAATTTGATAAAAGCATTATGATTTTTAAAGCACATTTACCATTTGGTTACCAAATATTAATATTTTAATATTTTCCAAATATTAAAATTTAGGATTTAGGATAACTAGGAATAACAAAATTTTTGAGGAAGGTTGGTTTTTATCTCATTGGAATACTAATCATTTTTAAGGAAATCTCTTTTGGAGTAATCCATTTGAAAACAAATCCAACTAGTTGTGAAATTTTGGCTTTATTTTACAGCAGTTCTAGGAAGTGATGACTATATTAATACTGAAACATAGAGAAATAATAAAAATATTTGCTAAAATATGACAATTTAAATAATTAAATTTGAGTAATTTATGTAGAGAATGATACAATAAAAAAGCTACAAAATCAGTGGGAAAGTATTTCTGCCTTTTTAGCATACTTAGTCTTGTCCAGAGTAATTTGCATGGAAGAAAAAGCAGTGGATGACATGAGAATTCTGGGAAGATGTCAAGGTAAAATGTATTAGGAATCTGTCTTCTCACCTAGACAACAATTTCACTAGCAGAGTTTGTCTGGTATAACTATTTTCCAACTTTTTAGAGTGTTGGACCCTTATAACTTTCAGGAAGAGGCTTGGGCAGTAAATTACAGTTAATTCCTGTCAATATCATTTCTTAGCTCAGAGACAATTATCCATTTTCGCTCTCCAGCCCTGTAGCAGACAGCAATGTATTTGTTACTGGAGCAGCTGTAACACAGCTTGCAGGAGCCAGAGTGAGCAATAAAGAGCCTGTCTTCAAAATGTTGTTGACCTGTGTTCTGATTGTTGATTGCTATTTCTGACCACATAGATGCAAGCACAGTGGCAAGCAGCCATTTTTCACTCCCTCCTCAGTTGTTGGAACCCCCTCTCTCTTGTTCTGAAACAACTTCCAGGGGATCCTAAAGAGCCAGCACCTTTATCCTCCATTTCATTTTTCTATCTTTTTATTTTCTTTTTGAGATACATACTTTAAACACTACAGCATTCAAAAGTAACTGCATATACAGGAGAATTAGAAATTTACCACAAAAGCACAGGGAATGGCTCAGAAAAGATACGACAAAATCTTAATTTTACACCTCACATTTCTCTTGAGCACAGAAACAGTCTTTAATAATAAAAGAAAAATAAACAACAGCAAATTCTAGGGAGAGAAAGAATTGTGATTGCCAGAAATAAAACATTATTTCAAATGTTCATCTTTGAACAAAAATTGATAAAACATACAGAGAAAGGAGAAAGTATGACTCAAAGAATTAACATTTGGACTGGCTTAGCCTCCCAATCTACATCAATCTCCCATGCTGGTTGTTTCCTTTCCTCTGGTATCAGACTGTGAGTTCTTCAGCTTTGGGACTCAGAGTGGCTTCCTGGCTCATCTGCTTGCAGACAGCCTATTGTGAGACCTTGTTATCATATCCTATTATGTATATATATCCTATTAGTTCTGTCTCTCTAGAGAACTCTAATTAATACAGATTTTGGTACCAGGAGTGTTTCCAGAGGAACAGATTATTATTAATGGAACTCCATTAAGAATGGACTTGTTTCATTGGTTTGGGGGCTTCTGTAGTTCTCTGCTCAACATGATTAGACCCAAAAATTCTTAGGACTCTACCTCTAATAGTATGGAAAACACTGTTAATCCTTGGCATGAACTGTTTAGAGAGTTATGCAAAATAAATGCATAAGACACTGGTGATCCACTGCTCATGAGAGGCAATGAGTTTAGTGACTCTATACATAATACCTTTGATTCTATGTGGAAAACCAAGAAACATAAGAGTTCCGTGAGTCAGAGTCTTATCTCCTACAGAAAAAGGGCTGAAATTGTGGAAAAATGAACAGAAGCTCGTATCATGAGAGTGGCTAACCTGCAATGAAAGGTACATGCACAGCCTCACAAGGTGTCCACTGTTAAGGTTAGAGAATTGATTGAAAAAGAATTAAACCCTGAAATTTGGAATGGGAATGTGTCAGACGACCTTGTTGAAGTTAGGACACTGAGCCTGTAAATTCTGATGAACCTTTTTTTTGCCAGAAGAAACAGCTTTTCATCCCCAGAAATGGCAACACCGCCTCCCAGACCCATGGTGCCATCAGCCTTTCCATCTGCCTCCGAGGATGCAAACCTACACTGCGTGGGGCAACAGTGATGGCCTCCCCTGAGGCAGTTGCCAGAGGCAAGATAATGTTGGTTCTTCCCAGGAGCCACTCCCAACACCCCTGTTTGTTTCTAGACCTATAACTAGACTAAAGTCCTGGCGGGCTCCTAGAGGTGAAATTTGGAGTGTTACCCATGAGGAGGTGTGCTACACTTGAAAAGAACTGCTTGAACTTTCTAATTTATATGAGCAGAAACCTGGAGAGCAGACATGGGGATGGATATTAAGTGTGTATTGGATAATGGTGGAAGGAATATAGAGTTGGGTCCAGCTGAATTTGTTGACTTGGGCCCACTAAGTAAGGATTATGCATTTAATGCTTCAGCTCAAGGAGTTAAAAAAGGTTGTAATCGTTCATTTGCTTGGTTAGCTGGAATATGGATTAAAATATGGTCCCCTGTGAATAAGCTGGAAATGCCTGATCGTTCTTGGTTTAATGTAGAGGAGGGGATCCAAAGGCATAGGAAGTTTGGAATGGTGGAGTAGATTAGTTATTTTAGACCAACTCATCTCAGCTTGGAGCATCCAGAATATATACCCTTGACCAATGCCTTGTGAAATAGATTTGTGAGGGCAGCGCCTGCACCCTTGAAGAGGCCAATAATTGCTCTCCTCTGTATGTTAGATCTGACAATGGAAAACTCAGTCACTCAGTTACAGAATTTAAATACAATGGGAATAATTGAATCACAAGATGCCAGGGGCAAGTGGTAGTACTCAACCATGAAAGGCAAGGTGGGCATAGCTACCATAATGGACAAAAAAGGCAAACAGCAATCAGAATAGTCTGACACATGGAGAGTTCTGGCATTTGCTAATTAATCATGGTGTTCCCAGAAGTGAAATCAGTAGGAAGCCTACTGCATTCCTACTTAATTTATATAATCAGAAAACTTCCAGGTCAAATGGACAAAAGTCTAATTTGAATAATAGAAACAGAAAATCATGGCCCCTCAATCAATTTCCAGACTTGAGCCGGTTTACATATCTAGAACCCCTTGAATGAAGGGGATGCCAAACACACACCCAGGTTAAACAAAGGAAATAGAGAAAATAGTAGAAAATGAAAAGCATTTTGGACCTCTCAGACCATATAAAATTAGACCATATAAATATTTGTCTGTGAACATATGCTATTCTTCAAGATAAAGAAAGAAACAGCTTCAAAGACAATTCAGAACCACTCTTTTCAACACCTGCCCAGAGTTCCCATTCTGGGGGCATGGCTGCTTCCCCTTTAATTTCAAAAGGCAGAACCAATAACTAGCAGAGTTTTGGGGGGCAAGGTAAACAAGCAAAGCAATGGGCATGACCTGCCCTACCTTGACAAAAAAAAAAAAAAAAAAATGTGGCAAGAACAGTGCCCCGGCCCAGAGATAGAACATGGTTGAAGACACCCAAGAGAGCTAAAGACTGTGCAGTATCCTACCAAGATTTGGGCAGAAAATTGCAACTTCATTGGGTCTAAAGGTGGGACTACCAACTCTGTGGACCAGGAGTGCAAAGAATGGAGTCAAAGAGGATTATTCTTGAGCATTATCATCTTACTCATTTTATGCAGGGTTTTTTGTTTGTTTGTTTTTTGTTTTTTTGCCAGGTTTTAGTCTTGCTTGGGACCTTCCATTCTTTACTTCTTTCTCTTTTCTGAAATGGGGTAATGGGTTTTTTATGCTATGCCTGTACCTCCACTGAATTTTGGAAGCATCTAACCTGTTTGGTTTTCACAAGTTCATAACTTTAAAAAAACTGCCACTCTAGGAATTGGAGCTCTAATCTCTCCCATATAGGGTTTCTATTATATAGAGATAAGATGAAGGACTTTAGAGCACATCTTCAACTTCTTTCTGTAGAAGATTGTTTTGCATTAGCCTTTGACCATACATATTCCCATTTTTACACAGATAGATAGATTGATAACAAAAGTCAAACAACAATACAGGATAACCAATAATATATGTTCACTTTCATATCTCAATTCTCTTCTCTCTTACTTTCTTATGTGTTGTTAAACTAAGTATTGTTTCTGTTTTTTAGTATTTTTAGTATTAAACTTCCAAATTTAAATATTAAAATTCACCTAAAATGTTCTTCTTGCTCTATTTGATGAACTCCAACATGACTTGATATATAATGTACACTCTCACTAAGAGAAGACCATGCATTTCTTAAAACATGCCAGATTTTTAAATTTTCTATATGTTTTATGCTTTTATGATTGTTGTTTTTCAATGAATTTACTAATGTCTTTAATGTTTCATTTTATTTGGTGACCTGGGTAGTCTTTGTGCTGAGTTTGTTGGCAAAACGTTAGTCTTCATGTTGCTGTGAAGGCATTTTGTAGATATGGTCTTTGTATGGGTACACTAAACATAGATTATAAATGTAATGCTGTAGATCTAGGGACTAGAGAGGTCTCTAATAATTTGGTTGGTTGGCTAAAACATAAACCAAAAGTTGGAATATACTTAATGAAGTTGAAATGACAGATGTGCTTATATATGCAGAGAGATCAATGGAATTTTAGTTCAGATCTGTCTCATCATGGGGCTATCAGGTCCCTGCACACATTCTGCAGTCATTTCTCCAGTTCTGGAAAACATAATTAATTATAGACATCCCCAAAAACTGGGATCCAGAATAGGTCCCTGAGTTAAAAGGATTCAAGGCAATTATAGTAAGAAAAGTCAAGCTGAAATCATTAGAACTGTCTGTACCTAGGAAAATAGTAAACCAATGGCAATCCCACATTCCTGAAGGAAATACAGAGATTAGTAAATCATCAAGAACTTGAAAATACTGCAGTGAGGATTTGTAGCGTGACCCCATTCAGTTCAACTATTTGGCCTGTGCAAAAAACAAACAAAGAAAAAACCAAAAAACCAAACCAAAACAAAACAAAACAAGAAAACACTAACATGGGCCTTGATGAATGACAAGTAATTATTTTTAGCTTCACCAGGGGATGATTCCAATTCCAGCTGCTGCTTAAAATGCAGTTTTATTGCTTGAGCAACTTAACACATCCTTTGGTACTTAGTATGTAGCTATTGATCTTGCAGATAATTTTTTTTCTCAATACCTGTTAAAAAAGACTACCAGGAACAGTGTTCTTCTTCTGGTAAGGCCAGGAATATATCTGTATTTTACTACTTCAGGGGTTTATCAGCTATTCAGATCTTTGTCATGATTTAGCTCATAGGGATTTCAATAACCTTTCTCTTCCATTAGACATCATGGTAGTTCATTATCTTAATAAGATTACTTGATAGGACATAGTGAGCAGCCAGTAGCAACTATCCTTAACTTATTGCTAAGACGTTTGCATAACACAGTATGAAACACAAATCTGACCAAAAATTAGGAGACTTCAACCTTAGCGAAACTTCTATGGGGCCAGAGGTGTGCAACATATCAAGACGTCTCATGCGTATGACAGATAAATTGTTACCTATGATGTTTTCTACAACCAAAATAGAGATACAACGCCTAATAGACAACCTCCTATGGGCTTCTTTAGATGAAGCATATTCCTCTTTTGGATGTGCTACTCTAGTCCATTTAGTCCATTCAGTGAATGATGCAAAAGCTGCTAGCTTTATATGGGGTCTAGAATAACAGAAGGACCTGCAACAAAACCAGGCAGTCATGCAAGCTGCTCTACCACTTGTGCCATATGATCCCGCTGACCCAAGAGTGATTGACATTTCAGTGCACATGAAGATGCTAAAACTAATAAATGAGTAAAATATTTCTATGTATTAGACAAGCACAACAAATAAAAATAATCAAAATATTCTTTAGCACAGTGCAAATTGAACCACAATGAGATACTATTTCACACTTATGAGATTGTTTATAAAATAAAACAATGTAGAAATTCATAAGTGTTGGTAAGGACACCTCGTATATTGATGGTGGGAATATAAAATGCTACAACCATTTTGGAAGACAGTTTAGCTTTCTCTTATAATTAAAAAAATCTTCTCAATGTTTTAGAATTTACTTAGTTTACATTCTAAGGAGTTGTGTTTTTTTTGTTGTTGTTGCTCTTGTTTGTTTGTTTGTTTTAAAGTTCAAACCCTTAACATCTCTTTTAGTGGACACTGTAATTCTCAATTACCTTTCGTGAAGTTATGTCGTTTAGACTCTTAATTCAATGGATGACAGTAATAGTTTAAATAGTCTGGGTTGGAGAGGGCCCGGAGTTCTGTTTAAATTGAGAACACTCTTAAGAGTTGAACAGAAGTCACTCTAAAAGTGTCTTGTGCAATTTGGATCTTGAACCTCCAATTCTAGCTTCACAATCAGGAACTCCTAGGATATGGAAAGTTTGGAAAGGAGGTTTCATACAGAAAAAGAATCTTACAGATAAAGCAAGACACCTAAGTAAAATTCTAAGGATTTTAAAACGAGCTTAGGCAATATTTTTCCAAAAGTTGCTATTGTGAAAAATTAGTTTCTGAACTCCTCAGCCTCAAGAAACAAATTTATCAAGGCCTATGACCATTCCCTTCTCTATGAATTTCTTATGGGTGCACGCTAAAAACTTGATGAATACTGATTGATAGTAGTGCTGACAGTAACAAGATTGCTTTCCACCTAGAATAAAGTTTTTCTAGTAAGATAAGATATCCAAAGAATTTCTAAAAGAGATCTTACTTCCTTGCAGTTCTGACATCCACTTGCCCCTCTGATGTCATTTAATGTATTTTGTAGATTAATTAGTTTATAGCTTAGATTTACTGCTTCAATTATTTCAGTTTTTCTAAACACTTCTAGTTTTTTGAAGTATCTACTCACAGGCCTATTGACTCAGATTTAATGAAGTTTTAAAATAAGCAGACGCTTTCTAGAATTGATAGTGAATAAAGGTACTATTTTAGGAGAAATGGTGAGGAATATATTGCCTTTTCTTACTTAAAAGTGTTTCATTCCCTAATTTTGGTACAATAGGAAGAATTTTGGATTTGGAATCAGATCTGGATTTCAGTCCTTGCTCCTTATGTATAAATCTATTAGATGACTGGGCATTAAACAATATTTTCAAATAATTTTAGTCTTAATTTCCTTATTTGTAAAGTCTGGAAAAGGTTTACCTATCAATCAAAACTCTACTGATAATGCACACACAAAAATAATGTATGCAAAAATCATGGTTTTTAAATCACGAAAATACAAGGTTATACTTCATTTAGAAATATTCTTATCCAAAAATAATAATGATAGGTATCATTATAAATAAAATTAAATACTTCTAGCATGAAATGCAATCTTTAAATATTTTATAAAATATTATCTTCTACATATAACTCTATGAGGAAAGTAAAATTATTATACCATTTTCACAGATGAAAACATGAGACTTGTCCAAGATCATATAATTGAAAAGTGATGGAATTACTCCCTCATAATTATAAGGTAGAAGAAAGTTATTTTTCAACCAAATGTAAGTTCCTCATTCAGGCAATATATATTTCTTCATTCTTCAATGTATTTATTGATTAATATATATATTTATCAATATATATTTCTTCATTGCGTATATCACAAAGAAGATGCCTAAAATACGTATTACATTTTTGCTTTTTTATCTTTACCAAGTAAATTTAGAGGCAGAATAAACTGAAAAAATCTGATATTGCCTATATACCTAGAATCCATATTCATAATTCTTATTTATCCATGTTAGATTATGAGAAAACTTCTAAGAATGTTAGTGACATTCATAGTTCTCAATATAGTATATGTAGCAATTGTTAACTTTATAAACATCACTTGAAATGGAGCATTTTTATTTCTGACTCATTTCTATATGCTAGAAATCATAGGGCTTGCGTAAGAAATAATCACTTCTAGAGCTGTCACAAATGTAACCAATTAGTGCTGTAAATCCCAAATACTATCCACATTATTGAGTCAATCTAAAATAAAAAAATTAGATACTTTTAAAACTTCAAAATCTGGAAGGAAAGGCTTAAAACAATTCATATTTTTAATCATATTTACTGTAAATGATGTGAGGAAGGTAGAAACCTCAAATCAATTTTAACAGTGTGAGTGACATAATCAATCCTGATAATGGTGCAAATTATACATAAGTAGAGGCAATTTTTGTCTATCAAAGTTTATAAATGACAGATCAAAGCATATGTAACAGCTTTATACAATAACTTAAATTCTAATATATCCTGTTGATTAACATTCAGCAATATATAATTACCAGAGACCCAAGTAAACAATATTATCTATGTATATAATGCAAAAGAACTCTGAAGCTTGACCAAAGACATGATGGGAATTTTTAAAATTTAAAAATTAGTGATTATTTGTACATAAATATACATTATCAAACAAAGGGGTACATTTGAGAATTTGAAATGGTGTCATAATTGTGTATTAAAAGTTTTTAATATTTTCTATTCCCACAGAAATACATGTTTTAATATAATCATGGAAAACACACACTCCAGAAGTCTGGGAATGCTTTGTCAGGAGATATGCAGAGATGGCTGAAATCTTGAGGTTTAATATGCAAATAAGCTACTAGGATAGGGAACACATCCGTGGGAGGAGAGTACTGGCCAATACTTACAACATCATTACATTTACATTAATGAATTATCACATTTAGGTAGCCAATCTTCTACAGGAATATCATTTTGTCTAAAATATGCCAAATTCTTGTCTATTGCATCTCTCATACATGTAATAACAGAATTAAAGGTTTTGAAAATATTATTTCCAGAAAAATAAATAAGCTCTTTTAAGCTTTTGATAGCCTATATAAACATCTGCCTTGAAGCTGCAAAGATCTAGTACAATTCATGACTTTCTAAACATATTTCAAAAGTAGAATTCTAAAACATAAGTGAAGGGCTTTATAGGAGATTAAACATATTAATGTGCTAAAAGAAATTTGCATCATTTGTGATTTACAAAGGGATCTTTGTGATTATAAAAATTTGTTAGGATTTGTGAACATTTAAGGACGCATTAGAATTAGGAATGGCAGTTGTAGTTAGGGATAAAAATATAAACTGACCTCATACCCTTCCCCCATTCATTGAATTGTTGGAAGGATAAAACCAAATGAGACACATATTGTTTAATCTACTTTTGTCCTCATTACCAAAATGATACTTTGCCTCATCCATATTTTTAAAGATGCTTTCCAATGATAATCAATTTTTTGTTATATTTTATTTCTGCAGATTTTCCCTTCAAATAATTTAATTAACAGTTATAATAGATCAATTTGATGCTTTCAAAATTGATTTAGACTCATTTCATTTTATTTAATATTTTTCTTTGAACAAAACTGTTTTCAAAGTGGGGGTAGCATAGATGTTACACTTGTTTACAAACATTTTATTATTATACTATGCTCCTTTGCATGTCTCAGTACATTTCTTGTTAAGCTGCAATAATAGCCAATGTACATGTGAGCTCATAAAAATTGTGTATTATGGCCAAAAGAACATGATGCTTTTAAAAATGAACTCTCAAACACAACTGGCTTCTCTCTTTTAGCTTTCTATAAATATTTTTGGTGGTTAAGTAACTTTTATTTCTGCATTCCAAGGATAAGTGAATGAAAAAAATTGTTTTCACACAATGTAGGCCTAATTTTTTGTATTTAAGCAGTTTACTGCTTCACAATACCACTTGAGCCAGAATAAACGTTACATTTTAAAACTTTATGGAACTAATTTATAGTGTAGGGCAGGCACAGACTTGATCTCATGACAGCAAAATTTTATGTTTCCATTTCGGCAATACTGCCTAACACAATAATATCAGGCCAGCAAATCTTAAATATAAGTTAAGCTAACATGATCCATTGCCTTATAAAGCTAGAGCACCCTGTGGAGTCCTGCTGAATATGCCAAGTGATTTGTCAAAATTTAATCATTCTAAATGTCAAATAAAGGTGCTTTTGCTGTCATTCTTTAAAACTGGGGCAAAAATCTCAAGTGTGCCTACAAGTTATAGAGAAAGCCTCTGCTTAATACTTGTATTAAATAAACAACATCCTTTCTAATCACCATTTATTTTGCTAGCCACAATAAATGAAACATATGATAATACCATAAGGTAAATTTAAGACAAATAGTTATTTTATAAAGATAAAAATATAGGCTTCTCCCTAGCAAAACTCAAATTTCTTATAACCTTAAGGTCAATTTGAATTTCTCTTTTAGTCATTCCTTGTTAAAAAGGCAGATTTTTGGCAGCTTTAGAAATACATACTTTATTATTATCACAACAATTATTAGTTTAAAATTTTTTTTTCTAGTTAAACCAAAGTTGTTTTTCTTAATTGTCAAGTTGCTTGGATAAACAATGTTATCGTACAAGCAGTTATGCATGTAATTGTAGTCATGTTCTGAAAACACTAAATTATTTGGTAAATCATCTGCAGATAATTTAAATCTTTCCTTCTCATAAATATCAGCTACATTTTACACATACAGTACTAGAGGCAAATTATGCTCTCAGAAGTTTTCATATAATTTGTATTTTAAAAACTATTATCAGAGAACTTATGAGCATAAATAATAAAATTCCCAATCATCACATCAAAAATATTAATTGACTCATTTGAAAAGCATAATTATTTCATTCAATAACCATGTATAAAAGTGTCAAATTGGTTGCTTAAATTATTTCCCAGTAATTATGCATGTATATCAACTATTTATTACCTATGCTAATAATGCAGACTATTAAAGTTTGCATATATATAAACACTTTTTAGAAGTAACATATGTAATCAACTTTATTGAAGTATAATTTATATGCAATAATAAAACATCTACTTTAAATGTAAAATTTAATGAGTTTTTACAAATGCGTATATCCGTGTATTTACTAGTCTGATCAAAATATATAATAATTCCTTGGATAAGGAAAAATATATTTTGACTTATATTCTAATTATTGAAATTAGACTCCATTGTAAATTTGACAGCATTGAAGGGAGATTTGTTTGTCTTTCACCTAGATTCTATTTGTATAGCATTGTAGAACACTAATAATGGATCTATAATGAAGAGGTTTGATTCTATTTCCTTTGACATGACTTATGAGATAGATGGCCAGGACGATTCCTTGAACCTTTGTGAACCTCAACATATTTATTATGTTATGATAATAATAACCTATCTATAAAGGGTTTTCATGAGAAATAAGACATTTTAAAATAATTAAAAATATAAATCAGTACACAAATATGTATTGTTTAGTATAATTATTAATTCGACAACAACATATACTTGCCTCCTCAGACAATTTTCTTACAATAAGCTTTTGCCTTCTGCTTTTCTATTTACTTCTGGAAATATAGAACAAGCATATAATAGGTCAGTAAGACCCAGAAGTAGCATATTAGTTCCAAATAAACACAGCAATAAATGTGACCTCGGAGAGCCTTTCTGGAATCATAAGAGTGGTAGATGAGTCCTTGTTTCCATCCTCTGTACAAAGGCTAAGAAAAGCTTGTTAATTGTAGCTATTCTAGAGCCTGACCCTCAGTTGACTAATTCTGTAAGTCAAGCCGACCTTTTGAAGGAGATGTACATAATGGTTCCTATTTGAAAATGTCTGTGAAATAATAATTACACGGAGTGGTGAAAATCATGGTGACTTACTTAGAAGGAAGGAAGAAAATCATGACAAATTACACAGGAAACTTTATTTCAGTTTAAACGTTTACTAGAAAATATTTTACACAGAAAAATAGAACACTAGAAGTGGTTAGGAATACCTTCCACCAGGAAAGGGAGCATAGTGAGAGGTCATTAAGTCTGCCCCCCATTATGCCCGGGTGTAAGAGGATGCAGAATATTCTCGCTCACCCACAGTGTTACAATGCTATTTTCTAATGTGGTGCAATTTTAGAGAGCTGGTACTACTTAGAATGATACAGCATGGATCCAACACTCGCTTCATAATTGCTAAGTCGTTTTTTTCAACTGGCACTCCAAATGTTTTGATTCTACTGAAAAGAAGGGTGATTACATAGGGCAGTAACATGCCTTTCATGCTCAGTTGTGATTTGGCAAAGTAATTTTAGTATTTGCAGCAGGCTTTGAAAGGCCAGGAAATTTTTCATTGTGTCAGAATTGTAAAGCACAGCAAAAAAATTGAGACATGAAAATATTTATTTCCAAAATATAAAATGTATTACCAATTAGGGACTGTTTTTAAATATATATTTCAGGGCCACATGACTTAAATCCCAGTTAAAAACTGATATTTTGAAAGAAAGTGAAGATATTATTATTTTTATTAACTCCTTTGAAAATGAGGCCAAACTTTCTCAGAGCTTGGGCTTTTGATATCATTCTAGGCTTTTAAGAAACTCTGCTTTTAGTACTGCTTTAAAGAGACAATTGCAACCTGCTAATAAGAACTCATTTTATCTGTCATTTGTTAAACTTTTACTACAGGGTAAAAACTCTTGCTAAGCATATTTTTAGAATGAGAAGGTTTATTGAGGTATAATGTTCATGCAATAAAATTAATTCACTGAAGTTTGCACTTTGATGGGTTTTGACAAATAACTACCATAGTGTAACACTATCACAATCAAGCTACTAAACAAATATACACCCTTAGAATCTTTCTTAGAATTTTAGACTTTCTTAGAATTGTATATAAATGGGACCATAAAATATGTTATCATTTCTGCTTGGCTTTATTTACATAACATAATGCTTTTGAGATTGATCTATGTTATGGTTTATATCAGTGGTTCACTCATCTTTTTATCTCTGAGTACTATTTCATTGTAAGGATATAAAAAAATTGTGCTTATCAATTCACCATCTGATAGACCCTTGGATTGTTTCCAGCTTTGAAATATTGTTAAATAGCTGACATGAACATTTACATGCAAATCTTTGCATGAACCAATGCTTTCCTATCTCTTGAGTAAATATTTAGGAATTAATTTTTTAGTGATATAGGAAATGTGTGCTTAATTATATAAGAAACTGACATACTGCTTTCCAAAGTGGCTATTCTATTTTGTGTTTCCATGTTCAACATACGAAAGTCTCAGTTTCTTGGCATCTTTGTTAATGCTGGTTTTCTAGGTCTCTTTAACTTTAGCTATTCTAGTGTTAGACTGTTTCTCATTGGTTTTGGTTTAAATTTTCCTAACAGATAACAAAAGTGAATTACTTTTCATGGGCCTTTTGGCCACTGAATTTCACAATTACCTTAAAGTGTCTCTTTAAATCTTTTAAACATATTATTAATTGATTTGCTGTTATCATTCTAGGGGGTGTAAATATTTTAATATAATCTGGACATACATCTTTATCAGGCATTTATTTTTTACCAATTGTTCTTCTAGGCTGTGTCTTGATTTTCATTTTCTTAATAATGATTATGAGCTAATTCTAATTTTTTTATGTTCAATCTATATATTTTTCCATACATAGTTCACATTCATTGCATCCTAGGAAATGTTTTCTTAAACAAAATTACAAACAAATTTTTACAGAGTTCTTCGTTCATTTCATAGATCTAGCTCTAATATTTAGTTTATAATCAATTTCAAGTTAATTTGTTATTTTGCAACATGTTTTTTTTTTTTTTTTCCAGCTTGAGTTGCTGTAACTAAATATGAGCCGCTCCCCCCTCCCATCCCCAGCCCCCCAACCCAGACTGCCACACTGGGAACCAAATGTCCAACACATGAATTATGAGAAACACTGTCAAACCGTAGTATTATTCTGCCCCCAGAATTCATATCCTTTTGTCAATGAAAAGTACAACAATTCAATTTTAATTATTCCCAAAGTCTTAACTTGTTTCAGTACCACCCAAAAGTCTGAAGTCTGGTCTGTGAGTCTGTGAAATTGATACAAGTTATATACTTTCAATACACAATGGTGAGACAGGCAGAGGACACATAGTCTCATCCCAAAAGGGAGAAATAGGCCAGAAGAAAAGAGTAACAGGTCCAAAGCAAGTTTGAAAACTAGCAGGGAATCTTAAAGCTGGAGAATAATGTCTTTTGATTCCTTGTCTGGCATCCTTTGCATGCTGGAATCAGGGATGATACTTCAAGGTTTCAGGAACCCCTGCCCCTGTGGCTTCATTGGGCTCAGCATACACTTTAGCTCATGAAGACTAAAGTCACACACTGGTACCTGCAGCTTTCCCAGGAAGCCACTGCATGCTCCTAGTGGCTTTACGGTTTTAGGGTCCCAGCAGCAGCCCTGATCACACATTTCCCTAGGACATTGCTCTAGTGGAGTCTCTCTACAGCTTCATTCCTGCAGCAGATTTCTTCTTGGACAACCTAATTTCGCTGACACATCCTTTGAAATCTAAGTGGAGGAAACAATGCCTCCACATCTCATGAATTATATGTGCCGACTGATCTGGCACCAAGTAAATTACACTAGGACCTATCACTGCATTCCACAGAGCAGCACATTGAGCTACACATGGGGCCACTTGACACACAGCTGGGGCAGGTGTGAAGTGCTGCTCTGGGCTACAGGGAGCAGAGTACTGAGATAGCCCTGGGCAGCCAGCAAGTGGAGAGGGCCGTGGACCTGTTTCCAGAAGCTGTTCTTCCCTCCTAGTCTTCTGATCTGTGATGGGAGAGGTGTCCTTGAAGATCTCTGAAATGCCTTTAGTACCTTTTATTCACTGTCTTGATAAATAGCATCCTGGCTCCCTTCTATCCATCTAATCTTTTTAAGATTGTTTGGCTGTACCCATGTATGCTTTTTTTGTACCTTACATTGCCAGGCTACATTCCTTCAAATACTTCTGCCCTGCTTTCCTTTTAATTATAAATTCTGTCTTTAAGCAATCTCTTTGTTCTTGAATCTCACTGTAAGCAGCCAAAGTAACCACACAACATCTTAAATGCTTTGTTGCTTACCCATTCCTTCTATCAGATATCCTAGTTCATCATTCTCAAGTTCAGCCTTCCACAAATTATAAGGCATGGACCCAGTTCTGCTAAGCTCTTTGCTACTTTATAAACAGAATGGTATTTATCCCAGCTCCCAATACGTTTTTTCCTCAGTTTCATCTGAAATCTCATCAGCATGGCCTTAACTGTCCACGTTTCTGTTAACACACTGATCATGATCACTTCAGTAATCTCTAACAAGTCCTATACTTTTCCTAGTCTTCTTTTTTTTTCTTCTTTTATTATTAATTATTATTATTATTATTATTATTTAGAAACAGTCTTTTACTCTGTCACTACACTGGAATGTAGTTGTGTAATAATAGCTCACCACAACCTTGAACAGCTAGGCTCAGGCAATTCTCCCAACACAGCCTCCCTATCCTAGTCTTCTTGACTTTCAAGCCTTCACTAGGATTGTCCTTAACACTCTGTTTATGGCATTCCAGACCTTTTCCAGTCTGTTGATCAAAACTCTTACAGCCTCTGTCCATTTTAGACACAAGTCCAAAGCTTCCACATTTTCAAGTATTCGTTCTTAGCAACAAACCACTTCTTGATAATATTTTTTTTTCCTTTGGTCAATTTTCTGTTGCTACAACTAAATATCTTAGACTTGGCAATTTTTGAAGGAAAGAGGTTTATTTAGCTCAGCATTCTGGAGGCTGGGAAGTCCAAAAATCAGAGGACTGCATCTGATGAGGGTCTCACACTGTTTCATACATAGTACAAATGCAGAAAAGCAAGCAAGCATATGTGAAAAGAAACAAAATACAACGAATGGTCTTGTTTTATAACAACTTTCTCTCTTGGTAACTAACCCTGTCTTGAAAGACTGAGAACTCCCTCAGTCTTTCAAGAATTCACCTAGTCCCATGAGAGGCTGAGTCAATCCCTCTGACTAAGAGGCATGCATCCCTGATAACAAACTAATTATCCTTAAAGGCTCCACTTCTTCATATTGCCACACTGGGAGCAAACTTCCAAACATATGAATTCTGGGGACATATTTACACTATAGCACTGATCTTCTGTACTATAAATTTGGTAACATCACTTATTTACTACAGTAGTTTTTCATAGATTACTAGTCATTTCTATACATATACAATCAGGTCCAATAAAGTACACCTTCTGAGTTTGTACTTTTCTCATTTTTTCAACTGTTTATCATTGTATGTAGAAACTAAGCTGAATCATAAATAAAACTAAAAATTGTAGACAATATGTCCTCGTTCTTAATCTTAGAAGGAAAGTTTTCAGTCTCTCATTATTAACTATGAGGTTAACTGTAGTTTTATATAGTTTCTGTATATCAGGTTTAGAAAATGCTCTCATTTCTGATTTGATGAGATTTTATCATGAAAGGATGTCAGTCTTTTTAAGTGCTTTTTGGCATTCATTGAGATAATTTTTAGTAGTTTTCTTTTTTCTTTTTATTCATTTAATCAAGTGAATTATAGAGATTGAATTCCAAAAGTTAATCTTGCATTTCTAAGATAAGCCTTAATTGTACCTGAAGATTAATCCTTTTATATATGGGTCCTTTTAAGTTTTTTAGTATTTAATTTACAGTTTTTAAATCTATGATCAGAATTCATATCAATGTTTAGAATTAGTTTCCTATAATGGCTTCAGTAGAATTGATTATCATGATAATGATAGTCTTATAACATTCATTGAGAAGTGCTTGTTCTTATTCTATAAATGATTAAATATTGTATAAAACTGATGCATTTGTTCAATAAATTTTTGCCAGAACCGATCATTGAAGTGATCTGTGCCTGAGATTTTCTATCTAAGAAGATTGTTACATGTAAGACCAATTTCCTTAGTAGATATAGAGCAATTTTTATTATCTATTTCTTGGGTTAACTTTCATAGTGTGTGATGGTGAAAGAAATCTTCAGTTTTATTTAATTATTCTAATTAAAAATTATTATCATATATTTTTTTTTTTTTTTTTTTTTTTTTTTTCTTTTTTTTTTTTTTTGAGGCGGAGTCTCGCTCTGTCACCGACTGGAGTGCAGTTGGCCGGATCTCAGCTCACTGCAAGCTCCGCCTCCCGGTTTACGCCATTCTCCTGCCTCAGCCTCCCGAGTAGCTGGGACTACAGGCGCCCGCCGCCTCGCCCGGCTAGTTTTTGTATTTTAGTAGAGACGGGTTTCACCGTGTTCGCCAGGATGGTCTCGATCTCCTGACCTCGTGATCCGCCCGTCTCAGCCTCCCAAAGTGCTGGGATTACAGGCTTGAGCCACCGCGCCCGGCCTTATTCATATATTTTTAAAACCGTGTTAATATCTATCAGATCTGTAGTGATTTTATTTTTCTGCATTGTTCTTGTCTTCTGTATTTTCTCTACCTTTCCCATTACTATTTCATTCCTTCTGCTTACTTAGCATTTAATTTGCTCTGCCTTTACTAGCTTACTAAGGTGTTTGTGTAGTTCATTGAGATATTAATTTTTTCTCTAATATATATATATTTAAAGATATAATTTACCCTAGAAATATTGCTTTAGCTGTTTCTCAGGATTTTGATATGTTGTACTTTTTTATTCTATAAAAAATATTCTAACTTTTTAAGTTATTTATACTATGACAGATAGGCACTTGGATTACTTAAAAATGGTTTGTTGGCTTTCTAAATATTTGGCAATTTTTAAACACATTTTTTCTCATTGATTTGTACCTTAATTTTACTATGATCAAAACACATATTACATAATTTCAATAATGAAATTTATTGAAACTTATGGCCTGAAATATTGTTTCCTTTATATAACATTTCTTGCACAACTTAAAGTTCATTTTAGTGTTTGAAGGTTGAATTATCTGAAAAAATCAATTAGGTCAATTTTTGTGATCATGTTTTCAGGCACTGCACAATCTTACTAACTTTTATTCTACTTGTTTATCAGCTACAAAGGGATAAAAGTATCTGAAGTTATGACTTTATGTTTTGCTATTTCTCTTTGCACTTATATAAATTTCTGTTTTATATATTCTGAAGCATTGCTCTTAGGTTACTATATATGAAAATATTTATAATCTTTTGATAAATTTTTAAATGATTTTGATGTGTTTCCCTTTATACCTGGTAATATTGCTTCTTCTGAGGTGCTTAGTATCTGATATTAATTTAACCAATCCAGCTTACTTGGGTGTCTTTTAGTGTTTGCATATGTGTATTCATTTTCTTATGATATTTTCCTACATTTCTGTTTTAAAATGGTTTCAAATTTACAGAAAACTTGTGAGGATAAAACACAGAGTTGCATATAACTAACAACCAGTTTGTCCTGTATTACTATCTTGCCTATTGTGGCACATTTGTTAAAATTAATGAACAAGTATGAATACATTAATATTAACTAGATTCCATAGTTTACACACCTATCTTTAGTTTTTACCTAATGTTCATTTTCTGTCCCAAGATGTTATCAAAGTTAGCACATTTTATTCACTCACGATGTCTTCCTGGCACTTTTTTTTTTTGAGATTTTAGTTATTCTAATATGTGGGTAGAAATTGCTGTAAAAGTACCTTTATTTTGCCTTCATTTTTAAAGATTTGTTGAATGGTTATAGAAAACTAGATTGACAGTTTTGTTTTTTACCACCTTGAGAAACGAACTCGATTATTATCTGATTTTTTTAGGTTTTTACAAGAAATGTTCTACCACTTTTCCCTGTGTTTTATATATATATATATAAAACTTGTGTGAAAGTAAGGACTTTTCAAAAGGATTTTATTCTTATCATTGACTAATTAGAAATTTGATTTTGGCATGTTTGGTTGTAGCTTTCTTTATGTTTGTTCTGTGTAGAGTTCATTTAAAGACTTGGGCATGTGAATTTATACTTTTCATCAAATTTGGAAAAAAACAGCAGAGAATTGTTTTTAAAATAAAATAATTTTTGTGTTTCCCTCTTTTCTTTCTGAAACTCCAGTTGCACATTTGTTATATTGCGAGTTTTGCTTTATAGGTCTATGAGACTCTATGTATTAGTCTGTTCACTCACTGCTATAAAGAAATACTGAGATTGGGTAATTTAAAAAAGAAAGAAGTTTAATTGACTTACAGTTCTACATGGCTGGGGAGGCCTCAGGAAACTTACAATCATGGTGGAAGGTGAATGGGAAGCAAAGCACCTTCTTTACAAGGAGGCAGGATGGAGAATGAATGATGCAGGAGGAACTACCACATACTTATAAAACCATCAGATCTCATGAAATCTCACTATCAGTAAAATCACACGGGGGATACTGCCCTCTGATTTAATTATCTCCAACTGGTCTCTCTCTTGATATGTGGAAATTATGAAGATTATGGGGATTGTGAGGATTACATTTCAAGATGAAAATTTAGGTGTGGAACAGCCAAGCCATATCATTCTACTCTGGTCCCTCCCAAATATCATGTCCTCACATTTCAAAACACAATCATCTCTTTTCAACCGTCCCCTAAAGTCTTAATTTATTCCAGCATTAACCCAAAAGTCCAAGTCTGAAGTTTCATTTGAGACAAGATACTTCCACCAATGAGCTTGTAAAATCAAAAGCAAGTTAGTCACTTCCTAGATACAATGGGGGTAGAGGCATTGGGTACATACACCCATATTATAGGAAATAAAATGGACATAATGAAAGGGATACAGGCCCCATGCAAGTCCAAAATCCAGCAGGGCAGTCAAATTTTAAAGCTCTGAAATGATCTCCTTTTAATTCATGTCTCACATCCTTGTTATGCTGATGCAAAAGGTGGGCTCCCATGGCCTTGGGCAACTCTGCCCTTGTGGCTTTGCAGGGTAAAACTCACCTCCCAGCTGCTTTCATGGGCTAGTGTTGAGTCTTGGTGGCTTTTCCAAGTGCACAGTCCAAGCTGTCTGTGGGTCTACTCTTCTGTTTAGAGGACAGTGGCCCTCTTCTCACAGTTCCACTAGGAAGTGCCTCAGTGGGGACCCCATGTGGGGATTCTTAAGCCACAGTTTTCTTCTTCACTGCCTGAGCAGAGGTTCTGCATGAGGGATCCACCCCTATAGCAAACTTCTACATGGACATCCAGGCATTTCCATACACCCTTTGAAATTTAAGTAGAGCTTCCCCAACCTCAATTCTTGACTTCTGAACACCCACAGGCCCAACACCATGTGGAAGCTGCCAAGACTTAGAGTTTGCACCCTCTGAAGCAATAGCCTGAGCTGTACATTGATCCATTTTAGCCATTGCTGGGACACGGGGCACCAAGTCCTGAGACTGCACCAAGCAGCAAGGTTGGGCCCAGCCAGCAAAACAATGTTTTCCTCCCAGGCCTCCAGGCCTGTGATGAGAAGGACTGCCATGAAGAACTCTGACATGTCCTGGACACATTTCCCCCGATTGTCTTAGTGATTAATATTTGGTTCCTTGTTACTTATGCAAATGTATGCAGTTAGTTTTAATTTCTCTTCAGAAAATGAAGTTTTCTTTTCTATTGCATGATCAGGTTGTAAACTTTCCAAACTTTTGTCCTCTGCTTCCCTTTTTAATATAAGTTTCAATTCCAAACCATCTCTTTGCAAATGCATGAATCTGAATACTTTTAGAACAATCCATGTTGCCAGTCTTGGTGGCTTATGCCTATAATCCCAGCACTTTGGGAATCCACAGCAGGCAGATCATTTGAGGTCAGGAGTATGAGATCAGCCTGTTCAAAATGGTGAACACCTCTATTTACTAAAAATACAAAAATTAGCCCAGCATGATGGTGCATGCCTGTAATCCCAGCTACTTGGGAGGCTGAGGCAGGAGAATCTCTTGAACTCAGAAGGTGGAGGTTGCAGTGAGCCGAGATTGCGCCACTGAACTACAGCCTGGGTAATAGAGCAAGACTCTGTATCAAAAAAATAAGAAGTAAAAATGAAGAGCTCCTAGTTACCTCTTGAATCCTTTGCTACTTAGAAATTTCTTCTGCCCTAGAAATTTCTTCTACCCTAGAAATTTCTTCTAGGGTATTTAGATAATACCCTAAATTATATCTCTCAAGTTCAAAGTTCCACAGATCTCTGGGTCAGGGCAGAATGTTGCCAGTCTCTTTGCTAAAGTATAGTAAGACTCACCTTTATTCAAGTTCCTAACAAATTCCTCAACTCCATCTGAGACAAGCTCAGCCTGAACTTCGTTTTCCATATCATTATTATCATTTTGGTAAAAGCCATTCAACAAGTCTCTAGGAAACTCCAAACTTTCCCGTATCTTCCTGTTTTCTGAGCCCTCCAAACTCTTCCAACCTCTGACTATTACCCAGTTCCAAAGTCGCTTCCACATTTTCAAGTATCTTTATAGCATCACCCCACTCTCTGCAATACGAGTTTACTGAATTAGTCCATTCTCTCACTGCTATAAAGAGATTCCTCAATCTGGGTAATGTATAAAGGTAAGAGGTTTAATTGACTCACAGTTCCGCATGGCTTGGGAGACCTCAGGAAACTTACAATCATGGAGGAAGGCGAAGGGGAAGCAGATACCTTCTTTACAAGGTGGCAGCAAGGAGAATGAATGCAGGAGGAACTATCACACACTCATAAAATCATGAGATCTCATGACAACTCACTCACTATCACAAGAACAGAATGGGACAGATTACCCCTACATTTACCTCCACCTAGTCTCTCCTTTGACAAGCAGGGATTATGGGGATTACAATTCAAGGTGAGATTTTGAGTGGGAATACAGCCAAACCATGTCACTCTGCATATTATTTTTTTTCTTTAGGTCTCTAACTTTATGTTTCATAGCTTCTATTTCTGTTCACTGATTGCCTACCTACAAGGTCTTTTGCACAGGTTTTCATTTGGTGCTCACTAGGAAAACTACAGAAAAAGGGTAAGACTGGAGATGGAGCCTCTCCATAGAGAAGAAAAAGGAGGAAAAAAGGCTAGATTTTCAGTAAAGCCATTTTTTTCTATGAGTTTTTATTCTGATATATAGTAATGATATGAAATAGAAATAAAAAAATTGAGATTGAAGTTTCTTTTACGGGAAAGATTGAATCTGCTATTATAGCAATGGGAATTATCCAGTATAGAAGGAGAAGGTGAAAGGAATAAAGAAAATAAAATGAGTACTAACATAAAGTCTTGGAGTAGGTGAGAAGGGAGGCCAGTATTATAAAAATAATTCACAGAAGGATTATCTCTAAAAGAAAGATTGCTAATGAATTAAAGTTATAGTCCAGAGATTCTAGTCTGGAAAATTTATATGTAACTAAAATATGTGCATTCTAGGCAGTTCTGAAGTCATTCAGCTCAAGATTATATGTAGGCTTGGAGGTAATGAAGAACTTCTTCAAGGGCACTTTTGGTAGGCAGCTCAATCAAATATTGCAGTTTTGGAAAAGCAGTATTTCATGAGAAGGGTTAAGAGTTAATGGGCAGGAGATAAGAAACTTTAGGTAACTGGCCTCTACAGAGACTGAATTGATTGTGGTAACCAGCATGAAGTTATGAGACTCTTCTTATTTTCTTGTGCTACAATACATAGAAAGTTTGGTCTATTAGTTATAGATATTTATTCCATTCTCCCAGCAACTTTTTCAATTGCCCCTTACCTATGCCATTCCTTATATGCTCTAAAAACACTTGCAACTCATTTGAAATAAGTTCGAGAAGACTGCAAAATTATCTGTTAAAGAATGTCAAACACAGGTCTGCAAGAGCAGCTATAGAAATTATGGCCCTGTCTCATGTTAACCACATCTCAGAATTTAAAGTGTGTAGTGTCTATAACCTAAACAATGGTCTATTCTCTGTAGGAAACTACTTGACTTCCATTTGAAGAGCAGTCCTAAAATTGGCTTTTTATTCCTATAATTACATAGGAAACACTGGACCCACTTTAGATGTCAAAATCTTGACTTAATCTAATTAAGGAAAAGGACAAGAAGCTTTTATACAAGAGAAAAGATAGTGTAATACAGAATGTCTTCTATAACATATCTTTAATAAATTTTGGCTTTTTCAGAAGTACGAGTGGAGTATAGATGGATATATAGAATTGTAAATCTCTTTCTATCACACACAAACACACAAACACATATGGACACCAAAATATGATTTACACTTTTTTTTTAGAACAAGGCATTCTTTATTGAGAGATCACAACCTCATTGCAAACTTCAAAAATATTTCATTCACTTTAGCATTAACTGGCCACGGGTAGTTCTTGGTATTTACTAAAGTGGTTATCAGTATGTGTTTGTTCTTTAAAATAAAATGGTTACCGTTTCAAAATTCCAATCCAAACATAAAATATTTAAGGCCATGGGGTAAAATAGGGTCTTTCAAAATAGCTTTTCAGCAGTGATTTTATCAAAATTTGAATCTCTTGATTTCACAATGCCCTTTCATGTTGAGGTTTAAATAAATTTACACATGTAAATAATTTATATAAAGAAATTAGTATAAAAAGACATGTGATAGATATTGAAAGGAAATTAGTTTTTCTTATTTCTTCTCTATTTTGGATTATATAACCAGAAATTTACATGAAAACTCTAAAATATGAGGATTTTTTTGCTGTGAAAGAGAAGAAGTTTAGTCATAGAATATGTAGTTTGTGAAGTAACCAGTAGAAAATAACATCAACCTATGAAAACAGAATAGGCTCATTTTCTAATAATCTCAGTGTGGTTCTTCAATGAATCAAGTTAAAAAGCACCATTAATCTCACAAAATAGATATTTCAATCTAACTTTAGCTGTGGGAATATTGCAAGCAAAACAAATAGGAAACAATTAAAGAACATTTATATGTTAACTGATCATCTTGAATGACTTTTTCAAAGTCAGTTTAATTGACTATTGCAGTGCTGAAAGGGAGTAATTAAAATAAAGAGTTAGAATTGCAAATCTTTAATTATCTTCTGATAATAATGAGCAGTCTTGTGTAATCTTGAGTAGGTAACATTTTATTTAGCTTGATTTCCTTTAAACAATCTTCACCAAGTATACCTTTAAAATGTACTGAAGCAGCTTTTCTTTTTTTCTCAAAGGCACATTATGCAGATTTATCATAGGCAAGATTTTAACCTCTAAAGCCCTATGATTAAAAATACTAATAATTATATAAATGTGTAAAGTTTCTTCACATGTGGTATACCATACACATTACTTGGACAATTTTCTTCCTTTGATTACATAAAATAAAAACTTTAAAATTTTTAAATTGTTTTAATTTAATGTGCACAACAAAATGTTTTGATATATTAATACCTATAAGTAGTAAGTAATTACTACAACCAAATTAACATATGCATTATTTCACAGTTGTCCTTCTGTTTCTTGCTTTTCTTTTTTTTTTTTGATGAACATAACTGAAATATATTTTATTAGGAAATATTCCTTATACTTCTCACGATGAACACTTAGCTTGCTTCCATATCTTGCCTATTGTGAATAATGCTACAATAAGCATAGGAGTACAGATATCTTTACCAGGTAATGATTTTATTTCTTCGGATATAAGCAAAGATAAATTACTGGAAATTTCCATAGTGTCTGCACCGATTTACATTTTCACACACCAGGCACAAGAGTTCCTTCTTTTTCACATCCTCGCCAACACGCTCTTGCCTTTTTGGTAATATCCATCCTAACAGGTGTGAGGGGATATCTTCTTGTGGTTTTGATTTGCATTTTCCTGATGATTAGTGATGTCGAGCATCTGTTCCCTTAACTATGGGCTATTTATGTATTTCAGGGGTCCTATGCCTATTTGAGTCCTCAGCCTATTTTTTAATTGGGTCATTAAAATATTTTGACTATTAAATTGTGGGATTTCCTTATAGACTTCAGATATTAATCCCTTATCTTATATGTAGTTCACAAATATTTATTTCCCAATCCATAGGCTGCCTTCTAGTTTTGCTGATTGGTTCCTGTGCTGTGCAGAGCATTTTAATTTTATGTATTCCAACTTGTTTATTTTTGTGTCTGTGATTTATCATTTTGGTGTTATATCAAAAAAATAATTACCAAGTTGAATGTCAAGGAGCTTTTCCTCTATGTTTTCTTGTGGAGCTTTATGGTTTCAGATTTTACATTTAGGTCTTTAATACATTAGTTAGTGTTTGAATATAGTGTAATGTAACAGCCTAATTTCATTATTTTGCGTGTGGATATTCAGTTTTCCACACACCATTTATTGAAGAGACTATCCTTTTCCCATTGTGCATTCTTAAAGCACTTGTCAAAAATAAATGCATATGCTTAGATTTGCTTTTTGGTTTTTCTCTATTCCACTGAACTGTGTATCTGTTCTTATGCCAGCACATACTGTTTGAATTACCATAACTTTGAGATAGATTTTGAAATCAGGTAATATGGTGTCTCCAGCTTTGTTTATTTTGCTCAAGAATGTTTTGGCTGCTCAGGGTCTTTTGTGTTTTCATAAATTTTAGATTTTTTTTTCCATTTCTGTGAAAAATGTCATTGAAATTTTGATAGTGATTGTGTTGAATCTGCAGATTGCCTTAGGGAGTATAGATATTTGAACAAGATTGGTTCTTCCAATTCATGAATATGGACTATCTTTCCATTTATTTGTGTTTAATTTCTTTCATCAGTGTCAGTGTATAGATCTTTCACCTCTTTGGTTAAAATGCATTCTGAAGCGTTTTATTTTATTTTGTAACTATTGCCAATAAGATTGTTATTATTGATTTCTTTTTTGAATAGTCCATAGTTGGAGTATTCTACTGATTTCTGTGTGTTGATATTGTATCCTGAAATTTTACTGAATTTATTTATTAGTTCTACTGTTTTTGGTGGGATTTTTAGGGTTTCTATATGTAAAATCATGTCATCTGCAAACAGAGACAGTTCCACTTCTTCCTTTTCAATGTGGATGCCTTCTATTTATTTCTGTCGCATAACTATTCTGGATAGGACTTCCAGTACTATGATGAATAGACGTTGTGAGACTGGATATGATTGTTTTGTTCTTGAAATTAGAAGAAAAGCTCTCAACTTTTCACCATTCAGTATAATGTTAGTTGTGGGATTTTGTTATGTTGAGGTATATTCCTTCTCTTCCCCGTTTGTTGAGAGTTTTTGATTACGAAAGTATGTTGAGTTTCGTAAAACACTTTCTCTGCATCCATGGTGGTGATCGTATGCTTTATTTCCTCACTTAATTCTGTAAAAACTTTCCTTGGATGGAATATTTTTATTACTAATTCAATTTCTTTACTCATTATTGGTGTGTTCATTCTTTTATTTCTTCTTGATGTGATACTGGCAGACTGTTTTTAGAATTTTTTTTTTTATTTTGTCTAGATTGTCTAATTTGTTGCCATATAATTGTTCATGGTTCCTTTTAATTCTTTGTATTTCTGTGGTATCATTTGTAATATGTCTTCTTTCATTTCTGATTTTATTTGAATCTTTTCTCTTTTTTTCTTAGTCTAGCTAAATGTTTGTTTATTTTGTTTATCTTTCAAAAATAACAATTATTTTACTAATCTTTTCTATTTTCTATTGTTTTCTAGTCTATTTCTAGTATGGAAATGCACTTCTTAGGAACAGCCTTTTGCTGTTTAGTAAAAGAAAACATCTAGAAAAATTTAGCTTATTAGATACAGAATTAGTGCCAAATTGTACTACTTGCCAATAATATTCTGACATCAAATATCATTCTGTCTTATGTATCATGTGTAAACACAAAACCTAGCAACATAAGCAGCTACTATTTTCTTAAGTTATTCCAATTTACGAGTGGTCAATAATTATAACATGATGAACTTAGAAATCCCCTTATTTATAAACATTAGAAAATAGCAATTTGACAAGGCAGAAATCTTTTAGAAATAATTCTTAGTTCAGATTACAGGCATACAATATAACTAAGGAAAGAAAAATAAAAATTTGTGAGTCATTATTATGGAAGATATTCAGCTAAACAGTAATAATAAAGAGGTTATTGCATATTATCTTCTGCAAAGGTATTTTATATCGAGTAGCTTTTGTTAAGTATGAAATAATGAAAACCTACAATTTATATGCAGAACTGACAAAATAGAAGGTGATATGGCTGCAGCAAATAAATATAAATATTTTTATTTGCTCTGCAAACTAAAATACCAAAGAAAAGCCTAAGGATAATGTGTTTTGACATTTAGAGTATAGTTTTCAGCTCTGTACATTAATTCTAGAGAAATGATGATAGAAAATCTAGATAATTCTGCTATTTAAAAAAAAATAAAGACCATTATAATACATGTTAAGTCCTCACTAGATCGGCAACTGTATTAGAGCAAATAGCTAAGAAGTTTTGTAAGCTATTGCTTTGCAACATCCAACCAAAATTATTTTATCTCAGAAATGATGTTTTTGACAAATAAATCATAATAGCCCTATTTCAATAAACTATGTAAAATAAATAACTTAAAGTTTAAAAATATTTGAAATAGCTAATAAGTTTTCCTATTAATAGATTATCCTGTTCATAGCACATATAAGACAGAGTTCTAAATTATCAGTATTACCAGATTAGAATAAATAAAATTTTGCTAATTACTTCAATTATATACCATTTGAAAAGTTAAGATATGTGTTTAGTTCTTTCATCATATTAAAAAATCTATGACTTCATCTATTTAATGAATACATAAATATAATTTCATCTTTCATTATATTTAAAATATTTGTATTATAAAAATTATACTTAAAATGATTGTATAATATTTGATGAGCACAATTATATGTCAAATTAAAAACATTAAACACAGTACTTAAGACCTACATTGTCTAATTAAAAGTTAAAATTGAAATGAGATAACTCTACATACCAATTAGAATGACTTAAGTTAAAAAGAATGACCATATCAAGTGTTGCCAAGGATGTGGATAAACTGGAACTCTCACATACCACCAAGAGAAGTCAAATGATATAATCACTTTGGTTAACAGTTTAGCAGTTTCTTAAAACATTAAACACATACCTACAATATGGTACAGCCATTTATCTCAGTGGTATTTATACAAACAATAAATGTATATGCCCACATAAGGCTTGTACATGAATGTTCATAGCAGTTTTGTTTAGTTCCAAACTGCAAATTACTCCAATGTCCATTGACAGATGAATGGACAAATTGTGGCATATCCATATAATTGAATTCAAGTCAGCAATAAAAATTAACTATTAATGAACTATTTATACATGTTACAATGTAGATTGATTTTAAAATTGTTTTTTGAATGAAAGTAATCAGAAAAAACACACAGGTCGGAAACAGTGCCTCACACCTATAATTCCAGCACTATGAGAGGCCAACATGGACAGATTGCTGGGGAGGCTCACGGGTTCAAGACCAACCTGGGCAACATAGTGAAACACTTGCTCTTAAAAAAAAAAAAAAAAAATAGCAGGGCATGATAGTGTTTGACTAGTCCCAGACCCTCTGGAGGCTGACATGGGAGGAACATTGAGCCTAATAGGTTGAGGGTAGAGTGAGTCATGATGGTGCCACTGTACTGCAAACTGGATGACACATACATGCTGTGTGTTTTTATTTGTTAAAAATTCTAATGAATACAAATTAATATACAGCAATAGAAAGCATATCTACAGTTTCCTGGAGATGTGGGTTGGAAAGAGCTGGGTAAGGAAGGGATAATTAAAAAGGGGAACAAGAAATCCTTAGGGTAGATGACCATTTTCTTACTTGACATGATGGTTTCATGGGGTGGATATGTATGTCAAGACATATTAAATTATAAACTCTAAATAGGTACAGTTTATTCTATGTTAATTACATTTGTTAAAAATCTGTTTTTGTTTTCTGGCAATACGCTTTTTTTTTTTTTTTTGCTTTTTATTTCTGTATATATCAATGTTTTTTCCTTGTCATACTTATGTTTTTTTAATTGAGGGCCAAGAAGAGTGTGCTGACAGATTTTTTTTTTTTTTTTTTTTTGAGACAGAGTCTCGCTGTGTCACCCAGGCTGGAGTGCAGCTGTTTGCAATCTGTTAAAAATATCTTCTTTCCAAATGAATTTTACCTATTGTAATTGTCATAGAGTTTACATTTATAAAGGGATATTTTTCAAATTCTTTTTTATTCAATTGCTAATTCTGTAAATTAAATATATCTCAATATAACATTTGTTTTATTATGTTATAGTAGGTGGCTAAGATATGTTATAGTTGATGACTAAGATACCTTGGGCTTCAGAGAGTACACTTTTCTAACAGGGCAATTTCCCTAATCAGAGAGATTTATTATGGCATCACGGCTATAGATATTCCTAGAACCCATGACCATAAATATACAGAATAATATTATCTCATGGCCATCCTCTACTGAGACTATTCCCGTATTGGATATAGACTATGCTCATTCTAAGCAATGAGGTAAAAGGAATTTAAGGGATTGCTGTGGGATCACTATGTCTACTTTTAAGTTTTACCAAATAATTTCACCTTTATATCTGCAACAAATAGAGCTAGTAGTGTTTGTTGGAATCTAATCTCACAATAGTTTGAGTCTCATTTATATTTTTTTGTACTGATAGTTCATTCATTTGCACTGCTGTATAATATTTCATGTATACTATTCATCTTTTTTTTCATTGTGAATGGAATTCATATTTCATGTAACTGGCTCTTATACATAATGCTACTTTAAAATCATTTTACCTGTATTTTAATGAACATATGTACACATTTCTGTTAGAAATGGAATTGCTCATGTTCAGTTCCTTTCTTTTTAGAAAATACAAAAACTTTTGCTCATTCTCCTTGTGCCTCTATGTCTATAATTCTCTTTTGCACATTGTTTATCTTCTCTTTCTTTCTCTGCCTCCTTGAAGATACATCTACTTGTAAGTTTTCCAGTTTACTCATTTCTTCCTTCTACATATTTAAGATATAAAATCCATTTATGGAAATTTAATTTAATTTATTAAAATTTAAACACCAACATTTCTATTTGAATATTTTAAAATTAATTTTCGTTTTCTGGCAATATGCTTTTTTTTTTTTTTACTTTTTATTTCTGTATATATCAATGGTGTTTCCTTGTCATACTTAAGTTTTTTTAATTGAAAGCCAAGAAGAGTGTGCTGAGAGCATTTTTTTCTTTGTTTTTTTGAGACAGAGTCTCACTCTGTCGCCCAGGCTGGAGTGCAGTGGCGCGTTCTCAGCTCACTGCAAGCTCTGCCTCCCAGGTTCACGCCATTCTCCTGCCTCAACCTCCCGAGTAGTTGGGACTACAGGTACCCACCATCATGCCCGGCTAATTTTTTTGTATTTTTAATAGAGACGGGGTTTCACCATATTAGCTAGGATGGTCTCGATCTCCTGACCTCGTGATCCGCTCGCCTCAGCCTCCCAAAGTGCTGGGATTGCAGGCGAGAGCCACGGAGCCCGGCCTGACTGATCATTTAAATGCTAAATAGTTTACTGGCAAATCGTTTTGATCCATTGGATATGGTGGGGTGGACTTTATTGGTGAACTATTTGTCTTTAATTCTGTTTGTCCTTACCCTTAGGTTATAATTCTTACTTCTAGAGCTTATGTCTCAATTTGATAGTGTAGCCCTTTGATCTGAATACAAACTAGAATGATTTCAGAGATAATTCAACTTGTAACGCCTTGTAATGCAACCTATTTTTCCTCCACACTGGACAGTTGCTGAAACCATATGTGTTTGGGTTATTTTAAATATTTTCTTATGAGTTATCTATTCATGTTTTTGCCCAGTTTTCCTATCCAGTTTTAATCTTCCTTCTCACCTTATTTGTGATAGTTTTTTTAAAATAAATTAGAGATATTAACAATGTATTAGTGATATAGATTACAAATACTTTATTTCTGTCCTATTTTTCAGTTATATTTGACTTTGCAGTATTTTGTTTGTACAATGCAGAATTTTTTTCAATGTTATACTGTTAATCAACCTTTTAATTATCTCCGTGTTTTTACTTTCTTTACTGTCTTTTGTGATAAAAACAATCCTTCTTGTTGTAATATAGTCCAACTTACCAGAAAATTTTGTGGTTAATTATGTGTTCCATTTAAAGATTGTAGCTTACCCCATGAAATTGTTTTATGCATTCCTCTAGCATCATCATACTTTTACTTTTACTTTCACATTTACATCTTCAATCCATTGTCAAAGAACACCAGAGCCAGGCAATAGTTAAAAGCAGTAACAATAGATTTGACCCAGAAAATATTGTAATAGTTTATGGCAGTATGAAACTGAGCTCAATTCTGAATACAATAAGGAGAAGCTGGAATTTATAGTCAAGGAGCATAGTGAGGAGATTGTTGGATGAAAAATTGCTGAAAGGTGACCTCAGTGTTAGGGGGATTCTTGCTAAACTGACTAAACAGGACTCTTATTGAAGGCAGGACAAGGTGATCAGGTATCAAAGGAGGAATTTGTTCTGATACTAAGAGTGCTCACATATTAAGAATGAAGAGGTTGACTTAGCAGAATTCTTTGCTAAGACTTGGCCAGGCGTAGAAAAGGAAGGACAAAGAATATGTTTAGGCTGTTTCTTCAGAAGAACCTTACTGAAGTTTGGTCAACTATAGAAAGTTTTTGTTGCCATCTGAAATATTTTTCTGTATGATGCATATTAAAGGTCAAAATTTACTTTTTCCCCAAAGGATATCCACTTTCCCAGAATCATTTATTTAAAAAGCTATATTTTTTTAATGCACTGTGTGTCACCTTTGTCACAAATCAAATTACTCTACCCGTTGGACTATTTCTGGACATTGTTTTCAATTTCATTTTTCTATTTTTTCTAATAGTTAGATAATTGTACCTTTAAATTAAGTGTTAATACAGTTAGTGAAAATCTTCTGGAGTTCATTTTTTAAGGGTTACTTAGCTTTTCTTTCTGCTTTGCATTTTAATATAAATTTTAAAATATGCTGAAAAATTTTGACCTAAAACTCATTTATAATTTGTGTTGGAATTACCTTGAATTCTCAGATAAATTAGAGAAAATATGTAGATTGTCACTTAAAAAAAAAATTAATGAATAATGTGCATTCTCTATTTACTTAGCTTTTAAAAATTTATTTCAGTAATTAATTGTAATTTTCAGTGTTAAAAATGTTTTGTTATAGTTTGCCCAGTAAGTTTTGTCTTTGATGGCTTCATAGATTGTAGAATTATTTAAACTTTATATTAATTTATTTGTATTATATCAAATTTTTATTGATTTTTTTCAATGTCTCAAAATTAAATAATAGTTACTGGAAGATTTCAAATTTTCCTATTTCCACAAAAGTAAAATCTGCAAATAATGTAATTTTTCATTTATTTTTTCATCCTTTTTATCTTTTATTTCCTTCACTTGACTTGTTGTACCTGCATGGAAACCAAGTATAATATTGAAAAGAAAAACAACCTTTTTTCAGTGCAAAATTTAGAAGGAAACTTCTAAGTGCCTCTCCATTTTATAGTAATGGATTATACAATGGCCAACCACATTAAACTTTGAACCATGTTTCTGATTATCTTCTTTTCTCTGTAGTTTCAGTCTAGAGTTGGCCAAAATAATAATTTATGTGAGATTAAGAGAGTAGAAGTGAAGCAGCAGCCATTATATTCGAAATGTTGTCATAGTTAAATGTGATAACATAAAGACAAAAAGATGTTTGAGGTTCCAGCTTGTCATCTGTCCTCGGTTCTTCACCTAGTTCCTCTTTCTAACAGCTTTATCTGTTGACCAATAGGAGGACCAATAAGAGTCTTAAGCTCATCATCAAGCAACATGTTGTGACTTCACAGTAGTAAAACTTTTGTATACACTTTTCAACAGTTCCCTCTCTATGGTCCTTTGGTGTCTGGAGGTATTTGACTTCTCAGATGGATTGTTTGTTGACCTCTCACTCTCTAATCATCCAAATTCCTCTTTTAGTTATCCACTCCTCACCTTTCTCCATGATTGTTTAAGATCTAGTTCCTTGTTGTAAATTAGTTGATCTTAAATCATAGTGGTTGTGCCTCCTTGATTGAATTTTGGTTGATATGGTTATTCCTTTCAGGAATGAGATGCTGGTGTTTCACAAATCTAAAATATGTCCATTAACTTTGGGACCAGGCAGTGTTTGAAAGCTGGAAGCATAGCAAAGATACTATGAATGGAAGCTGAAATTATGAGTGAAGTATAGGAGGCTGACAAATACATTGCTATTGGAGGCTTGAGAAAAGATGCCATATAATAGAAAATTTTGAAGTCTACATTACCTTGTGGAAGATTGAATATGTACCCAATAAATTTGTTAATGTTGCTAAGGAGATTCTCAGACTGAGTGTTGAAAAGTCATTTACTTATTTTTACCACCTGTAGTAAGGTATACACAGAAAGAGTGAACTAAAAAGCAAATATTTTTGTTTCTAAATAGATTTTAGAGGGACTATAGAAGACACATGGGTTATGTCCCTCTAGCCAAATAATTTCAAAGTTAAAAATGACCCCAGGACAACAATAAAATCCAGGGCATTGTCAGTACCTCACATAACATAGCGGTGAAAATTAAATATATAATATACATGTATAAATATATAAGTTAAATATATATTCATGGCAACATGTTCTCTGGCCAAGACTATAGAGAAGCAGACAATATGAGACACTGTTGCTAAGAATGCAAACTGATCAAAGCCTTCTAGAAATAAATTTGACATTATCTTACAAAATTACATTTTTACTTAATTTTGACTGAGCTGTCCAATACCTACGTAGTAGCTGGAATGTTTTTCAGCAAAATGAACATATGTCTATCCCAGTTATTCGTTACAGCATTGAACTATTGCAAAAATATTTGAAACAACAGGTATATTCATACATGGAAGAGTAGTCAAATAAAATATGATAGAGACATACAATAGAATTATTTGCAACTATAAAACACAATGAAAACGATCCCTACAAACTAACATGAAGTGAAACCCACAATGTATGTTTCAGTGCAAAAAGGAAAAAGTAAAAAGGAAGAGTACCAAATGTGTGTTCCCTTTCATAAAAGAAAAAGGAAATAGGAGCAACTGCATATATTTACTCCTTTAGGAAAATGAACAAAAAAGCAAACAAGCACATCAGAAGGAATTAGCAAAAGCTGATGAGTTTGCCTATCTGCAGGGTGTGGGTGAGAATAAGTAAACATAAATAGTAAAGAAAGTATTAGGGAGGAGTGATGCTCCTCTGAATAAACCTTTGTATAAAACCCTGACTTTTGGATCCATACTGATTCTTCACATACTGAAAAATATATAAATAATTAAAAGTTATCAAAATGTGAATAAAACTCAAAATAGAGCTCAGGGAGTAATTAATAGGACTTACTGTATTACAAGTAAAAACCATAGTTACACTTTAGCAGAAGGCAAATGTATAGAATAATATTAATTAATTAAAATTAAAATATTGTTGATTATATACCGGGATGCACTGTGGATAGAATTAATCATTGAAAAACACAGACATAAACCATCAGTTGTACAATTTGAGTGTATATGCAATTTTTGTTTGTCAATTATACCTCAGTAAACCTGGAGAAAAATTATTCAACACATATGAATTGATTAGCAAAACAGATACTTTGAATGAAAACTAAAATGCTGTCACTTAAATATTTTTGACTCAATCTCAGCAGTTCTTATCACAATACTTGAGTTTTTAAGGGATAAGTATAAGAAAAAATAATTAATTCATTATAAGAAAAAAGAATTAAAATTTAAAACAATGTTTTATTGTCTCAAATTAAAAATAATTTATAACACTAAAGAGAAGTTCTCGCGGCTGTTAAAACACTGGAAATTCTAGTAGGATTACCAAGTTCAAATTAGAGGCAGTGGCTTTAGTAAACATGGCATTTATAAATAACCAGTAGGTAGCCAAATGGACAGATATATTGAACTTCTACAGTTTTAGAAGGTGTGAACCACCTGAAACCTTGCTGGAGAGGAGATAAAACTATGAAGTCAGGGATTTTACTACATAGAGATCTAGCTCACCAATTTTCTAATAAATACAACTGCGTTTGGAGTGGAAAGTGTTCTCCCTCTCTCTCTCTCTCTCTTTTTTTTTTTTTTTTTTGAGGCAGGGTCTCATTTTGTTGCCCTAGCTGGAGTGCCAGCCTTGACTTTCCAGACTCAAGTGACTCTCCTACCTCACCCTCCCTACTACAGGTATGCACAACTAGACCAGATTAATTTTTTTTTTTTTTTTTTTGAGACGGAGTCTGGCTCTGTCGCCTGGGCTGGAGTGCGGTGGCCGGATCTCAGCTCACTGCAAGCTCCGCCTGCCAGGTTCACGCCATTCTCCTGCCTCCGCCTCCCAAGTACCTGGGACTACAGGCGCCCGCCTCGTCGCCCGGCTAGTTTTTTTTGTATTCTTTAGTAGAGACGGGGTTTCACCGTATTAGCCAGGATGGTCTCGATCTCCTGACCTTGTGATCCGCCCGAGAGTCTCGGCCTCCCAAAGTGCTGGGATTACAGGCTTGAGCCACCGCGCCCGGCCCCAGATTAATTTTTTAAAAATGTTTATTAGAGACAGAGTCTCACTTTGTTGCCCAGACTAGTAGTGTTCTCTTTGCCTGTCTAGATTTTATTATTTAATTTAAATATGATAGTCCAAAATTAAAATATATATATTTTTAAATACTGAACCCCCATCCCCCTTGTTTTTACAGTCAGATCACACCTCTCCTTTTACAGAAAACATTGCTTGAAGGAAGACAGAACGATGCTACTCAGGAATAATGATGGACAAATCATATGGGTACATTAGAATTGAACATTCCCAACTTGCTTCTCTCTGACTAAACAGATCCAAGTTTCTAACTCAGATTTTTGTTTCTCTTTTTTTTAACCTTTGCCTCAGGATATGACTCAACACAATACAAACTGGCTTTTCTTCCCACAAAAACGTTCTAATATGGAGTCAGTAAAACTATTGATTTTCACCTTTGGCTCATTTGCTATTTTGAATGTTAGTGTAGGGAATGAAAGAATGTTAGGATTTGAATTCCAAATTGAAAATTTACATGAAGTTGCTTATATATCATGCATGGATATATACATCATGCATGGATATATCATGCATGCATATAAGTTAGTTTTCCAAGAATCCAAACACTGCAAACTGTAATGTAATGTAATATCATTTTTTGAAATTTTACTGCATCTAAATTGTAAAACCATTGCAGTTCTCAGTCAACTCACTCAAAAGCACTTTATCTCCTCTCTGGTCTGAGCACTGGGTCTTCTCTATTTGTATGTAGTATCATATATACTGTGTTTTGAATGAAACGTACTGATGTTGTTTAAATGCTATTTTCTCATTGTATTATTTCCTTTATTGTGGATCCTTTGAGAATTAAATTTAGCATTTTGATCTATTATTTCACAAGTTTGATTCTTTGATTCAGTCAGTCTTATTGAAAATAATTACCTGCATAAATTATAAACCTTCTTTTACTTGTTTGTTAATATCTTATATAATTTTTTTAATTTAAACTCACGAGTTACTCTTTTTTAGGCAACTAATCTTCAAACTAAAAAAATGAAGCGTTCACCAGAATATATGCCTTGAAGTAACTATTTGCCCTCTTATGTCCAAGAAACCATTTGCCCCCATTTGTCCAAGCAGATGAACCAGTTTCAATCCACCAGTCTTTAGTTCTACAGCCCATCTCACTAGATGGCATCATCAATAAACAAAAATTAGTCATTATCCTCCAAAGCCTTCAGCTATAGAATTTTTGACTTGTTCCCTTTATCATTAATACATAACTTTAAATATTTTGAGGACAGAGACCCTTTCCCTTTGTTTATTTTATTAGAAGTGTCTAGAATGTTCCAGATACAGGATAAATAGTAACTCAAGATGTATGAAATGCCTACAAATAATTACAATTATATAGGTCAAAATTTAGTTACCATATTTAAAATATAGAAAATATGATCTTGGCTAACATTGTGAAACTCTGTCTCTACTAAAAAAATTAGCCAGGTATGGTGGCATGTGCCTGTAGTTCCAGCTACTCAGGAGGCTGAGGCAGGAGAATCACTTGAACCTGGGAGGTGGAGGTTGCAGTGAGCCAAGAGTGCGCCATTGCACTCCAGCCTGGGACACAGAGAGAGACTCCATCTCAATAATAATAATAATAATAAATTTAAAAATAAATAGAAAACAAACTATTCCAATTATTATTAGTTAAATAATTTTGAATAATTTCTGCCATAAAGTTTTTCTAATAATGGAAGAAAAAAACACAAGCATCAAATGATTTGAGACATGCTTATAATTGTATCTATTCAGCTGGGAATGTTCTCCTTAATGAATTATACAATTTTGTTTAATTTTCCTATTATCCAGGAATAAGAGGATTTTTAAAGGCATTTTATACATCTTTAATTACTACTAATTGTATACCTTGAACATTCTAGACTCTTGGATTATATATAGTATTTCTGCTATACCAAAACATTCCAACACAATTTTTTTTTTTAATTTTTTTTTCTTTTCACACAGGGCCTTGCTCTGTCACCAAGACTGGAGTGCAATGGCGTGATCTCAGCTTGCCACAACCTCCACCTCCCAAGTTCCAGCAATTCTTGTTCCTCAGCCTCTGGAGTCGCTGGGATTATAGGCATGCAACCACATGAAGCTAATTTTTGTACTTTTAGCAGATACGGGGTTTCATCATTTTGACCAGGCTGGTCTTGAATTCCTGACCTCAAGTGATCCACATGCCGTGGGCTCCCAAAGTGCTGGGATTACAGGCATGAGTCTCTGCACCTGGTTCCAACACAGATTTTTCAGGCTCCCCCAAGGATAATCCCTTTAAAGTACAAACTATTTTTTATCTGTTGATTAAAATTCTTTTATGGATTGCTCCATTTTTCAGAATAAAATGCTGTATTTTAATTTTATTTTCAGAACAAGCAAGATTCTTATTGTAATTGCGCATGTTTAGGCTTTACTCTCATCTTGCTACTCACCTCAATACGCCGGTATGTTTTGGTCAATCTGGAAATTCCCTCAAACCTTTTCATACTGTATGTCCTCTACTTGTAATACACTCCTGCTGAAGTACACCCTCCTCTTGTACTATGTATAACTCTTTTATAAGTCTCCTACTTTATGTCACAGAATATTTTACTTTCCTAGGCTTCCTTCACAACATAATCTTATGGTTATTGTAGGATTTATCAAATTGAATTGAATTTATGTTTCTTTTTATATGTCCAATGTAATATGGTGAATGGAAGAAATTGAATACATATTCCTATTTTTACTTTTGTTCATTTCTGTGTTTCTGCTTCTAGGACATGTCAATTAGATTAAATTTACCATGTACCTACTAACATACTTAAGCATTAAGATAGATTTTGACTTTGCCTTACAATTCACATTTTTTGAAATTGTTCCACACTCAAATGAATTTCATAATTCTCTCAACAATTCTTACATTTAAGTACTACTCATTCTAGGCTTCAATAGATCAGCATGAATTTCAGATAAAATACATGTAATATGATTATTTTTTCCTATGCATAAGATAATTGAATCTTACAGTCACTTTTGAAAAAGGAAAAAAATAAGTTGGGTGAATAAAAGTATGTTATTTGAATATGAATAAGCAGAAATACCTTTCTCTTTTAGTCTCTTTTCTTTATAAGATTTTATTGCATTAAATATTAAAAATCATTGTTACAGTCAAAATTTAAATATGAATCAATTGTATCTTAAAAAATGTTTATAACACACATATTCAACAGGTGTTTTTACATAAAACTCTTCCTATAAAGTATTGATTAATTGCAACTATGCTTTTAGATTTTTTACAATATTATACACTATAAATTCAAGCACTCCTAACTGGTTTTAAGGTATAAAATGGTCATTCAACTTAAAATGTCATATCTAAAGTTTTTATTATCCTTGTAGTAGCAGAAGTTTTGTTTCTGCTCCATGCCAATTCTTTAGAAATCTGTCAATTGAATTTGTCACAGTAGATCACAAAGCATAATCTTCTCAATTATTGTCTCTATTTCTGAGGCTAAGGTCAGGGTGTTTCATGTCTCATTTATCCTCTTGTTGAATATTTGTTTCAGGTGGTTTATATTCATGTTTCATGTGTTGCTAATCCATTCTCATATTTATTTTTGACACTGAAGATATGGACATTGATCTTGTCATGGTAATGCTTTGTCTCCATTTTTTAACACATAAAAAAAGACATACAAAATGTATTTTAATGTGTGTAGCATGAGGAAATCACAGGAGAATGATTATCCAATAACCCAATGGGAAACAGAAGCTTATATGGGAATGGAGGAAATTCTTTTGAGGGCCAGCAAATGATTATTAGGATAAGTGAAGAGACAGAAATTAACTTGTAAATGATTTTTACTGGAATTTGAATGAGAGACAGGCATTGTTTTGTTTAAAGGTACTTTCAGGTGTGGTTGCATTCGTCAGTATACTTTGTTTCTTTTTTGAGACAGAGTCTCACTCTGTCATCCAGGCTGGAGTGCAATGTCACAATCATGTCTCACTCCAGCCTCTACCTCCATGCTCAAGCAATCCTCCTGCCTCGGCCTCCTGAGTACCGGGGACTGCAGGTACACACCATCATGCCCCATTAATTTTTGTTTTTGTTTTATTTTGCTTTGTAGAAACAGAGTTTCATTGTGTTGCCCAGGCTAGTCTGAAACTCCTGGACTCAAGTGATCTGCTCACCACAATCCTCCCAAAGTGCTGAGATTTTCAGGGGCGTTTGACCAGAGCAACTTTTCTTGAATAGGGGATGGATGAAATAAGACTGAGACCTACTGGGCTGCATTCCTAGCGGGTTAGGCATTGCTAGTCACATTATAAGATAGGAGGTCAGCACAAAGTATGGTCATAAATATCCTGTTGATAAAACAGAATGTGCTAAAGAAGCCGATCAAAACCCACCAAAATCAAGATGGTGATGGTGGTGATGAAAGTGACCTCTGCTCATCCTCATTGCTCATTATTTGCTAGTTATAATATGTTAATATGCTAAAAGACAGTGCCACCAGTGACATGACAGTTTACAAATGGCCTGGCAATGTCCAGAAGTTATGCTATATAGTCTAAAACGGGGAAGAATCCTCAGTTTTGGGAATTGCCCACAACTTTTCCAGAAAACTCATAAACAATGTGTAGCACTTGTTTAGCACATAATTAAGAAATAACCATTAAAAATAGCCAACTAGCAGCCTTCATTGCTGCTCTATGTAGTAGCCATTCTTTGGGTTTTTTTTTATTTTATAAACTTGCCCTCACTTTATTCTTTGGACTGGGCCCAATTTCTTTCTTGTGCCAAATCCAAGAACTCTTGGGATCTGGATCTGGACCCCTTTTGGGTAACAGGCTTACAGGCATGAGCCACCACGCCTGGCCCCTCAGTCTTTTTCTGTGATAGACAATGAGATTTGAGGGAGGTGATAAAAGGTAATTGTGTTGTTTTTGAAAGGAAGTTTCCATAGTCAGATTAGCAAATGCCAAAGTGATTCCCCCTCTGTGTGATTGCCTCCCTGGCCACAAGAGAAGGTTAGAGGGACCTTGAGTGTTAGGCAGCTTTTAAAATCTCTAATCATATCAAAGAGCTAGTCTTTGTGGTGTTGCTTTCTGAGCCCCAACATTTTTCCTTTCTAAAACTTCCCTAGAAATTTCACTTGTGAAAGTTTGACCCAACTTGACAAAATAGCTAACTGTGGTGCTCAAACTTAAAAAATAACCAAGCATCCATGGCTGGGTGAGAGAGGGGTCATGCACTCGGTGTTCTCGAAAGAATGTTGTGAAAGTGTCATGAACCTCCTTTTCTACAATCAAATCAAACCAGTTCCTGTTGTTGGTGCCAAGATCAACTGTGACCTGAGCCTCCTCAACAATCCACTGGCAGTTTGAAAGAAACGTCTGACATAGACTTCTCGTTTGGGTATGAAAACCATATAATCAGGGCTCAAAATTAATTGACCGATCAGAACTGAACAAGTTTGATTCTTTCTTTTTTTTTTTTTTTTTTTGAGACGGAGTCTTGCTCTGCCACCCAGGCTGGAGTGCAGTGGCCGGCTCTCAGCTCACTGCAAGCTCCGCCTCCCGGGTTCACGCCATTCTCCTGTCTCAGCCTCCCGAGTAGCTGGGACTACAGGCGCCCGCCTCGTCGCCCGGCTAGTTTTTTGTATTTTTTAGTAGAGACGGGGTTTCACCGTATTAGCCAGGATGGTCTCGATCTCCTGACCTCGTGATCCGCCCGTCTCGGCCTCCCAAAGTGCTGGGATTACAGGCTTGAGCCACCGCGCCCGGCCAAGTTTGATTCTTTCATTTGCATAAATAGACCTGATTAAGAACCTGGGCAAGAACTTTCCTTATTTAAGCCATATTCTACCTTTGTTCATCAGAGAGTAGACTTTCACTTACACTGAAGTTGTGCCTTTCCAATCTGCAGATTGTTTTGTTTTGATTTTTTAATAGAAAATCGGCTTCTCCTTGTTCCTCTGCAGATTTCAATTATCTTTTTTAATGCATTAAAAGCTGAATTCATGTCTGTGGGGAGAAAAATTAAGTAAATATCTGAATGACAAAGGATGTGATTAAATGACTCCCATTCCTGGGAATAAGCCAGTCCAATTAAGCAATTGTGTCTCATCAGGAAATAAAATGGCAGATAAGATCTCAAAAGTAGGACCCTAAATACAATCCAGAAAAACAGATTTTTAATAAAAAGCATCTCTATGGAAATAGAAGAAAAACAAAGGCTAACGTTTGGCGTAGTGTATAAATCAGTTTTTTGGGAAGTCTTTGAGACATTTTCTCTTAGGGTGAGCAGGAAGGGGTAATCTGACAGACTTCTGGATTCTGGTTCAAATCAGGTATTCTGGTGAACTTTCTAAGTAGTTCATACATCAACAGGCTCTTCATATAGAAGTTGCTATAGTGATTTCTCTCAACGTTTATATCAAGTTTTCTAGCTTCAGTTTGTAGAATCTTAAGAAAAGCACATTTTTAATTTCTAGTAATTTTAAATGAAAAGAGTGGGAAAAATAATTGGAGGTGTGAGTCTGGAGAGTCATAGTCATATATTTCAGGGAATTAAAAGTTTAAGATTCAATCTAGATGATAAAAAATCTCAAAAACAAATGGGCAGGGTCAGAATCTAATAACGGTCATACTACAGGATATGGATGCAGCTGGAAACCATCATTCTCAGCAACTATTGCAAAAACAGAAAACCAAACACAGCATGTTTTCACTCATAGGTGGGAATGGAACAATGAGATCACTTGGACACAGGAAGGGGAACATCATACATCGGGGCCTATTGTGGGGAGGAGGGACAGGGGAGGGATAGCATTAGGAGATATACCTAATGTAAATGATGAGTTAATGGGTGCAGCACACCAACATGGCACATGTATACATATGTAACAAACCTGCACATTGTGCACATGTACCCTAGAACTTAAAGTAAAAAAAAAAAAAAAAAAGAAAAAGAAAAAAAAAAGTGCTGAAAGAATAGACCTTTAACCCTCTTACCACAGAAAAAAAGTTAGCGAGGTGCTGGATATGTAAATTAGCTTATTTTAATTTTCTACAGTGTTTATATAGATTAAAACATCAGTTTATATCCCATAAGTATACAGAGTTATTATTTGTAAATATAAAAATAAGTAAACAAATTAAAGAGTGTTCTGAGTAGTAAAGCACCAGCATCACTACGGAGATTGTTAGAAATTCAGAATCACAAGCTCTGAGCTATACTTACTGATTCCAGATCTACATTGCTGCAGACCATTGAGTGATGTGTATTCCTATTAAATTAGAGAAGCACTGGGGTAGACCAAATCAGAATATTCAGAGGCAATCCATATTTTGGGGAAGCAGACAGTTTTCATGCGTTGCATTTGGGGTGGGGATGGGAGATGAAGAAGAGAGAGGGAAGAAAGGAAGGAAACAAGATGGGGAAAAGGGAGAGAAAAAGAAAAGGAAGAGGGACTTTTCACTGAGTACAATGCGTAGCTCCTTTCTCAGTTATGTGGGGGAGAAATAAAGTATAAACACACTCAGAAACAAAACTATAGGACAAAAGGAAAATACTAGCCTTTCTAAAATCCAATTTTTACTTTACTCTGACATAGGCTGTGATTACACAATCTGAGTAAACCTTTCCTGCTTCAAGGATAAATAATTTAAAAAGAGAAAAAAATTAGAATCTATATAAAGATACTATTTTAAAGTGCAAAACCAACATGCAAAGTAAACAACAGCTGAAGAGCACTCAGAAGAAATGGATAAAACTGTGACAATATTACAACATGAACAAAACAAGCATTGAATATTTACCACTGTGAAAATAAGCACAAAGACCAATCACAAGAGCACAAAAAAAGATAAAGGATGTGGAAACAAATAGAAAGTGGTTCAATGCAAGGCAGCTGAAATCAGAAAACACATAGAATTAAAGAAGAAAATAGAGAAATAAGGTTAAGAAATAAAATGAGCAGGCAGGGCATGGTGGCTCACACCTGAAATCCCAGCACTTTGGGAGGCCGCGACGGGTGGATCACGAGGTCAGGAGTTCGAGACCAGCCTGGCCAATATGTGAATCTCTGCCTCTACTGAAAATACAAAAATTAGCCGGGCGTGGTGACACATTTCTGTAATCTCAGCTACTTGGAATGAGGTGGGAAATTAAAGAAAAATAATATTAAAAAGAAAGAGAAATAAGTTTTCCTGTATTGGGCTAACTTGTCCCAGAGGCAGCAACAGGCACAGCCCAGACCCAGGAAAAGTCTTGATAATATTATCTAATGCGCTCTGGAGACTCTCCCAGCACTCCCTCAACATAGGGAGAAGAAAAACAAATTTTCCTTTGTTTTAGGGAATGAGTTTATAGATTCCTGTTCTCTGTAACTGTTGACTTCAAATATTGTGTTTTATCTAAGCAGTAGAGTGAAGGTCATGCCCCCTGAGCAGGCCTGAGTTAACAGCCACCTGGGCGCCATAGTGAAGATTATAGGATAAGTCTGTACCTAGGCAAACCTAGATAACGGACATCCGGGTTGCATAGCTAGGGTTATGTGCAATCCTGAGTTATGAACCTGTTACAATTTGATTAACTGTCTTTGTTCTGTCTCTATATCCCTGCTTTCACACCACTGTAAGCTTGCTTCAAGCTAGCTCACCCCCTTTTGTGAAGTGTATATAAAAGTCAAGTGCTGTCTTTGTTCTGGGACCAGTCTTTTGGACACTGAATCAGCTGGGCCTGAGTGTACTCAATAAAAGATTCTCCTGTTTTAACGCAAGGTCTCTATCTCATCCTCCTGCATCCTGCAACAGGGAGACTGAGGCAGGAGAATCGCTAGAACCCGGGAGGCGGAGGTTATAGTGAGCTGATATCACATCATTGCACTCCAGCCTGGGACATGGCAAAACTCCATCTCAAAAACAAACAAACAAAAAAGCGTGAACGTAACAATATGGGACACTGAAGACACTCGTGAGAAGAGTAATGAAATCAATATAAAACCTAGTAATGAAAGAAAGACAATGCTCAACATGCATTGGGAATGAGTGAAGAAGAAAATTAAAATAATATTAGAATTTTCCTGATATTATAACAGATTTGGAAGTAAACAATGAACCAGGCGCAGTGGCTCACGTCTGTAATCCCAGCACTTTGGGAGGCCGGAACAGGTGGATCACGAAGTCAGGAGATTGAGACCATCCTGGCTAACATGATGAAACTCTGTCTCTACTAAAAATATTAAAAAATTAGCTGGGCGTGGTGGCGGGTGCCTGTAGTCTCAGCTACTCAGGAGGCTGAGGCAGGAGAATGGAGTGAACCCAGGAGGCGGAGCTTGCAGTGAGCCCAGATCATGCCACTGCACTCCAGCCTGGGTGACAGAGAGAGACGCCATCTCAAAAAAAAAAAAAAAAAAAGAAAAGAAAAGAAGTAAGAAGCAGTGAATGTTTACGTTGTATTACAGGAAAACTTCACTCAGGACAGTCAACAACAAAATGATTCTCTTACACTTTAAATAATATTAATGATTCTAATAAGTATCCAGACCACAATATCCATCTATTTATAAGCATGTGTAGGTAAAAGCAGGATCATTAGCTGGAAATCCCTAGTGGATTATTTCAAGTCTACCTGTCATTTAGCTACCTGTGTCTAGGAACTATGGCACCTACTAAGAAATATCTATGGCCGGGCGCGGTGGCTCAAGCCTGTAATCCCAGCACTTTGGGAGGCCAAGACGGGCGGATCACGAGGTCAGGAGATCGAGACCATCCTGGCTAACATGGTGAAACCCCGTCTCTACTAAAAAATACAAAAAACTAGCCGGGCGAGGTGGCGGGCGCCTGTAGTCCCAGCTACTGGGGAGGCTGAGGCAGGAGAATGGCGTAAACCCGGAAGGCGGAGCTTGCAGTGAGCTGAGATCCGGCCACTGCACTCCAGCCCGGGCGACAAAGCGAGACTACGTCTCAAAAAAAAAAAAGAAAAGAAAAGAAAAGAAAAGAAAAAAAAAATGTCTACGTACCATTCCTGTAGAAAGAGTGGCTACCCCTCTCTCCAGTAGGCAGAGTTACATACAATATTAACTTTTTCCAGTGTAGGGCATATGGAGCTCCTGTAAACTCCCATGAGCTCAAATTGCTTGATGCTAAAATAATTGAACTACCACTAACTCTCAAAGTTATGCCCACGATCTCTCCACATGAAAGGGAGAGGTGGTGGAGATGAGAAAATGCAGTGAAAGTGAACTAAAACTCTGCACAACATCGAAAATAAATTAACCAAAACAATATTTGAAGGTATTTTCCTCAATTACAGTATCAAATAAGAACAGAACATCAAGTGGCATTATGATACCCTTTTAATAGAGTTTAAAATATGCAAAGCAGTATAATGTATTGTTTATTGATAATAGCATGCATAACAAAATAGACATATAAGATGTATTAGTCTGCTTGGGCTGCCATAACAAAGTACCACAGACTGGGTGGCTTAAACAACATAAATGTATTTATGTTTCTTTCTTGTTTTTTTTTTTTTTTTTTTTTCACAATTCTATAGGATAGAAGTTCAAGATCAGGATGTCAGCAAGGTATCTTTCTTCTGAGGACTGTGGGGGAAGAATGTGTTCCAGGTCTCTTTCTTCTTGGTTTTTAGAGTGCTGTCTTCTCCCCGTGTCCCTGGACATAGTCTCACCTCTATGAAACCCTCTGTGTCCACATTTTTTCTTTATATAAAAGACATCATTCATATTGGATGGCCACCCTAATGACTTTAACTTGCTTACCTCTGTGAAGACCTTATCTCCAAATAAAGATAAGGTCACATTGAGAGGAGCTGAGGGTTACAACTCAAATGTATAAATTTTGAGGGAACACGATTCAGCCTCTTAACACGATATAATAAATGCCCAATTCAGGTTAGTTATCACTTTTAGATTGGAGAGTTTGAGCAAGGAGGTAACAGGGTTCTTCCAGCTATATTTAATGTCTTAAACTGAGTGTTAATTTTTTTAACTCTTCATAATTCTATGTATACCCCAGTTACTTCAGAATAAATTAAAATTAAATAACACAAAGGTTTAGACAAAATATTAAGATATGAGTGGAGTTCTCTGTTTTAAACCAATAAAAAATATTTTTTTTTAATTAAAAAAAGCCAGGAAACTCTATGTTCCAGAAGAAAGTTCATATCTAAAACAGAGTGGTAAATTTTAGGACCATTAAGTCTGAATGACAATGCCATACAGAAACTGAGTCAATTTTTTTTAGGACGCTGGATTTTGGGGGAACTAGATCTTCCTTTCCTGTTTAAACGGTGGTGCATCACAAATATCCTGCCCACCAACTAAATCATACTGGTGCCTGAACATTCCCTGTGCTTTCTTCTCCTGGCATATTTCAGAAGAGAATTCTACTAGTTTTTGCATATTTTACCTAGCATTCAAGTTACACTTTAGTAAAAAGTACTTACCCTGTGACATAGTAACCACACTATATTTCACTTCATCCTTCCCAACTCTTTCCAAAATAAAAGATTCATTTATTTTTACCTGATAGTCCTATTTAATTTTTACTATGCTATAGAAACTGTTCTTATTAGATAGTATTATGATGGATAGTTTATGTATCTGGCTCCTAAAATGTGCCGTACTCTCTTTGTGTGCAACAAGAAATTTTCATCTTCATCTTATCAAAAAGGTTAGTACCTGTCATTTATACAGAAATTAATACAGGATTGTACTGTGAGTGACTGAAAGTGTCATCCCATTTGACATAAATAATAGATTTTATTCTAAATGATAATTTTTCCTGTATAAAATTTCTTGATGCAATTGTAATGACATTGATATGTCAAGTCTCTAGGTGTATGATTTTAATTGATTTTACTTTTACTTAATGAAATATTTGGAAAGTTGGCTGTCAAATGCACAGTCACAGGGAGTAGCTATATTAAGCCAATTTTAGATCAGTACCTTAGAAATGAGAATTCGTTCAAACAGGAATGTTATACTTAGTATTAGGATTTCTGACTGTTTGCAAAAGCTGTTCTTCATGTGTGACTGACAGTATGCTGAGCAGCAACCATCGTGTGGATCTTTAGAACAATGTACAATAACATATGTATAAGGAAATAAATTTTAAGACCCTGCTATGTAAGGTCAAGGATCTACTCCTTTCTTTGCAGGATTGAATGAGAACCTGAATCACCACTTGGTAGACTGTGGTCACATGAGCACCTCTATGGTGTGGATACATTTAACAACATGGGTGACCTTAGCTATGGGTATTGGCAGTGACAGAACTAACAGGCCAGCAAGAGGGGCAAATTCAGCAACTAAAACTTTGATATTTGTGGTAATGGTAAATTGTTCTAAAATGAGAAGCTGACAGTGGGACTTCATGTAAACAGGCGGGGTTTCACCATGTTGGCCAGGCTGGTTTTGAACTTCTGGTCACAAGTGATCCACCCATCTAGGCCTCCCAAAGTGCTGGGATTACAGGTGTGAGCCACTGCGTCCAGTAGAGGTCTCTATTGACATGAGGATGCTAAAATTTGGAGAAAAAATTTATTGGCTATGATCTTTGTCACACCTTCTTGGTTTTGTCTCGGTTTAATTAAACGTGTCTCTGGGGCCTCTCCAGCTTAGACTACTTACACCATAATTGCAATTCATTGACTTACCATTCTAAGTGGCGTAATTGCACCAAAAAAAAAGCTTTAGAATTACGGTGACTACTTTGGAAAACTTTTTAGGTGAATTTTATTTATTTATTTATTTATTTATTTATTAAGTATCCTGCAGTCAGATGAACAGGTGAGAGATTCCCTCAGTTTTTGTTTGCCTGAAAGGCTCTATTTCTCATTCACTTTTAAAGAATAATTTTTTTTGGACACAGGATTCTAGACTGGTGTGTGTGAAAGTGTGTGTGTGTGTGTGTTGGTGTGTGTGTGTGTTGGTGTGTGTGAAAGTGTGTGTGTGTGGGTGTGTGTGAAAGTGTGTGTGTGTGTGTGTGTGTGGTGTGTGTGAAAGTGTGTGTGTGTGTGTGTTGGTGTGTGTGAAAGTGTGTGTGTGTGTGTTGGTGTGTGTGAAAGTGTGTTTTCCCTTTAACATTTAAAATACTCCATTCTCTTCTAGTGAGCATGGTTTGGGATGTTAGCATGGTTGGGATGGTTAGCGTGACGTAATTCTTATTTTGTTGCCCTATAGGTAAGTCTCCACTCCCTCTCTGCCTGGGTTTCTACCATTTGAATATTATATGCCTAGGTGTAAACTTTTGATATTTGTACAGTTCGGCTTCCCCTGAGATTTCTAGATTTGTAGTTTGGTGTTTCTTAGAATTCTGGACAATTTCAGCCATTATTGTTCAAATACTTCTGCTTTTTTTTTTTTTTCTCTCTGTCTCTCTTGCTTCTTCCTTTGGTATTCCTGTGACACATAATTTAGACTTTTTATAATTTTTATAATTGCCCAACTGGTTTTGAATATTTGTTTCTATTATTTTATTTTATTTGTTTCTTTGCATTTCAGATTAGGGTTTTTTTTGAGAGAGTCTTGCTCTGTCGCCCAGGTTGGAGTGCAGTGGTGCAATCTTGGCTTATTGAAACCTTCGCCTCCTGAGTTCAAGTGATTCTCCTGCCTCAGCCTTCCAAGTAGCTGGGATTACAGGCACGTGCCACCACTCCCAGCTAATTTTTGTATGTTTAGTAGAGGCGGGGTTTCACCATGTTGGCCAGGCTGGTTTTGAACTTCTGGTCACAAGTGATCCACCCATCTAGGTCTCCCAAAGTGCTGGGATTACAGGTGTGAGCCACTGCGTCCAGTAGAGGTCTCTATTGACATACTTTCAAATCACTGAATTTTTCCTAAGCTGTACCTAGTACACTGATAGAGTACCTAAAAGGACCTCTTTGTTTCTGTTACACTGTTTTTTTTTTGTTTTGTTTCAGAATGTATGGTACTTCCTTTTGCTTACTTCTAGGGTTTCTATCTCATTATCTTCCTGCTTATATTACCCATCTGCTTTTGCATCTTCTTCATTTTTTTACAGTAGAATCCTTAATTTATTAGTAATAATTATTTTCAATTGACTGTTTTATAATTCTAAAATCTGTATCACATAAGAGTCTGGTTTTGATGTTTGCTTTGTCTCTTCAGATTGTGTTTGCCTTTTAGCATGTTTTGCAACTTTTTTTTGTTTTGTTTTGTTTTGTTTTTTTAGATGGGGTCTCCCACTGTCGCCAAGGCTGGAGTGTGGTGGTGTGATCTCGGCTCACTGCAACGTCTGCCTCCTGGGTTAAAGTGATTCTCATGCCTCAGCCTCCCAAGTAGCTGGGATTATAGGCACCTGCCACCAAGCCCAGCGAATTTATTGTGTTTTTAGTAGAGATGGTGTTTCACTATGTTGCCCTGGCTGGTCTCCAACTCCTGACTTCATGATCCGTCCGCCTCGGCCTCCCAAAGTGCTGGGATTACAGGCATGAGCCACTGTGCCCGGCCTCTTGCAATTTTTTGAAAGCCAGGCACAGTGTACCATGTGGTAGGAATAGAGACAAACAGGCCTTGATCGGGCTAAAAGGCAGGCTTCATTTAATCTTTGCTGTAGTCGTATGTAGCTGTAGGTATCAATAGTTTTTATTTCCTTCGGCTCACTTGTTTTTGTTCCTTCTATTGTCTTTGGGCTTCCCTAGAAACTCATTATGTAAATTATGTGTCTTGTAGTTCTCTCAGTTATAATCCACTCTTATACAGGAACGCTGTTGATATGCTATTAGGTATTAGGGAGAAGAAGTATTCGTCTTAAGATTAAATCACTCTCTCGCTCTCCCTCTCTTCTTTCTCTGTAAGTGTGCCAGAATCCCTGAGCCGTGGTCTTCGGATGATGTGAGATAGGAATGCTATAAGAGGCTCCAGTTGTCTAATGATTCTCCTTCTAGGCCCGATAAGACTCTCATAAAGTAATTTTTGTTAACAGAAAGTATTTGGTAAGGATAACAAACATTCTGGGAGTACTTATTGTTTCCAAGGTGGAAATAACTCCTACTACCCAAAGGTAGAGAATATTTTCCTCCATTCTTCATTGTGGATACCTGGTGAAGCTCTTGGGGATAAAACTCACAAAAGTATTTCCTCCTCACCTCTTCTGAGACAGGGCTTTCAGCAGTTTTTAACTAAAGTGTGTCCACTTACAGCAATTAGTGGATTAAGTGTTCCTATTTTTTTCTGGTTTCTGCTGTTTCTGCTCCTGATAAGCTGTGATTTTCTGCATCTGGCTGACACTAGTTTTCAAGGGAATGGTTTCCTTCATACCTCAATTCTCTAATGGATCTAAAAAAAAATTTGATTTTTAGTTTGTTCACCTTTTTCTCATCAGGTAGACAAAAGTGACAACTTCCAAATTCATTAAACGACATAGTGGAAAACAAAAACCAAGCTTGTCTATTTCTATAGGAATTTTTGCATCTATATTCAGGAAGAATATTGGTAATAAGACTGACTCAATCAATATTGCTATTCTTTTATCTTGAAGAGACAAAGCTTCCAGAAAAGTTATAATTTTGTGAAAACAAATAGGTCATTTGGACATGATTTATCAAAAACTGTGAATACTTCCAGTAGATTACAGTCTATTCAAAATATTCGTTATTCACAATAGCCACGTTATAGAAACAACCTAAGTGTTAATAAATCAGGCACAGAAAACAAACAAACATGATCTCATTTATATGTAGAATTTATTTTTCATGTTCATATATAAAGAAATAGAGAATGAAACTGTGGTTGTCAGGGGAAGGGACAGGACCTGGAAGGAAGAAATGGAGATGTGTATCAGAAAACACCAAGTAACAGATATATAGGATGAACAAGTCCAGAGATCTAATATACAACACGAGGACTATATTTAATGAAACTTGTATTTGAGATTTTTGTTAAATAAGTAGATTTTAGCTGTTCTTGTTATGAAAAATTAATTATATGATGAGAGATGTTAATTTTTTCAATATAATAATCATTTTATTATCTCTATATATTCCAAAACATCACGTTGCAAACCTCAAATATACACAATAAAATTTATGTTTTTAAAAACAGAAAGTCCCCATCTAAGACCTAATATTTCAATTGACTGGAAAATATTTATAAATTGAAGTGTTCCTACTGAGTTTATACAGTTTTCTTGATAAATGAAATCTTTACCTAATAAGATTAAACTAGATTACTTTTGTAAGTTTTGATTCATTTTCAAGTATTGATTTTAATTAATATTAGTAATCTGAAAGGAAACAAAAAGTCTGTGACTATGAAAAATCCAGCTTCTTTATGACTCACACTAAACCTACTACTTAATGTACTCACATAATTGAATATGCTCACATTTCTCATTGACCATCTTTAAGACAGTTGAAACAGGATAATTTCCAAGAAGGCATTCATATTGAAAGGCCTCCATAGAAATCAGATCCAGGTTGAAAATTTTCATGCAGAATACCAACTAGTTGAAATGGCAATATTTGAAATAATGAGAAATCTTAAACTGTACAATGTGGCAAGTAAAAAAATAATTCATAGAAATCATAAGTCAGCCTCTAAAAGATGACCATTTTCCTTACATATCTCCAGTAGGTTCCACTGACTGAAAAAAACTGCAGGTTGCAGCTTTGTTTTTTTCCCCTCTCTGGTAGTGTTAGAAATTGCGAATTCGGGAACTTTTAAGTAAAGAACTAATTTTCCATATCTCTGTCATGGTAATAGATTAACAGATTGTACCTTTCAGAGTTAATGGATTAAACAGAATACCACTCAGCTATGAAAGAAAACAAGCTATCAACAGACATAACTTCAAGGATGAATCTCAAAATTATTATGCTAAGTCATAGAAAAACAAAGAAAATAAAATGGAGTATCTACTATATGATTCTCTCTATATAAAAGACTGTACATTTATTATTGATAAATATTGACAAAAAAGAATATTAGGAGTTGTCTTCAACCTTGGTGGAGAGTATGGAAGGGGACAGGGAAAATAAGGGTTTGATTTATACAGGGACTTGAGGAAAGGATTGTAGGTGATGGATATCTTTATTATCTTCATTAAAAATTTTTTTCATGAATATATACACATTCAAACTCAACAAATTGTACACTCCACAGAAGTGAAGTTTACTGTAAATCACTTATTGTTCAATAAAGCAATATAAAAACAAAAAGTTATTAAGAGTATCAGTTTGTATTCTAGGCAATGGAATTCCAATTTTTATGAAACCTCCTAACTGAAATTTCCCTGGGACTCTAAACAGAAACAGGAACTGTGCGATTTAATTCAAGTTTTTATTTCTACTCTGCATCTTCTTAGTTATCGTAAACCCATAATACATATTTGTATATGAGTGCTCTGGGCAAGACCTTGGAGGTTAGACTCAATCTTATTTGAATGATCTCGACCAATTTCTTACTAAAGGTATTTCAGAAACCCAGTGGCAGATATCTACCCATATTTTCTATGAGCAATAGCGACATCAAATAAACAACGAGATTTTTCAACGTTGAATTTAAAATGTGCCTTATATTTGATGGTATTTCATGCTTTCAATTATTGTTAATTATTGAAAATAGGAAATGTTTATTAGCAAGTAGGCTCACCTCTTATGAAATTTCATGTTTGCCTCTGAAACATTTTTATTCATTGCTATGAATTACATCCTGTTGTTCTTTTACTACTTAAAGAAGGGGAAATCCATGACTTTTTATCCTTTCTGTTGTGAACTAAACACAGTTTTAAACAATTTATCGGAACTCTATGTTTAAAAATTTAAACATTCCTTGTTTGTTGGTAGATTATAACTTAAGACTGAAATAAGTAAATAATAGGCAAAATAAGATCTCTCGTAACATTAAAGTGAGCTATTTTACTAAAAGTAAAATCAGCTCAGATATCAGAACATATTGCAATTACCAGATATTGCTTAATTTTTGAAATGTATAAGATTTAATCTATACTTGCTGTCAGTTATATTTTGGAATATGACTGCAGAATACAATACATTGTGGAGACAGTACATTTTTTTACCCATCAAAGTAGTCTACAATTAAAATAAAACTTTTAAGGATTACCTAACGATAGAATTACATATGGAAGAAATAACACGGAAGATCTTGAAATGTGTTAGCTGAATATTATGTCAAAAAAGGATCCCTCTCTAAGATCATGAGCTCTGTAATACTCCAAAGAGTCGATTCACTGGATTTGTGAAAAGATACTATTATAGAATGTCACTGATCAGCCCTGGAATTTGCAAAATGTACTGGAAAGAAATTTGCTTGAAGCTTATTTCTAGTACATTCATAAGAGTTGCTTGAGGTGACAGAGACTTCAGGTAGAATCTTTCAAAATATTTGCTATTATGCCTCATCAATATTGGTGAAGAGATTTTGCTAATCTTACTGTCTATCTTTTTCTAGTGCACTCCTTATTTATCACAAGCGTCATTCTGGAAAAAAGGGTCAAAATGGAACATACCAATAATCCAAGCCTCATTGTCCAATATTTCAAAAAAAAAATCTTCAAATAGATTTCAAGAAATTACTCACCTGCTACAGGTTTTCTCAAAATGTTTGCATTTTTTCCTGGCTTGTTTTTGAGGAATTAAAGCTTTCAACTCCCAAAGAACTATAACTGATTGTAGCATAATTTTCCATTTGATTTTGTGTCCCAGGCTGAGGAATTCCAACTTGTCTCTCCAGTGATAGAGACTTTCACTTTACTTGGATTCCTAACAGATGAATTTGAAAAGTCTTACCACTTACTAAGAAATTTTACTGCTTCTCTCATCCTTAGTACTTAGTAAAAGCAAAGACAATCAATGACATTTTAAAACTGCATTAGCAAATACATTTGGCATTCTTGAACTTCCTTGATCAACAGTGTCACCTCTGGCCCTCCTGTTCACGATGCCCATACCTTGTAGGTCTCATGCCTTTCATTAGCAAGTTTGCCTCCATGAGGTTGAATATGGCACTCCTGATTTTGAACTCTAGCTTATCTCATCAATACATCACAAATTATTCATATGATTTATGCAATATATCCAATTTTAATAATAGGTAAAAACTTCCTTTCTTTACATTCTTGCAACAGGCTCTAAATGATCTAATATTAAAAACTGTCTTATGAAAATATACCAGAAAGAGAAATGCCTTAGAACAATTTTGAAAAGACCCAGTTAAGTACTTTTGAACATTAAAGGAGCAGTTAATCTCCAGTGTATTGATCCATGGCTAAATGTGTTCTAGTTTAAAAGATATAGGACATGGACTGCCACTATATCAGGAAATGTAAAACACAACGAGTCTTAATAATCCTCCAGAAATAGATGGCTTTGGTTGGTGTATCAGTCACAGTGTAGTCAACAGAAAGAAAACCACATAGTAATTCAAACAGGAAAAGGTCAATAAGAAAAGTTATTAACTATAGCAAGGGATTGGAGTAATGTGATGTTGGCTGATGATAAAAAAAAAAAAAACTACAAAGAATATAGTACAAAGTCAAGATCCACAAACTGTTGGAGAGGGCAAGGTAGTGGCTCACAGAATGGCAGACAAATTGTTGGGGTGCTCACTGACTGGACTTCTGAAAATCTGCCCTCTAGAACTTACTGTAAATCCTTAGAGTTCCAGAAAAAGGCAGAGGTTACTAAGGTAACCTCCACGACAAAAGTTAACATCATGCCAGCTGGTAAAGAAAACATAGTTAAAGGACCCAGATCACATTTTTGCATAGCAGTGAATGAAAGATGAATCTGGAACTGAGAGGCAATAAATAGGTAACTGGCCCAGAAAGAGACAAGGCTTCCCCCAATACTTTTGAATCAAAATAATTGCATGACATGAGCATCTAACTGTAGGCACAAATTTTATATTTTAATTGGCATGCTGTTATCTAGCTATTGTATTTTCTCCTTTCTGGAATAAAGTTCCAGATCGTTAGCATTTTTAAAAATCTCAGCCTTGATATTAACAATGTCTCTATTCTTAAATTTTTCTTTTGTGATTTAGTCTCTCTTTGGTATTAGAATCCAACCATTGGCTTCAGTTATTTTTTTATTATTATTATTACAAATCAAAAATCTAAACATTAAGTCAAACAGCAGTGATTTGGACACTTTTTTTTTTTTCCTGAGTGCCAAGACTCTCCCTTTGGAACCAGTTAATTATTCTAAAAATAGTCTTACAAGTAATGTACTCTACTGATTTTTTAAAGAAGTAATATAGCAAAAAAAAAAAAAAAAAAGCAACCAAAATGCTAAAATCTTTTGCATGTCACATCTATGAAGGGAACAACAATGAATCAATACCCAGAGAACATTTGTAAGAGACACCTTCTGTAACCAAACTTTCATACAGGAAAGGTTCAAGAAGCAAGCAGATAATGACAACATGTATTTGATAATAATCACAGAAGTTTTACTATGCATGCGATTTTCTTGATTCATTTTTTCCTAATTCTTTATTTTCTTTTTATATTCTGCCTATCTAATTATGCTCCTGTCTCAGAATGTTACCATTATACAGTAAAATATACCTAGCTGAGTCGAGAAATTTTGCCTGGAAACAAGTTATTGGATCGTCTCTGAAAATATGCTATTAAATGTATGGCACAAAAGCCTATTGGTCACTAAAAGAAAATTAAATATGAACTTACTGTCTTTGTAAACTGCCACAAGTCTCAAAAATATCCCTTAATGTCATACACAGTTCATTTTTGTTCAACTTTTTTACCAACATAAAAATACAAACAAGAAAAAGAAAAGAAAATAAGGATTGCTCAATAACTTCAATCAAGAAGGAAAACTGAGTTCTGAAATCCCAAACTTTAACTCAAAATGAATTATTTGTTATGTTTTCAAATCTCTTCATATTATGCTGTAAAAAAAGACATGAGAAATGGGAAAAATTGTGCATGCAATCGTTTAGAGATTGACCAGGGCTAGAAAATGTTATTGGGTATTATGACTTCTCACTAAAAATAATAATAATAATAATAAATAAATAAATAAATAAAATAAAATAAAGGGAAGAGCAGACATAGATATGATATTGTGTTTTTGAAAGATACATATTTTATTTTAGAAGAATTGTGTACTCAAACCTCTAGTGAACCCTCTGAGGTTTTTAATATTATTATCAAAGTCCATGGAACAAAGGAAAAACTTAAGAAATTATTAAATTTTGCTCATACTCTCATATCTGAGAGTATTAGTATTGAGTACTAGTATTGAGTTCTCAATCCCTGAGAACCAAGGATTGCTTTTTTTGGTTCAGTTTGTGCACTATTGGCTTCTAGTTTAGAAGTGGACTACAAACTTTGAACATAAATCATTTCTTCATATTTATCTTGGTTGTAGTATTCAAATGTGTGATCTTTAGAGTCCTAAACTCTGTTATTCAGACACTCCCATCAAATGATGCAACAAATGATCATTCATCTAAAAGATAAACCCAACATGTGTAATGGTTCAAATAACTGCCACTCTACAGTCATGAATATGCAAAGAGTGCAGCAGATCTGAAATTATCATTTCACCAGTTGGTAATGCTCTACCTTCCAACTCACACTAAATAATGAATATAAAAAGGTTGTGAGAATGAAAACCAACCCTGTCACTACAACTTAGATATGATGTGGACCACGTACGTCAATATTACTTAGTTTGTTCCAGGTAAATTTTGATGGAGAGTTAGGACTATAAAACAATAAATTATTTTAATGTGTGCTTGAGGAAATCCCTAGAAGTCAAGTTAATGAAATTAGTATTTTGGTCATGGCAGCATGCAGTTCATGTGTAAAATAAAGATTTACTTCTTAATGCATGTCAAGGTCCTCAGTCCTCTAATCCTAAAAATACTATGTCACAAATTTTGCCTAATTTCAGCCAGATTTTTTTTTTTTTTTTTTTTTTTTTTGAGACGGAGTCTGTCGCCCGGGCTGGAGTGCAGTGGCCGGATCTCAGCTCACTGCAAGCTCTGCCTCCTGGGTTCACGCCATTCTCCTGCCTCAGCCTCCCGAGTAGCTGGGACTACAGGCACCCGCCACCTCGCCCGGCTAGTTTTTTTTTTTGTATTTTTTTAGTAGAGACGGAGTTTCACCGGGTTAGCCAGGATGGTCTCGATCTCCTGACCTCGTGATCCGCCCGTCTCGGCCTCCCAAAGTGCTGGGATTACAGGCTTGAGCCACCGCGCCCGGCCTTCAGCCAGATTTTTAATCCTGGAAAGGCCCATTGCAAATTACATGAGCTCAGAACCCAAAGCTCTATAAATAATCTTACCTCATAACTTAACCTTTTCTGAAACACTGATCAGGTGGGATTCAGTCTTAAAACTTTGCTTTGTTAACAGATTTTGTAGTACTTTAAGAAGTTCAATAATCCTAACCTTTATAATTCCAAACCCTCATTTATAAATTAAATAATTTAAGCTAAAAATGTATTTTCCTAAATGTGTTGTTCAAAAATGTTATGAATTAAAATGCTGATAAATACATTTTAAAATGTTTTACTCCAAATGTTTACTGAGAATTTTTAAACATCCCATAATTTATTGTATTTTTAAAAACAAACTTTGTACAGTGTGGAGTAGTGTAAATCTACTGGAGACAGGCTGAGAAATATCTAGAACCCTAAGGGTATTTCTGGTTTTAAGATATTAATTTTTCCACTTTAGCAATCGGGAGATTAGTCTTCATTTAGGTGATATTTTTACCTGCTAAGATTTTATACAACATGTTTGTCAATGTATTTATTGAATTATTGGTTTTTTTTTTTTTAGTTATTTACTTTTCTTCATGAGGTAGCTGGCTACTCATCATGAAGTATATTGGTCATGGTACTAGTGAGAGGTGAGAGAAGAGAAGAAAATGATACTGGAAATATCATACATGCATACCCACCAACTTTTCACTGCATAACTCCTTTCTTTCATAGTGTCAGAATGCAGATACATGTGGTATGCTACATGAAAGGTATTTTTTTCATGTACACACAAAAAAATTTATTTTTTATGTCTTTCATGTACATTCAATTTTCCATATGAATATATAAATACAATATTTTATTGTTTTAATAAAATATTTATGATTTTCACTTATAAATTAAATATGATCTCTTAGTTGGCAGCTCGCTGTAAATTTACTTTCTTAATGTCAGTGAGAGTATGGCTGAATTGTTCATATACTTTTTAGTTTGTTTCACTTGTGAGACTGTTGCCTGAATGTGGGATAGCATAGAGTTTGTCTTCAAATATTATATCACTATTTATTGGTTATTTGTTTTTTTCATTAAGTAGCTATCTACTCTTAATTAAGAATATTGGATAGAATTTATCTCTGGAATAAACCACTAAGATGACATCGAATGCTTGAATCTTTAGTAATTTTAACACTATAATTATCATAGCTGAGGTATATGAACTTCTTTCTTGATCAATAAAAATGTCTTATGTATAGCTCTCAAACCAGCTCTCTTAAGTTGCATCTCAAGCACAGATACAGCCAGAGTCCAAACCCAAACATCTACATCGATTTATTCTGTTAGACCTGAAAACTAAGCTCCAAATGCAAACATATGTTGTAGAATACAAAATTTGGTCTTCAGAAGACCAAATAACAATAACAATTGATCTCCTAGGAAGAAATTTGCATTTTTAAAATAATTTTCAGATATTAACATTTCATTTTAGAATTCCAAAATAGAAGCTACGTTTGATCTTTAATAGAGCGATTTTATATTCAGTAGGACATCAGCAAGTGTGACCTACTAATAATAACCCTTTATTTTGATCTCTTATCAGGCTTGTTTCAGCTGGTGTTGTTTCATATTCTATTTATTATTATTGCTAATACATTAATGAGGTAAACTGATTGTAAAGCATATTAGACAACGTTAAAACTTTCATCAAGGTGTACAGTCTTTGATAACGGCATTTTTAATAAAATTATTTTTTAAAAACTTCTTATGTTATAAGCAGCTTTACTTGTTAGTGCCTTATAGATTTATATAATATAATGTATATCTGTTTCTCTTTATAGTAAATTTGTTATCAGCATGACAGATGCCCTTTAAATGAGTGGGTTTTTCTATCTCATTTTAGCAAACAACTAATGTAATGTATTCTTTATTGCTCATGTTGTTCAATAGGTCTTTCTGTGATGGTTGAAATGTGCTAATACTCCACTGTCTGATATGGTAGCCATTAGTCACATAAGGCTACTGAGTATTTGAAATGCAGCTAGCATAACTGAGGAACTGACTTTTAAATTTTATTAAGTTTACTTACTTAAATTTAAATTAGTGTGTGTGACTATTGGTTACCATGTTGGACAGCAGAACTGTAAACTTTTTGAAATATATTGTCACCAATGCCACTTGTTATTGTCTTGATGACTTCCATAAACATATTAAATTTTAAATCATCAACCATATGGCATATTGTTTAATACTGTTATACAACATGTACCTTACCATTCATTTGTTAAATGGGCATAGTTTTAAAGGGATTAATAGGTTATTTTCAATCTGGCACACTGACTTTATATAGGTCCTCTTTCTCCAACTCACTTTCAAATTGTTTATCTTGCTATGAAATATAAGAAATACGGAAAGTCATCTTAAATATATATTATTAAGTATGTATCATTTTATTTATAACCATTGAAATTCACCTGTTCTATTTTAAGGCAAATAATATATATATGTTTTATCAAAATTAGTCATTCTAGATATAGCCATAAATTGCTTTTTGAGAATTACTGCAGAAGCAAAGACAGGGAATTAACCTTGTAGGATAACATAAACATTTGGATGAGGGGATGACACTCAGAACTCAGTAACTGGCTGAAAGAGTCATGTTTTTCTTCAACAAATATTTGAGTTAAATATTTTGAAGCTTTATTTGACATATCCAGACAGTCACAGTCCATATCTTTCTCTCTGAATAATATTTGGATAACGATTCTAAACATGACTTTTAATTTGGTATACAACATGCTTTTGAAAACTGGTATCTGAATGAAAATTGAGTCTTAAATGTCAATATTTTGTACCTACCAGAAAGCTGGCAGACTTTATGAAATACTCTATGAGTGTCTCTAAAATAAGAACTTTTCGTGAATTTCATTTGTATTGTTTAAACTTTTATTGTGACATTCATCAGAATTATCACTTTACTGATTTCAATAATATTAGAAGATAGTAATTCATTTCCTTGAGTCTAGAGTCAGGAAAACATGAGATGTAAAAACACTATTTCTGTTGTCTCATATACATTTTGTGAATGTAAACCTTACAAAAGTTGAATTTGTATCAGAATTTAGAAATACCATCTCTTTAAGTTTCTTTAGAGGTGAATAAATAAAAAGAGATTTGTCTTGGCAATCCGGACTCTTTTTTGGTTCCATATGAACTTTAAAATAGTTTTTTCCAATTCTGTGAAGAAAGTCATTAGTAGCTTAATGGGGATGGCATCGAATCTATAAATTACCTTGGGCAGTATGGCCATTTTCACAATATTGAGTCTTCCTAACCATGAGCATGGATTGTTCTTCCAATTGTTTGTGTTCTCTTTTGTTTCATTGAGTAGTGGTTTGTAGCTCTCCTTAAAGAGGTACTTCACATCCCTTGTAAGTTGGATTCCTAGGTATTTTATTCCCTTTAAAGCAATTGTGAACGGGAGTTCACTCATGATTTGGCTCTCTGTTTATCTGTTATTGGTGTGTAAGAATGCTTGTGATTTTTTCACATTGATTTTGTATCCTGAGACTTTGCTGAAGTTGCTTATCAGCTTAAGGAGATTTTGGGCTGAGAAGATGGGGGTTTCTAAATACACAATCATGTCATCTGTAAACAGGGACAATTTGACTTCCTCTTTGTCTAATTGAATACCCTTTATTTCTAAGCCAAAAGAACAAAGCTAGAGGCATCACGCTACCTGACTTCAAGCTATACTACAAGGCTAGAGTAACCAAAACAGCATGGTACTGGTACCAAAACAGAGATATAGACCAATGGAACAGAACAGAGCCCTCAGAAATAATATCACACATCTACAACCATCTGATCTTTGACAGACCTGACAAAGAAAAGAAACGGGGAAAGGATTTCCTATGTAATAAATGGTACTGGGAAAACTGGCTAGCCATAAGTAGGAAGCTGAAACTGGATCCCTTCCTTACACCTTATACAAAAATTAATTCAAGATGGATTCAGAACTTAAATGTTAGACCTAAAACCATAAAAAATCCTAGAAGAAAACCTAGGCAATACCATTCAGGACCTAGGCATGGGCAAGGACTTCATGTCTAAAACACCAAAAGCAAATGCAACGAAAGCCAAAATTGACAAATGAGATCTAATTAACTAAAGAGCTTCTGCACAGCAAAAGAAACTACCATCAGAATGAAAAGGCAACCTACAGTACGGGAGAAAATTTTTGCAATCTACTCTCATCTGACAAAGGGCTAATATCCAGAATCTACAAAGAACTCAAACAAACTTACAAGAAAAAATCAAACAATCCCATCAAAAAGTGGGCAAAGGATATGAACAGACATTTCTCAAAAGAAGACATTTATGCAGCCAACAGACACATGAAAAAATGCTCATGATCACTAGCCATCAGAGTAATGCAAATCAAAACCACAGTGAGGTACCATCTCACACCATTTAGAATGGCGATCTTTAAAAAGTCAGTAAACCACAGGTGCTGCAGAGGATGTGAAGAAATAGGAACACTTTTACACCACTGGCGGGACTGTAAACTAGTTCAACCATTGTGGAAGACAGTGTGGTGATTCCTCAAGGATCTAGGACTAGAAATACCATTTTATCCAACCAACCTATTACTGGATATATACGAAAGGATTATAAATCATGTTGCTATAAAGACACATGCACAAGTATGTTTATTGTGGCACTATTCACAATAGCAAAGACTTGGAACCAACCCAAATGTCCATCAGTGACAGACTGGATTAAGAAAATGTGGCACATATACACCATGGAATACTATGCAGCCATAAAAAAGGATGAGTTCATGTCCTTTGTAGGGACATGGATGCAGCTGGAAACCACCATTCTCAGCAAACTATCGCAAGAACAGAAAACCAAACACCACATGTTCTCACTCATAGGTGGGAATTAAACAATGGGAACACTTGGACACAGGAAGGGGGACATCACACACCAGGGCCTGTTGTGGGATAGAGATAGGGGAGGGATAGCATTAGGAGATATATCTAATGTAAATTATGAGTTAATGGGTACAGCACACCAACATGGCACATGTATACATATGTAACAAACCTGCACATTGTGCACATGTACCCTAGAACATAAAGTATAATTTAAGAAAAAAAAGAGATTTGTCATCAATTAATTAAGGTGAAAATGTTTTGTAAACAGTAGATGATAGATATCTCTTTTTCAATCCATAAAAAGATGTCCTATGTGCATTTAAATATTTTTCTATAATTAAACAAGAAAGAGCCCTATATTTAGTGGCTACTACATATTTTATTTTGTTTACTTGATTCTTGAGCTCAGGAGCAAACATTTGCTTTAATTATTCTTTTGTATTCTTAGCAGTGAGTTGACATCAACTCTCATAAAGTCCCACTTCTATTTTATTTGTATACTTTTTTTTTGCTTTTTTCTTTAAACCCTGTTTCCAAACTTCTCCATGATAATCTATATCCTTTTACTGATACATGCCCTTGTTAAATGTTAATATATAAGATTTATTTTTAATTTGTTTTAGGTGCATGCATTTTTATTCTAAAATTATATTGTGCTATAGATATATTTTTTCTTTACCTCATAGTACTATACTTTTAAGATTTAAACATCAATTGTATAATCTTCTTATACATTGCTTTTAACAAGTGAATATTATTTCATAAGGTAAATCTATCTACTTTTTGTTTTTATCAATTTCCCTACTGCTGGAAACAGTTTTCCCTAACTGCCTGTTACCACAATCAATGAACTTTTTTTTAAAGGACATCGGGGAGAATTTTTCTCATAAGTTTAACATGGTTGCAAAAGTCTGTATGTTTACAAGTATGCATATAAATTTCTGTGCTGTCATATCCCACTTGTTGGCTTTATCTGCCTTTTTAATTATTGCCAGTCTGAGGGCTGAGCCAACTGAGTTCGGGTTTGAGCAGCATTTAGATTTTCTTGTTGCTATTACAACCTTCACAGCACTACGGACTTTAAATGTTTCTAGAGTTATCTTGTCATGTGTATAGGGGCTAATTCACAAGTGAATTGTTCTTAATGTTTGATCCAACCTCAGCTTCAGAGTCTTTTCTTTGCCATTCTTCCTTAAAGAATATTTTTCTCCTTTCTAACTTCCCCAAGAATAGATTGCTGTTACTTGTTATTTTACTCTGTGGTAGCCTGGAGTTGGTATAGAGTGGAGGAAGAGGACATATTCCTCCTGTTTTACCTTCAGTCTCTTGCTTTTCCCCTCCACCTCTTGCTGTAGACTTCTGACGTTCTGGGACAAGAGCCTTCCCACACCCTACTGAGTCTTCATTTGTGCCCGATGGGTGAGGAGTTTGTTGCCCTTTCCCAAATAGCTTAAATCTTTTGTTTCATAGGAATTATGGGAGACAAGAGTCCAAATGGATCTTCATGCCTTTTCTCATATAGCTGCTGATCTGCTTCCCCAGGACTACTCCATGAGAGAGATCTTTCTTAGGACTTCAACCCAACTTCTACTCTATCTTGTGAAAGAAAGCCTGGTGAGATTCATGAAGAAAATACTACAAATGGGAATAAATTTCTCTTGTGTCTGTGAATTCCAGGAATACCAGACCAGTTTAGCTTTTAGAAATTCACTGCAAATTTTAGCTTCATTCTTCTTACTGACCTCCATAATTTATGGTGTTTGACATCTGCCCCAGGCAATACTCACGTCATCTCTCCTTTGAAGAGATCTATTTTTTCAGGTTTCTTAGTTTTATAGGAATCTTAGCTTTCTAATGGGATTTTTTTTAAATAACCTTTGTGTTTTGTGCATTATCTGGCTTATTTTGTTGTAAATGTGGAAGCTATACCATTTTAAACTTCCTGCAACCTGAGCAGAAGCTGAAAGTTTATCAAGGTTAACTGTATTTTGTTTCACATTCTGTGAGTAATTTTTCCAAGTATTGCACAAAACACATTTCACCTCTTCCCCATTCATTAGGCATTCTAAATGTACCAAACATCAAGTCCTTATATATTCATATATCTCTGAGTCTTCTATTTTAATTTCATGACATATGTCACATGTGTTCTTAAACAATACCAAAATATTTGTATTACTATAACTTCAGAGAATGCCTTTATATGTAATAAGGAAAATATCATTCTTTGCTCTTAAATCTGACATAAATTGAAATAAAGATGAGATTTTCAAAATTCTGACCTCTTAATTTCTTGATCTATTTTGTTTCAACTGTTCCTTTCTGCATGCTTCCTAGTAATTCACCCCTATGGTCCTAATTCAGACATTACCATTGCCAGTAAATATAACCCTTCAGATAATTTATTTGAAATATCTATCTCTGTGGCCACTACCTCTTCACTTTTCTTCTCACTTCTTCTAGTAACTCAATGCTAACTACTCCTTGACCCCACTGAGACATATAATTAGCTAATACTACCAAATTGCCATTCTCAGTCTTTCAATAATGTATTCATCAACAAATATTTAGTATGCATTTACTTCGTGTGAGGTATTTTCTAGTCAGTGAAGATAAAATAGTAAACAAAACAGATACAAATGTATACCACTTACAAGTAAGTTGAAATAATTGGATGTTTTATGCAGTGAAAAAAGTTAAAGTAAAAAATAAAATAAAGAAGGGGAAATAGAAAAGTTAAGAAGTTAAGTGAAATTGTATATATTATGACATAAGAAGGCCTCACTGAGAAAAAAAAAAAAAAACAACGATTTAATAGTTTTACTGATAAATAATTGCCTGCAATATTCTACACATAAATAATATATACTATTTTTGTCATATGAATATACACACAAAATCATATGAGTATCACACTCTAGATAATAAGGACATTTCACATCATTAATTATTTATTCATGCCTCTTTGTAATTTATCCCTCCCATTTTATACCCCTCAGCCCCAATAATTGACTGAGCTCTTGATCTCCTTTCTGTATTTATTAGTTTTATATTTCTAGAATTTGTATAATTGGTTTAAGTAGTATTGATTGATTATTTGACATTTTAAACTCAGCATAATTATGTTAAAGTTGATTCATGTTGTTGCATGTATCATCAGTTCATTTATATTTAAGGACGAATAATATTACATGGCATAGAATGGTATATAGTTTGTTAAATCTTATCTCTTGAAGAGTAGTTTTTTCCTCCCAGATTGTGGCTTCTAAAACGAAATCTACTGTGAAAATTCATGGACTAGTCATGCACACACACTCTCATTTCCTTTTGGTATTTGCTCAGTAGTGTAATGGCTGGGCCATATGATAGATACATATTTAACTTTTTGAAAAACGAATACTGTTTTCAAAAATAATTATATTATGTTTCCAACAGCAGTTGTTTCATATCAACTGAAGAACTTGTTTGGCCATTCTCTAAAATTTAACCATTCTATTGGATGAATAGTGGTATTTCACCATGATTTCAATTTCATTTTCTCAAATATTAATGTTAAATATATTTCCATGTGCTTATTTTCTATCTTTGTAAATGTCTTTGCAAAATGCCATTTAAAAATCTTAGCAACTTTGGCTGGGCACAGTGGCTCATGCCTGTAATCCTAGCACTTCGGGAGGTCGAAGTGAGCAGATCACTTGAGTTCAGGAGTTTGAAACCAGCCTGGATACAATAGCAAAACCCCACCTCTACAGAAAATACAAAATTTAGCTGGGCACAGAAGCACATGCTTGTAGTCCCAGCTATTCAGGAGACTGAGATGGGAGGATCACTGGAACCTGAGAAGCAGAAGTTGCAGCGAGCCGAGATCATATCACTGCACTCCAGCCTGGGCAACAGAGTGAAACTCTAAAAAAAATAAACTTGGCCAATTTTAAAACATTTTGTCTACTTATTAAATTATAGAAGTTATATATTCTAGGTATAATTACATATAAAGATATATGTGCTATATATATTTTATCCCAGTACATGGTTTGAGTTTTATTTTTATACAAATATAAGAAATAAAACTGTCCTTTGAAAATAAAAAAAAATTTGATTAATTGATGTTTTATAGATTGTATTTTTTGTGTATATTTAAGAAATATTTTCTTTTGCTGAGATCATTCAGATTTTCTTTTATGCTTTCTTCTTATATAAGAATAGTCAAGCATTTTGTTAAAGGACTAGTTAGTAAATGCATTAGGCCTACAGGCCATATAAATTTTGTTCCAAATACTCAAATTGATTGGGATAACATAAGAACAATTATAAATAATGCCCAAATGAATGGAAATGATTATGTTAGAATAAATATGTAGAAAAGTAGGCAGCTAGCCTATATATCATAGTTTGCTGACCTTTACTCTGAAAGTATACTCTGAATGTTAGCTCTTATATTTACACATATGACTAATTTTGAATTAATTTTGTATTTGTTGTGAAGTAGGTCAAACTTTTTGTTGTGTTTGTGACTGTGTGTATTTTGGGATATTTCTATCCAATTTTTTAGTTGCTTTATTTGAAAAGATTATTACTTTCCTATTGAATTGACATATTTGTCAAAAATCAATTGACTATGTATTTGGAACTATTTCTACATTCTTTATTCTATTTCACTCATGATATACCGGTCTTTGTGTTAACAACACAATACAGATTATGGGTTTATATTGTTGAAATAAGGTGGTTATAAATTCTCCAACTTTTTAAAGAAATTTTTTCATATTTGTTTTGTTGTCCTAGATTGTTCATTTTTCATATGAAATTTAAAATTACATTAGCATTTTCTCTAATATTTGGTGAAAATTTTGACTTGTTCAGAATAGACATATTAACAATATTGAGATTTTTCTCACTTTAAGAGAAATGAGAAATATTTAAGAATAGACATACTAACAGTTGAATTTAAAAAGAATAGTTGTATTTAAGAAGAATAGATATATTAAAATCATTGAATTTTTTCTCATTTCACTTTTGATTTTCTCTTTGATCAATCAATGACCTGTTGGAAGTGTGCTGTTTGCTTTCCAAATAGTAATTTTATATATACGGCTTTTTATTTGTATATCTTTTTATATTTTAAAATATAAATTTGCCTTTATACTTTTTAAAATAATGGGTGTGTTGCTGTAGTTACATATTTAAACATTCACAATCTAGTTATATATAAAATATAGAAATCTTGCAACCATATAGGTCTTTATAGGTACACACTCCCCATTTTTTGTTGCAGTTATCATATTCATTTTATTTACATACATTGAAACCTTCTTGAGACAATATTTTATTGTTTGCTTTACACAGCCATTTGCCTGTTGTAAAGGACTTTAAGGAAAAAAAAGATTCTGTTAGATTCTTCAATATTTGTTATATTTAGTGTTCTTCATTCATTACTGAACACTCAAGTGTACCTTTGGTATTATTTCCATTTAACCTGAGGAAAGCCTTTGTAACATTTCTTTTAGTATTGGTCTGCTAGTCACACATTTTATTTTATGTAAAGTAAGTTCTGATTTTGTTTCTCCTCTTTAAGAATATTTTTGCTAACTGTAGAAAGTGGCTATTCTTATTTTTCCTTGTAATATTTTAAAGATCCTGCTTCACCCTTTTCTGATCTTCGTGTTTTTTATTAGAAATTTTCAGTCATTCAAATAATTGTCTTCATTTTCTCAATGTGTTGATTTACTCTGGCTGATTGCAAACTATTTTATTCATCTTTGGTGTTCAGCAATTTGATAATTTTGTAACAATGTAAGGTTTCCTTTACATTTATCCTACCTTATTTTGCCAAACTTTTTTAACTTTTTAAATTATACTTTAAGTTCTAGGGTACATGTGCACAACGTGCAGATTTGTTACATATGTATAAACTTCTTGAGCGTATACATTTATATATTTCACCAAATGTGAAAAAATGTTGATGCATACACAAGTATCAAGAGCCGAATCAAACAAATGGAAGAAAGGATATCAGAGTTTGAAGATCACCTTGCTGAAATAAGGCATGTAGTCAAGACTAAAGAAAAATAAATGAAAATAAATGAACAAAGCTTCCAAAAAAATATGGGACTTCATTAAAAGACTGAACCTACAACTGATTGGAGTACCAGAATGAGAAGGGGAGAATGGAAACAAGCTGGAAAACACACTTCAGGATATTATCCAGAAGAACTTACCCAACCAACCAAGACAGGACAACGTGCAAATTCAAGAAATACAGAGAGAACATCATTAAGATACTCCACAAGAAGATAAACCCCAAGACACATAATAATCACCTTCTCCAAGGTTGAATTGAAGGAAAAACTGTTAAGGGCAGCCAGAGAGAAAGGCCAGGTCACCTACAAAGGGAAGCCCATCAGACTAACAGCGGTCTTTTCACCAGAAACTCCACAAGCCAGAAGAGATTAGGGACCAATATTCAACATTCTTAAAGAAAACATTTTTCAACGTAGAATTTCATACACAGCCAAACTAAGCTTCGTAAGCAAAAGAGAAATAAAATCCTTTCCAGACAAGCAAATGCTGAGGATTTTATTACCACTAGGCTTGCTCTGAAACAGCAAGGAAAATCCAGCAAGCCATTGCTGGATTAAATTCACACGTAACAATACTAACCTTAAATGTAAATTGGCTAACTGCCCCAGTTAAAAGACACAGACTGGCAAATTGGATACAGAGTCAAGACTCATTGACATGCTATACTCAGGAGACTCATCTCAGGTACAAAGACATACACAGGCTCAAAATAAAGGGATTAGAAACATTTACCAAGCAAATGGAAAGAAAAAAAAAAAAAAAAGCAGTGGTGGCAATTCTAGCCTCTGACATAACAGCCTTTAAATCTACAAATATCAAAAAAAGACAAAGAAAGGCATTATGTAATGGTAAAGGGAGCAATTCAACAAGAAGAGCTAATAATTCTAAATATATATGCACCCAATACAGAAGCACCCAGATTCATAAAACAAGTTCTTAGAGACCTACAAAGAGACTTAGACTCCAACGCAATAACAGTGGGAGATTTTAACACCCCACTGTCGGTATTAGACAGATCAATGAGACCAAAAATTAACAAAAATATTTCGGACTTGAACTCACCTCTGGATCAAGTAGACCTAGTAGATGTCTACAGAACTCTACATCCCAAATCAACAGAATATACATTCTTCTCAGTGCCACATGGCACTTATTCTAAAATCGACCACAAAATTGGAAGTAAAACACTCCTCAACAAATGAAAAAGAACTGAAATCATAACAAATAGTCTATCAGACCACAGTGCAATCAAATTAGATATCAAGATTAAGAAAGTAACTCAAAACCAAACAATTACATGGAAATCAAACAACCTGCTCCTGAATGATTCATGGGTAAATAATTAAATTAAGGCAGGAATCAAGAAGTTCTATGACACCAATGAGAACAAAGAGACAACATATCAGATTCTCTGGGACATAGCTAAAGCAGTGATAAGAGGGAAATTTATAGCAATTAACGCCCACGTCGGAAACTTTTAAAGACCTCAAATCAACACCCTAACATCACAATTAAAGGAAATTGAGAAGCAAAAACAGACTAATGTAAAAGCTAGCTGAAGACGAGAAATAACTAAGATCAGAGAATTGAAGGAGATAGAGACCACAAAAAAACTCCCAAAGTTAATGGATCGAGGAGCTGTATTTTTTTTTTTTTTGGAAAAATATCAGCTAAATATATAGACTGCCAGCTAGACTAATAAAGAAGAAAGGCGAGAACAATCAAATAGACACAGTAAAACATGATAAAAGAGATATTGCCACTGACCTCACAGAAATAAAAACTGCCACCAGAAAATACTATAAACACCTCTATGCAAACAAACTAGAAAATCTAGAAGAAATGGATAAATTCCTGGAAATATACACCCTCCCAAACTAAACCAGGAAGAAGTTGAATCCCTGAATAGACCAATAACAAGTTCTGAAATTGAGGCAGTAATTAATAGTCTGCCAACCAAAAAAAAAAAAAAGAAAAGCCCAAGACCTGATGGATTCACAGCTAAATTCTACTGGAAATACAGAGTAGCTGGTACTATTTCTTCTGAAACTATTCCAAAGAGTTGAAAAGAAGGGACTCCTGCCTAACTTGTGATGAAGCCAGCATCATCTCGATACCAAAACCGGGAAGAGACAGAACAAAGAAAAAGAATTTCAGGCCAGTATTCCTGATGAACATCAGTGTGAAAATCCTCAGTAAAATATTGGCAAACTGAATCCAGAAGCACATCAAAAAACTTATCCACCACGATAAATTAGCTTCATCCTTGGGATGCAAGTCTGGTTCAACATATGCAAATCAAGAAATGTAATCCATCACATAAAGAGAATGAAAGACAAAAATCACGTGATTACTTCAGTAGATGCAAAAAAGCCTTTTGACAAAATTCAACATCCCTCATGTTAAAAACTCTCAACAAACTAAGAATTGATGGAACATATCTCAAAATAATAAGAGCTATTTATGACAAACTCACAGTCAATATCGTATCGAATGAGCAAACTTGGAAGCATTCCCTTTGAAAACCAGTACAAGATAAGGATGTCTTCTCTCACCACTTCTAGTTGACATAGTATTGGAAGTTCTGGCCAGGGCAATCAGGTAAGATAAAGAAACAAAGAGTATTCAAACAGGAGGAGAGGAAGTCAAATTGTCTCTGTTTACAGATGACGTTATTGTATATTTAGGAAACCCGATTGTCTCAAGCCAAAAAGTTCTTTAACTGATAAGCAACTTCAGCAAAGTCTCAGGACACAAAATCAATGTGCAAAAATCACAAGCATTCCTTCAGACCAACAATAGACAATCAGGGAGGCAAATTATAAATGAACTCCCACTCACAATTGCTACAAAGAGAATAAAATACTTAGGAGTACAGCTAACAAGAGACATGAAGGACTTCTTCAAAGAGAACTACAAACCACTGCTCAGGAAATAAGAGAGGACAGACGCAAATGGAACAACATTCCATCCTTATAGATAGGAAGAATCAATATAGATTCAGTGTTATTCCATAAAACTATCATTGACATTTTTCACAGAATTAGAAAAAAAAAACTATTTTAAATTTCATATGTAATCAAAGACAACCCCTTATAGCCAAGACAATTCCAAGCAAAAAGAACAAAGCTGAAGACATCACACTACCTGACTTCAAACTATACTGCAAGGCTACAGTAACCAAAAACAGCATGGTACTGGTTCTTTACCTGATGGGATTACCCATTTTATTTCTAAAGGGTTAGTTAATTCATAGTCAGTTTCCTTAATCTTCCCCATGAGAATGGGTAATACTAAATGATACCCTAAGGAATCTCCTGTATTCCAAACACAGTCTTCTTTACCTTTATTGTTGAATTCCTTACCTTTATTGTGAAATTTCCCCTTAGAGTCAGTTTTAATTACCCCAGTCAGTACAGTAACTCCCTTCTTAGCCCGTTGATTCAGAGATCCGAGGAGTCCAAAGAGACCGAGCAGCAATCTTAACTTTCAGCTCAATGGAATAGTTGTTTTGTTTCCTTAAGGAAGTATTTCTCCTTTGGAAAAAGGTCTCTAGGCCAACAAAGCATAAAGTCACAGGAACAGAAAGCAAAAATGTTGTTAGTGTGTTATTAGAGTTAATAGTGTGTAGTGAGGGTGCCATGCACCTGCCTTTATTTCTGTACCAATAAATCCTAGTCATGGGGGAAACAGCACTATATATTAGACGCTGCCTCAGAGCATCTCTCTGCCTCAGAGAACCTTGTTGGAGACCTGTAAGTTATTGACACTAGGTGATATTGTAACTGAGTCTTCAAAAGGTCATTTGACCACTGTATTGTCAGATGCTTCAGGATACTATGGAACATTCTAAAAACCTGTGAATTCTATAAACATGAGCGCATTGTTGCACTCTATTTGCTGGAAAACGAGTTCCTTGGTCAGAAGCAATGCCATGTGGAATAGCATAATGGTGGACATGACATTTTCTAAGTCCATGACTGATAATGTTGACAAAAACACTGTGTGCAAGGCAGATAAATCTGTGCCAAGGTATATATTCCAGTAAAAAAAAAAAAAAAATACTTTCTATGATGGAAGCAGTCCAGTAGAATCAAACCACCACTAGACACCTGGCTGATTACCCCATGTGATTGCATCATATCAGGGTTCAGTGTTGCTCTCTGCTGCTGGCAGATTGACCACTTAGAAGCAGTTGTGGCAAGCTCAACCTTGGTGAGTAAAAATCCATGTTGCTGAGCCCATGTATAACCTTCATACCTGCCAACATGGTCTGTTTGTTTATGAACTCACTGGGAAATGACAAGAGAGGCTAGGGAAAGAGACTTACCAGTATTCATACAATAGGTCATCCTATCCACCTGATTATTAAAGTCTCCCTCTGCTAAGATCACCTTTGCCTGAACATCCATGTGGGAATTCACATAGGTGAGGGATTCAAGTGGAATGTGAATTTTTCTTTTTCATTGTAGCTTTTGCCCATTCGGAGGTCTATGCACATATCTCTTCCCTGAATTTGCTTGTCAACAATTTTTCCATCATGTCCCTTCCAAGTCCAACTATTCAGCCAACTATTGCCAGTCACAGACCATGAATTGGCATATAATTACATTTGGCCAGGCTCTTTACAAACAAAGTGAACAACCAGGTGCCATGCTGAGAGTTCTGCCGACACAGAGGATTTTAGCTCATCATCGTTTTTCAGGAATGTCCCAGAAGAGAGCTGCAGTGGTGCCACTGATTATTTTTATGTAGTGCTTGAACATCATGCAGAGCCATCTGTAAACCAGGCCTAAATCTTCTTCTCTTCTGTCATCCAATTATAAAGCATTCTCCATGAGCCCCTAGGTGGGAGTGGGGACTATGGGTGTTTGGATCACTTTTTAATGTAGCTTATATATTTATATCTTTAAGGCCTGCTGAGCCTAATCACATATATACCATTCTACCTGATGATGAAATGTCAATGTATACCCCAAATTTTATGGCTTTATGGGTCATAATACCTAGTTAAAGCAGGGTAGCTCAGGTTGCATGGTAATGTGGTAGCCTATGGATATGTGTTCAGCCTCTATTAAGTCCCAGGAGCAGGCCCAGAACTCTGTCTCAAAAGCAGAATAGTTGTCCACAGAGGACTTCTGGGCTTTACTCCAAAATCCTAAGTGCCTTCAGTATGATTCACTTATAGGGTCTGCCAAAGGCTTTATACTGTATTTCTCCCTGCAAATGACACTTCAAGCATGGTTGAATCTGCAGGATCATATGGTCCAAATGGCAGGGCAGTTTGCACAGCCTCCTGACCTGTTACAGAGCCTTCTTTTGTTCTGGACTCTATTCAAAATTAGCAGCTTTTCAGTCTATTCAATAAATCAGCCAGAATAACACAATGAACTGAGGAGTCTGTTCACTCCAAAATCCAAATAGGCCCATTAGGTGCTGTGTGTATTTTTTTATTTGCTGGAAGGGCCAGATACAAACTCCATAAAAAAAATAATAATATTTTGACATGCTTCCCACATCTGGTCTGGAAATTTCAGTGAGATAAAAGGCCACTAAATTTTCATAGGATTGATTTTCCATCCTCTCCTACAAATGTCTGATCAATAACTCTAAAGTAGTTGCCTATTAGGATCAATCAGCATAATGCTATCAATGTATTGGACCAGTGTAATATCTTCTGGAAGGGAAAAGTGAGAATCACCACTCTTGCATTTTTCAAGTTCTTTATGGTAACAATAATTTCTAAAATCCCTCTAGGAAAGTGCTATTTCTTTTGTGTTACTATTTTCCTAGGTATAAGCTGTTTAAGTATATTCCATTTGGCCTTTCTCACCATTATAGAGCCCACTATACAGGTCAAGAATTAATGTGTGAATCCTGTCGGGTACTGAGTATCTATTGCAATTGTGCATTGCAGAACGTGGAAAATAACCACAGAATGGGTTCAGGAACCCACCGGGCCCACTGTGAGAGAGATCTGAGCTAAAACTTCATTGATGACCTGAATTCCTTAAGACCCTACTCTGACTAGTGTTTTGTGTCTCCTGAAATTAGTATCAGCTTAGAGCTATTGACCAGTAGTCCCTGAAAGGTCTGATGATTTTATTTTACCCAATGCAGAATTAACCTGATAAAAGGCCATTGGCTCTTTTGGGGAAAGCTGGGAGAAAGGCTAACAGTATGAAATTTTTGGTGGTGTACTGGGACCCTTCCTTGTGAGTTTCTAGTTCACAGACTCTCCTTCATTTAGGTGGTTCTATGTCTGAAAACTGTCATAAATCTTAGAATTGGTTTAGAGTCTCTGATTCTCTCATTTTATGCTTCAAGCTAGATTTTGTTCATTTGACATAGAACTTTTCTGCTTATGTAGATCATGTGAGAGTTCAGTAGGCTTTCTAACTATTTTATTTCTAAAAATACCATGATTAACTAGCCATACATCTACATGAGTCACACTACTCTGACTGCTGCTTTGACTCTGCTGTCCATTACAGCAACCATGCCTAGATGCTTTTGGTAGTTGAGCGCTACCATTTAACTTCAGCCACCTGAGATCCAGTTATTCCCATGGCCTTTAGGTTTCCCAATACAGTTACTACAGTCCTAACTGTTGATCTGGCTTAAAAAGAAGAGTAATCATGGAGTTTTTTAAAGACTGCCAGTGCTCCCACAAATGTATTTCTATAGTAGACATGAATGGTATGTCTTCTGGACCCTCCCTGTCTGACAGAATAGATTGTATACGTTAAATTCACTCTCACACACCAGTCTCCCTAACCCTTTGCGTTCCTTTGTCAACATTAAACAAGGCGGGTTCAGATTTTTTAATTCACTCACCGTGGACCATATTTTGATCTATCATTCAGACAACCAAACAAAAGAAACTGACAGAGCCTTTTCTTATTTCCTGAGCTGCAAGATTAAACGAAGAATCACTGCTTCATGAGCCCATATTAAAAAGTTTATCTAATCCAACTTAATGTTTCTTCCAGTATTCCACATGTTTAGTACCTCTGTTCCTACACAAGTTCCCTGGATTTTTGACTGTATACATTGGAAAACTCAAATGATTATTTTGGAGGGTAGCACACCTCTGCATGAGTCACACTTTGTACCTCACCTTAGGGGCCTGCTAGGATTTGAGTCCAGTTACAAGTCTAGAAGCAAAGAGGAGAAGAAGAAGTGGGTTCTGCGAAGAATCAGCGTTGTCTGGTTAAAATCAGTCTCAGAAGAAACCATTATATTTCCCCCAAGCAACAAAGGGTTAATCCCCTCAAATGAGAATGGAGAAACCATTATCCCAGAGGGTGAAGAGGTCTCTTCTACTGGAAAACAAGACTCATTGAATTTAGGGGTTCAAAGTCTGCAGCTTCACCAGTGTCTTTCCAAACATCTCCTTTCTAACTTACAGTACACTGTTCTTTACCAATCAATGCACTCACCTGTGAATCTGAGAACTCAACTTGTTATGTATTTCAGCCAGTTGCAGAATGAAACTTTGTGTTTTATTTTCAGCAGTCTTAGCCTTCAACTACAGTCAATAATGGCACACATAGAAGTCCTTCATGACACACATAGAAGCTCTCTAGTCATTTATGCATCGCTTGAGCTAAAAATTCATATTTGTGAGCTTATCTTTATCTTTCACCACTTTTTCCACTGACATTAGGAAAAACCAGCCAACCTCATTTTATTCACCAGTTTTCCAAAATTGTTCACAGCAACCCAGCTCCTAGTTTTTTATAAGTGGTTTATTAGGAGGATCTAATAAAATTATTTTGTATATTTCTATTGCCAGATTACACCATGGACTATCAGTGCTCTCTTTTATACTGGAAATAATTATTACCACATTTAAGTTTAATCCGATTAAGAAGTCAATTGCATAAAACCAAAGGAAATTTGGAAAACTCTTACTTAAAATTCTTCTCCTCTGGGAACTCTCTCAGTACCAAAATCTATATCCATTTAGATTCTCCAAAGAAAGCAAACTAATAGGAGATCTATTGATATAGATATATAAAATTTATAACAAATAATTGACTCATGTGGTTATATACTCTAAGAATTCCCAAGATCTAATTTGGTAATCTGGGATCAAGAAGAGCCAATATTTATAGCTCCAGTTTGAGTCTGAAGATCTGCGAACTAGGAGAGTTGATAGTGTAAGTTGTAGTCCAAGTTCACAGGTAGCAGAAGACCAATATTATAGTTTAAGACCATCTAGCAGAGAAAGTGAATTATCTCTTATATTTTTTTTTCTAGGCCTTTATTAAATTAAATGAGGGCCACACACATTGGATAGGGCAATCTGCTTTACTCATTCTACAAACTCAAATGTTAATCTCAACCAGAAAGACCCTCACCAACACACTCAGCATAATGTTTAATATTAATCATTGACAGTTACCAAGGAATTTTGTTTTGAATATGATTAATAAATTACTTAGTATTCTTGCTAGTAAGCAAGATAGTAAATTCTTGGAACAATGTTAATTGCAATGAATAATGTAGACTAGGTTGCAACTTTTAATTAGATATTTCAAAATACTCCTATTTTGGAAATCTTTAAGCTAATAATTTCAAGGCAATATGATAAATATGGTAAATTATTTGTATACAATTAAAAGACTATTTTGTAATGACTTTGGATAAATGGCTCACATACCAACAATATTGTGAAATATCTGAAATTTTTCTCACTTCATATTTCTATGATTAAAAGTACTAAATACTGAGACAACAGTATGAGTAATGAGAACTTTAAACCTATAAATTATTACTAGTTTGTTTTAATCATAGTTAATTTAAATACTTTTTAATTTACTAAAAAGTGTTGGTAAATATCAATAGAATTCAGGAAAGCCACAGATACTATTAAGAAACAGGGGGCTATTTTATACACTGATATATTTGTGTATAAGAAGAAATATCTATTTTAGTTTCTAATTATAAAAAGTTAATACATTTAAAACAGACACAATGTTATTAAAAATGTTAGTGACTCATGTAAAACACATAAAATTATTATTTGTTATAAATACAATGTTTATGAACAAATTTCCCTTACTATCATATTGATAAATTGTTCTTCATGTGGCTCAGAATTTCAGATAATTAAACACATATTCTGAAAGTGAAAACGTTTCCTCTTATGTGAATCACAATATAAAGCTAGTTATAGAATGGCCATTGTTTTAGAACATGAAATCAAAACTGAAGTTCTCTTAACATTTGTTAAAATGTTGTAGTATCAGAAAAATACATCCTCAAGCTAATATTTTCTCCATAATCTATTCTGTAGTCTGATAGCTATTAAAAGTATGCTTCAAGTATACAGAATACAGAGGAATTGCTATCAGATTAGGAATCAGAGACTCACATTCAAAAATCTCGAAATCTTCAGTGGTGTTAAATACATATAAAAATTAAAATAAAACAACAAACTCCCATATCCTATTGATGCAATTTTAGAGGTAGTAGGAAACTATTACTTATTTCCTTTTTTTTTTTATTTTTTCTGAGATGGAGTCTCCCTTTGTCACCCAGGATGAAGTGCAGTGGTACAATCTGGGCTCACTGCAACCCCCGCCTCCTGGGTTCAAGCGATTCTCATGCGTCTGTCTCCCGAGGAGCTGGGACTACAGGCACATACCACCACACTCAGCTAATTTTTTTTTTTTTTTTTTTTTCATAGAGACAGGGTTTCACCATGTTGGCCAGGCTGGTCTCAAACTCCTGACCTCAGGTGATCCGCCTTCCTCTGCCTCCCAAAATGTTGGGATTACAGGCGTGAGCCATCCACCAGGTCACTCATATTCTATTATTCTTCTTCATCTTTTCCTGCCTATTGACAATGGGGAAACACATCACCACTTAAAACACTTGTACCATCTTGGCTTTCTGAATTTTCTTCTGTATCTCTGTTTCTTTTTAATCTCACCCTCCTTTTCTGTTTTCTCAGGCTCCATCTATTTGATATTTCCTAGGATTCCTTGTGTTTTCTTCACAAACAAAACCTCTCTATGTACTCACTCTTGTGAAAGAGTGATTGTCACAGGATCCTTGGTGTGTCACTTTTCCGGCCAGAAACCTCTCTGGCTGGTGGCATCTTTTCCTGAGTTCTGCTTGGGCCCACTGGGCTCATTCTGCCAACTTTGCCTGGGAGGCTGTGCTCTGCACATGCTACCAGCCTGGATCCCATGCCTGCCAAGGGCAAGCCAGGTGAGGAGCAGTGAGGGGTATGTGAGCAAGCAAGCAAGTGGGGGTTCTGGCCACTGCACACAACCAGGCACACTGGATGTGGCAGGGCAGGCAGTTCCAGGCACTGGCATGGGCAACTCCAGGTGCCAATATAGGTGCCGGCTCCCTGTGAGACTTCAGGTGGACTAGGTGTACTGCTAGTGGAAGCATCTGGAAGCTTGGAGGAACCAGGAACTGCAGAGCCCCAAAGAGGGTGTTACAACCCTGGCTCAGGGAGTTTCCAGGTCTGGACTCCCTGAAGGGCCATAACTCTTCTATCTTTCTCTCTCCTCTCCTTCTTGTTGCCACAACATTGATAGCAAGGGGATTGTTTAAGACATCTTTGTGTTACAGCTCTTTCAGCCCTGTCATTCAACAGGTTCCAAGTTCTTGTCCCATGTCTAGGAAGAATTAGGTGCTATATTGAGTGACAGAACAGGGCAGAGGAGACCCACAAGATGAAGAGGTGCTTTATTCAACAATAAAACGGGGCAGAGGAGAACTGCAGTGAGTAGCTCCTTTCTGTATGCAGGCCATTTTGTCAAGTGTCCAGCTCTCAGCAGAGAAGAGACCAACGACCAACAGTGGGTAGCTCCTATCCACAGGCAGGTCACACCATTGTCTGCCCAAGTCTGGCTGAGTCTGGGGCTGTTATGAGCTTCAGAGGGAATGAAGTGCATGCTGATTGGATCATGGACACATAGAAAAAGCACCACATTTTCTCACTCTGGTCCATGGAGCTGGCAGCCCAGCCCCCAGGCCTCTCAGGCCATCCCTGGCCTAAAGGTGGGGTTTCATTGGAGACCTCCCCCTTTCTACCCAGGAGCCTTTCTGCCTTCTAATATCATTTCCCTGCCATCCACAGTGCCCACTGCACCCAGGCTGTTTCTGCTGAGAGGTGTCTGCAAGCATGCACAGACCGGCCCTTAGCACCCCCTTGGCCTCCCTCCCATGCTTGCCGGTGCCCAAAGTCCAGAGAAGACTAAGGCCGCAGGGGACTGGGGTGTCAGTGCTGCTGAAATTCACCTTTTTTTCTCATAATTGAACCACTGCAGCTTTTGTATTGGTATTAACTGGGTAGATAAATCTCATCTTTTCTCTACATCTATCCAGTAGAGAGCCCTGCTTCCGTATTAGCAAGCTAGATAAATTCAGTACTTTACTGTCTTTACTACCTAATATTTTAAATTCAGCATGTCTCCAATGGAATGAAATTAGATCACATATAAAATCAATCCTATTTGAACAATTTTACACTGTCATGGTTGAGAGTAACAAGAAATAACTGGAAAATGAATGTTATAATTCACTTTTCCCCTAGAAGATAATTTTAGCACAATCACTTATGAATATCATTTTAAAAAACTTTCATTTAATCCTCAAGTTCTGTGGGTTGACTTCTGCTTTCTGTGTTCATATGCAAAGTGCAATACCATAATCATAGGAACTATAAACAGATAATTTGCAAATTCAAACACCAGAGATTCACAAATTATACCAGAACCAAAATGCAGTTTTTGCAAGGACCACTAGTATTTTAAACCTACTAGCAGAAATAAAAATTGCTAAATTGTTTTTTTCTTTGTTTTGTTTTATTTTTCCTGTATAAGAAAAGACCTCAATATCAAGGTACAGAAGGGGATAAGAGGGGACATACGCTCTAGTATAAGGAAACAGGGTGGGAGGAGAAGGAGAAGCCTCAAATATAAGCGTAGAAGGATATTGTTATTAAGGCAGCAAAATATTATCTGTATAAAGTTTCAGGAGGTGTCTCTAGAGCCTCAGATATGAAGGCAGTGATTGCCTTCTCAGTGGGGTTCTCACCACTCAGGTGTCCAGAATAAGGGAAATGGCAGCTTCTATTCCTTCTGTGGCAGCCACTCCATTGCACACTCTGAGCCTTATGTAAATAAAAGTGCTCCAGAGTTGGGAAGGCAGAGGTTGCTTATGTAGGACAAAATAACATTTCCAGTAGCAGTTGTGCTCCATCTCAGGCACCACCGACTGTACTGGATGAGGCCCTCTGTGGAGAAAGCCTCCATGCGGTAGAGACACATCTTAGGGCCAGTCACCCTGTAGAGGCAGCCCAATCAGGTCAAAGATTTTGCCCAACTTTTCAGCGTTAGAGTTTCCACAGAAGAGAGGCTTTTGAGGAAACATCTCTGTGAAGACACATCCAGCACTTCACAAGTCCACAGATGTTGCCTGTGTAGATTGCAGAAGAACCTCATGAGCACAGTACAAGAGTGTAACAACCACAGGTATAAACACCATCTGGTAGCTATAGATGCTGGCCAGACCAAGTCAGCCAGCTTGACTGTGCCACCACTTGTCACTGGAATGTTCTCTGGCTTCAGATATCAGTGAACAATGCAATGGAAATGAAGAAAATCTAGGTCTCTTTGAAACTTGTGCATCAGATCCTTGATGGTCTCAGCTGATTATATGATTTAGCTCTGTGTCCCCACCCAAATCTCATGTCAAACTGTAATCCCCATGTGTTGTAGGAGGGACCTGGTGGGAGGTGATCATATTATGGGAGTGATTTCTAATGAGAACTCTAATGAGAGTAGAAGTGATCGTATTACAGGAGTGGTTTCTAATGGGAACTCTAATGTGAGTTCTCATTAAGAACTTGAAGGCCACAAAGTGAACACTGTGGGGATCACCATCATTTTACACTGACCCATGGGCACTAACACCAATTTCAGCCACTCATATTGAGGGGTGACCATTCTCAGATCAGGGTAGATCCTGTCACCAGGCTGGGAGCTGTGAGGGCAGCCAGCATAAAGGCCCTGGAGCCAGTTCTTGCAGCACCATACAACCAAGTTTAAATTATTTTTAATGCAAAAAGACAAAATATAAGTAGAGATAGAGTAAGAGAAATAAAATATGTTTGAAATAAAATATGAAAGATCCATATGCCCTGCAAATAAAATAGCTTAACAGCAATCTGGAAGACTAAACTAGTTATAAAAAGAATCAAAATGGCATTGGGTGGTGGAAATACTTCTTCATTGTGGTTCAGTGAACCAGAATAACTCTAGATGAGAAGGATGACCTGAAGTGCCAAAATGTAAAGAAAAAAAGAAAAATAAACCCAACAGAAAATCAGTTAAGGACAGTTCATAGCTAAGAATGCTTGTTGTAAACTGGCATGCATAGAACTAAGTTAGCCTCAGTTGACTATTTCTTAACCTGTTTGCCAAGTGATTATCGTTAGTTCTATGGTCTTGGTGCATCTGTATTAATACATCTGTGCCTAATGAATAATGAACCCTTTATGTGATATTCTACTACATATATACCAGAGATTGACTCACAATTAATTATTTCATTCAACTTGCTTTATATGATTGGAGAATTAGTTTAAGCATTATAGCTTGGTTTTTTAACTGGGATTATTCTCTGTGGTCATATATTAAAAATACGCTATTTTCATTTCCAATTCCTGTCTGTGTTAATTTATCTATACGGTCAATTCATTTAAGTAAATAGTGGAAAATGGCATAAAGTAGAGGGATATTAACTAAGGCATGCTATTCCTAAACCTTTCCTAATGATATCTATTTCTAGAATCTTGAAGAAAATTTCAATGAAAAAGTCAACAGAAATAACTTCTCTGTAGTTGATTTGAAAAGTCACTCACAAAGTCCTCATAATCAAAATTTCACTCTATTAGTCTGTAGTAAAATTTTCCAAAAGTGAATTTTCTATTGTTTATTGTGTAAAATTAAAAAATGACTATGGATTCTTACATTATGAGAAACAACGGAAACCTATTACATTTTATTCAGACTTTTTTCCTTTATATGCCCAACTAAAAACCATCAACAAATGTATCTTATTAAAAATATACTGTTTATTATATAAATGTTTAGGATATATATTTTCTAGTATTGAATATTATTCTGCAGTAGATCACTACTGAACAAAAATGTTAGCCCAGTTTTCCTAATGTTTTTGCTGAAGGAAAGTGGATATGTTTGGTCAACACCAGGTTCATAATAGTGATCACATCATGATTGACTTATGCCAGTTAAGATTCTGATATTTTTTTCTGTTTGTTACTTGCTGCTGAAAGTAACTATAAAACCTGCAACCTATTTTTAACCAATGACATGTAAAAGGAAGTCTTCTAGAAAGACGAGGGTTATCTTGGAAAACTTTTGCCGTACCAGTCAAAGAAACTGATATAATGGCACAATCAAACATATTTCACTCCCAACTTAAATGTTATGAGGCTTGAAATGTTAACATACATTTTACAAACACAAGTAATACAAACTGAAATCATTTGCAAAGATATTGTTGAGTTACTAAAACACTGTAAGTAGCCACTTATAGACTTCTTAATATTAAAAAATTAAGCTTTAACTAAGCATTATCAATTAAGCTTATTGTTTGAGTTGTCCAAAGAAGTGCTTTCTAATTTAATCACCAAAACTTGGCAGAAGTGTTAATACTACAGCACTGATATTCAAATTTTTATGTATAAAAATGTGTCGTGCATCTTATATGTACAAACCAAATACCTGGCTCCAAATTGTGATTTAGGCTGTAGTTTCTATGAATCTCTCAGGGAGGTCTCAGACTCCATTAATCTCATATGCTCAATAAATGTACCATCTGAAAATTAATTTTCTATTTTTTTTTCGTTAGCTGATATGCAACCAAACTGAAAAGAATTAATGTTTCAGATATGTTTTCTGTACTAAGAAATGTCATATTTATTTTTATAGGTAAATGAAGAGAGGATGTCAAATGAATTGATAAGCCAGACGTGCTCGATTCCACATATCCCGACTCTCCTTTTACAATTGTTTATTTTATGTAGTTTGAAGATGCCACCTGCTCTGAGGAACCTGGTAGATAATGAACACTAGAATTATCAGTGAATCAAATTGAGCAACCATCCTGCATTGTCTATGATGCTTGCAGAATATCCCCAGTTTACAATAAATCCACTCAATTAAACTGCTACTTTAAGCATCAAAACAAATTTATGAACAAGTAGTGTTGGCTCATAGAAGCTTAGGCTATAAAGTTGAGAAAAGGCTGTATGAATCAGTGTTCATAAGCTGCATTTGATGTGTACATGTTGTGTGCTCCTGTGTACAAATATGTGCACAGGCTCTTAGTTGTGTGTTATCCAGTGAGTAAATATTTTGCTTATTGTCTATTTGTTACTATTATTTCTGACATGACTATATTCTAGCTTAATTGAAAAAATTCAATATCTTGTCTAAATACTATGTTTCATTTGATTCAATTTTCTTTTAAAGATTTCCATTATTTGAATTAAACTTTCAATTGAATAGTCAGTTATACCAATTTCAATCTGAATATCTTTAATTTTTAACTTCCACAAGAGAATGTTTTTTGTAGATAAATATGTAAAATATATGTTAATATTTGACAATTTCACATGATTTTATACATGCTATATTGTTGAGAAGAAATCATATAAAAATGTTAATAGATCAGCATCAATATTCTGACTCTCATGACATTTTAATCTGAATTAAAATAATAAATATAAATTAAACACTAGATCAGATAAGATTGGGTGCGTTCAGGGTGGTATGGCAGTAGACTAGAAAAATTTAGCATTTTAAAGATTTAATTTTGACACGTGCTCTCAAATACAAAAAGGCTTTGGATAACTAGAGACAGATTTAGTTAAAATGCTTTAAATTTTATTAAGTATATGTATTAATACTATAATACTTTATTCAATAAGCTTATATTTCTCAAGAGAAATGAAAAACACATTTATGCAACCTGAATAAACCTTGATTTCCAGTGAACAGATTATCAAAAATAAGTTTTAGAAAACCTTTTGTCATTGCACTTACTCAAGATCTAGTGGCTTCTGTTTGCTGCACTAACTTTAGAGTAATTATAAAACAATAAGCTTGCATTGGTAATCTATATCTATCATGAAGCTTGTTGATTTTAACTGAACTACAATGACAAAAAAACAATATTTATTTCCCTGGACTAAGCATTTATAATTAAATCACAAGACTGAAAAAAGATTAAACACTAATTAGGTGTAAATTATGGATCATGGAGTCTCCATTTTACTGAGTTAACTTCAAATTCTAGCAGTATTTAGAAAGAATATTCAACAAAGATATTTATTAATGAGTGGTCATATGCAGTGCACATCTTTCGCTGTTTGCTTTACTTCAGGAACGCTGAGAGCCTCATTAGTATTTGAGTGTGAATTCTGAAATTCTTTTCAAAGAGCAAAATAAAAATATATTTCTGTGCTCTTATCCCATGTAGAAAAATATCTTGTAGAAAGTTAAGATCCTGTGATAGTTTTGTGGGTTTCCAAAGGACAAACCTAGAATATATTTTACTCTTAAATCTTCGTATTAACATATATAATCATTGGGTCTACCCACTATATTTTCTAAACATCAGTGGAACAGAGGAACTGCCCATCTTCATCACTGTGTTCTTAATTTTACCAAGTTCTCAACATTATGCTCATAAAATTAAGCAAGAACCCCACAAATGGTTTTGCTTCCAGGATTTTTCTCTTCTAATATGTCACTCTTACTAATCCCTTATTACTGCTTCTAAATTACAAATATAATAATGTTAGACTCATGTTTAGATTATGTTAGCAGAACCTTATCCTAAATAAAATTCTTATACACTAAATCTTCAGTGATTTGGACCCTGCTTACACCTCCATCCTTACATCCTGGTGTGATATGTGGTGTTTTTCGGTTGGAGAACTCATTTATGTTTCTTGGATGTATGACATTGTTCAGGAAAAGGCGTTCTGAGAAGTGACACAAGCATGAGTTATTTCACAGGAAATATATATAAGTTGGTGGACATTCATCAATTTTACCAAGATACATGTTAATAACGTGCATTTTCTTACACTTTGAAGCATGCCATTCCCATGCCTTGCATTGCTCTTTATCTACCTCTTTAACTATCAGGCTTTTTGGGTTTTTTGTAGTTCATGAGCCAGTTTTTCAAAAAACGAGTTTGTAATGTCGCCAGTGTGGTTTGGCTGTCCCTAAATCATTACACTATATTAACTTTATACTGTTATCTCTGTGTGTGTGATCCTCCAAATATTTTAATCCATATGTTTCTTTTCTACATTATATAGCTAGGGCCAAAATGAATTATTCTATTAATTATTATTGATGGTATTTAATCTATGTCCTAATGTATCCCAAGTATCAAAGTTAATCACTGTATAGTTTTCATTTTTTAAACGTTGACAAATCTTGAATTTGAATTCTGGCATATTGTCCAAAGTATTTATGTCAGTTTATTTATACCATTTTTTTAGTGTTCTTTACAGACTTTTAATTCTGTTGCAATGTTCCTTTTCCATTATCTAATGTAGACAACTTGCCTTTCCCCTTTGTTTCTTTTATAATTATTGTTAAGGTGTTCCATTAATTTCTTCACAAAGCTAAATCTGTTTTTTTGTTTTTGTTTGTTTTTTTTTTTTGTATTTTAGGATGTTTTTCTCGTTCCATTGACTTTGCTCTCATTTAATATTTTTTTCTATTTAACATTTCTTGTTTGTTTCTTACAGTAATTTTTAGCTTAATAAGACTTAAAAATATGAAATTCAATAACATATTTTTACCTTTTTTTAGTATATGAATTCAAGACTATATATTTCTTGTTAATGCACTGATTTGGTCACATTAACCAAATTTTGGTGTGCTGTTCAGTCATTAGTTTTCAGTTTCAAACACCACTACAATTTTGATTTCTTCCTTCATAAGTGAGTTATATGGAAGTACTCTAGTTGCTTTTGGAATAAGGCTTTTTAAGTTACCTCTTCCTGTATTATTCCCATTGTGGTCATAGAACTATTCCAAATGATTTAAGTGTTTTGAATTTTTTGAAGCTCTCTTGCTTATTCAATCACATTTCCATACTTACATTACATTTTAACATGTAAGCTTTCATTGTTTGGTGCAATGTACTGTCTATGTCAATTAGGTGATGTTTATTAACTTTGTTGTTCATGATATCCATGTCAGTAGACATTTTTCCTGTACTTTGTATATTAAAATATTTTATTGAAACCCACAAAATGATAGTAACTTTCTATTTTTTCTCTTTGTGCTGTCGATTTTTGTTTATATATTTTGAAGCCATGCTAGGTCCAATTAGGATTGTCATATCTGCCTATCAAATTGATCCACTTTTAATTATAAAATACTCCTATTTACCTCTGGAAATGCTTCTTGCTTTAAAGTACAATTTGTCTGATATTAAAATACTTCCTATGTAGAATTTTTGGTAATATTTTAAAATCTTTTTTTAAATCATTTTAGAGTAAATCCTTCTGTGTTCTATATTTAAAATGTCTCATAAGCAATATTTAAGGGTTTTTAAAAGTAATTCTGACAATCTTAGACTTTTAATTATGTTATTCAGTGCATTGATATTTAAATTAGTTACTGGCATATTTGTGTTTGTAATTATTCTTTCAATATTTATTTTATGATTGTCCAATCTATTTTTACATATCTGTCTTCGTTTTTACTTACTTTTCAATTAAGAAAAAAAATTGGTATTCTCATTTGTATTCCATTAACATACTAGTTGTAAAATATTTTATCATTTTTAGTAGTTACACGACAGATTAGAAAAAAGCACATCTGTCACTTAACAACAAGATAATAAAACATAGTATTATTTGTGACATAGGAGACTGATAGGACTCACTTTCTGGTCACAACCCTGCTGACCAAAACAATATCTCGATCTGGTCCAGACAGGATGAATTATCACTCTTTTCCTAGAAAGTTCTAAATAACCCATCCCTCAATTTTCATTGACCCAGCCCTGATTTTGCAAGTAATTCAAAGTAGATATAAGGGAGTATACATACAATTGGCAAGAGCCCATGAATTGTCAATTTTGGGTATATTGCCTATGAGTAAGGGCTGATCCAAAAGAGGAAGTACTGTCCAATTAAACACTGTTGCGTAAAACCACAATACCCTTGAATTCTTTCCTGGGTAAAGCCAAGAACCCTCTGGGGCTAAGCCTCAATTTGGTAGTTCAATTGTCTTGCATCATTTATATGGTATGGTTGGAGACTTATAATTTTAAGACCTCTGTGCCTACCTTTCCTGCCATTTGTATTTTACTGCAATGCTTTTAATTAAATATATGCTTTAAAATGCACAAATTTATGTATGTGTGTTTATAAATGCATGCATACTCTTTTCAGTGCTTGTTATTCCCTTATACATCTTCATATTTTTGTTTAGAATATGTTTTCAGCCTAAAAAATTTACTTTTATTTTTTAATGTCACCCTACTAGACACATTTTGTTTTTCGAATTCTATATCCCTCAACTCATTTCTATGTTTACTTCTACAGAATGTTTGCCTTGGGTATAGAATTCTAGACTGGCATGTTTTGTTATTAATTTCTACACATTAAATATGCCAGAAAAATATCAAATTGATTCTATTTATTTGGTTTAGAGAGTTGCTGTTGTATAATCTTTAAAGATAATTATTAATTTTTCTTTCTGTATGATTTTGATTTTTTTTTGCTGTTTAATTTCTATGTGTTTTAGTGTAGATTTCTGAATGTTTATCCTACTTTTCTGAGCTTTTTGTAAAAAATTATACCTTTTATCAATTTTGGAATGCTCTTAGTCATCATATTATCATATGGATATGTATCATATGTTTGAATATTTCTTATTCTTTATCGTGTAAATTTTAGATTTTGATGTGTATATGTGTGGTGGTGTATATGTATACCTAAAACTGAATAAAGTGAGGCAATAAACCACACAGCTGTCTGAGGACAACATGTTCATCAGAAGAAATAGTAAGCATAAAGCTCTGAATAGGAGCATGTGTTACATATAGAAAGTCTGTCCTTAAAACTTCTAGAATGTTTCCTCTGTTCTCCATTTTAATTAATGCAAAATTGACTCAGCCTGGATCTGTACTTTTCATCTTAGATAAAGATATGCTAGGCCCGGTGTGGTGACTCACGCCTGTAATCCCAGCACTTTGGGCGGCCGAAGTGGGCGGATCATGAAGTCAGAAGATCGAGACCAGCCTGACCAACATGGTGAAACCCTGTCTCTACTAAAATACAAAAAAATTAACTGGGCGTGGTGGTGCACACCTGTAGTCCCAGCTACTCGGGAGGCTGAGGCAGTGGAATCGCTTAAACCCAGGAGACAGAGGTTGTAGTGAGCCCAGATCACACCACTGCACTCCAGCCTGGCAACAGAAAAAGATTTGGTCTCAAAAAAAAAAAAAAAAAAAAAAAAAAAGATATATTATAGTTTTTTTAATTTGTATCATATTCTTATAATTCCTTATTCTCTGACATTGGTATAATTCTTATTATTAATACTTAATGAAAGTTAAGTAAAATAATAGTAACTAATGTTTATTCAATAGTTATTACATGTTTCCAGAAAGGAAAGTTGTTATTTTGCATACGAAGTTTAATTTTTTTAAAAAGCAATAACCTCAAATCATTTTGTGACAGAAAATAAAGTTAAGATCGCATTTTACCTAAAGGAGAACCTCAGAAAAACTTAGAATTGTCCCAATTTTGTACAAATATAAAATGGGGAAAACATAATTTGTATGTGTTCAGGACTGTGCTAAAGTTGGCCGACTTAAATATGAATAAGGGTTTTGCCCTGATTTTGAGGGATTCATGATCTATTAAGACAGACACAAAAACAGACAAGTAAAATATGGTATAATATATGCAGGACACAAATTGAGCGTAGAGATGACACTGTAGTTTGATAGACAAGCCTCTCAGGCTTTTCATGTAGCTCTTCTGGTTAAGGGAAAGGCAGTGAAGTTTTGGTCCCGATCAGAGAACATGAATAGACAAGAGAGGCAGTCAAAACACAGAACAATCATGAAAGGACTGCAGAATATCAAGAGAATGCAGATAGTCTTACCGCTCTGGAGCAGAGAATTGTAACATGTTATATTACTCACAATGATGAGCTATCCAGAGACTGTGAGCAGGGCAGTGATATTCTTTGGATTTTTGTTTTGGAAAGACAAGTCCATTGGTTTTCTAGAGCATAGATTACAAAAGGAACACATTGATCTAAGAATAGCTACTGAAGTATATTTTTCACCAATATAGGTGAGAGGTGGGTTCACATCAAAGCATCCCTCTAATGTATGAAGATTTATTAAGTGTTTTTACTTTTATGTGTGTAGTTTTGGTCTTATTTTTATTTTTAACCAATTCTCCCTTTTTGGGAACATTTTCTACATTTTTTTTTACATTAAAATGACTTAAAACATTTGTGTTAGCTTATGGTTGAGTTTTTAATTAAAACATAATTTATGAATATTGATTATTTTTATGAAGATTAATTTCCTTGGTTGGCAAATGTTTTGCCTGAAGAATTTTTTCCACTAAACAATGAATATAGTCATAAAAATATAATGAAGAGTTAATGAATGTATGCCATGTATTAGAAGTCTAATATCAACAACATTGAGGAATAAATACATTTTTAAGATGGCTTTTTCCAATTTTATCTGCTAGTTACTAGCAAATTCAACTAGCACACAAAAGATGAGTCATGCTATGATTATACTTAATTTACAAATATAATATTAAATACATCCCTATACTAATCAATTGAATTTATCATATTAATACATTTAATGAGGGATATTTTTGAAATGTCCTTTTGATCAAATCATGCAATTATTTAAATTAATCTTTAGCTTGAACTAATAATCAGAATAGAACATCACAATGTTTGTTTGACTGAAAGTACAATATTTAGCATATTTATTCACAAAAGAACAATGTTAGCCCTAATTGGATAGGTATTTGAGACTCTGAAAACCATATAATTGTTTAAGATAAACTTTACTATATTGACATTAACTGATTTCATGGTATAACTGTGATTACTATAAATAATTGTAACAGATTTGAAAATTATTGTCCTATAGACGTATCTCTATTTAGTTTCAACTCTTTCTGTTGAGATGATCTTAAGATAATAGAGATAATGTTGGAAGAATAGCAATAATGAATTTGATCTATACAACAAAATTTCTCCTTATCAGGTTAGTATAGTTAAAAAAGCAGAATCAGTTTTTTATGGAAATGTTTGACTAATTAGCTCTTTGTTCCTGTATCACATCACATTTTAGAATTTTATGTGATCTCTGTGCAATGAAAAAAATTAAAATGTTCTGCAGTTAATTATTTTAATTACAGTTGTTTTACTATATTTAATGGCCAACCACAGAATAGATCCCTATCTTTTTAGGTTAAAAATTGAGAAACATGCACCTGTATAATTATTTATTATAAAATATGAATTGAATATTTGCTACTTGTTATGTAGTGTGTAAGCATTGGAATGTAACAATGGAAAAGATCCAATCTCTGCTTTTATTGAGTTCACATTCAGAGGAATAATTAAGAGACTATTTCATTATAGGTAAAACTATTTAAGATATAAATACTACAGTAAAACTCTCTGTAACAGGCCTGCATGTTCTGCACATGTATCACAGAACTGAAAGTATAATTTAAAAAATTTAAAAATTGCATTTGATTTGAGCACAAACTAATCAAAATACAGTCTACATTCTATAGATATCACATCACTTAATATCTGAATGTCAGCCATTATGCAAAGTGTACTCCTCTCCCAAATAGTAATAGCTAATTTTTTTCAAGTGTTTACACTTTATACACTGTTGTAAAAGACTTACACATTTTAAACATTTATTGCTTACAGTATTCTAATGAGGCAAGCCCTACTATTATGTCTATTTTACAAGGAAGGACATTCAGGCCCCGAGATGTCAGAGGACAGCTTTCAAATAAGGAAACTAGTAGTAGTGACAGCTTTCACCAGTTCTGGTCAAGATTATATGTGCATAATTGTTTAATTCTGCTGCAAAAGACAAAAAGTGTATTACACTTGTGGACTGAATGTTTTGGGTTAAAAGGCATTGAAGGCTTGATGTAATAAAGCCAACTGTTTTATTGCATCTTAAATAAAATATACAATTTTATTTAATAACCGATCCTAAAAGACAGCAAAAAGTTCTTTCTCTTTTTATCAAGAAGATACTGTCTTTTTTTATTATTATTATACTTTAAGTTCTAGGGTACATGTGCACAATGTGCAGGTTTGTTACATATGTATACATGTGCCATGTTGGTGTGCTGCACCCATCAACTCGTCAGCACCCATCAACTCGCCATTTACATCAGTTATAACTCTCAATGCCATCCCTTCCCCCTCCCTCCTCCCCATAATAGTCCCCAGTATGTGATGTTCCCCTTCCCATGTCCAAGTGATCTCTTTGTTCAATTCCCACCTATGAGTGAGAACATGCAGTGCTTGGTTTTCTGTTCTTGCGAAAAGTTTGCTGAGAATGATGGTTTCCAGCTGCACCCATGTCCCTACAAAGGACATAAACTCATCCTTTTTTTATGGCTGCGTAGTATTCCATGGAGTATATGTGCCACATTTTCTTAATCCAGTCTGCCATTGATGGACATTTGGGTTGATTCCAAGTCTTTGCTATTGTGAATAGTGCCGCAATAAACATACATGTGCATGTGTCTCTATAGCAGCATGATTTATAATCCTTTGGGTATATACCCAGTAATGCGATGGCTGGGTCATATGGTATTTCTAGTTTTACATCCTTGAGGAATCACTATACTGTTTTCCACAATGCTTGAACTAGTTTACAATCCCGCCAACAGTGTAAAAGTGTTCCTATTTCTCCACATCCTCTCCAGCATCTGTTGTTTCCTGACTTTTTAATGATTGGCATTCTAACTGGTGTGAGATGGTATCTCATTGTGGTTTTGATTTGCATTTCTCTGATGGCCAGTAATGACGAGCATTGATCGCAAATAACTTAATGAAAAATTTAAGACTTATAAATTGAAAAATAAAGTTTTCAGCATTTTTAAATTTTTTAATATTTAGAAAATTTTCTATGGCCTTCTTTTTTGAAAAATAAAAAAGTGAATTCTAAAAAGTCTTTAAACAGTCTCTGTGTGCGCATCATTTTCATAATTTATTAAACTCATAATTCAACACCTATTGATAATTTGTTCATTGAAAAAATGAGAAGAAAGTGTTTGGGAATTATTTTGATCCCTATGGAACTGAAAATCAAAAAAGCGTAACTTTCTTCAGAAAGGTGTAAAAGAAAAAGCTCTAGGGAAATATCGCAAGAGTTAATTAATTCAGCCTGCTGCAATAATGTTACATTCACATTATAAGGCTTCTTTCTGAAAATTAGATGTTAGTTTTGAAGTGTTAATATATTAAAATGAATGCAAATTATCCCAAATAGTCACTAACTAGTGTGGATTCTCATTTAGTTATAACAGTTACAGATTTCAGAGGATCAGATACACAAAAGCTGGGTGATATAAGGAAAAATTTTGTAGACATAATTAATTGCCAAATTCTTTTATCTTTAAGAATCTAGCTGGAACTAGTTTCATTAAAATTATTTGTGCTCATTTAAACTTGTGAATTGATATAAATGAAAATTAAACTGCACTAAAGCATAGCAATGTTTAGCGAGATTGAAGTGTTTGTTATATTTATTCAGGATAAAATAATCACCTCTAAAGTATGCTACTAATTAAAAAATGGAACATACCTTAAGAGGATTCATCACAGTGTAATGTCAAATTATATACATCATTTAGCCTCGAAATTAAATATTTAGAAAGCAATGAAAATGGTAAAACTTTTTACTATATTGCTATTTTATAACTTGGTGGCAATAAAACGTGAAAGAGAAAACCTTGCTTTTAGAGATAGACAAAATTGGCTTTTTAAAAATTATATATAAAAGATGTATAACATGATGTTTTAAGATGCATGTATATAGTGAAATGACTACTAGAGTCAAATAAATAATCCTGTCCATCTCCTTACATATTTACCATTTTTGTCTCTGTGATAGGAGCACTTGAAACCTATTCTCAGCAGATTTCCAATAAAACATATAATATTATTAATGAAAATCATCATGCAGTGCATTTGATCTCTAGATTTATTTATTCTACATAATTGTAACTTTGTAAACTATTACCTACATTTCCTCATTTTCACCTCCACCCTCAATGCTCAATGTCCTCACTCCCTGCCCCTGGTAAACATCATTCTAATCTCAGTTTCTATGTTTTCAACATTTTTAGATTGCATATTATAAGTGGAATCACAGCTATTTTACTTTCTGTCTCTGGCTTATTTCACTTAGTATAATGTCTTCCAGGTTTATTCAGCTTGTCACACATGGCAAGATTTCCTTTTATTTGTCGGCTGAAAAGTATTCAATTGTATGTAATATATATATATATACACACATATATTTTATATATAATATATACATGTATTTTATATATATTATATATACATATATTTTATATATGTATTATATATTTCAAAACAATTTCTTATTCAATTCATTCATCTATAGATACTTAGGTTGTTTTTATTTCTTGGCTGTTGTGAATAATGTTGCAATGAATGTGTGAATGCAGATATATTTACCAGTGGTTATTTCATTAGGTACTTACCCAGAGGACGGATTGTTGGATCATACAGTAGTTCTACTTTTAATTTTTGAGGAAATAATACCATTTTCCCTAATGACTATAACATTTTACATTCCCATCAACATCATTAAAGGGTTCTATTTTCTTCACACTCTCACCAACACTTAACTACTTCTCATCTTTTTGATAGTGGCTCTTTATGTGTGAGAGAATATTTCATTGTGATTTTGATTTACATTCCTGTGGTAATTAGTGATGTTGAGCACCTTTTCACTTACTTGTTGGACAGTTTTACATCTTCTTTGAAATAAGGTCTATTTAGAACATTTCCTCATTTTTATTTGGGTTATTTATTTATTTGCTTATATTGAGATTTGTGAGTTCCTTATATATTTTGAGTATTAATCCCTTATCAGATATATGCTTTGCAAATATTTTCTCTCAGCTTGTAGCCTGCCTTTATGTTGTGTTGATTGTTTCTTTCGCCGTACAGAAGCAATTTAGTGTGATACAGTCCTAACTGCTTATTTTTTGTTGTTGTTGCTTGAGGCTTTAGTGTGAGATATATATATATAAAATATGTAATTGTCGAGGTCAATTCCAAAAAGTTTTTCTTCTAAGAGATTTATGATTTTGCATCTTGTGTTTAGATCTTTAATCTATTTGGTTGTTTTACAATACTGTAGGCTAAGGGCCCAATTTCGGGCCCAATTTCATTCTTTTGCATACAGATATACAGTTTTCTCAGTTCCCTTCATTGAAAAAAAAAAAATATTTTCCCAATCGTGTATTCTTGGTTCCCCTGTTAAAACGTAATTGACTTCATATGCTTGAGTTTATTTTCTCTGATATCTCTATTGTGTTCCACTGATTTTTGTGTCTGGTTTTATGCCCTTATTACACTTCTATGATTGCAATAGCAATGTAATATAAATTAAACTCAGGAAGTGTGATGCCTCCAACTTTGTCTTTCTTTCTTATGATTTATTGTCAATTAAAGACATTTTGCTATTACATATAAATTTTAGATTTTTTTATATTTCTGTGAAAAATACCACTGGAATTTTGATAGAAATTGTATTAAATCTGTATATCACATCGGGTAGTATGGACATGTTAACAGTATCGTAGTAATATGCTTGGTTTGGATCTTTTTGGATTTCTAATGTGAGAAATTAAAGGACACCAAATATGTGGTATCCTTTAGGCTTACTGTATATGCATTTCTATATATTTCTCCGTGTTTGAAAATTTTCCAGCCATTATATCTTTTAATACACTTTCTGTCCCTTTTTCTTTCTTGAACTCCCATAAAATGTGTAAATTAGACAGCTTGATGGCCGTCTCATATGTCCCTTAAGCTATCCTCACTGCTTTTCATTGTTTGTTTGTTCCTCTGACTAGATGAATTTCAATAATTTGTCTTCAAGTTTATTATTTGTCTTTCTTTCCCTTGATCTAAACTCTTATAGAACCACTCTATTGAATTTTTCATTTCAGTTATTGTGTTCTTTAGCTTTATAATTTTCAATTTTCACTTAAAAATATTTTCTATCTCGGCCAGGTGCAGTGGCTCATGTCTGTAATCCCAGCACTTTGGGAGGCCGAGGCAGGCAGATCACGAGGTCAGGGGATCAAGACCATCCTGGCTAACATGGTGAAATCTCTTCTCTACTAAAAATACAAAAAATTAGCTGGGCATGGTTGGGGGTGCCTGTAGTCCCAGAGACTTGGGAGGCTGAGGCAGGAGAATGGCATGAACTCAGGAGGCGGAGCTTGCAGTGAGCCTCTCGAGATGGTGCCTCTGTACTCCAGCCTGGGCAACAGAGCAAGACTCTATTAGAAAACAAACAAACAAAAAAACTATATTTATATATATTTCTATCTCACGAGTAAAATCCTTACTTTGCTCACACTTTGCTGTGCTCTCATCAATATCTTCATGATTGTTATTTTATAGTCTCTCTCAGGTAAATCTCCATTTCATTAGAATTGATTTCTGGATATTTCTTTTGTTATTTTGTTTGAAATGTATTCCCTTGTTTCTTCACTTTTCTGGACTCTCTGTGTTGATTTCCATACCTTAGATAAGACAGTCTCCTCCTCTCTCCCAGTCTTAACAGACTGGCCTTATGTAAATAATAAACCAGCCAGGATCAGTGGCTAACGCCTGTAATCCTAGCACTTCGGGAGGCCGAAGCAGGCAGATCACCTGAGGTCAGGAGTTTCAGACCAACCTGGCCAATATAGTGAGACCCTGTCTATACGAAAAATACAAAAATTATCCAAGTATGGTGGTGCATGCCTGTAATCCCAGCTACTTGGGAGGCTGAGGCAGGAGAATTGCTTGAACCTGGGAGGCAGAGGTTGCAGTGAGTTGAGATTGCTCCACTGCACTCCAGCCTGGGTGGTAGAGTAAGGCTTCATCTCAAAAAATAAATAAATAAAATAAACCTTGCCAGAAATTCTAGGTGTCTTTTAATTATTTGTCCTTGCCAAACCTACTATCTTTGTTCTTAGTGGCCTCCAGGAAACTAGGGTGTGCTCAGATCCATCTGTGCCATGAGACGGGGGAAATAGAAGCCATTCCCTTAAGATGTAGATGGAAAAGTTGGGTGTTAGATGTATGTTTTAATTACTTCTATCCTTGGGGAAAAGGTGGAATCTGGAGTTTACCTCCCACTTGCTCTAAATCAGGGAGCAGGTGTGTGAAAAATGTCTTCATTCCAATTCAGACTGCAGACTCAACTCATTACTTTGTTGTTTGTCATCCCCAAGGGCGTAGTAAATGCTAGCTCCTAACTGCTTTTAGAGACAGGCAGGTGAGTTGGAGGATAAGGTCTATCTCTGGTGTAAACCTGAGGGACAAGTGATAGGAAGTACATACAAACCTGTTCATCAACCTTAAGGCAACTACCAATTGCCTCCTCTGTCAGCTCCTGTAAGTGGGTCAATTCATGGCCTAACCCATAAGCAGCATCTGGGAAAGTTAGGACATCAGACAAAAACACCCAGCTCTCAGTTTCTCTGTGAAAGAGTAGTCTGTTTGTTCTGTGCCAAACTGGGGGAAGTAGTTGTTGGAGCTACTCTTATCCCCATTTAAAACCATGTTTTTGTTCTCTGTTGTCTGAGGGGACTCCTGAAGGCTGAACTCAATCTGCTCCCAGAACTAGGTGATTTAAGAGTCAAAATTTTCCCATCTCAGGGAAAACTTGGAGTTGTGGATTCTCTCCTGATTGCAAGGCAATTTGCTCTATGTTGGGGTTATTGTGGTCTGTTCTGTCTCAGCTATATTCTCAGTGGTTTAATAAGAGTCTCTCAATTCATATCTCGATTTCTTTCAGAGGGAATTGATCCCTGTATTGATGTTTATTTGGTGCATCAGTGGGAGTAGAAAAAAGCAAAAACCTCCTATTCTTCTACCTTGTTGATGTCTTCTCCACAAAACTGACTTTAATTCTTGATTCTTACTCAATGTCCAAAAAGAGAAGTAACAGTCATCATGACTATCGTATTGATTTCTTAGTATGTTTTAGATATTGTCCTAAGTGCTTTGACTATAATTTATATACATAAGAAAAAAAATTTTAATCATCCTCAAGAAAAATTTTGGAAAATAAACACCACTTAAAGGTAAAAAATCTGTATAGTAAGGACTCATAAAAAGAAAAGAGCTTCATTTTAATGGAAATGACCTAGAATACTAAATATCAGTACTTATAAGTGACATGAAAATTATTAACTAAAACAGGGAATCACCTGAAGTCATGATTGCTTCTATATGTTAGAGAGATCCATCCTGTATACTGTACATTCACAAGGGATTATTCCAGAACAATTGAGAGAAATTTGCTCTCTATATCATTTCTTAAACGGTAGGAATTATCTGAAATGTGTATTGCTTAAAAGTCAGATATTGGTATAAACATGTGACCTAATTGTTATAGGGAGACACGAGAAATTTGACAAACAGTTCAAATAATATAGTTTCTGAATAAAGTTATCACTTTGAATGTAGAGGTGGCAAAAAAAAAAAAAAAAAAGATAGCGAGAAAGGGTAAAAGACACTGGATTACCAGCATGGTCTGAGATAGCCAATAGGAATCAAGCTGCTTGGAGGTTGTTCATATTGAACAATTTGACACAGTCAACCCCAGAGGATATTTGCATACCTACAAACATGGTATGGTGGAATATTAAATTATGTGGAATACTAAGTTATACAATGAGAAAATAAATTGGCTTCTTCATAACATTCTGAAAGGGCAAGCTATAAGTCTTGAATAATGACAAACTGTCTACTTGTAAATGAGAGAATAATAAAAGGTGTTGGGGGACAGTGAAATAAAGATATGCCTTCCACTATAAACACGGCAATAATGACAATCACAAAACAATAAATAAAACCTTAGGTATGTAACAAGAGATATCACTTACATAATTAATAATATAAAAGCCCTCAACATATTTCCATAAAAAACAAAGAGTTGAATTGTATTAGTTTGCTTTAACTCTGCTGATAAAGATGTACCCGAGACTGGGCAATTTACAAAAGAAAGATTTCAAGTCTTTCTTGTGGACTTACAGTTCCACATAGCTGATGAGGCTTCATAATCATGGTGGAAGGCAAGGAAGACCAAGTCACCTCTTACATGAGAACAACAGGAAAAAAACCTGCCCCCATGATTCAATTACCTCCCATCAGGTTCCTCCCACAACACGTGAGAATTGTGGGAGTTACAATTCAGTATGAGACTTGGGTGGGCACATAGCCAAATAATATTATTTTGCCCCCCCTTCCCTCCCAAATCTCATGTACTAACATTTCAAAATCAATCTTGCCTTTCTAACGGTCCCCTAACATCTTAACTCATTTCATCATTATCTCAAAAGTCCACTGTTCAAAGCCTTATCTAATACATCTCAAGCACCTTTCACTTATGAGCCTCTAAAATCAAAAGCAAGTTAGTTACATCCCCAGATACAATGGAGGTACAGGTATTGGTTTAATACAATCATTCCAAATAGGAGAAACTGGGCAAAACAAAGGGGCTATAGGCTCGATGCAAGTCCAAATCCAGAGGGGCAGTCAAATCTTAAAGCTCCAAAATGATCTCCCTTTACTCCATTTCTCACATTCAGGTAACACTGGTACAAGAGTTGGGCTCCCATGGCCTTGAGCAGCTCCACCCCTGTGGCTTTGCAGGGTATAGCCCTCCTTTTGGCTGCTCTCATGCACTGGTGTTGAGTATCTGTGGCTTTTCCAGGCACATGATGCAAGCTGTCAGTTAATCTACCATTCTGGGGTCTGGAGGATGGTGGCCACCTTCTCATAGCTTCACTAGGTCATTTCCCAGTAGGGACTTTGTGTGGGGGCTCTGACCCTACATTTCTCTTCTTCACTGCCTAGCAGAGGTTCTCCATGAGACCCCCACCCCTACAGCAAATTTCTATCTGGGCATCCAGGCATTTCCACACATCTTCTGAAATCTAGGCAGAGGTTCCCAAACATCAATTCTTGACTCTGTGCACCTGTGGGCTCAACACTTTATGGAAGTTGCCAAGGCTTGGGGCTTCCACTCTCTGAAGCAACAGACCAAGCTGTACCTTGGCCTCGTTTAGTCATGGCAGGAGTGGCTGGGATGCACGGCACCAAGTCCTAGACTACACAGAGCAGGGCAGCCCTGGGTTTCATTGTCAAAATCATTTTTTTCTTTCTAACCCTCCAGGCCTGTGATGGGAGTGGCTGCCACAAAGGTCTCTGACATGCTCTGGAGAAATTTCCCCATTGTCTTGGTGATACACATTCAGGTCCTCCTTACTTTTGCAAATTTCTACAGTCAGTTTGAATTTCTCCTCAGAAAACGGGATTGCTTTTCTTTTCTATCACATTGTCAGGCTGCAAATTTTCAAAACTTTTATGCTCTGCTTCCCTTTTAAAACGGAATGCCTTTAACCACACTCAGGTCACCTTTTGAATGCTTTGCTACTGAGTAATTTTCTTTTTTCTGCCAGATACCCTAAATCATCTCTCTCAAGTTCAAAGTTCCACAAATCTCTAGGGCAGAGGAAAAATGCTGCCAGTCTCTTTGCAAAAACATAAGATGACTTGCTTTGCTCCAGTTCCCAACAAGTTCCTAATCTCTGTCAGAGACCATCTGCCTAGATTTCATTGTCCATATCATTATCAACATTTTGGTCAAAGCCATTCAACAATCTCTAGAAAGTTCCAAACTTTCCCAATTTTTTCTATGTTCTAAGCCCTCCAAACTCTTCCAACCTCTGCCAATTACCCAGCTCCAATGTCACTTCTACACTTTTGGGTATCTTTTCAGCAACACTACACTCTGCTGCTATCAATTTACTGTTAGTCTGTCTTCAGGCAGCTGATAAAGACTCACTTGAGATTGGGCAATTTACAAAAGGAAGAGGTTTAATTACTTACAATCCCACATGGCTGGTGAGTCCTCACAATCATTGTGGAAGGTAAGGAGGAACAAGTCACGTCTTACATGGAAGGCAGTAGGCAGAGAGAGAGCTTGTGTGGGGGAAGTCCTATTTTTAAAATCATCAGATTTCATGAGACTTATTCACTATTATAAGAACAGCATGAGAAAGACTTCCCCCCATGATTCAATTACATCCTACTAGGTTACTCTCATTACATGTGGGAATTGTGGGAGTCACAATTCAAGATGAGATTTGGGTGGGGATGCAGCCAACCATATAATAAAGTCTTCAAATTGCACAAAATGCATTCAAAAAATAAGGAATATATTTGTGGATACAATTGCTCACATTCTCACTGACTAGACTAGAAATAATGAATAAAACAAGGAGACTTGTTATGAGGTAAAAACAAATGTTTACTTCATATGTAGATCATCACATCAGTTATTATTACTCTATTGTATCACATTTTGACAATAATTCATGATCAATACTTTAGGATTTGTGCAAATATGTTATTTTCTATAATAACAGTAAAATATTTAATATTCCATGGTTTGAGAATTTTGTGACCCGTGATTACTAAGTAAAAAGTGAACACCTCCTATTAGTAAATTTAAGAGTTTCTTGTGACTGGTAACTCTAATTTATTGAAGATAACTTGTTTTAATTATCTTGTGATTATGTAGTTAACATGAAAAGAGACTTTGTAAGTATACACGGCATGATTTACTCCATGAAGACATATTTTGCATTATAATTAAAATTATCTGAGTTTTATGGCAAAATTTTTACAATTCTATTAGTTTTATAAAAAAGAGAAGGCTTAAAATATACAAATAAGAATAATTTGGAATTTATAAATTAATCAAAATAAAACTGATTGTAAAATAAGTTATAATTTATTTTTTCTTTTACTGTTTGTTTTCTACAGGTCTATAAAATACTGTAGAAATTATATGTTTATATAAAATTTCTTTTAGACTATCAAGATATTCTTTCATGATTATTGATGTTCATATATTGCTAATTTTTACATTCACTATGAAATTCATCATTAAAACTTTAAACCAAAATAATCCTGAGAACGTGAATATAATTATTTCTCTGTGAGCTAGATAATGAGCCAGGTGGTGAAATCAGACTCACATAAATCCAAGATCTTAACTGAATCAAGTTTTATGAATTTTTTCAAGTATATAGTCAATCAAGTGGCTCAGAAAAATCAGGAACATATCTGAAACATCAAGGACACTCTGTAGTTCTTCCTGCTCAAGCTCAGACATTGACTCTGATAAAGAATAGAGAAGATTTTAATGAGAAACACTGGTTACTATACAACACAGAAGGGAGATTTAGCTTAGAAAATATTTTATAGGTGATTTTCCAGGTATTCATGATAAATGCACAGATTCTGGGATTATTTATGATACTGGCAGTTTCAACTTCATGTAGACTATACAATTCTGAGCTTTTCATTCCTCATATTATTCATGTTCTTCTATTTACTTACAGCACCTCAACAATTCAGTTGCATGATTAGATCTTGTAGTTTCTAATTAAAAATAACTGTACTACATGTACAACCTTGAATTTTATTTTAAGCATCAACTCTTAATGATTACCCTCTCCCAACTTTATTTTTCCAAAAGGAATACCTGACTGCTTTCCCAAGATTTTTTTTACTTTGATAGAATCCTTTAATAGATGTATCTCACCACTTTTTTTTTTCACTGTTTAACACCCTTACTATGACCTCACTACCTACTTTATTCTCAGATGTTCATTGCTATCTTCACCCCCTTACTTTTATCCTCAACTTCCTGTGTATTTATTTACTTAGGAAAAAACCTCCAAATCTAGCTAAATGTATTTTTTAAAAAAGATGAAACTCTCTCAAATAAATTCTTTTGAAATGAAAGCAAACCATAGTAATCGGTTTTATTTTCATTTGTGACAAAAAACCTCAAGAAACCCTAAAGCTGAAATCTCACTTCCGTTTTCTTAATCAGCTTAATCTTTCAACCTTCAAAATGGTTATTTTACAGATTGTTCACTACACTAGAATCTCCATCTGACCTTCCTACATAAACAGTTTCATAATGTCATTGCTGAATTATTTATTGACAATAATAAAAGCAGTTGTAAAATAACTACCTAATCTTACAATCTTTGAAATGCAAATCTATTAGTATAATTATTTATATATAATAATCCCTTTTGTCCTATTAAATATATAAACTGTTTTGTCTCCTTTTTAATGTCAAATTTTACATTTGTTTACTTAAAGTCAGTATCTCCTATCACAGGTTTTGTTTTAGAAGCAATCACATCTCATATATTATGCAATTTTACTTCTCTGCTGCTTTTTGTTATCAGCAAGGAAACATTTTCTAATATGTTGCTGTAACATCAGGAAATAAAATGAAACCTTTAAAAATATCACCCATTTCAGCTACCATTCTTTTCCTCTTTCCTTTATCACCAACCTATAAGAAATTGTTGTCAATACTACTGCATTTCTTAATATCTAATTCTCTTTTAATCTCTTCAGACAAGTCTCATGATGTCCTGTTTATATTTCTAATGACTGACTTCTTAAATAAATTGATCAATTATTACTCATTTTTCTCTATCTCAGCAGCATATAATCGTGACACTTCCTACATCTCATTTTCTTCATATATCTAATTATTATGTTTATTTGCTCTACTTCCAAGTCTTACCATCAATGCTAATACATATTTAAGCCAAGACAACTTTATCTATTATCAGAAATATTTCAATAGCTTCCAAACCACCCTCCATGATTTCCACCATCTCTCCCCTAGAGGAATGCCTCCACTCAGTATTCAGTACCACCTGGAAACATACCAGTCTGAAAACATATCAGTCAGAAAATATCATACCTATGTACAAAATCACCTAATGTGTCTCTCAGTCATCCACAATAAAAGATAAACATCTTACAAATAATTATAAACTCTGTGTAATATGGATTTCATTTACATCTATTCTAAAAAGAAAGATGTTAGGCTGATACAAAATGTCAATAAATAATATTATAAAATAATGGCAGGTAGTGAGAAATGTCATATACATATAGAATTGTATTAGTCTTTTTTATGCTGCAGATAAAAACACACCAGAGACTAGAGAACACAGAGGTTTAATGGACTTACAGTTCTACATGGCTGTGGAGGCCTCACAATCATGGCGGAAGGCAAGGAGGAGCAAGTTACACCTTACATGGATGGTAGCAGGCAAAAAGAGAACTTGTGAAGGGAAATTCCCATTTTTCAAACTATCAAATCTCATGAGACTCATTCACTATCATGAAAATTGCACAGAAAAAACCCACCCCCATAATAAAATCACCTCCCATCAGGTTCCTCCCACGACATGTAGAAATTGTGGGAGTTACAATTTACAGTGAGATTTGGGTGGGGACACAGTCAAATAATATCATTCTGCCCTGACTCCTCCCAAATCTTATGTCCTCACATTTCAAAATCAATTATGTCTTCCCAACAGTCCCCTAAAGTCTTAATGCATTTCAGCATTAACTCAATAGTCCATAGTCCAAAGTCTCGTCTGGGACAAGGCAATTCCTTACACCTATGGGCCTGTAAAATCAAAAGCAAGTTAGTTACTTCCTAGACACAATGGGGGGTGCAGGCATTGGAGAAATACTGTCATTCCTAATGGGAGAAATTGGCTGAAATAAAAGGGCTAAAGACCTCACACAAATCCAAAATCCGCTGGGGCAATCAAATCTTAAAGCTCCAAAGTAATCTCTTTTGACTGCATTTCTCACATCCAGGTCATGCTGATTCAAAAGGTGTGCTCCCATGGCCCTGGACAACTTTGCCCCTGTGGCTTTGCAGGGTATAGCCCTCCTCTTAGCTGTGCTGCTTCCACAGGCTGGTGTTGAGTGTCTGCAGGTTTTCCAGGCACACAGTGAAAGCTGTCAGTGAATCTACCATTCCAGGGTCTTCAGGATGGTGACCCTCTTCTCACAGCTTTACTAGGTGGTGCTACAGTAAGAACTCTTTGTGGGTACTCCAACCCCACATTTCCCTTCTGCACGGCCCCAGCAGAGGCTTGCTATGAGGGTCCTGCCCCTGCAGCAAACTTCTGCCTTGGCATCCAAGGGTTTCCACACATTATCTGAAATCTAGGCAGAGATTTGCAAATCCCAGTTCTTGACTTCTGTGCACTCGCTGGCTCAACACCACGTGAAAGCTGCCAAGGTTTGGGGCTTGCACCTTATGAAGCCATGGCCCGAATTCTATGTTGCCCCCTTTCAGTCATAGCTGGAGTTGCCGGGACACAGGGCATCAAATTCAAAGGCTGCACATAGCACAGGGACTCTGGCCCTGGACCATGAAACCATTTTTTTCTAGGTTTCCTGACCTGTGATAGAATGATAGGAGGGCTGCCACAAAGAGCTCTGACATGCCCTGGACATTTTTCCCATTGTCTTGATGGTTAACATTCAGCTCTTCATTGCTTATGAAAATTTCTGCAGCTGGCTTAAATTTCTCTTCAGAAAATGGAATTTTCTTTTCTATCACATTGCCAGGTTACAAATTTTCCAAACTTTTATGTTCTGCTTCCCTTTTAAAATGGAATGCCTTTAACAGCACCCATGTCACTCCTTGAACACTTTGTTGCTCAGAAATTTCTTCCACCTGGTACCCTAAATTATCTCTGTTGAGTTTAAACAAATCTCTAGGGCAGAGGCAAAATACCACCAGACCCTTTGCTAAACCATAACAAGACTCACCTTTGTTCTAGTTCCCAATGAGTTCCTCATTTTCATCTGAGACCACCTCAGCATGGATTTTATTGTCCATATCACTCCCAGCAATTTGGGCAAGGCCATTGGACAATGCTGTAGGAAGTTCCAAAGTTTCCTACATTTTTCTTTCTTATTCTGAGTTATCCAAACTGTTCCAACCTCTGCCTGTTACCCAGTTCCAAAGTCACTTCCACATTTCAGGTATCTTTTCAGCAGCACCCCACTCTACTGGTACCAGTTTACTGTATTAGTCTGTTTTCACGCTGCTGATAAAGACACACCCAAGACTGTAAAGAAAAACATGTTTAATGAACTTACAGCGATACATAGCTGAGGAGGCCTCACAATCATGGCAGAAGGCAAAGAAGAGGAAATCACGTTAGATGGATGGCAGCAAGCAAAAGGAGAGAATATGCAGGGAAACTCCCATTTTTAAAAACATCAGATCTTGTGAGACTCATTCACTATCACAAAAACAGTACAGGAAAGATCTGCTCCCATAATTCAGTCACATCCCACCTGGTTCCTCCCATGACTCATGAGAATTCTGGGAGTTACAATTAAAGATGAGATTTTGGCGGGGACACACTCAAACCATATCAAGAATACAAGAAAATAGGCCTTATGTGTTGAGATAAAGAGCTATTTTTTCAGTATTCTAAGAAGTTGTTGCTAAAGACTTGATGATTGACTAAATAGGCAAGTGATACAAAAAATAAAAAAAAATTAGAAAATGCTAAAGCCTAAGGTAACAGTATTTGAAGAACAGCAAAATATCAAGGAAGTTGCAAGAGATTACGTGAGGTGAGACGAGGTTAAATCATTTTTTGTGTTGTTAAATTCAACTTTCTATCTTCATCATGTCAACAATCTTTAACTTCAGGTATCTGGGGGAAAAATAAAAACTGACTCCTTCACTTTGAAGTCATTATCATTAACTGGGATTGCACCCCAAATGATACCTGTCAATCTTACTATATTGTCCTAGTCCATTCATTCTGTCATTTCTTAGACAATATTTTCATAATCTTTTATCTCCTCAAATTCCCAACACCTCTCTCTCTCTCTTTCTCTCTCTCTCATTCTCATTCTCTCTTTTTAAGACAGGATCTCCCTCTGTCCCCCAGGCTGGAATGTAGCGGCATGATCTGGGCTCACTGCAGCCTCAACATCCTGGACTAAATCGATCCTCCCACCTCAGCTCCTTGAGTGGCTGGGGCTACAGTCACACACAGCCACATCTGGCTAATTTTGTATTTTCTGTAAAGACCTGGTCTCATCATTTTGCCCAGACTGGTCTCCAACTTTTGAGCTCAAGTGATTCACCTGCCTACGCCTCTCAAAGGGTTGGAATTACAGGCATGAGCACTGCATTGGGCCCTTCTTCCTGGCCGTGCTTTTTATTTCAGTGAGAAAATTGAAACTCTCCAAAGAGAACTTTAATCCACTCCTATCGCATTGTTTCCCTAACCACTTGCATCTATGCTCCTATTCTTTGTAGGTACTCTTGTTACTACAGGTGGATACTACTTTTTTGCAACAGAAGCCAATTTCCCCAGTACACTAGCCCCAATCACCTCCTCACTCTCCATTTCCACCTCACCATCCAATCATAGATAACTCTATAAAAATTATCTTGCCTTACTCTGAATCAGCCAGTGTTTTTCTCTTGACTGGATCTTTTGCATCCTCCTACAAACACATTTAATAAAATTACTTATCCACACTTCCCTTCTACACAACCACCTTTCTTTCAATTAATTCTATTCCACAACAGTCACTGCTACTACTCTGGAAAAAAAACACGATACCATCTTCCTTAAAATACTTTAGTTTTCTAAATATTTACCGTGTCCTTTTCCAGACAATTCTCAATGTAATATATAGAGTAATGCAATTAAAATATAGTTTAATCATATCACCCTTTTTTTTTTAAAACCCAATGGCTTTCCCTGTTGCTCATGATAAAGTCAAAATGCAAATATTAAGGTGGAAAGGCCTGAATAGTTTGTTCCCCCTGAAACCACCCCTAACACACACACTGAACGCATGGAATTTATTGGCCACCAACTTCTTTCTCTAATCACTCTGCTCCAGCCACATTGGAGTTACCCTTTTTTTTTTTTTTTTGAGACGGAGTCTCGCTCTGTCACCCAGGCTGGAGTGCTGTGGCCGGATCTCAGCTCACTGCAAGCTCCGCCTCCCGGGTTCACGCCATTCTCCTGTCTCAGCCTCCCGGGTAGCTGGGACTACAGGCGCCGCCACATCGCCCGGCTAGTTTTTTGTAGTTTTTAGTAGAGACGGGGTTTCACCGTGTTAGCCAGGATGGTCTCGATCTCGATCTCCTGACCTCGTGATCCGCCCGTCTCGGCCTCCCAACGTGCTGGGATTACAGGCTTGAGCCACCTCGCCCGGCCATGGAGTTACCCTTTAGCCTCAGAAACTGAACTTGCATTTTCCTCTGCCTGAAATCTTTTCCACTGATTTTCATATGGAACTGTCTTTTGTCTTTTTCAGATCTGTACTGAGAGATCAGCTTTTATGTGAGGATTTTCTTGGCTGTATTTGTTTCCCAGGGCTACTATTAAAAAAGTGCCACAAACTTTTGGTACTTTTGGGTAGCTTAAAATAACAGAAATTTATTCTCTCACAGTTGTGGAGGCAAGAAGTCTGAATTCTAGGAACTAGTCAGGGTGAGTTCCTTTGGAGAGCACGAGAGGGAGTCTCTCTTCCATGTTTCTCTTTTAGCTTATGCTGACAACCAGCAACCCTTACAGTTCCTTTGCTTGTAGATATATCACCCCATCCCCTGCATCTGCTTTCGTATGGCATTCTCCCTGTGTTTCTGTGTCTTTACATAGCTGTATTCCCCCTGTGTCTCTCTTATCTTCTAAGGACACCTGTCCAATTGGATGAAGGTCCCACCCTACTCACGTATTACCTCATTTTAACTAATTACATCTAACATCTACAACAACCTTATTTTCAAATAAGGTTACATTCTGAGGTTCTGGGAATTAAATAATTTCATATCTTTTTTTTTTTTTTTTTTTGAGATGGAGTCTTACTCTGTCACCCAGGCTGGAGTACAATGGTGTGATCTTGGCTCACTGCAACATCAGTGAGCCAATTCTCTGTGAGAATTGGAGCAATTCTCCTTCCTCAGCCTCTCAAGTAGCTAGGATTACAGGTGTGCACCACCATACCCAGCTAATTTTTGTATTTTTAGTTGAGACAGGGTTTCACCATGTTGGCCAGGCTGGTCTTGAACTCCTGACCGCAGGTGACCCACCCACGTTGGCCTCCCAAAGTGCTGAAATTACAGATGTGAGCTACCATGCCTGACTAAATGTATTTTTTTTTTTTATGGACACAATTCAACCCTTAATACTGACCATATCATCTAAAATTATAACTGACATATTTGTTCCTTTATCTAATTCATTTTCCTCCATGGTATGTATTACTGTTTTACATTCTATGTATTTTAGTAATTAACTTTTTTTGTTAATTTAATAAAATGAGGAAAGACATTTCAGTTTATTTTTGCTCCATGTTCTGTTCTCAGTGCAAAAAAAAAGAAATACAATGTAATTATTGTAAGTTCATGGATAAATAAATGTTTAATGAATCAGTATGAATGACATCTAAAAGGATCAATGAAGGAATATATTCCTAGACTATATCAAATTTTTAAAATATAGTAGCATACAAGTCATATGCAGTTTTTGAATTTTTTCTAACACTGAAATATATGAAATATAAATACATAAATTTTACCTAAATTTATTTCATTATTGAGTTTTAAGATTAATTGTATTTATGTAATAAAGTCTGTGTACTATTACTCACTGCTAAATCATATAATGCTTAATAAACATATATGTTACTTTGTATGATTTTGGTTTGTCACTGACTTAGTGACTGACTCATTGGTTTTGTTTAATTTTTTATATATGCATTATTTATTCTTTCATAATATCACTTAGAATTTTAAATCTCTTATTAATACATTCAGTCACATCAGAGATCTATCTTTCATTGGTGGGAGGGACTTTTTTGGGAGACTTTCATTCTTCTCCTCAAATATAGACTGATGTCTGTGCTATTTTCACCATAACATTTCTCAAATATGGCATTTTAAAAAAGTTTATGTCTCCTGTTTATTTTCTAAATTAGTTTATTTCTTCTGCAAAGCATCTTTTATTAAAATTATGTGAAAAGAACTATGGGAGTATTGCCTATATAAATGTGTCATAGTCTGAAATTATATCTTATTCTCATTTTGCATATTGAAAGTTTCCAGTGTTGTTTCAAATAAAACAGGAGCCATTCTTGTTATCAATCAATTTTATATTAGCTTTACATTTCTTTACAGATTTTTCTTTTTTTTGTTTTTTTTTTTTTCTTTTTTTCAGATCTTTCTATCAGAAAGTGTCTAAAAGCATATTATTTTAATTTGGAAATATACATTCTTCAGTTAAGTAGGATTTCAATTTTTTTATCTTCTAACATTCTCTCATTTTATTTCTTTCTTGAGTCTTCCTAGTACTTATTTGCACATTTTTATTTTGATCTATTAATTTTATTTGGTCTATTTTACACACTTTCTGGAAAGTATTTTCCACTTTGTTTTCAAATTTTGCATTTTTTTTTTCCTGCTATGTTAGCGTTCAATATCTTTTCCTAACCTTTAATTTTCTATATTTATCTATCTAAATTAATGATTCATATATTTATATTTTTGTTTACAGATAGATGCATATTTGCAACAGAAATCAAAAGACTAGCTGTCAAAGGCCTGTTATTGGTTCAATCCTAGAGCAACCCTTCAGCAAAGCATGGGCTACATGAACCATGTACACAAGCTCTCTGATAAAATATTCTGTAGTGCTCACTTCGAATATGACCACATAGTTTAATAGGAAGACAATAATTTTCAATAAGGAAAATATAGATGGCATGGCACAGATAATATTTTAAAGTCAATTTCTTATAAATAATATAAACAGTCTTAAAACAAGTATTTTATTTCACTTTCAGAATACTCACACTTGGAAATCTGGCCCAGTAAGCTTTCATTATTGTAATGTACAAATCACCACTGCGTTTTTCCCTGTTTTTCATTTTCTTTTTCTAAGTGAAAGCTTTTTTGATTACTCTCTTCCATTTCACTATTCTTTATTGATTAGGAGTGTATGTGGGGCTTGCATTGATGTCTATTTATTAATATTTGTAAGTTGTTTTAATAATGAGCCATGTCCACAGCTATTGGAAATATTGTGCAGAACCCAGAGTTCCCAAACATTGAGCTAGACATTAAGTTGGATGCATGCATTGTATGGAACTTTTGAATGGTCTTCCTTAATGAGGATGGAGTGTGTTTCATGTATCTAAGGAGCAGGGAGATGAATAGTTGAGTGGCCAGAGAGAGACTATTGACAATTTAGTGACTGCTTTTCCTGGCCTTCCTTTAATATTCATATGGATGTGTGAGTAAATGGGTGTTAACAAGATCTGAATGGAAAGATGAGTGTAACTTCTGGATCATTTTAGTTAAAACAATACACTTGACCTATACTTTTGCTTTACTTTTTCCCTCCATAGAAATATGGATATAAAATTGAACCCTAATACCATGTAAATGAAGACAAAACCCTTGGAGTCTGGAGAGAGAAAACGTAAAGAAACTTTGCCTCGAATAAAGTCAGAAGTAGAACTATTCTGTTGGTTCAACACTGTCCAACTCTGTAATGTTTTGTGGGAAAAAAATCCAAGCCACTATACTTTTTGACTTTTTGTAATAGCAGTTTGGTTGATATGCCAATTAACAGAGAATACAATTCTAAAAACCTTTTGGAAAACAGTTTGCATTTTCTCCTGAAAATGAACCTGAATATGACCTATTAGAAAATGAGCACAAGCAGGCACATACCGTAATATTTTTGGCAGTTTATTCATTTTTGTAAAATGCAAACCAACATATCCACATATCCAACAGAGCAATAAAGTTGTATAATGAAATAATGAATTACATAAGAATGCATCAACATTTTGCAGGGTTTCATTTCTACAAATTCAGAAAGGAAGGATAAACTTAATATTAGATTGGAATGTATACAGATATGATATAATAGTCTTATTTAAGAGGTATAACATGCTAATCTCAAAAATCAAAGGAAATTAGTGATTGGCACTAGAGTAAAGAGAGATGCACACGATGGAGAAGAGAACGTGAAGAAGGATTCTAAGGAACAGTGATTTATTCATTACTGAGGCTGAGATAAAATAAGTGCTTTCTTTTCAACTACATTGTAAACTGTTTTAAACACATATTAAACACATATTTTACATTCTCTTTTGTATATCATTAAATAATTTTCTGTAAAATTTTGACTTTTGTCATATGTTATCCAGCACACACACTATACTAATCTATTGTAAGATTCATAAGAATATAACATATTTATGTGTATATGGCACAGATTTTACTGTGCCAATTAGAAACGATAAATGATTCCATGAAGGAACAAACATTAAGTGGAAAAGTTCTGAAAAGGCAGTTTCATTGCTTAAAAAATTCAATAGTCTAAAGTTTCAATTAACTTTGTATAAAATTAATTTGAATCTTGCAAAGAGGGCTCCTACTGCGAGTCACAGCGGTCTCTCCTGTAACACAGGTAGGGAAGTACCCAAAGGAATAAAAAAGGCCCTGTGATTAGAGATTTTTTTTAACCTGGGGAAAAATGCAATTATCAAAAACTGTATTGAAAAGCTTTCCAAAACTCTGTGAAAGCTGCAGCATTCTCTGAAAGCATGGCGAGATATTTTGCTTGCTTTTACTTAAAGTGCATAACAGTCAGAGTCTGATTCTGGGAAAGACTTGATTTTTGTTTGGCTCAGCAGGCAATTCAATTAAAGCACAATGTTTAATTTAAAAGGGTCTGTTTATATACAGCAGTGGTGTTCTCTCATTTATGGGCATTAAACTGTAGTACTTATTTTTTTTGCTCTGTCTATTCTCAATATACATCATTTTTTTAAGGAGCTATATTTTATTGTGTTTTATAAGATTTCTTTTTCTAAAAATGGCAACTTACTACAATTTACAAGACCGCGTCAAAAATGTTGTTTATTTTGTTCGTAAGATTATCCCATTGGTCAGATTATTTTATGATTTTCTATTATTATTCCAGCTCAACATATTTCTACATGCAAGGTATAAGACAGTTTACAAAAGAATAGACTGAAAAGAAGCAAATCAATATTTACCTTACGTCACAAATATCTCATTCAAAATGACTGTTTAACTCTCACCCAATCTAGAGGATAGTGATCTCTGGTTACATTATGCTAATTATTTTCTGGGAAAATATAAATTAATTAATTTGCCTGGATAACACCTGGAATCTAGATTAGACTAAGGTAATAGAAAAGCAAACATAAAATCTTGATAAAGTTCCACATTGATATTGTGCACAAGTGGGTAAAGGTAAAGTATTTTTATTATTTCCAGGTTAAATAATGTTTTAGGTAGCATGTGAAAACTTGAGTTAAACAAGTCATTGAATGTATTCTGTATCTTTCTCAAAAGGTAAATTAATACATTTTTATAGATTTACACATAATATTGTAAATTAAGTACAAAGGCCATACAATTTCATCCCTAGCTACTCATTCTCTGCTTGCCCTGTGTATCCTAGCAAATGAATAAAGTTATTACAAATCAAATGACAAAAACCTCCAACATCACTAAAAATTAGGGAAGGTTATTATTCAACAGCCAGAAGCATTGACTGAATTCATTATATATATAATGCAGATGGGACAAATTTGATGGAAGACACAAGTACTAGATTTGTAATTATCCCCTTTTAGAAGCAGTAATATCATTAGATGGGAAAAAAAAGAAAATGCCATTATAAATGAAATAATATTCATAACTTAGAAAGTGCTGGAAATGAGCATATGTGAGGTCCTTTGAAATAACACAAGTAAACACTAAATCCACTGGAATACTATTTTACTACTAGGAATTAGCCACAATTGAAATACTGGAATTGGGAACATTTGGGGATTAAAGAATCCACAGCATTGACTCCACCTACTTCTTTCAGGCCACTCTATCAAAGATCTATTAATGTAAATTTAGAGCAATTAGCAGAGCAGTACATATTTTAGAGAAGAATTTCTAGAATTATCAAACAAAAAAATAATGAAAATTTTAAAAATGTCTACTCATCCCATTGATCTGTTTAGCATCAGGCCACCATTGTGTTTTTTTATAATTAAAGGAATTGCATACAAATAGAGTAATAGAGCCAACCAGCTGAGACTGATGAAAAGTAAACAACAACAAAAACAAAAAGACAGGTAAGAACGTAAAATTGCCTTCAAAATACGCTTCCTTGGAAACCCAGAGTAAGATAAAAGAAAGTAAAATATTTTGCATAAAAGAATTATTGGCATTACCTTGATCACATAAAGCCTCTATACATAGGTAATACTCAATTTTTTTGTTCCATTTGAAGAGAAATTATTTCATATAAATTTATTAACTTTGGTAGCAGAATTCTACTTTTTTCAATTCACCTACTCATCATGAGGACTTACAAATGTGATAGGAGGAGAATTTCTATGTCTTCATTTGTCAAAGACCATGACTTCATCAACCATGACTTATAAATAGAACATAACATCATCAGTTTCAGAAAAAAATAAAAAAATAGCCTATACTAATGATAACAACTCTTCACAAGGCCAAGCATGGTGACTCGTTTCTGTAATCCCAGAATTTTGGGATGCCAAGGCGGGAGGCCAGCTTGAACCTCAGAGTTTAAGACAAGCCCAGACAACAAAGGAGGACCCTTTCTCTACAAACTAAAACACAATAATAATAATAACCCTAGCCAGGCATGGTGGCATGAGCCTGTGGTCCTAGCTATTTGGGAGGTTGAGGTAGGAGGATTGTAGACTCAGGAGGTCAAGGCCGCAGTGAACTGTGATAGCACCACTGCAATCCAACTTGGGGCACAGAGCAAGACCTTGTCTCAGAAATCAATAAAAAAATAAAAATAAAAACAAAAACAAAAAAAAAACTGTTCACAAAACAGAACTCTGTATATACTTGATTGTCTTAAAATTTATCTACTGGAAACTTAAAGTAAACATCAAACTTAATACTGAAACATAAGAATCAGAGAACCTGGAGCTTTCCCTGAGGCTTAGCATCATATTGGATAGTGGATAGTGGAGGAATGAATAAACTAAGTAAGATATGTTTAAGAGCCATATATAATTCTTAAAGTTATCTGCCCTAATTTTCACCCCATACCAAATGTTCACATAAAGTAGCACAAAGCAAGGTTTAGCAATGCTTTCCTCAGATATGAGTTACTAAGTAATTATGTAATATATAAACCAACATGATAATTTTGCAGGAAGAAAACAGATATCTGAAGACTACAGCACCATAAAAAAGTAACAAAGCAAACAATTAAATTTATATACAGGCAAAAACCACAATTTTTAGAAAACATAATAAATCTAACCAGAAAAATAAGAGATGAGATTACAAACCTGTATCAGGAACAAGCATTATGAGACACTGCCAATTTAAGTATTGTGTAAACAATTTTAATTCCTCAAATAAAGATCTCAGTAAATACATTACAAAGAACTATGAATATGATCAACAGATGAAGTTAATAAACTAGATGATGAGATAAGGAAGCTATCAAAATGGTAGCATAAATTTGATAAGTCATCAAATAGAACATATAAAAAATATCAAAATATTTTATGTTGTAATAAATAGAACATTCAGGAATCAACCATAAAAATGACAAGCAAGGCAAATAAAGGTAAAACAAATGCAGGCACATTATAAATATTAGTTTTAAACTGAAGAATCTCAAAGAAAACATGACCATTTCATATCCACTAGATAAGAAAAAGTTCACTGATGAAAGAGGAATGATACTAACTTCGAATTTCTCCCTAGGTGATATTCGAAAGCAGGTAAATATATTAATAGTTTTTTAAATTGTTGAACATAATATTTTATATACAAGTAGAACTATCATTTGAGCATTTTGGCCACTTCAATAAGCTCTCTGAAACAAGTTTTAGGAAAGTTGATTATCCAATGATATTTTTTCAAAACATTCACAGAAATGCTTCAGCAAGAATAGAAATGACTATAAGCAGAAAAACTATAATATAGAATATGATGGTGCGCAAATAACTCAGTAAATTTCTTATTTAAGTAAGCAGTATCAAAAAGAATGGTCACAGGCTTTAAGTGAACATTGGCTGTGGCCTGGCAAAACTCTGTGAACTTGTGCTGGTGATGGCCACAGGGCGAGGCTTCTCAGCCTTTGAAAAGGAGATAGAAGAGCAGGAAGGACTTCGTATTGTGGCTTGAGTGACAACTTAATTGCAGTAGAACAGAACATCAGATCAATTGTTAAGGTCTTTGACTCCGATTCCTGGCTCTCAGATAGCATCTCTGGACATGCCCAAGGCCTGGGGGACACCTTATCCTGAAGAGAAGGGCCTTGTGCAAGGCCCAGGGCTGTGCTGGCTTCAGGTCTGACACAGCACAGTCCTAGTGGTGGTGGCCATAGGCATACATGCATCACCACACCCTCAGTTCCAGGTATCCCAGCACAGAGAGAGAGAGAGAGATTCTGTTTCAGAGAAAGAGATACAGAATGGCTGGACTCCCGGCTAAACTCCACCTTTAAACCTGGAGCAAGGGCCCTAAGTGAAAACAGCTAACCCTGTTTTTCTGCCCAAATGTTGCTTTTTTGAGCTGCCATGTCCTTATCCTGTGCCCATAAAAAGACTTCAGCTGGCAGAACAACACAAGCGGCTGATCAGCGGGGATACAAGTAGCTGAGCATCAAGGGACTATACACAGATGTGGCTAGCTTCAGATGGTGAGGCCACAGGAAAGGATCACCTTCTTCCTGCACCATCCCCTTTCCAATTCCCCACTCTGCTGAGAGCCACCTTTATCACTCAGTGGAATTATCCACATGGACTACTCTTCAATCCTTTGTTCCTGTGACCTGATACTTCCTGGACACCAAACAAGAACCCAGGTGCCAAAAGGGCAGGCGCTTGGATGCTGCTTCAGGGCCCGCACAGAGACTGCTCCTGCCAGAGAGGAGCAACCAACTGATTCCAGTGTTCATTCCGTCAGGTTCCCGCCCTTACTTGCATGCTCTCTTTCATGAGGAGTGGCTAGTGGCAGGCTGAGTGAAAGGAGCCATTCCAATTCCATCCCACAAAGGGGGTGAAGGAAACAATCCCATCTCATCTAAGGGCTCATCCAGGATGCAAAAAAGGGTGAGTTAAAATGTGGAACTGTTGGATCTGTCTTTTTTCCCAGACCCTGCCACCTCTCTCTTCCCTTTAGGTAATAGGAATATGTTGGCTCCATTTCCCTTTGCAGATGTCTAGCCAATTTGGACTAGGGAAGGGACACAGTGATTACAGGAACCCATTTCTACAGAGCAAATGGCTATTTCCCCAGCTCCTCCCACCTCCATCCTATGCACTTTAAGTAGTTTTTCTTGTTTTCTAAGTGAGAGAATTCTTTCTACCTCAGCACTCTGCTTATGGTAGGGAAGCAACAGAGGAGCAACCCCTGCTGACTGATAACAGCAAATTTGGCAAAGTCTGTCTGGGACTTGATCTAAATCAATCTATGCAGACCCTAAAATACCTTTTTTTCTTGTCTCAAACCCAATTCCAAGCTTCAGGTTGAGGCCCTAGAAAGGAAAACCAGATCTGAGGGATCCAAAGCCAGGCAACAGGCACAGTGTAAATGGGCAGGACAAATTCCTGCCAATTAAATCCCCATTTCATGAAAGGAGACCACATTCTATGACATAAATGAGGCCCAGGGAGGGCATACTTCATCAAGAGTAGATATTCCCATCCCTAGAGCCCCTGTTAACATGGGTGAAAGCTGCTTTGGTTCCAATGGGTGGCACCTGCCAAACTTGCTGGGACTTAGGAAAAAGGATGAAAATAAAGGGAGGACACCTACTTTCTTTCTCCCTCACACCCCAAGTTTTCACTGAAAGAAAAAAAAGAATGATGGATTCTGAATTCCCCATCTTTCAGAATAGGCAACCAACAAATTCTACCACCTTCAGTTTATCCTCAGAAACAGACCTTGGAAACATATAGTACTTTAGAGGATCTCCTGAAGTATGCAAGCCCACAAACTTGAGATTTCCTTAGGGTCACCTATTAATTGCTACAGATGTGGTAAGAACACTTACATCTCTCATAAAGTTTAACCGCTCCCATATAAGGTTTAATTCTTTCACCAGGGTGAGATAGTTTGTGGTACAATGTTGTTAGTATATTTTGGTTTCTATTTCCAAAATCGCTGGCACTAGATTCTTTCCTTGTATAATACACGTGCTTGATCCATACATATTTAACCTTTTAAAGCTTATTGTTTCTCTCACCTAGAGGTCATTAAGGCTCCAAATGGCAGGTAGCTGGAGCCTGGGACAATGAGTCCCTTTTGCCTGGACGATTTGCGTATATCTCTGGGAGGAATCCGACTTCTATTTTTCCAAACAGTGCCACCTTTCCACAGGGAGTGGCTGAGACCACTCATCCATCCATATTCTAATGGCAGTTAAATGTGCTTCTTCAGAGTGGGGATATGATACAGAATGGCTGGGTTCCCAGCTAAACTCCACACTTAAACCTGGAGCAGCCTAAGTGAAAAGAGCTGAGTCCATTTTCCCATGAGTTGTTTTTTGGCCTGAAACACCCCACTCTTTGCCCAAGAAAAGACTTCAGCTGTCAGAGCAACTCCAGTAGCTGACCAGCAGGGATACAAACTGCTAAACATTGGAGATACAAACAGCTGAGTGTCAGAGACTATCGATAGATGTGGCTAATTTCAGATAGTGTGACTTCAGGGAAGGATCACCTCCTTCCTGCACCATCCCCTTTCCAATTCCCCATCCCACTGAGAACCACTTTTATCACCCACAGGAACCTTTCACATGCACTACTCTTGAATCCACTCATGTGACCTGACTTGATGCTTCCATATGCTTGACAAGAACGTGGGTGCTGAGAGGGCAGGGGCTTGAATGCTGCTGTGGGGCTCACATAGAGCCTGCACCTGCCAGAGAGGAGTGACCAGCCAGTACCAACATCCTTTCCCTCCAGTTCCCATGCTTGCTTGCTTGCCCACATTGTTTCAGGAGCCGTGGCCAGTGACAGGCTGAGTGAAAAGACCCACTTCAGCTCTTGTCCACAAAAGGGGTCAAGGGAAAAATTGTATTTCAAAAGTAAGGCAGAAAACAATAGTCTCTACCTGGTAATCTAGATAATTCTTCTGAATCTTATTCAAGACCATTAAAACTATACTTCTGTTCATCTGCAAAAAACATAGCATTATTGGGTTTGGACCCAAAGTCCCTTGTTTACCAGGGAAGCCTTCTCAAGAAGGAAACACACAAACAAGCTCAGACTGTGAAAACAATAGTAAATTCCTAAGTCTACAATACCACACACTGAAGAATATCTGCAAGCATTAACACCATCCAGGAAAACATGATCCACCAAATGAACTAAACAAGGCATCAGGAACCAAACCTGGTGCAACAGAGATATTATGACCTTTCACACTGAGAATTCAAAATAGCTGTATTGAGGAAACTCAAAAGATAACACAGAGAGGGAATTCAGCATTCCATCAGATAAGTCTAACAAGGAGACTGAAATAAGTCAAAAGAACCAAGGAGAAATTCTGGAGCTGAAAAATTCAATTGACCTGCTGAAGAATGTCATCAGAGTTCATTCTTTAATAGCAGAAAGGTTCAAGCAGAAGAAATAATTAGTGAGCTTGAAGTCAGGCTATTGAAACAAAACACAGTCAGAGGAGACAAAAGAAAGAATTAAAAACAATGAGGTATACTTACAAGACCTAGAAAATAGCCTCATAAGGGCAAATCTGAGTTATTGGCCTTAAAGAGGAGGTACACAAAGATACAGGGGTAGAAAAGTTAATTTAAGGGATAATATCCAAGAACATTTCAAACCTAGAGATTGATATCAACATTCAATTACAATAAGGTTATAGAACACCAAGTAGATTTATTGCAAGGAATATTACACCAGGGCATTTAAGAATAAAACACCCAAGCTCAAGGACAAGAGAAAAGAAACGAATGACATACAATGAAGCTCCAGTATGTCTGGCAACAGACTTTTTGGTGGAAAATTCACAGAGCAGGAAAAGCCTAGGACCCAATCATCACTACTGAAATCTACCAGAATAACAAATACCAGTTCTACGCAAACTGTTCCAAAAAACAGAGGAGAAAAGAATATTGCTAAACTAATTATATGAGACAAGTATTACCCTGGTACCAAAACCAGAAACAGACACATCAAAAGAGAAAACCATAGGCCAATATCTCTGCTGAATATTGATGCAAAAGTCCTCAAGAAAAATATTAACCAATTGAATTAAGCAAGACATTAAAAAGATCATTCATTATGACCCAGTGGGATTTATCTCTAGGATAGAAGGATGGTTCAAAATATGCAAATCACTTTATGTAATACATCATATCAACCAAATAAAGGAAGGAAAAACATAATTTTAATTGATACTGAAAAACTTTTGACAAATTTCAACAACCCTTTTGAGGAAAAGTTGTCCACTTTCACTACTGTTATTCAGTGTAATACTGGAAGTATTAAGTAGAGCAGTCACAGGAAACAAAGAAATAAAAGGCATCCAAATTGGAATGAAGGCAGTCTAATGATCTTTGTTTGCAGAAGATATCATCTTATATTTGAAAAAACATAAAGACTCCACCAAAAAACTATTAGAACTGATAAACAAATTTGGGAAAGCTTCAGGATACAAAATCAACATACAAAAATTAACTGCATTTCCATATGTCAAAACTGAACAATCTGAAAAAGAAATAAAAGAAGTAATCCCATGTACAATAGCCACACATAAAATAGAGGACAGCAAAAAAAAAAAAAAAAGGAATGGAAAGATATTCCATTTTCATGTGTTGGAATAACCAGTATTGTTAAAATGTCCATACTATCCCAAACAATCTAAAGATTCAATGCAGTCCCTAGCAAAATACCAATGACATTCTTTGCAGATATAAAAAAAAAAAAAAAAACAATTCTACAATTTATATAAAATAACAAAAGGCTTAGAATAGCCAAAGATATCATGAGCAAAAAGAACAAAACTGGAAGAATCATATTACCTGATTTCATATTATGTCATTGTGGAATTGTTAAGGAATCAGAGAGACTGATGGGGTTCAGGAGGATATTCATTATTTAGGTGCACTGGCCCAGTCAGATTAATATCCAAAGGACTGAGCCCTGAACAAATAGTTTAGTTATCTTTTAAGCATTTCACGGGGAAGGGGGAGATCTGGGCAGGGGGAAGCATATTACAGAAATGAGAAACAAAAACAGTTATTTAACTGAGACGTGAGTTACATCATTTCTTACTTTTCAAGGAAAAACATGTTTTAGAACTTGAGTTTATCTGTCTAGTGATCTTGCAGCTGCACAGTTAGGGAAACAGGGTCTTCACAATGCCTTGGAAAGGAGGAGAGATATGGCTGACTAGCCACAGAAAAACAGGCAGTTAATTTTTAAAGGACTCCAGCTCTTTCTCTTTCTCAGGGAGAATTGAGTTTTCTTACATACAACTGAGTTTCTGTTTACACATTCTTTAATTTCTTTTAATTCCTATTCCAATACTACAGGGCTATAGTAACCAAAACAGTATGGTACTGGCATAAAAACGGACACAGAGACCAACGGAATAGAATAGAGAACCTAGAAACACATTCATACACCTACAGTAAATTTATTTTCCACAAAAGTGTCAAGAACATACATTGGGGAAAAGACAGTGTCGTCAACAAATGATGCAGGGAAAACTGGATATCCATATGGTAAAAGAACGAAACTGGGCCGGGCGCGGTGGCTCAAGCCTGTAATCCCAGCACTTTGGGAGGCCGAGACGGGCGGATCACGAGGTCAGGAGATCGAGACCATCCTGGCTAACACGGTGAAACCCCGTCTCTACTAAAAAAATACAAAAAATTAGCCGGGCGAGATGGCGGGCGCCTGTAGTCCCAGCTACTCGGGAGGCTGAGGCGAGAGAATGACGTAAACCCGGGAGGCGGAGCTTGCAGTGAGCTGAGATCCGGCCACTGCACTCCAGCCTGCGCGACAGAGCGAGACTCCGTCTCAACAAAAAAAAAAAAAAAAAAAAAAAAGAACGAAACTGTATTCCTATCTCTCACCTAATACACAAATAAAATAAAAATGGACTAAATAGTTAAGTCTAAGACCTCAAACTATGCAACCATTACCAAAAAAACATTGGGAAAATTTTTCAGGACATTGATCTGAGCAAAAAATTCTTGACAAATACCCTGCAAGTAAAGGCAACCAAAACAAAAATGGTCAAATGCGATCACATCAGGTTAGAAAGCTACTGCACAGCAAGCAATACAATCAACAAAGTGAAGAGACAAACTACAGAATGGAAAAAATATTTGCAAACTGCCCATCTGATGAGGGATTAATAACTAGAATACATAAAAGTTCAAACAATTACAGAAAAAAACTAATAATCCAACTAAAAATTGGCTAAAAGCCTTAACAAACATTTCTCAAAAGAAGACATATGAATGGCAAACAGGCATATAAAAAATTGCTCAATATCACTGATAATCAAAGAAATACAAATTAAAACCACAATGAGATGTCATCTCAGTTTAGTTAAAATGGCTTTTATCCAAATGTCAGGTAATAACAAATGTTGGCAAGGATGAGGTGAAAAGGAACCCTCATACTATTGCTGGAAATATAAATTAATATAACCATCTTGGAGAACAGTTTGGAGGTTCTTCAGATAAACTAAAATTAGAGTCACCCTATGATCCACCAATCCCTCTGCTGGGTATCAGCGTATCTAAGAGATACCCGCACTCCCATGTTTATTATAGCACTGTCCACTATAGCTAAGATTTGGAAACAACTTAAGTGTCCATCAACAGATGAATGGATAAAGAAAATGTGGTACTTACACACAATGGAGTACTACTCAGCCACACAAAAAAATGAGATTCTTACATTTGCAATAACATGGATGAAACTGGAGGTCATTATGTTAAGTGAAATAAGCCAGGCACGGAAAGGCAAACATCACACATTCTCACATATTTGTGGGATCTGGAAAAAAAAAAAAAAAAAAAAGCTCTTGGGGATAGAGAATAGAAGGATTGTTACTAGGTGTTGGAAACAGTGGTGGAAGGAGTAATGAGAGGGTGGGGATAGTTAATGGATACACAAAATTAGAAAGAATAAATAAAACCTATTATTTGATACCACAACAGGGGAACTATATTCAATAAAAATGTAATTATGCATTTTAAAATAACTTTAAAAATGTAATTGGATTGTTTGTAACATAAAGGATAAATGCTTGAGGGCATGGAAAACCAGTTTTCCAGAATGTGATTATTGTGTATTTCATGTCTATGTCAAAATATCCCATGTACCCCATAAATATATGCATTTGTTATATATGCCCAAAATAATAATAATAATAATGGTGATATTAAGAAGGTAGGTGTCAAAGTCATTGGCACATATTAAGTACATCACCTTGTTTGGGATAAAGAGTTATTTATAATTTTAGAAATCTACAATAAAATAAAAATATAAACAATTGTAATAAAATAATGAAAACCAACAGAAGAACAAAAGTAAATGTATGAACAGTAGAGAAAACGTAAGACATCCAAAAATAGCTAAGAAAGAAAAAAAATAAAGTCAAAGAGAATATATAAGCATACAACAAAATAATAAGTTGATAGAGAGCACTACTAAAAAATAATCATAATGTACACAAATAATTTATTACTAAAATATAAATACCAAATTATATTCAATATAAACAATAATTAAGCAATCTTTTGCCTTTATTTCTAAAAAGATACAGAAAAGTTAAATATGTAAGTATGAATGGAAACAACAACAGAATAAATGTAAGTTAAATGTAATTTCAAAGCTGTAAGATAGAATCAGTTATGAAGAGTTGTCTTATACCTTGTTAAAAGGAAGACTTGATGGAGAAGAAATAATAACTACTTTAGAGCCAAGTGCCCAAATATTTCTCTGCATCCTCTTTTAATATTTACCTCTTGTGCAGGATATTTTAGTTATATTATGCCTAGGGTTTTTTACTACACCCGTTGAAAAGTTCAGAGAAACACAGGGAACAAGATAAATCAACATCACTATAGGATTAAAGGGAAGGGCATTCTCAATGGAACAGATCTTGGAGGATACCCTTGCTGTGGTAAAACTGATTTCACATTAAAAAGAATAAAAATGAGCTTATAATTTATAACAAGGAGGGTCCGTTAGGAATAAATGTTTTTTAAATAAAATCAAGGAAAACAACCACAACAGTTGCGATTAGGAATACTCAGAAATGAAAATTCTCTGTCTTCCAAATCTCATAAAAACTAAAAAATGTCAATTTGTTTAAAACAAATATACTCTATGAATACAATCTGTTACAAATCCAAGCCACTAACCATGAAGATTAAAGAACTTTACAAAGTCATTACAGGAACGTTCTGAAAAACAATCAGCAGGTTACAGAATGTGCTCATAGCAAGTGCCATAATCATGAAAAGAAAAGCTCCTCTCTGTTTCTCTTGTCTCTCTCTCTCTCCTCTCTCTCTCTCTGTGTGTGTGTGTGTGTGTGTGTGTGTCTTGGAGTGGTCTGATACAGGATTTTTAAAAGAGCCACAGAAAAGATGGCTATGTCTTTATAAATCTAGTTTAAAACCACAGATTGGCAGCGGTTCTAAAGGGGAAGCCATATAAACAAGGTAGGGACAAATTCAATAATGTCCATTCTCAAGGATTCACATATGTGCTATCTCTATGGTGGGTGGGTGAGGAAAATGCTTATATTGAATTTCAGTCAATAATAGAGACTTTTTAGTAAAACAATTGATGGTGAATTCCTTTTACTACAAAATAAGAATTATGATTAAAGATGAGAATATAAATATTAATCTTGTATAAGAAAAAAACCCGAAGAAGTATGCTGAGAGAGTTAAGGTGAAGAGGCATATATAGATGCTAAGTTTGTTACCTTTATTAGTGGACTATTGTTACTCTATTGAGCTTTAAATGACTTCAACGTTATAAGCTAGAAATGTCAACTTTAAAGAAATGATTTTAGAACAAACATCTATAGTAATGAAACTTACTGAAAGGCTAGAAACTTTCTAATTTTTACTTCAAATTGACTTTTCTTCAGGAAAATTCAACTAAAGTATTTCATTTAAAATATTTATATATATGCAGCCGTTAAAAGTTATTCAACACATATTTATTGAACACCTTTATGAGCCCATGACTTTTATTGGTACTGGGGACATGGGATTGAATAGAACAAATAAAAGTTCTTCTCTTCAGTCAGGTATGTTTAAAGTGACAAGAGAAAAGCTATGTACCAGAACAATGTAGTGCATTTAACAGTATATTAGAAGGTGGAGAGTATTATGGGGATAAAAGGGAGGTATGGGTCAGGAAAAATTTAAAAGTTAAGTTTAATAATTAGGATAGGACAGATTGAGCCATTCGCACCTGTGTAAAGAAAACAGTTTAAAGAAGAAACCACAGTGAAGAGATTTCTGGGCAGTGCAAAAAGGTGGAATCTGGAAGCTGCCATTGGGACGGGAACAAATAAAAGACAGACAGGGATATGAAATGGCATCTGTGAGGGGTTGAGAATTGTGGACTGTAGATTATTTAAGGATTGTTAGGAATCAGAGCATTGCAGTTTCATATTCTGAGTGAAAAGGGATCTACTGGGGAATTCTGAACATAAGACTCACATATCTCTACTTATAACAATCCATCTATCTGTCTTTATATGTATCTAACTATGCCTGTATCTACTTATGCATGTATCCTGTATTGATCAACCTTACTGGACTCACATGACTATGATGTCCTAATATTTTGGCTGAGATTATTTCATTATTATGCTTATACATGTTCTTGGACTATAGTTTTATCTCACTAACTTTTATTGGACCCTTCCAGTAAGTTTGAGGGAGGTAAGTATTGCTATCAGTAGAAAAAAACAAAAATGCCCTTCGGAGGGCTATAAAATTAACTGAACAGTCAAAAGCAGCTTCTATATGTAGAGAAAAAGTGGAAACAACAGTGGGAGACAGGGAAAAGGGACAAATGTTAGACCCTCTTAACCTACCCTGAGTCTCTAACATGGACCTCTGACCATCAGGTGCAGTAGCATAATCCGGAAATGAGGTAGAAATGTCAATTCTCAAGCCTCATTTCAAACCTAAAAAATCAGTGAGTGTAGGGCATAGCAATCTGTTTTAGGAAGCTTTCCAGGTGATTCTGACACCCACTAATGCTTGACAACTAATAGCCTATGCAAATAGAATTTCTGATGCTTTTTGAGAGGTTATGGACTCTACTGCATTTGCTTTTATTTTTTCTAAGCTTTTGAGGTACTAAAGTGTCTTTGATTTATTTTTTAATTTTCTAACTTACAGTTTTATATTATTCATATTATAAAGTGTAATTGTATCTCCAACCATGACTTTAGTTTTATTCCCTAATGTTTAGTCATTTATTTATTTATTTTTGACATAAAATCTCCCTCTGATGCCCAGGCTGGAGTGAATTTGTGGGATCCAAGCTCACTGTATCCTCGACCTCCTGGGCTCAGGAAATCCTCTTACCTCAACCTTCCAAGCAACTGGGACCGCACAACCACTCCTGGCTAGTGCGTGCGTGTGTGTGTGTGTGTGTGTGTGTAAAGACAGGATTTCAACATGTTGCCCAGGCTGGCCTCAAACTCCTGAGCTCAAGTGATCTGCCCTCATTGGCCTCCCAAAGCGCTGGAATTACAAGCATGAGCCATCAGGCCCAGCCCCGATGTTTTGACATTTAGTGTTTATATTAACATCAAGTTAATATTTACTAACTTGGATCATTTTTATTTCTTAATTTCTAAAACATTGTGACTTTCTAGATTGTTCATTTTAAATTGTAAAGCTTAATTCCATTTTGGCTATTGAAACTAATCTGAATTATTTCAATACTTTGACATTTTTTGAGGCAATTAACTTTGGAAAATATAACGTGCATTTTCAGATAATATATAGTCTGTGGCTTCTGGGTTCTATATGCGAAAGGAGGACTAACTTGTTAACCGTTTTTTTCACATCCATTCACTTAATTTTTATTGACTTATATGTAATTATTAAAGAGATATGTTAAAAATTTTACTATAATTGTTGATTTGACTGCTGTATTAGTTTTGTCAGAGTTTCATTTGTACCTTTTGAGGGTATACTGACAGCTATGTACACATTTAAAAGAGCTTTATTTCCCTGTTGAATTGACTATTTTATTACTTTACAACTAATTATCTCTAACATTGTCTCTTAAAGGGTACTTTCTCTGGTACTGAATTTTCCCAATCCTATTTTTTTCTTTTCTCTATTTTGTCTCTACTTTTTAAAGCAAATAAATCATAGTTATTTTAAGGTCTCTGGTTATTAAACCCAAAGTCAAGATCACCCGTGGCTCTATTATTATTTTCACTTACTTTTTTTAAATCCTGGTTTTAAATAGTGCTTTCTTGTCTCTTGATATACCTAGTAATTTTCTTTGGAATTCTAATTAGCTAACAAATTGTAGCGATTGTCATGCTGTATTTTTCTAGAGAGGTTCACCCTTTTCTGCCAGGCAGCTAGAGGAGGGGATAACAACTTTCATTCAGTTTCACTGAGCTGAATCGAGACTGGTTTGCAAATTTACTAAATCTCTGCCTATCTAAATTGTAGCTTTCCAGTGATTAAAAGCTGAAAGCCTAGTTTGTTGACATTTTCCATTTGTGTGGCAAGTACTGATCTACAATCCTTGCCTGTGTGGCATGTGAGCCTGCCAACAATAATGCTCTGCTCTTCAGAAGCCGTTAGCTGTTTTTTTTTTTTTTTCCTGTCTTCCAGAAGCAGCCCTTTCCCAAACTAAAGCCCAGCTAGCTGGACTATGGTTCTATGCCCATAATTATCAAATATACTTAGGGAAAACACAGCTGCAGTCTGCTCATGCGACTGCAATTATCTGCTCTCCAGAATCTTAGGTTTCAAAACTTGATGCTTCCATATCATTGTAGGATTGTTCTTAAATTGTATGGCTTTTTAAGTAGTTCTAGGATGGCCTATCCATCAGAATTAGAAACAAAATTTCTCTTTCCAGGATTTGTTTTTATGTAACAAAAAATACATGCGTTAAAAATATTGTCTGATAGCGATTTTAATATAAAACTGTAAGGCAAGATATGTTTTCCACTATCATCAATTAGCAATGAAGATCATTTGCAATAATATAAATTATTTTTCTCTGATTTTTTTCTCTATGGATGAATATTATCACCGATAGACGTGAATTCAAATGCACTTGCAAGTGAAAATGATCAAACTTAAAATGGCTTATACAAACCAGAAATATGTTAGCTCTTCTATATATGTGGTGAAAGAGGTTATCTGTTTAGAGCCAAGCAATAAATGATTGAAAATATTCTGTATTTCTCCATCCACCTCTGGACTTTGTTCACTGTTTTTCTCTTTCAGTGCTAACATCATGTTATTTATTTGTTTTTTTACTTCAGCTGGCTTATAAAAGTAATTTGGTTTTATTCTTTTAATTGACAAGAGTTGTCCATATTCATGGGGTACATAATGATGTTTGGATACATATAATGTATAATGATCAGATCAGAATAATTAGCATATCCATTACCTCAAACATTTATCATTTCTTACTATTAGGAACATTCAATATCCTCCTTCTAGTTATTTTAAACTATATATTATTGTTAACTAGAGTCATGCTACTGGGGTAGAGAACACTGGAACTTATTCTTCCAATCTAGCTATAATTTGTAACCTTTAAAAAAGCTCTCTCTATCCCACTCTTCACCTCTTCTTCTAGTCTCTAATATCCTCTGTTCCACTTTTTACTGCTATAAGATCAACTTTTTTAGCTTTCACATATGAGTGAGAATACGCCCTTTCTAACGTTGTTTCTGGGTTATTACACTTAACAGAATCTCCTCCAGTTTCATTCATCTCTCTGTAAATGACAGAATTGTATTCTTTTTCACGTCTGAAAAGTGTCTCGTATATATATCCCACATTTTCTTTACCCATTCATCTGTTATTTGACACTTAGTCTGATTCCATATTTAACTATTATGAAATAGTACTGCATTTCCTAGAGAGTCTATTGTCCTTCTTACTAGTTAAATATAACTACGGTATTTCTAGCCTTCAAGCTTTTGACCAAGAAAGAATGACAGTACTACATATCTCTATCTACCACGCAAACCTCATAGGAAAAAAAAAAACAAAAACTAATTTTCTCTGTATCTAAGTCACAGGGAGTTGGGCAAAATGTTTGGTTATTCTTTGTACCCTTCATTCTTTTGAGCGTACAGTTGGCATGCCAGTGTAATTAAAGCTTGTGATTGAATCACATGGAAGTGGGTAAGAGAAGTTTCTCATTTGAGAGTGTTGGGCAGAGATATAAAACAGATGGCCATGGTATCTGTTCAAAATTCTTTGTTATTTGCAACTATTCAATATATGTTCATCCCCGGTAATTAAATTTTAACTACTCTTTATGTTATAGAAACATTTTTTTAACTTTAAAACTCATCTTCTCTGATTCCTCCACGCATAGTGTTTAGTCAACCCACTAGCACTTTTCAAAAAGTGTCATGATAGTCAACAAATCTGTGAGCCTGCACAAGTTCTAGAGCACCTAATAGTTTTGGCCATATGAAAAATACAAACATCTACTCATCTGTGAATTTCTTCCTTAGCCTACTGAGGATATTTAAGTACTTTCATGTAACTTTGTTTAAATCTTTAAGCCTTTGTACACTTGCCTTCATACTTGCTTGACTATAATCTATATATTAAACATTGTGTTAGATTCTGGCAATGATTAAGAAAATACAAATGATTTACTTTAAAAGAATCATGCCATATAGAGAGATTCATATTTTTAAGCAAACATTATATAGTTTATATATGACATAAATATGAAGAATAAATTATGTGAGAATGAATAAGAGACATTAAGTCTTACTTCAGTGAATGTGGCTAGAAAGAGATTAATCTTAAAGAATGTGAGATGAGACAGAGTTTAGTCTTAAGCTCCATAGGAAGGCAAAAAAAAAATAATAAAATAGTACATTGTACACTTTTCATAGAGGCAAAGGAAGAAAGTAATATGCAATGAATAAACACATTCACAATTTCTTAAATTTTATGTTTTCAACACAGAATAATGAATAATGTCATAGGAAGGAGCATATAAACAGCTAGTGTGATGGTTCTTCGGGGTATAGAATTCCAATACAGTAACTATTTACTTATTATTTGAACAATGTTGTTTCAATGCTTTATTTTTGCTGTTGATAATATAGTGCTTTTCTGATTACTGATGCTTTGTATGTGATACTTGTTTTTTCTCATAGAAATTTTTTGATTGCCAATTTTTTCAAAGTTTTTTGTTTATAAAACCAGATAAGTCACGTGTAAGTGTCCTGCACTGCTCTTCTCATTTTACTCACTAACCTCTATTATTTTATAACACAGCTTTTCTGTCTACTTTCTCCAAAAAGTCATAGGCTTTATTTTGAAATATTTATTTCGAATTTGTATTGGAGTAATAGTACTCTTAATTTCCAATAGTTCTTTCTATGGGCTTGAATGTTCACTTTTTTGAGATACATCTTATCTTTGATTCAAAAATATAAATTTGAATTTATCTCTGTGTATTAACTGTGATAATTATATTTTTCAAATGTTCTTCTACTTCTTGCATTTATTTGTCTTTTTCCCAAAATATTTATTTTTCTCTCTTATATACTTTTTCTTTCTCTTTTAAAATTGAACCCTCTTTTAATGGTTAAATAAATTATGTTTTTTTTATTTATTCCCCATAGTTAATAATAAATCAATTTAATGCTGGAAAGATTTTCTGTATAAATTAAAAGACCTAGTGAATTATTAGAACCTTGAAATGATATTTAGGCAAGAATCAGGCTGCTTCTTTAAGGACTTCCAAAAATCAAAAGGAATTTATTTGAATCAGGAACCTACCCAGAGAAAATTATCCACTATCTCTCTTGGGCAAAGTATGAGCTGATAGGGAAACGTAAGGATAAATATAGTTGTTTACCATCTCATCCTATAATATCCAGGTACCCGCTGCATTTCTCAGTGAGCGAGGATCATATCAGCATGCAGCTGATTTTAGAGATATTCTGTATTAACATTTCCAAATGGTAAGACCTGTGTCTCCTGCTGAGGTGTGAGTCAGTTGCTGGCTCTGCAGATAGAGGAAAAGATTCAGGAGTCTCACTAGGCATTTTGCAGATTTCTGTTTCCAGCTTTACCAAAACTTTAGCCTTCAGAGGTAACTGATGTTATCAATTCCTGAATCTTTGTGAAAAACTGTATTGCCAGTTCCTTTGTTTCTTGTTTTCTTTCTTTGAGGGTATTTAATCAAATAAAGTAAAAATGCAAATTATTTAGAATTCCTTACCTAACTTTTCATCACATTGCTATGAGTAATATACTTGATCTGTAGAAATCTTGATGCTGAATTAATATACCACACTTTCTTCTACTTCAAAATATATTTCATATAATTTTAAAAGTTTACAATATAAATCAAGCATTTTAAATTTGCTGGTTCGCTCTATGAATATTTTGTAGATTATTAGATCAGTATAGTATCTTGAATCACTGGCAAATATAGTTCAAGTGGTTATTTCATTTAAAATATGTTTGAGATCCTACAACTCAATTGGCAATTCAAGCTTATGAGAGACCCTGTGGCACTGTGTTTGGGAGCTGGACATGTTTAATTGACATTGGCCTATTGTTTATTTAAAATAGGTTTAAAAATATTTAAAATTTGCTCTATATATTGTTTTAAAAATTTACAATAAAATGCGATTGTATTTTACTTTTGTGTGTCTTTTTCTTTCTCTCTGAGTGAGGACCATATGTTTGTCACAGAATGTCAGAAAATAATATTCAAAATAAAATTTGCACTCCAAGTGTGGAAACTGTGAGGTGGGGTTTTAAAAACTAATTATCTATAACACATCTAATTCATTTATATTTTAATTTCAATCTATCAATGTCAAATAAATTATTTCAGTTTCAATTTCTAATGGTCTTAACAAGCTTCTAATTGCTGAACTAAGAATTATGTCATGCTGTGTGGTGACGGTCTCCAGAATTAACACATCTGCCAGTATTTCATTATTCTTAAAAAAATTACTATATTACACTAACTCAATATCTGTAGTTTAGGCATTGAAGCAACTTCATCAAAATAAATATATTTATTATTGGAAAAAATCACATATAACTGAATATATCATAAAAATAATATTTTCAATCAAATAAAATCCATATTTAAAAATTAATTAAAGTGATTATGTATAGAAAAACTGCTAGAAAACTAAACATGCTTACTCAGTAATCAGAAACAGTTTATGTATGTAGTAGAAGAGACAGCAAAAGTCACTAAGCTTGCAAAACATTTGAAACTGTTTAGCACCCATTTTTAAATTTTGTATTTCAGGGATAGAAAGAGAGCAATTATGGAAAGTCTATGTGCGATACAAATGCCAAACAGTGAAGCATACGATGTGCTATAGAGTGTGAATTCTGAATTTTGGAGGAATGTATAATAGTTCAATTCATGACAATTATGTTACTGACAGAGAAATTAACATAGGATTTAGGAAAATATGGCCATTGAAATGTTGCTTTAATGACTTTTTCAATGTAAATAAAAGCAGTGGTCAAATCCTCAGGTTCTTGGATATTAGCAGAACATGAACAAGTTGAAAAGAGAAATAGTAAAATAAAATTTAAAATGAAGGCCTGTTCTTTCATATGGAGTCTCTGGCTGGTTAGCTGAATTAGAATAGCATGCCAATCAGTTTAAGATTCAGTATGCTTACCACCAACAGTGGTAGTTGGCTTCACTTTGTTTTGTGACTATGAATGCATCTGTTACATGAGAAAGGGCAATTTCTACCTTATTTACCACTAGGTCTCTAGCACCTATATTATGTGGACACTTGATGACTGTCCAATATCATGTGAATCAGTAAAAGACTGGGTGGATTAATTCATATCCTCAGACAAAAGAGAACAGATGATGTGCACAACTCAAACCCATTAACAACTAATTTACATAAATTGAGCAGAACCTGAATAAGAACAACATCTCTTTTATTCAAAAGACAACGCTTTGTGCCACTGTATAAGACAGAAGAATTCATAATAAAAATGTCTTCTAATGAAGAAAAGAGTGAATGCACATTTCCCAGTAGAACTCATTGATATAAATAAGAAAACAATGTATGTTTCACTTTTAAAATAGTTTATAAAAATTTTTATTTATAACAGTATTTTAGAGAATAAAACAATTATTGATATTATAAAGGACAGTGGAATTTGTCCCAAAATTTAATTATGAATAAATTGCAAAGGATGCTATCTTAGTAGGCAGATTAAACATCCAAAACTATGCACTGTCTGCTCTATACTGCCACCTAGAGAAAATGAGCTTGACAGATTGTCAATATGATAATTGTATAGAATATTTTCATAGATCATCTATTTGTTATGTGAATAATTTTATACCTCAGAAATAAAGCTTTGGCATATATAGGATATACTAGTCCATTTTGTATTTCTATAAAGGAATTACTGAGTCTGGGTAACTTATAAAGAAAATAGGATTATTTTGTCTCAGGGTTCTGCAAGCTGTACAAGAAGCATGATGTCAGCATCTGCTTGGCTTCTGGTGAGGCCTCAGGAAGTTTTTAGTCATGACACATGGGAAGGGGAGCTGGCATGTTACATAGCAAGAGAAAAATCAAGGGAGATGCCGGTCTCCTTTAAACAACCAACTCTTGCATGAACTAAGAGAGTGAGAATGCACTCATTACCATAAGAATAACACCAAGCTATTCATAAAGGATCCACACCCATCACCTCCCACTAGGCTCCACCTCCAACACTAGGGATCACATTTTAACACTGAAATTTGGAGAAGATAAATATTCAAACTATATAATGGGGTTAATTATAATATGTATCATTTAAGTTATTAAAATTATGAAAATTCATATATAAACTATAACAAATTAAGTCTTATCTAGAATATTTACTTAAAATACTATATAACAAAGTGCTATAATTTAGTAAGTCATATACACATACATATATACTTATATACATATATTGTATAAACAAGAGAAACTAAATGAAGAAGAAAAGTATGAAGTATAACAGTTTTTTAAAGTATTTTTTAATTTTTGTTAATAGATTGGTTTGTAATGGTAAAAAGGTATTCCTTAACACACATTTTTCCTTTTACTCTAAAATAAAAATAAATATAATTGACTAAATGGCTACCATGTTGCAATTACTATGTAAATAAGTAACAAATAAACTGAATCTAAGAACAGAAGTTAAAGTAGTAATTTACATTAGGAAACACTAAAAGTGAAATAAATATCAGAGTGATTAGTACTGGAAGTAAAACTAGTGTCAATACTAGGATTATAAAATTAGAAATGGAGTAGTAGTTTTGTGTTTTTTTTAACTTTTCAAATGGAAATAAATTGATGAGATTTTCTTCTAAGCTTCTTATAACAAATATTACAATATTTCAGATTTTTATTCCTCACACTCACCTCTTTACATTTTTAGCAGTGGTCCAAAATAAGTACTATAAGCACAGAGAGTTTCACTTTGAAACAACATATAGTAAAATAATTTTACTTATTTCTGCCTAATATAAACTTCATATGAACAATGATGAAGAATATTAATAATAAGAACCAAAAACACCACTTGTCTTATGCTATTTTAAAAGTCTATTATTGAGAAAAGAAAATCATATTGAGGAATCACATCATTACATCAGAAGAGCAAAATTGTTGCTTTTTATATCATCTGTATTGTAGAATACTTTGATTAACTACTGTAATTTGTTATACTTTTACGACGTAAATGCTGAAACACTATTTAAAATTGCTTTTGTATATCTCTAATTCTCTAGGTTTGCTGTTTGAGCTTGACTCAGGTTCCTAAGAGTGGTTATGACAATCTAGAAGCTTAAGAATCATTGTCACACATATTTTGAATTTCTAATTTAAATATCAGATGGGTATGTTGACAAGATAATATTTCACATATAAATGTTTAGTATTATCTTATATAATTAGCAAAATGCAGAAATTAGTGTTTAGTCATTGGCATTTCTAAAAACTCAAGTTGTACTTTCAAAACATTTAAATTAAATGTCACCTTAACCTTCTATAAAAAGTTAATGACTAATTATTTTGTCAGGTAATAATATAATGACTGCAGCATTTACATTATTGTTATTATTTTCTTTGAAAGCCTGGATCAATCATATTTGATATTGCAACACTCTCCAGCAATGCATAAATTTCCTATGTGGTTTTCCTCTTAAAATATGATTTAATTTTCACTTAAATTTTAAAACTAATGGGAACTTAAGTTATCCTGAATCACCCTCAGTTCTATTATGACAGGCAAACTTGTAGAAAGTTCTGTTTTATCTTATGGTATGTTATTTTATTTTATTTTTGAACCAAAATGTATATAATGCTACACAAATCACAGCAATTATAAAATTCTACTTGTCCAATAAATATTTTTATATTATTGAGATAATCTTAGATCAAATTCAGCTTTCAAACAGCTTCATCAGTGTTTACTCATTCTGAGTTTACAGTTCAACTAAAATGTTTCCATTGACATTGAGGAAATGTATTCAAATGAAGTTGTCTCCCCATTCATTTCTTAAAGAAAACATATTATATTTTCATTACTTTGACTTTTATTCACTGTAAACTTTTTAAAACTAAAGTAGTAATGAGATATTGATACTTATTCTAGCTGAATATGTTTAGGTTATTTTAGGTCTAAGTTATTGTGCAGTTTAATATTACTTTTCACAGTTGATGGCAGAATTTGTTTGAATTTTTAAAGCATTCAGTTCAATTTATATGTTATTTCAACCAAAAACATCATAACTATTCATTTTTGGAGAGAATGTGTAGATATATTAACTACGAATTGTAGTGTATACAAGTAGAACTTGTTGCCAAGTAACAAATACCTATTATCAGGGAGATGATATTACATCTTATTGAACACAGACAGAGCCAGGAAATGATCTCTGAGGAAAGGGATCAGTCACAAGTCTATCACAAACCTCCCATTACAAATGGTACAGGAAAATTAATGGTCTAGGTTTTCTCGCTTAATAGATTTCAGTCCCTGTCTTCTGGAAAACATGCATTTCAATTTTATCTACTCTGAATCACTATGGCACTTAAAAAGATTAAGTAGTATGGGGTCTACAGAATAGTAATTTAGAAATAAAAATTCCTTTTCCAGGCGCAGCCTGTCAAGTTGCTAACATTTAGTTAAGCTTTCACAGTTCTCAGAAAAGCTTTATGAGAAAATGAAGCTTGTAATTGTGGTAGTCACCTTAAACCATGCTTTGAATAATCTTCGGAGGTATTACCAGCTTCCCTCTAGATCAGGAAACTGGTGCTCAGATACATACACTATCATACACGCGCAAACACAATGTGTAATGAAGACATGTTGAGGTCATTTTTTCATGAGAATTATTTTATGGGAGTAAATTCAGGTATAATTTAAATGTGCTTAATGTTATCTCCTGCCTATGAACAAGTATGAAATTTATATGAAAAAGATATAATACCTTATTCTAGCAATGTGTCCCCTGCATTATTTGAATTCCTTGCGTCTTTTGCCCCTTTAAATTATCCATTTAATAGATATTTATTGACTGCCAAATATCTGCCTTTCCAGCTTTAAACATGAGGAGTCACAATCATATATGCCAAAAATTAAGCAACTATTATTCCTAATGTGGAAGTGGCATAAATATCTTCTTAAAAATCATAACAAGATGGTGATACATCTTTTTTTTACTTCTACTTAACAAGATAATGGATTTTCTATTCTTAGCCAGTGGAAACAATGCCAGAATATATGTATAATAATATAAGCAGAAAAAATATATAATCAAAATTCACAAGCGATCAGATTAATACTTTCAACTTATCTCAGAACATTTATTAGACTTAATGACAGACTCTAGCAATAATGTTTGCTGTAAGTCCAAAGTATAAAAAACAGCAATTTAACACAGCACCAGTAAATATTCAGAAACTCAAATAAATACAATTTTACAGTAAGGAAACATTAAGCTATCTATTAAAAAGATATTATAATGTATATAGGACTTTATAGAGAAAACATAAAACATTATTGAAGCCCATTAAGGTTTCCTAAATAAATTTTCTGATAAACTATGTTCAGGATTCAATAGGCTTAATATTGTAACTATGTAATTATCTTCAAATTTGTCAGTAAAATAATTGCAATTTGAATTAGCTTTTTAAAGTATTTTATGAGGATATTGATGCTAATATATTTTTGTGATAGAGGAAATGCAAATGAAGAACCAATATATTCTGAAATAAAAAACACAAACTGAGGCCCTACCATGAGAGAGATCTGATATACCTGCTTGATATTATAATAAAACTATTCTTAGAGACACAGTGTGGTATTAAGGAAGAGATAAAAAAAACTCAAGATAATTTAGATCTAAGGAAAATTTATATCTTAGAAATAAATCTGTTACATCCTACATACAGAGAAAGCAGCTTTAAACATTTCTGGGGAAGAAAAGGCCATGCTAAAAATGATGGTGGGCGAATGCATTATTTTTATTGGCAGAAAAAAATGAAATAAACTCTTATGCTATACACAGAAGTTAATTTCTGATACATTACATTTAAATGTGTTTTGTAAAGCTATACAAATTTTAGCTATGGTAGTAATTATGTTTGTCTTTAGGTTATAATAAATAGGATTTCTCAAGGTACAGAAAGTATGCACATCGCAGTAAATAATTGATACATTTTACCACATAAATGTGAAAAGATTTTGTTTATGAAAAGATACAACCAAGAGATATTTAAACTGAAATTAGAAACTTTGTAATTTACATGCTTAATAAAGACATATAAATTATATATGCCTTTATATATATAGTTTCTGAATATAAAAAAATTAAAAATAACACAATCACAAAAAAAGATGAACAGATAGTTCAGAAAGTGAACCACAAATGATGAGAAATTTATGAAAATGCATAAACGTAAGTAGTGAGCAGAAGTATGAAAATTAAGAGTAAATCTTAAATACCCCTAATCTGAAAATCCAAAATCCAAAATTTTCCCAAATCATAACTTTTTGAGCACTAATATGATGCTCAAAGGAAGTGCTCACTGAGGCATTTCAACTTTTGGGCTTTTAAATGAAGGATGCTTAACTGGTATAATGCAAATATTACAGAATTTGAAACAAAAATTGAAATCTGAAATACTTCAGGTTCTAAGTATTTCCAACATGGGGTACTCAAACTTATATATTGAGATTCTACATTACAAACAGGAGATAGCCCCAAATTAAGAAGTTTGAAAATATAATATAATGGAAAGGATACAGAAATTTTACACACTACTGAAGTCTAAATTGGATAATATTTTAGGAAACCAGTTGACATCATCTAAAGTTAGAGGTTAACCACAAACATTAATGGATTTTTCTGGAGAGACTCATGCATCTATTAAACATATTCATTGCAGAACTTTTTGTAGTGAAAACTCTTTGAAACAAATGAAAGAATATCAACAAACTATAATAGATTATCACAAGGAAATAGAGCACAGCATTAGAAGTAAAAAAAAAACTGCAGGTACACCAATGACATGGCTGAATTCCTAAAAAGTAAGGTTCAGTAAACCATATTTTTAAAGATTATTAGTGAATTATATTATTTAACAAGCTGAAAAACAAGCAAAACTAAATTATACAGGATTTAAGACATACATACTCATGTGGCAAAAATGTGTTTACAAATGAAAGAAAGGGAGCGAGGCAGGGAAGTGGAAACAGATTTAAGCACATATATTGCTAGGCTGAGATTATTGGGATGGGTAGGTAAAATTATAATTATGTTGGATAGTAGTTTCACAGTTGTCTTACCTCAATGCCTTATATACTGTTTCTATATCCTATTTATTATTTTTATGTACCAAATATCAAATGACAATTTTAAAAAGTTATCATTATCACATAAGCTATACATAAGTACATTCTGAGATTGGACAGGTTACAATTAAAGCAAAAAAAAAAAATTCAGATTTTTTTGTTTTATTTTGTGTTGTTTCTTACAGAGTCTCTCTCACTCTGTCTCCCAGGCTAGAGTGCAGTGGGGTGATCTTGGCTCACTGCAACCTCTGTCTCTCAGGTTCAAATGATTCTCCTGCCTCAGCCTTCTGAGTATCTGGGATTACAGGTGAACACCACCACACCCAGCTAATTTTTACATTTTTAGTAAAGACAGGATTTCACCATGTTGGCCATGCTGGTCTTGAATTCCTTAGCTCAAATGATCCACCCGCCTCAGCCTCCCAAAGTGCTGAGATTACAGGTGTGAGCTACCTTGCCCAGCCAATTTCAGGTTTATATAATCTATGTGATTGTAAACAATTGATATATTTGGAAAACAGAACATACTCTCAATTTTAATAGCCAAACTATACTTTTTATATTCCTTCACAACACTATTTTTTATAAATTCTAAACCTGGCCAATAAAATAAACAAAATTATATGCATATGGCACAAATTACACTTACTTTTAAAAATCTTCAAATAATAAAGGCTTCCATAAATTATAAAATTTGGTAATTCGTATATATTATCTACTAAAACAATTGTTCTTTTGACTTTCATTCAAAGTCATTGTGACTTTGTTACAATACAATGCATAAATTTGTAATGCTTGAAAGCAACAGAATCAACATATTTTTGACCAGAAGGCCCATAATCTTAATCATGACACTGTATTATAGCCTAATTTAAAACACAACACACTGGTTTCATTTAAGTGCAAATTGCTATCAAATTTTAGCATTGACAGCATCAACTCTCTCTAGTTTGTATTTATGTGTTTTTAGTAGTTAGTTGCTTTCCTCAGTTTTTGTTGTCAAAGGTATCATACATGTGCCAAAAAAAAATCCAGACTATTACAATAGAAATTTAACGATAGTAAGAAAAGGGAGGAAGTGTTTGAATCAGGCTTTAGTTACCAATCAGTATTGCTTTTGGAAACAAACAAATAACCACATATTAATTATAAAAGATATGAACAGATGTTCAAAGTTTATCCATTGAAATCTCCTTAAAATGATACAGACCGTTTCTCTTACACAGTGGATGCTGTACAGAATTCTCTGGCGGATCCTGAAAAATGCATATATTCAGCATTGCTTATTATTTAGACTTCATCATTGTTTACAATCATTCAATAACTCAACACTAGTCTCTAACTTGTCAAATTTCCTAACTAAATTTTAGGCCTGCTTTTAAAGTTGTCTCTATGGGGACCTGCTTAGAACAACAGAATTGGCATAAAGATTATTTTAAGCTGAACACATTTGGAAATCAACAGATGGAGAAAGAAGCCTTCTCAGAGCTTCCCTTATCTGACTAAATGCAGAAACTTCTGGGAAATGGGACTGCCATCAATTTTCTTTTTTTGAGGGCTTTTACTCTCAGAAAAGAGAGCAAGTAAATGTAACATAAAACCCCTTTCAAGTGTAGTTCTATGGCCCTAGAGAAGAGGGAAACACCACTCACACTTGCATAAAGAAGCATTATCAAAATCTTACTTATCTCCCAATTGTTCCAGAAACTGCTTTGTCTTTGTAAATAAATCTATTTGTTCTCCACACGAAGGCCTTGTCTGCTCTCTCCCTTGTCTAAGTTGGCTCTCCCTATAAGTTCACTATATAAGCCACTAACTTCAACTACGTTATCAAGCTACTTCTTTTCTAAACTCCTGTACGAATATTTTTCCCTGTTAATCTTTTGTCATTGTAGTTGGCAGCCACAATCACTAAGCCAAAGAGAATAGAAGTTTTCTCTCCCCAACACCTCCTAACATTTATATTTCCTCATGTTTCCCTCCTTCCATTTCTACTTCAATAGCATCCATTCACCATTTAATTGTCACTTATTTTACATCCATTTTACTCCTTATTTATTGGATACTATTTTTATCAAATTTGAGGTAAACTAATGTAGAGTTAGAAACATATTTATGCTTCTTAACTTCCTGTATAAATACACATTGGAAAAAAAGAAATGGAATACAATTTCCTTCCATCTTATTTTTCTTTCTTTTTAAAATTTCCCCATATGATATTATTTCTAACTCATGTACTTTATGCATATACTGTTGCCCACATTCAGGAGTTTATATATAATTTATATACAGGAGTTTATATACAGTTCTCTCAGTTAACATTTATTAAGAGTTTTATCCATGCAGATAATGGTGTGTGAAAGACAAAAAGACATAGTCCCTATCTTTCCAAGCTCACTGTTTAATCATAGTAGACATATACAGTAAATTAAATATATTTATATGAGTACAAAATAGTAATACACTATATATTATGGTGTTTAAGACTAGAAGATAAATAGTTCTGTTTCCAAAAATGATAAGATTTCTTCAAGCAGGTATTATTGAAATGGACCATTGAAAGATGAATAGGCATTGTCAGGAGACAAGATTAATTTGTTTCTTTCACCAGTGGCTACTATGAATCTGATTCGTGAGACAAAGCAGTCAGTTCTGTATATTTTAATCTCCTTACCAGTAGAACTACTTAATGCCTGCTTTTCACTAGAGAACTAATAAGCCATTGCAACAGCGTATTCTTAAATTTTTACCTTAAATTTCCTTATATCCAAGATTGGGGTAGCAAAATTTACCTGGGTGATACTTAGGAAAACATTAGAAGTAAATATAATCATGATGCCTTAGATGATTACCCTATTTATCATTTTTATACATTATTACTCAATCAGATTTTTAATTGAAAATACTTGTTATATAAGTGTGCAAATAGGCTATATATTACAGGTTAGATTATCCTAAGTGAAGTTTATTTTGCTGAATTTACTGTTTAATATAGTCATGCGTTTTCATTTCCAAATAGTGAAGCAGGCTAATTCAGAGTCTCCTGACTGGTATGCAAATTTAGAAATTGTTCCATTTGAGCTCTTTATTTATTACAATGATGCTATTCCTTAATTATTTTGCATATTGGCATTGATCAACTATCAGCCTAAGTAAACTTATAGTCTAAAAGTAAAATTATATTATTTTCAAAGAATATTTGACATATTTCACCGAAAAGGTTTAATAAAAATATAAAATAATCCATGGGATTAAAATTAATTTTCTGAAGCCAGGAATTTTATAAATTAATTGCAAAATATAAGTCTCTATATCTAAACATATATTTAGAATATAGGTATAACATAATAAATAACCTGTACATGAAATGCATAAAAGAGTAAATGCTTTCTGATTTTTCTCCTTTCACCAAAAATTTTTACCAGAGATATGTGAACACTTACACAGTTATTGATATTTTGTTACTTTTTGCTTTAACAACACATTCCCAATTTTAAAATGTATGGGAGTTATAACCTCAAACATGTAATATATTTGCCAGAAATATATACACCTATAATATTCTTTTAAAATGAATATATATGCCTAGGTGTGTGTTACTAAATTTTTCCTTACAGTTTTGTTTTACACATAATAAAAGATGGTTATAAAAGTCAAAGGTGATCTTATGTTTAAAAAGAATTGCAGGCCGAGACGGGCGGATCACGAGATCAGGAGATCGAGACCATCCTGGCCAACACGGTGAAACCCCCTCTCTACTAAAAAATACAAAAAATCTAGCCGGGCGAGGTGGCAGTCGCCTGTAGTCCCAGCTACTCGGGAGGCTGAGGCAGGAGAATGGCATAAACCTGGGAGGCGGAGCTTGCAGTGAGATCCAGCCACTGCGCTCCAGCCTGGGCAACAGAGGGAGACTCCGTCTCCAAAAAAAAAAAAAAAAAAAATTGCCGGCCGGTCGCAGTGTCTCACATCTCACACCTGTAATCCCAGCACTTTGGGAGGGAGGGAGGCCGAGGTGGGAAGATCATCTGAGGTCAGGAGTTCCGAAACCAGCCCAAACAACATGGTGAAACCCCATCTCTACTAAAAAGAAAACAAAAATTAGCCGGGCGTGGTGGTGGGAGCCTGTAATAACACCTACTCGAGAGGCTGAGGCAGAGGAATCACTTGAACTCGGGAGATGGAGGTTGGAGTGAACAGAGACCCGCCACTGTACTCCAGCCTGGGTGACAGAGCAAGACTCTGTCTCAAAAAAAAAAAAAAAAAAAAAAAGAATTGCCTACCTTCCACTTTAGGTCATCACCATCTTTGAGAAATTGTGTTATTATATAGGAAATATTTACTCCTTTTCACTCTCTGTCAGGACAGAAGATACTACGCTGACTCACTTTTAACTAACAAAATGTTAATAAACTGATAAAAGCAGAGCAATTTGGTAAGCTCCTGAGCATCTGTGATCCATCAGGAGCAGATTATTTTCTTTTTAAAAAAATTTTAATTATTTTAACTTTTATTTTAAGTTTGCGACTGCATGTGGAGGTTTGTTACATAGATAAACATATGCCATGAGGTTTGTTGTACATATTACTTTATCACCCACTTATTAAGCATGGTATCCAAGCATTATCTTTTCTGTTTTTCTGTCTCGTCCCAACCCCCCAACTGAGTAGACCTTGGTGTCTGTTGTTTTCTTTTTGTGTTCATAAGTTCTTATTGTTTAGCTCCCCTTGATAAGCGAAAACATGCAGTATTTGGTTTTATCTTCCTGTGATAGTTTACTAAGGATAATAGCCTCCAGCTCCATCCATCTTCTTGCAAAAGACATAATCTCATTATTTTGTGTGGCTGCGTAGTATTCCATGGTGTATATGTATGACATTCTCTTTATCCAATCTGTCTTTGATGGGCATTTAGATTGATTCCATGTCCTTGCTATTGTGAAGAGTGCTGCAATGAACATTCACATGCACATGTTTTTATGGTAGAATAATTTACATTTATCTGGGTATATACTCAGTAATATGTACTGTGTCTAATGGCAGTTCTGCTTTTAGCTTTTTGAGAAATTGCCACACTGCTTTCCACAATGGTTGAAATAATTTAGACTCCCATCAACAGTGTGTAAGTGTTCCCTTTTCTCTGCAACCTCACCAGCATCTGTTACTTTTTTGCTTTTTAATAATAGCCATTCTGACTGGTGTGAGATGGTACCTCACTGTGGTTTTGATTTATATTTCTCTAATGATCATTGATATTGAGCTTTTCTTCACATGCATGTTGGCCACATTTATATCTTCTTTTGAGCAATATTTCTTGGTTAGCTGTATCCCTAGGTATTTTATTCTTTTTGTGACAATTATGAATGAGATTGCCTGTCTCATTTGGCTCTTGGTTTGGCTGTTTTTGGCATATAGGAATGCTAGTAATTTTTGTATCCTGAAACAAAAAAACTGCTAAAGTTGTATATCAGCAAGAGGTGCTTTGGGACCAAGATGATGGAGTTTTCTAGATGTAGAATTATGTCATCTGCAAACAGAGATAGTTTAACTTCCTCTCTTCCAATGTGAATGCCTTTAGTTCTTTTTTTTTTTTTGCCTTATGGCTTTAGCATGGACTTCCAATACTATGTTGAATACAAGTGGTGATAGAGGGCATCCTTGTCTTGTGTCAGTTTTCAAGGGGAATGCATCCAACTTTTGCTCATTCCATGTAATGTTGGTTATGCGATTGTCATAGATGGCTCTTACTATTTTGAAGTATGATCTATTCATGTTATTTGCCCATTTTTTAACAGGGAGTTTTTCTCTTATAAATTTAAGTTCCTTATAGATGTTGGATGAGGCCGGGCGCGGTGGCTCAAGCCTGTAATCCCAGCACTTTGGGAGGCCGAGACGGGCGGATCACTAGGTCAGGAGATCGAGATCCACCCTGGCTAACACGGTGAAACCCCGTCTCTACTAAAAAATACAGAAAACTAGCCGGGCGAGGTGGTGGGCGCCTGTAGTCCCAGCTACTCGGGAGGCTGAGGCAGGAGAATGGCGTAAACCCGGGAGGCGGAGCTTGCAGTGAGCTGAGATCCGGCCACTGCACTCCAGCCTGGGCGACAGAGCGAAACTCCGTCTCAACAACAACAACAAAAAAAATAGATGTTGGATGATAGACATTTCTCAGATGCATAGTTTGCAAATATTTTCTTCCGTTCTGTAGGTTTTTTGTTTACTTTGTTAATAGTTTATTTGACTGGGCCGAATCTCTTAAGTTTAATTAGATCCCACTTGTCAATCTGTGCTTTTGTTGTATTACTTTTGGTGTCTTTGTCATGAAATCTTTGCCCTTTCCTATGTCCTGGATGATATTGCCTTCCAGGGTTTTTATAGTTTTGGGTTTTACATTTAAGTCTTTAATCTATCTTGTGTTGATTTTTTATATGGTGTAAGGAAGTTGTTCAGCTTCAATCTTCTGCATACGGCTAACCAGTTATCCCAGCACCATTTATTGAATAGGGAGTCTTCCCCATTGCCTTTTTTTTTTTTTTTTTTTTTTTTTTTTTTGGTCAGCTTTGTTAAAGATTAGATGGTTGTAGATGTGTGGCCTTATTTCTGGTCTCTCTACTCTGTTCCTGATAAGATTTAGCTCTGAGTCCCTACCCAAATTTCATCTAAAATTGTAACCTTCCATGTGTAGAAGGAAAGAGCTGTTGGAAGGTGATTGAATTATGGGAGGCAGTGTCTCATGCTGTTTTCGTGATAGTGAGTGAGTTTTCATGGTATCTGATGGTTTAAAAGTGTGGCTCTTCCCCCTTCCCCTTATCTCTCTCTCTCTCTCTCTCTCTCTCTCTCTCTCTCTCCTTTCCTTGTGAATAAGGCACTTGCTTCCTCTTTGTCTTCTGCGATGATTATGTTTCCTGAGACCTCTCCAGTCATGAAGAACTGTGGACCATTTAAACCTCTTTTCTTTATAAATTACCCAGTCTAAGGTAGTTCTTTATAGCAGTGTGAAAATGGACTAATACAATTCCATTGGTCTGTGTGCCTGTTTTTGTACCACTACCACGCTGCTTTGGTTACTGTAGCCTTGTAATTTAGTTTGAAGTCAGGTAACGTGATGCCTCTGACCTTGTTCGTTTTGCTTAGGATTACTGTGGCTATTTGGGCTCCTTTTTTAGTTCCATATGAATTTCAAAATAGTTTTTCTTGTTCTGTGAAGAATGTCATTGGTAGTTTGATAGGACTAATGATGAATCTGTAAATTGCTTTAGGTGGTCATTTTAATAATATTTGTTCTTCCTATCCATGAGCATGGCGTGTTTTTCAATTTGTTTGTGTCTTCTCTGATTTCTATGAGGTGTGTTTCATAACTCTCATTGTAGAGATCTTTTACCTTCCTGGTTAGCTGTATCCCTAGATATTTTATTCTTTTTGTGACAATTATGAATGAAATTGCCTATCTCATTTGGCTCTTGGTTTGGCTGTTTTTGGCATATAAGAATGCTAGTAATTTTTATAATCTGAAAAAAAAATTGCTGAAGTTGTATATCAGCAAGAAGTGCTTTGGGACCAAGATGATGAGGTTTTATAGATGTAGAATCATGCCATCTACAACAGACATAGTTTGACTTCCTCTCCTCCTCCTTCCTTTGAATGCCTTTAGTTCTTTCTTTTGCCTGATGGCTTTAGCATGGATTTCCAATACTATGTTGAATACAAGTGGTGATAGAGGGCATCCTTGTCGTGTGTCAGTTTTCAAGGGGAATGCATCCAACTTTTGCTCGTTCCATATAATGTTCGTTATGTGATTGTCATAGATGGCTCTTATTATTTTGAAGTATGATCGTTCAGAACCTAGTTTATTGAGAGTTTTTAGTATGAAGGGTGTTGAATTTTATTGAAAGCATTTTATGTATCTATTGACATAATCATGTGTTCTTTATCTTAAGTTCTGTTTATGTGATGAATCACATTTATTCATTTGTGTATGTTCAACCAGCCTTTCATGTCAAAGATGAAGCCTACTTGCTTGTGGTGGATTCGCTTTTTGATTCAGTTTGCAAGTATTTTGTTAAGAATTTTTGCATTTGTGTTAATCAAAGATATTGGTCTGAATTTGTGTGTGTGTGTATGTGGTGTGTGTGTGGTGTGTGTGTGTGTGTGCACGCCAGGTTTTGGCATCAAGATAATAGTGGTTTCAAAGAATGAGTTGGAGAGGAATTACTTTTTCGCTTCTCAATTTTTTGGAATATTTTCTGTAAGAATGGTATCAGTTATTTTTGTACATCTGATAGAATTTGTCTGTGAATCCATCAGATCCTAGATATTTTTTGGTTGGTAGAATAATTATTACTAATTCAGTTTTTGAGTTTGTTATCTGTTTGGTCAGAGAATCCATTTCTTCCTGGCTCAGTCTTCAGAGGGTATATGTGTCTAGGGATTTATTCATCTCTTCTATATTTTCTAGTTTGCGTGCATAGAAAAGAACACTAAATATAGAATGGAAAGACCACTACCAGCAAAAACAAAGACACAATTAAACACACAGACCAGTGTCACTGTAAAGCAACCACACAAACAAGCCAACAAGCCCACATAATAACCAGCTAGCAACACAATGATAGGATCAAATCCACACATATCAATACTAACCTTGAATGTAAATGGGCTAAATGCCCCAATTGAAAGATACAGAGTGGCAAGATGGATTAAAAAAAAAAAAAAAAAAAAAGGAAGGCCCAATGGTATGCTGTTTTCAACAAACTCATCACAAACATAATGATATTCATAGGCTCAAATAAAGGATGAAGGAAAATCTACCAAGCAAATGGAAAACAGGAAAAAGCAGACGTTACAATCCTAATTTCAGATAAACAGATTTCAAACCAACAAAGATTAAAAAAAAAAAAAACGAAAGATATGTGATAAAGGGTTCAATTCAACAAAAATACCTATTTTATATATAGACGCATCCAACACAGGTGCACCCAGATTCATAAAGCAAGTTCTTAGAGACCTACAAAGAGACATAGGCTCTCACACAATAATAGTGGGAGACGTCCACACACCATGGGCAGTATTAAACAGAGTGTCAAGGCAGAAAATTTAAAAAGATATTCTGAACCTAAAGTCAGCATTTGACCAAATTGATCTGATAGACCATTGCAGAACTCTCCACTCAAAAACAACAGAATATTCATTCTTCTCATTGCTATATGGCACATACTCTAAAATTAACCACATAAATAGACATAAAACAATCCTTGACAAATGTGAAAGAATTGAACTCATACCAAAAACACTCTTGGACCAAAGCACAACAAAAATAGAAGTCAAGACTGTGAAAAACACTCAAAACCGTGCAATTACATGAAAATTAAACATGTCCCTGAATGAATTTTGGGTAAATAATAAAATTAAGGCAGAAATTTTTAAAAATGGTCTTTGAAAATAATGAGACAAAGATACAACACCCCAGATTATCTGAGACACAGCTAAGGCAGTATTGAGAGGGAAATTCATAGCACTAAATGCCCAGTTTCAAAAGTTAGGAAGATCTTAAATTAACAACCTAACTTCACAACTGAAAGAATCAGAGAAGCAAGAACAAATCAACCCCAAAGCTAGCAGATGAAAAATAACCAAAATCAGAGCTGAAATGAAGGAAATTGAGATACAGACATTCAAAAGACCAACAAATCCAGGATTTTTTTGAAGAAATTAATAAAATAGATAGGCCACTAGTTAGATTAATAAATAAGAAAAGAAAAAAATTCAAATAAAAACAGTTAGAAATGATGAAGGTAATGTCACTATGGACCCCACAGAAATACAAATAAAAACAACCATCAGAAACTACTATGAATATCTTTATACACAAAAACTAGATTATTGGCCAGTCGTGATGGCTCAAGCCTGTAATCTCAGCACTTTGGAAGGCTGAAACAGGTAGATAATTTGAAGTTGGGAGTTCAAGACCAGCCTGGTCAACGTGGCAAAACCCTATCTCTACTAAAAATGCAGAAATTTGTCAGGTGTGATGGTGGACGTCTATAATCCCAGCCACTTGGTAGGAAGAGGCAGAAGAATCGCTTCAACCCAGGAGGCGGAGGTTGCAGTGAGTCGAGATAGTGCCATGGCACTCAAACCTGGGCGACAGAGACAGACTCAAAACAAAACAAAACAGAACAGAACAGAACTGGATTATTTTCTAGTTGGAGTGTGATCAAAGGAGAATTTTGAAGCGTGGATGTAGGATCAACATAAGAATCCAAAGCATATTTGGGATCCGTTGCTTCAAAAGAAAGTTGTTCAATCTGATCTGCATACTAATGAATAGATATATGCCTAAGCAGGTTCTACTTCCTTATGGGTCTCAACTTTTAGGAATGTTGGAACTACCTTTAGAACCAAAAAAATCTTCCGTATTTTACATGTAGTAACTCCTTTAACTGTGTGATCTTCAGGGAAGTAGAAAAATTCACTTAGTGTATCTGGTAGGGATTTATTTTGCTATTACATATTGTGTATGTGGATGCATGTGACACACATTAAAACTGTAGCATGAAGTTTAAAGCAACTATACCCTATGTAACACCATTGGCTAGAAACTGGCTATTGTCAATAATCTTGGTGATTCATCATATAACATCTCTCTACTTCCTCTTGGAATGAAACCCTAATTCAAATTTGATAACAAACCCTTGATGTTTTATAATATTATTGCATATGTCTGTACCCTAAAAGTTATCTTAATATTTCACATTTCTACTAGTGATACAGAATATACTGTGTCCTCACATACATCTCGTATTACAAGTGCTATTTAATTTTAGCCATCCTAGTGGCTGTATAGAAGTATTTCACTGTTATCTTCATACGTTTTTGTTTTGTTTTGTTTTTTGAGACAAAGTCTCGCTCTGTCACCCAGACTAGAGTGCAGTGGCACGATCTCTGCTCACTGCAAGCTCCGTCTCCCAGGTTCACACTATTCTCCTGCCTCAGCCTCCAGAGTAGCTGGCATTACAGGTGCCCGCCACCATGCCTGGCTAATTTTTTGTATTTTTAGTAGAGATGGGGTTTCACTGGGTTAGCCAGGATGGTCTCGATCTCCTGACCTCGTGATCCACCTGCCTCAGCCTCCCAAAGTGCTGGGATTACAGGCATGAGCTACTGCACCCGACCTTCATATGTATTTTTTAAACGAACAGTTATAATTAGTAAATTTATGCCCTTACATATATATTTGTATATTATGTATACATATTTTACCTACACAAATACATACAGTTAAATATGCATATATACTAATATGTGTATTACATATAACATGTCCTTATAGGCATATGTAATAAACATATTCATACAGTGAATATGTATACATATAATTATGTAGGCATAATATATATGAAACTTATATGCATATTTATCTATATATTATATAAAACATATACTTATGTACGTATATCTAATACACACATACACACACATACAGTGATTCTCACATATCAGTACCATCCTATTTCACTTAGCAATGGAAATATATTCTGAGATATGCATTGTTAACTGATTTGCTATGGGGACCTCGTAGAAGGTACTTACACAAAACAAATGGGATAGTCTACTACACACATAGATTATATGGTGCAGCCTATAGCTCTTTGGCTACAAACTTGCACAGCATGTTACTGGTCTTAGTAGATTAGGCAATTGTAGCACAATGGTATTTGAATATCTAAATATCTAAACATAGAAAAGGTACAGTAAAAATGCAATATAAAAGATACAAAATGGCATACTCTGTCCTTACCATGGAAGTTAGTCTGGATGAGTCACTGAGCGAATGGAGAGTGAATGTGCAGGCCTAGAACATTATTGTACACTACTGTAGACTTTATAAATGCTGTACACTTAGGTTACAATACATTTATTATAAAAAATTATGTATTAATAACTTTAGTTTATTAGAATTTTTTATTTAATAAGATTTTTTATTTTTACCTTTTTGACTTTTGTAATAACATGTAGCTTAAAACACAAACACATCATGCAACTGTACAAAAACATTCTTTATATACTAATTCTGTTTCTTCTATTTTTAAATTTTTAATTATTTGAAAATTTGTCATTAAAAACAGACACAAACATACACATTAGGGTAGGCCTACACAGGGTCAGGATCAATATCACTGTCCACCATCTCCGTATCCTGTCCCACTGAGAAGTCTTCAAGGGGAATAACACATATGAGGTTGTCATCTCCTATGAAAACACTGCTTTCTTTTGGAGAACTTCAGCAAAGACTCACCTGAAGCTGCTCTGCAGTTAACATTTTCTTTTTTTAATAAATAAGTAGAAGTATACACTAAAATAAAGCTAAAAGTAGAGTATGATAAATACATACATCAATGACAGTTTATTAATATTATCAAGTATTGCAATATACTACACATAAATATATGTTCTCTACTTTTCTACAACTGGCAATGGAGTTGCCTTGTTATACCAGCATCACCAGAAACACATATATATATGTAACACATATATATAATGCTTTGTGCTATGATGTTAGCAATGGCTACGATGTCACTAGACAATAACAATTTTTCAGCTTTATTATGATCTTGAGACCACCATTATACATTCATTCTATCATTGACTAAATATTATTATGCAGCATATCACTGTAAATATATACATTTGACCCTCATTATTCACTAATTCATATTTATGAATTTGCCTACTTGCTAAACATATTTGTAACTTCACAATCAACACTCACAGCTATTCATAGAGCAATGAAAAATTCGAGCCTCTGGTGTGCATGTTCCCAGCTAAAGGAGAGCAACGCAACACTCTGCCTTCTTGTTTCAGCTCTCATACTGTAAATGTCCATTTCATGACCTATCTAATGCCATGTTTTTTCCATTATTGTGTTTTCTGTTGATGATTTTTCTGTTTAAAATAATCCCCAGGCATAGTGCAGAAGTACCATCTAGTGTTACTAAGAACAAAAGACTGTGATAATCCTTTATGGAGAAAACACATGTTAGATAATCTTCATTTACACACAATGGTAGATGCTGTTGCTTGTGAGTTCAGTGTTAATTAATCAACAATGTATATTAAACAATCATATTTAAACATAAACTCTCATAAAACAAAGTTATATATTAATCAGTTTTCAAAATATTGTGACCAGAGGCTTACAGAAATCAAATTTAAAATTTCATGTGGTGTCAATTGTTCATTAATCGCTAAATCTGCCTTTGTGGGGATTTTACAAAGCATAAATAGTACAAGGAGTGAGAATAAACGGTAAGTGCCTGTCCACATTTTTTACATATGTTTTTCAAACACACACACACACACCACACACACACACACATACACAAACTCCCTGTAAGATATATGTATTGCAAATATTTTCTTCCAGTTGGTGACTTTTCTTTTTATTTTCATAACAATGACTAAGGGAGGCAGGATGTTTTAAGTTTGATGATGTTTAGTTTATTATTTTGCCCTTTACAATTTCCATTTCTGTTTCTTAGGTTTTATATGAAGCCTTTTGCCAATCAGCAGTTTGTTTATCAATAATGAAAAGTGAAAAGCATTAACAGATGTTTTGAATTAATTAATGATGATATGTCAGTTGTGATATAGCTAAACTGGATCCTACAGGAAATATAAATTATATGCATGACAAAAAAAAAAAAAAAAAACAGAAATAAATGCTTTAATCTCTTGCCTTAAGAGACTAGAGAAAAAGGCAAAAATTCCTGGAAGAAAGAGGATGAAAATATGCACACAAGCAGAAACCTATAAAATAATAAATAAGTATAAAATAGAAAAATCACTGAAGCATACAATTGCTTCTTTCAAAAGATAAATCAAATACATAATCCTTTATTAAGTTTTATTAGAGGAAACAATTTAGTATAATATTAGCTATATCAGAAATAAAATTAGACAGAACTAGAGATCATGTAAATATTCAGACAGATAAGAATAAAATAATATAAATGATTTATGCCAATGAAAAATTTGGGTGAATTTTTTTTAATTCTTATAATGAAAAATAGAAGAAATAAAATTAATTTTATATAAAACATATTGTCATTAATACATGTGCCTTAGAAAATAAAAAATATTTTCTCATCAGAGGATATAATCTTCTAAAAAAGATGATTAAGGATGGGCAACTTTAAGATTGTATTTTAAGATATCCTATATTCTCAATTATTTTTGCTTTTTTATTTCATAAGTTATTTAGACAATTATTTTGAAATCACTGTTGTTGTTGTTGTTGTTGTTTTCCCAGACAATATTAGCCTTTCCCACCTATTTACCAAGCCTTTTATTCTTCTTTCTTGCATGGTTTTCAAATAGTACATTAACACTATTTTTGGTATTTCTTTTTGAGTAGGTTTCATAGCAAAACATTATTTCAGTTTTGACTGAAATTATAATTATTTTATCTTTGTTCTCATTATCATCTTTTCCCCCCTCGGAATAGAATTCTAATTTTCCAATTATCTTTCAGTGCTGTAAAGACATCATTCTATTGTCTTCTACTGTCCATAATTTCCAATAAGATATCAACCGTCTTAGTCCATTTGTGCTGACTGAACAAAATACCTAAGACTGAGCAATTCATAAAGAATAGAAATTCATTTGTCACAGTTCTGGAGGCCAGGAAGTCCAAGATCAAGTTGCTGGGGAATTCAGTGTCTGGAGAAGGCTGCTCTCTCTTCTTACAAAATAGCAACATGAATGCCGTGCTCTCAGGAGGGAAGGAACACAGTGTCCCCGCATGTTGCAAAGGATAAAGGGCAAAGAAAGGGCCTAAGCTAGTTTCCTATTAGCCTTTTCATAGGATACCAATTCATTTATGAGGGCATAGCCTGCATGACCTAATAACCTCCCAAAAGGCCCCACCTCTTAATACTACTAAACATCAACATAAATTCTGGTGAAAGCATGCTTTCAAACCACAACATCAAAGTTCAATCTTATTTACTTTTTAAAATGGAATGTATGTATCTCTGTTCTTTTTGTTGATAAGATTTTCTCTGTCTTTAGTTTACAGTAATTTAACTATAAGATGCACAGGTGTGGTTTCTTTGTATTTATCTTCCCTTGTGTTTAGAAAACTTTGAATACATGGTTGATGTCTTTCATCACTTTGGGGAGATTATTACACTTTATCTCTTCAGATAATCCTTTACATTTATTATCTTTTTGGGGAGGATTCCAAGTATATTTTAAAAATATAATATAAAAATGTTCAATGTACCCAAATGTCTAATATACTTAAAAAATATTTCTATTAGTTTTTTCACTCATTTCTTTAGTCTGTATAATTCTTATCTGTGGTCTAATTCAGTAATCCTGTATTCCATCATGTCCATTCAGCTGCTATACCTTTACAGTGATTTTTAAATTTCATTTTCTTATTTTATAAATTCTAAAATTTATACTTAATTATGTCCTGAATACTTATTTCTATGAGCATATAAGTTATTAAAATTGTCGTCACTTCAATACTGATAAGCAAAATTTTCTACACCAAATATGTACAATGAAGACAAAAATAAAACTGAGACAGTACACACACATACACACACTCTCCTTCTACCTCTACTGAGTAAAGACATATGTATTTTTTACTTTATAATTTTATGTTTTGCTTTATTATAATTTTATTGACACAATAATTTTACATGTTTTGGGGTACAGTTTGATATTTCAATACATATATACAATGTGTAATGATCAAACTAGGGAAATTAGTATATTCATCATATTAAACATTTAGCATATCTTTGTCTTGGAAAGAAATAAAATGTACTCTTTCAGCTATTTGAAAATATACAATAAAGTGCTGTTGATTATTGTCACTCTACAGTCCCATAGATTTCAGAATGTATATAACCTATCTAGTTGGAATTTTATATTCATTAACCAACCTCTGGCAATCCCCACCTCCACACTTCCAGCCTTTTATATTATGTGCGTTACTTCCATTTTTGTTTTTGTTAAATGCTTTTCACAAATTAATCTATTGCAGTTTATGTGGTAATGTAATCCCTTTAATAGTCATCCCATTGCTAATAGTTTTAAATTAAAACAACCAAGCAATAAAAATAAGTGATTTATACCATGTTTTTTTCTATAACCATGTTTCTAATTCAAAAATAGAATTACTTAAAAATGCAGCTGATTTTATTATTGTAGTATATAACAAGATTCTATTGATCCTCTAAATCATTTATAAGATGTAAAACAAACACATTAAAGAACTGAAATAAGTTTTGAGTAATCAGATTAAAACTACAAAAAAGCTTTTAATTAAAATGTAAGCTATTTTTATACTGAGAAAATAAAATTTTATACAGAAATTTTCAACAATATTAATAAAGGAAATACATAATAGTAAATAAATAAGTTAAAATCATTTTACTTAACAATAAAACCCCAAATCTTTAGTTTATTACATGTTGTCTTTTTATGTTAAAAATCTAAATTAAAACTCTCATTTAAGTCATATTTTCCACCAAGCTATAAATACATTGCACCTCATCCAAAATGTATTTCTGTCTTTTTGCCAACTATTCCACACAGTTTCTTAAATCTCTGTTTTTAATCATATTGCTTTCTTACAAAGATTTTTCACTCTTACTGTATTTGTTTTCATGTTACTATCTTCATTGATGTTCCTAGGTAGACATTATCTTTTCCTTCTCATAATTGTTATGATTATGTTCATTGTTCCCTCATTATTTTATTAATTCTGTCTTACAGCTGTTTGTGAAAATCAAACAGAGTATGCTGTAAAGTATAAATATATATGCAAATAGAGCTCAATAATACCCTATATATTAGTATTCTCTACACATTATCACTGTGCCTTAGACAGTGCAGACACATAGTGGGTCCATGTAGCACTTCATAAATAGACATAATTCATTGTTACTGTTAATGCTGTTGATTAATATTTTTGACATGTTTAATGATCTATCTGATGTTGGTTTGTGGTTACCTGAAACTACTGTCTTTTTTTAGTTATAGACTAAGTAATATTTTAAAAATTTTAACTTCCAATAATGTTTGCTTCTTTTTAAATTAAAACTAATGACAGTAGAATAAAATTTTCTGCAATCATATAGTTCCATGAATTCAATGAATAGGTACTAGATACTAAAATAATAAAATGAAAACAACAAATATTAAAAATGCAAAGGCGCACATTCATTTTCAGTTATGAAGGTTAATTATGATACTATGCTAATATTTTCCAATATACTTTAATAGTTTAGGTGCACATAGTAAGGTCATTCTTTTACATTTTGTGTCTCTCATTTTGTTATTGTCGGTTCCTTTCTGATAAATTTAATTATCTATAGTATATATCCATTGAAACCACAGTGTGCAATTTATAGATCTCTTATTATTTCTCCAATAAAGTATTAATTATACATTTTTTGTACATTTTAGAACTCAATAATTGATACTTTTCATTGCAATATTTATTCATCTTTTTCAAATATTTTCAAAATCCTCTTTTTCTAGATCTCAGAGAACTTCATACTTTCCTTAACATGAAGCAGGTAGTTCATTTGTTGTTGCTGATCAGTGTTATTACCAATTTTGTTGAAACTATAAAAGTATGTCAACCAAAGAGATTTGAAATGTTTTAAATTATATGCATATACCAATCATTTTTTGGAAATTGTCTAAAATGTTATCAGTAATGTATTCACTCAGTTTACTAGCTTCAACGTTTTTATTTCTCAGGTTGAGGAAGACATGTTACCACATTCTTTCATAAGATAGAAAATTTATTCAATATTTGGTCTAAAATTGTGTGGAAAATTACCCACAGACACTGAGATGTTATCTTGATATGAAAAGTTTGTAGGATGTATTAACCAAGAAATTTTTCTGTGGCCTATAATATTCTTGTCATTATAAAACCATCATATTTACTTTCATTGAATAAAACAAATGGATATAAAATAGTAAAGTTTATCTCAACACAAACCCCAATGTAGTAGAATATATTTTTAACTGAATATGGGCAGCCAGAGCCTCTGAGGAGCCAAAGGACAGCTGGCATGACAAGACTTGACATCCTGTGTGTAATTGATTTTGAATGCCTGACAGATTTTTAGAATGGTATGGAACACTCAGACTAGCAGGTAACTGTTGGGAACAGATTGACTGGTGATGAGGCCATTTTAATACAACACTTACATAAGAATCCTTTAGATTCACTTCACATTAAAGACGCATTCTTTTTAAGCTCAAAAGCTTTCCCAGCAGTATCACCTTTTCCATCAAATTCAAGAAGCACTGACTAACTTAACAATCAATAATTGTTTAATTAGTTTGTTATTTTCTTTTCTATTCAACATGTACGTCAGTTTTAGATTGGGAGAAAGACTGTATTAGGTAGAAACAGGGGAAGTAAGAACTTTGGGGGCCTAAATTCTATTTATTTACCAAATATCATTTGGGTATCTTTTCATACAGGTACCAGACTCAGTTCAATTGCCAGAAAACAATTTCGATAGTTATAATCATCCTAAAAATACATAAGGAAGTAATACTCAAATTATGACAATAGCTGTGGTACAAAAAGAATAAATCTACATATAGAAATAAAAAGCCAAGGTTTATGCTTTCAGTCCACTATTCACATCATGACAAGTTCAAATTTTCTTCTTTCATCTATAAAGTAAGAATGATAATACTTCCTAGTGTTGTATGAAAATTAAATCAGACTATACATTTGTGTATCTTGTCATTATGTATATGTAGATTGCTTGTTATACAAACTACTCTCATCTTCATAATTTGTTAAAATTTTTCACCAATTTGTAATATTACTTTATTGTATAGCCTCCTATTTTTTGCTATTATTTTCTTTTGTTTTTTGAGGGGAGGCAAAGTTTGTAGCTGTAACATGATCAATATTTGAAATTATCAATGGCTTATCAGTTTTTTTAATCCTAAAAACCTTAGTAATTTGCAACCTTTCCTTTTACAATTGTTATGCTACCATAGACTGTTTAAATTTATTATTAGGTGGCTACAACTTAAAAGAAAAAAAAACCATTAAGTTTAAAGAGTTACTAATATCAGTATAATACAATTATAGAATGTGAAACCCACTAGATGTTAGGATAAAAGAAGAAAGATATTGACCATACTATAAAACAGACAATTTAGCATCCTAATATATAGAAATAAGATATTCTAGGTGTTAAGAGGAATAAGGAATAATTATTCACTATCAAAATTGTTCATTGCTTTATAGACTATGAGATTTTTAAGATAAGAACCAAATGGGTAGAATATAGTCAGAGGTGAGAACTGAGAGCAGTAGCATAAGTAAAGTCACAGGGAGCAAATATAGATACGTAAAATGTCACTAAATATGTCACTGTGGTATACAAAGAGGAGTGAAAAATATTTAGTCAATATATTCTTTAAGGGTGTTCTTTGCATCCACTGATGCTTCATTTCAATTTGCTTTAGAGCCATTCAGACTGAGTCCTAATTATCTCATACTTGGATTGTTAGCAAAATCTCCTTTGCTCTTAGATACTGTTAACTTGAATGTCGTCAAAAGCAAGTTTCGAATGTATCTTTCAAAATGATAATATCAATATGTTTTGTACCCAGTTGAAAATAGTATTTGTGTTTTATTTTTATAAAATTCACCAAAGTTGAATCAAATTATCTTCCCCAAATTATTACTCATTCATTTGGTATAAGAAATCTATATTCCTTACACAAGAATGCTCAGCATTCCCAGAATATTCCATTATGTCATGCCCTACCAACTCCCAATTCCCCAGCTACTTTACACATAAAGCTAAAATGATCATATTTTTCCTCAAAAGTGTATCAGTTTTCATCACTAAAATTAAACAAGTTTTTCTCACCCCAGTTGCTATTCATTTATTCATTCATTTATACAATTTGATTTAATAATATTTGTTGAATAATTATTATATTCCATTTTTAATATGCAAGGATAATTTAAATTTTCTTTTAGCCTTCGTAATGCTTCTTCCTATTTAGATCAATGAGAAAAAAATTAAACAATGAAAGTTTTTCTTTTACTTTTATTTTTTCTATGCTTACAGTGTCTACTGCCCATTCCATGTATTTAGGCTTTTCTTACATATGACCTTTCTGAACTCTAGTGTGAAGTCAATACATATACATGCTCCAATATCTAGCAACTTTTGAAGAGAAAATACTACAACCCATATCACCCTCCCACTACCGCCACCATACTCTTCTCTTTATGCACTTCATTATAAAAAAGCTCTCTCTACTCATTCTAATGATATGTTATCTTAAGCTTACTACAGTCAGGTTTTCTCCTGACTCTTTCTCCCAACTAGTCTTGTCAAGGTTAGCAATGGCTTATATATTTCAATGTAGAGGAGAAAATTATCTTCTTTAGCTGCTTCCTTTATCTAAATAGCACTATGGAGCTTGATCCTAGGGTCTCTTTTTGTCTCTATACTCATTACCTAGGTGATTTCATTGAAATCCACAGTTTATAGTGATACTTGAACATTTGTAGTTCCATCGTCAATCTTCTCCTCCACTTTTATTTTACATATCCAAATGTCAATGAAGTAGGTCTGGTGTGGTGGCTCACACCTGTAATCTTAACACTTTAGGAAGCCAAGGCAGGCTGATTGTCTGAGGTCAGGAGTTCGAGATCAGCCTGGCCAACATGGTGAAACCCCGTCTCTACTATAAATTCAAAAATTAGCCAGGTGCAGTGGCAGGCACCTGTAATCCCAGCTACTTGGGAGGCAGAGATAGGAGAATCGCTTGAACTCAGGAGACAGAGGTTGCAGTAAGCAGAGATTGCACTATGGCACTCCAGCCTGAGCAACAGAGTGAGACTCCATCTCAAAAAAATAAAAAATAAAATAAAATTAGCCAGGTTTGGTGGCACACGCCTATAGTCCCAGCTACTCAGAAGGCTGCGGCACAAGAATCTCTTGAGTACGGGAGGCAGAGGTTGCAGTGAGCTGAGATTGCACCACTGCACTCCTGCCTGGGTGAGTGACAGAGCAGGACTCTGTCTCAATAAAAAAAGTCAATGAAGTTATCCCCGCATGGATATCATATTGGATTGATAGGGTCTCCACAAAAACATGTCCACCTAGGCCCTCAGCAGGTGACCCCCTTTGGCTATAGAGTCTTTGGAGATGTAATTAAAAATTAGGTTATACTGAATTCGAGTGAGTCATAAATCCAACAACTGATGTCCTCATAAATAAAAGAGATGAGGCCGGGCGCGGTGGCTCAAGCCTGTAATCCCAGCACTTTGGGAGGCCGAGACCGGCGGATCCCGAGGTCAGGAGATCGAGACCATCCTGGCTAACACGGTGAAACCCCGTCTCTGCTAAAAAAAAAATGCAAAAAACTAGCCGGGCGCAGTGGCGGGCGCCTATAGTCCCAGCTACTTGGGAGGCTGAGGCAGGAGAATGGTGTGAACCCGGGAGGCGGAGCTTGCAGTGAGCTGAGATCCGGCCACTGCACTCCAGCCCAGGCGACAGAGCGAGACTCCGTCTCAGAAAAAATAAAAAAATAAAAAAATAAAATAAAATTAGCCAGGTTTGGTGGCACACGCCTATAGTCCCAGCTACTCAGAAGGCTGCGGCACAAGAATCTCTTGAGTACGGGAGGCAGAGGTTGCAGTGAGCTGAGATTGCACCACTGCACTCCTGCCTGGGTGACAGAGCAGGACTCTGTCTCAATAAAAAAAGTCAATGAAGTTATCCCCGCATGGATATCATATTGGATTGATAGGGTCTCCACAAAAACATGTCCACCTAGGCCCTCAGCAGGTGACCCCCTTTGGCTATAGAGTCTTTGGAGATGTAATTAAAAATTAGGTTATACTGAATTCGAGTGAGTCATAAATCCAACAACTGATGTCCTCATAAATAAAAGAGATGAGGCCGGGCGCGGTGGCTCAAGCCTGTAATCCCAGCACTTTGGGAGGCCGAGACCGGCGGATCCCGAGGTCAGGAGATCGAGACCATCCTGGCTAACACGGTGAAACCCCGTCTCTGCTAAAAAAAAAAATGCAAAAAACTAGCCGGGCGCAGTGGCGGGCGCCTATAGTCCCAGCTACTTGGGAGGCTGAGGCAGGAGAATGGTGTGAACCCGGGAGGCGAGCTTGCAGTGAGCTGAGATCCGGCCACTGCACTCCAGCCCAGGCGACAGAGCGAGACTCCGTCTCAGAAAAAATAAAAAAAAAAAAATAAAAGAGATGAGCAAGAGACACACAGTGAAGGTAATGTGAAGACAGAAGCAGACATTGGCATAATGTGTCTGCAAACCAAGGACTATCAGGAACCACCAAAAGCAGAAATAAGCACAGAAGGATTCTCCTCTAGAGCCTTAGCTGTTTTAGGCCACTGAGTTTGTGATAATTTGTTAAAGCAATCCTAAGAAGCTAATATACATGTCTAATAATGATTGCTAACCTAATCTATCCATAACCAAATTCTCAATTTTATATCATATACTTTCCCAGTAACTCCTAATCCAAAATCATCCTGGGTTAAGAAAAGGAACTCCAAAGCTCCCATTTGCTTAGGCCAAAAGTTCAAACTCATAAATGATACTTCCCTTTCTCCACTTGCCTCAGTTTTTTTCTCAAGTTCTGCTGCCTCCACCCTCATAATGGTATTCCAAATGTAACCACTTATTAACAATTTTACTACTATCAGCCCTATTAAAAACATGATCATTTTTCACTGCAATCATTGACTGGTGTTTTTGCTTCTTCCTTTACCTTGCTTAGTCCCTATTACATAAAATAGTGTAATGACTCTAAAAATGCAAGACAAGTGTTACTCTCCCAATCAAAACTCCTCTAATGGTTTTTCACTTGAACCAAAAAAAATCTAAAATTACTGTAATATATACCCAGATGTATTTAGACTTAATTTCCTACCACTTCCACACTCCTTTCCATTAGTGCTAAGGTGATCTTGCTCTTTGAAAACACACAGAACTGTATCTTTTCAACAGCTATTCCCTGTGTAAGTAATGTTATTTCCCCAGATAGCAACATGGACTGCTAACCCAGCCACTTCAAGTGTAAATCTATCTAATAATCCTCTCCTGTCTACTTGTGGAAAATAGCAACAAAACTAGCATACTTAGAAATTCCTTTTTTTTTTATCCTGACATTTCACTTATCACTATTCAATGTAATGTATGTATTTGTTTATGTAGTAGTATTCTATCTCTCACACTGAATTATAAACCATTTTTGCAGAGTATTTTTTTCAATTTGCATTTTTTCAATGTGCAATCTGCTTCATTGGAGATCTCCTTGAATAAAATAGTTTCTAATAAGTATTTTCTAAATACATTAATAATTCATGTTCTTATATCAGTACATTAGTGTGGTGGAATGAATGCAGCAATGGCCTTAATTTGATCATATTTCCTATCATCACACCCTTTAATTTTTTTTTTTTTCAACACAGAATCTGAGCTTGGCTACTTGACTTACTTTGGCTGATGTGATGCAAGCAATTGTGATGCAAGCACAGACATAAAAAAGGACTTCCACATTAAGGCTCACCTTCTTGCTAATGTTAGAACACCGCCACCATAATCTAGGCTACTCTGCTGGAGAATTGATGATATAGAGTCCAGTTAACCCATGATTTCAACTAACAGTCATACTAATTATATAAGATATATGAATGAAGACATCCTAGACTAGGAAGCTCCCAACTTTCCTACTAGTAGAGCACAGAAAAATGTCCAAACCCAACAACAATCAACAGAGGTAAACTAAAGCTGGTCCAGGTCAGCAGAATGCCAATACGACCCATTGTTATGTGAATAATAATAAATACTGTTTTAAGAAATTAACTTTGTGTTTTGTTTGCTTTTGTTATCCACCAAAAATTGATAAAGGAAAAGAATAATGCTATCCTAAATTGACAATATTTTCCCCTGGCAAAGTTTACAGTTATATTCAGTGTTTAATAACTATTTATCGTTTGAATTTATTAATATATGCACCATCCAGTTCTTTTAATGATGGTCAAGGTTTAAGTTGATTAAAATTTTACAGATAGCTAACCAAATATCTTACTATGTAAAGATTAATTTTGTAACTACTTAATATTTTATGATCTGTAAATTCCAATTGATCATATGATAGGTAGCTATAAAATTAAAAATAAAAATAACAATTAGCCCACTTTTAGCTCAATAAAATATTATCTATGATAAGAAGAAATAGGAACCAAAGCTTTAAGTAAAGAATCAAATGTGGGAAATATAAAGAAAATATAATATCTGTCTTTTCTTTCACTTTTTCAAGCAAACTAAATACTGGCTGCTCATTGTAATAACAGTTCCCTTTTCCCTTTTTAAATAAAAATATCAAACAAGCAAAAATAAAAATAACATAATGGAGGGAATGATAAACTGAACACTATTTTAACCACCATTCATATTTATCAACTGTCAATGTTTTTTTGTTTTGTTTTGTTTTGTTTTTTGAGACAATGTCTCACTGTATCACCCAGGCAGAAGTGCAGTTGTGCAGTCTTGGTTCACTGCAGCCTCTTCCTCCTGGGCTCAAGAGATTCTCCTGACTCAGCCTCCTGAGTAGCTGGGATCACAGGCAAGTGTCACCACACCTAACTAATTTTTGCATTTTTGTAGCAATGGGGTTTTGTCATGTTGGACAGGCTGGTCTCAAACTTCTGACCTCAGGTGATCCGCCCTCCTTGGCCTCTCAAAATGTTGGGATTACAGGTGTGAGCCACCACCCTCCACCGCACGGCCGCAAATGTTACTTTTTAAATATTTGCCTCAGATATTCTCTGAAACAATTAACAATTACAGTTATAGTTGAGATACATCATAAAAACCTCTATAGATTCATTTTTCTTCCCATCCTAACCAGAGGTAACCATTTTTTAGAAAGCCTTCCCTTCTACTTTTAAATATATTTTTATTTCATATATTAACAATACTAAAGATATTAATATAACTTTTTATTTTCTTTATATTATCAATTAAATGTATCGTGCACAAATATATATCTCTATTTTAATAGCATTTAAGTTGCTTCCAAGTTTTATCTAATCTTCATATATAAGAGCACACATCTCAGGGTTTCTCCCTTCTAGATTGAGAATATACCTGAAATTGAAATTGTTGAGTCATAACAACACAGAAGAGATATATTGTGTTCTGCTATGCAGGTTGTCTACTGCACAATTTTGCATCATTATTGTCCACTATTGTGAATGAAGTTCACAATCCTCTTTGTTCAGAGTTTCTAGATTGCAAATTTTCCTTTCAACATGGTTTCAAGTAAATATGCCTGCAGTAGTTGTATGAGTTTTCATTTCCTGTGCCTTCCCCTACTCCTAATATTGACTCCTGATTAGAAAACAGTTCCATCATTCTAAAGGTTATAAAATGTTGCGTGATTTATTCAGTGTATTTATTTCATAACTAGTGAATTAAATATATTTTTATGTATTTGTATTCAGATTTTTCTCCTCTGAAAGTTTCTATTCCTATCATTTCCTCTATTTCAATTAAGTTTAATATAAAAATGAAGTTTTTGAGGGAATCTCTATATTTCAGATAGAAATAGCTTGATAGGTACAGTTTGAATAATTCTTAATGTAATTATCTTATAAAATGAATATAAGAAATTTGGGATTGCAAACTAATATTTATGTCGATTTTTCTGTCACAGTATATATAAATCACTTGATGATATTTATCCCGCTGCATTAATCCAATTTTGGCTTGAGTAAACATTATATGTTTCTTACAAACATTTTATATGGTTCTATATTTTCATACATTTAAATAAAAACACATCAACTAGTTCGTGTTTAAAGATTATTGTTTGTCCTTTGTGAAGGACTTCCAAATTCTTTATAGACCTGAGGTTCAAAAGATGAAATAAACAATTCTGAAAGAAAGGCAGATGAGGTTGAGAACCAGTGACCTGCATCATTGCCTCTGGGTACTGTAAACTGATGCCCAATTATAAACAAAGGGTATAATATTTTACAGTATATTGTAAATGAGAGTTTAAAAGAAAATGGTTATAACGACAAGACCCTGTATTGAGCCAAAAATTTGGTGTAGTGCCTACCTAGCAGATTGTTCTCAAGAACACTGCAACCTTGCTTGAAAAACATGTCCTTCATTTTTATTTTCTTTAAATGGACACTTTTAAATTTGTTTTCTATTCATAGTCCTTTAACAATGTCTTAATAGTTACCAAAGGTGTCAAAATAACGATTTTCAATTGGATCTCTTTATGCAAATTTTGGATACATTCTTGTCCAGTATTATTCATACAGATATACTCTATTTTCTTTGACTAAAAGAAAACAATAGTTGATATATTAAGTCATTAAATATGCAGGTATATGTTTAGTTTATGAATACTCCATATATTAAGAACTAATAACAATAGCTAACACTTTGATGCTTACATTTGTGCTAGGCATGTTCTAAGTGCTACATATTTTAAATAATTTGATGTTTCTGCAAATCCTAGGAGGCAAAGACTATTTTTCCACTATTACTATTACTACAGCCATTTTTCAGATGGAGTTTGTGAGAAATGCAGGGATAACTACTTTGACAAAATAAATAACAGTAGGTTATAGAGCTGGTATTTAAACCCTGGCAATTTTGCTCCAGAGTTGCTTGTTTACCTCTAAAACAGTGCTACTAAATTGTATGCAACCTTGGCATGTCAACCAATCTTTTCAATTGTATCCCCTTCGTTGAAAAATCAGGAATGTAAAAAAAAATAGTAATATTTTCCACCTAAAACTACATGAAATTGATTTTTTAAAGTTTTATTAACTTACCTGTCAACATACACTTGCTGTTTTTCTAAAATATATACAATTGCCCCATTCATGTATAATTGATTCCTCCCCCTTTCCTCATTTTAAAATTTTCCACATATTTTTAATAAGCTCATTGTCCTCTATACGTTCTTAGAGAGCTAATCTTTTCTTGTGTCAAGTAGTTATCAAAAAAGTATTGAACACTGTTGCCCCTGCTGGTGAGTTTATGTGCAAGGCAGTGGTTCTATTTTCATGCTGTAAAGTCAAGCTGTCAGATGTTTGAATTTGTTGTGAAATTGTTTACCAGCTTAAGAAACTTTTGGGCTGAGATGATGGAGTTCTCTAGATATAGGATTATGTCATGTGAAAACAAAGACAGGTTGACTTCCTCTCTTCCTATTTCAGTACCCTTTATTGCTTTCTCTTGCCTCATTGCCCTGGCCAGAACTTCCAATATTATGTTGAATAAGAGTAAAATGAGAGAGGGCATCCTTGTCCTGTGCCAGTTTTCAAGAAAAATGCTTCCAGCTTTTGCCCACTCAAAAATTGTTAACTATAGGTTCAGCAAAATATGTACATATGTACAAATGTACAATATGTAGATGGTAGTCTGAATACTCGTATTCTGAGGATTTAGTAATTTGTGATAGAGTGTAAGTCTGCAATTACTTTTATTTCAAAATGTGCAACGTATTTTATTTCACTTTTCATCCATCATGGCAGGTGTAGTATGTTCTCAAACATATGAAACAAAATCTACTAAAGAAATACTGGTATATATTTTTTAAAATAAATTACTGTTTTTTTCAGAGTACTCTGTCAAAATGTTATTGAAAGCATGCGGCTTAAAAAGGTGCATATACAAATGTCTCTGTAGACATTTTTTCTCATTTAGATCAAAATATTTTTTTAGATTTCTTTATTATTTTGTCCAGGTTTTCTTGCCTCTTACTAAAATGAAGCAATCATTATTAAAGTGTTTTCACATTAAGAATATAAAATCCATTAAAAGATGTATTATTCAAGTTTATAACAGTGTTATCTGGTATTCAAGTAGAAATTAGATTCTTATAATAATTTGATTTTTAATCTATTTCATGGAATTAAATCTTTAGAGAAAAAATCTCCAGAGATGTAACTTTTTAGACAAGAAAGAAATTTTTGATGTTATTTATGATGCTATTATTAATTCAGTTAACATATTCAACATTGGAGATAAAACAATTTGCAATCTATGACAAATAGTAAAAATTTTATAGAGCATTGTGCTTTGGGGAAAACAATAATTTTGCTATATCCTGAAATGTATGCAGTAGAAAGTTTTTGAAACTGGTTATTGTTTACATAATTAATAATGACACTTAAGCAGAAGACCTCTGTTATACAAAAGAAAGATATGATTGTCAAATTCACAAATTCCAAAACATATACAGCTAGCATGACTAAATTAAAACATTATTGAGAATAAGTTGATATTTTATAAAATGAAATAAGTGTTTCATCATGGCATGAGATGTTCAATCACTTAACTGTAGACAGCCAGTTTCTGTGGTGGTGAAACTAATCAAAGCAAGCAATTAAGTCATCATTTTTTTTTTTCGGTCTAAACCATATTGCCTTTGCTCCCACTTCCACACTCCTCCACCCAAGCCATAAACACATTTTTTACATTGTGAGTATTGATATCACTTTATAATCCAGGCTTATTTTGTGCTTTATGTCATGATTACCCAATCCCTAGAACTGTGACACTGTTTCTTCTTCCCCTGTTTATTTTGTGCTTTCCGAAACATTTATTTTACACCCAACTATATCCTTTAACTAGACACAAGGTCTCTCTTTAAATTTCAGACTCATTTATAAAACCGCTCAGTCAGCATCTTTATTTCAGAATCTTATGGGCCTGGCCCAAATAAACACTTGAGGCTTGTCTTTCAGTAAATAGCAACTTCATTTATCCAGTTAAAAACTTTTGAGTCATCACTGACATCTGTCTTACTCTTTTAAAAATGACACCCAGTATATCAGAAATTTCTATAAACTCTACTTCAAAATATTTTCCTTAGTCATTTAATTTTGCATACATCAACTGCTGTCTCCCTGTTCCAAGACATTATCATTTCTCACATAGATTAACTCAGCAGGATCCCTTCAAATTTTCACCTTGCAAAGATATATCCTCCTGTCAGGCTTTAACCATGGAATACTCTGCTTCGTCTAGCCTCACATGCTACTATTTTCTCTCATTCTTACTTTTCTATAGCTACAATTGCCTACTTCCTTATGCAAACATGTAATGCATAGTTAAGCCTCAGGGCCTTTATTGTTAAGGTACTTCCTCTTTATGAGAGCTTCTTTCCCTGGATACTTACAGTGCTCATCTCTTCATATTCTTCAAGTCTTAATATAAAGTGCCACCTCCCGAGAGAGGGCTTTTTTTCCTCTATCTGAAACTGTAAATCCTACCTCACATTTCATTACACTTCTGCACTTCTGGCTCTATTTTTTCTACATAGAACCTACACAACTCTCTATAGGCTTACTTATTTTTCTTAATTTTGCTTTTTCCTATTTACTACCATATAAGCTCCATGACGGGCAATCATTTTTGTAATTTTAAAATTTATTCTGGTACCTACCAAAAACATTTGTTGCATAAATGAATGAATGAGTATTCCAGAAACTCTATAGAGTTCTAGAGTGTTCCTTTATTCTCCACTGCCTCCCTGAGAATGCCACACCCATAAGTTATACAGAGAATATAGCACTACTACATTTAAACTATGAGTTATTATTTACAGCAAAATTTCATCATAAAGTGTTCTATTTAAAGTATGAATTGTTAGTACCAGTAAACTGTTATTTTCTATTTGTTTTTTATACATCTTTAGAAACAGTGTGGTCTATATTTTATATACAAGTTCTATTGTGATGATTTAAAACTGGCTAGAATATTTAGCTAAAAAGATTGCTTGTGATGCTGTTAGAGCAGTATACATTGTTCAAATTATGAAAGATTTGAACATGAAGAAAACACATAGTTTGGGAAAGCATATGTGACTAAAGACATGCTGACATACAAGGGATCACAGAGTTGGAAGATACCAAAAGCATAGTTCCAGATAAGACGTCACTGGAGGAGGATTTATAGCCATATTACGTTTATGTAAACAAAGTAATGGTGCAAAGTGGTGTGGTGCAAAGAACGTCTTTGGGTGATGGGTTCAATGACAATTGTGAGTCATAGAACCCAATGTTGTCCTGTTAGAGCAGAAAGAAAAACCAAGCCAAACTCTACTGACCCCTGCCAGCAGAGACCTCATTTAAACCAGCGCTAGCCAGAGGGGAATCCCCAATCCCAGGGATCAGAACTTGAGTTCCTGCAAACCTAGCCACCAATGGCTAATGTGCTCTGCATCTCTAAGTAAACCTCAAAGACAGTCTAGGCCATAAGGACTGTAACTCTTAGGTGCATCTTACTGCAGAACTGGGCCTAGAGACAGTGAAATAAGGAGGTATGCAACCTACTGAGACACCAACTGGAGAGGCTAAGGGAATGCTGGCATTAGCCCTCCCCTAAACTCAAGCGTCACAGTTTGTGGCTCCAGAAGAGACTCCTTTCTGCTTGAGAAGAGGAGACAGAAGAATGGGAAATACTTTGTCTTACATCTAGTATACTAGCCCAGCTACAGTCGAAGAGAGCACAGTTCAGCATCATGAGACCCATGTTGCAGGCCTTAACTCCTAGACAACATTTCTAAACACACCTGGGTCATAAGAGAACTCACTCCCTTGAGAGGAAGGACCTAGTCCTGGCAGCATTCATCACCTGCTAGCTGAAGAGCCTTTGGGCACTGAATAAATAGCAGTGATACCCATGTACAATGTCAAGGGCCTTGGATGAGCCTCGAGACTTCTTGGCTTCAGGTGAGACTGCATATTATCAGCTTGGGGTGGGGACAGTGGAGTGAAAGTTTTTATGCTTGGGAAAAGCAGAGGGGAAAGTTAAGGGGACATTGCCTTGCACCTTAGGAACCAGCATGGCCACAGAGTGGCAGAGCACCAAATAGGCTCTTGGGGTACCAGGCTCCAGGACTTGACTCTTGGATGACATTTTTGGACCTTCCCTGGGCCAAAGAGGAGCCCACTGCTCTGAAGGGTGAGTCCTAGCACAGACAGCATTCACCACAAGCTGACTTAAGAGTCCTTGGGGCTTAAGGAAAACATGGCATAGTCTGGCAATATTCTCTGTGGCTTGTGTTGGTGGTGGCTATGGGTGAGGCTCCTCTGTCTTTGTAAAGGAGAGGATAGAGTGGGGCATACTGCATACTACGGCTTGAACCCCAGCACAGCCAAAGAACAATGAAATACCAGGTAGACTTTTAAGGTTTTTGACTCTAGTACCTGAATCCTGTATGGTACCCCTAGACCTACCTGGGGTCTGGGAGAAGTCGCTATCCTGAAGGGAAGAGCACAAACTTGGCTAGGCTTGCCACTAGCTGATTGTAGAACCTCATGGCCTTGAGAAAACATAGGCAATAGCCACAAGTGCCTACAGCAGGCCTTGGATGAGACTCGGAGCTGTGCTAGCTTCAGCTCTGATTCAGTGCAATTATATTGGTGGTGGCCAAAGGAGTGCTTATGTCACTCCACCCCCAGTTCCACATGTCTTAGAACAAAGAGAGAAAATTTGTTTGCTTAGGAGAAAGTAAAGGAAGAGAACAAGAATCTCCGCCTGGTCATCCAGATCTTGTCTAAGATCATTAAGGCGTTACCTCTATGAGTCCGCAAGAACAACAGCATTATTGGGCTTGATGGACACATCAAAGCAGATACAATTTAGAACACAATACCTAAGTCCCTTCAAGTATCTTCAAACCTTCCCTAGAAGAATGGGTACAAATAATCTGAGACTATGCAGGCTACAATAAATACCTACCTAACTCTTCAGGACCCAGACACCAAACAACATCTACTAGCTTCGACACCATCACGGAAAACACAACCTTAGTAAATGAACTAAATAATGCACTGTGGACTGATCCTGGAGGAACAGAGATATGTGACCTTTCAGACAGAGAATTCAAAATCTGTGTTAAGGAAACTAAAAGAAATTCAAGAAAACACAGAGGAAATTCAGAATTCTATCAGATTAATTTAACAAAGATATTGAAATAATTGAAAATAAGCAAGTAGAAATTCTGGAGCTGTAAAATTCAGTTGACATGCTGAAGAATGCAACAGAGTCTCTTAGTAGCAGAAGAAAGAATTAGTGAACTTGAAGACAGGATATTTGAAAATATACAATAAGATGAGACAAAAGACGAAAGAATTACAAAACAATAAACCATGCCTATAACATGTAGAAAATAACCTCAAAAGAGCAAGTCTAAATGTTAAAGGACAGGTAAAGAAGGAGATTGGGGTACAAAGTTTATTCAAAGGGGGCAGTAACAGAGAATTTACCAAACATAAAGATATCAGTATCCACATACAAGGTTATAGAATACCAAACAAAAGACTACCTTGAGGTGTTTAATAATTAAACTTCCCCCCAAAAATCAAGGATGAATAAAGGATCCTGAAGCAAGAAAACAAAACAAAACAAACCTACAATGGAGGCCCAACATGTCTGGCAGCAGACTTTTCAGTGTAAACCTTATAGGCCAGGAGAGAGTGACATGACACATTTAAAGTGCTGAAGAAACAAAACTTTTCCTCTTAGAATAGAATACCTGGCAAAAAAGAAAAAAAAAAAAAAAACAACTTTCAATCATGGAGAATAAATGAAGACTTTCCAAGACAAACAGAAGCTGAGAGATTTCATCAACACCAGATCTGTCCTGTAAGAAATGCTAAAGTGAATAGTTCGATCAGAAAGAAAATGGGCAACTAAGTAATCATATATAAAGGTACAAAAATCACAAGTAAGCATATGGGAAAACATAGAATATCATAACACTGTAACTGTGGAGTGTAAACTACTCTTATAATAAGTACAAAGACCAAATGATGAACTAATCAAAAATAATACTACAGGAACTTTTCAAGACATGGACACTACAATGAGATATAAATAGAAACAACACAAAGTTAAAAAGCAAGGAGGTAAACTTAAGTGGTACCATTTTTATTAGTTTTCTTTTCATTTGTTTGTTTATGCAGTGTTACATTGCCGTCAGGTCAAAATGTGCTACACTATAGTATTTTCAATCCCTCATGGTAATCTCAAACCAAAAACATACAGTGAGACACAAAAAGTGAAAAGTAAGAAAGTAAATCACATCACCAGAGAAAATCGCCTTCACTGAAAGGGTAACAGGAAGTAAAGAAAGAAGGAAGAAAACACTACAAAACAACCAGAAAGCAAATAACAAAATAACCAGAGTTGCCAGGCGTGGTGGCTCAAGCCTGTAATCCCAGCACTTTGGGAGGCAGAGACGGGCGGATCACGAGGTCAGGAGATCGAGACCATCCTGGCTAACACGGTGAAACCCCGTCTCTACTAAAAAATACAAAAAACTAGCCGGGCGAGGTGGCGGGCGCCTGTAGTCCCAGCTGCTCGGGAGGCTGAGGCAGGAGAATGGTGTGAACCCGGGAGGCAGAGCTTGCAGTGAGCTGTGATCCGGCCACTGCACTCCAGCCTGGGCGACAGAGCGAGACTCCGTCTCAAAAAAAACAAAAAACAAAAAAAACAAAAAAAAACACAAAATAACCAGAGTAATTTCTTACTTATCAATAATATCATTGAATGTAAGTGGACTAAATTCACCAATAAAAAATATAGAATGGCTTCATGCATGAAAAAATAAAACCTATTAATCTGTTCACTAAAAAAACCTCACACACACACACACACACACACACACACTTCACTTACAAAGACATACATAGGCTAAAAGTAATGAGATGGGAAAATATATTCCATGTCAATGAAAACCAAAACAGAATAACAATAGCTATACTTATATCAGAAAAAAATAGACTTCAAGATAAAAAACTATAAGAAGAGACAAAGAAGGTCATTATATAATGATAAAGGAGTCAACTCACCAAGAGGTTACAACAATTTTAAGTAGATATGCACCCAACATTGGAATACCCAGATGTATAAAGCAAATATTATTAGAGCTGCAGAGAGAGACAGACTTTATCTCTTGAAAGCCCAAGAGTTCAACACCCCACTTGCAACATTAAACAGATATTCCAGACAACAATCAACAAAGAAACATTGGACTTATTCTGCACTACTGACCAAATAGATCTAATAGATATTTACGGTACATTTCATCCAACAGCTGCAGAATATACATTCTTTTCTTTAACATATGGATCATTCTCAAGGATGGACTATATGTTGGGTCACAAAACAAGTCTGAAAACATTCAAAAAATTGAATAATTATTAAGCATCTTATCTGACAACAATGGAATAAAACTAGCACTCAATAGCAAGAGAAATGTTAGGTAAAATACAAACACACACATGGAAATTAAACATTATGATTGTGAATGACCAGTGGGTCAATGAAGAAATTAAGAAAACTGAAAAAATTATTGAAACAAATGATATTGAAAACACAACACACGAAAATTTATGGAATACAGCAAAAGCAGTACTCAGAAAAAGTTTATAGTACTAAATGCCTACATCAAAAAAATGAAAGAACTTCAAATAAATAATCTTACAACACAACTTAAATGGAAAAACAAGAGCAAATCAAACCCAAAATTAATAGAAAAGAAATAAAAAATTCAGAGCAGAAATGAATAAAATTGAAATGAAGAATACAATTCAAATGGTCAATGAAACAAGTTTTTTTGAAAAGTTAAACAAAATTAACAGGCATTTAGCCAAACTAAGAAAACAACAGAAAAAAATACAAATAAATCAGAAACGAAAAAGGAGACATTACAACTGATACTGCAGAAATTCAAATGATCATTATTAGTGGCTACTATATGTTAATAAGTTGGAAAATCTAGAAGAAATTGAAAAATTCCTAGATATGTACAACTTATACAGATTAAACTAAGAAGAAATGAAAAACCTGAAGAGACCAATAACAAGTAACAAGATTGAAGCTATATTAAAAAAATCTCCCAGTAAAAATAGAACCAAAAAAAAAAAAAAAAAAAAAAAGCCTGGGAGTGGATGGTTTTCCTAACACCAAGTCTACTCAAACTATTCTAAAATATAGACGAGAAAAGAATGCTTTCAATCTCATTCTACAAGGCCCTGATAAAAAACATAGAGGAGGAAGGAATGCTTTCAACCTCACTCTACAAGGCTCTGATACAAAAAGAAGGAGAAAAACACGAAGAGAAAGAAAGAAAGAAAGAAAGAAAGAAAGAAAGAAAGAAAGGAAGGAAGGAAGGAAGGAAGGAAGGAAGGAAGGAAGGAAGGAAGGAAGGAAGGAAGGAAGGAAGGAAGGAAGGAAGGAAGGAAGGGAAAAGAGAGAAAGGAAGGAAGGAAACTACAGGTCTATAACTCTGAGGAATATTGATGCAAAACTTCTCGAGAAAATACTAGCAAACTGAACACAACAAAAAATACATTAGAAAGATCATTCATCATGACCAAGTGAGATTTATAACTGGGATGCAAGGATGATTCAACATATGCAAATCAATCAGTATGATACATTATATCAACAGAATAAGGACAAAAACCATAAGATAATTTAAATTGATGCTGAAAAAGCACTTAATAAACTTCAGAATTCTTTTATGATAAAATTTCTCAAAAACTTGGGGATAGAAAGACCATACCTCAACATAATAAAAGTCATATTCAACAAATACACAGTAGTTATCACACTGAATGGGGGAAAAAAGGGCTTTCCTTTAAGATCTGGACCGTGACAAGAATGTACAGTGTCACAACTGTTATTCAACGTAGTACTGGAAGTTCTAGCTAGAGCTATCAGACATAAGAAAGAAATAAAAGACATCAAAATTGGAAAGGAAGAAGTCAAATAATCCTTGTTTGCAGATGATATGATCTTATATTTGGAAAAACTTAAAGACTCCACTAGAAAACTGTTAGAACAGATAGATAAATTCAGTAAAGTTGCAGACTACAAAATCAACATATAAAAGTCAGCAGCATTTTTGTATGCTAACAGTGAATAATCTAAAAAAGAAGTCAAAATGTAATCTTATTTACAATAGCCACAAATAAAGGTAAATGCCTATGAATTGACCACTGAAGTAAAAGATCTATGCAATGAAAACTACAAAAAAAAAAACTAATGAAAGAAATAGAAAATGATCCTAAAAAAAAAAAAAAATTCTTGGATTAGATAAATCACTATTATTAAAATGTCCATACTACCCAAAGCAATGTACAGATTCAATTTATTCCCTATCAAAATACCAATGGCTTTCTTCACATAAATAAAAAAAATAAAATAAAATTTATATAGAACCATAAAAGATCCAGAATAGTGAAAGCTATCCTAAGCAAAAAGAGCAAAACTGGAGGAATCACATTACCTGATTTCAAATTGTAGTACAGAGCTAGAGTAACCAAAACAGTATGGCACTGGCATAAAAACAGACACACAGAAACAAATCCATACAGTAAACTCTTTTTTTTTTTTTTTTGATGTAGTTTTACTTTTGTTGCCCAAGCTAGAGTGCAATGGTGCAATCTCGGCTCACTGCAACCTCTGCCTTCCCAGTTCAAGTGATTCTCCTACCTCAGCCTCCTGAGGAGCTGGGAGTGCAAGCACTTGCCACCATGCTCAGCTAATTTTCTATTTTAGTAGCGATGGGGTTTCACCATATTGGCCAGGCTGGTCTCGAACTCCTGACCTCAGGTGATTCGTCTTGGCCTCCCAAATTGTTGGGATTACAGGCAAGAGCCACTATCCTTGGCCCAGTGAACTTAATTTAACAAAGATACCACAAGCATACATTGGTGAAAATGTAATCTTTTCAATAAATGATACTGGGAAATCTAGATATTCATATGCAGAACACTGAAGCAGACCTGTATCTCTTACCATATACCAAAGTCAAATAAAAATGGATTAAAGCCTTAAAACTAAGTTCTCAAAGTCTGAAAGTACCACAAGAAAACAGGAAAAATCTCTAGGACATTCATCTGGAAAAAAAGAATTATTGTTCAATAACCCACAAGCACAGGCAAACACAGCAAAAATGGACACATGAGATCACATCAAATTAAAAATCTGCACAGGAAAGAAAACTGTCAACAATGTGAAGAGACAGCCCACAAAATGGGAGAAAATATTAGCAAACTACCCAACAGACAAGGGATTAATAACTAGAATATCTAAAGAGTTCAAACAACTTTATAGGGAAAAAATCTGAAAAACTGACTAAAAATGTGCAAAAGATTTTAATAGACATCTTCCAAAGGAAGACATACAATGGCAAACAGGTATATGAAAATGTGCTCAGTATCATTAATCATCAAATTAATACAGATCAAAACTACAATGAACTATCTTCTCATCCCAGCTAAAATGGCTTATATCCAAAAGGCAGGCATTAATAAATGGTGGTGAGGATGCGAAGAAAAGGGAACTCTGTACACTCTTGGTGGGAATGTAAATTAGTATTAGCACTATGGAGAACAGTCTGGATGTTCTTTAAAAAACTAAAAATAGAGCTAACATGTAATCCAGGAATCCCAGTGCTGCATATATGCCCAAAATCATGGAAAACGGTATATCTTAGATATATCTACACTTTTTTGTTTGTTGCAGCACATTTCACAATAGTAAGATTTGCAAACAACATAATTGTGCATCTGGAGATGAGTGGATAAAGCAAATGTGGTACTTATACACAATGGAGTGCTACTCGGCCATCATAAGTAATAAGATTTTGCCATTTGCAGCAACACCAATGGATATGGAGATCATTATGATAAGTGAAATGAGCCAAGCACAAAAAGACAAACATTATATGCTCTAACATTTTATGGGATTTAAAAATCAAAACAATCTAAAATTAAACAATAAATAATAAAATAAACAATGAACAATAACAAATTGAAACAATGTTAGGATGGTGGAAAAGTAATTGCGGTTTTTGCTATTAAAACTAATAAAATTCTTGAAAATAGACAGCAGACGGATGGTTAACAGATGCTGGGAAATGTAGTAGGAGTTTTGTTGGGAATGGGAGGTGGGGATTGTTAATGGGTCCAAAAAATAATTAGAAAGAACGAATAAGACCTGCCATTTGATAGCACACCAGAGTCACTATAATCAATAATAACTTGATTGGACATTTTAAAATTATTAAAAGATTGCAATTGGATAGTTCATAACACAAAGGATAAATGCTTCAGGGGATTTCTACCCCATTCTCCATGAAGTGATAGTTTCACATTGTATGCCTGTATCAAAACATCTCATGTACCCTATAAATATACACATCTACTAAGTACCCATAACATTTAAAAAATAAAAATTTAAAAAATACAACTTATCATGAGAGAGGAGTACATTGACAATAGATCTTATATTGATTAACTAAGTTCTCTGCAGTAATGATATTATGGCTGTAAGACATATATCTTGTCTTAAATGTGCAGGGACATTTTAACAACAATAAAAAAGTAGGATCGTAGAAGGGTTGTAAAGATGAAACAGAGAGTACCTAAATTTCTATCACTCTACTTTCTTTACTGTTAATATACATAAATATGGTGCATTTATCAAAATGAATCAATAACATTTTTTGAATTGTTACTTTGAGCATTCTCAAAACCTAAAAATAATTTAACATTAGGAAAATTACTGACATTATGTATCTCAACAAGAAAATAAATATGTAAACTCTAGTCATTTCAATAGTAAATATTTGGAAATACTTAACATTAATTCCTAGTTAAAAAATCTTTAAAATCTCAGAATAGAAGAATTGTTTTGCTACCTGGTAAGAATACTTATTAATAAAACAATAAACTTAATTCTAAAACAGAAAAATGCTTGATTTCCCCAAGATTCTCAAGTTAAATATTGACAAATTATATATACATAGCATAATATAGTATATAATACATAATTATCTGAATCTTCGGTATGAGTAGGGAAGTTATATTAATGGCGCAACCAATTTTTAAGGGCTTTTTCAATGACACTTACATTGCCTATGATACGAACATTCGATAAAATTCTGTAATCATCCATTATAGCATCTAAGATATTAGACAGTTTACTAATAGAAAGGTATTACTTCCAGAAAGATGCAGTAATATATTTTTAGTACTGGAAACAATGGCAGTGTGACGGTCGCATGTAATATGGACTTCTGGGGAATAAAATTACAGAGATTTAAATTGGAATGTTAGGAAATTGGTATAATAATTTCGAGCAATTGTTATCTTTTCCTAGAACAACAACAAAAAAATAGGTCACAGTCATTATTTTGAAATGATAGTCTTAGTTAGAAGCACCACTTTTAACCATGAATTAAGAGTAGGGTTTTTATGAAAACCATGTGTGAAAGGACAACTATTGTATATACATAATTCTTTTCATCCCGACTCATACAGAGGAACATTGCCACACAAACATTATACCAACAAATTCACAATCAATTCAGTGATCTTTCTCAGTTTTCTAAATTGTCAAATTGAATAAAAGTACTGCCTACTTTAATGGGTTGTTTAGAGAATGAAATTGATTTAATACTTGATACATTAGTATGCAAAGAGCCTGGAAGTATATGGAGTATATATCATGCTCTTGATAAATATTAGGTAATATTACTCTATAACACATATACCAGATTTTGACATACTCATTAAATTTCTGGGTACTTATACAAATTATATATATATATATATTTCTATTTTAAAGTAATATCCTGCTACTAATTTATTCAAACATTCAAAAAAGTCAGATAAATAATAAAAATTGCTTAGATAATATTAAAAATTGAGCAGAATAATATTATCATTCATAATTTTTCTGTATCATTCCTCATTTTATATTTGGAGTTGAGGCTTCACAGGTGATTTAATTTTTATCTTAACCATTTGATCTTGGAGCAATTAAGATTTTTAATTTGTAATACAAGAATACTTTTGAGACATTAATACTACTTCATCTATTTATTGTGGTTCATAAGAAAAGTGATTTTGAGGCATTACTTAGAGAAAAGCTAAGACAAATTATACTTTTTGCATTTAAATTAATTATTGTAATTACTTTTACATGTAAATACTGTTTATTTCTGAATATTTAATTTATTATCCTGAGTTGCTGGTGTATAATCATAACATCTACAGAGGCTAATTTACTTTTCAAAAAACTAAGGAACACTTTCTTTTTACATATATAAGCAAGCTCATGTGGGACAAAACTTTAAAAAAACATAAAATAAATTAAATTTTTGTTTTCAATAACAGAAGTCCAATATGTGCACTTAATTTTAGGAATATGCTTTGTATTTAATGTTTGAATGAGAATAATATTATATATAATCATAAATAAAAATAGTGTACTATGATAAATACATGATATCCCATACTTATTGTCGAATAATTCACATTGTGTTTGGCTAAATAGTTGTAACTAAAACATCATTTAATCATATATTTATTTTATACAAAAAGTAACATTTTGTTAATTCTTTAGAGGATACATTTTTATGAAATCCTTATATCAAAGAATGCAGCAAATATTCTGGCAACGATGCATGACAACTGATAACTGTCAGTTTATTTTCAGTATGTAATACAGAAAAAAATAAGGTCTTTAGAAAATTGTCCTGTCTTTGAATATTATGTTAAAACTACACACGCTCAGGTAATATATCCATCTGAAGCCATCTTAACCAAAATGCCTTAAGAAAGCACATAGAAAAAAATGCAAAAGCAATGGGCAATTCTCAAGTCAAAGATGCCAACTTATAATATCACTTTATTCCACTATTTATTATTTAAAATTTTATTTGCCAGGGTATTAAAATTATGACACACTTTGCAGATTTTCTGAATGGACTTTAGCTGTCTAGAAATATCCATAATGATAGGTATGCATTTGTCAACATGTAAATATAATTTAGTATGTATTTCACTAATATAGTTAGTATATACTTATTTTTATATTTAATTATTATTTTATCATCCAATATGGATGTAATAAATAGCTATCAAATCTGTTAATTAGATATGCATTATACCACATTTATATAATCATAAACTTTCATGACTTTAAAGTTAAGATATAGCAACATCAGTGTTATTTCTTTAACTCATAAATATGAAACATTATTATTAAGCTGTGATATGTTATTGAAATATTTCACTGTGTATCTATTTTATAATGATACATTTCTGACATAAGAACATGAAGGGATGGTGCAAAATATGGCACATTCTTTCTCTGACCATCATAGTTTTTTGTGTGTTTTTTTTTTTTTTTTTGAGAGAGGAAGTTGTGTTTTATCAACTAAGAGAAAATGGTATTAGTAGAGAAGAGTTAATGGAAATGTTTGAAGCAAAAAGTCTTCTTGCCTATAACATATGTAAAAAGATAATACTTTTCTATCTATACACTCCAGTGTGCAGGAGTATCAACTGTTTTTGTTTTACTGTAATTTATATTGTGATTCTCCAGCCCACCAATGACTATAACTTAATATTGGCCAATGCTATTAAATTTTGAGCAAGCAATTCAGAGATTCTTTTTCTCTGTAAATTAAAGGTTTATTTTGTCAAGTCATTTTTTTTTTTTTTTTTTTTTTTCTTAACTGGCATACATTTAAATCTTAACAGGCTGCCTTTCATTATCGTCCCTGGCTGGCATTCCCTGAGGTGAAGATGACATTGTTTCTTACTTGTAATCACACTCCACATTTGCATTTGATCAAATGTTGATGCTACTATTTGATTTCTGGTCAAACACTTAATGATGATTATAGCTACACTCCTTATCCTAGTCAATACTTGCTCCCAAGTACATTAATCAAGATGAATCTATTTATGCCACTATTTGACTCATGCAAACACATTTGACTCCTCTCTTATGATGCTATGCTGTATGAGGATCTGGTTAGTTGTTTGAAAGAGATATGCCCAACACCATGAAGAGAGATAGAGAAAACAGGAAGTTAAAAATTTGATACAAAGTATTCCAATATTATAGTTCAGAAAATTTGAGAGGTTATTGGAAGTCTGTGGAAGGGTAGAAACAGGCACTAATTACCCAGAGGGTGGGAAGTGAATGAGTACCTGCACTAGGGGAGTGTAGTATGATTGGTAGGCAGCATTAAAGCTTTACTTAACATTATTCTTTATTTATGACAAGTTCAGTCAGCATGGTTGTGAGGTATTTCCTTCCTGGTTGCACTGTTTAGGTGCGGAGCTAGAATAAAAGATTAAAACAAGGTAACATTTTGTCAAGTGATTACACCAGAGAAAGAGAAAAAGTTGACCTATGAAGAAAGAAGGCCTTATAATGATTGCTTCTGGAGTTCACACAACTTAGGTTCTTATGGTAGAGGATACTTTGCTCAATTCTGTAATCTCCAGATATCTAATCAAAGAGACTACAGAGCCATGGTTCTTTCTTTAATGGTAGTGTTAACATGTCTTCAAATCACTACTTCACAGAAAAATTCAGTAGGCCATACTCCTATCCATGTTTCAGGGAGTTGAAGTTACATTTCCATTCTATACAACCACATGTCATTATTATAACATCTTGACAGTGAGTGGATTGCTCCAATACTTTTCACAACTTCTTTTTCTTTCTTTTTTTTGGAGATGAGGGGTCTCACTATGTTGCCTAGGCTAGTCTTGAACTCCCAGGCTTAAACAATCATCCTGCCTCAGCCTCCCCAAGTGCTGGGATTACAGGCATGAGTCAGCACACCCGGCCCACAATTTCTGATAAATATAATTAGTATACAAGCAAAATGAGAAGTTCAAATGATCATCTGTGTTCTATGTTCAGTGTTTTAGAAAATAAGGTAAAACAGTAATCAGAATGCTTACTTTTAAATAATATAATTACATGAATATAAAGTTTAGATAGATTTGATTATTACTTCCAATTAGATAGATTTAATCTAATAGGTAATTTGTATTCCATTTTATTTCTCCAATAGACACCCGTATTTTAAATGTAATTTTATTTGACCCTGTACAATGGAACCTCTACTCCTACAGAGTTAGTGAGTTTGATGCCTTTCTATGTAATAATTAATAAAATGTATCATAACTGATTTAATCACTACCATGGTTCTTTGACATTATTTCTCTCATCCCATCATTTGCTGATACTTACTATCTAAAGCCTTGTGACTCTCTCTGTCTGTATTGAGTTATTCTCCTCTATTCTTTCACTCTCCCAACATAAGAAAATTGGGTCTTTAAGTATGTCTATAACTCCTCTAAACTAAACTAAATTTAGAAGTTTTTATTAAATTTATATAGAATTAAAAAACAATAAATTGTATCCACTATCCACTTCCAAATATCTTCTGGAATGTTGTCTTTATAGAAAAAGAACTAGAAATTAAACACGTATATCATTCTATGCAAAAAGAGAAGATTAACACTAAATTGAAGACTTTACTGACCAAAAAATCGAAGTTTACTTGTCAGTTGAAAATTAAGGCCAGTGTGGCATCCACATTACCACAAACCCACCTTTAACATCTTAATCACCAGTTCTATAGGAAGAACCTGCAAATTTTAAAGTAGAAATAGGCAAATGAGACATGATTTAATTCCTGATCTTTGCAATCTTTCACATGGACCCCTATTCCCATTGGGGACCTTTGACAATTGAACAACATTATTGTACTATTGTTGCCCACGTGGCCTATGATGCAGATGATATTATAAAAATGAGATTTTTAAGTACTATAAATGGGTAATCTGATTTTAAAAAAGCAAAATGCATATGTTTTTATTTAGTTATCACATTTTAGGCATATTTTTATGTATGTTATGCTTTATTTAAATATTTTAAAGTCAATCAGAATGTTTTATCCATTTTCACTAGATTTAAAATAGTGTTATAGACACAGAAACAATACAGTTATATATCAAAATAACAATCCAGTGACTAAGTATTTAAATAAAACACAGAGATTTTTTTTTTTTTTTTGAGACAGAGTCTCGCTTTGTCGCCCAGGCTGGAGTGCAGTGCAGTGGCCGGATCTCAGCTCACTGCAAGCTCCACCTCCCGGGTTTACGCCATTCTCCTGCCTCGGCCTCCCAAGTAGCTGGGACTACAGGCGCCCGCCACCTTGCCCGGGTAGTTTTTTATATTTTTTAGTAGAGACGAGGTTTCACCGTGTTAGCCAAGATGGTCTCGATCTCCTGACCTCGTGATCCGCCCGTCTCGGCCTCCCAAAGTGCTGGGATTACAGGCTTGAGCCACTGAGCCCGGCCCAAACACAGAGATCTTAACTAAACTTCTTACTGAAATACGAAGTGTATAGATCAAAATAATGTGTTCACTTACCATTAATAAAAACATGTTCTAACCGTTCTATTCAATGTAACACCAATGTAACTGTTTCTAGTAAATTTACCCTTCTTTACCTTCATGACACTTAGTGTATTATTCTTTGTCTGGGTCCAAAGAGATACATATAAATTAAGTATAAAGATATTAGTACTTTCTTTAATATTCTCTCTTTCCCTTTCTCTTCACAGCAATGTAACCGCTGTATAAGTAAGAATTTGGTCTAGGTAAGAACTTTACCTTTCTTGTTGAAAATAGTGTCTGATACTATGGAGGCAATACATTTGTTTTAAATATAAAACAAGTGAGAAGACATAAATCATTAATAGCAAATATTTACTTTGCTATATGATGGGAGATATACTAATATATTTGCACAAAATTTCATTTAATTTTTACAGTAACTCTGATAGGTAGAGACTATGATTATAATTTCCTTTCTAAAATGTGGAAACTGAGGTTAGAAAATAAGTGCCGGAATTGTGAAATTTCATAAGCTTTGTGTTTTATGAGGTTTATAATTCATCTAACTTCTAGTTATATCTGAAATCAGTAATTTATTACTTTTAAATTTGCCTATCTAGTTAAATAATACACATTCAAAAATTGGTGTTATATTCTATTTTTTTTTAACTTCTGGAGAAATTTATAAAAGGATATATACTTTATAAAATCCTAAAAATTTATTATTTTTGGTTATACACATGAGATACCTAATGCCAAAATAATAAGCAAGATCATATAGAGTTGTATAGCTTTCTGATATTAAAAATGTGAAGATTTTAATATCAGAAAGAATAACAATCTACTTTAGGTAAAAATAGGTAATAATAATCTGTAATTTATCAAAAGTAAATATGTCCTTTATTCAACAATTAAATTTTTATGTATAAAATTAATCTATGTGGCTAAATAATGTGTGTGTGTGGCCAGGTCTGGTGGCTCATGCCTGTAATCCCAGCACTTTGGGAGGCCAAAGCAAGTGGATCACCTTAGGTCAGGTTGAGACCAGCCTGGCCAACATCGTGAAAAACCCATCTCTACTAAAAATATGCAAATTAACCAGGCTTGATGGTGGACACCTGTAATCCCAGCTATGCGGAAGCTGAGACAGTAGAATCACTTGAACCCGGGAGGCAGAGGTTGCAGTGAGCCAAGATCAAGCCATTGAACTCCAGTCTGGATGATGAGAGTGAAACTTCCTCTTAAAAAAAAAAAAAAGTATGTATATGTTAATTCTTATTATGTTTTTTCAATAAAATGTTTTTCTATCTTTATATTTTATGCTTATAATATTTCTGTTGTTTTAATCAATTCCTCTGAATATCAGTTTTGCATAATGTGTTATATATTTAAGCTTAAAAGAGCTAAGTAACAAAAGGCAACCTCCATGGTAAGATTTTTAAATGTTAAAAGTCCATCACTTTGAAGTCAATTCAGATTTAGTGTCATTTATAATTCATTACAACTCCTTTTAAACACTGCTTCAAGCATCTCCTAGGTATTTATATTGGAGAAAGATAAAACACACAGATGCACGTTGCTGCCTAATAAATCTCTTCCATGCTTTTCACTTGCAGTGACAGAATAACCTGACCTTGCAGAAGGGCTGTCATGTAGTGTCTTTATGGAGATGTGAGAGCAGCCCCAACAAGCAAAAGCTACAGCCTAGATGATCTAGAACTCTCTTACCATTGCTTAATCTTCTTAATATACTAAGACAAATCCTTTTCTTCATTTTTATATTAACATATTTCAATTTTATAACCCAGTTTTTTAACTCTTAAATAGAGCTGTAAAGGATATAGGAAAAATGCTAGGCAAGCACACTTTTAATGGAGAACTCCCTAGCTTAAAAAAGCCACAGGAAAGCTGATTTTAAATCAACCTCAAATTACAGGAGGGAAAGATTAGGATGGCAAGAACAAACCCATAAAACTATAAAGGATGAGGCAATAAAAGTAAAGCAGTGAGATGAAAAGTAATGTTTATTAATTGTCTAGTGACTTTTCTTCCTATTGGGCCTCATCTCTTCGTTGAAAGGAGTCTAAATAAAAATCATAGCATCTGCTTTTTTCTTCTTCTTCTTCTGCAGATGTATCAGTGGTGTCATATATTTGCAGCTGCCTTCCTGAATCACAGGTAATTGTGTATCTGCATTCTCATTTGCAACAAGCATGGTCTTTGAAGAGAAAGAGACATTTACTCATCAGTGCTTTTTACAGGCAAAGGCATGATTTTATTTGCCGAGGGTTTAACAAAAAACTTAAACACATTTAGCGGCTTGTTCATTCTATTCAAGAAAAAATAAGTCTCAAATATCATAGTCTCAATGGCAATTCTTTTTTAATTACCTAGAATGATATTATGCTAATGTTAATATGGTCAAAACATGTATTAAAAAAAAAAAAGATGGTCTCAGTACATTTTCAAACTTCATCCACTAAAACTCCTACATGTTGTTTTAAAATTTTACTCAGCTTAATAGTTCCAAGGAATAATAAGGCTGCCTTAAGACTGCCTTACTGAATTTTCTATAAGGTGAAAAAAAGGGTGTTTTGCAAAATTGTACTGTTAAATACTTTAGAAAAGCAGCACTAAAAACCTTTATCATTTAAAAATATATACTCATGCTTAGATTATGTTTATAAAGCCTTTCTAAAATTTATGCTGTCAAAATCTCTTGGCAGCTCATCTACTCTATGGGTTCTCCAAGATTCCTTCAATGCTGTCATACACATATTTTAATATCATTTGCTGTTAAATAAGGAATAGCTATTCATTTTACACATGGAAAAAAAACAAAAACAGACATATTTTTCATAATAATATTTCAGATAGTATTACATGATCTAAATTGATCTAACCAGAAGGATAATATTTTATTCCTAATTATAAGAAGAATAAAAATAAGTGGTACATTACCATCTGTTTCTGTAATGGAAATCTATCACTTAGTATTAATTTCAGCTGGAAATAATAAAGATACAAAATTACATGGACTGAAGCAAGACAATATATTTATATCTTATGTAAAAATCTGGAAGAAAGCAGTCCAGAGCTAGTATGAGAGTACAATTTCAAAAGTTCCTGAAAATCCAGGCATTCTCTGGTATTCAATTGGCCATTCCCAAAGCGCATGCTGCCGCACAGGTCCAAGGTAATAACTAAAGGTACAGCCGTCATACCTTATCTTTGGTAGCAAGATGGAAGAGCAGAAAATAGAAAATTAAAAAGACTTTTACATCTATTGCAAGACCTTCACTCAAGGTGTCAAATAACCCATCTAATTAAACTCCTATAACCAGTATTTGATCATATTCACATCAAGTTGCAGGAAGATTTTATCCTGAGTGACCGTGTATTCAGTTAAAAATGTAAGCATCGCTTTCCTGTTCACTCTTAAAGTTGGTGTGCCCAGATCTTCGCTTTGTTTCCTTTTTTACTGACAGGCACAGCTTAGTGATCTCATGCTGTCTCAAGGATACACATAATATCTATACTCCAAGAAACATTATATTTATATCTCTAACCTAGACTTCTCTCTGGAGCACCAACTTGCTATGTCCAACTCCTATATTAAAGCTGCACTTTGTTGTTTAGTAAATATTTTAAATTCTACATATTTAGAACTGATTATGTCAATCTTTTTTTTTTCCAAAACATAATTCACGTATTCTACATTTCAGTAACTCGGTCATTTACCCAGGGAACCTTTCTTTAATCTTTTCTAATTCAGGTTAAATTATTCTTCATCTTTCCTTCAAAATACATCCCAATGTAATTATTGCTCATCACCTTCAGTGCTACACCTATGTCTGAGCCAGAACCATCTTTGACTTGAACTATTGCAATTGTCTTCTACCCATTTTTTCTTCTTTGAACATTGTCACTCTGCAAGCTATTCTCAACATATTAACTGAGTATAACTTCTAAATTGTAATTCTGATAATTTAAGTCTTCTACTCAAAACTCCAATGTGGCTCTTCATTGCACTAATAATTAGAGCCAAACACCCTTTCTAAGTTGCCCCCTCCACTACCTCATTGACATATCTCTCTTTTACTGCTCGCCTTAGGACTCCAAACACACTAACTTCCTTGTTGTTCTGACATACCTTCAATTTAGGACATTTATTCACCTTCTCCTCTGCTTGAATTGCATATTTTAGCCTGGCTATCCACTTGGATCTGTCATGTCTTTGCTCAGGTACTACTTTCTCAATCAGGACTGCTTTGTATATGTTATTCAGCACTAAAACTTCATCCCCACAACACTTCAGCAGTTCTTGTTAACTTCAATATTTTTTCATAGCACTTATTAATTTCTAATATACTAAATAATTTATTTCAATAAACTACAGTATACATATGTGTTTGTATATAATATATATACACACATTATGTATGTATACATATATATGTATATATACATTATGTATGTGTATACATATATATGTATACATATACAAAAACACACATACACACACACATATATATATAAATGTGGAGAAAAACGATTTAAGCCACCCACAATTTAGTGCTTTAAAAAGTAGAATATATTATTACTCATAAATATACAGGTTGGCAGTAATTATGCTAATCTAGCTCAGCTTAACTGATCTTGGCTGTGCTTTCATGACTGCCGTTTCCTTGCAAGACCATGCTTCCTGGATTGCCTAGCAGGGCCTCTATGATATACTTGGTTGTTGACCAGCTGCAGTCTAGGATTGACCAACATATCATAGAATAATAGACCAATATAACATAGACCAATGTAATGTGGAAAATGTGGTAAATGTAATGTGGTGTTCTAATAGTTTTACTTCATTTAATTCTCAAATACCTTCAAGGTATAGCCGCCATTGTCCTAATAAGGTAAGGCTGCTGTAAAATAAATACCATTATCTGGGCGGCTTCAATAACAGACATTTATTTCTCACAGTTGTGGAGGATGAGAAGTACAAGATCAAGTTGTCAGCAGATTCAGTTTCTGATGAGATCCCACTTTCTGACTTCGCGGTTTGTAGACAGCAGCCTTCTTCCTGTATTCTCACATGGCTCCTGTTTCCTCTTTACAAGCACTAACCCCATTTAGGAGAACTCCACTGGCATGACCTCATGACCTCCCAAAGGTCACGCCTTCAGATGGTATCACACTGGGGATCAGGGTGTCACCACATAGCTTTGGGGAGGAATGCAAAGATTTATTCCATAGCATATTATTTTTCTCATGTGGGACAAAAACGAGATACCAAGATATAAAGTAATTTTTAATTTTCTCAAGAAAAGTTACTTCTCACTAGTTCATGTACCTTCAACTGAGTGATACAGTATCCTGTTGAAGTATATCTGGTTCTAAAATCTGTGCTCTTCCTGTCCATGCTTTATTCTGATCCACCTGGCTTTATCTTATTATATCCTATGGCAATACCACAATATGTCATTTCCTTCACGATTGTCAAACTGCTACCACCACCATTATAATTTGACAACGTGTTATTTTTCTTATAGAATGCCTTTAAAATTCTTTGGTTCTGGATTATGCATATAAATTTTGGAAGTACTAGGTTGAATTGGACTTCATATGAAGAAATAAAATGTAAAATGCATAAAATATTTAGAATAGGATATGAGTTTTAGTAACATACTTTAGAATTAAAACTATTGAACAGAAGAGTTGTGCTTAAATAATGAAGTATTTACAGAGAAGGGTGTTTAAATCTCGTTTTAGGCTGGACACAGTTTAAAATATATTCTTTTTTGAATTAATCAATTTTAATTATATTATGTACATTTCTGTAATTTATGGTTGTATATATGATGTTCATGTTGATATTCAGAAAAATACTAACAATTTCAAAATTAATCTTTTATTTTTTTCTTTTTTGAAGGGATGAGGTCTTGCTGTGTTGCCCAGCTACACAGTCTTGGACTAATCCAGTCTTGAACTAGTTTTGAATTCCTAACTTCACATGATCATCCTAATATGGCCTCCCAAAGCATGGTCCACCATGCCCAGCCAAAATTAGTCTTATGTTGTGCTTTTACTTGAGTAGGAAATATTAAGTTGGTGCAAAATTAATTAAGGGTTTTGCCATTACTTGAATTAATTACTTGACTGCAATTACTTTTGCACCAACTTAATAATCTCTGTAGGGAAATTATGTTTATTCTTTAAAATATATGTTTAAATATAGTTGAAACTTGCTGTATGGAATTCAATCCTAGGCCATCATCCTGCCCTCACTATCTGTACACTATCCAATATTTTAGGATATATTGCATTTTGGGTTGTCTAAATATTATGGGAATCTGTGTATATGTATACATATGACATATGCATGTTCATATGTATGCATGTGTATATGCTACACAATATGTATAGGTACAAAACAGCAAATGTTTAGAACTCTATACATTTCTTTCCTCTATTTAAATTTAATATGAAGAGTGGGGGGTGTCACAGATACACAGTTCTTAAAAAAACAAAACACATCATGCACATGATTTAGGGGGAAGGTCTGTTGTTCAGATTTCTGCAAGGATAAGTAGACAAATTTTCAACCATCAAGTTTTTAGTCAAAAAGAAATAAGCCTATTTGCAAATTACTATGCACAGAATTGTTAATTTAAATACACAAATTTAGCATTCCACATTCTAGCCTTGTTTCTGGGTTTTCTAGGGCTTAATTGTCCTGAACAATTTTAGAAAGTTGAAGAGATTGGGAGTTTGTCTTTTTTTTTTTTTTTACAATCAACAAACCAACAGTAAAACTTGCCTATTAGTGTACATGAGTACATGATTTTGTCACATAAAAAATATTTAAGACATAAAGCTTGAATTAAATGAATGGGGAACATTTGAGTTGCATTATTTTTATCATTCCAGACTTCACTTTCCTGGATAATTTTAGTTATTCTTTCATTTTTTTAACCTTGTACTCTATAACTCAGTTCACATTTGTCAGTGCATTTTCATAACATGGCACTAACATAACTGAAAGATATGAAATAAATTAAGCAGGAGTAAAACTTTTTTTTTTTTTTTTTTTTTTTGAGAGGAAGTCAGCTGCATGGATTCAGGCAATTCTCCTGCCTCGGCCTCCCGAGTAGCTGGGATTACAGGCACATGCCACCACATCCGACTAGTTTTTGTATTTTTAGTAGAATTGGGGTTTCACTATATTGGTCAGGCTGGTCTCAAACTCCTGATCTCATGTGATCTGCCCTCCTCAGCCTCCCAAAGTGTTGGAATTACAGGCGTAAGCCACCGTGCCCGGCCAGCAGGGGTAAGACATTTTCAGTGTATGAGAACCTGTGTTAATAAAGATGAGTCTATAAGTGACATCTTACTACTGAACAAAGGTCAAAAAATCAAAGTCATCTATGGAGGTGTTATGGGCTAAATAGTGTCCACTACAAAAAAATATATGTTGAAGCCATAACTCCCAGTACCTTGAAGTGTGATTGTATTTATAAATGGGGTCTTTAAGGAGGTGACTAAGTTAAACTCAGGCCATCAGGTGGGCCCCAATTCAATCTAAGTGTTGTCCTTATAAGAAGAGAAAACTGGGGGACACATGAGAGACTTTGGGATTGTGCATGCACAGAGGAAAGATCACATGTAATTGCAAGGGGAAGCCTCAGAAGGAATCAGAACTGTAAGAAAATAAAATTTTTAGTTTATGCTACTCAGTAGGAATTTCATGTAGGAATTCGTCTGAGCTACTTTGTATGGCAGCCCTACCAAACTATAGTTCTTTTAATTTAGATAAAACCTGTTGATTGTAAGTAGGGGTAAAACAAAAGCCTAGATATAATGAGATTTCATATTCTTTCTAAATAAATTTATTTTATTTAGAGCCCTGAATATGAATTATTAAAATGTTGACAATATGAAATGAATGTAATTTAAGAAGGAAAAGGCAAAATGTTGCAAGCATTAAATTTATTTTGTTTCTTTGTTTGTTTTTGTAATGTAAGTAATCTCAGAGCACCCTCAAAACATAACCTTGTTTTATTTAGGGTTCTTTGGAATTTTTGTTTAAAACCATGATTTAGGAGATGAATTTTACCTACCATGGAAAAGTTGAATCATATTTCCGGAAAATTGAGATGATATATATATAAAAAAAATAGTCTCCATTCAGGGACCAGAGAACCTAAAGAATTATAGGTACATCATTTAGGAAAATATTTAATTTAATCAGTAGTGGGAACTAGCCACTGATTTAATAGATGGAAGATAGATAGATAGATAGATAGATAGATAGATAGAGATAATATAGATATAGATAATACAGATAGATTAAATATAGATTTAGTATGTAATGCTAAGGACTGAGCATTTGCTTTACCCTTCACCCTATGACGCACATAGTTTATGACTTTTAGCTAATCTTACAAATTAAAACCTTCAGACCTTATGTACATTTTGAAAGAAATTAGATTTAGGTAATGAGAACACATGAAATGAGTAAATAATCAGAGTGGTATTCAGAAAATTTGATGTGCCAGTTTAGAAAAAAAAACAAACCTGCTTTGAATGGTTAATCTGGGGCTTATAAAAATTGTATAAAGGTCTTGATAAAACCAAAAACTTGGACTTAGAGGTTGGGAATAAAAAGAAACTGACATTAGAAACACCTGAGAAGGTAGCATCAACAGAACTAATCATTGCTTAGAGAACAAGGAAGAGTGTAGAGTTACAAGCCTGGATGAAAGAGAAATGTACTGCCACTAACAGGAACTTAATTAGAAAGTTATAATTATTGAGGGAGAGATCACGCTTGTGCTTTTAGATATATAGATTCTGAATTATTGACAAATTATGGAAAAATACGGTATATAAAAGAAATTCTGAATACCCTGATTCTAACAATTATCTTTTATGTTTGGCTTTTAAGCATATAGTTCCTTCTTCAACCACTTTTCTTTACCTCAACAGCTACAAACCTGATATAAGTATCATCAAATCTTGCCAAGATCACAGTATTAATCTCCTAACTGCTATCCTTGCATCTACCTTTGCCCAGCACTATCTATTCTTAATACAGCATCCAGAGTGGTTCTGCTAAATATGAGTCAAAAAATGTTTCATTTTTATTCACAATCCTTCAGTCCTTACAATGGCAAAAAATCCCTGCATGTTCTGCTTCCTATTAACTTTCTGATGCCTTGTCCTATTTTCTTTCTCACTCATGCTCTTCCAGCCACTGAGAGCTGTATCTAAACTTCAAGACCATTCTCCCTGATGTTTTTCTTATCTTTTCTATTCTTGTTTCTCTTCTTAGTGCTTATCATTTTCTAATATATGAAATATTTTACTTATTTATTATATACTTTTTATACTTATTTTTACAATTAAACTTCCTAGGACAAGAATTGTTGTCTGTGTTGTAAGCATTATACTTTGGATTCGGAGAGAATATTTGAAAAAAAGTATAATTAATATTAGAAGCTCAAAGGGTACTATAAGGATGTTTTGCATATAGCTTTATCTGTAGTTCTATTTCCAGTAATGTGATAGTCTAGTATGTTAACAATGACTCCAGCTAAAAGTATCTTAAAATGTTTGGGAAATATTGCAAAAAATCTTTAAAAATATTTGAATGCTGACAATATAGTGTAAAATTATTTGAACAAAATATAGAAAGGACCTAGAGCAATAAACAGAATACTAAAATGGTTTTTGAGGATAATTTATAAATAAAGTGAATTTGAGATTTGTGTTTACATATATGAGGAACATGCAGGAAAGAAGATAATGTTTAGGACAAGTCACATTTTGCAGAATTCAATGTAAGACACATTTTCAATAAGAACAGGAAGTAAAAGTGCTATTCGCCATTTAACAGTGATCCAAAATTAAATCCACTTTATCCTCGTCTTCAGAGGATTTCATGAAAAGTTGTCTCAGTAATTAGTGCAATATGAACAATAAAAAATAAAGATTTGATACTTTATATACATAGGTTGGTCACTCCGTGGATATGCACTTCAAATTCATATTACCTACACTGATCAATGAGACTCAGGTGAGGCACTGAGCTTACTTAGCTTAATGAAAAAGGTTAAGTAGTTCCAAGGGGGAAGAAGATTTATACTTACAATCACAGTTTCAGAGAAAAAAGAAAGATACAACGTGTGGCTGGAGATAATATTTGGAGAGATAACAAATGAGACTTTTAAGAATTCTATTTAGAAACTATTATCTGGATGTCTGAGGTACTTATTTTTACTAGCTTTACATAGCTTCTGTGCATTTCAATAAAGAAAATTGGAAGTACAAATCTTTAATAACATGAATTTAAAACAAAATTGTAAAAGTTGTAAAAGTGTCTTTGATGTTTTGGATTTTATATTAATATGTCTCTTCTCTGCCACTTACAAAGTTGAATCCTAATGATAATTACAAGAGATAAATTATTTATTCATTTCATCTATCTTTTATTTAACCACACATGCACATGTATATATTTCCACATAGTCATATTAATATTAATTGAGATTAGTACATTAAATTAAAATTTATTTGCAATTCTTTTTAACTCTAAGCTATATATCACTGGGAATAGAGTCAAAATGCTGTGTTTTCATTCAAAAATTTAATTTTTTTTTGAGATTAGGCCACCAAGTCTATACACAGGTAGGTTTCATTTAATTTTTTTTTTAATGTAATGATTACTTTGTTAGTTTATTCTATTTTGCTTGTGCATTGTATAATCTATACACATGATTTCAATATCAAAAATATAAAACAGAATTTTTACATCTATATTTTTGCCATGTTTTCAGATTTTGCATTATGACAAGTAAAGTTGCATTCTATTATTTTATGTTTCCATTGTATCTATTTGATAGATTATTATTGATAAGATTTCTAAATTTTAAAAAATAACTGCCTGTGTAATTTGGTTAGGTATTGAAAAATCTCCTCCACAGAATTGTACCATTTTGCATTCCCATCACCAAACGTTTGAAAATGTATGCTTATTCAGAGCCCTGACAACAGAGTATATTGTCAGAGTACATTGTCAAACGTTTCGCTTATTGATGATGAGATAGGTGGAAAATATTCTGTAAGCATATTATTTTCTTTTATTACAAATTAGGTTTAACCATTTTCATGTGTTTAAAGACAATTATTTTTGGGAAAATTTTACATATACTTTATTTTTTCGGTATATTTGTTTGCCATTTTCTTTCCAATTTTTGGAAACTTAAACAGAAGTGTAGAAGAATAGTCATTAGAGAGAAGGAATATCATTCCGTATGTAAAGTCTGAGATGGGAGAAAAAAAAGATGAAAGGGTTTATTCATTGATAAGTTAAATACTACCCAGTTCGCATGTAGTAGTAATAGTCTTACATATGTAAAGAAAACAATATAATTTAAAACATAAAAGTAACAAAAAGGTTGGAATGGTAAATATGTTACACTGACCTAAGATGATTGTATTATCTAAAAAGAGAACAAAAAATTTAACTTATATGTACAAATTCAAATATTAACAATGCTTGATTTAAATTTTAGGGTAGACCTTAAACAAACACAAAGTCATAATTTTCTACTTAGTGGACGGAAAATGAAATATAAATAGATGCTGGATTTCTCAACAATACTAAGGAAAACTAGAAGAGTGTGAAACGATGTTTAAATTATAAGAAAAGACTTGTCAACCTAATATTGGATTGTTGTTAAACAATCTTCCAAAAGCAAAGGTTAAAAGATACTTTAACAAATAAAAACTGAATATTCACCATCAAAATCTTCTCACTAAAAAAAACTTCTAAAGGTTATACTTTACAACAAAATAAAATGATCCTAAGCCAAAAATTTGCAGTGAAGAAAAACAACAAACATAAGCAAATATCAGCATATAATACAGGAAATTCATCATCTAATTTCTCGCCATTTAAAAAAGGCAAGACAGAAATAAAATATACAATAGCTTACAAATTAAGAATATGATCATTAAAATTATACCTAGATGCATTCACATTGATAAATTTTATATTTAAATTAAATACATGAGATCAATTTAAGAGATAAAGTAATGACAAAATGCTAATAAATATTTTGGCAAAATTGTATCTATCAAACAGAAAAAAATAAAATTTATGAAGTAAAATAATATCAATTAACATTAACACTAATCTTTAATACTTATGATAATAAGGAAAACATACTATGAGAGGTACTTTTTTATAAGAAAACAGTTTGAAAAGACAATATAGCAGATATATAGTGTAGAAGCAATAAATATGAAGGAATAGATAATATAGATGAAAATGTAAAGATATATCAATGTATTAAATTTGTAATTAGACAAAGCCATAACCTGTGATACAGATTCATTAATGTAACAACATTATTTATGTGTTTATACTCTTTTTTTCCTTTTTCATAAGATGTTATGGTACAGGTGGTGTTTCGTTACATCAGTAAGTTCTCTACTGGTGATTTGTGAGATTTTGTTGCATCCATCACCAGAGCAGTATTCACTGCACCCATCTGTAGTCTTTTATCCCTTGCCCCCCTCCCACCCTTCCATTGTAGTCTCCTAAGTTCATTGTATCATTCTTATGCCTTTATGTCCTCAGTGTGTAACCTTTTTTATTTCAAATTATATAGTTTGAAATGGTTTGAATGTTTGTCCTTTCCAAATCTCATATTGAAATGTAATCCCCAATGTTGGAGGTGGGGCCTGGTGGGAGGTGTTTGGGTCACGGAACTGGATCCTGTATGAATGGCTTGGTGCCCTCCACATGTTGTTGAAATCACACAAGATTTGGTTGTTTGAAAAGGAGCCTAGTACCTTCCTCTCACTGTTGCTCACTGTCTCTCATTCCATCTCTCACCATGTGATTAGTCTGCTCCTGCTTTACCTTCCAATATGAGTGAGAGCTCCTTGAGGCCTCACAAGAAGCTAAGCAGATGCCAACGTCATGCTTCCTGTATAGCCTGAAGAACCATGAGCCAATTAAAAAACTCTTTATAAATTACCCAGACTCAGGTATTCCTTTAAAGCAAAGCAAAATGGAATAACACATAACTGTTTCAAGAAATAATTTTTCCCCAGTTGTAACACCTGCCCTTGTTCCAAATTTCTACCATGTCACTCAGGTATATAAATTATATAAATTAGTTAAAGTTGTAGCCAGTGATCATTTTGAACATAGGGTTAGTTGTATTGTATTACTAGTATACCATGTTGTTCCCTCCAGCAGTTAAAATATGTGTTTTTAATTTTTTAAAGTTTTTAACCTTATATTTATTTCAATTATCCTTCTCTTCACTTTTTACTATATATATATATATATATATAATAAATTAGCCAAATTCCCCACAGAATGTGTTGAAAAAACTTGGGCATTTTCACAGGCAATTTACCTTTCTTTCAAAGGCAATTTACTTTTTTTACTTGATTTATAGTATCAATTTAACTCTTTTATAATCCTCTTCTAAACTTCATGTACTCTATGTTCGTAACAAATTGATTAAATTGTTCTTTATTCACTAGTTCTCATGGCATCATGAATCAATGAAAAATAAAATTCTATGTCCATAATTTAAAGCATTCACATTTTGTTAAATTGCATAATAATGATAAAAAGACTTTCACACACTTCTGGTATACACAGATACTGATAAATGACACATGTATAAAATAAGTAATTACACGAGAAATCACTTCAAGCATTTCTGTCATCATTTTAAAATGAAAGAAAAAATAATATAGTTTAGAGGCAGACTTTGCTGCCCCGCTTTAAACATAATCCATCTATTGGTTACTTTTAAGTCAGGATCAAATCATTTTATGTCTTAAAAATACAATCTGACATGCTTACTACCATTAAATTTTCTCTTTTAAAAGCCAATCTTAGATTGACTCTCCAGCAGTAATTTATCTCTCAGTATCAGAAGACAGATATTTTGGTTTAGTAAGAACAAAAAGTCCCATTGGTAGTAATTTAGTTTCTCTTGTGAGCTGACAGCACAGGAGTATCTACCTGCACTCTGCCTCCCAAGGCAAAAACAATAATTTGTTTCCAGAAAGTTTGGAAAATTGAACAAAGTATTTAAAAAATGCATATGTGTATGTGGATATATGTACATTCATATGGACATACAAACACATATACATATATATATAAGATAAGGAAGGAAAATTTACACAAATATAAAGCATATATTCAGGCATACATTGGAGATAGTACAAATGCAATTCCAGACCACCACACACACACATACACACACAGTTGGCCCTCCTTATCTAAGGTTTCACATCAGCAGATTCAGCCAACTGCTAATTAAAAGTATTCAGAAAGAAAACAATAAAAAATAACAATATAGAAACTTCAAAAATGGAATAAGATGGAGGGATAGGAGGTAGGACTAGCTTGCAGCACCCGCTCAGACAGACAGAGCAGTGTGTGGTGACTCACATCATGAACTTTTGCTCCAATAAATACCACAACAACATACAAGGAAAGCTGAGAGAATCCACAGACCCTTTGAAGAAAGTGGATCACCAGTGCTAGTTCACTAAGATGCCAAACAAGTTGTGAGTCCGCTTACTTTCTCAGCATGGAGGCGGGTGGTCTGGGGTAAGTACTCAGCCATGGTCACTGGCTGCTTGGAAATAGACTCCTTGCTGTTGTGGGGGCACCGGGGTAATAAGATCGGACCTTTAGGACTGCAGGCTGCCTGGGAGTTGGGTGAGGGCTGTGATTGCCAGCTTTCCCCTAATTCCCTGGAGACCTATGTGACTCAGCAGAAGCAGCCAAAATCCCCCTGGCAACCTAAGTCCATTGGCCTGAGAACCACACTCCAATCCACCCCAGCGGCAAGCCCAGCCCAGGGAGAGTATGAGCTCAGGCAGACCTATCCCTTCCCCCACCTGGTGTTCTTTCTCTACCCTCCCTGGTTGCCAAAGACAAAGGACATAATCTCTTGGCTGCTCTATAGCCCCAGCCACCACGTATTCCTTTCTATACAACCGTAGCTGATATACTTTTCAAAGTGCTACTGGCTGGAGGCCAACCAACACAAAACCAGCATACTAAACACAAATACAACCAAGGACCCTAAGAGAGTCCACTTCACTCCCCTGCTCCCTCCACTGGAGGAAGTGCTGGTATCTATGGCTGAAAAACATGAAGTCAGATCACATCACAGGGCTCCTGGCAGACACTCCCCAGTCATGAATGGGAAAAATCAATCTTGTGAAAATGATCCTACTGCCAAAGGCAATCTACAAATTCAATCCAATTCCCATCAAAATACCACCATTATTCTTCACAGAACTAGACAAAATCAATCTTCATATTCATATGGAACTAAAAAAGGGCTCGCATATCCGAAGCAAGACTAAGCAAAAAAGACAAATACAAAGGCATCATATTACCTGACTTCAAACTATGCTGTAAGGCTATATTCACCAAAATAGCATGGTACCGGTATAAAAATAGGCACATAGACCACTGGAACAGAATAGAGAACCCAGAAATAAAGTCAAATACTTACAGCCAACTGATGTTTGACAAAGCAAACAACAACATAAAGTGGGGAAAGGACACTGTATTCAACAAATGGTGCTGACTTAATTGGAAAGCCACATGTGAAAGCATGAAACGGGATCTTCAACTCTCACCTACACAAAGATCAACTCAAGCTAGATCAAGGACTTAAACCTTACCTGAAACCATAAACATTCTAGACAATAACATGGGAAAAACTTTTCTAGACATTGACTTAGACAGAGACTTCATGACCAAGAACCCAAAAGCAAATGCAACAAAAAGAAAGATAAATAGATTGGGCTTAATTAAACTAAAAAGGTTCTGCACAGCAAAATAAATAATTGCAAAGTTAACAGACATGATATAACTCAGCCATGTAAGGAAACAAAATAATGACATTTGTAGCAACTTGGATGAAATTAGACTATAATTTTATGAAAAGTAACTCAAGAATGAAAAAATCAAACATCGTATATTCTCACTCATAAGTGGGAGCTAAGCTATAAGAAGGAAAAGGCATAAGAATGATATAATTGACTTTGAGATCTCAGGGGAAATTGTGAGAGATTAGTGAGAAATAAAAGACTGCACATTGGGTACAGTGTACACTGCTTGGGTGATGTGTAAACCACAAAATCTCAGAAATCACCACTAAAGAACTTACTCATGTAAACAAAAACCACCTGTTCTCCAAGAACCTACTGAAATTAAAAAATAAAACAAATTTAAAAAATACAAATTTAGAATTAATACAGTATAACAATTATTTACATAGTTGGGTGCTTATTAGATATATAAGTAATCTAGCGATTATTTGAAGTATACAAGAAGATGTGTGTAGGTTTTATGAAAATATGCCATTTTATATAAAAAACATGAGCATCCAAAGCAGGTCTTGGAACAAATTCCCTGAGTTACTGAAGGAGAACTTACACAAATAAAAAGCATACATTCAGGCACACCTTGGGGATCTTACAGATTCGGTTCCAGATCACCATAATAAACCAAATATCGGCCGGGTGCGGTGGCTCATGCCTGTAATCCCAGCACTTTGGGAGGCTGAGGCGGATGAATCACCTGAAGGTAGGATTTTGAGACCAGCCTGGCCAACGTGGTGAAACCCCGTCTCTACTAAAATACAAAAATTACCTGGGTTTGGTGGTGCATGCCTGTAATCATAGCTACTCTGGAGGCTGAGGCACGGGAATTGCTTGAACCCGGGAGGCGGAGGCAGCAGTGAGCCGAGATCGCGATCATGCCACTGCACTCCTGCCTGGGTGACTGAGCGAGATTTTGTCTGAAAAATAAAATAAAATAGAATAAAATAGAATAAAATAAAATAAAATATTAAATTAAAGCAAATATCACAATAAAGCAAGTTACACCATTTTTTCTTTTCCCAATGTGTGTAAATATTATGTCTACTGTATACAGTAGTCTGTTAATTGTGCAATAACATTACATCTAAAACAATGTATATACCTTAATTTAAAAATACTTTATTGCTAAAAAATATTAACAATCATCTGAGCCTTCAGTGAGTTATAATTGTTTTGCTGGTGGAGGATCTTGCCTTGATGTTGATGACTTCCAACTACTCAGGGTGGTGGTTGCTGAAGGTTGAGGTGACTACAGCAATTTCTTAAAATAAGGCAATAATGAAGTTTGCCACATCAAATTTGCACTTCTCTTACAGAAAAAAAAAAAAAAAAATCTGTAGCATGCCAAGGTGTTCAATAGCATTTTACCCATAGTAGAACTTCTTTCAAAATTGGAGTCAACCGGCCATGCGTGGTGGCTCATGCCTGTAATCCCAGCACTTTGGAAGGCCAAGGCAGATAGATCATCTGAGGTCAGGAGTTCAAGATCAGCCTGGTCAACAGGGGGAAACCCCAACTCTACTAACAATACAAAAATTAGGTGGACATGGTGGCATGAATCTGTAATCCCAGCTACTAAGGAAGCTGAAGCATGAGAATTGCTTGAACCCAGGAGGTGGAGGTTGCAGTGAGCAGAGGTGGTGAACTGCACTTCAGCCCAGATGACAGAGTGAGAACTGTCAAAAAGAAAAAAAATTGGAGTAAATCCGCTCAAACTCGGCTTCTACCTTATTAACTACGTGTGGAATAGTCTAAATCCTGTGTTGTCATTTCAATAATATTTACATATGCAACAGGAATAGATTCTATATTGAGAAATCACTTTCTTTGCTTATCCATAAAAAGCAACTCCACATCAATTAAAGTTTTGTCATTAGATTGTGGAATTCCAGTCTCATTTGCAGACTCCACTTGTAATTCTAGTTTATTTGAGATTTCAACCACATTACAGTTACTTTCTCCAACAAAAACTTGAGCCACTCAAAACCATCGATGATGGTAGGAAACAACTTCTACCAATTTCCTGTTAATGTTCATACTGCGAGCTCATTCCATGAATGGCAAATGTTCTTAATGGCACTTAGAATGGTGAATCCTTTCAAGAAGGTTTTCAACTTACTTTGCCCAGACCCATCAGAGGAATCATTGTCTATGGAAGCTATAGCTGTACAAAATGCATTTCTTAGATAATAAGACTTGAAAACCAAAATTAGTTCTTGATTCATGAATATTGTATTAGCAGGCATAACAACAATGTTAATCTCCTTGTACATCTACATCAGAGCTCCTGTGTAGCTAGGTGCATCGTCCCTGAACAGCACAGTGATTTTAAAATAGTCAGGAAATAATGCTATAAACAGATGTGCTGTCATTCCAGTTTTGATGTGGCAATGATAAAACAAAGCAGAGTAGATTTAGCATAATTCTTAAGGGCCCTAGGTTTTTTTGAATGTTAAATAATCATTGGCTTCAATTTGAAGTCACCAACTGCCTTAGTCCCTAATGAGAGAGTTAGCTTCTTCCTTGAAGTTTTGAAACCAGAAATTTCTCCTCTCTAGCTATGAAAGTCCTAGATGACATCTTCATCCAATAGAAGGCTGTTTTGTTTATATTGAAAATCTGTCATTTAGTGAAACCACCTTCATCAATGATCTTAACTAGCTCTTCTGGATATCTTGCTGCAGCTTCTACATTTGCACTTGCTACTTCAGCTTACACATTGATGTTAGGAGACCATATCTGCTAGCTTCTTCACACTTTCTGCAACTTTCTCACCTCTTCAGCCTTCATGGAATTAAAGCTTTCCTCTAGAGTAGGCTTTAGATTAAGGAAATATTCTGACCCATTTGTCCTTTTATTCAGACCATGAAAGCTTTTTCCCTATCAATGGCTATTTCACTTTCTTATTATAGGTATTTTTGCTGTAGTAGCATTTTTGATTTCCATCAAGAAGTTTTTCGGTGCATTCACTAGTTGGCTATCTGGTTCAAGAAGTCTAGTTTTCTGCCTACCTCAGCTGTCAGCATGCCTTCCTTTCTAAGCTTACTCATATCTAGTTTTTGATTTAAAGTGAGAGAAGTGGGATTCTTTATTTGACTTAAATACTAACAGTGTATTGTAGGGTTATTACTCATGGGTCTAATTTCAATATTGTTGTGTCTCAGGAAATAAAGAGGCCCAAAGAGAGAAAGGGAAATAGAAGAAGGGGTAGTTGGTGGAGGTGCTAGAACATACACAACATTTATTGACTGAATTTGCCGTCCTTGACAGGCATGACTCATGGTGCCACACAAAATTACAATATAACATCAAAGGGTATTGATCATAGATCACCGTGATAGATACAAAAGTAATGAAAAACTTTGAAATATTGCAAGAACTACCCAAATGTGATGCAGAGATACAAAGTGAGCAAGATGTGAAGGTACTGGCACCAAGAGACTTCCTGAACACAGCATCCCCACAAACTCAATGTGTCAGAAACACAAGATCAAATGTAACAGAACAAAACACAATGAAATAAGGCATGTTTGTATATGGACATAAAATGTATGTGTTTACACATATATCAATAAGTAAATATTCCTTAGCAATCATATACCATCTCTATTTTAATTAAACATTTTTGCCAATATAAACTTAATACATCAAAACACTGTATTAAAATTTTGATCTGTTTTATTCATATTTTCCTTCTTAAAATGTCAAGCTCTTCTAGGCAATAGTCAGGAGTGGGCTAAGCATCAGGCTGGGCATATAGATCTAAGCATCAGGCTTCTAGTATCACTGGAATTCCAAGCCAGCTTCTGCTGAGAACCTTAAGCTACTACTTTTACTGTGTGAAGTTCCCACCAGGCAATGATGTCCATCAGTAGAATAAGAAGTATAAGGATATAGAAATATAGTTGCTCAGAGAAACAACACGTATGTGCTACACCTGGAAGCTTTCAAGCGCAAAGGCAAAACTGACTTTTCTTTTTTTTTCCTTTTTATTATAACCAAATTCTTCCCCCTTCACCATACTTAAGGAGAAGAAAACAGAGAAAAATATCCCCTTCAAGGATTCGTCTCTCCAAAAACTTTATTTAAGCCAGAAGAAACTGGTATGAGAATTTTTTGGCACTTTGTTGAGAACAGCTTATGACAGGGAGCAGATAAACTATATTAAAAAAGGAAATTATGTTTCTGTTGCACATTTGGGTGTACAATATAAATTTTCAACCCAGTTTACCTTTACCATTTCTGCTTTTCTAAAACAATGCCAGAAGATTATAATATTAAAATAGTTTTCAGCAAAAGCCAAATGAGTTTTAACTTCTGAGTCCAGATTCAAGCCTTCTTCAGCATATAATTTATAGAGCCATCACACCTATAAAAAGTCTCTCTAAGTAAAATAATTTTTATATAATTTCAACTTTTGCATAGACTAAAGGGTACACATGCAGGTTTGTTACATGGGTAAATTGTGTGACTCTAAGGCTTGGATTCCTAACATCCTGTCACACAGGTAGTAAGCATAGCACCCAGCAGATGGTTCTTCAGCTTTTCCCTCCCTTCTTCTTCCCTTCTAGTGGTCTCTAGTGTCTATTGTTCCCATCTTTAGGTTCAATTTATTCAGTGTTTAGCTCTCACTTGTAAGTGAGAACATGAGGTATTTGGTTTTCTGTTATTACATTAGTTTGCTTAGGATAATGGCCTGCAGCTCCATGCAGGTTGCTGCCAAGGATGTAATTTTGTTCTTTTTTATGACTGAATAGTATTCCATTGTGTATATGTACCAAGTTTTCTTTATCTAATCCACGTGGATGGGTGCCTAGATTTATTTTGTGTCTTTGTTTTTGTGATTAGTGCTGCAATGAATGTGCAGGTACATGTGTCTTTTAATAGAATGAATTATTTTCCTTGAGGTATATACCCAGTAGTGGGATTGCTGAGTCAAAAGGTAGTTCTATTTTAAGTCCTTTGAGAAATCTCCAATCTGCTTTACACAGTGCCTTAGCTACTTTATTTTCTCACCAACAATATATGTGTTTCCTTTTCTCCACAGCCTCACCAGCATCTGTAGTTTTTCAACTTTTAAAAAATCATTATTCTGATTTGCGTGAGATGGTATCTCATATTGATTTTGATTTGCATTTCTCTGATTAGTGATGTTGAGCATTTTTTTCATATTTGTTGGCCATTTGTATGTCTTCTTTTAAGAAGTCTTTGTTCAAGTCCTTTGCCCATTTTCACTTGATCTGTTTTTTTGTTTTGTTTTGTTTTGTTTTGTTTTTCTGCTTAGTGATTTGTTTAAGTTCCTTGCAGATACTGGATATTAGACCTTTGTCAGATGCATAGTTTGTGAATATTTTCTTTCATTCTGTAGCCTTTCCATTTATTGTGTTGGTAATTGTTGTTTTTGTTGTTCCTGCTGTTATTTTGTTTTTACTGTGGAGAAGCTCTTTAATTAGAACTCATTTATCAGTTTTTGTTTTTGTTGCAATTGCTTTTGGGTATTTAGCCATAAATTCCTTGCCAAAGACTATGTTGAAGGGTATTTCGTAGATTTTCTTTTAAAATTTTTACAATTTTCTCTCTTATGTTTAATTTTTTTAATCCATCTTAAGTTTTGTATAAGGTGAGAGGTACAGGTTCTTTTAATCTACATATGGCTAGACAGTTATCCCAGCACCATTTATTGAAAAAGGAATCCTTTCCCTATTGCTTATTTTTGTTATTTTTTTCAATTATCAGATGACGGTAGACTTGAGGGTTTATTTTTTAGTTCTCTAGTTGTTCCACTTATCTATGGGCCAGTTTTTACTCCAGTAGCATGCTGTTTTGGTACTGTAGCATTTTAGTGTATTTTGAAGTCGGGTAATGTAATGCCTCTAGTCTTACTTTTATTGCTGAGGATTGCTTGGCTATTCTGGCACCTTTTTCCTTCTAAATAAAATTTAGAATAGTTTTTTTTTTTTTTTCTAATTCTGTGAAAAATGAGGTTGGTATTTTGGTAGTGATAGTGATAGTGTTGAATCTTTCAATTGCTTCGGACTGTATGGCTATTTTCCAATCCATGGTATTGCTTTTTCCAATCTATGAACATAAAATATTTTTTCATGTATTTGTGTGATCTCTGATTTCTTCAACATTTTGTACTTCTCTTTGTAGAGATCTTTCACCTCCTATATTAGGAAATTCCTAGGTATTTTATTTTCTTTGTGGCTACTTTAAGTGGGATTGTATTCCGGATTTGGTTATCAGCTAAAATATTATTGGTGTATAAAAAAGCCACTAAATGTTGTACATTGATTTTTTTTTTATCCTGAAAATACTGAATCTGTTTATTAGTTCCACAAGTCTTTTGGTGGACTCTTTAGGGTTTTCTGTGTATATCATCATATCGTCAATGGGAGATAGTTTGACTTGTTCTTTTCCTGTCTGGATGCTTTTTATTTCTCTCTCTTGTCTGATTGCTCTTGCTAGGATTTCCAGTACTGTGTTGAATACGAGTAGTGAGAGGGGACATCCTTGTATTTTTCTTGTTCTTAGGGTATAGCAAACAATTTCTGAACATTAAGAAGAAAGGTAACAGACACAGATGGGAGAATTGGTACTTGGTGAGCTCCCATTTCACTAAAACATTGGTGGCTTTAGTATCATGAAAAATTAAATATTATCTCGTTCAAAAGTATATGATCTCATATACTTTTACTTAGTATATGAAAAGAGAAACATGAAAAAGTTAGTTTATGTACTCAAGATTTTAAAGCTGATTCAAAGTCAATTTCACACATCTAGTTTCTAGTATAACCAGGGTTGACATCAAAGTAGTAAGCCTCTATGTTAAGTACCAATTTCATCTTCTCTAGGAGTTAAATTTGGGAATCATAAATAACCCTAAAATCAGCATATCAAAGAATTTCAACTAGGTAGTAGAAATATTACACACTATTTATATAGGAGTCACTTTAGCCTATCTGCTTTGATCTGTGTACCATGCCTACATGCTTCACACAGACTTGAGAGAAGATTAAAAAACAAACATGTGGCTATTTATCTTATTTCCTACCAGAAGAATTGAACTAGTTATAAAATATAATCAAGTTGAAATAATCATAATAGACTACAAAGTAGAAACTTATGTCAAAAATTTATCCAATTATCAAAAGCTATCAGCAATATGGTCAGGAGTAAAAGTTTTGATTATTAGATATGTTTTCTAAGAAGACACACACACACACGTGCACACACACATGTGCACACAAACAGAAAGACAGACATATATGTATATCTACACTCCATTGTTTATTACAGCACAATAGGTAACACAGAATCAATCTATGTGACCTTCAATGGATGAATGGATAAAGAAAATGTAATACATATATCTATATAGATAGATATATGTATGGGTGCATGTATATGTACGTAAATACACATACACACAAAAAAATAAATACTACTCACCTGTAGAAAGGGATGAAATACTGCCATTTCTTACAACACAGATGAATCTGGAGGACATTTTAAGTGAAATAAGCCAGATGCAGAAAAATAAATACTGCATGACATCATTCATATGTAGAATCTTAAAAGTTAATGGCATGAAAGTAGACATTAGACTGGTGTTTACTGAAAGTTGGGATGGTTAGAAAGGAGAAGAAGATGGGAAAACATTGATTAAAAGATACATAATTAAGTTGCAGGGTTCTGGGCAAAGTGGCCGAATAGGAACAGCTCTGGTCTGTAGCTTTCAGCGAGACCAACAGAGAACGTGAGTGATTTCTGCATTTCCAACTGAGGTACCTGGCTCACCACATTTGGACTGGTTAGACAATGGGGACAGCCCACAGAGGGTGAGCTGAAGCAGGGTGGGGCATCGCCTCACCCAGGAAGTGCAAGGGGTTGGGGAACTCCCTCCCGTAGCCAAGGGACGCCATGAGGGACTGTGCCTTGAGGGACAGTGCTATCTGGCACACATACTATGCTTTTTCCTATGCTTTCACACAGTTTTTGCAACCCACAGACCAGGAGATTCCCTCGGGTTCCTACACCACCAGGGCCCTGGGTTTCAGGCACAAAACTGGGTGGCCATTTGAGTAGACACTGAGCTAGCTGCAGGAGGTTCCCCCCTTCACACACACACACACACACACACCAGTGGCACCTAGAGCCCCAGCAAGACAGAACCGTTCACTCCCCTGGAAAGGGGGCTGAAGCCGGGAAGTCAGGCCAACATTCAAATTCAGGAATTACAGAGAACACCACTAAAATACTCCTTGAGAAGAGCAACCCCAAGACTCATAATCATCAGATTCACCAAGGTTGAAACAAAGGAAAAAATGTTAAGTGCAGTCAGAGAGAAAGCTCGAGTTACCCACAAAGGGAAGCCCACCAGAATAACAGCAGATCTCTCTGAAGAAACCCTATAGCCAGAAGAGAGTGGGGGCCAATATTCAACATTCTTAAAAAAAAAAAGAATTTTCAACCCAGAATTTCATATCCAGCCAAACTAAGCTTTAAAGTGAAGGAGAAATAAAATCCTTTACAGACAAGCAAATGCTGAGGGATTTTGTAACAATCAGGCCTGCCTTACAAGAGCTCCTGAAGGAAGCACTAAATGTGGAAAGGAAAAACTGGTACCACTAATATACTAAAATATAAAGAATAACAACACTGTGAAGAAACTGCATCAACTAATATGCAAAATAACCAGCTAGCATCATGAGAACAGGATCAAATTCACACATAACAATATTAACCTTAAATATAAACGGGCTAAATGCCCCAGTTAAAAGACACAGACTGGCAAATTGGATAAAGAGTCAATACCTATAACTGTGTTGTATTTAGGAGGCCAATCTCATGCAAAGACTCACATAGGCTCAAAATAAAGGGATGGAGGAATATTTACCAATCAAATGGGAAGAAAAAAAAAAAGAAAAAGAAAAAGAAAAAGCAGGGGTTGCAGTCCTAGTCTCTGATAAAACAGACTTTAAACCAAAAAAGATTTTAAAAAAGACAAAGAAGGGTGATATATAATGGTGAACGGATCATTGCAACAAGAAGAGCTAACTATCCTAAATATATATGCATCCAATACAGGAGCACCCAGATTCATAAAGCAAGTTCTTAGAGACCTACAAAGAGACTTAGACTTCCAGACAAAAATAGTTGGAGACTTTAAAACACCACTGTCAGTATTAGACAGATCAATGAGACAGAAAATTAGCAAGGATATTTAGGACTTGAACTCAGCTCTGGACCAAGCAGACCTAGTAGATTTCTACAGAACTCTACACCACAAATCAACAGAATATACATTCTTCTCAGCACCATATAGCACTTATTTTAAAATTGACCACATAATTGGAAATAAAACATTCCTCAGCAAATATAAAGGAACATAAATCAAAATAATCTCTCAGACCACAGTACAATCAAATTAGAACACAAGATTAATACACTCACTCAAAACCATACAACTACATGGAAACTATGCAACCTGCTCCTGAATGACTACTGAGTAAATTACAAAATTGAAGCAGAAATAAATAGGTTATTTGAGACTGATGAGAACAAAGACACAATGTACCAGAATCTTTGCAACACAGCTAAAGCAATGTTTAAAGGGAAATTTATAGCACTAAATGCCCAGAGGAAAGATCTCATATCAACACCTTAATATCACAATTTAAAAAACTAGAGACGCAAGAGCAAACAAATTCAAAAGCTAGCAGAAGACAAGAATGAAAGAGGCAGTAATTAATAGCCTATCAACCAAAAAAACCCCAGGACCAGACAGATTCACAGCTGAATTCTACCAGAGATACAAAGAGCTGGAACCATATCTTCTGAAACTATTTCAAACAATATAAAATGAGAGACTCTTCGCTAACTCATTTTATGATGCCAGAGTCATCCTAATACCAAAACTTGGCAAAGACAAAACAAAAAAATGAAAATTTCAGGCCAATATCCCTGATGAACATCAATGTGAAAATCCTCAATAAAATACTAGCAAACCAAATCCAGCAGCACATCAAAAAAGCTTATTCACCACAATTAAGTCGGCTTTATTCCTGGGATGCAAGGCTGATTCAACATACACAAATCAATGAATGTAATCCATCACATCAACAGAACCAAAGACAAAAACCACATGATTATCTCAATAGATGCAGAAAAAGACTTTGATAAAATTCAAAATCCTTTCATGATAAAACACTCAATAAACTGGGTATTGATGGAACATATCTCAAAATAATAAGAGCTATTTGTGACAAAATCACAGCCAACATCATACTGAATGGGCAAAAGCTGGAAGCATTCCCTTTGAAAACTGTCACAAGACAACAATGTCCTCTCGCACCACTACTATTGAACATAGTATTGGAAGTTCTCACCAGGGCAATCAAGCGAGAGAAAGAAATAAAGGATATTCAAATAGGAAGAGAGGAAGTCAAATTGTCTCTGTTTGCAGATGAACTGATTGTGTATTTAGAAAACCCTATTGTCTTAGCCCATAAACTCCTTAAGCTGATAAGCAACTTCAGTCAAGTCTCAGGATACAAAATCAATGTGCAAAGATTACATGCATTCATATACACCAATAACAGAGAGCCCAAATCATGAATAAACTCTCATCCACAATTGCTACAAACAGAATAAGATATCTGGGAATATAACTTGCAAGAAATGTGAATAACCTCTTCAAAGTGAAGTTCAAACCACTGCTCAAGTTAATAAGAGAGGACACAAACATATGGAAAAATGTTCCATGCTCATAGACAGGAATAATCAGTATCATGAAAATGGCCATACTGCCCAAAGTAATATATAGATTCAATACTATTCCCATAAAGCTACCATTGACTTTCTTTGGAGAATTAGAAAAAGCTACTTTAAATTTCATATGGAGCCAAAGAAGAGCCCGTAAACCAAGATGATCCTAAGTAAAAAGAACAATGCTGGAAGAATCACACTACCTGACTTCAAACTATATTACAAGACTACAGTAACCGAAACAGTGTGGTATCGGTACCAAAACAGATATATAGGTCAATGGAACAGAAGAGAGGCCTCAGAAGTAATGCCACACATCTATAATCATCTGATCTTTGACAAACCTGACAAAAGCAATGGGGGAAAGATTCTCTGTTTAATAAATGCTGCTGGGACAACTGGCTAGCCATATGAAGAAAAGTGAAATTGGATCCCTTCCTTACAAAAATTAACTCAAGATAGATTAAAGACTTAAACGTAAGACCTAAAACCTTGAAAACCCTAAAAGAAAACCTAGGCAATACCATTCAGGACATAGGCATGGTCAAAGACTTCATGACTAAAACACCAATAGCAATGACGACAAAAGCCAAAACTGACAAATGAAATCTAATTAAACTAAAGAGCTCCTGCACAGCAGAAGAAATTATCATCAGAGTGAACAGACAATCTACAGAATGGGAGAACATTTTTGAAAACTATCCATCTGACAAAGGGCTCATATTTGGAATCTATGAGGAACTTAAAGAAATGTACAAGAAAAAAAAAAAAAACGCACCAAACAGACAGCGAAGGATACTAACAGAGCTTCTCGAAAGAAGACATTTATTAGGCCAACAAACATATGCAAAAAAGCTCATCATCACTGGTCATTAGAGAAATTCACATCAAAAGCACAATGAAATACCAACTCACACCAGTTAGAATGGCAATCATTAAAAAGTCAGAAAACAACAGAAGCTTGAGAGGATGTGGAGAAATAGGAATGCTATTACACTGTTGGTGGGAGTGTAAATTAGTTCAACCATTGTGGAAGACAGTGTGGTGATTCCTCAAAGATCTAGAACCAGAAATAGCATTTGACCCAGCAATCCCATTACTGAGTATATATACAAAGAAGTATAAATCATTCTACTATAAAGACACACACGCACGTATGTTTATTGCAGCACTATTCACAATAGCAAAAACTTGGAACCAACCCAAATGCCCATCAATGATAGAATGTATTTTTTAAAATGTGGCATATATACACAATGGAATACTATGCAACCATTAAAAGGATGAGTTCATATCCTTTGCAGGGATGTGGATGAAGTTGAAAGCCATCATCCTCAGAAAACTTACAGAGGAACAGACAACCAAACATTGCATGTTCTCACTCATAAGTGGGAGTTAATCAATGAGAACACATGGACACAGGGAGGGGACTGTCACAAACTGGGGCCTAGCAAGGGGTTGGGGCAAGGGGAGGGACAGCATTAGGAGAAATATCCAATGTACATGCCTAGTTTATGGGTGCAGCAAACCACCATGGCACATGTATACCTATGTAACAAACCTGCGGGTTCTGCACATGCATCCCAGAACTTAAAGTATTATAATAATAAAAAAAGAAAAAAAATACATAATTATGTTAAACAGAAGAAAAAAGTTTCAAAAGATCAACTGTAAAGCAAGTTGACTCTAGTTAATGATTACATATTGTATTCTTGAAAAATGTAAAGAGAGGGAATGCTATGTGCTCTTACCACCAAAATGATAACTATGTGTGGTAAGACACTTGTAACTGGCTAGATTTAACTATATCACGATGTACATGTACTTCAAAGCCATCGTGTTGTATACAATAAAACATACAATGTTATCTGTCCTTTTATAAAGTTATATATGTATATAACTGCATATATATATAACTATATTCATATATCTATAACTGCATATATATAACTATATCTATATAACTGTGTGTGTGTACATATATATGTTTTTTTATTTTTTTTATTTTTTTACCGTTGAACCTTGAACAACACAGGTTTGAACTGCCCAGGACCACTTATATGTGGACTTTCTTCAATAAATACATTAGAACATTTTTAGAGATGTTTAAAAAATTGAAAAACTCACAAACTGTAGCCTAGAACAATTGAAAAAAAAGAAAAAAGTTAGAGATGTCATGAATGCATAATATACATGCAGACATCAATCTACTTTTTCTTATCATAAAATATACACAAATCTATTATAAGCAGTTGACATTTATCAAAGCATACAGACACAAACACTTCAGACCATCCATGGCACCATCCAGTTGGGAGAAATGTAAACAAACATAAAGATACAGTATTAAATTACAGCATAAAATTGACTCTATTCCATACAGTACTTCTGTAATAATTTCACAGCCACCTCCTGTTGCTATTCTGATGATCTCCCATTGCGAGTATCTGCTTAAAACGCTGTGTGACTCTCATCATGGCCACGTGAGCAGTTCCTCTTTCCAGTAAATTGCATTTTGCAGTAAAAAGTGATCTCTTGCAGTTCTCATGTGTATTTTTTAATCATGTGTAGTGCAATACCATAAACCTTGAGTAACACCATGGGACCAAAATTAAGTGCCACTAATGATGCTGGAAGTGCTCCCAAGAAGCAGAAAAAAAGTCATGACAATAAAAGAAAAAGTTGAATTGCTTGATATGTACCATTAATTTGGGTCGGCAGCTGTAGTTTCCTGTCATTTCAGACAGGTATTACATCTTTAAAATGGGCAAAATAAACTTATGGTATTAATGATTAAAAACATTACAATACTGTAAATGTATTTTTTTCTTATAATTTTCTAAAGAAGATTTTCTTTATTCTAGTTTATGGCAAGAATATAGCATACAATACATATAAAATACAAAGTGTGTGTTAATTTACCATTTATATTATCAGTGAGGTTTCCAGTCAACAGTAGGTTATTATTAGTAGTTAAGTTTTGGGGCAGTCAAAAGTTATATGTGGATTTTTAACTGCATGGGGATTTGATGACTATAATTGTGTGTCGTTTCAGGGTTAAATGGTAGTTTTTTTTAATTTTTAAATATAAGATCAAATAGCAGTTCAACTAGTAGGAAACTAGTTTTCATTGTTAGTGTGGCATCTTTGGCTGTACGTATCAAATTCTGAGTATTAGGGTAACAAAAGGATAATTCAACAGTGTGAACAGTTCATTTTCTTGAACCCTAGTTTTCTTTTGTTTTATTTTGTTCAACATTGCCATCATATATAGTATGATCACAGAGATTTTCTAGCCTCTTCTAACGTCACCAAATTTTTTACATTTCTATAAATGCAGGTCTATGGGAATTTTTACCATGTAAAATGTCTGTACACAGACGCGTTTCAAAAATTTAGATTGAAGAGAAAATTGAACATGTATTCTATTCTTTACTTGGTTTTCTAAATTTTGAACGCATCTTTTTTGTACCTATATCTTTCTGTATGTCATACCTCCTGCTCCCCAAAAGACACTCTATAATTTTAAAAGTTATCATATTTGTTATTAATATCAGAGAACATATTCAAAAAATATGGTTGGGGTGATGGATTAGTAGATAGAATGTCAGAATTTTAACAGTAAAAATACAAACAGTAGAAATAAAATGTTAAGAATATTTCACCTGGTTAAGGATTTCTGTATGTGCCAAGAGTTTTCAGACTACAATGGTGACTACAAAGGAAGCCAATGATTAAGGGGGAGACAAAGAAAAAAAAAAAAAAAAAACATAAATGGCAAGGCAGATTGTATTTATTAAAATTATTTGGGGAGGGAACAAATAGAATTTTGGGACAGTGACAGTTTCTAAAACATATGAAAATAAATTTATTCATGTTTACAAATTGCTTTCTTCCAAGCTTCTAATATACCTAAAATTTTAAAAGAAAATAATATTTTAAAGGTAATATATTTCCTAAATATATAGAAAGTAGTTCCTTTCACTTTGGGAGGCCAAGACGGGCGGATCACGAGGTCAGGAGTTCGAGACCATCCTGGTGAACACGGTGAAACCCCGTCTCTACTAAAAAATACAAAAACTAGCCGGGCGAGGTGGCGGGCGCCTGTAGTACCAGCTACTCGGGAGGCTGAGGCAGGAGAATGGCGTAAACCCAGGAGGCGGAGCTTGCAGTGAGCTGAGATTCGGCCACTGCACTCCAGCCTGGGTGACAGAGCAAGACTCCGTCTCAAAAAAAAAAAAAAAAAAAAAAAAAAAAAAAAGAAAGTAGTTCCTTTGAGATGGTAACCATATACAGCTGTTCCAGGACACAAAGATGTCTCCAGCAGATTGTCTTAATGCAAAATCTCTAGAATTTTACAGTAATAAAGATGGTCTCTAAAAGATTCAAATTAGCTCTGAAATCTAAAGAGATACAGGGAATATCTCAAATGAATAATATATAATTTGAAAGTTGAATATTCACTTTTGGGTCTGCATTAATGAATGATTTGAAAATAATTATTTACATATATATGTAAAGACTCATATACAGACATATATGCATACATATGTACATATATCTTTAAAATTATAATTGTGTCATAATTTTAAATTCTTAAGGCATTTTTTAATATGGGAGTCATTATTTTATTTTAAAAATTACAATACACCTTTTTAATTTTTGTTGGAAGTTGTATATGGAAAAAAATGATTAAGAGAAAATCCATATAAAGCACTTCACTCCCTATGGTATTTTATTCATATGCTCTAAATATTTTTCCAGGGTGAGCTTTACACTTGTACAATTCTTTCACTTAGTACATCTTTTATGTATTACCTGGAATTACTTAAAGTTATTCAGAGTGATAATAGTTTGCATCTAAGACACTTTTAAGCAGTCCTTGCATATAAGACTCACTATGAGGAAAGTCCTTGTTTTATGTAATCTGCTTTTGTCAACATATACTTCTGAAAAAAGATGAAAACTTGACTGGAGAAGGATTTCTGGACAATTATTGTACTATTGATTGTTTATAATTCTATACATTTAAGTTTACAGATGATATTCTAATTTTACAAGTATTAGAAGGACCAGGACTTTTCAAAAAGCTCAAAATAAGGAAGCACTTATAGTTATTATCTCATTTATTTTTAATTTAAAAGCCTCCCTATTCTTTAGATTTAGGGCCCCTTTTTAGTAATCTCATTAGCAAAACACACACACATATACAACTATTTTGAAGCAACATCTGTTCATGTGCTTTGCAGCGAGGAAAATTTAATTTTTCAGATTAATTGTATCTATATTTTTAATTTTTAGAAAACCATATTAATTGTGAAGGCAAAAAGGAATTCCTTCCTTTTACATTATTACATTTGGACAAGTAATATTATTGGAAAATTATTACATTAGAATATTAGTCACATCCTCTGACATTTGAAAATGCTAATAAAATAATTATTAACTCATAATAAATGTATTAAGTATCATCAAGTTTCAGATAGTTTACTTTTACTGGAGAAGACAAAAGTTTTAAAACGAAATATCCATTTGAGTAGGTATTTTGATTTTTGGCACTTCTAATCAATAACAAATAAACATACCTATATATGTTTATATATTTTAAAAATAATATTTTAAGTAGGCACATAAGAAAACTTACAGCAACATTTTTCTTATTTCTTGATTTAATAATTTTGAAGTTGGCCTACCTAGAGATGGATAATCAATTACTAATTACTTTTATTCAGTCACTGCATTTTTTTTATAGAACTACTTAAAAATTCATATTTTTCCAACTTATATAAACACAGGTGTAAATATTTTTTACTGGAAATAATTTTAGGAAGCACCAATAAATTGTTCAAGAAAACTTAGTGTTACATAAAATTGGATCATATATACAATTAAGATGCAGTTGGAAAATAATTTGATCTAATTCTCCATGCTATTAAGTAGATAACACAGAGTGGCAGCATATTTAATGGACTGTTGTCTATAAATTCTACTGCACATTTAACTTGTGACTTCAGTCCACTTTCTTTTATTCTTTAAAAATTCACGAATGTCCTAAAAATAAGTACACCACTCTTCCTAATTAGAAACTATGCATAATTCATTCAAATATTGCTATGGTTTAATTTGCGGCATTCTTTTAATTGAAAAGAAAAGGCCATGCCGATGACACAGCACATTTAAACACAATGCATTGTGGATTTGCTCAGATGAATCACGTGCTTTATGAACAAAGAAGACATTCTATAACATTAGTTATGTTTGTAGTTTGAAAGCGCTATAAGGAGGGACTTCGGGGCCTTGCCCATCTTTGGAGGAAAAAAATGTCTGTTTTCTTCCAACAAGAAACACAAACACAAAAATCATACTAATCTTCCCATTTTCAGTAACCCCACTCCCACAGGATCACTTGATTGAGTTGGGGGTTTTATACTTTATTAGTGCATTATTTTTCTCTTTTTCACATTTGATTTACCAACTGATAAAAAAGAGTTTATTAAAGCTAACTAGACGTAAGAAACACAAAAACAAAACCAGTTAGTCAATCTTTCTGTTTTGCTATCTATTTTTTCCTCTCTTTCATCTCTTACTTCTCTCCAACTCTCACACACACACACACATACACACACACAACACACACACACACACAACACACACACACACACCACTCCAATTTGCTAGGAGTATGACTTTCTCCTGTAATCCTCTAATTTGGTGACTTGATTTATTGAGGCCTATTTTAAAATGTTATTTATTTTTCTTGTACCTGCAAAATGTATCTTCTCTATATTTGTTTCTTTTACTTAAGGGCACCAATATTGGTTGGGCGTGGTCGCTCACGCATGTAATCCCAGCACTTTGGGAGGCCGAGGTGGGTGAATCACCTAAAGTCAGGAGTTTGAGACCAGCCTAGCTAACACGATGAAACCCCATCTGTCCTAAAAATACACAAAATTAGCCGGGCGTGGCCTTGAGCATCTGTAATCCCAGCTACTCAGGAGGCTGAGGCAGGAGCATAGCTTGAATCCAGGAGGCAGAAGTTGCAGTGGGCCGAGATTGCACCATTGCATTCCAGCTTGGTCAACAAGAGCGAAACTCCATATCAAAAACAACAACAACAACAAAAACAAACAAACAAAAATATTCCCTTTTCTGAGGTATATAGATCTTATTCCTTCATTCAGCAGAAAATAAATCTAAAATACTCAAAACTCTCATAACAGCTCAAGGTAAAAACACAAATGTCTTAAGGCAGGAAGACAAACCATTTATAAGAGTAAGAAATTTGGGAAATGAAAATGAAAAAATTGGAGAACTGTATAGCCAATAATGTTAACAAGGTATCATGTAAATAGAATAAAGATTAAATGGCTTTTTGATTAATAGTTGCTCTGGAACCGGTTAATTGCACTGTGTGAACAACTCAGAAAGGACTGAAAGTTTAATTTATTAGAGGAATGAAAAAAAGTTATTCCAGTATTCATTAATTCAAATGAATAGAGAGCACTGTTAACAGTGATTGAAATACTATGGCACAGAATTTCAATATAATAATTGAATATGGAGGTAGATTTATGAAAAAAAATCCATACAAAAAATTTGACAGTTTCTAAACAATCTTTCTTGTTTTTCCTTTTCTTTTTCTCACATTCCATGTTTTCCTTTTAAAATATATTCTTGCAGGTAGATTGTATTTGTATGAAGTTTTATGATTTGTCAACAGTTATTTTTCTTTCAACAACTTCTTAGTCTTTGGAAATAATTCTCTAATTTGGTCAATTTACACGTTTGTATGTAACTGAACAGGACCTATGTTCTACTAATTTAAGTAGAGACTACAAAAAATGTGTGAAAGAGGAGTAACAGTTTTCCAAACATAAAAGAAAAAAAAAAAAGACTTGATTTGTAATACTTGGCAGCTTTGTCTCATCTAACTGTATAGGTCTAGACTCAAAAATTGGCCAGACTTTCATTCATTTCTATCCAGATATGCTATGCAGATTTGGAATCAATTCTTCATAGTCTAGAACTGAAAATAAAAATGATCCCCAGGTTATAAGACACAACAAGGGTGGTCAGTAAAGCTTTATATATATATATTTTTTGTTTAATTACAAACAATTCTCACATAAAAGGATAACTTTCTGCTAATTTTTCCACCATAAAAATTATTTATAAATAAAATTAAAATTAAAGATAAATATATCAGAAAATTTTCACTTATGAGCTGGTGACTGCTGTTGATAATTTATATATGAATAATTAAAAATTGACTATTTGGCAAAACATTTATAAAATAGTGGAATATTACAAGTTCTTGAGTTTAATGAGACCAGAGCTTCAAATTCAGGATTATTGCTTTCTACCAGTATAGCTTCAAATCTTTTGCATCATTAATTATCTTTTCTATCAAAACCACAACTAAAGTACCTGGCTTGTGGAAGAGTTAAATGAGTTGATTAATCTACAATGCATGGAAGCACATTTTCTTTTTCTAAATCATGATATAGTAACATGTGTGTCTATAGAATGATATTTGTGTTTCCAAAACTGTAATGCAGATACATACAGCTTAGTTCACAACATCCAAGTCCTTTTAAATATGTAGATAGACTTTCCAAGAAGACCAGGTACAAACAAACCTAGGCTGTGAAGATTGCAATAAATACACAACTCTTCAATGCCTAAACACAGAGGAACATCCATAAGTATCAAAACCGTCCAGGAAAAAAATGACCTCTGCAAATGAACCAAATTACCAGGGACCATTCCTGGAAAATAGAGATATGTGATCTTTTAGTCAGAAAACTCAACATAGCATTTTGAGGAAACCAAAAGCAATTCAATATAACACAGTGAAGGTATTCAGAATTCTACCAGGTTAATTTAACAAAGAGATTGAAATAATTAGAAAGAATCAAGCAGAAATTCAATAGCTCAAAAATGGAATGGATATACTAACGAATGCATTAGAGTCCTTTAATAGCAGAATGGATCAAGCAGACAAAAGAATTAGTGAGCTTGAAGGCAGGCTACTTGAAAATACAGTCAGAGAAGACAAAATAAAAAAAAGAATAAAAAATAATAAAGCATGCCTACAAGATCTAGAATATAACCTCAAAAGGAAAAATCTAAGATTCATGGCCTTAAAGAGGAGGTAGAGAAAGAGATGGGGTAGAAAGATTATTCAAAGGAATAGTAACAAAGAAAATCCTAAATCTTAAGAAAGATATCCACACCCAAGTACAAGAAAGTTATAAAACGTCAAGTAGATTTAACCCAAAGAAGATGGCCGCAAGGTATTTGTTAAGAAAACTCCCAAAGGTCTAGAATAGAGAAAGAATCCTAAAAGCGGCAAGATAAACAACAACAACAACAACAACAAAACATACAATGGAGCTCCAATACGTCTGGCAGCAGACTTTTCATCGGAAACCTTACGGACAGGCCAGGAGAGAGTGGCACGACATATTTAGGTTGCTGAAGGAAAAATACTTTTACCCAACAACAGTATATCCAGGGCAAAGTTCCTACAAACATAAAAGAGAAATATAGACTTTTCCAGACCAAAACAAATATACAAAAAAGCAGAGGAATTTCATTAACACCAGATCTGTCCCACAAGAAATGATAAAAGGAGTAATTCATTAAGAAAGTAAAGGATATTAATGAGCAATCAGAAATTATTGAAAAGTGAAAATAAATATGCAGAAAAACACAGACTATTATAACACTGTAATTGTGATGCATTAACTACTCTTATTAGAAAGACTAAACAATGAAAAAATAAAAACTAACAACTAGAATAACTTTTCAAGGCATAGAAAGTACAATAAGATATAAATAGTAAAAAGAAAAAGATAAAAAGCCAAAAGATGATGTTACAATGTAGAGTTTTTATTAGTTAACTTTATGTTTGTTTATGAAAATATTTTAAAGTTGCTATCAGATTAAAATGATGGGTTATAAGACAGTATTTAAAAGCCTTATGGTAACTTCAAATCAAAACACATACAATATTTTTACAAAATATGAAAAGCAAGGAATTTAATCATATCACCAGAGAAATATCACCTTCACTAAATGGAAGACAGGAAGAAAAAAAAAAAAAAAAGAGAATGCCAGAAAACAAATAACAAAATGAAAGGAATACATTCTTACTTACCAATGTTAACATTGATTGTAAATGAACTAAACTTTCCAATTAAAAGATGTAGAGTGATTGAATGGATTATAAATTAAAAAAGACCCAATGATCTGTTGCCAACAAGAAACACACTCCCCTAATAATGTCCTTCAAAGGATAAAAATAAAAGAATGTAAAAATATATTCCATACCAGTAAACACTGAAAAAGAGCAGAAGTAGGTATACCTATATCAGAATCTATAAAAAGAAATAAATAAGTTTACCACATAACAATAAAGGGGTTAACTTAGAAAGAGGATATAACAGTTGTAAATACACGTGTTCCCAACACTAGAGCACCCAGATATATAAATCAAATATTATCAGGGTTAAAGAGACAGGCAGACCCCAAGGTAGTAATAGCTGGAGACTTCAACAGGACACATTCAGCATTGGACAGGTCATCTAGACAGAATATTAACAACAACAAAAATCAGACTTAAAGTGCACTATAGAACAAACATATCCAATAAATATTTAAAGCTTTCATCCAACAACTGCAGAATACACATTATTTTTTTTCTCAGCACATGGATCATTCTGAAAGACAGAACATATGTTAGGTCACAAAACAAGTTTTAAGAAACATTAAAAAAAAAATGAAATGCTATCAATCAAGCATCTTCTCTGACCACAATGGAATAAAACTAGCAATCAATAATGAGGAATTTTGATAAGAATACAAACACATAGAAATTAAACAATATACTCCTGAATGACCAGTGGGTCAATGAAGAAATAAAGAAGGAAATTTAAAATATCTGGTGAAACACATGATAATGGAAACATCACATACCAAAATGTATGGGCTACGAAGAAGCATTACTAAGAGGAAATATTATAGTTACAAATATCTACATAAAAAGGAACATTTCAAAAACAACTTAATAATGCTTCTTAAAGAATGGAAAAAACAATAACAAACAAATCCCCAAATTAGTAAATGAAAAGAAATAAAAAATCAGAGCAAAAATAAATGAAATTGACAGGAAGAAAACAATGCAAAGTTCTACAAAACAAAAAAATGTTTTTTTAAAAAAGTAAACTACATTGAAAAATCTGTAGCCAGATTAACTAAACACACACACACACAAAATAGGGAGAGAGAGACAGAGAAGACCCAAACAAATGAAATCAGATATGAAAAAGGAGACATGACAACTGAAACTGCAGAAATTCATTAGTGGATAATTAGTGGCTACTATGAGCAAATATATGCAAATAAATTGCAAAATCTTGAGGAAATAGAAACATATAACCTACTAAAATTGAACCATGAAGAAATCCAAAACCTGAAGAGACTAATAACAAGTAACAAGGTTGAAGCCATAATAAAAAGTCAGTAGTATTTTTGTATGCCAACAGTGAACAATCTGAAACAATAATAATCTTATTTACAACTGGGACAAATACAAAAATATATTTAAGAATTAACAAAAGAAGTGAAAGACCTCTACAATGTAAACTATAAAACATTGATTCAAGAAATTGAAGAAGACACCAAAAAATGGAAAGGTATTCCATATTTGTGCTTTGGAAGGATCAATATTATTAAAATCTCCATGCTACCTTAAGTACTCAAGAGATTCAATGCAATCCCTATCCAAATACCAATGATATTTTTCATAGAAATGGAAGAAACAGTCCTTAAATTTATGTGGAACCACAAAAGACTCAGAATAACCTAAGCTATACTAAGCAAAAATAAGAAAACTGGAGAAATCATGTTACCTGACTTCAAATTATCCTACGGAAATTTAGAAATAAAAATAAGATACTATAGTATAGTACTGCCATAAAAACAGAAACATAGACCAATGTAATCAAATAGATAACCCAGGAATAAATACATACATCTACAATAAACTCACTTTTGACAAAGTTTCCAAGAATATACACTGGGGAAAGGACAGTCTTTTCAATAAATGGTGCTGAGAAAACTGAATGTTCATATACAAAAGAATGAAACTAGACTCCGTATCTTGCCATATATAAAAATAAACTCCAAATGGATTAAACACTGAAAGATCTGAAACTACTAAGAGAAGACATTGGGGAAGCTCTCCAGGGCATTAAACTGGACAAAACTTCTTTAACAATACCCCACTGGCACAGGTAACCAAAGCAAAAATGGACAAATGGGATTATATCAAGTTTAAAACCTGCACAGCAAAGAAAATAATCAACAAAGTGAGGACACAATCCAGAAAATGGGAAAAAATGTTGCCAAACTACCCAACTGACAAGAGAGTAATAAATAGAATATATAAGGACATCAAACAACTCCATGGGAAAAAGTCGAATAATCCAATTATAAAATGGGCAAGAAGGAAGGGCATGGTGGCTCATGGCTTTAATCCTAGCACTTTGGAAGGCCGAGACAGGTGGATTACATGAGGTCAGGAGTTCAAGACCCACCTGGCCAACATGATGAAACCTTGTCTCAACTAAAAATACAAAAATTAGCCAGGAATTGTGGTGCATGCCTGTAATCTCAGCTACTAGGGAGGCTGAGGCAGGAGAATTGTTTTAACCCAGGAGGTGGAAGCTGCAGTGAGCCGAGATTGTGCCACTGCACTCCAACCTGGGTGACAGAGCCAGACTTTGAGAGAGAGAGAGAGAGAGAGAGAGAAGAAAGAAAGAAAGAAGAAAGAAAGAAAGAAAGAAAGAAAGAGAGAGAGAGAGAGAAAGAAAGAAAAGAAGGGAGGAAGGGAGGAAGGGAGGAAGGGAGGAAGGAGGAAGGGAGGGAGGGAGGAAGGGAGGGAGGGAGGAAGGGAGGGAGGAAGGGAGGAAGGGAGGGAGGAAGGGTCGAAGGGAGGAAGAGAGGGAGGAAGGAAGGAAGGAAGGAAGGAAGGAAGGAAGGAAGGAAGGAAGGAAAAAGATTGGCATAGACATTTCTCAAAAGAAAGCATACAAATGGGAAACAGGTAAATGAGAGGGTGCTCAACATCATTGGTCTTCAGAGAAATTCAAATCAAAACCACAATGAGATATCCTTTATCTCCAGTTAAAATGACTTTTATCCAAAAGACAGGTAATGACAAAATGCTGGCAAGGATGTGAAATAAAGGAACGCCTCATACAGTGTTGGTGGGAATATAAATTAGTAGAACCACTATGAATGAATAGTTTGGAGATTCCTCAAAAATGAAAAACAGAGCCACCATATGATCCAGCAATCCCACTCTAACGTACAGACCCCAAAGAAAGGAAATCGGTATATCAAGGAGGTATCTGTAACTCCACGTTCATTGCAGCACTATTCACAACAGCCACAATTTGGAAGCAGCCTAAGTATCCCTTGATAGATGAAGGGATAAATAAAACATGGTACATATATACGATGGAGTATTATTCAGCCATAAGAAAAATGAGACTCCGTCATTTGCAACAACGTAGATGAAACTTGGTGGTCATTCCGTTAGGTGAAATAAGCCAGGAACAGAAAGACAAACTTCCTATGTCCTCACTTATCTTTGGGAGCTAAAAGTAAAACAATTGAACTCATGGAGATAGGTAATAGAAGGATGGCTACCAGAGGCTGGGAACGGTAGTTGGTGGTCGAGAAAAGAGGGGAATGGGGGATGGATACTAAGACCTACCATTTGAGGCCGGGCGCGGTGGCTCAAGCCTGTAATCCCAGCACTTTGGGAGGCCGAGACGGGCGGATCACGAGGTCAGGAGATCGAGACCATCCTGGCTAACACGGTGAAACCCCGTCTCTACTAAAAATACAAAAAACTAGCCGGGCGAGGTGGCGGGCGCCTGTAGTCCCAGCTACTCCGGAGGCTGAGACAGGAGAATGGCGTAAACCCGGGAGGCGGAGCTTGCAGTGAGCTGAGATCCGGCTACTGCACTCCAGCCTGGGTGGCAGAGCAAGACTCCGTCTCAAAAAAAAAAAAAAAAAGACCTACTATTTGAAAGCACAACAGGGTAAGTAAAATTAACTGTATATTTTAAAATAACTTAAAGAGTGTAATTGGTCTGTTTGTATCTCAAAGGATTTATCATTTTGCTTGAGGGGATGTATACTCCATTCTCCATTCTGCATGATGTGCTTATTTCATTTTGCATGCCTGTAGCAAAACGTCGTTATGTACCTCATAAATATATACACTTACTATGTACCCACAAAAATTAAAAATACAAAAATAGTATATATAGTTTATTGCTTAAAACACAAAGGATAAGTGTTTGAGGTGATGGATACCATATTTATCCTGATGTGATTATTATTCATTGCAGGCATGTATCAACAAATCTCATGTAACCTATAAATATATACACCTACCATGTACCCACAATAATAAAAAATACATTTAAAACAGTAAAGGGGAAAATAACAGCATTAGAACGAAACTGTCATTCATTTTTCCTGCAAGACGTTGACTAACAATGAGTCGTATAGACTAATACATTGAAGACACTTAAAAAAAAAAGAAACTTAAATTATCTTTCTTCAACAACACTATATCTTATGTGTTTAAACATTAAGTTCTGTGAGTTTATAATGTTTTTATTTAATGAGGGAATAATTTAGAATTAATGTCATTGAAAGTGGCTTTATGAATAACGCATTCAATAATAAGTAGTAAGGTAGTTTCTATTACCCTTTGGGTTCGTCTGAAAAACTGCATTTATTTCATCCATGGTTTTGTGGTAAATAACAATAAAACAAACCATTCAGGCAATTAAATTAAAAAAGAAAGAAAGAAATACTAATGCATACCCTTCAGGTGGAAATGAAAAAGCATTAGACAGTAACTCAAGACCAAACCAAGAAATAAAAAAGACTGGAAAATGTACCTACACAGGTAAATACAAAAGCTATGATAATTACATTTTTGGTCTATAATTCCCTTCTGGATATATGATTTCAAAGCCAATGAATAAACAATTACTATAAATAAGTATTCATACAAACATAATCTATAAATATTTAATGCAGGAATATAACAACATAGAGAGGGAGTTTCAGAGATGTATAAGTGCAGAGTTTTGTATACCATTGTAGCTAAGGTGGTAATAATAAAAAACAAATTTTTATAAACTTATAAATTCATGAATTTGCAAGTATATGATATTTACAAACATGTGAAAGTAAAACATCACATTTGTAATCAGTGGGTCTTGTTATCCATCCCCGGTTCCTCACTTTCCCCCACCATCAAATACCCTTCCCAACCTCTGGTCGCCATCCTTCTACTAGCTATCTCCATCAGTTCAATTGTTTTAACTTTTAGCTCTCAAAGATAAGTGAAAACATATGAAGTTTGACTTTCCGTGCCTGGCTTATTACACTTAAAATAATGACCATTTTGTCATTAACATCCATGTTGTTGCAAATGATGGGATTTTGTTCTTCTTTTGACTGAATAACACTCCATCATATATATGTACTACATTTTTTTTTTTATCCCTTCATCTATTGAGGGATACTTAGGCTGCTTCCAAATCTTGGCTATTGTGAAGAGTGTTGCGATAAACATGGGAGTGCAGACACGTTTTTGATGGACTGATTTCCTTTCTTTTGGGCGCATACCTTAGAGTGGGATTGCTGGATCATATGGTGACTCTATTTTTCATTTTTTGAGGAATCTCCATAAATCAAAAAGTTTAATTGTAATTCTTAATTAAATCACTAAACAATCTAAAATGCATATGAAAAGTAAAGTTACAAAGGAATAAAAGTGGTACACTATAAAAATTAAATACCAAAGAAAGGAGAAATGGAGAAATTGAGGAGCCAGAGGAGCCATATATATATATATATATATATTTGCAATAATCACTAGAGACTTTCATACCCTATTTTAAGTAATAAATAGAACAAGGCAAAGGATAAATAAGGAAATAAAACACTTGAATAACACTGTAAAACAAGTAGACCTAACAGACACTTGTAAGATCCTTCACCCAAAGCCACAAGAATATGCATATTCTCAAGTGCACATGGAAAATTCTCCAATATAGGCCACAAAGCAAGTGTCAGTAAATTTGAAAGTATTTGAATTATACCAATTATTTTATCTGACTATAATAGAATGAAACTGTGATCAAGAACAGAAAAAAAAATGGAAAATTTACAAATATAATGCAAGTACAGCATTACATTCTTAAACAACCAGTGGGCCAAAGAAGAAATCACATATACACCATGGAATACTATGCAGCCATAAAAAAGGATGAGTTCATGTTCTTTGCAGGGACATGGATGAAGCTGGAAACCATAATTCTCAGCAACCTAACAGAAGAACAGAAAACCAAACACTGCATGTTCTCACTCATAAGTGGGAACTGAACAATCAGAACACATGGCACAGGAAGGGAAACATCACACACCAGGGTCTGTTGTGGGGTGGGGGACTAGAGGAGAGATAGCATTAGGAGAAATACCTAATGTAGATGGGGTTGATGGGTGCAGCAAACCACCATGACATGTGTATACCTATGTAACCCACCTGCACGTTGCTATTAAGTGTTAATTTTTTCCTGCATTTATGGAGTAAGGCTGATATTGGCTATCACTAATCAGAAACCATCTATGGAGCTAGAAATAGGATCATCTTCGCTTCAATCACATACTATGTAATTAGAAACCTGAAAAAAATTAATGGAGATAATGGTATTGAATTTTGGATAGGAACCAATGACATTCATTCATCTAAATTTCATCTGAAGCCTCTTCTACTTCCCCAGACTTATCTAGCCAAAATTTATGTGTCCAGAGTATATTATTTTAGGCCTCTACCTTTGAATATTCTGTTAAATATATTCAATTTACACATTTTCAATATCTCCATTTTCATAATATACTTATAGCCATACTTCAAAACTCAAAAATAAGTTAAATTCATTAGGAGAATTTTTATATGAAGAGTTACCAGCTCCCTTTCTAAGCTTCAACATAGAAACACAAATACAGTATTATTTTTAATAAAACACATTAATACTACAATATTGATAGTATTTGGGGAGTTGGGGACAAGACATCACAGCATTAATCAGGAGCTATTTAATATTGTTCAGAATGTTCAGGACTGTTTTATGTCTTTGGGGCTCATATTACGTTAGGTTATTCAGAACCATACTTTACAGAGTAACACATAAAATGCAAAAAGAAACAAAATTGGGAACATTTTTAAGAGAAACAAAAGATATCTTCCTAGAGCTACTAGAACCTAACTACAAAATCACTATATAAATTTCATTCTTATTAGTTTGGATAGAAATATCTTATTAAATGCTACTCTCTCATAATCTAATTTATGAGAATGTAAACATTTATTTTTGGATTAAATGTTAAATTAAATATCATCAATGATAAGTGCCTACTGTGGAGAAAGTACCTGTAATAATTAGCTTACCTCCAGAATTGAATTTTATTTATCCTTATTTTATACCTTTGCAAATTATCTAAATTAGGGAATGAACAATGAGATTATATGATTCTTATGTGACTTGAAGAACAAAATTTCTAAGTAACAAAATCACAGAAATATGAAATAAAATCATGGATTTTAGAGAATATCCTGGTGACTAATCTATATATATTAGAAATGATAATATATAAAAGACTTAGGCTAATTATAAACATTTCACAAAGAAAGGTGACAAAATACAGCCAACAAAAGAAACAAATACATTAATACAACAATAAATACAAAATGAAGAGATGTCTTGTACTCAGAATGGAAATTGATATTGTAATTGATGATACTGCAGCTGCAATATTGTGTTAATTCTGGTGCACTTCAATATCAGGCATATGTGGTAATGCTGGAAAGAGTCCAGGAAACAAAAAACTGAATAATGAGAAGGGGAGTCTGATTTATGGGGGGAGATTAAAGCAGTGTAAAATTTATAGCTGGCTAAGGTAATATGAAAATGGTCTGCAAATATTTGAAAGATGTAAATAACAAGTAGAAAAAGAATTCGGGAGGAGGAAGCAGAATTAGAGGCAATGCAATCTGAATGAAAAGTGGCAGGGTTTTTTTATGTCAAGTAAAGATTAAAACACACACATAACTTCCTGGCAGAATTACTAAACAGAAGCACAGTCTTTCTCCTTAAGCATTAAATGCCCTTCTGCATAAAACAATGAAATGTGTTATTTTATGGATTACCCATGCGTAGGCAGGCAGAGTGTAAATTATTTTATCATAACCAGAATGAAAAGACACACGATATGTTTTCTGATTCACTGTCTGAATCTATTGAGTAGGGACTCCATTTCTTTCTCTTTATTTGGAAATGTAAAGACGTGTTTTCTGTTTTTAAATTTTTCACATAAGAAGTGACTGGGATTGGCTCACCAGTAACACCATAAGCAATCAAAAAAAGCTGTGCCAAGAAAAGCTGAAAATATGGAAAACTGTGCCAAGATGTTGCTCAAAGAGGAGAGGATGAATGATTGTCATTTAAGTAGACTCGCAGATGGTAACTTCTCCAGTGTAGTATTTCAATGTGTACATCTGTGGAACTGGCCTCTCAGTTCCTTGAATTCTTCTCCAATTATGTTGTCTAGCAACCTGAGTTGACAACCCAGCCCTCTGTATATTTTTTAGAATTCCTAATTACTATTTACACACCCTAAAAAAAGATTTGAAATGTTTCACTCTTTTATTGTCTTCTCCAGCTTTCACACCCACTTCTATAAAACAGCTTTTCTTACCTTTTTTGTTTTTTTCAGTTACCCTCAGCAACAGCTCCCTACATCCTTTTTATTTTACTCTTTCCAAAGCGTGGACCTTTTGCTTCAATACCATAATCACTTGTTTGCATGCACCCTCAAATTCCTTAGCCATCTCTCCCTTCTTTTCACTTACTTTACACTTGAATGTGGATTGAGAAAATATTTTTAATGTTTTCTGTACATTCAAGGCACTGAAGTTTAGTTCAAATCTATTATTTCCCTCTTCTACAATAGTTGGATACCCAGTTAGATAACTATTGCATTATACTTTCAGCATCCTATGCCCCTATGGCAGCTGTGCTGATTTAACCAATTACATGTCAGCAAAAGCAATGTTTTCATTCTTTGTCATTTTACTTACGAACGAATTTAAATAAACAGTCTTCTGTGATTATTTGTGTATGTGAGTCATATTCGAATATGCAATTCAAGTCAGTCCCTAGAAAGAAAACAATATAAGTCTGCAAAGAAGCTGGATTGTTTAATAATCTTCTGTATTAAGAGCATAACTCTGCAACCTGGAGCTATCACCTCGGGTCTGTCACTTGAAAGACAGATAAACATAGTCACTTTGTTTACAAGAGACAAATTTATAAGCCATTTTATTTTGAGAATTTCTCAATTACAATTGCTTACCTTTTAACTGAAATTATTCACTAGGATTCCATAATATTCACTATCGTTATCCTCAGTATGATTCTAGTGTTTCCAAGCTGTCTTTCCATTTTTGACTAGTCTTTTCATCTTTTCACTTCTCTGAATCTCTGAATCGTGATTTCAAGCATTGTTTTCTCTTAGGCACATGACAACTTTTTCCTCATTCTATCTTTGTTTTACAACTACTTTTGTTTCACTGAAAACATAAGAAAAAATAATCAAAGGAGAACTTCCCAAATTACACACCACCAAGCCTACCCACTTACATAGCTGGTATGCTTTTTGTGTATTGATTAACTATATGACCAATACCTCAAATCAAAGGTATCACTCAAGCAATTTTTCACTTCTCTACTGCATTATCAGTTTTTCTTCCATTTTTTAAACCATGCCAATCAGCACTAAAATATGCAATTAGATAGTCCATCTAAAATAACAACAATAACAACTTTTTTGATGTATACTTTTCTTTCCACCAACTACTCCATATTTCTCTTCTCTTCTTTGGAGATAGTCCATTGCCTAAACCAAAGTTGAAAAGTGACCAGTAATTTATTAACGTATTGAATGTTGACTATATGGCAAATTCTTTATTTTTACCACGAAAAAAATAAAGAATGCAATGACATTTTTTCTTTTAGACAAGGTCTCACTCTGTTGCCTAGGCTGGAGTGCCCTGGTGTGATCACATTCATTCACTACAACTTCAACCTCCCAGGCTTAACCAATGTTCCCACCTCAGCCTCCCAAGTGCCATGAAAAATGTGTTTACCATTTCACAAGGCTATGTTACCAGTTATACTACTTATTTTATACTTCATTATAAACTAAATTAGTGCATCTTTGTAATGTCATTCAATCCCAGAAAGTATTATATCCCACATTCAGGGTACTAATTGGGAAAGAATACAACTTAGAGAATTGGAATAGACATATAGATACATGCATCTAAGAAGTTTGAAATACCAGACTACCCTGAAGTCTTTTTGGTCCTGCAGGAATGAACTACTTCTCCTTGTTAAAGTCTAATACTCTCCCATTGCTGCAGACCACTATCTGCCTTGCAAGATAATGGATGACATCCCTGGGATCCAGGTATACTTGACTAGGGTCAACTACATTATCACCTGGCCAAAAATCTGCTCATCTGGTTACAACATAAAAGATAGGAAAACTAACAGAGCATCAGAATGCATCCATTGTGAAGTAATAATACCTCAGAAAGACTGTATTGACTTAAATCCTGAGTTTGATAGATAAAACTAATTAGAACACACAGTTGAATAAAAGTCTCTGGTCCCTGAATACATAATTTAAAAGAGACTATTTTGTGGTTGTCACACTCTCACACTCTTACTTAATCCCTTTGCTTAAGGGATGAAAGCCTTTCTAAGGCACAAGACCAAGTGGAAGCCTATGAAATTGTTCACTTCCCTTTCAACTCTGACAAAGATTACAAATAAAAAGCAATATGTCATCCTAATACCAAGGTTAATACTACCATAAAAAACTTCAACATTCGCAAATCAATAAACGTAATCCAGCATATAAACAGAACCAAAGACAAGAACCACATGATTATCTCAATAGATGCAGAAAAGGCTTTTGACAAAATTCAACAGCCCTTTATGCTAAAAACGCTCAATAAATTCGGTATTGATGGAACGTACCTCAAAATAATAAGAGCTATTTATGACAAACCCACAGCTCATATCATACTGAATGGGCAAAAACTGGAAAAATTCCCTTTGAAAACTGGCACAAGACAGGGATGCCCTCTCTCACCACTCCTATTCAACATAGTGTTGGAAGTTCTGGCTAGGGCAATCAGGCAAGAGAAAGAAATCAAGGGTATCCAGTTAGGAAAAGAAGAAGTCAAATTGTCCCTGTTTGGAGATGACATGATTGTATATTTAGAAAACCCCATCGTCTCAGCCCAAAATCTCCTTAAGCTGATAAGCAACTTCAGCAAAGTCTCAGGATACAAAATTAATGTGCAAAAATCACAAGCATTCTTATACACCAGTAACAGACAAGCAAGAGCCAAATCAGGAATGAACTTCCATTCACAATTGCTTCAAAGAGAATAAAATACCTAGGAATCCAGCTTACAAGGGATGTAAAGGATCTCTTCAAGGAGAACTACAAACCACTGCTCAGTGAAATAAAAGAGGACACAAACAAATGGAAGAACATACCATGCTCATGGATAGGAAGAATCAATATCGTGAAAATGGCCATACTGCCCAAGGTGATTTATAGATTCAATGCCATCCCCATCAAGCTACCAATGACTTTCTTCACAGAATTGGAAAAAACTGCTTTAAAGTTCATATGGAACCAAAAAAGAGCCCGCATTGCCAAGACAATCCTAAGTCAAAAGGACAAAGCTGGAGGCGTCACGCTACCTGACTTCAAACTATACTACAAGGCTACAGTAACCAAAACAGCATGGTACTGGTACCAAAACAGAGATATAGACCAATGGAACAGAACAGAGTCCTCAGAAATAATACCACACATCTACAGCCATCTGATCTTTGACAAACCTGAGAGAAACAAGAAATGGGGAAAGGATTCCCTATTTAATAAATGGTGCTGGGAAAATTGGCTAGCCATAAGTAGAAAGCTGAAACTGGATCCTTTCCTTACCCCTTATACGAAGATTAATTCAAGATGGATTAGAGACTTAAATGTTAGACCTAATACCATAAAAACCCTAGAAGAAAATCTAGGTAGTACCATTCAGGACATAGGCATGGGCAAGGACTTCATGTCTAAAACACCAAAAGCAACAGCAGCAAAAGCCAAAATCGACAAATGGGATCTCATTAAACTAAAGAGCTTTTGCACAGCTAAAGAAACTACCATCAGAGTGAACAGGCAACCTACAGAATGGGAGAAAATTTTTGCAACCTACTCATCTGACAAAGGGCTAATATCCAGAATCTACAAAGAACTCAAACAAATATACAAGAAAAAAACAAACAACCCCATCAAAAAGTGGGCAAAGGATATGAACAGACATTTCTCAAAAGAAGACATCCATACAGCCAACAGACACATGAAAAAATGCTCATCATCACTCGCCATCAGAGAAAGGCAAATCAAAACCACAATGAGATACCATCTCACACCAGTTAGAATGGCGATCATTAAGAAGTCAGGAAACAACAGGTGTTGGAGAGGATGTGGAGAAATAGGAACACTTTTACACTGTTGGTGGGATTGTAAACTAGTTCAACCATTATGGAAAACAGTATGGCGATTCCTCAAGGATCTAGAACTAGATGTACCATATGACCCAGCCATCCCACTACTGGGTATATACCCAAAGGATTATAAATTATTCTACTACAAAGACACATGCACACATATGTTTATTGCGGCACTATTCACAATAGCAAAGACTTGGAATCAACCCAAATGTCCATCTGTGGCAGACTGGATTAAGAAAATCTGGCACATATACACCATGGAATACTATGCAGCCATAAAAAAGGATGAGTTTGCGTCCTTTGTAGGGACATGGATGCAGCTGGAAACCATCATTCTTAGCAAACTATCACAAGAACAGAAAACTAAACACCGCATGTTCTCACTCACAGGTGGGAACTGAACAATGAGATCACTTGGACTCGGGAAGGGGAACATCACACACTGGGGCCTATCATGGGGAGGGGGGAGGAGGGAGGGATTGCATTGGGGAGTTATACATGATATAAATGATGAATTGATGGGTGCTGACGAGTTGATGGGTGCAGCACACCAACATGGTATAAGTATACATATGTAACAAACCTGCACGTTATGCACATGTACCCTAGAACTTAAAGTATAATAAAAAATAAAAATAAAATAAAAAAAAAAACTTAAAAGTGGCAGAGATGGTGAATCTCATCATGTCTGTATTTAATTTACCTACCAAGTCATTACAAATACCAGATGGATCCTAGTGAATAATTGTGAGCTATCACAAATTTAATCATTTCTGGTGTGGCTACTTTGCCAAATATGATATAGTTATGGGAAACTATTGATCCTGTTGATCTGGTCAATGTTTTCTTCTATATTCCTGTTAAAAGAAAAAGGGAACCAGAAGCAGTACATATTTAAGTAGGGTAGACAGTAGCATTCAAGATGAATCAGTTGAATATAAAACAGGTAACTGAAAGTGGACAGCTGCTATAATATAGCCCCCAAAAGAGGTGGCCCTTAAAAACAAGAAGTGTACTTTGTGTGAAGTAGAAAGTTGTCCTAGGTAGTAATTATATAAAGTAGCGAACTGGGAAATGACTTAGTTAGTGAGGGAGAACCTTAAAGGAGAAAAATTAGAAAATCAGGGATAAAAAGATTAGGTACAAAAGCATACAGAATCCTAGGTGAGTAGGTGCAGAGTTAGTGAAGATATTTACATTATTTGCTAACCCTCACCACACAGTATTGATCACAAAGTAGGATCAAACTAGCTACTTAGAGTAACTTAGGGTAAATAGAAATATTTAATGAGTGATGTCAACAGGGTTCTTATATGGAACATCCCAAGACTGCACAATAGGCTGATTAAAGAGTAGCCATGGTGGCAAGGAGGTAAACTTTTCTTTAGTTCAACAGCGGTGATCCCACACATCAAGACTGATCTGTAGTAAATATGTAACCAGTTAACAACAAAGACTAACGTTGAGTCTGCCATATAGTATCATCCCTTGAGAAGATCAACCAGTAACTTCATGGTGAGTCTATTGAATTTGAACTCCTTCATGCTGAAAGTTGGTAACAGTTACTCTTGAATGGAATCCATACATATTTCAATCATATATAATTCTATTCCACAAGGCCTCAGCCATCAACAATCTGAGGGCTAACAAAGTGTTGGATACATTCTTTTGTAATCATACATAACATTGCCCCAAACCAAAAAGCCCAATTTACAGCAAAAGAAGTGTGGTTGTAAATACGCGGCCACGGGATCCTCTAGTCCTCTCTTTTATCTGTCACTTACCAACCATAGCTCTCAGAATTTCAGAGTAATCAAATCGCCTTTTGATAAGCCTTGAATGTGTATTTACTTCGTCATTTTGGAGAAGACAGAATTTGAGGATGTGTCACCACTTACCTCCTAATCAGTAGTTATTTTAAAACCCTTTATCCCCAAATGGTAGAAAATATGAGTCTAAGAACTGACATTTGAAAGTGTTTGTGGCCCCAGTTACCATCACTCCCAGTGACTGACTGTATGAATTTGTTCTTTCTTTTATCATACCTTGAGCCTCCATGTTTCTATTTGCCCTTTTTCAGAGAGGCCAAGTATCTTCCAGGGGCAATCATGTGAATATATTGCCTTTACACGTTTAGCCACATCAGACTACTTCTGCATAAAGCCAGAGCAAGAAAAAGAGTCACTCTTACGGTTAGTAGTAATTTATCCTCACTGTAGGAAGTAGAAGGGCTGCCATTCCAGTGATGAGGGAGAAAATTCTGCTTGCTGCTGAGATGATCCACTGATGTGTGTCTTGGTATTCCTGTGGTCAATTGTCTTATAGAAAGGACAAATGCAGCAGTCAAGGTCTGAGAAGCGTATGGTGCAACCTAGCCCCCATAGGGGATGATGGTGCAGGTCACCCTATCAAGTTAACCAATTTGGTGAGCAGAAGAAGTAACCAAGGTTGAAAGTAATTCGAATGAGTAGTAGAAAAGGAAGATGATGACTATCAGTTATTTCCTCAAGCCCAACTACACTGTCGTGGTATGTAGTTTTTCCACTAACTTTCTTCTTTTAAATTTCGTTAGAAAAATACATTAACCAGGATCCTGGAGGACTTTTTTTTTTTTTTTTTTTTCCCAGAAAATTTAGACTTACCATAGGAAGCAAATAGATCTGAGTGGCACAATAGTGATATTGAATTCTGTGGTACACCACTCGGATCCTCTCTTTAAGAGCCAAAGCTTTCCTTTCTTCAGCCAGAAATTGTTTACTGCTAAAGAAGCTGCCTTACCCCAGGTTAAATTATTTTATTAGGGGCAACCTGTGTCCAGTGACTGATGAAATGCCAGGATCTTAATTTATAGCTTCTTCTAATAGCCATCCAGCCTTCAGAACTCTCTGTGGAGCTAAGTCTTCTGTTGCAACTTTATCAAATTTTAACTTTAAGTAGAATTTAGGAAGTTTACTCCAGTTTCATATTCCAAAATTATACTAGCCTGTTGAATTCCTTGAATTCAGAAATGTAATGTTACATGTTAATATAATACTTTTCAATGTGTCATGAATATAAAGGGAAACATATTTAAGAAAACAGAAAATATTAAAAATGAAAGATATTATTTTCAGAAAATAAATATTTCAATTGTTCAATTTGTTTGTTTAAGAAAAAAGTGGTTATTATTTTATCTGCCAGTTGATTATAATTATAGTTTAATGTTTCTGTAAAACAAGTCATATTTTTATTAGAAGGAAATTTTAGCTTGAGAATTAACCCAAATATCTGAGTACAAAAAGTTTTAAAATCTCCATATTTTCACTGAATTAGATTATAAACTTAGTGCTACAAGGCTTACCTGCAAATAAATTACATCCTAAAATATTCTCTAGAAGCAGGCACCCAAGTATCTCATTTCTGTGTGTATTGGCAAAATATTTTTAAAAGTGCCACTTGAAAAGTCCATTTGAAATTTAAATAATAGGTATCTAGAGATAAAAGAGTTTGTAAAATATTGTGCATTTACTTCTATCACAATTTATTTGTACTTAATGTCATATTCACTTATTCAAATACTAGCATGGTGATCATGATATTACAACTTGTAATTTTGTATTTTGTCTTCATTTGAACACTTTTCAATGCAAATTTAGAGACTTTTATATTATGTACACTGTATAGATGTATATAAAATCAGAGATGCAAGTATCAGATATTATAACAACATTGTCTTGGAGAAATATATTTTCAAAAATATAGATGTGTTTATTCATGTGTTCAAAAAATAAGTATAAAATGGTATGAATGCATACTATATTTCCAATTATAGTAATTATTTGTCATGTCTGTAGTAAAAACAATTGATTCTGTTCATGAGCTCATTAGTTGTTACAAGGAAAAATTTATTTCTTAATAGAGATTTTTGGTTTTCTTTCCTTTAAAAAAAACGCCTACAGTATTTTGTGTTTTATTTTATTTTTTAGTACATGAAGAGAAGTCACCATTAAACTGGGATTATTAATAGGCTTCAAATGATATGAAATATATATCTCAAGATAAATTTCATCAGAGTAGAAAGAGATCACAATTGAATGAAAACTGAGTGGCGATAAAGCCTTTATCAAAATAAGACTATTTTATATGCGGTTGAATACAAGTCTACACATCACTTTGACATACTAATCTCATATAATATATTACTTATGTTATTGCATTATCAGAAAAAGAATGTGTATGTGTAGGTGAAAAACACCATATAAAGGCAATGTTAAAATCTATCAATGATTGCTAATGTTGTAAATGTTATATGTTTATTCAATAAACACTTACATACTGTGTACCAGGCACCAGGCATCAGGAATGAGTATACAAAACGGCAGACAAAAATCTATTATTTAGTTAATACTAAATCACAATGTATTATGTGCTTTTTGACCCATTTCTTCTCAATCTAACAGAGGGGTCAGCAAACTTTTTTGGGGGAAAGAGCCAGATAGTAAATATTTTAGGTTTTGGGAACCTCATAGATTCTTTGTAGAACTGTTGATTCTTTATTGCATTTTTTTTCTCCACACTTTGAAAATGTAAAATATATTTTTAGCTCAAGTACCATATAGAGACAGGACCCAAGCTGTAATTCGTCAACTCTTGGTCTAAAAACATAATGTCATTGTGCCTAATTCTTCTCATTATCTCAAGAATATGGATGCCAGCTCAGATTTTTCTACTCCAAGGATGGTCATCATTTTTTTTATAATTCAGACAATTCTTTACATGAGCCATTCAATACACTGGCTTTTAAGTGGGACTGGATATCATTGACAATCAGCATTTATTTCCACCTTCTAGTTCTCTTTCTTGTGTTGCAGAGATAGGACATTGATTTCAGAGTCCCTTGATGTTACATTCTAAATAGAAGTAAAGTTTCACAAATTTGATCATTCCATAAAATTTGAAAGGCAAGTAGTTAAGCAGAAGCCATATTGGATGTTTTATCTTGTTGAACAAGATCACAGATTTAAACTGTTGAATCACTCATTTCATGTATATTGAAAGATACTTGTGGTGCTAAAAGTTACTAGATTTCACTGTCCAGTATCTATTACCTTGTGCAAGTTCTCGCAGCAATTTCCTGACCTTGGGTTCTTGAATTTCAGGTTGAGCATTTATATGTTACTCCAGTAGTTCCAGCAATGATTTCTTAGTGCTCCGCATTCATCACTGGCAAAGATAATAATTCTAACAAGGGTCTGTCGTTTTGTTTTCTGGCAATCACATAAGAAGCCTTAGCCCAGAGTCAACTCCTTTGGAACTTCTAATACATTTTAACCATCTATTTTCTTGTTTTAAATTACATTCTACTAAGTACATAAAATAACTTCAGCTTTTTCCATATATCTTTACTGACAAACTAATACAAACCCGAAATGCTTGTGAGCAAATGTAGACTCAAAGATGAGAAACAGATTGGTTTATTTGACATTGTTTAGTTTGCAGTGAGACTCATAATCACCTGGAAATGGGACATTGCTAATCATAACATGCAAAAATAAAATATGTAAATTATTATTTGTGGTCGCCTGTAATCAAATACTAATGTGATTACCACTATGTTGTAAATAAAGAATGCAAGGAACAAAGGGTGGACTAGTAATTTCTGTCTCAATCAAAATATTTCAAGAAAGAGACAAGAGCAGAGCTTAAATGCTTAATTCATCACATGGTAAAGAACTAAGGGGATTTTATGACTACCCTGAAATAATTTATTTTATATTAGCCACACAGATAACATAGCTTGAAGCCATATGCAAATCTAATGCTTTAAGTTGCTAAATTAGAGAACAGTTGAATTCACAGATCTTTCTAGGCATCCTAAACAAAAAATAAAGTGGGGTGCAGCTTTAAAAAAAAATGGGTATTCAAATCTCTGAAATAGCTGTATTTGGGTGGATTCAGTTGATGCCGAATACCCCAAACCATTCCAGCATAAGCAGTCTTTTATCCACGGTTAAAGAAGCTTGCCTCTACCTTGTGTAGAAACCCTATCAATTACTTGAGGGAGTAACCTTTCAAAAGAGTTTTGTTTATGCTGTTTCCATTTCTTCTTCATATATAAGAAGAATTAGACTGAATATCCAAAAGCACAATAGGAAGTGCTCCTCAAAATGAGATGAGGTTTTATTAGGTCGTATCATATGAAATTAAAATTATTTCACTCTGTTGACATAAAAAATTATAATTTTTATATTTTATCCTAAAAATCAGCATGTGTATTAATAGTATATAGGAATAGATAGTAAGTGAAGCTAGAACAGGTAGCATAAATTCTAAATTTAGTTTCCCATAAATATTTTGATATACATACCACATTCTGAATTCAATATGATACCTTAAGCAGCTCAGAGTGGTTTTAACTGCTTGCTGGTTGACTGATCGAAAGCTCAATCCTACTCTTAAAAACATCTGGATGTCAAAGGTACCTTGGCTTAAGTTGAGGAAGAAACATTAAGAGATAGGAACACAAAATGTTTTTGTGACCTTAGTTTACCCAACTTTTTTTTTTGTCTGAGATAACTCTGAAGAGAATAAATTTACCAAGGCACTAAGATTAAACTCTGTAGTAACTGTCCTTATAGGCTGGTGATTAGGGTAGGAGACGCTGCCTCATATTAGTTCTCTGATTAAAAGGAGTAAATGTTTTGGTGGTGACAAAACCCAACTGGCAGCACTTAGCCTGCAGAATAAGAATAATTATTGTAGCATGGCTGGAGAAGTAAAAGGAAGAAACTTTATCCCAAAAGAACCATGGATTATTTTCCATGAATTTAAAGATACTTATAAAATATATAGATAAGCAATGAACAAAAGCTCTAAAATAGCTATAAAGCAGTAGCTACAATAAAATACAAATATGATGAAGGGAAAGTTGAATAATTACTGTGATGAGGATTAATGTGTCCTCCTTAACTATCTTGAATGATATGAACAAAAGTTTTAACATACTTATTCCTTCTTGATTTTCTACAAAGCCATTGCTGACCATATACTGCAGTGATCGTTCTTGGAGGAAAAGCGATATTTGGGAAATGACTGGATTCTGGTTCTGAAATATTGCTTGCATTTTGTAATGCAGGAAACCAAATGGTCCTTCCATCAGAATGGACATCATTGAATTAAGAAAAGGAATGGAATTTGGACACAAATCTATCTTGCCATACATTCTTGAATTGGTGCTATGCATATTCATCCACTCTGAGTATTCTCACAATTCTGGGATATTTGTCAGAAGAAAATATTTCTGACATTTAAATCTGCTTAGCTTATTTTGTGGGTCTATGAAAAAAGCATATGGATCTTGAAATAATAATAATGTATTATTATAAATATAATTAGGTGATAAAAGTAATACATGATGCTTTCCAGTTGTCTCATATAATGGAGCCAATCAGTCTACATCATTTTGTGTGGTTCACAACCACTGAGCTGGCCAGTAAGCAGAGAACAATACTCAATATATGCTTCAACCTGTAAGAGACAGGGACGTAACCTCATTCTTCATCCTTAAATCCACTAAAAATGTGTACTTCTCTGTTATAATTTAGTTGCATACTTTCTTATACTTGCATTTATGTTGATGACATCCATGTTATGTAACCTGAGGAACAGTGAGTAATGAGTAGTTGAGAAGACTCAGTAAGATTCATGCATTTTAAAAGATAAGAGTAACGTATTACAAAAATCTGAAGAACTATATAAGTGTAGTTTTTAGCGTATCAGAACTCTTAAGCATGCCAATATACTCTTCCTAAAGTGAAAATATTTTTTTAAATGTACTTTTTTTTTTTTTGTCTATCTGTGCACAATAGCCAGTGACCCCATTGAATTTTGGAGGATAAATATATCCCCTCTTGCGTATGGACCTAGCTCATAAGATTTCTAGATTTTTGGGAAAATGGCCCAGAGGAAAATGAATTTCTCCATGCATTTCAGACCATGATGCAAGTAGCTCTGACCTTGAGTAGATACAATGTTGTTTGAAGTATCTGTGACAGATCAGGTTGCCTTATGAAGGCTGAAACAATTACTAACAGGAAAACTATATAGCAGGTTTCTATAATTTTAAAGCAAAAGTTTTTTTTTCTATAAATAAACTTTTTATTCTTATTTTGAGAAACAGCTGCTATACTGTTGTTGAAATAAATTGAACACTAGATCTTATGACATCAGAATCTATACAAAATGACATCCCTGTCATGATTTAAGGATTCTCTGATATAGCAAACCATAAAGTTGCATATGTGCAGCAGTGCTCCATCTCCATTGAAAACATTTACAAAGAAAGGTGTATATTTCAGTTCCTAAAAATACAAGTAATGTAATGAGCACGTGATTTATTTATCCGATCGTCTTATATCAGTAGTACTTTCACATTTTTCTCATGTATGTACTCCTGAGCCTGTACAAATATCCAGTTTCTTAGGAAGGAAAAAGGCCTGGTTTATACACAGTTTCAAGTGATACATTGGCACTAGCGAGAAGCAATAAGCTTTTTTTTGTAATTCCTTCCAGTGAGTAGAATTTTCAGACCTTAAACTAAGGATGATAATCCTCAAAATAAAAAAAAAATGAAAAGCTGGAAAATAAGTGCCTAAAATGAAGATTTAAACTTGATTTTCATTAATATTTGTTGATGTATTATTATAATTATGATGAATAATATTGTTCAAAGTTGATTTATGAAGTTTATGTAATAAGATAAAAATTAACAAGTCACATAAAAGAATAAACAAATAAAAATAGAAAAATCATTAATTCTGAATAAAATGTTGTACAGGAAATGAAATACAGCTATATGTGAATGAAACAACTCACAATTATTCAGTGATATTATCATCAATTTGACTTATAGATTCTCAATGCAGTGGACTACTTTATAGCATTTGACAGTTTAATTTAATTTTTTAAATAAAAATTGAAAGGCCCCCAAAATCTAACCCACACTGAAAATAAGAATATATCTAACTGCTATACCTTGTTTGATTTTAGGACTTTAATAAAGCATATGAAATAAGCAAAATAACTAAATGAAGAAATAAACATGTTCAACATATTGAAGCATATTAAAAATCTTTTCTTAGTACCTAAGGGAAGGGCTGACAAAAATTAGTAAATATGAGGTGACTCAAAGTGTTTGTGGGCAATGGAATTAAAAGGTAAAATTTAAAAATATAAACATTATTTCTTGACATGAGTTTCATCAAGGTCAAGTAACTTTGATAAGTGATAATACCAGCCTTTTAATCCATCGCCAAAGAACTGAGGAGCCTGAGAATGTAACTGTATTAATGCAGTCTTTTTACATTATTAACTGGAAAAAAATGAGTGGTCTTAAAGATTTTTTAAGATTAGAAAATAAAAATAAGTCAGAAAAAGTCAAATCAGGACCATGAGGTAGATAAAAATAAATATGTAAATACATAAACCTAGGAATACATTTAATCAATCAGATGAAAGAAAAGACTTCTACAAGAAAAACTACAAAACACTGAAGAAAAACCGAACAGGACAAAGAGAAAGAAAATTCATGCTCATGAATTGGAATAATTAGCACACTAAAAATAATCATAGTTCATAATGTGATCTAGCATTGTCATTTTTCAAAAAATAGAAAAAACAATTCTAACATTTTCATGAAAGAACAACAACAAAAAAGAGCTCAAATAAATAGCCAAATAAATTTTAATAAAAGGAACAAAGCTAGAAGAATCACACTACCTAAACTTACAATATATGACAAGGCTATAGTCACTTAAACAGGATGGGATTGACATGAAAACAGACAATATTTATTTATATTTTCCTCATCACTTTGTATTATTTTCTTTTTTGTCCTACCTTTACACATTTTAGATCAGATTCTTCCGGAAATGCTATTCTTGGAATTAGTCTTCTTTGATATTACATAATTATTGCCCAGGCAATAAGGGAATTAGCACCTATAAATCCAGCTCACAAAAAAATTTCTACCAATGCCTTAATTGTCCTGCACTTCTAATTTTTGGATATGATATGAGAAAGAAGTCAGTATTTTGAAAAAATTAGCATTATAAATCATTTTATTTTAATTGCTATTACGTTGGTCTTCCACATTTCTAGTCTGATAACTTTTAAGTAATTACAAAAGATTAAAATTTTGATGAAAGCCATTATTACAGTTCATGGTATGCTTTTACCAAATCATCAGATGTGTTTAGCAGGTATTCAAGTGATTGCATTTGCACATGTAAAAATAATGTTCTAAGTAACTTTAAGAAAAATTAGAATATTATATAGCATATTATGCTCTAAAAAATGAAAGGTATTCAGCCAAATCATTGCTTCATTCAAATACCACTCACATTTTTGACATGGATTATAAAGAAATAATTTAAAGGAGTCAAGTTCTTCCTACAGTAGAAAACATAATGGTTCATATGTTGAAATTGGTGGGTTTGAACATAGTTTTTTCCAAAAAGATTACTTGAATTTAAAAAATTGGCACTACAGATAAAATGATACAATGTAATATAATTCACTAGAAAGTAGGCTGCCAGCTCTTCCTGTACATTATATTTTTTATAGCTCTTTGAGAGCTTTAGAACTTTGTTTTATTCATGATTTTTTGCTCTCTTAAGCCTATAAATATTTATTTAATTTTATTTTAAAAAGCATCATTGTTTATATCACAAGGAGAGTCGACTCCTAAATTAAGCTTAACGCCTACACTCCATGTTAGGAAGCTTTAGGATTTTTCCATTTGCCCACATCTCACAGATTTTTCATTGTATGTTGAGACCAGGAATAGTAGTATTGTGATAAAAACAATAAGATGCAAATTTTTTCTTGGGAAATATTTAGTTTTAAATGCCAAATATTAATTAAAAGTTAAATCAATTTGTGCCTTTTATATTTGGCTTCTTCATTTTCTTTTGTTTCTACTTGCACAATTTTGAAAACTGTGATTAAATACATATGACTTAAAATTTACCATCTGAATAATTTTTAATTGTACAGTCCAATGGTATTAAGTATATCCATACTGTTGTTCAGTCATCAATACCAGCAATCTCTAGAACTCTTTTCGTCTTGCAAAACTAAAATCATATACACATTAAATAAATAATTTCCATTCATCCCTCCCTTCAACTCCTGGTAAGAACCATTGTACTTTAAAAACTGGTTTATATTTTTAATTAGTATGAATACATAATAGTTGTACATGTTATGAGGCACATGTGATACTCTGATACAAACAAATGTATTAATATATAATAATCAAATCAAGGTAATTGGAATATCCATAGCCTCAAGTATGTAATTGTTTCTTTTTTGTTAGAAGTGTTCCAATTCTGCTCTTTTGGTTATTTTGAAATACACAATAAAATATGAACTATATTTGCCCTATTGTGTCACAAAACACTGGATCATACTCATTTTAACTATATTTTTCTACCTGTTAATCATCCCTTGTTACCGGGCGCAGTGGCTCAGGCCTGTAATCCCAGCACTTTGGGAGGCCGAGACGGGCGGATCACGAGGTCAGGAGATCGAGACCATCCTGGCTAACACTGTGAAACCCCGTCTCTACTAAAAAATATTAAAAAAAAAAACTAGCCGGGCGAGGTGGCGGACGCCTGTAGTCTCAGCTACTCCGGAGGCTGAGGCAGGAGAATGGCGTAAACCCGGGAGGCGGAGCTTGCAGTGAGATGAGATCCGGCCACTGCACTCCAGCCCAGGCGACAGAGCGAGACTCCGTCTCAAAAAAAAAAAAAAAAAAATCATCTCTTGTCTGTCTCTCCCTTATCACTACCCTTCCCAGCCTCTGATAACTGTCATTCTACTCTATCTCTAGGTGTTCAATTTTTTGTTAGCTCCCACATATATGTAAGAAAATGTTATATTTGTTCTTTTCTGTTTATGGCTTTTTTCACTTAACACAATGCCCTCCATTTCTAACTCTGTTGTTGCAAATGAAGGGATCTCGTTCATTTTTTATGGCTGAATATGGTTTTATAATTTTATCTCATTCATTTTTATATTTCTGTTGTGTATATATGACAATTTTTCTTTGTCAAGTCATGTATTTATAGACACTTAGGTTGATTTCATACCTTGGCTATTATGAATAATGCTGCAATAAACATCAGGGTATACATACTTAATATAGTAATTTCTTTTTAAAAATATATAGCTATCAGTAACACTGCTGGGTTATATAGTAGTTCTATTTTTAGTTTTTAAGGAAACCTTATGCTGTTCTTCATGTGGCTGTACCTATTCACACTCCCATTAATATTTTAAGAGGGATCCCCTTTCTCCACATTCTTGTCAGCATCTATTATTGCCTGTCTTTTCAATAAAAGTCATTTAACCTGGGTGAGAGGTTATCTCATTGTAGCTTCAATTTTTATATCTCTGATGATTTGTGATGTTGAGCATTTTTTATATATCTCTTGGTCATTTGTATGTCTTCTTGTGAGAAATTTCTATTCATATATTTTGCCTACTTTTAATAGAATTATTGTGTCATTGTTTTCTTTATTAAGTTGTTTGAAATCTATGTATACTCTGGTTATTAATCCCTTGTCAGATGTGTAGCTTGAAAAACTGAGTGTCCTCAATCTCATAAGACCATTTTACTTTCTAGCTTTATAAATTTAACTACCCTAAGTAGCTCATATATGCAGAATCATACAACATCTGCCTTTTTGTCACTGACATTTCACTTAGCATAATCTTATTGTTTTATCAATGTGATATCATATGTCAGAATATTTTTCTTATTTTAATTTTTAATATTTGTGGATACATAGAAGATCTGTGTGTGTGTGTATATATATATATATATATATATATATGGCACATAGAATATTCTGATACAGGCATACAAGGTGCAATAGTCACATCAGAATAAATGAGATATCTATCACCTCAAGCATTTATCCTTTGTATTGCAAACAATGCATTGTATGTATATGTTACATTTTGCTTATCCATCTTATCTACTAATGAATATTTAGGTTTTTTCCACCTTTTAGTTTCTGTTAATAAGGTAGAAATTAACATGTGTATACAAATACCTTGTAGAGATTCTCCTTTTATTTATTTATTTATTTTTTGAGACAGAGTCTTGTTCTATGGCCCAGGCTGGAGTGCAGTGGTGCAGTTTCAGCTCACTGCAACCTCTGCCTCCCAGGTTCATGCGATTCTCCTGCCTCAACCTCCCAAGTAGCTGGGATCACAGGTGCCCGCCAACATGTCCTGCTAATTTTTGTATTTTTGGTAGACACGCGTTTCACCATGTTGACCAGGCTGGTCTTGAACTCCTGACCTAAAGTGATCCACCCGTCTCGACCTCCCAAAGTGCTTGGGTTACAGGCATGAGCCACCGCACCTGGCTTTAAATCTTTTAACTATGTATACTCAGAAATGGAATTGTTGGATAATATAGTAATTCTATTTTCAAATTTTTGAGGAACCACGATATTGTTTTCCAAATTAGCTACACCACTTTAGATTTCTACCAGTAATGCACAGGGTTCCCATTTCTCCGCACCCTCACCACCATTTGCTATTTTCTGTGTATGTGTGTTTGTGTGCGTTTCACAGTAACCATAAGGGGTTTGAGGTGATATCAAATTATGTTTTTGATTTGCATTTTCCTAATAAGTGAAGTTCAGTATCTTTTTATGTACTTATTGGCCATTTGTATATACTGTTTGAAGAAATGTTTAAGGAGTTTTATATAAATTCTGAACATTAATTCCTTATCAGATAAATGATTTACAAATATTTTCTCCTATTTTGTGAGTTGCTTTTGTCTCCATTAATAGTATCTTTGATAAAAACAATTGTTTAATTATCATGAAGTCACATTTGTTTATTTTTCCTCTTTTGTTGCTTATAGTTTTATGTTATAGCCAATAAATCATTGCCAAATTAAATATCATTAAGCTTTTGCCCCTTAGCTTTTTTCTTCTTAGAGGATTACAGCTTTAGCTCTTATGTTGAGGTATTTGATCCCTTTTGAGTTAATTTTTTATATAGTAAGAGAGAAAGATTCAACATTATTCTTTTGCCTGTGAATAGTCAATATTTCCAGCTTTATTTGTTGAAAAGACTTTTTTCGCTATTAAATGATTTTAACATCTTTGTTGTATGTTATTTACTATATACTAGCATCTATTTCTGATCTGTATTTTGTTCCGTTGGTCTATATTTATGTCTTGTTTATGTCAGTGTTATGCCCAGACCGTTTGTTCCCCGAAAAAGACCACCAGAGTCCAGAGTCAAAGCCAAGCGGCAAGGATCTTTAATGCAAGTTCGAACTTGGTCCCTCCGTTCCACAACATACAGGAGGGCCCTGAACAATGTGTGCGCTTGCCTTTTATAGCCTAATGTAAACAGGACTTGTAAAGTTGCAGAGGAATGAGGGAATTCTCTAGGTTACAGCATTACAATTGGTTAACATTTTAAGTTTATACATTTAGCAGTTTTTTATTGGTTCCCGCGCTCTCACAAACGGCTGTGTTCTTATCGGGGATTTTCCAGGTGGTGTCCTTCTAAAGTTGAGATATATGGTAGTCTTTGAATTGAAAGATATATGGTAGGGAGACATATGGTGGGATGAGCCCAGGAAGTTGAGGGATATATGGAGGGGAGACATATGGTGGGATATGTTTATACTGGGCTCAGGAAGTTGAGAGATATATGGCAAGCACTAGTAATTAGAACAGAAAAAGAACAAGACAGGGACTTTCACATTGCTTGTCTATACAACATCTGAAATCTATAGATAACATTATCGGTTAGGTCCGGCGTCAACTTTTAACTAGGCTCAAGGCGCCGCCCGGGCTGCCTGCCTGTAGATTTCATTTGGTCTCTTTCATCAGTACCACACTATTTTGATTATTTATTTTAAATTGTAACCCCCGAAGAGTTGGAATAAAATTTGATAACATAATCCATATATAGATTATCTAGTAGTACTACAGTTTTTTATAACTAATCAATAAATAAAAACTATGTTTCTACTTATACAAAATATACAACATGTTTTTTACATTTTAGAATATTTGAAGCTGATATGTCTATTCTAATAAATACTCTTCATGCATCTCAAAATTATATTATGATGCTAAATACAATAAGGGCATCAAGAATAATTTGGCAATTGTATAAAAACTTTTAATAATTATAATATACAACTTTAAAATAAAATAAAGCTTCTAGGAAGGATTATGTCATAGTTAAACTGGCAGATGATGTGAATTATATTTGATAGGAATTTAGATGACATATAGTATTACTATTACCAATTATACTATAATGTATAAAATGTGTTTCCTACTGTCAAAAACTACTATTCTTAATAAACAGTTAATGGAAACCTACTATATCGAATACGGCCCTGAGTATTGATTGACAGTTTATCATAGTGGCTAAATCCAGGTTCTCTGGATCAAAATCCCCCCTCTTTTTTCTCATACTTGTGTGAACTTGGCACCTAACTTAGCTTCTGTGCCTCAGTTTCTTGTCTATAAAACAGTGATAATTTTACTTATCATGAATGGCTGTAATAAAATTAAAAATAGTCTATAAGTTTTTTCGCATTTATGATAAAGACATACCCAAGACTCGGTAATTTACAAAGGAAAGAGGTTTAATTGACTCGCAGTTCCACGTAACTGGGGAGGCCTCTTTCCTCCCAATCATGGTGGGAGGCAAAATATATGTCTTACATGGGGGTTGACAAGAGAGAAAAGGAGAACCAAGTGAAGGGGGTTTCCCCTTATAAAATCATCAGATCTTGCAAGGCTTATTCACTACCACAAGAACAGTATGAGGGAGCACACCCCCATGAGTCAATTATTTCCCACTGTGTCCCTCCCACAACATGTGGGAATTATGGGAGCTACAATTAAAGATGAGATTTGTGTGGCGATACAGTCAAACCATATCATTCCACCTCTGGCCCCTCACAAATCTCAATCCCTCATATTTCAAAATCAGTCATGCCTTCCCAACAGTCCCCCAAAGTCTCAACTCATTTCAGCATTAACTCAAAGTCCATAGTCCATAGTCCATAGACCAAAGTCTCACCTGGGACAAGGCAAGTCCCTTCTACCTGTGTGCCTGTATAATCAAAAACAAATTACTTTCTAGATGCAATGTGGGTACAGGCATTGGGTAAATGAAGCCTTTCCAAATGGAAGAAATTGTCCAAAACTAAAGCACAAAGGTCTCAGGCAACTTCAAATCCAACAGGAGAGTCAAATCTTAAACTTCAAAATGATCTCCTTTGATTCTATGTCTCATATCCAGGTTATGCTGATAGAAGAGGTGGGTTCCCATAGTCTTGAACAACTCCAGCCCTGTGGCTTTGCAGGGCTTTGCAGGGCTTTGTAAAGGGAAAGAGGGAGGCTTTGCAGTCTCCCTCCCAGCTTCTTTCACAGATTGGAGTTGAGTGGCTGTGGATTTTCCAGGTGCATGGTGCAAGCTGTCAGTAGATCTACCAATCTGGGGTCTGGAGGACTGTGGTCATCTTCTGACAGCTCTTCTAGGCAGTACCCCAGTGGAAAATCTGTGTGGGGACTTCAACCCCACATTTCCCTTTCACATTACCCTAGTAGATGTTTTCCATGACGTCCCCACCCTTGCATCAAACTTCCGCGTGGACATCCAGGCATTTTCACACATCCTCTGAAACCTAGGAAGAGATTTCCAAGCCTCAATTCTTAACTTTTCTGAACCTGCAAACTCAACACCCTGTGGAATCTACCAAGGCTTTGGGCTTGCACCCTCTGAAGCCATGGTCCCAACTGTCCCTTGACCCCTTTTAGTCCTGGCTAGAGTGATTGGGACACAGGGCATCAAGTCCCTAGGCTGCTCACAGCAGAGTGGTCCTGGGCCCAGCCCCTGAAACCATTTTTGCCTGCTAGGCCTCTGGGCCTGAGATGGGAGTGGCTGCCACAGAGGTCTCTGACATGCCCTGGAGACATTTTTCCCATCTTGGCAATTAACATTTGACTTGTCATTACTTATGCAAATTTCTGCAGCCAGTTTGAATTTCTGCTCAGAATATGGGTTTTTCTTTTCTATTACAGCATCAGGCTGCAAATTTTCTGAACTTTTATGCTGTGTTTCCCTTTAGAACTGAATGCTTTTAATAGCACCCAAGTCACTTCTTGAATGCTTTGCTGCTTAGAAATTTCTTCTGTCAGATACCTTAAATCATTTTCTTCAAGTTCAAAGTTTCACAAATCTCTAGGACATGGGCAAAATGCCACCTCTCTCTTTACTAAAACATAGCAAGAGTCGTCTCTACTCCAGTTCCCAACAAATTCCTCATCTCCATCTGAGACCACCACAGCTTGGATTTAATTGTCTATCTCATTATCAGCATTTTGGTCAAAAACATTCAATAAGTCCCTAGGAAGTTCTAAACTTCCTCACATTTTCCAGGCTTTTTCTTTTTTTCTTTTTTTTTTTTTTTTTTGAGGCGGAGTCTCGCTCTGTCTCCCGGACTGGAGTGCAGTGGCCGGATCTCAGCTCACTGCAAGCTCCGCCTCCCGGGTTTACGCCATTCTCCTGCCTCAGCCTCCCGAGTAGCTGGGACTACAGGCGCCCGCCACCTCGCCCAGCTATTTTTTGTATTTTTAGTAGAGACGGGGTTTCACCGTGTTAGCCAGGATGGTCTCGATCTCCTGACCTCGTGATCCACCCGTCTCGGCCTCCCAAAGTGCTGGGATTACAGGCTTGAGCCACCGCGCCCGGCCTTTCCAGGCTTTTTCTAAGTCATTCCCACTCTTCCAACCTGTTACCCAGTTTCAAAGTTGGTTCCTCATTTTCAGGTATCTTTACAGTAGCACTCCTCTCTACTGGTACCAGTTTATGCATTAGTCCATTTTCATGCTGCTGATAAAGTCATACTAAAGACTTGGTAGTTTATAAAGGAAAGAGGTTTAATTGACTCATAGTTCCAAGTGGCTGGGAGGCCTCACATTCATGGTGGAAGGTAAAATACACATCTTACATGGAAGCAGACAAGAGAGAGAATGAGAACCAAGTGGAAGGGATTTTCCCTTATAAAACCATCAGATCTTGCAAGACTTACTCACTACCATGAGAACAGTATGAAGGAAACAGACCTGATGATTGAACTATCTTCCAACGTGTCCCTCCCACAACACATGAGAATTATGGGAGCTACAATTTAAGAAGAGATTTGGGTGGGGACACAGCCAAATCATATGAAATAGTATATCTATATCTATACCTATATAGATATATATAGATATACTCTATATAGCTATATATAGATATAGATATACACACACTTAGAATATTTTATAGTTCATAATAGCCACACAATGAATGTTAGTTAAATATATAATTCATTAAGGCAGAGATTTATTAATGCATAGTTTCTATAATCATCACCCTCTATAAATTCTTACATAAAATTCTAGTACCTTAATAATCTTGTTGACAAATGAAGCTCTTATGTCTTTTTTCTGTTGTTCGTGCTTGGTCAGTATTAGATGAAAAATGTCTTATATCATTCTTCAGTACGGTGATATCAAAAGTTTGGCATCTGACTAGATTAAAACATTTTGTGCTATAAAATATATTTGATGAATACCCTAATAATTTTCTAGTATGTCTTTGAATCAAAAGACTTTAAAATATATGAAAATTGATTTAAAATGATATTCTACTTGATCAATTAAAAGTGGCACTTTGAAATTTCATTTGGATAAAATATTTTACGTGATCACATCAAGATAAATGAATTAAATATGTGCTCAGCGTCTGCAAACTTTCTATTTTTAATTTTACTTAGTAAGTGGAAAGGAATACATAAAATGAACAGGTTATATATTTATGTTACTCTGTATATTTTTGGAGAGCAATAAAATAGGTAAGTCTGATTTAAGCTATTATTACTATAACACAATGGAATTATACATATGTTTGATTATTATACAGTAAGCAAAGAACATGGATTTTATAAATATTTCAAAAAACTCTCATCATGTCACATTTATTTTAGAAGTCAAACATGCCTCTATGAAAAAGAAACAATATAATTTAGTCACAAGCTGAATTGTATACTAGTTAAAAGGACTCTCAGATCATCCCTGCTAGTTTGAATCCACCTAAAGAAAGACAGTCCAACATCATGCCTTAGTGTTTTGACAGGGATGCTGTAATGTGGAAGATGTTTTTCAAAGCCCTTTCAACAATGTAAAACGCAATATTTTATTATAATCAATGCGACAGGTATCGTTGACACATTGTACCTGAGAATCTCTCTTTCCTGAATTTTAATTCTTATAATGAGCTAGGGAATAGGGTTATAATATAACTGGGTGAGTGAAATAAAATTGTAGAAACATATAAAATATTCCTATGTTGTTTAATGGATATAGATATGTTTTAATTATAAATAAAAATATTACATTTACAATAGTTCCTCAGTATCCACTAGGGATTGGTTCCAGACCCGTGTAGGTATCAAAATCCACAGATGCTCAACTCTTTTGAGCATCTAAAATGGAATAGTACTTGCATATAACCTACAAATATGCTCTCCTATACTTAAACCATCTCTAGATTAATTATAATACCTAAAACAATATAAATGCCATGGAAATAGATGTTATCCTGTATTGTTTTTAAAATTGTATTCTATTTTCTTGTATTTTTTATTATCTTTGTTTTTTTATACTTTTAATCCACAGTTGCTGGTTGGTTGAGTCCATGGATGTGGAACCCAGAAAAATGCAGGGCCAACTGTATATATGCTACAATTGTTTACTTAATCCATTCAATAACTGTATTCTTCAGAGATCAGGTTATGAAAATTACTTACATGGGCAGCAGCATGGTAACGAATGTGTTTTAGCCATTATCTTTCACACTTGTATGTCTTGAGGAGAAATTATCTGATAAATCTAGCTTGAGTGTTATATCCACTACTTGGATAGAAGAGGGCAGGACACCTAGTTTATAGAATCACAAATGTTATATACAATAAATAAGAGATAATTTCCACAAAGTTAATTAGAGTTATTTTAGAGAGGGCAAATGGATTCTGTATAAGAAAATAAGCACACAAATGACAACAAATCATCACTAAAACTTCTCAGCTTGACTATAAATTTAAAAACCATAAATAAAATATATGACTGATATATAACTATCCAAAAAAAACATAAATATACAGAACCCCCACCACCATACTTGACAGACTGAATATTAATACTTTAATAATATTCAAGGACTTTTTGCATCTAATTAACTAGTCTCTTGAATATCTTCCAGTCCAATTTCATTGCCAATCTACGAAGAATTACTAAAAAATTTAATCTTGGAGTAATTTTAGAAATAGAGATAATTGTTAAGATATAGGAAAGTCAAATAAACATGGCCAGCTCAAAAAAATATTAATTGAGTTTTTTATTACTCCATGGTCACTAAGGCTAATGTCCCTGAAATAAACATCAATCGTCCTTTCGATTGGTTGAAATTTCCATTTCTCAGACACTGGCAAATTCTTAACTATTCATACTTCTAGTAATGAGTATTATCATAAGTTTACACATTGTATTTTGGTTATTTCAATGGGAGAGTGGGAAGGGATAAATCAGGGATTGTTCGTTATTATAAAAATCTTTTCAAAAGTACTTTAGATCTATTTTATCAAACACTGGATCCCTGTAATCTTTCATATTATCCGTTTTTAAATATTTTTTCCTTTAGTTATCTTTACATTTTATTGACCATTTTCATTTCAGATTTAGTAATCATTATTATAAAAAGTTAAGCAATACAGATTGTATGCAACAGAAAAAATAACTTTCTTTTTACCTCCTTTAATAACATTCCTTAGCTTTAGGTACATTTATTATATATATTATGTATTACACTTTTTCATAATATCTCCACTTAAACTCCCAAATATCCATATATATGTGTATGCTTGTGTCCTTCTGTGTGAGTGCATAGAGAGAGAGGATAGAAAGGGAGGAGGAAACAGAGAAAAAGAAGGAGATTTTTTTTCTTTATAGGTAGGAAATTCTATAACATTAGTTTGCAACATTTTAATTCAATACATCATGAACCATGTTCTGAGCTAATATGCAGAGCTAACTAATTGTTAGTAACTGCTTAATGCATAAAAATAAGAATACATTATATGTTTCTTTTCCTTATGATATCTTATGGTATACATAAGGTTAACAATTTTTGTACTATTTTATTCTGCAAAAACAAATATTGCTATGATAAACATTTTACCAAGAAATCTCTATATGCTATTGCTTTTATTTTGGTAGGGAAAAGGTTTTAAAGTATAATTGCATAGTAAATGGATAGAAACTTTTAAATTTTGGTTAAAATTAACAGACAAATTTTGTAAAATTTTAAAAGTTTTCTATGTTACCAGAAATAAAGAGTATAATCATTTCTCCATATCTTTGCAGTCACTATATTTCACCAGCATTTTTTTGCCCATCTAATTTCTGAATAATTGTATTGTATTATAATATGGTCTTAGACAGCATTGCCTATCATGCTTATGAAATCTGCTAAAACATAAAAATGTAAAACGTAACAATGTAAAATATAAACCCTCATTTTCCAATACACTAAGCCAATAATTACTTTCGTTAAAATTGTCTTTTAGGTTAGAATTCAAGGATAGATTTTACTTTCCAGAACTCATTCTAAAAATCAACACCAATTATGTAAGTACTAAAACAGTTTTTTTCCTTGACTGTCAGCGCAAGGTTTTTTCAGCTGTAGAATGGGTTAAGAGATTTCCTGTATCCTGTGGAGACCAGGAACAAGATTTAAAGAGAGGAACACTTGGGGGACATAAGAGAAAGTCCAGATAAGTGGTAGAAGCATAACAGGTGTATTCTACATGTACACAGATGTGCCAACAGACAAATAAGGTGAGATCATGAAAGCATAACAGAAGAAAGACCCTGAAAGCTTATCAAACAGACACCATCTAAAACTTCTTTCCAGATATCCTTTGTAACATCAAGAAACAAATATAAAAAAGAGAGAGAGAGAGAGAGAGAGAGAGATTAAAGCATGATCGTTGGTGTAGGTGTATATGGCAAAAGAATGAAAGCTTAGCTAGTGCAATTGTGGATTCTGCAGCAGAACTCCAGAACTCAAAAAGACTTCAAAAAACAAGAGACACTCACCTAAGGCAATTTTTAATTTTGGACAGAAAGGAAGACGGGAAAGCTTCTACTGAAATCAGAGTAAAATTTTATACCCTGGTCATTAATAATAAGAGGAAAATTCAATTTCTGGAATGGGATTCAAAGACAGGAATCCGTTTTGTGCCAACTGAAGAATTATGTTCTGCGTTAAATATAGAACGAGTGTGCCTTATGTTTAGCAAAGTGTGGTCCCCAGGAGCACACTTAAAATAATTTAAAATAGAATAAGTAGCAAGAAATTAACTTAAATGAGTTATTCACATAGTGCCATCTGCTGAACAATTCCAACAACGAGAAATTCAGGTAAGAAGAAAACTTGTATGATCTGTTGACTTTTCTAATATAGGACAGTTTGTGATGTATTCGTAAGAAAGTAAGAAAATATTTAGGAATATTTCTGTGCTATACAAATAAGAGTCTCAAAGCTGTTTTGGTGAAAACTATTATTTTGATTTTTTTAAAATCACATTTGGGAACCTATTATTTTGAATAAACTAAAGTTGCATTATTCTCCTATAATATTGTTTTCTTCACTAACCACACCAAAACAATCTCCTGAAATTATTACCTTCAGTCTTCAATTTCATTAGCTTTTCTATGTGTACCTAACATAGTCATATAAATTCCACAAGATTATTGTGTTGTAAACAAAAGAATACATATAATTCCAACAAGGTATATAATTAACGCTTAATTGGAGAGAAAAGTTAGGCAAATGTAAAATGTCAGCTAAATAATAACTTAGAGATTAAGAGGAAAAATATAAGTGCCAACTGAAATTAAAGTGGAAGTGTTTAAAGCAATCAGAGAGCTTTAAATCTCTGTCACATATGCATATTCCAAGAAAACCGATGAAAACCCTGAATTAACATTGGGTAGTAAAAGAATGCATGAACCCTAATAGACATGTACAGAACTCTCCACCCCAAATCAACAGAATATATACATTCTTCTCAGCACCACATCGCACTTATTCCAAAATTGACCACATAGTTGGAAGTAAAGCACTCCTCAGCAAGTGTAAAAGAACAGAAATCACAACCAACTCTCTCTCAGACCACAGTGCAATCAAATTAGAACTCAGGATTAAGAAAGTCACTCAAAACCCCTCAACTGCATGGAAACTGAACAACCTGCTCCTGAATGACTACTGGTTACATAACGAAATGAAGGCAGAAATAAAGATGTTCTTTGAAACCAATGGGAACAAAAACACAACATACCGGAATCTCTGGAACACATTTAAAGCAGTGTGTAGAGGGAATTTTATATCGCTAAATGCCCACAAGAGAAAGCAGGAAAGATCTAAAATCAACACTGACATCACAATTAAAAGACCTAGAGAAGCAACAGAAAACACATTCAAAAGCTAGCAGAAGGCAAGAAATAACTAAGATCAGAGCAGAACTGAAGGAGATAGAGACACAAAAAAACACTTCAAAAAAATCAATGAATCCAGGAGCTGGTTTTTTGAAAAGATCAACAAAATTGATAGACCGCTAGCAAGACTAATAAAAAAGAAAATAGAAGAATCAAATAGACCAAATAGAAGCAATAAAAAATAATAAAGGGGATATCATCACTGATCCCCCAGAAACACAAACTACCATCAGAGAATACTATAAATACCTCTATGCAAATAAACTAGAAAATCTAGAAGAAATGGATAAATTCCTGGACACATACACCCTCCCAAGACTAAACCAGGAAGAAGTTGAATCCCTGAATAGACCAATAACAGACTCTGAAATTGAGGCAATAATTAATAGCCTACCAACCAAAAGAAGTTCAGGACCAGACAGATTCACAGCTGAATTCTACAAGAGGTACAAAGAGGAGCTGATACCATTCCTTCTGAAACTATTCCAAACAATATAAAAAGAGGGAATCCTCCCTAACTCATTTTATGAGGCCAGCATCATCCTGATACCAAAGCCTGGCAGAGATACAGTGAAAAAAAGAGAATTTTAGACCAATATCCCTGATGAACATCGATGCAAAAATCTTCAGTAAAATACTGGCAAACCGAATCCAGCAGCACATTGAAAAGCTTATCCACCATGATCAAGTTGGCTTCATCCCTGGGATGCAAGGCTGGTTCAACATATGCAAATCAATAAACATAATCCATCATATAAACAGAACCAAAGACAAAAACCACATGATTATCTCAATAGATGCAGAAAAGGCCTTCGACAAAATGCAAGAGCCCTTCATGCTAAAATCTCTCAATAAACTAGGTATTGATGGGACATACCTCAAAATAACAGGATCCATTTATGACAAACCCACAGCCAATATCGTACTGAATGAGCAAAAACTGGAAGCATTTCCTTTGAAAACTGGCACAAGACATGAATGCCCTCTCTCACCACCCCTATTCAACATAGTGTTGGAAGTTCTGGCCAGAGCAATCAGGCAGGAGAAAGAAATTTACCTTTTAGGGTATTCAATTAGGAAAAGAGGAAGTCAAATTGTCTCTGTTTGCGGATGACACAAATGTATATTTAGAAAACCCCATCGTCTCAGCCCAAAATCTCCTTCAGCTGGGTAAGCAACTTCAACAAAGTCCCAGGATACAAAATCAATGTGCAAAAATCACAAGCATTCCTCTACACCAATAACAGACAAACAGAGAGCCAAATCATGAGTGAACTCCCATTCACAATTGCTTCAAAGAGAATAAAATACCTAGGAATCCCACTTACAAGGGATGTGAAGGACCTCTTCAAGGAGAACTACAAGCCACAACTCAAAAAAATAAAGAGTACACAAACAAAAGGAAGAACATTCATGCTCATGGATAGGAAGAATCAATATTGTGAAAATGGCTTTACTGTACAAGGAAATGTATAGACTCAATGTCATCCCCATTGAGCCACCAATGACTTTCTTCATAGAATTGGAAAAAAAAAAATCTACTTTAAACTTCCTATGGAACCAAAAAAGAACCTGCATTGCCAAGACAATCCTAAGCCAAAAGAACAAACCTGGAGGCATCACACTACCTGACTTCAAACTATACTACAAGGCTACAGTAACCAAAACAGCATGGTACTGGTACCAAAACAGATATATAGATCAATGGAACAGAACAGAGCCCTCGGAAATAATACCACACATCTACAACCATCTGATCTTTGACAAACCTGACAAAAACAAGAAATGGGGAAAGGATTCCCTATTTAATAAATGGTGCTGGGTCAACTGGCTAGCCATATGTAGAAAGCTGAAGCTGGATCCCTTCATTACACCTGATACAAAAGTTAATTCAAGATAGATTAAAGACTTAAATGTTAGACCTAAAACCATAAAAATTCTAGAAGAAAACCTAGGCAATACCATTCAGGACATAGACATGGGAAAGGACTTCATGACTAAAACACCAAAAGCAATGGTAACAAAAGCCAAAATTGACAAATGGGATCTAATTAAACTAAAGACCTTCTGCACAGCAAAAGAAACTAACATCAGAGTGAACAGCCAACCTACAGAATGGGAGAAAATTTGTACAATCTACCCATCTGACAAAGGGCTAATATCCAGAATCTACAAAAAACTTAAACAATTTTACAAGAAAAAAATCAAACAACCCCATCAAAAAGTGGGCAAAGCATATGAACAGACACTTCTCAAAAGAAGGCATCTATGCAGCCAACAAACAAGTGAAAAAATGCTCATCACTGGCCATTAGAGAAATGCAAATCAAAACCACAATGAGATACCATCTCACACCACTTAGAATGGCGATCATTAAAATGTCAGGAAACAGCAGGTGCTGAAGAGAATGTGGAGAAATAGGAAAACTTTTACACTGTTGGTAGGACTGTAAACCACTAAATTTGTAAAGTGTAGCTATCTCAAAAGGTATGATGAATACCGCAAATACAAAGTTGAAAGAGTACATTTTAGGAAATTAAATAGACTCCACATATGTTTTCTACACGGGCATTAAAGCCCATCTCAACATTCTTTAAATCAATATTTTAAAAATGAGATACAGAGAGGAGGAAAGGAAACTTAGTGTAATTGTGAGTAACTATATTTTCTATAAATAGAGCTCTTATTCCCCATCCATTGATTCAAGGTTTTCTGATCAAGAAAGTTTAAGAACCATGGGTTTTAGGGCTCACAAGACAAAATATTACATGTATTTTGTTTTAAAACATATTAAAACCTTAAAAATGTCAAATATTGCTAAAGTGGAATGTTTTAAATGTTAAAAAATGTTCCAAATATCTCTTCATACAAATGCAAAATGAATAGTTTGAAATCATTTATTATAATACTTCATTAATGAGAGAACTAGTAAGCTAGTCAACCTAGAACAAAGGAAAATTAGATGCATTGGGGATTATATATTTAATCAGAAAAGGTATTTCAAGTTGGAGACAAAACTGAATGATGTCCTACCAGAAAATATAATCATAATCTCCAAATTTATTTTTTTAGCTGACAAAACATGCTGCTATGGCAAGAAGTACAAGTTACTCTGAAAACTCACAGAATGAGAGTCTTCACTTAACAGCAAACAGCAAAATAAAACAAAAATTCACTCCCCTAGATAATTAAATAGATAATTAGATAATGTTTAGATGGAAGAAAATTAAGCAACACACAGCGTGAGGGCAGAACATGCTGTATTCTTTGCATTCATTGTCAATTTTGGATAATTTATCTTATTAAAAACACCAACAATTTTTGTTTATTCTTAATAAGAAGTACTCTGATTAAATGTGGTTTAATCTAAATGATATAGTTTACTAATACTTGTCACATACATTGTCTTAAAGCATATTTTACTGTATTTCTAGTAAATTAAATTATTTCACATTACAAAATTATCTTATTCAGGTAGAACTGCTTATCTATTTATATTCAATGTGTGTTATTATGAATTAGCAAATCATAGCTCATTTAATTGACTACCTGAATTTGTAAATAAAGTTTTATAGGAACACAGCCACGTATAGATTATCAATGACTGCATTGAAGCCACAACAGAAAAATTCAATAATTGCAGCAGAAATTGTATCACCCACATTCTTCAAAGATTGACTGTCAAGTCCTTTAACAAATCATTTGCTAATCCTTACAAGAGTGGTTGAAAATTTACCTATTAGAATTTTGAACTTTCACAATTAAAAAAAAGTAAGCCAATATGTAAATAATTCTACCAAAGCTATGAAATAATTTTTTAAGAAATCAAATAATATGTGAAACAAAAACATTTTATCAGCACTAATTAGTTAATTGAAGAGGGTCTTATAAATTATTTTAACTAGAACAAACCCCCCAATTTTTGTGTGTTATGCCCAATTTCCCATTCAACAATGTGAAGTTTTACTCTTGATTCACTTTTCTTACTCTATATTATGGCTACTCTTTAAAATTAGATTATAAAGACTCAAACATATTTCTGCCACGCAGTTTTCTGAACTTCAGCAAGCTATTCACATTTTAAAATTTCAATTTAATGAAATATATATTATGAAGAAGATATGTATCTAAGGAAAAACATTATTGTGATGTTTGAAAGTAAAGCATTTACACTGTGAATGGCAGATAAAAGTGGTAAAGCTTGTTATTTATTTCTATTAAATTGCCTCAGCAAATGTAAACACTATTACTTCTGCTATTTCTTTTAAATCTCTTGAGCTATATAAACACTTAATTACACAGATACTGCCTTATATAAAAGATTAATCTGTCTTGCTTTGGTTACTGTGATTTTTAAAAACTGTAACATTGTATTTATTTATTTTTCTTTTCATATTTACAATGTATTTTCTACTCTGCAGACATAAGGATGTGTTTAGATATGTATTTTTGGCATAATGTGTCAACATATTTGCCTATTAATATTCACTTAATTCTTACTGCTCCTGATATTTGAAGTATTAATTATGTCTACAAGGCTGCTTTGTTGTATCAATTACATCCTAATGTATATCTCCAATTCTCTGATTATAGCTTCTTAAAACTCTCAAAGTTCCAAATATTATAACCTGACAATCTAACCTCCTTCTTCAATCCACAATTTGTTTTCTTATTTCATTTTTTAAATTTATTTATTTTACTTTAATTTCTTTAGGGTACAAGTAGTTTTCTGTTACATGGATCAATTATATAGTTGTGGATTCTGACATTTTAGTGCATCTATCACCTGACTAGAGCACGTTGTACCTAATGTGTAGCTTTTTGTCCCTGGCCCCCTTCTCACCCTCCCCTTTATGAATCTATAAAGTCCATTGTATTACTCGTCATGCTGCTGTGTACTCATAACTTAGCTTCCACTTATAAATGAGAACATACAGTTTTTGGATTTCTGTGCCTGTGTTACTTCACTTGGAATAATGACCTCCAGCTCCATTCAAGTTGCTGTGAAAACCATTGTTTTATTCCTTTTAATGGTTGAGTATTATTTCACGGTGTATATATGCCACTTTTTCTTTACCCACTTATTAGCCAATGGGCTAATTGGTTGGTTCCATGTCTATTCACTTGTGAATTGTGCTTCTCTAAACATATGTGTGCAGATATCTTTTTCATATGGCTTCTTTTACTTAGAGTGATATCCAGTAGTGGAATTGCTGCATTGAAGGCTAGTTCTACTTTTAATTCTTTAAGGAATCTCCACACTCTTTTCCATAGAGGTTGTACTTATTTACATTCCCATCAAAAGTGTTTAAGTGTTGCCTTTTCTGCATGTCCATGGCAATATCTAATGTTTTTTGACTTTTTAATAATGGTTATTCTTGCAGAAGTGAGGTGTGATTTTAATTTGCATTTCCCTGATTAGTGAAGTTGAACAATTTTCATATGTTTGTTGACCATTTACCTTTTTTTGAGAAACGTTTATTCAAGTTTTTATGCACTTTTTATTCGAATTATTTGTGGTTTTTTTGGTGATTTTTTTGAGTTTTTTATAGATTCTCCATACTAGTCCTTTGTCAGATGTGTAGTTTGCAAATATTTTGTCCCATTCAGTGGCTTGTCTGTTTACTCTGTTGACTATTTCTTTTGCTGTGCAGAAACTTTTTAGTTTAACCATTAGTCTCATTTATTTATTTTTGTTTCTGTTGCATTTACTTTGAGCATCTTAGTCATGAATTATTTGCTTAGGCCAATTTCTAGAAGAGTTTTCTCAATGTTGTCATCTAGAATTTTTATGGTTTCACATATTAGATTTAACTCTGATCCATCTTGCATTGATGTTTGTATATGATAAGAGATAGAGATCCAGTTTCACTCTTTGACACGTGGTTTGCCAGTTTCCCAGCACTATTTATTAAGTAGAGTTCCCATTTCTCAATATATGCTTTTGTAAGCTTTGCCAAAGATCAGGTGGTTGTACTTATTTGCCTTAATTTCTGTGTTCTCCATTCTGTTCCATTGGTCAATGTGTCTACTTTTATATCAGCATCATGTTGTTTTGGTAACCAGTCTTGTAATATAATTTGAAGTCTGGTAATCTAATGTATCCAGATTTGTACATTTTGCTTAAGATTGCTTTGGTTATTTGGATTCTTTTGTGGTTCCATGTGAATTTTAGGATTGTTTTTCTAATTCTCTGAAAAATGATGTTGGTATTTTGATGGAAATCGCATTGAATCTATAGATTACTTTGGGCAGCATGGTCACTTTCACAGTATTGATTCTTCCAATCTGTGAGCATGGAGTGTGTTTCCATTTGTTTGTGTCACCGATGATTTCTTTCAGCTGTGTTTTGTAATTCTCCTTGTAGAGATTTTTTTTTACATCCTTGATTAGATATATTACCAGGTATATTATTTTATTATATTTATTTAAAGATTTTGCAAATGGGACCGAGTTTTGTATTTAATTCTCAGCTTGGTTGTTGTTGGTGTATAGCAGTGCTACTCTTTTGTGTACATTGATTTTGAAACCTGAAATTTTACTGTATTTGTTTATCAAATATAAGAGTCTGTTGAAGGAGTCTTTAGGGTTTTCTAGGTGTACAATCATGTCTGTGAACACTAACAATTTCAGTTCCTCTTTTCCAATTTGAATGCTCTAGTTTTTTTTTTTTTTCTTTCTTTTTTCTTTTTTTTTTTCTTTCTCTGGTCTTATTACTCTAGCTAGTACTTCCAGAATTATTCTGAATAGAAGTGATGAAAGTGGGCATCCTTTTCTTATTTCTGTTTTCAGGGGGAATGCTTTCAATTTTTTTTCACATTCACTAGGATGTTAGCTGTGGGTGTGTCATATATGGCTTTAATTTTTCTATGCCTAGTTTGTTGAAAGTTTTTTATTTTAAGCAGTGCTGGATTTTGTCAAATGCTTTTATGCATCTATTAAAAAGATTCCATAGTTTTGGTTTTTAATTCTGCTTATGTGATGTATCACATTTATTAACTTACATACATGAAATCATCCTGGCATCCTTGAGATGAAACCAAATTGATTATGATGAAGTGCTGTTGGATTCAGTTAGCTAATATTTAGTTGAGGTTTTTTACATCTAAATTCATCAGGAAAACTGTCTGTAGTTTTACTTTGTTGTTGTTGTGTCCCTTTCTGGTTTTGTATCAGGGTAATGCTAGCTTCATAGAATGATTTAGAGAGGATTCTCTCCTTCTCAATCTTTTGGAATAGTTTCAGTAGGATTGGTATCAATCCCTTCCTTGAATGTCTGCTAGAATTTGACTGTGAATCCATGTGGTCCTGAACTTTTCTTTAAATTATTGGCAATTTTTAAATTATTAATTCAGTTCCTCTGCTTGTTATTAGGCTGTTCAAGGTTTCTATTTCTTTCTGATTTAATCTGAAAGAATTGTATATTTCCAGGAATTTGTCCATTTCCTCTAGGTTTTCTAGTTTGTGCACACAAAGACGTTCATAGAAGTCTGAATGATTTTTTTGTCAAATGTAATGTCTTCAGTTATATTTCTAATTGAGATTATTTGGGTCTTCTCTCTTCTTGACTAATCTAGCTAATGGTGTATCAATTTCTTTTTTTAAAGAACTAGCTTTTTCTTTCATTGACCTTATTTTTTTTTTGTCTGTTTGAATTTCATTTACTTCTGCTCTAATCTTTGGCATTTCTTCTATCTTTAGGTTTAGTTTGTTCAATTTTTTTCCAATTCCTTGAGGTGTGACATTGAGTTGTCAATTTGTATTCTTTCAGATTTTTTGATGCAGGCATTTTGCACTATAAACTATCCTCTTAGCACTGTTTTTTGCTGTATTCTAGAGGTTTTATAACTTGTCTCACTATTTATTATTCAATTAGAAGAATTTTTCAATATCCTTCTTGATTTCATTGTTAACCCAGATATCAATAAGAAGCAGATAATTTAATTTCTATCTATTTTCATAGTTTTAGGGGTTCCTTTTGGAGTTGATACCTAGTTTTATTCCTGTTTTCTGAGAAAATACCTGATATGATTTCATATTTTTAAAAATGTGTTGAGACTTGTTTTGTAGCCTATTATATGATCTATCTTGGAGAATGTTTCATGTGCTGATGAGAAGATTCTACATTCTTCAGATCCTGGGTAGAATGTTCTCTAAATATTCATTAAGTCCACTTTTTCTAGCTCGTCATTTAAGTCCATTGTTTTTCTCGTGACTTTCTCTCTCAAAGGTCTGTCTAGTGCTGTCATTGGTGTGTTGAAGTCTCCCGCTATTACTGTTTTGCTGCCTATCTCATTAATTAGGTACAGTAGTAATTATTTTATGAATGTAAAAACTCCAGTGTTAGGTACATATACCTTTAAGATTGTAAAATCTTCTTGTTGGATTGATTTTTTTATCATTATATAGTGATCATCTTTGTCTTTTTTACTGTTGTTGCTTTGAAGTCTGTTCTGTCTAACATAAGAGTAGCTATTCCTCCTTGCTTTTATTTCTATGTGTATGAAATGCCCTTTTCCACAATTTTACCTTGAGTTTCTATTAATCCTTCTGTGTTTAGTGAGTTTCTTGAAGGCAGGAGATATTTGGATTTTGACATTTTATCCATTCCAAAATTTTGTATCTTTTAAGTGAAATGTTTAGGCCATTTGCTTTCAATGCAATTATTGAGATATGAGGCACTGTTCTGTTTTTTTAGTGATTGTTACCTAGTTGTTTTCTTTTTTTTTTTTCTTACTGTGTTATTGTTTTATAGGCCTGTGAGTTTTATACTTTTAAAAGGTTTTGTTTTGCTGTGTATCAGACTTTTGTTTCAAGTTTTAGAACTCATTTTAGCATTTCTGCTTTTTCTTCTTCTTCTTCTTCTTTTTTTTTTTTTTTTTTCCTACATCACTCTGTCACCCAGGGTGGAGTTCAGTGGTGCTATTTTGACTCACTGTAATCTCCGCCTCCTGGGTTCAAGCGAGTCTCTTGCCTCAGCCTCCCGAGTAGCTAGGGAGGCTGCACGCCACCACAGCCGGCTAATTTTTGTATTTTTAGTAGAGATGGGTTTTCATAGTGTTGGCCAGGCTGTTCTCCAATTCCTGACCTCAAGTTATCCACCCGCCTTGACCTCCCAAAGTGCTGGGATTACAGGTGTGGGCCACCATGCCCGGCCTAGCATTTCTCATAGTGTTCTGCTTTGACCGTGACAAATTCCCTCAACATGTGTTTGTCTGATAATGACTTTATTTCTTCATTTATAAAACTTAGTTTTTCAGAATACACAATTTTTGGCTAAGAGTTGTTCTGTTTAAAGAGGTTGAAAATAAGACCCCAATTCTTTGTGGCTTGTAAGATTTTTGCTAAGAAATCTGCTGTTAGTCTGATAGGTTTTCCTTTGTAGGTTATCTGATGCTTTTGTTTTACTGCTTTTAGAATTTTTGCCTTCATGTTGACTTTAGATAGCCTAATGACTGTATGCCTTGGTGAAGACCTTATTTTATTTATTTATTTGTTTGTTTGTTTGTTTTTTGAGGTGAAGTCTCACTCTGTCACCCAGACTGATGGGAAATAATTGGATCATGGAGGTGGTTTCTAATGATTTAGCATCCTCCCCCTAATGTTTTCTTGTAGTAGAGTTCTTACAAGATCTGGTTGTTTGAAAGTGTGTAGAACCTCCTCCTTCACTATCTCTTTCTCTTGCTGGCCATGTGAAAATGTGCTTGCTTTCCCTTCACCTTCTGCCATGATGGTAAGTTTCCTGAGGCCTCCCCAGAACCACCTGCACTGCCTGCAGAGTCATGTGCTAATTAAACCTCACATCTTTGTAAATTACCCAGTCTCAGGTCTGTCTTTATAGCAGTGTGACAATACTCTAATGCAGTGGTTTTCTCATATACTGGTGGTAGTAACAAACAACGTGTGAAAAAGTTTACTATCCCCTATCAGATTGAAATGATTGAGATCTCTGAAAGCTTAATCTCATTCTCCTGTGGTTTGCCCACTTTTGTTTATTTATTTTCCCCAGTTTGAGGATTCTGGCTTCAAGCCAGTAGGGGAAATTGTCTCTGAGTAGGTACTGGGGGTGACTAAAGCAGGTGTGTAAATGAAGTCCCAGCCTTGACAGAGATGGCTGGAATAGCTGTTAGTGAATTGCGCTGAAGCCTTAGTAGGGGGAAGAGTTGGAGCCACCTCAGCTCCCCTGTCAGATCAGCAGGAAAGTTATCGACCTCTCAGACATGTTCCTATCTCAGAACTCTTGCTGTTTAGATCAGAAAGGCACCTCTTTTCATCTAAAGTAATGTTGGTGTTCCAAATAGAGATGAATTGTGACTCTGTTTCTCACGAAAGCCTGAACCTCGAGGGTACTCCTCCTGTGGGGATGCAGTCACACGGATGTGTTCCAGAAAGGCTGTCTATAATTGAAATTGTGCCAACTTTCTATGGCAGAAGCCCCAACTGTGCCTACAGTAGTGGACAAGGTGGAAAAGACTTCCTCTTCAAGACCCTTTATGCACACAAGGGCCGTCTGCCTGTTGAAACAGAGCTGAAGACTTTCCCTGCTGAACCCAGCACTTCAACTTTGCCTCTGCTGAAGGAAGCTTTCCACCAGTAGATGAATCTGGTGGTCAAGTCCTGCCATCTAAATTCTTTTGTCCCACTGGGTGTTCTTTTGATAGGGTGCACTCCACCTAGGAACAGGAGTCTCTGGGATCCACACCACTGGTAGTGTTTTTGCTTATCTGGGTCTAGCTGCCCAGTGAGGTTGCCTCACTCCAGGCTGCCATTGGTGAATGTCTGCAAGGAATCCAGTGATGTGACCCGTCCTCAAGTTTCCCAGCAATGGGTAGCAGCCCCAGCTATAATGGAGTGGCAGGGGAGTGACACAGTCTCTGTGAAATTCTTTGGTTATTGATAGACTTAGTGTGTTGCTTTCTTGAATGCTGATTATAGTAGTAATAAACTGATCATATGTACAGACTCAGGACCTTCCAGTTAGCCAGAGTGGAGCAGGTGGTGGTGATAGGTGAGACTGTGCAGCTGTTTTATCTTCCTTGGGCACAGTGTTATTTTATCAGTGTTATTTTATTTTATTACCATAATGAATTGTTTTGGTTGTCTTCCATCCAGGCTTGCAAAAGAACACTAGCTGTGGTAGTAGCCATGGGATTTTTGCTTGTCTTACATTACTCAGACTGGGTACTCTGGTCTCTCAGGCAACTGGCTTGGGGGTGGCGGGCGGGTAGGTGTAGCTCCCAAGGGATTCTGTCCTTTGTGTTAAGCTATCAGGGTGGGTGGTGGGAAAAAGCCAGGAGGGGACTCTATAGGGAGAATTTGCACTCTGAGTCTCTTTGTGCAGGACAAGCAGCAGCACCTCTGGGTGTTGGGGGATGGGAGTTTGTCTCAGACCACTGAGTTGATGTTCCAGAGAAAAGCATTGCTGCCTCTACTACACAGAAGAGTTTGTGCAGGGAGTGAGGAGTAGCAGGCCATGGTAAGTCCCACAGTTATAATGCACTTGGGGAAGGAGATCCACTCCTACAGTTTTCCACTGTCAGCAGCAAGCTGAGTTCCATTCAGCCTATAATCAGAACTTGCTACTACTGCTGGGAGTCACAAGCTTTCCCTGCAAGATTCAGACCACAACTTTCACGTCACTCCCCTCCCTGTCTGCTGCAAAGTTGGGCCACCTGCTCTTGTACTCAAGATGCCTGAACTCACAGTTCCTGCACTCATGCCTTCTGCACTTGCAGCCCACTTTTCACTCTCCCCAACCCTGGCGTGGCCAAGTGAGTTCTTCCCCACCCAGAGTTATATCATGGATTCCATTGTGAGATTCTTTCAACCTATGACAACCACTGAACTATTTTGCTGTCCTCTGCAAGATCCCCATGACAGAAACAGTAAGGAATGGCTGTCTTTGGTCAATTTGGGATTTGGGAGTACATGCAAGGTTCTTTCCACCGTTGCTCCTACTTTTATATCACGTCACCCTCTGCAAGTCAGTTCCTGAACTGGGTGGGGTTAGGACCTTCTCCCATGTTCTGGACTTTCAGGGTCCTTCATCAGCATATGTATCCCAGAAGGAAACTCTTGTTTTTCTTATACTCTTGGGACTTGCAGCCCTTCGTACGACTCACAGTGTAGGCTACAACCACCTCCTTCCTTTAAAGGGTCTGTAGATTTCTTTGGTTTTACTGTGAAGTTCCTGTGTCCCTTGAAAAAAAGTTCAGAATGTGAACCTCTACACAGTATTTTGCCCTTTCAAGTGAGAGAGGTATGCTAACAATGCCTCTACTCCACCACCTTGGGGAAAATACAGACCCCAATATGTGGGTTTAACTTGGGGAGCATTCTAGATGAGAAGCACAATCTGAAAAGGCTCAGAAACAAAGAGTTTGACAGATACAGAGGCATGTGAGTGCAATTTGGCTGAATTGTAAAATCTGGCGTGGCTTCAACTGATGCTGGACAGGAGCTATAAGCCAGAGTATGTCACACTTCAAATGTTACTGCATTTAATATTTTCTGCACTCCAGCCTGGGTAACAGAGTGAGTGATTTCTAATTTTTGTTTCTCCTGTCAGTTATCTGATCCAAGTAATATATTAGTAACTAATTTCTTTACATATGAGTGTAGCAAAGACTTTGCTTATATTATATCATGTATAGGCCTTGAAATTATTACTTTTTTTTTTTTTTTTTTAGATGGATTCTCACTCTGTCACCCAGGCTGGAGTGGCTGGAGTGCAGTGGTGCGATCTCAGCTCACTGCAAACGCTGCCTCCAGTGTTCAAACGATCCTCCTGCCTCAGCCTCCTGAGTAGCTGGGATTCCAGGCATGCACCACCACTCCCAGCTAAATTCTGTATTTTCAATAAAGACAGAGTTTCACCATGTTGGTCAGGCTGGTCATAAACTCCTGACCTTGTGATCCACCCACCTCAGCTTCCCAAAGTGCTGGGATTACAGGCATAAGCCACTGTGCCCGGCCAAAATTATTACTCTTATAATAATACTTTCATAAATCTCATTTCCTCAGGCATGTTGGTGGTTAAATAAGGAGTCTTACAAAAAAACAATAAATGTACTTTAGAGTTATTGTAGTGTTCACGATTGTGACAAAAGTAATTTTAATCTGATAAAATGTTAAAAGAATTGAAAATGCGTAAACCATTTGGAGCAGTACTTATAAGCATCCAGTGCATGTTAACTATTAGTAGTAGTTGTATTCTAAATACATTATTTCTATTCCTTCTAATAATCTATTACTGGATTTCTACAAAAATTTTTGTCTTCAGCAACCACCAAGAAAGAAACAACTGTTTTGTTATCTTATTGATAAGGTACAGAGAGATAAAGAATGGTCACCTGAGAAGTAAGGTGTCAGTCTTACCAATATTTGGCGATAAATCACAATTTTATTATTAGAATCAATATTATTCTCCGTAGGTTTTTTGAAAACTAAAAGGAAACTATGTGAAAGTACAAAGGCATACATGGGAAGGGGCTAATGGTACGTGGAGTGACTCCAACTGATTCCACCTTTAGAGCTATAGCCTTGCTTTTTCCTTCTTAAAAATACTCCTTAAGCCGAGCTTATGAGGCTCACAGCAGGTGGCAACTCTGTCTGCCTAATGCTTCCCAAGGGTTCAGTTGAGTTTAATTAGTGCCTTTGAGTGGTAATGGTACTTTGCATGGAAAAAAAAAAAAGTTGTTAAATCAATCCCTAATACTTTTTAAAGTTATCACCTTTTCAAACTATGGAAAGGAAACCCAGACTAGTAATTCAGAATAATGATTTTTTTCAAAGAGATTGTTTGAAAAAGAAAGTATTCTTGTGTTTAAAGAGTCACATTACTGCCCACTATAAGTTTTATTTACATATTTCTTTCTACACATATTGACTAAGCATCTGACAAAAATTACTTCTTATCTCTTATCATCTCAAAGAGCTTATAAACAATGAAAAGAGTAGTATTTATATATAAATGGTCACAAAATAAAACACATTATGTTGCACTCAAATAACAATCATAAAACCAATATATGTAGTAAAAATTCAAATATAAAAATTAAAATATCACTATCTGTTATAGTAGTTATAATAAAAATAATTATAGATACATAAATACAAGTATAAATCATTAATGTAAGTTACTATTTTATGTGTTTTTTAATGGTCAGAGACATGTCTTTGATGTCTTTGATCACTTAAAACACATTTAAAGTCATCATTTAAGTTCATTTAACACATTTAAGTTTACTTAAAGACATCTTATTCATTTACGTTTCATTTATTGTTGTTGATTATACTTTCTTGATGGCTTTGAGCATTTGGGCAAGGTTTATTCTACTACAAATGCATTTGTTTTTATTGTTGCATAACAAAAGTGGTGGTTTTGAACAGCACACATCTGTTATACTGCAGTTTTTGTGGGTCAAGAGTCTATGCATGAGTTACTTTGGTCCTCTTCTTTGGTCTCCTCAGGTTGAAATGAAGGTGGCAATTATTTCTTTCTGAAGCTTAGAGTTCTCTTCCCTGCTCATGTGGTTATTGACTCCATTTTCTTGCTGGCTGATATCTGAGGGCTACTCTTAAGTCTGAGCGGTTGCTCCCAGTTCTTTACTATATGTCACTCTCACAGGCTCCCTCAGAACATGGCAGCTTCCTCCTTCAAGGTCAACAGAGAAATCTCTTTCCAGCCACCTAAGAAATTATCAGTATAATGACTACCCCAATACTTTTGCCAAGTTTAATTGGTTTGATATAGACATATGCTTAGCTATTACATAGAGGAAGGGAATTATGTAAGGACATCACGCGTTGGATGTAATCTTGAATTCTGCTTACTGTGGTGGATGACATAATAATGTATTTTACCTCTCTTTTCTTTATAAGGATTCTGGTTTTGGTTTGTAAAAATCTCAGAAAGTAAAGATTGTAAACTTTTGTAAATTATTTTCACTTTTAATCTAGCATTTGCTTTATTATTTATTATTATTTTTGACCTCCAAATGCTTTCATTATTAAACATCCTAATAGGTTTTATAGGTTTTGTTTTTGGTATGATGTTCAGAAAGCTTCATTTGCCACCAATGGATTATAGTCATCTGACACCTTACTTATAAACATAGTTTCCAGTATTATTGTTTCTTGATGTACTTGTATAAGTTACAAATATATTGTTATCTAACATCCTATTGCTCTGAGATATGGAAAAAATTTCCAAATAGGATGTGTGCACAGATGGAAAAAAAAAAAAACTAAATAGATAACAAAATTTTACATTTAAACCATAATAATCATATTAAATGTAAATTGTTGAAGCCATGCACAATAAAAGGAGAGATTACCAGGTTTGACTTTTTTTTTTTAAAGCAAGAACAAACTATATACTGTCATCAAGGAATCCACGTTTCATATAAGGCCACTTTTTATATAAACTTAAATATACAAGGAATGAAAAAGATATGCTAACACTAAACAAAACAAAATGAAATAACCATATTAATTTTTAGAAAACAAATAGGTAAAGAAAATAATATTACCAGAGATAAAGAAATTCATTTCATAATGAGTAAGGGGTCAACTCACCTAGAGGACAAAGCAATAGTATATGTTTATGTATGTAATAACAGATTTTTAAAACACTTGAAATTAAGATTAAAAGAGAAATGGATAAATATATAGTTCTAGTAAGATTTCAACACTCCTTCCTCAATAATGCATACAAGTGGAAATTCAACAAGACTATTGAAGACTTGACAAACACTAATAATTACTTCGACCTAATTGATATGTCTAGAAAATTTTACCCAACAACAGACAAATCAATAGACACATTTTTTTCCACTGCACATAAAATATTTGCTAAAATAGACTGTATTCTATACAATAGAACAAATATTAATAATTTTAAGGGGTTTAAATCACACGTAGATTGTGTTCTGATGATAAAATAATTATATATTTCAAAAATACAAACAGATACTCAAAATCCTCAAATATTTGAAAGCTGAAAAAACACACAGACGATTGATTTCAAGCATAACCAGCATAAACCTTTCTCCAGTGAAACTTGTAAGAGCTGTAAAAAAAGGAACCACCATTTGAAGTCTCTAGAAATGATCTTAGGGTAAACAGCAAATGAATCTATACTCCAGAACATCTATGCAAATTCAATAAGAAAGGCAGGAGTCTGGTATTTGAACCAAGGGTCTCTCTTTCACCCCTTGTAGTGCGGAGAGATAGAGACTCTATTTCAGTCAGCTGCAGCAATAACACAGTTAACATAGACAGAGGAATTTCTTCCAAGGAAGAGCAGAATGTGTTTCTCATCATGCCTACTGCGACACGTTGCTGAGGCTACTTCCCCATAAGTGTAGTTAAGAGATGAAGGATCAGGCCGGGCGCGGTGGCTCAAGCCTGTAATCCCAGCACTTTGGGAGGCCGAGACGGGTGGATCACGAGGTCAGGAGATCGAGATCATCCTGGTCTACATGGTGAAACCCCGTCTCTACTAAAAAATACAAAAAACTAGCCATGCGAGATGGCGGGCGCCTGTAGTCCCAGCTACTCGGGAGGCTGAGGCAGGAGAATGGCGTAAAACCCGGGAAGCGGAGCTTGCTGTGAGCCGAGATCCCGCCACTGCATTCCAGCCTGGGCGACAGAGCGAGATTCCGTCTCAAAAAAAAAAAAAAAAAAAAAAAAGCGAGATGAAGGATCCCTTTTCTTGTCCAATTTCCACTTGCATAACGCAGGTATTACTTCGAGTGTGGTGCGCGGACAATACTGGGGCCCTGATCATTTTGCCGTTTTCACATTAGGAGAGGCAACTGAGATAACCCCAGGATCCTGACATCTGTCCAGTAATTTATTTACTCCGATAGTAGCAGTGTCACTCAGAAAAAAAGTTTTCCATTGTCTCCACCTCCACCTACAAAGCCATGGCTCAGAAATTTTGCCTGGGGAAGAAACAGACCATAAAACAGAGTGTTTATAATATCCTCCCAATAAACTGATCTCAGTTGAAACAGAATGAGGAAATGAAGATTTTGGTGATCAGCAATTAGAAAGAGATTTAAGATATGAGATAAACTATAAGCCACCCAGTTTTCTGGAAGAAAAAAAAGAAAGAAAACAGGGAATAACACAGCTAGGAAGAGTCCTCCTAGAGTCAGAACAAAAAGAAAACATTGATCTCAGAAATTATACTTCCAAAGAAGCCAGAATGTAAATGGATTAGTGTGTAGAGGAATTTACTCTTGAGGGTTTTGCTGAAAATAATAGAACAATGAGTTTTAATTTGTGAAGTATCATAACTAAGTGTGGTGAGGGAAAGAAGTTAGCCCTATCCAGACAACTGTCATTTCAGGATGACTCTGGGATCTTCCCTCCTCAGAGGAAAAACATCAGAGTATGAACATTGTAGGTGGAAAAGTAGACTTTACTAGAATAATTCAGTTAGTAAGTATAAATATAAACAAGCAAGCCGGGCGCGGTGGCTCAAGCCTGAAATCCCCGCACTTTGGGAGGCAGAGACGGGCGGATCACGAGGTCAGGAGATCGAGACCATCCTGGCTAACACGGTGAAACCCCGTCTCTACTAAAAATACAAAAACTAGCCGGGCGAGGTGGTGGGCGCCTATAGTCCCAGCTACTCGGGAGGCTGAGGCAGGAGAATGGCGTCAACCCAGGAGGCGGAGCTTGCAGTGAGCTGAGATCTGGCCACTGCACTCCAGTCCAGGCGACAGAGCGAGACTCCGCCTCAAAAAAAAAAAAAAAAAAAATATATATATATATATATATACACACAAGCAAAACAACAAGTCTCAAATGGGTGGGTCAGCCCTGTGTTGCTACAATATATTATCTAAAATGGTTTTCAACACAACGTTATCAGGCATGAAAAGAAACTGGAGGGTGTCCAGGTGCATGACATCTTGAACAAAGAACTGGACAAAACACACAAACAAAGAAAGGAAGGAATTAAGGGTTTTATTGAAAATTAAATACATGCCACAGTGTGGGAGCAGGCTTGATCACAGGGGCTCAAAGGCCCTGTCACAGAATTTTTGAAACTTTACCCCCTAGCAGATTCCATTAGTTAATTGGGGTAGGCTGTATGTGAATGGAGAGGATGAAGTAAAGTTACAAAGTCATTTGCCGCCTATGCCCTGTGGAGAGGATATTTCCTGTCAGAGCTGAAGTGTAAATTGACCTTATGTTCCCTGCCTCCAGATCCCATTTTCCTGCCTCACCAGGGAAACAAACATAAAAACAAAAAACAAGAAACAAAACAAACAACCAAAAAAAAAAAAAAAAGGCAACATAAACAGCCTTAGAAAAACAGTATGTCAGATGTAAATATATATAAATTATATTTTATACACATAAACATTCTAAAGTAGTTATAATAAATAAGAGAAATGCAAAATGATCTACATAGGTACATCACAATAAAAATGCTAAAAGTCAAAGACACACTACAAATAAACAATTCAAACATAAAATTTAAAAATAAATTCCAGTTTTAATAGCACCAAGAAGGTTATAAAACTTATATGGACAAACTTAACAAAAGAAGTGTAGTACATACTCTTAAACCACAAAATGTTCTTCAGACAAATTAAAAGAAAATCTAAGTAAGTGGGAAAATCATACTGTGTGCATGCACTGGACAATTTAACCTGTTAAAATGTCAATACTCTTCAAACTAATCTACAAATTTAACATAATCACTACCAGAATCAAAGATGATGTACTTATAGAAATTGACAAATTGATTTTAAAGTTCATATGGAATTGTAAGGGTTTCAAAATAGTGGAATATAGCTTGATAAAGACGAACAAAGTAGTAGGACTCACACTTATCAATTTCAAAACTTACTACAAAGCAACAGCAAGCAAAACAATGTGATGCTGGCAAATGTACAGACATATAAATCAATAAAACAGAATTGAGGGTGTTTTTAAAAAGAAATGCTACATTCAAAAAATTGCAAAGTAATCAGGAAATATTTCCAACAATAAAAGCTACAACCTAAAATATATAATGGGTTGGGATGCAGCAAAAGAAATCCTGTGAGAGATGTTTATAGTGTTAAACAACTATTAGGTTAGTGCAAAAGTTGTTGTTGTTAACGCAAAACTGCAATTACTTTTGCACCAGTCTAATGTTTTAGAAAATTAGATAGTTTAAAAAATAAATCCAGTCTGTACCTTACGAAACTAATGAGCAAAAGACATAAAGTAAACAGGAAAAAATAAATATAATAATAAAGATAAGAGTAGAAATTAATAAAGCAAAAAATAGAAAATTATAAAAATAAAAAAATAAAGATCAAATGTTCACACAAATATACTACACAATTGTTCATAACTTTAGTTGTAACAGCCAAAAACTAGAAGAAAAAACAAACAAACAAATAAAGTTCTTCAACAGCTGACTGGGTAATTTGTGGCGTGCTCATTTAATTGAGGATTTTTCAGCAACAAAAAGGTATAAACAATTGACAAACAAAAACAACATGAATGAATCTCTGAATAATTGTAGTGAGAAAAGCAACCAAATACCAATAATACAGACTGTGTGACTCCAGATGCAATTCTAAAAAATAAAATGGAATCTATAGCAACAGAATGCAATAACCTGGCTCTGGACATTATGTAGGGCAGAATGCATTGTAAAGAGGCAAAAGGGATCCCTTTAAAATGATAATGATGTTCATTATCTTGATTGTGATGATAGTTTCAGATTGTATCCATGTATCCATATGTCAATGCCTGCCAATTTGTACAATTTAAATATGTATGGTTTATAGTACATTACTTTGTTTTTATCTTTTAGAAAGAAGCTAGGTATTTGAAATCTAGTAAAGAAATTATATATATATATGTATATATATATATTTGTGCTATTTAAAATTACAGAACAAATGTAAGATTGTTTTTACTATAGTGTCACAACTATATCATAATGATTTTACTATGTTTGATGTTGTAATCTGAAATTATCTAGGGATACTTCCCTTCCTTATACCACCCTTTATGCAGTATCATCTGCCCAATGTTCAAAGTCAAATTAGAACATAAGTTTGTCTTTTCTTAAACTGTTATCAATTTATCCATTCAGTTGTAGCATGACCAGTATTCTTCACTGCCTTCTATAAATTTTTTCTCTATATACTTCTCTTTGGTATGATTTACAGGATAGATATCTATTCCAGTTTAGTCACAATTGCACTATATTTTTTAATTAGTTACAGAATTACCTCTAATACTACAACAGCTCTTTCCTAACAGTTTCCAATGTATATTTTGAAGACAAGTGAGACCAACCAAGCAAGTGCCTGATTAAACTTGATGTTGAATTTTTACTTCCTGCAATAAAATTTAAACTCTACGTCTAATTTATACAACAGATAAAATAAACTCAGTTTGAATTTGGATTCCACAGACTACTTCAGATGTCCTATAACAGCAGTTTTGAGTATCTTAAATTAAGACCTTCTCTGGCTTATAACTATAGGAGCTCTCAATATCTCAGTGCTCATTCATTATTCTCTGTGCCAAAAGAAGCAAAAGCAACTCACTAACAGTAGAAACATATTAATATCCTTTTAATTACCAGCATTTCCATTGGAAAAATAATTGCACTAAAGAAAATTGTTATTTTTATTTCACAGGGTATCAGAAGACATACTGTTCTTTTGAAACTGTACAATATCAAAAGATTGCAGCAAAAGTCTATTACAATAGCAGCGGGGTATAGACCTAATATTTTATAAAGTTATTACTTAAGTTGTCAAAAAAAGAAAGAGCTTTGTATAGATATCTATTATATTTGAAATTGGAGGAATAGCCAAAATATTAATTTTCTCCAAAGCCAGCTTTATTATATCCTTTTAAACTATGACATTGAGGTGCAGTTTCATTTTTAGTCTAGGAAAAAGAAAGATTGCCACTTGCCTATGTGGTAGAGAGGACATTGTGTTATAATCATTAAAAAAAAAAAGAAAAAGAAAGAAAAAAATAAAAGAAGAATTCAAGAGAATTGAGAACTGGATTCTAGCCAACTGTTTTTGATTCAACTTTATACCTCATTTACCTATGTAAGTTGGCCGTTTGGCTATCTTTTTACAATAACACAATGAGGACATTGTACTAGATGATTTTTATAATCCCTTTTGGCCCTCAATACTTATTGCCACAAAAAGCAGATTTTAAACAATATAGCCCTTCTTGATGATGGCGTGGATCTGTTACATATAAATGGCTAAAAGTGTAGTTAAGAAAACAATAAAACTTTTTTTCAGTACCTGTATTAGTTCATTCTCACACTGTTATAAATAACTGCCCAAGACTGGACAATTTATATTTAAGAAAATGAGATCAAATTGACTCACATTTCCCCATGGCTGGGAGACCTCAGAAAACTTGCAATTATGGCAGATGGGGAAGCAAATACATCCTACTTCCCATGGCAGCAGGAGAGAGCAATGCAAGCAAAGTGGGGAAAAGTCCTTTATAAAACCATTAGATCTCCTGAAAACTCACTCTCTATCATGAGAACAGCGTAGGGGAACCACCCCCACAATCTAATCACCTCCAATGAGGTCCTTCCCCCAGTATGTGGGGATTAAAATTCAGATTACAATTCAATATGAGATTTTATGTGGGGACACAGCCAAACCATATCAGTACCCATCTTAGGTTTATTGTTTGGGAGCCTGCAAATTAGATTGACAAAAGACAGATTATCAGGAGAAAAATAAACAGTTTATTATGTTTAACACATTTCATATGGGAGAAACCTCAGTGATCAGCAATTCAAAGGAGTGGTTAGACCTTGGGCTTATATAACATCTTAGCAAAGAACAATAAATACGTAGACAAATGCGACAATGAAGAAATAGAATTTAGGATTTCAAGGCACTAAACCATCAGGGGGTAAATATGTGTGGGAGAAACTCATGAAGTATTTGCATAGTCCATCTTGGTGCTTACTTTGTTTTTTATGGCCATGAAACTTCCCTAGGAGAGGGGATTTTACAGCAGTCACCATTTTTTGGAATTTTTTGATTTTGGTCAAATAAAGAAAGCTTTGGAAAGCTGCTTTCTGCATCTGTTAAATCTTATGTATTTCCAGTTGAAAATAATCTTATGCTTAATTGGCATATTTGAGGATGGCATATTTTGATCCCTTGCAAAATGTAATGTGTGTCTACTTAAGAATGTTGCAATCAGCTACTGCTGATCCACTGACCCAACTGTTTACTATGACCAAATAAATATTCCCAGGTGATAAACCAAACCAATTTCTCTGAGATTGAATCTCCATCCTTAGAAAGGGTAGATATTATTTGAAGTAAGATCTGAACATTATTTTGGTAATAACATCTTCTAGGTTACTGTGATGTTTGTATTCATTCATTTACTTATTGTTGCAGCTTCTTTTTGTATTATTGCTCACATGGCTTCTGGTTTCTGTTTTTATATGAGAATACTTAATGCCAAGGCTTCTTTTGTGGCTTCAGAATGCCAGTGTGTCACATTAATATTGTCCTCTAGTCTCTTGAAAATAGATATTTGCACTTGTCTTGCTCTTTGTTTACTATTCCGCTGTGAGATTATTATGGTATGATATGTCTTGTTAATTTCATTCTTAGAAAAAGTTCAGCAGAACAAGTCATTTTGCAGTGAAACAACCAACGTTCACTTGATTTTCAGAAAAGCTGATAGAAAATGTGAAATGAGGGCCAGGCGCAGTGGCTCACGCCTGTAATCCCAGCACTTTGGGAGGCCGAGACGGGTGGATCACAAGGTCAGGAGATCAAGACCATCCTGGCTAACACGGTGAAACCTCGTCTCTACTAAAAAATACAAAAAACTAGCTGGGCGAGGTGGCGGGCGCCTGTAGTCCCAGCTACTCGGGAGGCTGAGGCAGGAGAATGGCATGAACCTGAAAGGCGGAGCTTGCAGTGAGCTGAGATCCGTCCACTGCACTCCAGTTTGGGCGACAGAGCTAGACTCCGTCTCAAAAAAAAAGAAAATGTGAAATGAGACTCTCAGAGGATATATTTTGTATTGACAAAAATAGAAGCCAGGCGGGGTGGCTCACGCCTGCAATCCCAGCACTTTGGGAGGCGGAGGCGGGCGGATCACAAGGTCAGGAGATAGAGACCATCCTGTCTAACATGGTGAAACCCCGTCTCTACTAAAGATAGAAAAATTAGCCAGGCGTGATGGCGGGCGCCTGTAGTCCCAGGTACTCGGGAGACTGAGCAGGAGAATGGCATGAACCCGGGAGGCGGAGCTTGCAGTGAGCAGATATCGTGCCACTGCACTCCAGCCTGGGCAACAGAGCCAGACTCTCTTAAAAAAAAAAAAAAAGTCAAAAAGTAGATGACCTGATTCTAAGACATGCAAATGAATTAGATTGCATGTTCTGATAGTAGGTGGGTTGTGGCTATACTAAAAATTTAAAATATACAAAGCTTATGAAACTAGAATTATGCCTTTAAGTAAATAATATTTAATAGGTTTGTTTTCTTTAATATCTCATCCATCCTGTGTATGAAATTTTCTTTTAAAACTATTTTATGCAAATTATAAGTATTTTATTTACTGTTATCTACTGCATTATTGTACTTATCTTTTGGTTAGAAAGAATTTTGTTTCTAAATATGATTTCTTGAAAATGTTCTTTTCAAATGCTAGCATTTTATTCCAGCTTTTAATGAGTACAATTAAACAGGAAGTTCAGTAATTTATTAGAACTTCTTATTAGTTAATTAAATTGAGAAAATATTTAGATCTTCTGCTTTGGAAAAATGTTTTAAAATGATTGGCAATTAGATGGAACATACTGTATTTCTAGAATAGTAGATCTTAAATTTGGAACATATATCATTGTAGAAATCATAAAATTGTCATATTGGAAAAGTTTTATGTTGTATGTGGTTGTTAGTTGCAATATTCCATTACATCATTTTCAATATTAAAACAACACAGTCTTTAGGGGAAGCTTATCTATGTTTTCACATTTTTTAAATGTTTGCAAGTGTTAAAAGTTAGTGTTTCTTTGCAGCGTTTTCTATCTCTTTTACTAAAATCTTGAGTTAATCTCCCTTTTTTCTTCATTTTCTTTCTATTTATTTATTTATTTATTTTTTTAACCATACTGGAATCTGAAAAGTCTATTTATTGCTGCCTCCACTCTCCTTTTACTAGCATTAGGAAAAGACTCAGAATCTCACCTTGGGTAGAAGATAAGCCATGTCCATTGAAATGATACCAAACTTACCAAACTTATTTTTTTTCTGTCAGAACACTTGAAGAAGTATGAATTATAGTGAGAATGAAATAAAAATCCAGAAACTAATCTTGATCATCTTTTTTTTTTTTTTTTTTTTTTTTTTTTTTTTTTTTTTTGAGACGGAGTCTCTCTCTGTGGCCCAGGCTGGAGTGCAGTGGCCGGATCTCAGCTCACTACAAGCTCCTCTCCCGGGTTTACGCCATTCTCCTGCCTCAGCCTCGCGAGTAGCTGGGACTACAGGCACCCGCCACCTCGCCCGGCTAATCTTGATCATCTTATGACAGAAGTCTGTGGTACTACTCTGATTTGGAGCTAGCAGGTAAATAATTAAATGGGCTGAGGGTCCAAATTTCAAAATTTTGGGTCAGCTTTGGGTGGGAGATGGGAATGAGTCCCTGCTGCTGATGATGTGGGGACTCAGGGCCAGGCAGCATTTGTGTTTTTGTTTGCTGCTTTTTTGGTGTTCGTTTTTTATGGTTTTCCTTGGTTGGTTGTTTTGATAAGCAGAACAAGCCAGGACAGCAAATGAAATGGTACTTTGGTAGGTTAAAAACAGTTGTATCATGAAAATGCCCTAATCAAAGCTATTTAAATGATGCCCAGATGCAGTGTCTAAATTTTGTTCCAGGGAAGTAACTTTTAGCAGACTGTTTATAACTTTTTTCTCCAAATGTCATTTTTGGTCCAAATGATCTTTCAAAGATCTTGAGGAGCCTCAATTGTGGTGAACTCTCCCAAACTTAGAGATACATTTGTCTTTAGTTATACTTAACTGGAAAGTTGCACATGGAGGGAAAAAAAATAAATCTGACTATTTTGGAATTGTATCCATATTCATCAAACATCTATATGTAAGTTGCACTACTTTTATATGCCTTAGTTTCTTCCGCAGTAATGTAAAGATAATAATGGTATCAATCATATACAGTTGTTGGATCAATTAAATGAGAAATCATTGTAAATAATTTAGTGGACAAGTGTTATCACAACTGTTAATAAGTAGTTATTGTATGTTAGTAGTTAACATCTCTAGCTATTGTATTAGTCATCACAGGGTAATGCACATCAGGCACTATGGTAGGTATTAAGGATATTGCATTGAATAAGAAAACTTCTGCTCCTGCACAAATTCATAGATACTTGGGAGAGAATTTGCAACATTTCATGCAAAATATACTTATGCAGAGGCTTGAAAGAAACATGAATATGTAGTAGTTAATCCTACCTAATGAAAGAAGGCACAGATTTACAAAGAAAGTAATGTTTAATGTGTATTTCAAAAGTATGTAAAGCAAAGAGAAAATTAGGAGCAAAGTCATGGGAGTATTAGAGTATGTACTATATTGGGGGAATATTGAGTAATGTTGAGTTCAGAATGTAAATTTTCTGGAATTGAATCTGGGGAAGCTGACTGATTTATGATTAAGCCAAAAGGAAATAATGAGCTATCAAAAATTTCTTAAATAATAATGAAAACATATTATTATTGTTAAAGACACCAGTACTGGAGTTTGTCTACATACTTTATTTCTAGTGCCTCAATAACTAAGTAACATGAAATGCATTATCATTAACAATATTATACTTCCTCTATTTATGAGAAAAAGATGAGGGACATTTGTCAGGAATTTTTTCTCAGTTATTTTATACAACCAGTTTTCTGGTTCAAAACTGAAAAGCTTCAAACAAAAGAGCTTCAAAAGGAGAGAAAACATTTAAGATGCTCCTGATATTTTTTCTTAATCGTGTGAGGCTATGTGGAAAATGTTTATTTTCTTATTCTTTACAGAAGTATTTTGATTCCTATTTAAAAATATCTGAAGGTAACTATTTTCACTTCGCTAAATAATGTCAAATAATCTCAAATGTGTTATTGACACTAATTTTCTTAAGTTCATGAAAAAGTCTGATCTTAAAAAAAATTCTAACTTGTGACCACATTGTTTTTAAGTACACTGTCAAGTATTCATCTTAATTCAGAATTTCAGTTGTAAATTTCTCTTCTACCCACTAACAATGTTTTTTTTACCTGTACATGTTCCATGTGCCTATCTCATTTATCCCAATTGATCATGAAAGTCTCTTTGTTTGACTTAAGCACTATTCCCATCTTTTTCCACTAACACTTAGCTAACATCTTTATTCCCCTATATCTCATTGGACTTAACCGTCTCTGGGTGATTTATATCCTGCAAAGAATATAAAAGCTTTCTACTTTTTTCCTTTTGTGTATGGTGACAGCCATAGATCATTTTTATTCATAGTTTTCTTTTGTACTCATACAGATAAGACTCAAATATACCTGTTAGATTTAATAATACACTTTTCATAGCACTAAGGATTCACTGAAAGTTATTCAATGTATATAAATGTATTGTAGTTTCATCAACAAAAAATGAATCATAATTGATGGCTGTAAGCAAAATATTATTGAAATAAAAATTTTAAATGTTTATTAGCACACATTGGTATGTAAATAACCTATTATCTCAAACTGTAAGAAATACTTTGATTTGTATTCAAATAGTCTAAAATATAAACACTTTGGCGGAAAAAAACATAAGATATTCTAATGTTCTTGAGCTTTTGATACAAAGAAGTATGTAAATAAATACATACTTATATTTTTATTATTTAAAATTCTAACATTTGTGTTCATACCATAATTTTTTACTAGTTCCTGTGCCATACATTTAAAGATTATTTGAATTTAGAGATAAATTTCATCTATATTTGATTTTTTTAATTTGTTGATACTTTTTCTCTTTTCATATTCTTCACTCTGGAGATTTATTTTGGAGATTAAGTTTAAATAAAGCTATCTGTCAGCACTATAAACAAAAATCATCTTGTTTCATTTAACTAAGCCTTACATTGCTTTCTGTTTGTTAATCTCAAATTTTGTGTTTTTGTCCTGTGTAATACTCGTAGGACAATTTTTATGATTTGGAGATTTCCTCTAACCCTTTATTAGACTTGATACTGAAGGTTAATAAATGCATGCATATTAACAATTGGCCCTCTGGATGCTCTATTTTTCTAACTTGTGAAATATTCTTTAAATTAAAAAACTGTTTTAAGAATGTTTTTATTATGGAGCATACATTTAAAATATTTATGAAATTGTGAGTAAAATTTGATCAGGTTTTTCTCATATTTTATTCATAATAGTCACTATATTGACTGTAGATTAAAATACTTTTAATAGTCATCAGTTAAAATTTCACAGAACTATGATTTGAAATAAATAAAAGTGTAACTTCAGAAGCCAATAATCATGCAATGCCCATTTACAATATGTTCTCTGTATTTCTTAAAATACTCATAAATATTTTCTACCAAATATTGTTTTTAGGATGCCATGAATACTTTTAAAATACCAGCACCTTATTGTCCCTTACCTGGTATTCCATACCAATACAATATGATCTCCATTATAATGACCTACTTTACGAAGATTAAATGCTTTTGCAATTCAAACACAGTAAAATTGGCTTAAAGCAAAATCAAACACTAGTTTGCTGGTTCAGAATTTAAATAGTGGAATGAGAAATCTCTCTTATATTGCTATTGTGCACTGGTCAGCTAAGAAGTAATTGCTTTTTATAAGGCAAATTTGCTTTTACTTTTCTAAGGTAATGAAATGAACCTGAAACATTTCCTTTGAAATCAAAGTCACTATCCCTGAAATGTCACCAGACAAATTCCATCATATAGTTTCAGCAAACACATAATGAGAAAGTTTGGCCTGGAGTTGATTGACAGAATTCTATTAGAGAGCCTTCTCACACATTCATCTATAATTATCTGTGGTGTAAATCAATACTGACTTGACTTCTTCATATTTGTGTGCCTGTAACATGGAGGGAAAACCAAACCATATGTGTTTCTGGGAGAAATAAATAATGCAGAAGTGTACCGGTATGTTAAGATACCCAGAAGTAGACTCCTGACCTGCTTGTGATATAATACAAAATAGAAAATGATCCAGTATGTCAGCTGGCAAAAAAAGCTCTTAGGAATAAATATACATATAATTATTAAATGTGTAAAGAAGGTCAATTTTTAACATTGTCCACTTATCTATAAATGCCAAAAACAAGAGTTTATTTGTAAATAAAATATGGCTGCTCATATTGGTTAAAAGCAAACTGTAGGGGGCCGGGCTCGGTGGCTCAAGCCTGTAATCCCAGCACTTTGGGAGGCCGAGACGGGCAGATCACGAGGTCAGGAGATCGAGACCATCCTGGCTAACACGGTGAAACCCCGTCTCTACTAAAAAAATACAAAAAACCTAGCCGGGCAAGGTGGCAGGCGCCTATAGTCCCAGCTACTCGGGAGGCTGAGGCAGGAGAATGGCGTCAACCCAGGAGGCGGAGCTTGCAGTGAGCTGAGATCTGGCCACTGCACTCCAGCCTGGGCAACTGAGCGAGACCCTGTCTCAAAAAAAAAAAAAGCAAACTGTAATAGATAAAATAACTATCTGAAAGCTCCATATATGCTTGAGTCTGTAATTAGAGTTCACAGAGATATTGAGTGGGGATATGATGATATGTAATATGAATTTAGTCATAACAGAATAAAAAGTAGGATTGAATATTTCTAGAATGAATAAAAGATACAGGTAAGTAGTAAATGTTAGATATATTCTGTATTCAAACATGCCTATGAAGTGATAGCTAGGTAAAAACCAATTTTGTTCTTGTCTAAAAAGTACATACACTTTATGATAGTTTTATTGCATAGATTTTTCAAAATAGAAACATCATAGTGATATTTTTAATCAACAGCTTTTCAGTGTATGGTTTCGAAATAACTTCTTTACTTGAGAAGAAGTATATCATTATTTTACAGGGTAGTATGGAATTTTTTATTTTTTATTTTTACAATGCCCCCATCTTAGCCATCTGATTTGGAAAAGCATGACATTATCAAGTATCAAAGTAATCTATCAATGGCATACTATCAATCAGTATACTTGAAAAGACAGTATAAAAGCACATGACATCAGGCGATGGAAACCCTTTAGCTTATGTAAAACCATTACTTGAGTCACATTTTATGCTGTTATTCAATTTTCCGTTACCTCACATTATATAATACTAAAGCCACACGCTAATGTAGACATCCCTGGGGTACTTCATTGGCTGTTGGGATTCAAGCTCTGTATATACATCACATATACTTTTGTTTAATGTCAGGACTTATTTAGTATTTAGGAAGTTCTATTTCATTGTTTTAATTCGTATCTTGATATATAAATTATTACCAATGTTTTCTTCTCAGGAGGACTTCATAGAGGTTAATTGATCTTCACAGAGCCTTTTATACATTGAAAACATACTTCTTTCTCATTCTCCCTAATGTGATGTTTATAAGCACATGATTTATTGGCTATAAACAGGTGATATCAGCAATTATACCTTGAGCTCTAAATGTATACATTAGTGGTAGAAATAATACATCCCTATGAAAGATCGTTTTTTTGGATAACTGCTCATTGTAGAAATTTATGCAAAATGCGTATGTACCTAATTTGCTCTTTTTTATCATCAGTTTATTCTTCAACAAGTGCAAGTACATCGAATAAGCACTGTGGGTGTGAAGAAGAGAGCCCTGAAGGAATAGTTGACATAGGAAACATAGAGTATGGCATTACTGAAAAGCGTGTTGTGATACTGACCCCACTCAGTTTATTTGTATTTAAAAAAATAGTGACATTAGCAATAGTCTCTGTTCAGCTTTCTTGTACTGTGTTATTGGTCATCAGCCAACACCAAAAAAACTGCTAGATATAATTGGAGTTGTCTGTGGCTAAGCCTACATTAAAAAAAAAAAAAAAAAAAAAGATAAAAAGAAAACCTATGGCATGGCCTGCACGCGATCTGTGCAGAAATTTAAAGAACTGACTTTCAGACAATTGTTCAGCCTAAAAGAGGTGAACAAATTGCACTCTAAAAAGCAATGAAAATATCTACTGTTTAAATAATTTCTATTGTTTATATAGATGTATATAAAATTATAACACCAACTGTTTCAGAACTTGAAGTACCTAAAAGTATAAAGGTTTTTATTCTAAATATAATAAGAACCTTTATAGATGATAAGGTGCTAAATACTAGGTTGTTAAATAAAATTAGATGTTTTCATTTGAGAAAAAACTAGAAGGCTATTTCTAGACAGTTCAATTTTTTTTTTTCAAGTCAATTGCATTATTTAGCTGCCTGACTCCTGTTTTAACAAGGGATACTCATTCAGCATATTGAATGTTTTTCTTTAAAAGGTCTTTTTGTGTTGAATATAAAAGTGTCTCCTATATATACTCAAGTGCATTGTTGAAAGTAATAACTTCATTTAAAACACTTGAGTATCAATTTTATTTCCAAATGAGATCAGTCACTAATACTGTCCAATGTGTTGATCTTCATTCTTCTTTACCAAGTTGATATTTAAAAGAAAAGGGTGGTTAGACTACCTGCATGTAAGACAGCTAAAGTAAAATTCAGTTTAATTCTAATTCTAATCCCCAATCCATTGCACCACGCTTTCAGTGTATAAAAGGCTCTGTGAAGATCAATTAACCAGTATGAAGTTCTCAAGTGATAGAAAGAGCTGGATTGACCCAAAAAGGAAAGACTGCATTAGCCTAAAAGACATCTAGAGTAAAAAATTAGATTTCCACAATCTAGGAGCACTTTTCACCATCTTCATTGGGCACCCTCTTTGTAGAAAGTTGAGTTTTTGATAATTATATTTATGTCACATTCCATTTTGCCTCCAAGTCAAGATGATCAGAATTATTATTTGTTTAAGAAGGTTAAGTATTATAAACCCCAGAGCCTTTTTTTTAGCTGAATGGAGCTTGATATTTATGCAGATTTTAAAATTTGTATTTTGATCCTTTGCTAAGGGAATAAAACAATCTTTCATATTTGAAATAGAAAATAAATGACAGCTACAACATACAGACTGCTTCATAATAAAGGCTATCAAAATTTATCAAAAATATTTATCTACTTGGGTATTTATGAACACATAGTACTAATAAATGTCTAGAATAAATACCTTTACTATAAAGTTATTAATATAGAAATACATTATTAATATAGAAATAAATCAGTAGTATGTGTTCATAAATACACTGAAAGCATGGTGCAATGGATTGGGGACTATAATTAGAATTAAACTGAATTTTATTTTAGCTTTCTTCCACGCTACAAACAAATAAACACATAAATAAAATAATAATAAGCTGAAAATTCCAAAAACATTGTCCAACCCCAAAATATAGCATAATAGATACTACACTTCTATAATATTCCCTACATATTATGACCACATAGACTTTAATCTCCTCTTAGTAAACAATAAATTGATAACATTATTTTTATAGATAGTATAGTCAATCCTTCTATGAGAATGGTTGGCCAGCGACGAGCCCGGCTAGCTCAGTCGGTAGAGCATGAGACCCTTAATCTCAGGGTCGTGGGTTCGAGCCCCACGTTGGGTGGCTACTTGGCCGGGCGCAGTGGCTCAAGCCTGTAATCCCAGCACTTTGGGAGGCCGAGACGGGCGGATCACAGGGTCAGGGGATCGAGACCATCCTGGCTAGCCCGGTGAAACCCCGTCTCTACTAAGAAATACAAAAAACTAACCGGGCGAGGTGGCAGGCGCCTGTAGTCCCAGCTACTCGGGAGGCTGAGGCAGGAGAATGGCGCAAACCCAAAAGGCAGAGCTTGCAGTGAGCCGAGATCCGGCCACTGCACTCCAGTTTGGGCGACAAAGTGAGACTCCGTCTCTAAAAAAAAAAAAAAAAAAATGGTTGGCCAAAATTTACTGTTTATGCTTGATGGCTTTTGGAAATCGCCATCACATTATTGATTACATCAAGTAAATATTTAGAACTGTTATCAACTTTGGGAAGTTTCTTGCATATATTAGCTAGAAGATATCAGAGTATTTTCAACTTATTTTTTTCCAGTAATTAAGTTTTAAAACACTTTTAATTGGTAATAACTGTTACAGGACATGGCTTCGGATCCAGACCCCAATGGCTTCGGATCCCGACCCCAAGAGAGGGTTCCTGGATCTCGCGCAAGAGAGAATTCAGGGTGTGTCCGCAGTGCGAAGTAAAAGCAAGTTTATAAAGATAGTAAAGTGGGCCGGGCGCGGTGGCTCAAGGCTGTAATCCCAGCATTTTGGGAGGCCGAGAAGGGCGGATCACGAGGTCAGGAGATCAAGACCATCCTGGCTAATACGGTGAAACCCCGTCTCTACCGAAAAAAAATAGGAAAAACTAGCCGGGCGAGGTGGCGGGCGCCTGTAGTCCCAGCTACTCGGGAGGCTGAGGCAGGAGAATGGCGTGAACCCGGGAGGCGGAGCTTGCAGTGAGCTGAGATCCGGCCACTGCACTCCAGCCTGGGCCACAGAGAGAGACTCCGTCTCAAAAAAAAAAAAAAAAAAAAAAAAAAAAGATAGTAAAGTGGTGACAGGACAGCTACACCACAGACAGAGTGGCTCTTTCCCGAAAGTAAGAGGAGGAACGCATCCACCCTAGGTACAATGCTTGTATATTTGGGGAGGTATGCTCTGCTACAAGAGTATGTGAAAAAGGATTAATTTTTTAAATTACTATATTTTGCAAGAATGGATATTACATCTTGAAAGCAAAAATGAGAATGCCTTTGTTCTCCAGATATCAGGATATCTGGACTCTTCCAAGTCTGGGTCTGTTTAGTTAACATTATTAATTTGTTCCCTTAACTATAAACATCTGGAAGCTAGGAAGGCCTAACTTTCTGATGATGCAGCCCAGCAAGTCTCAGCCTCATTTTCCTAGCCCTGACTCAAAATGGAGTCGCTCTGGTTCGAACGCCTCTTACATAACCGTCACTCATATTCTGTCACTATTCTGAAGGATTTGGAATAGTGGACAGAAATATCATTTCTAAAAGATTTTCTTACACTGAGATGCTTTGCAATAATTTAGACACAGACTGGACAGAAGGTCACCAAATATCATTTACTCTTTCTGAGGTAAATGTATTTCCAATGCAAATATTCTTCTTAAGTCCCTGTTTCCAGCAGCCCCGTCCACATGACTCAATAGGAGAAGATATGTGTGATGAAAAGAAAGTCACAGAAGAAAAAATAAGCAGCTTTAACTAATTGAACTAAACCATTCTAGTTTTGCAAATTTTATAAACATGTATGTTCATATGATAACATATCCAGAGCATCTTTGAGGGATTTGGGTGTGGTTCACACATGTCAGGGACCCAGAGACAAGTTCCACCAGTTCCGTGGTAAATCTGCCTCTGCCAAAGACCTCTTTCTCAAAATGTTAGACATGACTCATGTAGTATACTACAGCGTTAGACGTTAGGCTAGGAGGGAAGGGAGTGCTTTTCTGAAAGTCTGAGCAATTTCAAATGGGACTGCTTAGATTCAAATCTGACTAAACTGTAAATAAGAAGAAAAATTCAATACATTTTCTACTCCAAGCAGTGGATGCAAAAAAGATCAGCTTTAGACATTTTCATAGTTCATCCCTTCTACAAAAAAGAATAATAGTTAACAATAAGATACAAAAATGAATAACGTATTACAGAAAAAAAATCTATTAACTTTACATAGTAATGCAAGGGAACCAGTGTCAAAAAATATCCACATTAAATGACATTATCCAAGTATATAGTTCCTAACCTCAATAAGAACATAAAGAAAGTGGGTTTGAAGAATAATAATGGGATAATAGAATTGAATGAGAAACAGGAGTATATTTCAAATAAAACAAAAATACAGAAAAACAGTGTTTCTCAGACCTGTAAGAATAAAGAAAGTCATTCTGCCAAAAAGAAACATATACTTGCGTATTCATTGCACCACTATTCACAGTAGCAAAGGTATGGATTTAACCTAGGTGTCCATCAATGATAGGCTGGATAAAGAAAATGTGCTACATATATATACACCATGGATTATTGTGAGACCATAAAAACTAACAACATAATTTTCTTTGCAGCAACATGGGTTCAGTTGGAGGCCGTTATCCTAGGTGAACTAATACGGGGACAAAAAACCTAATAGCACATGTTCTCACTTATGTCGGAGTTAAGCATTGGATAATCATTATATGAAGATGGCAACAGTAGAAACTGGGGACTATTTGAGAGGGAAGGGTGGTAGAGAGGCAAGGGCTGAAAACTATTAGGTACTAGGCTAAGTACCTGGCTGATAGAATCACTCATATCCCAAAGCTTAGCATCAAACAATGTACCCAGGTAACAAACCTGCACATAGGTACTCCCTGAATCTTTTTTTTTTTTTTAAAGAAAAACTGATAACATAAGAGAAAACAAACAAACAAACAAACACTTCAGGAAATTTTATTCAAAATGTAAAACATAGTAAACAATGGGACAATTTGAAAAGCTGATGGAGTATTAGAAAAAATAATACATATGGCAATGTTACATGCCATAAAAAGTCATAATATCATAATACCAACTGGAAAATTATCAAAATATTGGTGCTGTATACTTTATATGATTAACATATTTAATACAAACTATTGACTGTTCAACAGTTTACCAATTTTAGGATCACCCTGTATACATAGTATAAAAGAAGATCTATGGTGACATGCTGAAATGCAGAGTTTACAATATCTAAAAATCCAAAATAGAGAACAAAATTTAGGGGTAAAGGAAAGGCAGGGATGATAGAGTAAAATATAATGAATATTTGATTATAATGTAGATTAACAAATACTGCAAAAATCTGATGAAACAGTAACAGATGTTGAAATGTATTATTTAAAGGTACAAAGTAACTCAGATCAGAACGAAAAATAGCTAGTAATTATATTTGCAGAAGAGGTGGGAAAAGAAATAAAAAATAGTTGAGAGGGTGGGTAGGAAAGAATAGAGCCCAAGATATTTTTGTTTGCATTGCAAGTTTTATTTCACTTTTCTAGAATTTTTAACCATGAGGATTTATCACTTCGACAAATAATTGTGCATGCAGTGTGTATATCAACTTGAAAAAATACAATGCTTAAGTATTGTTAGTAAAAAAGTAGACAATTATCAAAAATCCACCCTGCATCTAGTTCCTAAAAGTGTTTGAAAATAAACATCAGTTTCAAATTTTTAATAGAATAAAAATGGTTAATGGACAGCTTTTTAAAATAACAGTTTTTTTTTTAAAAAAACAGCTAAGTAGGGTATGAAATATAGGTTATGAATATAGTATAAAATGACATTACCTACATTTTACTTTGAACTTCATTATTTGAGATATCTCATAACACTTCATAAATAATTTTTTTTCTAAGAGTATAATCAGCTGTAAAATCAAACTGGCCATTATTTCAAAGGAACATAGACTCATACATATAACCTGTTTGTTGATGGTGGTTTAATGTGATGCTGAATTAGTTACTTAAAGCCAAATCTAATGCTTAAAGCCAGTATATAAGATTCTCTATCTATGGATGCTTTGCAAATATGATTGATGCTCATGACTTTAGAATTCTGTTCAGAAATTTATATAATACATAAATTTGATAATTAAATTACACTCAAAGTGTCCCGTAAATAAACCGTATTTCTGAGATACTATTTTCATTTGTATACACTGCTGTGTGTGTTAAAATAACCACATATACTTTTAAAATATTATTTTTTTCATAATTTTAGTAATGTGCTTTGATAGGATTAGGATCTATTGTGAGTAACAAAGACTGTAAAAAGCAGCAACTTAAATAATGATAGAAATGTATTTAGCTTTTATGATAAAATCCAGTTGAGACTTCCATTTATAGTTATTACCCAGTTGCTGATAATTGGAAAAAGCCTCACATTACAAAAAAAATTAGCAAGCTGGATTTTAAAAAAATATTTTTGGAAGTGTTGTGATAAATCAGGCATTCAAGACTTAAGAAATCAAACTCTCAGAGAGAAAGGAAGAAGTTGAGATGGCTATCCCCCCAAAAATGAGTAGCCACTATTTTTTTTTTTCCTTCTGAGCCATTTGCTAAGTGAGCATATAAACCATGAATTCCAAACAGAAAGTAATACATTAGAATTTGAGGCAGTATGACTGGGCTGGACAGACAAATATTGGTGTCCTTTTTAAGTACTTGGAAATTGTCTAGTTATCTTCATTTTACAAATTGACATGGTGGCCAAAGAATATACTCTTTAAGTTTTTAATCATGGCATAATAGCTGAGGTTTGCCTTATCAGGAATAAAATTTTGCACATATATAATTGTTCTTTGAGCATCTGACAAATTATTATTTCCTTAGTTCATATATCTCAGTCATGTCAACCTTTTAAATTGTATTGTTCGTAATTTATATACATATTGTTTTCCCTCTATATTTTCTAATATGAGGCATTTAAATTACTTTGACTATGATTATAGATTTCGGTAGATTTACCTTTAATTTTGTCAATTTTGTCTTCATATATGTTGAGGCTTTTGCATGCATATAGATTTCAATTTATGTATTTTTGTCATATTGATTCACTACTATGTAATTACAAAATGTTCCAATTTTTGTCTAGCAATAACACCTGCCTGCAAATCTATGTTGTCAATATTACTATAACTATCCCAATTTTTTTTTCTTTTTGGTTTTGTTTGTTTGTTTGTTTTTATTGAGACAGAGTCTTGCTCTGTCACCCAGGCTGGAGTGCAGTGGTGCGATCTCGGCTCACTGCAAGCTCTGCCTCTCGAGTTCATGCCATTCTCCTGCCTCAGCCTCCCGAGTAGCTGGGACTACAGGTGCCCGCCACCGTGCCCGGCTAATTCTTTGTATTTTTAGTAGAGACGGGGTTTCACCGTGTTAGCCAGGATGGTCTCCATCTCCCGACCTCGTGATCCGCCCTTCTCGGCCTCCCAACGTGCTGGGATTACAGGCATAAGCTACCGCGCCCGGCCTGTGTACCATTCAATCATTCAATCTTTCTGTTATCTTAATTTTAAATGAAGCCTCTTGTAAACAGAATGCACTGGATTTTGGTGCTTGTGTCTTATCAAAAAACCTTAGTTTTCTGGTTGCATTTTAAAATTTTATATGTATTAAATATAATTGCTTATGTATCTGGGTTGATAAGTCCACTCTCTTTGTTTTCTGCTTCATATCTTCTACTTTTTTAAAAAAATAAATAAATAAAGATGAGGTCTTCTTCTGTTGCCCAGGCTGGAATGCAGTGGCATGATCATAGCTGCGTAACCTCAAACTCCTGGGCTCAAGTCATCCTCTTGCCTTAGCCTCTGAAGCAGCTAAGACTGAAGGCATGGGCCACCATACTCTGCTCTGCTAATATTTTGTATTTTTTGGTAGAAATAGGGTTTCGCTATGTTGCACATGCTGGGATGGAATTCCTGGCCTCAAGCAATTTTCCTGACTTGGCCTCCCACAGCACTGGGCCTACAGGTGTGAACCACTGTGCCTAGCCCTTCTGACTTTTTAAGTGCCTTTCTTACTTTTTTCAGTCTTTTTTTTTTTTAATAATTGAATAATGCATTATTTATAATTATTAAGTGTATATTCTTTTCTTTTTGATGTTCATTCTAGAAATTACAAGATGGATACTAAACTCATAATAGTCTAATATAAATTATAACACTTTCACACACACCTTAATAAATTGCTTAAAACAAAATAAAATAAGTATGATAAGGAGCTCAAGAAAGATACCTCCAAAGGAGCAAAAATAAGACTTACAATGAATTCACACACACACAAAAAAAGTCATAAGAAAATAAGAAGATATCTTTAAAATACTAAAACAAAATGCCAATCAAGAATTTAGCGTTTTGGAGGCTGAAACGGGCAGATCATTTGAGGTCAGGAGTATAAGACCAGCCTGGCCAACATGGTGAAACCCTATCTCTACTAAAAACACACAAATTAGCCAGGTGTGCTGGTGAGGGCCTGTAAGTATAGCTACTTGGGAGGCTGAGACAGGAGAATCACTTGAACCCAGGAGGTGGAGGCTGCAGTGAGCAGAGATCGTGCCACTGCACTCCAGTCTGGGCAACAGGAAAATAATAATAATAATAATAATAATAATAATAATAATAATTTCATATCCCATTAGGCATTCTTTAAAATTGAAGGCAAAAAAAATTTTTTTTTTTTGAGAGGAAGTCTTGCTCAGTCTCCAGGCTGCAGTGCAGTGGCACGATCTGGGGTCACTGCAACCTCTGCCTCCTGGGTTCAAGTGATTATCCTGCCTCAGCCTCCCCAGTTGCTGGGACTACAGGTGCACACCACCACGCCCAGCTAATTTTTGTATTTTTAGTAGAGATAGGGCTTCACCATGTTGGCCAGGATACGATTAAAAAAAAAAAAAAACAGAAACACCGTGACCAACTTATAAAGTAATAGTAAATTATATTAGCCCCTTCTCAAATATATGGTTTGCAAATATTCTCTCCCAATCCATTGGCTGCCTTTTGTTATTTTTCATTTGCAGTGCAGAAATAAGCTTTTTACTTTGATGTAATCCCATATATTTATTTCTGCTTTTGTTGTTTGAATGATATCACAAAAATCATTGTCAAGAACAACGTAAAGAAGCTTTTCCCCTGTGTTTTCTTTTTGAGAATTGATTCATAGGGTACATGTGTAGGTTTGTTACGTGGATATATTGCATATTGTGGGATTTGGACTTCTAGTGTACTCATCACCAAAACAATGAATACTGGACCCAATAGGTACTTTTTCAACATTCACTCCCCTTTTACCCCCACACTCTTCTGTAGTCCCCAGTGACTATTATTTTTCTCTGTTTGTCCATGTGTATGCATTGTTTAGCTCCCACTTATAAGTGAGAATGTGCAGTTTTTTTTTTTGTTTCTCCATTTTTCACTTAGACTAATGACATCCAGTTGCACTCATGTTACTGAAATAAACATGATTTCATTATTTTCTGCCGCTACAGAGTAGTTCATGGCATATATAGTCCACATTTTGTTTATGCAATCATCCATGGATGGACACTTAGATTTCGTGACTTTGCTATTGTGAATAGTACTGCTATAAACACATGAGTGCAGATGTCTTTTTGATAGAATGATTTCTTTTCTTTTGGGAAGATATCCAGAAGTGGGGTTGTTGGATCAAATGACAGTTCCATTTTTAGTTCCTTGAGAAATTCTCATACTATTTTCCATTGAGAGTGTCCTGATTTACATTTCCACCAACAGTGAACAGTGTATAAGAACTATCTTTTTCTATTCATCCTTGATAAAATCTTTGTTTTTTGACTCTGGTAATAGTCATTGTGACTGGTATGAGATAGTATCTCATTATGGTTTTGATTTGAATATCTCTTGATCAGTGATGTTCAGCATTTTTTCATTTTTGTTGGCTACTTTTATGTCTTCCTTTGAGATACGTCTGTCCATGCCCATTGCCGACTTTTTTAATTGGGTTATCTATTTTTTTTTTTCTTGATGGGTTGTTTGAGTTCCTTTTAGATTCTTGATATTAGTCCTTTGTCAGATGCATAGTTTGCAACTATTTTCTCTCATTCAGTAGGTTGTCTGTTTATTTTTCTGATTATTTCTTTTGCTGTGCAGAAGCTTTTTAGTTTAAGTCCCATTTGTCTCTTTTGCTTTTTATTGCATTTGTTTTTGAGGTATTAGTAATAAATTTCTTATTTTTGGTCTTATATTTAGGTATTTCACCCATTTTGATTTGGCTTTGTGAGATACAGTTTCAATTTTCTTCTTTTGCATGTGGATCTCCTTTTTTCCCCAGTATTATGTGTTAAAGAGACTATCTTTCCCATTTTATCTTCTTGGTTCTCTTGTTGAAAATTAGTTTGCCATATATGTTTAAAATTATTTCTGCGTTCTCTATTCTGTTCCATTGCTCTTTATGTCTGTTTTATGCCAGGAGTATTATTTTGATTACTATAGCTTTATAATATAATTTGTAATCAGGGTAGTATAATGCTTTGTTTTTCCTGTTTTGGCTATTTTGGGTCTTTTGTGGTTCTACACAAATTTTAGAATCATGATTTTATAATTTTCTGGGAAGAATGCCATTGGTGCAGTGGCTTATGCCTGCACCCATGCACTTTGGTAGGCTAAGGAAGGAGAACTGCTTGAGCCCAGCAGTTGAAGAGCAGTCTGGGGAACAGAGTGTGAGACTCCATTACTTAATTAAAAAAAAAAAAAATTAGCTGGCTGTGGTGGTGCTCACCTGTAGTGCTAGTTACTTAGGAAGTTGTTAGGAGGATCACTTGAGCCCAGGAGTTTGAGGCTTCAGTGAGCTACAATTGCAGCTCTACGACAGCCTGGGTGACAGAGTGAGACCCTATCTCAAAAAAAAAAAAAAAAAAGAAAAAAAAAAAGAAAGAAAGGAAAAAAATGCCAGTGGCCAGTGGAATTTTTGGAATTTTGATACAGATTGCATTGAATTTGTATATTGCTTTGTGTAATACAGACAATTTAACAATATAATTATTCCTTTTTTTTTTTTTTTTTTTTTTTTTTTTTTGAGACAGGCTTTCTATTGCCCAGGCTGGAGCACAGTAACATTATTATCATGGGTAACTGCAGCTGGATTCAAGTAATCCTTCCACCTCAGCCTCCCAAGTTTTCAGTGTACAGATATTTTACCTCCTTAGTTAAATTTATTCCCGAGTATTATATTAGTTTTGATATTATTGTAAATGAGATTTTCTTGATTTAGTTTTGGAAAGGTTGTTATTGTTGTATAGAAATTCAATTAATTTTTGTAGGTTGATTTTGTATTCTGCAACTATATTGAATTTATTTATTAATTCTAGTAGCTTTGTGGGATTAATCTTCGAAATATAGAAATAACTCACATCATTCAGTAGCATAAAAACAAGTAATTCAATTTTTTAAAATGGAAAAACTCCCTGAAGTTTCTCAAAAGAGAACATACAAATAGCCAATAGATATATAAATTAGTCCACGCAAAGAATTTTTGAGTAATATGACGAAAGTGCTGGCAACCTAAGCAAATTTAACACATGGGATGACATCAAGTAAAAAAGTTCTGCACAGCAAAGGAAACAATCAACAAAGTGAAGATATAACCCACAAATGAAATAAAATGTTATCAAACTACTCTTCTGACAAGCGATTATTAACCAGAATGTGTAAGGGGCTGCTCAATCAACTCAACAGGAAAGAAGAAACAAATAATCTAATTAAAAATTGAACAAAATATATAGACATTTCTCAAAAGAAGACATACATGTGACAAATACATGAGAAAATGCTCAATATCACTAATCATCAGAGAAGTGCAAACCAAAACTACAATGAGATCTTATCTCACACCAGTTAAAATTGCTTTAATTCAAAAGGCAGGCAATAATAAATGCTGATGAGGATGTGGAGAAAGGGGAAAATTTATAGAGTGTTGGTGGGAATGTAAGTTATTATAAGTATAGATATGACTCAGAAATCTAAAAATAGAATTTCCATATGATCCAGTAATCTCACTGATGTGCACATATCAAAAAAAAAAAAAAAAAAAAAAGGAAATCGGTATAGTGAGGAGGGCTCTGCCCATCCACGTTTATTGCAGTACTATTTATGAGAGCCAAATGTCTATCAAGAGATGAATGAATTTAAAAATGTGATATATATTGCACAATAGAATACCATTGAGATATTTAAAAAAAAATGAAATTCTGTCATCTGTAACAACATGGATGAAACTCAAAGACATTGCGTTAAGTGAAGTAAGCCCAGCACAGAAAAATAAATATCTCATTTTCTCACTATCTGGAAGCTAATAAAAATAAAAATAAGTAAAACTAAACCATGAAGACAAATAATAAATGATAGCTACCAGTGACTGGGAAGAGTGGTGAGGATTGGTACAAATATATGCATACACAGAATAAGATCTAGTGGTTGGTAGCACAATTGAGCGATAATATTTGAGTAGTTTATTGTATCCTTTAAAAATCACTAAAAGAGTGAATTTGAAATGTTCTAAACACAATGAAATGACAAATGTTTGAGGTGCTAGATATCCCAATAACCCTTAATTGACTATTACATATTATATATTTGTATCAAAATATCACATTTCCCATAAACATGTATAACAATTATGTATCCATAATAATTAAAAAATAAAAAAATTTAAAAACACTAATTATGACCGAAATACAAATTAGAACCACAATAAGATATCACCACACACATGTTAGAGTGGCTGTTATCAAAAAGGGAAGATATAGCACGTGTTGACAAGAGTGTGGAGAAAAGGAAACGCTTGAACACTGTTGCTAGGAAGGTAGATTGGTGCAGCTCTTGCAGAAATCTATATGGAAGTTTCTAAACAACCTAAAAGTAAAACTACCATATGATCCAGCAATCCCTGCATAGGTTTACACCCAAAGGAATTAAAATTACCACCATATAAAAATATCTGCACTCCATGTTAATTGCAGCACTGTTAATAACAGCTAAGATATGGAAACAAATGTGTTTGCTAATGAATGAATGAATGAAGAACTGTGGTAACTGACATAGATAGATAAAGATATATTTTCACAGAAATAGCCTAAACACCAAGAACATTGCCTGGTACATAGAAGATAGTGAATAAAAACATTTGTAGAAACACCAAACAATTTTAATCTTACTCCGAGAAAATTATTATAATAAATTTCTATTTATTTTTAAAATTACATTAAATGAGAAATGATCCCAACAATGCTATGTTCTCTTCATTAACAAACTAAATAAAATAAATATCAATTGTAATAAGTTCAACCTAAATAGTGGATTTAACTAAATCTTACAAGACCTGCAGTACAAAGATTAATATTACAGAATAATAATATTATGTACTTTTGCAGTATTTGAATACAATATTTAGCATAGAAATATGCAGTGATATGTGATCATAATTATAAAGAGTTAAAAGCTTAAAGATATAAAGCTTAAAGATCTGCCTCAATTTTTATTTTATTTTTGAAAATATTTCTGACTTCATCTTACAAGTTGCACTTAGCTTCCTACTCAGTAGAAAACTTTTACTTTTCATACAAATTCTTTTATTTATTGTATGTATACACATTAATTCATAGACATACTCCATTCTAATCACTCTTCAATAATATAGTTGATTCAACTTTACTCTTAGGGTTGTGTGTGACTCTTCCCACCATCTTGTTCTTTCTCACCTTTGAGTAACCCCTTAGAGGACATACTACCTGTACTGATCATTTTAAAGTTCAGCACTGAAAGAATAACACAATGAAATGTTGTAATAATGTATATTTATAAAAAATTAATTGTTATGTGAATTAAAAGTAGGTGGAATGCTAAAAAATGGTTTTTATTTTCTGTTTTTACAATTTATTTGTTTCAAGCACAAGAAAGTTTCCCTTAGTTGAAACTCAAAGTAACAATCACTCTCTTAAGAGTTCAAAATCTACAGCTCTATATTTAATTTAAGTAATAAAGACTCATAGTTCTTGTTTAGTAATAAATAAAATTACATGAATAAATCACTATAATATTTTAAGCCTCCTTTGATTTCTAGAGAAGATAATTATTGCTCTTTTTTTAGGTCATCACAATATCCATGAAAATACATCATTTGCATTTTAAATTACTTTCATCTAAAAAAAGGCAGTGCTTTTACATGATTTATGATTTTACATAATAGAAACAACAGTTCCATCTATACTAAAATCAAGTGTTTTTGAGATATCATAAGAATAATTTTATCAGTTAAATTATATAATAACATCGATTAAAACAATGTTAACATTATCAATCTTTCTAAAAAATTTCCACATATGTACACATTGGTGTGCATTTTCTATATGTGAATATCAGTTTGGATGCAAGAATACAAGTTGACAGGATTTTATTAAGCTAATGAAGGTCCGTACGTATTTATTATGTTAGTACATATTTTACATATTTAGCTTTTGACTTAGTCATGTCATTGTGAAAAGGTAAGAAGTAAGTTGACAATGACAATACTGACTATACTTTTTTTTTCTTCTTTAAAATTTGTGTGTATCAGAAGGCAACTAAAGATAGGCTAGTCTATAATTACCACTGAGGTCCTGGGCAGCCTGCCATTCCCACAGCATATTTTATAGACAATCATAAATAACATTCCCAGCAGCATATCAGAGACAATTATCCTGCACCATCAGCCTCATTGTTTTGATTTCATGGGGTCTTAGAAGCAAAAGCAGTGCTCACTTGTCACACCTAACGGCAGGACTCTAATATGTTAGGTATTTTTCTCAGGGTTCATTATGTTTGGCTTTGTTTCTATTATTTTAATGCTCATTTTGTGTTTCAAAGGTGAACACATAAAGATGTACGAGTTTTCTGTCTTTTCATGAATGAAACATATACAAGGAAATTGTGGAGGTTGTTAACTAGTGTTTATAATCTGATCTTTTAAGTTTTTTGGAGAGCAGAATGGAGAATAGGAGGATACACATGTTTTATAAGCATGATATCCATAATTTTGTATTTCTAAATATTTTTACATTTTAACTATCCAGTCCTTCCCTAAATGTTTACATATAAAGAAAAGTTTTGTTTCCTAGTCCTCTGCTCACTATTCATATTTGTTCCATTCCTTCCCTTCAGCCCTTAATGTGTTGTATTCTTCAAGCAATTCAGATTTCTAATATCTGTACCTATTTATATTTGTCAAGTTCACTGTGGAATTTATTATGATAAAAGAATAATAGATGGTTAAATATCAAATGAAAGGAATAGAATAAAGTTTCATATAGAATTTATATATATGTTTTCCTGTTACATTACACTTTAACTATTTGCCTGAGGTTCCTAGACACAAGCCACACTCTAATGGAACATATGGATCAATGCAATATTTCTGAAATTACTAATATAAGTCCAAATTGTATAAGGGGAGAAAAAGCTTATTTTATAGGAAAAATAAATTTCTATTATTTATAATTAGACTTACTCCATTGTGTACATTTTAAAAATAAAGCAATGCTGGCCAGGTGCAGTTGCTCACACCTGTAATCCTAGCACTTTGGGAGGCTGAGGCTGGCCGATTACGAGGTCAGAAGATCGAGACCATCCTTACTAACACAGTGAAACCCTTTCTCTACTAAAAAATACAAAAAATTAGCCAGGCGTGGTGGTGGGCTCCTGTAGTCCCAGCTACTTGGGAGGCTGAAGCAGGAGTCCCAGCTACTCGAGAGGCTGAGGCAGGAGAATGGCATGAACCCGGGAGGTGGAGCTTGCAGTGAGCTGAGATTGTGCCACTGCACTCCAGCCTGGGCAGCAGAGCGAGACTCCCTCTCAAAAAAATAAATAAATAAGTAAGATAAATAAATAAATAATAAATAAAGCAATGCCATTTTAAAATTTCTTAGGTAGCTCTTAACATAATTATCAATTAAAGTTTAATATATCAAAATATCTAGTAATTTGCATTTTATTTGAGTGTAGTATTGTGTGAAAGTGCCAGTATTTACCTATACTCCTAAAATAGTGAAATCTTACTATCTTTTTATAATCTTTACAACTAAAACAAAAGTTGTTGACTCTTTTAGTGATCTTTTTCTAGTTTTCTTTCCCTTCCTTCCTTCCTTCTTTTCTTCCTCTCTTTCTTCATGATAGGCACTTTTATCTGCAAGAAATAATAATAAAGAATGTGCCTGCAAATTTAGGACAGATAATTAGTAATGTAGGACTTTCTTCATATGTTTGTTTGCCATTTGTATATCTCCTTTTGAGAATTGTCTATTCACGTCTTTAGTCTGATTTTTGAGGGGACTGTTTGTTTATTTCCTACTGATTTGTTTGAGTTTGCTGTAAATTCTGAATATTAGTCCTCTGTCAAATGCATAGTTTGTGAAGATTTTCTCCCACTCTGTGGGTTTTCTGTTAAATCTAATGATTATTTATTTTGTTGTACAAAAGCTTTTTTGGTTCAATTAAGTCCCGTCTATTTATTTTTGATTTTGTTGCATTTGCTTTTGAGCTTTTGGTCATGAAGTCTTTGCTTAAGCCAATGTCTGGAAGGGTTTTACCAATGTTATTGTCTAGAATATCTATGGTTTCAGGTCTTAGATTTAACTTTTTGATTCATCTTGAGTCAATTTTTGTGTAAGGTGAGAGAGGAGGGTCCAATTTCAATCTACATGTGGCTTGCCAATTATCCAAGTACTGTTTATTGACTAGGGTGTTCTTTTTCCACTTTATGTTTTTGTTTGGTTTGTCAAAGATCAGTTGAGTATAAGTATTTGACTTTACTTCTGAGTTCTCTATTCTGTTCCATTGGTCTATGCTCCTTTTTTTATATCAGTACCATACTGTTTTGGTGACTATAGCCTTATGGTACAGTTTGAAGTCGGGTAATGGGATGCCGCCAGATTTGTTCCTTTTACTTAGTGTTTGCTTTAGTTACGTGTGTGGGCTCTTTTTTTGTTCACCTTAAGGTAATAAAAGCCATCTATGACAAACCCAGAGCCAACATTATGCTAAATGGGGAAAAGTTGAAAGTATTGTCCCAGAGAACTGGCACAATAAAAGAATGCCCACTTTCACCACATCTATTCAGCATAGTAATGGAAGTCCTGGCCAGATCAATCAGACAATAGAAAGAAAGAAAGAAAAGGCATTCAAATCAGTAAAGAGGAAGTCAAGCTGTCACTGTTCTCTGATGATATAATCATATACCTAGAAAGCCCTAAAGACTCATCCAAAAAACTCCTATAACTGATCAATGAATTCAGTAAAGTTTCAGAATACAAAATTAATGTACACAAATAAGTAGCAATGCTATACCCCAACAGCAACCAAGCTGAGAATGAAATCGAGTACTCAACCTCTGTTACAATAGCTGCAAATAATAAAATAAAATACTTAGGAATATACTTAACCAAGGAGATGAAAGCCTTCTACAAGGAAAATTGCAAAACATGATGAAAAAAATCATAGATGACATAAGCAAATGAAAACACCTCCCATGCTCATGAGTGGATAGAATCAATATTGGGAAAATGACCTTACTGCCAAAAGCAATTCAATGCAATCTCCATGAAAATACTACCATTCTTCACAGAACTAGAAAAAGCAATCTTAAAATTCATATGGATTCTTCCTTTTTTCAAATTAAAAATACATATGAGAAACATTTCCTATTCTATTTGTTATTGGGATTATAATTACTATTATTATTGGTAAAAATATTACTTTATGATCAGTCTCTCATTACATTGCTCTATCTCTAATACCAATTTATTTTGCTGAGTATCAACTTCATGCTGGAAATCCTATGTACATGCAATGTATGAATTATCATAATAGTCATGTATATTTAATGCCAATATGTCAACATATACAGATAAAAAAGTTGAAGCTTATGCATTACAAGTAAATTTTAATGGCACTCAAGTTATTTGGATTATGTTAAAAGAAAAGAATTGGTTAATGGTACTATTAGAAAAAATAAAACCTTGAGCATTTATCTATTAAAAGGCCATAATTTAGTGACACATTATTAAAGCCATTTTCTTATATTTTATTTCTTTTTACTTATTAAGGCATTTAATCATTATTTATTTATTTTTTAATTAATACATAATAACTATACATATTTATGGGGTACATGTGGTATTTTGATACACGAATACATTATGTAATGATTGAATCAAGGTAATTAAAATATTCATCAACTCAAATATTTACTATTTCTTTGTTATGGGAACATCTCCTTATCTTTTAGATTTCCACTATTAACACTGAGGAAAACAACACTTATACTTCACTTAAACAATATTTTGAACTGCTAGTCCCCTAACAGTTAAGACTGGTCACAGACTATATAAAGGACGAGAGTAGCAAACTGTTAGATAGTTTATAGATTTTTCATGTAAGCCAGATAAAGTAGACCCTTCATCTGTTGTTGGTATTCTTAGTAGGAGCTTTTCTGCCACTGTTGATTAATGAGTCTAGTAAACTCGTTTTAGCTAATTGTAGTGAAAAAAAGAAGTCAGATCTTTTCAAGAATAGGAACAAAAATAAGGAGAAGAAAGAGGAAGAAGAGGAAAAGAGAAGGAAAAGGGAGGAAGAGTTGTTAGAGGAAGAAGAAGAAAAGAGAAAAATGATGGGGAAAGCAAATTGCATAACACTGAAAATTTCCTATGTTCATAGCAAAGTGTCTCATGAGCAAGTACCAAAATAATTCCTGGATAATGCACATTCAAAATACAAATACATGATTATTTCTCCTAAGAAGAAAATTACTACTCAAGAATTAAATTAAAAATTAAATAAAAATTTAATCTTATATATCAAAATATCTATTTCATAATATTTACAATCTTGCATAATATCTAATATATATATTTTAGACCCATTAGGTAACATGAGTTTGATGATAACAAAATTTATGACATGGTCAACCTCAGAAAGGTCCACAGTTAAAGTGGTGAAACAAAAACACAGAGAATATGATAAATTTTATCATTGACTTTCACTCATGTATGCAACAGCAAAGTGCAACCGATTTGCAATCCTGCCTTACCACTTTACCACTAACACCCTAGGTTAAGCCTTCATTATCTCTTATTGGGAAATTATAACTCAGACTGACCTCCTTTTTTCATGTGTATCTCCCTACCATCTCTGCACTGCCCTGGAACTGTCCTGCCATTGCTTTGCATCTTCTTTCCTATAAGAATCTAAAGTATTCTCAAAGTCCTCTAAGCATTTATCTGAACTACTTTTCAGCTTCACAGTTTTCTTCTCTCATGTTGTTCCAACCACACAAATATTTGTGTTCTTTTATCAACCCAGACATATGCTTACTTCATGGCCTTCACACATTATTTCTTCTCATCTCCCTAAAATATTTTCAATATAGGCATCTACATCACTCACTACTTCACATCATTTAGGTCTTCTAACCATACATTTTCAGATGAGGGAAGCATATCACATAACTTATCAAAAGACAGAAATTACATGTGAAAATTTGTGTCACAGGTTATGTTAAGATTCAGCTTTCATAGACAAGTAACTAATCTACAATAATGTAACAATTTTCAATGATAACATGTTACCTGATATTTATTCCAATGTGACTTTTATGTGTATATTTTATGAATACTCATTTTTATTACTGTATTTTCACTTAATTTTTATTCTTCAAGTAATAACATGTAATGATCGAAAAGAATTGTAGAGATTATCTAGATCGACTGATTACAAAATTTAAAATCCAATGCATAGCGTCTCCTATAAATATCACAGGGCTTATCTTCGTGAATGACATCAATGATGAGAAAATTGTCACAGGTAAGGATATTCTAGAATAAGAAAACTAAACCTGACCTTTCAGCTTACTTCAGATACATGAGCGAGCCCATCTGAAATTAGTTTAATTGGTCCTAAATCAAGATAACTTCCCAGTCTACCTATAGACCTCTGGGGTTGAGGATTCAGTATATTCTTGATGCCACTAAGTTTTTCTTGTTTTTCTTTAAATAACATTGTGTAACAATAAAAAAATGATATAAGTAGCTAAGGGTTTAATTGGTATTTGCATGTGGTATATACCAAAATGTAATATCAAAACTAGATTATATGTACATATATAGAAATTTTATGCTGAAATTATGAATTTCATTATACAACATGTAAAAATCAACTAGGTAGAACTATTCAGCAATCAGTTGGAATTTAGAGTAGGACACAGGTGACAGCTCTGTGTAGAAATTATTTGGAAATCTTTCAAGTTTTAATTGACCCAATAGATACTTATTATGAATCAGTGGAGAGGCAAAAGTGTCAACATATGTATGCAGGCAAAGCCATGGAAAATAGATTCAATCGTTTTTTCATCAAAAGGAGTTGTTTTCTAATTTATTTTGCATAGGCATCAACTTGAGCACTTGTTAATAATTGGTAATATAATAAATAATCTTTAGATTCAAAGTTTTGTGTGCAGTTCAATAAACTTCTATGTTAAAGTGTTCTCTGGGTTATTCTAAAATATTTACTTCTCAGATAACACTTTGAGAAACATTTATATAAAGAGTGCAAATAGACCTAAAATGTATAAAAAGGACCTTAACATCACTGATATTTAAAATATAAGAGACTCAGGCAAAAATGAAACTGAACAGCAGCCTTAACACTATTATTCAAATGTTATCTTCCCTGGAAACAACGAAAAAATTCAACCACCAGCTCTCAAAGGCACTTTCCAGCTATTTTTTTCCTGCTTAGCTTTTAACCTCAGTTGTCATAAATATCTGACATTTTATAATAGCTATTTAATTCTAATACCAATTAATATTACTTTAAAAATTTATATTGGGTTCTCTCTCCCACTACTGAGCTCTGAGTGGGCTGATGTTTTATCCGCTCACTGCTTTAACCTCAGTGCCCTGAAGATAATCTGGCACAAGTTAGGCTATTAGACTACCAATATTTAGTTGTATAATGCTAGATAGAAAAAAAGTTTGTTTTTTTTTTTTTTTCTAGAAGATCCCACAACTATTAGTAGTTATACCTAATTGTCATCAGAGCAAGCTTCCATACATAAGGGATACTTCTCAAGCAGAGTTAAAGATTAAAAGGCAGTGGGAAGGCCGGGCACGGTGGCTCATGACTGTAATTCCATCACTTTGGGAGGCCGAGATGGCCAGGGTTTTGAGGCCAGGCTGGCCAACATGGTGAAACCCTGTCTGTAGTAAAACTCCAAAAAAAAAAAAAGGCTGGGCTCAGTGGCTCATGCCTGTAATCCCAGCACTTTGGGAGGCCATGGCAGGAGGATCACGAGGTCAGGAGTTTGAGACCAGTCTGGCCAGCATGGTGAAACCCTGTCTCTACTAAAAATACACACACAAAAAAAGAAAAAAAAAAATTAGCCAGGCATGGTGGCATGTGCCTGCAGTCCCAGCTACTCGGAAGGCTGAGGCAGTAGAATTGCTTGAATCCAGCAGGCAGAGGTTCCAGTGAGCCGAGATTGGACCACTGCATTCCAGCCTGGGCGACAGAGCAAGACTCCATCTCAAAAAAACAAACGAACAAAAAAAGTAGCCAGGCATGGTGGTGGGCACCTGTAGTCCCAGCTACTCGGGAGAAGGAGGCAGGAGTATCACTTGAACCTCGCTAGGCAGAGGTTACAGGGAGCCAGGATTGCACCACTGCACTCTAGCCTGGGCGAAAGAGCAAGATTCTGCCAAAAAGAAAAAAAATAAGGCAGTGGGAAATAGTAAGATTAGCAGTGCTTGTAACTCTAAACTCAAATGGCTTGCTGCTTGTAATGCTTATGTACCTAAAGAGCAAATTCATGAATTTTTTGAAATATTTTAGTTATTGCGGTAGGCTGAGTTCCAAAATGAACCCCATATTTTCATGCCCTAATCCCCAGAATCTGACTGTAATAAGATATCGTGCTCATAATATTTCAAATGTTATAAAGGTACTAACAATTTGACTTTGATTTATGGGAAAGAGAGATTCTCCAGATGGATGTAATCTAATTGCATGAGACTTTTAAGACAGAGAGCTTTTTTCTCTTGGAGCAGAAGAGGAATCCAGAGAGAGTTGGTGGATGGGAAGATGTAAAAGGCACAGTTGCTTTTTAGATGTAAAAGGCAATGTAAGAAAATATGACCTTATGGGTCAGATGCTGTAAGACATATCTGGCTCACACTCATAAAATGAGAAAGGGCAGATACATTTTTACTCACTTTTTTAAAGGCATCAAAGTTTTTTGAAAACTACGAAGAAGAATAACTAAAAACCATAAATCCGTGGAGCTGAGAAGTTTCCAATGTTGAGTGGACAATATTCAGCCACGTTTTTGGTAGTGGAGGCATTTACAAATTATGGACAAACAGAAAGAATCTGGATGGAAAATTGAAAAGAAAACTCAGAAAAGGTATTTAATGATTCATCAGGGCTAATAACAATCTGGAAAGTTAGGGGGATACAAATAATAGCTTGTTGCCTCGGATAAAGTGGAAAGTACACAGATCTTTTAAAAAGCAAAATACAATTGCACTCAGTCTTGTGATACTTATTGCTACAGTACACATATAATTTCTTTGCCCTCATCAAAACTTATGTTGAAATTGGATCACTAATGTGGTATGTGGAGAGGTGGGGCTCAGTGGGAGTTATTTGGGTCAAGGCGGCAGATTTGTCATGAATGACTTGGTGCTATTCTCACAGTAATTAGTGAGTTTTTAATCTCAAAAAATTGGAGTAGATTTTGCAGGAGTAGAAATAGATTAGTTTTTTTGAGAATAGTTTGTTATGAAGCCAGAATGCCTCTTAAGTTTTCCTCTTTCCATGGGTCTGGATCTCTTTTGACATTCTCGACCATGTTGTTAGGCAGCAAGAAAGTCCTCCCAAGAAGCCAGAGACATGCTCTTGAACACAACAGTCTGCAGAACTAGCTGAAAGTAGATGTTTTTCCTTTATATAAAAAATTATTTTTATATTAATAGCAACACAAGACTAAGAAAAAGAAGTAACAAGCATTTACAATGTAGTATCTATGAAAATAAATTGAAAATTAAAACAATGTACTAATCACAAGTTAATCACATAAAAAATGAAATAATTAAAAAAAAATTTGTTAAACAAAAAAAGGCAATGCTAAAAACATGTAATGATCTTTAAAAAATTAGAAAAGGCATGAAAAAATTCCACAGAGATTCTCGACAGTATTCTAAGACAGTATTTCTGTGATTGTATAAATTGTCAACTTGATTAGATTGAAGGAGGCCAAGTATTGTTTCTCGGTGTATCTGGGTGTTTCTGGGTGTTGCCAGAAGAGATTAATATTTGAATCAGTGGACTGGGAGAGAAAGACCCACCCTCAGGGAGACCCATGCACGTTGTGAGTGGGCACCATCTCATTGGCTGCCAGCATGGCTAGAAAAAGCAAGCAGTAGAATTTGGAAGGAGTTGACTTGCTGAGCCTTCTGGTCTCTATCTTTCTCCCATCATGGATGCTTCCAGGCCCCAAACATCAGACTCCAAGTTCTTCAGCTTTTGGACTCTTGGACTTACACCAGTGGTTTGCCAGAGCTCTCAGGCCTTTGGTCACAGACTGAAGGCTGCATTGTCGGCTTCCCTACTTTTGAAGTTTTGGGAATCTGATTGGCTTCCTTGCTCCTCAGCTTGCAGGCAGACTATTTTGGGACTGCATCTTAATGATCATGTGAGTCAGTACTCCTTGATAAACTCCCTTTCATATATGCATCTGCCTATTAGTTCTGTCCCGTCAGAGAAGCCAGACTAATACAATTTCTGTATATGTAAGAAATCTTAAAAATTTGACAAAATTCTATAAGAACAATGTGAATCTAGCAGTTATGCAGAATTAAAAATAGATATACAAAAATTAATTGTGTTTATATATTGCTATGGCCAGAATATTTGTGTCCCCCTAAAATTCATATGTTGAAATTCTAACTTGGGCAATGCTTAGTAAAGACAATGGAGTAGGATAGCAGTCAAGATCCCAGAACTGTAGGGCAACCAACATGCAAAGACTGTTGTAGGAAAGCCACAGGCACAAGATTTTAACCCATGAGAGCTCTTGGGTAGACTGAGCCCAGCAGAGCCATAGGAATGGAGCTGCCTGAGATCTTGGGGGTCCAACCCAACCCCAGTGTGTCCAGAAGGTTAAAACATGGAGTCAAAAAAAAAATTTTCTGGGACTTTCAGATTTAATGATGTTTTCCCTCTGCGTTTTAGGCCTACTTGGGACCAGTTACATCTCTTTTCCCATATATTTCCTCCTTTTGGAAGTGGAATAATTATCTTATGCCTGTCCCACCACTATATTTTAGAAGTAGACAATTTGTTTTATTTCACAGGCTCATAATTGGAGAGAATTTACCTCAGGATGAATCTTGCCAGATGTGGGCTCCTCAATCTTGAGCTTTCCTTGTCCCTGAAACTATAAGAAATAAATCTATAATTTTGTTAAATTACTAAATATTAGCTATTCTGTTAGAGCAACACAAAAAGAACTACTACTACTGAGTTTAAACAATTCAATATTTCTGTGACAAAAAAAAGAACATGGACCCTGCCTTTACTATATATATTGAAAATTATCTGGCATGTATGAAAAAAACTAAAATTTAGAACTTTCACAAAATAACATGAAATAAAATAATTACAATATTCTTTAGAAAATTATCTGAGGACACAAAAGTCAATAACCAAATTTGAAAAAGCACAAAAATGAATTTCATCAAAATTAAATGTTTTTAATCTTCAAAAGGTATCATTAGAAAATAAAAAAGATAGTCTTAGAATGTGAGAAAACTATTGAACACATTTCCAGATTTCCAGACAAATAATGTGTATTCAGTGTACCTAAAATGTTTTTTTTTTTAACTCAATAATAAAAAGATAAACAGAAATCTTCTGAAAATGTCACCAAGATGATGGGGTAGGATATACCAGCATTGATCTTCTTACAAAACAAAATTATAAATAGTAATCTACAAATCAAAATACACATGGAAGTGTTCATGGGTACAGTTAATAATCTGAACCAACACTATACAAGAAAATAAAAAAATAAACTAAGGATATCCATCCAGAAAATAATTCATGGTGAGACGGACATACCTGAGATGCCTAGAGATGGCTAGAAACATAAGAGAAAACTGAAGGCTATCAGTGTGAGCCATGCAGTGAGACCCACCATAATTTCCAGTGGCTGCTCCAAGATCCACCATAATTTCCAGTGGCTGCTCCACAGAGGAAACGGATATCTTTTCTCACTGAGGTCACCAAGGCCATTTCTGCTGGGAAACCTCAGGAAGGGAGATATGACTACTCACTCACTACCCTCTCAACAAAAACAGCTGCTATTGTGCTGACCTGGGACTGAAGCCATGGCTTCTACAAACTGCACACATTTCCTGACTCCCAAACTGTACCTGATCCATGAGAGCACATATTCCAGACTCCAGCTTTGTGGTTGCCCTGTAGTTACTCAAACCTCAGACACTAGGGCACCTAGTGGGCTAGTGTATACCCCAGAACCCAGAGCTAATTTTCATCCATGAATACCTGTGTTTTAAAAACTGTAGCTTACCTACCAATGAAGGGTAGCCTATGCCCCAGATTAAGGTGGTGCTATACCTCTGCACATACCTATGCTCTTGAACCTGGCTCTCTGGTTACTTTACAAGCATCAACACCTTTTATCCAATTACCAGTGCAATAGTGGGGGTGAATGCCTCTGCTGTAGTATTTCCAAGTGTGTCCAAACTTCAAGCTTTAGCTTCATGATCACTGGCAGAGCACCACTCATTATACATTGGTGCTGCCACTAGTATGAGCAAGCCTGCAAGCCATATCTAGTGCCAAGAGCGATCCTCTTGGCAACAAATTACCTGATAGGAAAAAAAAAAAAAAAAAGATTCCGGAGGACCAATGTGGCTTTTGCCACTGGGGACCCCTGTAGGCTTTGCACCTGATGTGGACACCCAAATGGTTGGCTACTGAGGAATCTCACAATTTTTAGTAACTGAAGATTGACAGAGCTGCACAGAGACTACACTACTGTACCCTCACTGAAGCCAAAACTGCTGCACCTCACCCAGCCATCACCCTTACAAAGACAAAAGCCTTTTTCCCCATCAAGACCAACCTGCAGTGCTTAGAAAAAGTAACCTCACCAAATGTACAGATATCAAAACAAGACAATAAGAAACATGAAAAAAAAAGTATCACTAGCAAAGGATACAATAATTCCCCAGTCACTGATCATAAAGAAATGGAGATCTACAAACTGCCTAACAAAGAACTCAAAATAATTGTTTGAAGGAAGCTCAGTGAATTTTGAGGAAATACAGATAAACAATTCCAATAAATCAGGAAAACAAGAAATGAACAAAATAAATAATTTACAGAAATTGAAATTATTAAAAAGTTGGAAACTGCAGAATGGAATAAATGAAATGAAAAGTTCAATAAATAGCATAAAGAACAGAATTGATCAAGCAGATGAAAGAATCTGTTACTCAAGGATAGCTTATTGAAAAAGGTACAGTCAGATGAGAATAAAAGAATGAAAAGCAATGAAAAAATCCTGTAAGATTTATAGAACATTGTCAAGAGAGCTAACATTCATCTAATAGGATTTAGAAAGGAGAAGAGAAGAAGATGACAAAAAATAAAGAAATTATAGCTGAGAACTTGCAAAATTTGGGGGAAGATATAAATAAATATCCAAGTAGAGGAAGATCAAACATTTCTAATTGGGTTCAATCTATACAATACTATACTATGACATATTATAGTTATGTTTGGCAAAATGTCACTGAAAAAGAAAGACGTCTGAAAGGCTCAAGAGAAAAGTATAGCACATCCAAGACAATTCTAATAAGGTTATTAATAAATTTCTCAGTAGAAATCTTACATGCTAGGAGAAAGTGGGATGATGTATTCAAAGTGCTGAATGAATAAGAAACTTCAAAAAAAATAAAAGCAGCAGACTTTTCCGTGCAAAGATGTCCTTCAGAAATAAAGGAGAGACAAGGACATTCCCAGACAATTATTAGGTAGGTGCAAAAGTAATGGCTGTTTTGCAGTTGTAAGTAATGGCAAAACTGCATTTAACGAAATAGCCATAGTAACTCTTTATCAATCAGTTATTGCTTTGAATATAAATTGTTTAAATTCTCTAATCAAGACATATAATGACTAAACAGATTTTTTGGAAGACCCGAACTTATGCTACTTAAAGAGATTCACATGACTTTTAAGGGCACAGATAGATTACAAATTTAAAAAATGAACAAAAGGATATTCCATGCATAATGAAAGCCAAAGGAAGTAAAGGTAGCTACACTTACATCAGATAAAATAATAAAAATCTTACAAAAGAGTTTTTAGACAGCAAATGTGTAAAGCAAGACAAATAAGACCATTACATAATGATAAAGGAGTCAATTTATCAACAGGATATAACAATTGTAAATATATGTACTTATCATTGAAGTAACTAAATATATAAAGCAAATGTTAATATATTTAAACAAAAATATATAATGTTGTAACATAATAATATGGGATCTCATGTTTCCACTGTCAACAATAGACATATCACCTAGGCAAAATATCAGTACGAAAACACTGAACCTGAACTATATTCTAGGTAAACTTGACTTAACAGATATATACAGAACATTTCATCTGAAAGCATCAGAATACAGTTTCTTCTCAAATGCATATAGAACATTCTTCAGAATAATTCAGTTTTTAGACCAAAAAATAAGTCTTAATACATTTAAGAAGATTTGAAAGATATCAAATATTTTCCAAACATAATTGTACGAAACTAGAAATAAAAGAAGGAATTTTATGAAATGTAATAAGTATGTTGAATAATAAATTTGATGCATGATCTTAAACATAATAAAAGGAAAAAGACATATAGCCATCACAAAACATGCAGAAAAATTATTTAAAAAGTTATATACCCTTTTATAATACAACCTTTTAACAAATTAGGTATAGAAGGAATATATCTCAATACAATAAAGTCATCTATGAATAGCCCAGCTATACATATATAATGTACCATAAGATGGTACTCAATGGTGAAAATTTTAACTCTAAGATCAGATATAAGAAAAGGATGCCCACTTTCCCCACTTCTATTCGACATAGGATTGAAAGTCCAAATCAGAGCAATTAGGCAAAATAATGAAATAAAAGATATCCAAATTGAAAAGAAAGTTGAATTGCATGCATTAGTAATTGTTAAATTATTAATTGTGTCTATTTCACATAGTCTTGTATATAGAAATTCCTACAGACTCCATCAAAAAACTGTTAGACCTAATAAATAAATACAGTAAAGTTGCAGAATACAAAATAAACACACAAAATCAGCAGCACTTTTATACACTAAAAACAAACTCTTCGAAATAGAAATAAAGAAACAATCCTTGGAGCTGTATTGTCCGTAGAGTATATGAAAAAATTCTATTTACAATAGCTACAAAAACCATAAAATATTTAATAATAAATTTAGTCAAAGAGGTGAAAGAGCTATACAATCTATAAAACATAGACGAATGAAATTGAAGAAAACACATATAAATGGAAAGATATTCTGTGTTATCAATAAAAATAGTTAGCATTTTACCCAAAAAGATCTCCAGAGTCACTGCAATTCCTGCCAGAATTGCAATGACATATTTAACAGTAAGAGAAAAAGAAATTATATAATCAGTATGTAACCACAAAAGATGTTAACAACCAAATAATTCTTTAGCAAAAATAGCAAAGCTAGAGGTGTAGCACTATCTGATTTCAAAATCTACTACAAAGATAAAATAATTTAAACAGTTTGGTACTGGCACACATATAAACACATAGACCAATGAAACAAAATAGAGCCCAGAAATAATTCCATGCATTAATGCTCAATAGAATTTTGACAAAAATATCAAGAACACACATTAGGGCAAGCATAGTGTCTTCTCCTCAATACATGGTGCTGGGAAAACTGCATCACCATATGCACAGAAATAAAATTAGAACCTAATCTCACATAAAGTATAAAAATCAACTAAAAATAAATTAAAGACTTAAATGTAAGGCCTGAAACTGTAAAACTACTAGAAGAAAATATTGGGACATTTTTTCTTATAGTTGGTCGAGGCAATGTTTTTTTTTTTTTTTTTTTTATACTATCCACAAACCACAAGCTACAGAGGCAAAAATAGATAAATGATATTACATCCAACTAAAAAGTTTCTGCACAGCTAAGTAAACAACAGAATGAAGTAACAATTTATAGAATGGAAGAAAATAACTGCAAACTATATAGCTGCTAGGTAATTATCATTCAAAATATATAAGAAACTAAATGGCAAGAAAACAAATAACTCAATTTAAAAATTGTGGAAGGACCTGAACAAATATTTTTTTCAAAAAAATAAAAATTGATGTACAGATGGTCAACAGTTATATGTAACAGCACTTAACTTTATGGAAATGCATTTTAAAACCACAATGGAATAGTACCTCATGCTTGTTAGTTGTTTTTACTAAAAAAAATAAAAGATAACAAATGTTGGCAAGGATATGGGTATGAGACCATTTTATACTTTTGGTGGATGTATAAATTAGTACAGACATTATGGAAAATAATGTAGAGCTTCCTCATAACAATAAAATAGAACTACTGTCTGATCGAGCAATTTTACTACTAGATATGTATCCAGAGAAAATTATTCAGTATCTCAAAGAGATCCACACTCTCATGTTCATCGCAGCATTATTAGCAATAGCCAAGTTATGGCATCAACTGAAGTGTCCATCAACAGATGAATGGATAAAGAAAATGTGGCATATATACACTGATATGATTTGGCTGTGTCACCATCCAAATCTTGAATTGTAGCTCCCACAATTCCCACCTGTCATGGGAGGAACCCAGTAGGATGTAACGGAAGCATCGGGGCAGGTCTTTCCCATGCTCTTCTCATGACAGTGAATAATTCTCATTAGATCTGATGGTTTTATAGAGATGAATTCTCCTGCACAAATTCTCTCTCTTTGCTTGCTGCCATCCATGTAAGACGTGACTTTTTCTTCTTTGCCTTCTGCCATAATTGTGAGGCCTCTTCAGCCACGTGGAGCTGTGAGTCCATTAAACCTCTTTCCTGTATACGTTACACAGTCTTGGGTATGTCTTTACTAGTAGTATGAGAACAGACAAGTATACACACAATGGAATACTATTGATCCTTAAAAAAGAAAATTCTGTCACTTATAATACATTGCAGGGTGAACCTAGAAACTATCATGCCAATTGAATAAATGAGGCACAGAAAGACAAATACTCCATGATCTCACTTCTATACAGAATCAAAAAAAATGTCACATCACAAAAGAAGAAAGTACAATAGTTATTACTAGAACTGGGTGGTGATTGGGAAAATGTTAGGCAAAAGATACAAAATTTCAGTTAGGAGAAATAGGTTTAAGTAATCTATTGTGCATCATGATGACTATAGTTAATAATAATTTATTATATAATTGAATATGTTGACAGTAAATTTTGTGTTCTTACTACAAAATAAGTGATAAGGATATAAGGCAAGTATACGAAGTAATAGCAATGTGTTAATTAATTTATGCATGGCATAATGGCTATAAATAAATTTTTTACTCATCAATTAAGACAAATAAATAAAAATTAATGAAGTTATAATATCCAAAAACTAAATAAGAAAAATTTAAAGAAAAGCATTTAACTAAAGGAAATATATGCATCTCCAGTAAACACATAGAAAGATATTCAGCATAATTAGTTATCAGGGAAATGCTAACTAAGATTACTTTGAAAGACTGCTTCCTCTAAAATGTGATTAAATTTAAAATAGATAAAATTAATGATATCAATTGTTGATGGGAACATGAGATAATAGAATCTCCTACTTTGTAAGATGAGTTTAAAATAACAAATGACTAATATACAAAACAACATAGGCATATCTCTAAAATATTGTGCTGTGTGAAAGAAGGCAGACACAAAATAATGCATGCTCATACGAAAGCCAAAAAAAAAGACAAATCATATCAAGAAAACACAAAATAAGTCTGTAATGACAGGAAGCAGATTTGTGTTTCTTGCTGCCAGAAGTGTAGATGAATGATTGCAAAGGGGCATGGTGGTACTTTTTAGGGTGAGAGAAATGCTTTACATCTTGATTTTGGTTCAAGTTACATAAATATACATGTATATATTTTAGAACTCATAAAATTATACACTTAGAAAGGGTACAATTTTAATGTAAATTATATTTAAACTAAGCAGATTTTTAAAAAGACAACAGATTTATCCAATGGAAAACAAGTAATAAAATAGCAACTATAAACCCCATTATATGAATTGTTTCATAAAATATAAATGAACTACATACTATAAATAAAAGATTAAGACAATCAGACTACATTGACAGTAAAATAATTTAAAACCTTGACAAATTTAAAATAATTGAAATCCTTCAAACTTAAAAACATTTCACAAAGGAGTATATTCATATGGTCAATAAATATATGAAAATGTTTTTAATGGCATTAACCATTAGGGTAATTCAAATAAAAGCTACAATGAGACAGCATCATACATCCACTAGAAAGGGAAAAATGCAAAAGGTAGAAAATAGGAAGTTTTGGTAGAGGTGGGAAGCAATTGAACTCTCACACACTGCAAATTAAACTGTAATTTGATCAACCATTTAAAAAATATGTTGAGTGCTGCATAGACTAAACATGTGCCTATTCAATCACCCAGTGTATTAATTTTCAATTATTGTTATTAAATGCTATCACAAAATTAATGACAAAACAACATAGATGTATTGCTTTACAATTCTGTAGAAGTACAACACAAATTTTATTAGACTAAAATCAAGGTTCTTTAATAGAGGATCTTGAGTAAAAGCCATTTCCTTGTCTTACCCAGCTTTTAGAAGACATCCCTTAGCTTTTGGATCCCTTTGTTAATCTTCAAAGCCAGAAAGGTTGCAGCTCTCTTTAACTGATCTTCTGTAATCATAGTTTACTTTCACTCTGAATTCAGCCAGGACACTCATAGATTTTAAGAACCCATGTAATTAGGTTGGGCCTACCTAAATAATCTGAGATAAATTCTCCATCTCAAAATCCTTAACTTAATCACATACACAAAATTCTTTTTGCCATATAAGATAATAAGAATACAGGTTCCAGGAATTAGGATGTGGACATCTTGGGTTGGGTGGGGGCATTATTTTGTCTAGCACATCCAGTAAATCCAGTGTCACATTTATATCTAACAAAGAGCATACATATGGTAAACAGAAGATAAATACTGTAGTACCCAGAACCACACTATGTGTAATAACCAAACAGCAAACAACCCAATGTCTATCAGCAAAGAATAAAAATTTACTTTCACACAATGAAATTTGATACTGGAATAGTATAGAACAATGAAAAGAAACAGCTATAACTACTTCAAACCATCTGGATGAGTTTTAGAGACATAATGTTGAGCCAAAGAACTCTGACACAAAAAAGTATCCACTGAAGCATTTCGTGTATATAAAGTACAAATACAGTATTAGACATATTAGACATAAGTCTAATTTATGCTGTGAAAAGTCAGGATAGTGAATATCTAAGAAGTAATAAAGTACAAACAAAACTTGTATTACTCATATTCTTTTTTGGTTCAGATATGAGTTGTACAAGTATGCTTACTTTGTAAAATTTCAGTGATCTGTATACTTAATTGCACATTATTGTGTATATTATAGTTAAAAATGTTTATGCCGCTTTGTAAAAAAAAAAAAAAAAAGCTTTAGAATAGTATTCAGCACAAATAATAATAGGTGACATTAATTAAGCTTTTATAATGTGTGAACTGCTGTGATAAAAACTTTACTTCCCAAAACACCCCGGCGATTTAGGCACTTTTGTCATTTTCCTGAGTTTAAGTAATATGACGAAGGTCAAACAGAGAACAATTGAGGCTAATTAAAAATCTAACTCATTCTGTTTCAAAACTCATGATCGCCAAACACATATACACACACACATACACACACGCGCGCGCGCGCGCGCACAGAAGCATCCCTAGAGATACTGCAGGTTTGGTACTAGACCACTGTAATAAAGAAAATACTGTAATAAAGCAAGTCACACAAAACTTTAGTTCCCCAGTGCATATAAAATTTACGTTTACACTATACCATAGTATTTTATGTATGCAATAATATTTGGTCTAAAAACCATAATGTAAATACTTCAGTTTAAAAATACTTCATTGCTGAAAAATGCTAACAGTCATCTGAGCCTTCAGGGAGCCGCAATCATTATGATAGCAGAAGGCCTTGCCTCAGTGTTGGTGGCTGCTGACTGACCGAAAGTTGTGCAGCTGTGAAAATTTCTTAAAGTTTGCAAATGGATATACCCTTCCTTTTACAAAATATTTATCTGTAGCTTGTGGTGATGTTTGATAACATTTAATCCACAATAGAACTTCTTTCAAAATTGGAGTCAATCCTTTCAAACCCTGCTTCTGCTTTATCAACTAAGTTTATGGAATTTTCTAAATCGTTCCTTGTTATTTTAACAATGTTCACAACATCTTCATCAAGACTGGTTTTTGTTTCAAGAAACCACTTTCTTTGCTCATCCACGGGAAGAAACTTCTCATCTGTTCAAGTTTAATCATGAGATTGTAACAATTCAGTCACATCTTCAGGCTCCGCTTCTGATTTTAGTTATCTTGCTATTTCCACCACATCTGCAATTGCCGTAGTAACACCAAAGATCACTGAGGACAGATCACTACATAACATATAATAGTTTGAAAAGCTTATACTTTGTGAGAATTACAAAAATGTGACACAGAGAAACAAAAGTAGCAATTGCTGTTAGAAAAAATGGCACTAATATGGGGGGAGGTGGGAGGGATAGCATTAGGAGATACACCTAATGTAAATGATGAGTTAATGGGTGCAGCCACCAACATGGCACATGTATACATATGTAACAAACCTGCACGTTGTGCACGTGTACCCTAGAACTTAAAGTATAATAAAAAATATAAATAAATAAATAAATTAAATTAAATTAAATGGTTAAAAAAAAAAGAAAAATGGCACTAATAGACCTCAACAAAGGGTTGCCACAAAACTTCAATTTGTACAAAACTCAGTATCTGTGAAGCACAGTAAGACAAGGTATGCCTCTGTGTGTGTATGCATTTTAGATGTATTTTAATAGTGTATATATTTTAAATATAAAAATTATTAGAAATCGGCCGGGCGCGGTGACTCAAGCCTGTAATCCCAGCACTTTGGGAGGCCGAGACGGGTGGATTGCGAGGTCAGGAGATCGAGACCAACCTAGCTAACACGGCGAAACCCCGTCTCTACTAAAAAATACAAAAAACTAGCCAGGCGAGTTGGCGGGCGCCTGTAGTCCCAGCTACTTGGGAGGCTGAGGCAGGAGAATGGCGTAAACCCGGGAGGCGGAGCTTGCAGTGAGCTGAGATCCGGCCACTGCACTCCAGCCTGGGCGACAGAGCGAGACTCTGTCTCAAAAAAAAAAAAAAAAAAAAAAAAAAAAAAAAAAAAAAAAAAAAAAAAAATTATTAGAAATCTAAAAGTTGTATAAAGTCATTACAGACCATTAAGCTTCATATATTTCATACGTTTAGAAAGAATTGTATAAAAGAATATTTGGCTTCCAAGGAAGTTCAGGTTCTAATCCCCAGAGCCTGTGAATATGTTATGTTGCATGACAAGGGAGGATTAATGTTGCAGATAGAGTTAAGGTTGCTAATAAATTGACCTTAAAATACAGAGAGTATCTTGTTTATCTGGGTGGGCCTAATGTTACCATCACAAATACCTTTAAAGTGAAGGAGAGACGCAGAAGAGCAGGTCAGAGAGAGATTTGAAGATGCCACACTGCTGACTGAAGAAAGGGCCGGAAATGATAAGAAATAAAGAAACCTTCCAGAAATTGGGAAAGGGAAAGAAAGAGATTCTACCTAGAGCTCCCAGAAGGAACAAAATTCTGTCAGCATCTTAACTTTAGCCCAGAAAAAACCTGTTTCAGATTTTGGCTCTCCAGAATTGTAAGACAGTAAAATTAGTAATTGTTTAAGTTACTAAATTTGCAGTAATGTCTTATAGCATTGATAGGGTAAACTAATGCACAAACTTCATGTCACATACAATTTTAAGTTGAAGCTTCACTGTACTGGCATTTGCCTACTCATCTGCATGTTTCTATCTCCTACATGAGGCAGTTACCTCTGGAGAATAAAATTTGTAACTCATAGCATTTTAAGTAATCCCTTATGGAAAATATGTGAACCCTTATAGTGGTTTTCTGTGGTATGTGACTTCTCAAAGACAGTCTATCCTGTTTTGTGTGTGTGTGTGTGTTGTTGTTGTTGTTTGTTTGTTTTTTGAGATGGAGTTTTGTTCTTGTCACCCAGGCTGCAGTGCAAAGGCGTGATCTCGGCTCACTGAAACCTCCGTCTCCAGGGTTCAAGCGATTCTCCTACTTCAGCTTCCCGAGTAGCTGGAATTACAGGCATGTGTCACTATGCCCAGCTAATTTTTGTATTTTTAATAGAGGCAGGGTTTCACGATGTTGGCAAGGCTGGTCTCAAGCTCCAGACCTCAGGTGATACACCCGCCTCTGCCTACCAAAGAGCTGCATTTACAAACATGAGCCACTCCTCCCAGCCAATTGTCCTTAATATCCAGAAGTAGTTCCTGGTTGGAGTTTGCTTTATGAAGACAATCCTAAATTGTGAAAAAAATTCTAAAATTGTAAAAATGAAAGTTGATAACCAAATGCACTAAAGCCGGTGTCAATTATAATTAGAATCTTATTAGCAACAGATAAAAATTAAAAATAAATATGTATTTAAAGAGGTTATAATAATCAGTGAATGTTCTGTGTTCTGAATAGCAAGACCCTCAAATTATTTCAAGTCCAGAGTTGTAAGACTTTTAAATATTACTAGAGCACAGTACAAACTGAGTATTTTGGATACTAAGTATCTGAATGACCTGTAGGTTTGTAAAATACAGTCCAAAGTCCTTATGCCCATTAAACATTAAAAGTCTGTAGACTTCAAAGTTGGTCAAATTGGGATAGGAAAGCATAGATTTCACTGATGAGAAACTGACAGTTCTACTCCAGGGGTAGCAACTCTTAGAAACACTGCCAGCATTGGAGCTATTGCTCATAAATTTCGAGCTTTCAACTTTTACCTATTGCCACAGTCAACCTAAACAAGAAGCCAGCCTTGTAAAAAGAGCTGATGTTATAGGTTCTGGGGAAAAAAAAAAAAACATATAAATAATAGAGCTTGCTCTTAAGGTCTGAAAAAAAGTGAAAGGTAATGTTTCAAACTGAAATATCTTACTATAGGATGCATAATTTTATAGAGTAAGAAGAATTATTAATATGTAGCATGATAATAAAATATATCTAGAAGAAATGACTTACTTAGTTCCATGTTATAATACTATTTAGAGTTCCAATGGTATGTGAAGTGCAATCTGCCCAAAAGTTACAATGTCCAGATGTGACCTTCACGAACTTAATTTATTTTATTCCTCTGAGAAACTGTCTTAAATTTTTAACTGCCCTACTTGTCAGCACCACCTGTCTGTACACTCTTAACCCTCAGAAGTTTCATTTTACTGGTCAACTTGGGAAACCCAGTGTCTGATGCATTGAAAGAGATTTCTCTTCTCTTTTTCCTAAGAAACAATGGCAGTTACATCTAACTGCTTCCTGAAGCTTAAGAAAAGATAAACCAATTCTAACCTTGGATTGTGGAATCGTGTTTACTTTAAATATGCAAAGAAAGATTTGAACAGATACTTCATAAAAAAAGAAAAAAAAAGCTAAAACAACAGGCAGCAAACCTAGGATACTTTAATTAATAGAGCATCTCATACATTGAATGAAAATGGCAGGCCTGAAAAGGAATACAAGATTTAATTTATAATTTACGTGAAACAGAAACGTAATCCTTGGACTGCTAAGGTTAATTAGGACTTAATTATAATGAATGTTTTTTCAGGTTGGGTGAAACAAATGGTATAATTGTATCTAATGCTTTAGAATATTGCTATTGTTGAACTTGAAGTAATTGTGTTTTTTTTCACCAATTCTTTGTTGTTGCTGAGCCAGATAGAAACCAATCATCTCTTTCTCCTATCTTTGAGAGTTAGCAAAGCCAATATTTTAATATGTCTTAGATACCAACACTCCTGCTATTTCTCTCTTCACAACTCTTAAGGAGAACTGAAGAATGTCACATCAGGTGAGGTTGAGAGAACCTTATTTTTCCACCAGATAACTTTTTTAAAAAATGAAATCTGAGTGTAAAATGAGCTCAAAAATGTCTGCCTCTCTGTAATAATTTTTATAATAATCTAAAAAGAAGCTATCATATAAATGATATGATACCACTGTATAAGAGTTATTCTATAAGATATTTATAGTTTGCTCTATGAGATTAAAAAATGCATTCTTAATATATATTTATTGTAATTACTAGAGAAGGTTAAAGTCTCAATGATTTGAATGGTAAAGAAAACATTACAATCATATATCATTAGTATCAACCACCTCAATATAAAAGGGAAGCAGATAAATTCAACCCCAGGATAGTACTGACTAGCTCGCTTTTCTGAAATTTAAGTTTGGGAGAAACTCTCTTCTTCTGTTCTTCTTAGGATTACAGAAACAGTTAAAAGAAAGAATCATTACTAGTAGTGGAAAATCATTCTTCATATTATCTAATGATTAATATAATCTTTGGTAGAAAGTGTAAATAACGAGCTCAAATGTTAGGAAGCTGAACAAGCTGCCCTGCAACTCTGGAGGAACCAAGAAAATTGTGAGACATGTTCTGCATTTATATGTGATATGAGGCTGAAGGTTTTGTCCTGGGGTAAGAAGCAGGCTATGGAAGGTAAGAGAGGAGAGGAGATGGAGTTTTCTTTGCTTCCCCTTGACCATGCTCTGCAGCAAGAAGTTACAGCCAGCATTAGTAATTAACTCAACTTTCCACCGCTGGTGTACTCATGTGTAAAATCAAGGCTGTAGGAAAGCTCTGAGAAAGTGAAAAGCTGAGAAAAATCATGGCGCTATGTAGATTAGGGTATTTTATTCTCCTCCATCTCTAAATTTTTAAGGCCTGTAAATTTTAATTTAAGGAATTTCTGCTTCTAAAGTGTGTGTCCTTTAAGAACAGAGATCTGATCTGAGGAGTTATTTTGCAGTATTTGAAATGATAAACTATTCTGATGGTAGTGTCTCCATTCTAAGGTTCTTTTTTTTTTTTTTTTTTGGGGGGGGACAGAGTCTCGCTCTGTCACCCAGGCTGGAGTGCAGTGGCGCGATCTCAGCTCACTGCAAGCTCCACCTCCCGGGTTTATGCCATTCTCCTGCCTCAGCCTCCCGAGTAGCTGGGACTACAGGTGCCCGCCACCTCGCCCAGCTAGTTGTTTGTATTTTTTAGTAGAGACGGGGTTTCACAGTGTTAACTAGGATGGTCTCGATCTCCTGACCTCGTGATCCACCCGTCTCGGCCTCCCAAAGTGCTGGGATTACAGGCTTGAGCCACCGCGCCCGGCCTAAGGTTCTTATATAGTTCTTTGACTCTTGAGTTTATCAACCCAGGCTGTAGTCTGACCTACCTAAGACCCACAGATCCCATTAGGATAATCCTTGCTTTCCCTTCAAATACTTGAAAGACTGCTTTGGGCAACACAGCGAAGTTTCTTAGGTCTATTTTTGGATAGAGGGATGTGTCAGTGGTATTGTTCTGACAATCATTCTCTAAGGCACTACTTACGCCTTTCTGCCATTTCATGGAACATTAAATATTCTTATCTTGCATTTCACCTTTGCTCCAATGCCCTGTTTAACCTGAAAATAGTGGAAGGCCTGAGAATAAGAAACATAATTTTAATTTTGAAACTACCTATTACTGGTTCCTTTCAATTTTTTGACAATTTTACTTAAAAATGGAATAAATAAATTTTCAGACTATTTCTTCTCCCTTTCATTTTATTATAGGTAGTGGATAAAATCCAGGTGGTAAATTGACGGTTCTATTTTGAAATCTCTTTAAATAAATTACCCAGTTCTTAGTTACCTTTTTTTTTTTTTTTAAATTTTTCAGGTTAACAAAGCTGACAGTTTTAATTCCTACCATACATAATGAAAATCCCACTTCCTCTAGCTTCTCACATGTTCCTCCTGTTCCTCTAAGCCTCCACTTTCTTCAACAACATCAGGCTACAGAAACAGACTCCTTGAAGCCTTTTAGGCTTTGATCAACACTCTCTAAACATCTTTCAAGCTTCATCTAACCAGCCGGTCCTTAAGACATTTGCACATATTTTAAATGTTTTCTACAACAAAATGTTTCCAGTTACCATAAAAACAACCCCAAAATTTAAAGCCTTAAACATATTTTTTTTCTCTTAAATATGCAACTTTGGAAGAGCTTAGCAAGAGGTATTTCACCTTTAGTCAACATCAGGAAAGAAATTAAAGTATAAGATTATAATTGTAGATTTGCTTATTTCTCCTTCTTGTTCTGTCAGTTTTGCTTCATGTATGGTAAAGCTCTCTTTATATATAAGAACATTTAGTATTGTTACATCCTATAGATGAAGGTATCCCCTTTATCTTTAGGAAATGACTAAATAACTTACTTTATCTCTAATAAATGTCTCTCTTGTAAACTCTGCTTTAATATTAATATACCACCCCAATTTTTATCTTAGAACTATTTGTATCTTTATGTTTTGTCTTACTTTTTTCTTCAATCCGGTTTTAATTGCGATGTTTAGACTTGTGTAATTTTATGTGATTATCAATATGGTTAGGTTTAAGGCTACCATCTGCTGTCATCTGTTCGTTTTTCCCTTTTTCTTGTTTACTGTCTTCTTTGGAATTAATTTTTAATATATTTTATGACTCTATTTTGTTTGTTTTCTTGGCATATTAGTTACAATTATTTGTTTCTTTGTTTTAGTGGTTGCTGTGGAGATTATAGTATACATTTTTAACTTATCAGTCTACATCCAAATAACAATACCACTTCATGTTTTCAACTTATTGTTCTTTTTAATATTTTTGTGGTTGTTACAGATTTTATACATGAATATGGTATAAATGCTACAGTATATTGCTTTTATTTAATTTTTATTTTTTTTCAAAGGGTCAATTATCTCAAAGAGATTTAAATAAAGAGAAAAAATCTTGTACATTTATCAACTAGTTACTACTTCTGGTGCTCTTTTTTTCTTTTGTGTAGAGCTATTTGCATCAGGTACTTTTTTTTATCTTTCTGCAGAATTGTATATACATTTCTGGTAGTGTGAGACTGTAGCTAACATAATCTCTCACTTTTCACGTGTCTGAAAACGTTTTTTAAAAATTATTTATTTCCGAAATATATTTTCAATGAATATGAAGTTCTAAGTAAACACTTTTTTTTTTTTTTTCCTCTCTCTCTTTTTCTTTTGTTTTGAGACAGAACCTTGCTCTGTCACCAGGCTGAAGTGCAGTGGCGTGATCTTGGCTCACTGCAACCTCTGCCTGCAGGGTTCAAGTGATTCTCCTGCCTCAGCCTCCTGAGTAGCTGGGAGTACAAGCGCACACCAGCATGCCCAACTAATTTTTGTATTTTCAGTAGAGAGGGTGTTTCATCATGTTGGCCAGGATGATCTTGATCTCTTGACCTGGTGATCTGCCTGCCTCAACCTCCTGAAGTGCTGGGATTACAGGCGTGAGCCACCAAGCCCCGCTTCTTTCAATGTTTTTAAAAATAGCACTCCATTGTCTTCTCATTTACATCACTTTGATAAAAAATATGTTGTCATTCTTATATGTATACTTCAGTATGAAATACATATTTTGCTCTGGTTACTTTTAAGATTTTCTACTGAGCACTAAATTTGAAATATTTGACTTGGTGTCCTTCTGTTTCTTGGGCTTAGGGATTACTGAGCTTCTTAGATTCATGGGTTTGTCATTTTTATCAAATTTAAATTTTTTTTTCTGTTATATCTGTAAATATCAAACCATTTCCCAGCTGAGGGACTCAGATAACTTATGAGTCCACTTGGAGTTGTTCCACAGCTCACTGATGCTTTTATTTAAATTATTTTAAAATTCCTGTTTACCATTTTAGATAACTTTTATTGATGTGTCTTTAAACGCACTAATTTTTTATTCTGCTGTGTTCAAACTGCCCTTAAACCAATCAAGTTCATGTTTAATAGTATATCATATAGTTTTATGTTCAAAAATTTTTAGAAGCCTTTTTTACATTGTATTTTTCTTTACTTAACATGTTCAACACTTTAACTTTTCACACACATATATACAGTCAGAATATTTTAAAGGGTTTGAGTACTAATTCAGTCATCTGTGTTATTTCTGAAACAGTTTCTATCAGTGGTTTTAATCCTCATTATGGCTCAAGACTTTATGCTTTTTTGCACAGTGAGGAATTTTTTTATTGAATTTTACCTTTCTGAATGATAGATTTTTATAAAGTCATATAAATATTATTGAACAATTGCTCAATAGTGTTACAAATTTTGTTGGATGCAATAACTCACCTTGAGACAATTTGATCCTTTCAGGTTCTGATTAAAAAAAAAAAAAAAATCAGTAGAACTTTTTACTACTGATGTAAAATCTTTGTGAGTACTCTACTTATATCTACTCTCCTCCATGAATTATGAGGTTTTACAGTTTGTCTGGTAGAATAGACATCATCCTCAACCATATGTGAGTGCTGAACTCTGTTCTCTCTAATCCTCTCACTTGGTTCTTCCACTGGACATGAGTAGTTTCCTCACACATATGCACAGATCATTACTCAAGTGAATGCTTGAAGGAAGTTCTCAACAGATATTAAAATTTTCTGTATGGCTGTCTTTAGTGGAGCTCTGTCTTGAAAATAATATCTGCCTGGCTTTCTCCAGTTTCTCAGCTCCACTTCTCCAACTAAGAAAGTTCACTGAGCTTTCCCTGTGCCATTTCCTGGAAATTAACGGCAGTGACCTGAGGCAAGAATAGGCCTCATATCATATTTCTCTTGTCTCTCGGGAATTTACGTGCTTCGTTGTCTGATGTTCACTGTTTTGCAAACCATTGCTTGATGTATTTCATTTACTTTTTATTGTTGTAGTTGTTTCAGGAGACAGAGTAAATCTAGTTCCTTTTATTTCATCTTGTTTGATAGCTGAAGGCCTGTTTTCTTTTTAAAATATAACTCTAAAAAATCAGAAATGCAAACAACTTTTCTCAGACTTTCCATAAACCTTACTTATTCCACTAAATTCTAAATCTCTGTATTCATCAAATATTCTTTTTTTTGTTTGTTTGTTTGTTTGTTTTAGGCAGGGTTTTGCTCTTGTCACCCAGGCTGGAGTTCAGTGGCCTGATCTCGGCTCACTGAAAACTCCACCTCCCAGGTTTGCGCCATTCTCCTGCCTCAGTCTCCAGAGTAGCTGGGACTATAGGTTCCCTTCACCACGCCCGGCTAATTCTTTGTATTTTTAGTAGAGAAGTGGTTTCACCGTGTTAGCCAGGATAGTGTCAATCTCCTGACCTCGTGATCTGCCTGCCTCAGCCTCCCAAGGTACTGGAATTACAGGCATAAGTCACCACACCCGGACAAGTCTTAAATTTTTTAATGGTCACTTTCATTCTGTTTTCACTTTCATAGCATCCATGGCCATCACTTTACTGAAATAATCATTTCCAAGAGTATCATAGAGTCTCATCATAAAACTTACTTTTCATGAGTTCTTCCCAATAACTGAAACAATTAATCACTTTTTAAAACAACTATATAATCATTTTAACTTCCCTGCGTAAGACCATTCAATGTGTCCCCATTGCTTTAGGTAAACCACTATTTCTGGCCTACAGAGCTCTCAACTGCATGGACATTACCCATGTGTTCACCATGTCGCATCAGTAACCTCTCTTTTCAATCTATATTTACTAAATTCAGTGATTTCTAAGACCATACTTTGTCTTCCCTTCATTCCTGTGTACTTACTTTTGATATGCCTGAAATACTGTTCACTTTCTCATCCTGTTATCCTTTTTGTTTGTTTGTGTTTAAGACAGAGTCTCACTCTGTCACCCAGGCTGGAGTGCAGTGGCACAATCTTGGCTCATTGCAACCTTTGCCTCCTGGGTTCAAACAATTCTCCTGCTTCAGCCTCCCAAGTAGCTGGGATTACAGGTGCCTACAACCATGCCCAGATAATTTTTGTATTTTTAGTAGAGACAGGGTTTCACTGTGTTGGTCAAGTTGGTCTTGAACTCCTCACCTCCAGTGATCTGCACACCTTGCCCTCCTAAAGTGTGGGTATTATAGGCATGAGCCACCATGACTGGCCTTCATCCGATTATCTTTTATCTTGCAACTATTCTTTCATGCTTCATGTTGCAGTCATCTCCTTAAGGCAATCCTCACCGTTGTCCCCCAAACCAGTAAAATGCTTTTTCTATCTGCTCATGTAAAAATTTGTCTCCACATATAATGATACATATAATTTGACTAATTGCCTTTTTTTTTCCTGCCTGTTTCCTTCAGGCAAGGTAGACTACACTTATTTTATATGCTGTTACAAATGTAGCTCACAGAACAGTGCCTGCTACATAGAAGTCCCTGAATTAATTTTTTTATTAAAAAAAATCCATAACACCTTGAATATATCAAACATTGTTCTAAGCACTTATGTCACTTTCATGACTAGAATTGCTAACCTTATGGAATTTATGTTCTAATGGGCGTCACAGAAAATGAATGATAAGCATAATGAAAATTATTTTACTATGCAATAATGTGATAAATGCTACAATGGAAACAAAAATCAAACAAATCAAAATTAGAGCAGAAACATGTCAGGGAATGAAAATAGGTGGCAGAGGGATGAACTTCATGTAGTCTTCCTGGAAGTGGTGAAAATTCGGCTCATCTTGGAAGGAGGTGAGGTATCCATCCATGTATATCTAGGGGGAAAGTGTTCCAAGAAGAAAATACAAGAAGAAAACAATTTCATAAAGTAAGAGTGTGCCTGATGTGTTTGAGAAAGAGTAAGGAGTTCATAGTGGTTGAAGTAGAAGGAGCAAGGGAGAAAATCAGAAAGGTAGCAGTACACCTCATGTAAAGATTTCAGCTTTTACTCTGAGTAAAATAGAAAAACTTTGCAGAATTTTCACCTGATTAGGAACATAATTTTACCTATGTGTTAAAATATTACTCCGATATTTATATTGAAAATAAATGTCATAGGTGCAAAAGGAAAATGCAAGTTTGCATCTTAGAAGATGTGTTAGCTTTCTATTGCTGCTGTAACAACTTAACACAAACTTAGTAGGTGAAGACAACACAAATGTATTCTCATGTAGTTCTGGGTCATAACTTAAAAGTATGTTTTACTAGGCTACAATCAATGTCTTGCAAGGGCTATATGCTTTCTGGGATCTCTAGAAGAAAATCTGTTCAATGCTTTTTAGAGTATCTACAAGACTCCTGGTATTTCTTGGCCTATGGACCCCTTCCAAGCTATGACATCACTCTGATTTCTGCATCCATCATAATATCTCCTTCAGAAGGAACAACACAGGGGTAGTTAGGTATATAATCTAATTACATGAAATTCAAAATTGAATAATTTACTAATAATAAAATGAGGAAACTTAAAAAGTAGACATAAGGATTAAAGAAAGATGCCTACCAATTCTTCAGGTCTATTGGAATAAATAATATGGGAGAAAAATCACCAATATTTTAGAGGGCTTTTGGGAACATATTTTCATTATGGGAGAGCAAGAGAGAAAAGGCTAGGTTTCTATTGGAACTGGAAAATTAGAAGAAAGTTTAGAAACGGATTTAATGATGTAGGGATTTGGCACATCGTGAATTTTAGAGGGCGTGGAGAACAAGATTGAGGTTTGAATGTGAGGTGAATACAATGGACAAGATTGAGGACGTGCAAAGCTTCATAAGGGTTGGATTAGAGCATGAGGTAAAAAACAGTCTGGAATTTTGGGGTCTCATGTATTTATAGTCAAAAATAGGAAAGAAGAGAATAATGATATTAGTTCTGGTGAATCCAAGGCAAATTTCAGGGATGAAACTCTTGGCATTGGAACTGATGATGGCATTGGTGTCAGGTTCAAGCCTCAGCTAAGGTCCCCAGGGAGTGGGTGAACAGGGGGGCAGGAAGCTGGAAGAACACTTGAGGGACAGCAGGGACATGGTTTTATTCAGCAGCTCTCTCACACTGTCCGCCTTTGTCTCAGCTGCCTGCTCTGGCTCTGTAGCTGCAGCCCTTCTCAGCCGCTGACTCTGTGGCTCCTGTCACTCTCACACTTACAGCTGCACTCACAGGCACACTTGCTAGTTCGTAGCTCTCCCTTCCCCCAGGCCGTCTGCAAGACAGCTGGCTCTCCCTATAGCGTCAGCAGCTTCACTGTCTCCCTCTGGGTGCGTACCTCATGTACAGTGTCAGCAGGGCAGTTATACCTTTTATAGAAAATGGTGGCTCAGAGCCAAGTTTAAGATTACACAAACAGGTTATATAACAAGCAGAGCTGTGAGCCTGTGCTCAAAACTCACTGAATCATGCTAGCCGGGATGTCTCCCTTGGCCTATTCTTGACCAAAGCATATCCATTTTTCTTACACTCCATCCCCTCGGATCTCAGCTAGGAATGGACCTGACATTGGACAGAGTCAGCAGGATGAGGTGCGTGAGTCTTCAGCCCCTGAGGGTCCCAGGTTGGCAATGTGGCCACAGCATGGGCTGTGGTACCTAGCTGCAGTGGTGCTGCTATGATGGGCCCCAACAGAAACGTGGGAAGAAGTGGACGGGCTCCCATGAAGTATGGAGAAGGCAGTGAAGCAGCTGGAAGCACACAGCACCAAGAAGGAGCGGACTTTTACCAGCAGCGTCGGATGGGAGTTTCTGACTGCACTGCGGGAAGTACGTGCTCAGTCTCTGCAGGATGCTGCACAGGTAAGGGACCTCTAGGCACAAGGTGTGCACCTGGGGGCCCAAACGCACAACTTGGAGCAAAACCTGGGGGTAAGGGACCTCCAGGTACAAACAGGGCACTTAGAGGCCCAGATAAACAGCCTGGAACAGTAGTTGGAGACGGCCGTCAGTGCGACTTTGAGCCCATCCGTCTGGCTGGAAACTCCCGTTCTGTCTGATGCTGAGGAGGAGGAAGCTTCTCCTCTGCACTCCTTATGATCCCCCAGAAGATAGAACATAAGCATCCCATGGGGCCCCAGGAGTGGGCCAAGGGCACCCCTACCATTGTGGAACACACTTCATACAGTGCTTATACTCCCACTGAGTTGCAGGAGTTAGGCAAGCAGTGCTGGTGTGCCCCCAGAGGGAGAGAGTGAGGCTGCTGACTCTGTGAGGGAGAGCTGTCCGTCTTACAGATAAACATTGGTGTGTCTGCGTTGGGGGTGGGGGGTGGGAGATGTGGGCTGGGGGCGTGGTAGCCAGGAACTAGCAAGTGCACCAGGGAGTGCAGCTGTAAGCTTAGGAGCAGCAGGAGTTGTAGAGCGGGCTGCTAAGAGGGGCTGCATTCAGACGAGGCAGCAGAGACAAAGGCTGACAATGTGAGAGAGCTCCTGAATAAAGCTGTGTCCCATCTACCTGCTGTCTCTCAAGTGTTCTTCCAGCTTCCTTCCCCCGTTCATCCACTTACCTCAGACCTCAGCTGGGGCTCAAACCTAACAATCGGGAAGGCTAAGACCACCCTACCTGGTCACCTTTGACCCCACTCACACCCCCAATCTTTAACCCTCCTCAAGGAATGATAAATTAGTGGATAATTGTTAAGAAAAACTTATCTTTGCAGAAAACACCCTACACAGTATTGCCCAAATCAAACTGAATGTAATTTCTTATAGGGGAAGCTGGATGTTTTAAAAAGACCAGTGGTTTTCAGCCTGTTTGTTGAATGCTTATTACCTCCCCCTTAATTTAAGAAAAGGTTTGTAGAAATGTATCCTTGGAAACCTCCATGAATAGGCATTTCAGCAATAGCAGTTGCCTTAACAAGCCACAGTGTTGTACAGATAACTCTTAGAGAGAACACCTGTAGGTGATAGAGGTCAGCTCTGTTTCTAAGCAGCACATTCTTCTTGATACCTAATCATGGCCAATAATTTCTGCTTTTCTGATTAGTGTGATAAGAAGTAGCAGTACATCCTATGATCAGGTAGAAAATATAACTTTGGAAGAAGATGTCACATCAAGGTGCCAAAAATTGTTGTTTTTTTTTTTTCTAAAACAGTTTTTTCTTTTTTTTTTCTAAATGATGCCTTGGAGGTGAGCTCTTCTGTCACCTCTTAAATAATTATTTAAGATATTACTTAAAAATATGTTCATTCTCCTTTCAATGTAGTAATGTAAAGAACAAGTAGAATGAGACTATAGAAATAGAAATCACTGTGATGTTGAAGTCTCCATGGAAAGTGATAAAACACTTATTACAGTTGGATTAAATCCCAAAAACATCTAGCAACTATAGAAGTCAACTGAGATTAAATGAATGGCCCCAAGCGTTGTTAGTCAAGGAAACAAAGGAAAAAAAGGATGTCTAGATGAGAAACTGTCAGACTGAAATAAAACAACATTATTATTGGTTTCTAATTTTTGTGTGAGTATAAACAAAATGTCAAAGTCAAAGCAACCAGTCAATTACAGAGTACAGAGAGAACTTGAAAGGGAAACAATTTTGAAAAAGCTTGTTCTAAAGAGACTCTTGAAAAGTTATCATTTACTAGCAAAAATTATCTTCAGGGCAAATATCAAAAGATGGGGTAGATATCATTAAAAAAAGAAAACGCTTGAAAAGTTGAGATAAACTTTGTTCTATATTATTACTCCCTTTATTATTCTTGAGAATTTTATATACCTGAAGCAGAATGAAGAATTTAAATATTAATGAGTAAAGCATTCATAAAAAATATTCTGAACATAGAAGAAATACCCCAAAACAAAGACACAGCAAGGACAATTGGAACTATATAATACATTTTAAAATTAAGCTTTATGCTCTTTCCATTCAACATGATACATGTTACTATAAATTTGGAAAAAAATAACTAAATGAATACTATGTTATAAATATATAATACTATTGATTTATGAGATTAGAGAGTTTGATGTCACACAATGAGAATTCTGATGTTCACCACATAACAGCTTATACATCATTTAGAGATTGCTGTTAGCATTATTATTTAATTTATTATATACGTTATATTAAAATATTATCATATAATTTAACCAGCAAACAAATATGTTTTGATAACTTTATTGTTACTAGTATTATTTAAGGTACAGCAAAAGTAACTAATTCTGAGGTTTTTAATTACTATCATGAAACACATTTGCAGCTCCAAAATAATGTATTCTCTTATGTTTAAGCTTGAAAATAAGAATACAAAATTTGAAAAATTAAAGTATAATTTTGTATATAAAATGAAAGATAATGAGGAGATCTAAACAGTAATGGGTGTGGGAAAATAGCTTAAGCAAGCACAGGCAATAGGACATGCAGATGTCCAGAAAAAAAATGGTTATGTTACAATATATGAGAGAATTTTTATAGTTCAATATATGTAGTACACATCATATGAAGAACGGAATGAAAAAGGGGAATTTATTTGTATTTCAATCCTAATTACTCTTTTTCAGAGTCATATTACTCTGTGATTTTAAGAAAACTATTCATTATAGTCATTAAATATGCATTGATCTATTTAAAATTTATAAATTATATAGTAATTAACAAGTATAAAGTTATTACATATAATAAATCAGTTGTACATATATATGAATAAAGTGATATTATATTGCAGTAAAATTAATAAATGATATCTCTGTGCCTCAATCTGAGTAATTATCAGGAATATAATGCCATTAAAGTAAACAAACAAGTAGCAGAAGGATATGTTCAGAATAAACCCATAGGGTTTGAAAGCAAGAAAATAATGTAGGGACTACAAAGACATATGTAGTAAATACATAATGAAAATGAAGAAAATTATAAAGACAATTTATAATAGCGATTTCCTTTGCAGAAGGGAGAAGTAAGTAAGAGGATCAAGAGAGACAAAAAAAGACATAAATTTTATTGTAATACTTCATTTCTTGAGCTGGATATTGGGTACGTGTTAATTTAATTGTAATTGTGTATCTTTTACACAAGCTCTGTGAATATCCTTTTATGCATTCATATTTATTTAAAGAAATTTAAAATTAAGTCAAAGACTTCACAAAGTCTGACAGCATAATAAAATGATCAAGTAAAGAATCCACCAAATGATTATATAAAATTATTCAGTATAAAAACAGAGATGTAATAATTTTCAAGGATTGAGGGCAGATCTGGAGGAAAAGCTTTAATTTCAGTAGATTGAATTTACATTTTTTAGAAGGTTTTGTAATAGTGGGTATATACCTTCTACCAAGCATTACTGTCTTGTAAATAATAGGTTTGGAGAGTATTATATTATGCCACTTAAATAAACCTGTAGCTTTAAGGAAACTCTAGAACTCACAGAGACTTCTGTGGATCATTTGTTCTAGAAATATTTAAAACCTGACATTAAGAGTGCTACTATGCCTAATGGTACTTACACAGATGCTAGTTCTAGTTTAGATACTATAAATAAAAACTTGGGGAAGTCAGTCCCTGCTAACTTTTAAAATGTTCTATTCAATAAGGTTATCACATTAGATTTAATCAAATGATCTTTCTAGCTTAAACAGTAAGTGTATTTATGCCCTCCCAGGGTAGAACCTGTGTCTTTTGTGACTACCTTAATTTTTAATTACTCTGCTGGTACTACACTTGTACAGAATGTTATTAGGTCTTCATCTGAATCATTCATCGAGAAAATGTCATGTTAAATACTGATTGATGCATGTTCTAAAAACCTCTTGACTAATGGGGTTAGTAACTCAGAAAATGATATAGCTGAAGGAAAACAATAGCTATTCTGTGTAATTCAAGGACTTAAAATGTTTTTGATGATTTATTGCCCTGCTATCTTCATAATATTCATCCTAAAGTTACTGTCTCAAACCACTATATAGGCATCTATAATTCAGTATTCAGAAAATGTGCTGGCTAAGTTTAATAATTTTCACAAGACGGCCAGGCGCGGTGGTTCAAGCCTGTAATCCCAGCACTTTGGGAGGCCGAGACGGGTGGATCACCAGGTCAGGCGATCAAGACCATCCTGGCTAACACGGTGAAACCCCGTCTCTACTAAAAAATACAAAAAACTAGCCGGGCGAGGTGGTGGGCGCCTGTAGTCTCAGCTACTCGGGAGGCTGAGGCAGGAGAATGGCGTGAACCTGGAAGGCGGAGCTTGCAGTGAGCTGAGATCCGGCCACTGCGCTGCAGCCTGGGTGACAGAGGCAGACTCCGCCTCAAAAAAAAAAAAAAAAAAAACATAATAATAATAATTTTCACAAGAATGCTGGAAATATAAGTATCTTTATTTTGTGTAGTTTCTATAGTTTAGACTTGAAAATATATTATCTGTATTTTGTGTTTATAGTTTCGTTCCTGGAAAAAAGCAATTGAACATGTAAATGAAATTAATTATACAACACAAAAAATTATACTTTCATTATTCTAAAAGAAAAAAACATATTGCAGACTTTAATAACATACACCCACAATTACAAATCAATAAATCACACTGAAATCTATAGGTAACATGGTAAAAAAAAATTACCTAGGCTCTATTTGTCTATAATTTCTTTAGTAGTAGGTGACTAGTAGATTAAATAAGTGTTATTTTAAGTATATTATTAACTTTTCTATAAGCTCCAGTTTGTTTTTTGAATTGTTTCTATTAATTTCAAAATAAAATGTTTCAGTAGTCCAGATGAGTTTACATTAGCAGAAATAAATATTTAATTTAAATACAAAATGTTGCCATTATTCCAGATACTTTCAAGTGGTTTCTTACGATAATAATTGTCTCATTTCCCCCATCTGGCTTAATACTTTGAATAGCTGTCTTCTAGGAAAGAAAGAAACAATAAGAACTAGAAATATTAAAATAAAAGGTTAATGAAATTGATTAACCCAAATATATATATATATATTTAATTTACTTTCAACAAAAGCATTCAATATAGAAAAACTACTCTCTTCAGCAAACAGTGCTGGACCAAATGCATATCCAATTAAAGGAATGATGTTGCACCCATACCTCACACTATACACACAAAATAATTCAAAGTGGATATATCTAAACGTAAAAGTTAAAGCTATAAATTGTTAAAAGAAAACATTAAAGTAAATCTTCATTTCCTTAGGTTCGAAAATGGTTTCTTAGATAAGACACCAAAAGCACAACAACCACAACAAATAAATAGGACTATATTAAAACGTTAAAATTGTGTGCTTCAAATGGTGCCATCAAAAAAAGTGAAAATATCCAAAATCCCACAGTGTGAAAGAAATTATTGGAAAATTGTATATTTTATAAGACATTTGAATAGAGTATCTGTAATATTATCAATATATACTGATACATAATATATAGGGGTGTGTATGTTTTTGTAATTTTTTAGGCCATTACATCTTGGGCTACAGTTTATACTATTTGCATGAGTCTGGTGAGACAAAACATTCATGTTACAAGTTAAGAAAAACAAATTTATTACTAATAGATAGGCAGCAAGAGACAATAGAAGCCTAAGATTTATGTTGAGCCAATCACCCAACACTGATGAAAGCTGCCTCGGAGCAGATAACATCTTGTCTTTATGTGCCCCACTTGCACCGTAGCTGAGGGACCACAAAAAGCAGCCATTCCAGTTTGCAGAAGGTTGGTGCAAAAGTAATAGAAGTTTTGCATTGTTGAAATTTTCCATTTGATGTTGGAATATGGAATACACTTAAATAAATGTGGTTATGTTATACATCATGTTAATGTACATTTCTTGCTTTATGTTTTTGTTTTTGTTTTTTTTTTTTTGCTAATGACATTACTAGCTCTTTTTCTTTTTTATTTTAGACTATGGAAATGATGTTAGATAAAAAGCAAGTACGAGCAATTTCTTATTCAAGTTCAAAATCAGTCATAAAGTAGCAACAGAGACAACTCGAAACATCAACAACGCATTTGGTCCGGGAACTTATAATCAATGTACAGTGCAGTAGTGGGTCAAGAAGTTTTGCAAAGGAGACAAGAACCCTGAAAATGAGAACCGTAGTGGCCAATCATAACAAGTTGATAATGACCAATTGAGAGCAATAATTGAAGCGGATTCTCTTGCTACTACAGGAGAAGTTACTGAGAACTCAACGTTGACCATTCTACGGTTGTTCGACATTTGAAGCAAATTGGAAAGGTGAAAAAGCTCGATAACTAGGTACCTCATGAACTGAGTGAAAATCAAAAGATACATTGTTTTGAAATGTCATATTTTCTTTTCTATGCAATAACAACAAACCATTTCTCGACTGAACTGTGACTTGTGACAAAAGATGGGTTTTCTACGACAGCCGGCGATGACCAGCTCAGTGGTTGGACTGAGAAGAAGCTTCAAAGCACTTTCTATAGCCAAATGTGCACCATAAAAAGGTCATGATCACTGTTTGGTGGTCTGCTGCTGTTCTGACTCACTACAGCTTTCTGAATCCCAGCGAAACATTTGCACCTGAGAAGTATGCTCAGCAAATCGATAAGATACACTGAAAACTGCATCACGGGTGGTCAGCATTGGTCAACAGAAAGGGCCCAAATCTTCTCCATGACAATGGCCAATCAGACATAGCACAACCACGGCTTCTAAAGTTGAATGAATTGGGCTACAAAGTTTTGCCTTATCTGCCATATTCACCTGACCTCTTGCCAACTGACTACCACTTCTTTAAGCATCTTGATAACTTTTGCAGGGAAAATGCTCCTGTTTACATTTTTATCTCTTTATGCTGCAGCTGGATAATTTATTGAAACATAATTTCTAGTTTCCTTTCATGCTTTCTGTCTTTGCTGTTATTGCTGCTAATTAAAGTATAATGTACATCATGAAAAGTTTTCAAAAAGATACAAAGTATACAGTTCTATGAATTATTACAGAATGAGTAAAAATATTCAACCAACATCTAGGTTTAAAGAACATAACTTCGCCATTAATCAGAAATCCCTGCCCTACCCTTACCCATATATCTCACCCCTTTCTTCCACGTCTTTAATTACTATACTGATTTCTTGCACCATAAAATGGTATTAACAGTTACCAAATTTATTAAAAAATTAAAATTGTAAAAAAGTCAAATTTTATTATTTTAAATACTTATGTAATTTATCCACATTTTAGTTTGTATATGTTCTTTACTTTTTTGTTGCCATATAGTATTTTCTTAAATGAGTAAATTATCATTTATCTATCCGTTTTACTGTTAATGGGATTTGTTTTTAACACTTCTGCATAATAGATTATGTTGCAATGAACATTGTTATACTCATCCTTTAGTGCACATGGAGATACTTTGGGGGGCATAAATCTAGGACTGAAACTGCTGAGGTTGGTAGTGACATTTTTCTGAAGTCATTGTCCAGTTTACACTCTTTCTAACAGTTCCTGAGAATTCCTTTGCTTTTATATACTTGAGAACACTTGTCTAACCAGTCTTTTTAGTATTTTTTCTTTAACTTCATATGTAGTTGTGTCTCATGAGTTTTAATTTACATTTCCTTGATTATAATACTAAGGCCCGTTTTATGTATCTATTAATTATTTTGATATCCTCTTGGCAAAACATCTCTTTAGTTCTTTTGCCAATATTTTTGTTGCATGTATGTACATTTTTTAGTTTTATTTTTATTGAAGTCTATTGTCATTTACACATGTTGCAAATATCCTTTTTTTATTCTCATACTCTTATTGATTCAATTTCAGAAGCATAAGTTCTTAATTTTACTTTTGGGGCTTTATTGGTTTTATGTTCTATACTTATATCTACAGTCAACCTGGAATATTTACAAATATGGATATGTGATGTATCTTTAATCATTTTTCAAAGAGATCATCTTTCTTCACTGGTTTTTAGTGACATCTTTCCCTTAGATCAAGTAAATTAAATATGTGTGGGTCTCTTTTTAAATATTCTACTTCATTCATCTTATACTTTCCTTCCTTGTATAATACTGAGCTTAGCTATACTCAGTATATATAATACTTAGCTAAGCTCAGTATTATACAATCTTAAACACTGTATACTTGTAGTCTTCAAATCTTATAGAATAACTTCAACTTAATTTACTTTTCAAACGTGTTAGGACTATCATTGGATTTTTGCATTTCTTTATACATTTTGAAATCAGATTGTTAATTTATCTGTTATAGATTTTCTTTTGTTCTAACTGAATCAATTAACTAATTTGGAGAAAAATAACATGACCCTTGAAATATTTTGATTTTAAATCCAAGCATACGGTATATCCTTCCATTGGTATTTCTTCTCCAATACTATTCAATAATAGTGTTTTCCATATAGCAGTCTTATGTGTTTTTATAATATTTATTCCTACTTAAGAATTTTAATATTATTCTAAAAGATATGTACATAGTTCAATGTCTAAAACATTGATTGCTGCTTTCATTCAGTTTGTTTAAGCACACAAACACATACACGTGTAATTTCCAGGTATTTTGTTTTTCCAACATTATTTGATAGTTTTTTGTCTCCTTTTTGAAAAATTCCTTTTCATTTTTCTGTTTCTGATAATTTCAAGATCTAAATTTTTGGCTTGCTATGTCTATGGTTCTACTGATTGTCATAAACAGTGCAGTATTTAGACTTTTTTTTTTTTTTGATTGTTAACTTATTTTTAACAGAAATATTATCTGGGAGACTTCAAAGGCTAGGTTGAACCTATGTTTCCCCAGAAAGTATTTGCTTTTGCTTCATATCAAACATCTCAGAACACTAAAATTAATTTAAAACAAATTTTGCAAGTTGTAATTTCTGGAGCATTCAGTTAATTATACAATAACTTTGTTAAATTTTTAACACTATAAATTCCCTTCCTTCCTTCCTTCCTTCCTTCCTCTTTTCCTTTCTTTGTTTCCTTTCCTTTCTTTTCTTTTCTATTCCTGTTTTTGACGCAGTTTCGCTCTTGTTGCCCCAGCTGGAGTGCAATGGCGCGATCTCGGCTCACTGCAACCTCTGCCTCCCAGGTACAAGCAATTCTCCTGTCTCAGCCTCCCAAGTAGCTCAGATTACAGGCATGTGCCACAATGCCTGGCTAATTTTTTTGTATTTAGTAGAGACTGGGTTTTACCATGTTAATCAGGCTGGTCCTATGGTAAACCACTTTATATTTTTCTTAAGTTTTTAAAAATGTACTATTTCTTAAAATGTGCATAAGTCTGTACCACCTCTGCATTGATAATTATCATTTTTAATTTATTCCATTAACTAGATTGAACTAGATCAAAGAGAGTTAACTGACATGGCTCGTCCCTGTACATGAACATGAAGATAATGAGTATACACTTTTTAAGTTCTAGATGATGATTTGCTAATATAAGAGATTAAACATTTTATTTAACATTGTAATCTTACATTTCTTTAATTAATATATAAGTATTTATTATATGTTAAATTAAATACTTTCCCATATGTTAATTTTCTCATTATATTTCCCCTTTCATGAATTGTGTATTTATTTTGACATTATGCCTATTTTGCCCTTTTAATAGTAGTTTGTGTAAATCAAGATGCCTTTCAAAAGTAGCTTTTACTGCAGGTTGTTTTTATCAACAAATACCCCATGTTGCACTTCAATGTCACGCTTTCCCTTGAAAAGCCTAAACCAATTTTCATTTACAATTACTTTCTCATCTTTTGATACTTTATTTCACTGTTCATCCCTAAAGCATTACATGTCAAGCTTTAACAATTTAGCAACCACATGTATTTTACTTTTCAAACTTGTGACTATTTTAAGGACATTTTAAAGATAAGAAAGATTTTTTTTTCTTTTTTTTGCATCAACAAATAAAAAACTGATCTTCTGAGGGCAAAAAATCTCTCTGTGAATTTTAACTCTACCACTTACCATCCTCATAAATTACAAATTGCTCTATCTTTAACTTTCAGTTTAAGAAAAAAAATAATAATAATGCATCTGGGCGAGCCAGCTCATGCCTGTAATCCCAGCACTTTGGGAGGCTGAGGCGGGTGGATCACTGGGTCAGGAGATAGAGACAATCCTGGCTAACACGGTGAAACCCTGACTCTATTGAAATTAAAAAGTTAGCTGGGCATGGTGGCATGCACCTGGTGGCGTAGTTCCAGCTACTCTGGAGGCTGAGGCAGGAGAATGGCCTGAACTGGGGAGGTGGAGCTTGCAGTGAGCTGAAATCGCACCACTGCACTGCAGCCTAGGCAACAGAGTGAGACTCCATCTCAAAAATAAAATAAAATAAAATAAAATAAAATGTTGGCTAATAACACTGTGTTCCTTCATTTGTTCAGCAAATACTTATGCATAGACGTGAACAAAACATACAAATAGCTTGTTATTATAACATTTATATTTTAGCAGTATTAGAAAGATAATGACAGATTAATATGTAATATATCACATAATAGTAGTGTTACAAAGAAAAATAATGCAAAAAAAATATGGAAAGTAATGGAAGCTACCATTTTGGTTGTCATGTCAGAGAAAAACTTTTCTGAGGAGTTAATGCTTGAGCAGATCTCTAAAGAAAGTGGGCAGTGACACCAAACAGGTATCATTGGAAGATTTGTCTAGTGGAGGGAACAGGAAAGCAGCAAGTATAAATTCCCTGATGTGGAAATGTGGTTATCGTGTTTGAGGGAATGCAAGAAAACTAGCATGACTGGAGTCAACGAGGAAAGCGTGGTAAGAGCTGCAGAAGGGCAGCTGCAGGTTTAAGGAGAGCTAACAGATACTTAGCTTGAGAACAGTCCTCTTGAAAATTGCAAAAAAAAAAATACAAATACAAATTATAAAAGAAACTGAATATTTTGTTTAAAATACTGATACATATAAATATATACATAAAATCTATATAAAATTATATATAAATATATATTTATTACATATAATTATATATAATTATATTTTATATACTATATAAATATATATAATTTATGTAACTCTATATACACACACACACAGACACACACATATATATATGTACACACACATTTTTTTTTTTTCGATGGAGTCTTGCTCTGTTGCCCAGGCTAGAGTGCAGTGGCCCGATCTCAGCTGACTTCAACCCGTACTTCCTGGGTTCACGCAGTTCTCTGTCTTAGCTTGCCCAATGGCTGGGATTACAGGCGCCTGCCATCATGCCCGGCTATTTTTGTACTTTTATTAGAGATGGGGTTTCACCATCTTGGCCAGGCTGGTTTTGAACTCCTGACCTCTTGATCCACCCGCCTTGGCTGCCCAAAGTGCTGGGATTACAGGCATGAGCCATCATGTCCAGCCTAAAATAGAACTTTTAAAAGCTTGGGATAACACAAATATTCTTCTATATATATAAATTTTAAAAAAGGTCTTATTTTGCTCAGTGGTATCTTCAAGATATTTGCGGATTTTCCATATATTTATCCAATTTGTAACTCCATCAGATGTACTGTATTTCTTGTTGGAAATAAAAATCAAAGAATATATTCAAACTTTGGTTGTGAAAAAAATGCTAGCAATATTTAAGTTTGACTGTTTTTATTAAAAATCATCTGTTTAGACATACCTGCTTCTTTTATTATGTTTTTTTGTTCTCTGTAAATACAACTGCAATAACATAAAAAAACTTTATATAAAATCATTTCTTATAAGAGGTCATAACAAAAAAATTGTAGTTCTTAATAAATTCACATAAATTGCTGATGACCTTCATCTATATTTTGTTGATCAGTCTAGTGATTTTTTGTACTAATTTTATTTTCCTTCTGCTTATAATATTTTAGTTTGAGTGTGTCTTAATTGCTATTTTTTTGCCAATTATCATTTTATTAACTATAATTTATGGGCTATAAGGAGGCTTTTTCTTACTTTTGTGATCTTGACCCATGAGAGATTTTAGTGGCATTATAATGCTGAAAAAGAGACTTGATATTTTATAATTCTGGGGATTTTTGTTAATGCTTTTACCTTCTCCTTAGATAATTCCTTTCTATCATATTCACATTTTGCCATAAATTATAATTGTGAAACATAAAAATTAATATCAATATGTAATCAAGATTCTTTAAAATTTCCACCACTCTATACTGAACTATGGAATAAAATTGTTTTTATATAATATACCCTGATCTATTGATAAATGTTTTAAGATTTTATTGCTGATAATATTTTATAGACAATTTCACAGCATCTGTGGTACTTTAGTATGCCATACATTGGAACTACAGGATTCTGTCAAGAGAATTGGTGATTCAAATATGCTAATGTTCAGGTCTGTATTTGGGGATCTGTGAAACGAGATTTCACATACACTCATTTTATTATTTGAGGTATCGTACAAGACTTGTGTCCCATGAGCAAAGAATACTTTGTGAAAATTCACTAGAAACTCCCCACATATCTACGAGGCCCATATAGTTATAAATACTGCATTATCCAGTATATTTTGACGAAGGAGACTTTCATTTTTGCTAGGCATTGATAGAATTAAATCCCCCGTGAATCATTTTATACATACAATATAATAATTTGAAAAATTTCCATAGCTGGTCTCTCGCTTCATGCATTAAACATTTTGATTCTTTTTTTTTTTTTTTTTTTTTTTTTGAGACGGAGTCTTGCTCTGTTGCCCAGGCTGGAGTGCAGTGGCCGGATCTCAGCTCACTGCAAGCTCTGTCTCCCAGGTTTATGCCATTCTCCTGCCTCAGCCTCCCGAGTAGCTGGGACTACAGGCGCCCGCCACCTCGCCCGGCTAGTTTTTTGTATTTTTTAGTAGAGACGGGGTTTCACCATGTTAGCCAGGATGGTCTCGATCTCCTGACCTCGTGATCTGCCCATCTCGGCCTCCCAAAGTGCTGGGATTACAGGTTTGAGCCACCGCTCCCGGCCAACATTTTGATTCTTTTCTACCCTCCCTATATCTTAATTGTCAGATACCTGAAGACTTGCTTCCATAACGTAGAATCTGATGTTGCAACCTTGGGTCATGGTGCCAGGTGAGTTAATTTGGTGAGCAGCAGAATGTTATTCTCCTGCGTGGTATTTTCTCTGGGGACGACCAGTAACATCTTCAGTATGTATGGAGGTATATTTGCACACCAAGTAAAAAAAAAAAACAAAAAAACAAACAAACAAACAAAAAAAACAGTTGTCTGCTTCCTTTAACTGATTCCAAAACTGCCCATGAACACTCCAACAGCATCATTAAAAAAAAAAGTGCTTGGAGGGAAAGAGAAAAATTATCTAATGCTGATAAAATGTTTACAGAAATGTGTAGTAACTGTTCAATACATAGGTGCATGTACGTGTGCATACACACAACTATGAACATACACATATATATTCTGTAATATGAGTTTTCAAGTTTATTTTACTGTTATCTGTTTCTCTGTATCTCTGTCTCTCTTCTCTCTCTTGCTCTTGCTCTCTCTCTGTCTTTCTCATTCTCCCTCCCTCCCTCCTTCCTGTTCTCTCTCTCCACATACACACACACATTAATATATGTACATATATGCTATGGTCTGAATGTTTGTGTCCCAACATTTAAATGCTGAAATGGTAATCCCTAAGGTAATGCTATTAGAAGGTGGGGCTTTGAACAGATGATTAACTCATGAGGATAGAGCACCCATTAATGGAATTAGTGCCCTTAGAAAAGAGACCCCAGAGTGCTAGCTCTCTGCTTCTTCCAGGTGAGAACAGAGCTAGAAGGAGCCATCTATGAGGGCAGAGTCTCACCAGACACCAGTACCTTGGTCCAGGACTTTCTAGTCCCCAGAAGTGAGAATTAAATTTCTGTTGCTTATGTTACCCGGTCCATGACAATTTATGTAGTAGTCCAAATAAACTAATACAATCTATAATCTGTAATATGTATACGCATGCATGTATATATAAATACACATATATATACACACACATGCATACTTTCTAATAAATGTTTTAAAGTATATTTATCATGGAATGCTATATATTCATCCCAATTATATTTTCATTACTCAATGCATTTTTAAAACATAACTTTAGAATTCTCAGAAAGGATTAAAATATTAACCTGTACATTCATTTGTTCACTGCCTTAGCACATATTCTTGATATAATAATATCAGGTAATTTTATTAGTGTTCGTAGTAGTGTTGAACAAGCTAAATTCATTAACTCATGAAACTAGCATTCTAGTGAGAGAGTAAAATAAAAGCAATTTTAGTTAACATACATGATAAATTTTATGAAAATATTATAATAAAGCATATTTAAACATATACAGTTAAATGGAAAGTCTTGCAGAAAATAAAGTATTGTGGTTGTGGGACGTTTCTCTAATATAACTGAATAAAATGAAATGCAAACATTCTTTATAATCCCTGGGCTTTCTCTTTTATATAGGAAACTTGCTTATCATTGCCCTCTTACCATGCTTCAGCTTCACTTCAATATTTTCTTTTTCTATGAACTTACATTTTGAATTTTTCACAGCACTGTCCTAGAATTGAGAATATGCTTAAAGAAGGAGAAAGGACCTAAGAAAAGCCTCACCACAGAAAAAAGAATCTTCAGACTGACTGACGTGATGAGAGTTGATAATATACATGTAACTTGCTTAGTGCCATAGGTATAAATTGATGGAAATTAAATTATGCCTGTGTGATATATAAACATATTTCGTGTCTTTCCACATTTGAATTTTGGGAAAAGTGAAGTTTTAATATTCCTAGATGAAATATTAAACTATACATCAAAGTCAAAATGATATTCTGGTTTATGTCGTGCTGTGTGGGAGGGAACTGAGAGCTATTTATAAACTGTGTAGTCCCCTAATCACATTGTTTCTGCACAATTTTTAAATTAATCAAAATTTCCACATAGATTGAGTTTGGATATAATTTTTTAATTAAAATCTCAAAAAAAGCCCCAGAAAAATAAAACATCAAAAGGAAGATCTGTAGAATCTGCTAGAAATATAGTTCACAAAAAAAAACACAAATTTTAAAGCAATTAAAACTTAATTTTGAATTGAAGGAAACCAGTTCCTGTATGAATTACCATTTTTTCTGTTTTCATTGTATTAGTACCATGTTATAATGGCAAATGTGCTATTTCAGAGGAAATCCAAGCCTAGAAATAGGCGAAGAGTGAAAAGTTTGGGTTTTAAGACTTATTCAGGGAAGATGGCATGCTTCAAGCTCACATAAGCTAGGACTATATAAATGTAGAATCATTAGTAAAAGGATTTCAAGAAACATGGCCTGTTACCTCAAGTAGAAGGACTGTTTACAGCCAAGGTTCTGATTAAAGAAAAAGGCCACATTAGATATTAAAATTTCAAGCTTAACCCTATTATAAGTCTAAAGGGAAAGAAAGTCATGATCTAGAAATTGAGGGAGTCCCCAATATAATAACAAGGTAGTGGTATTCCTGGAGCTGAGACTGAATAAAAGCAATAATTAAAAAAAAAAAAAAGCGTGTGTTGGAAACTTAATCCCCAATGCAACAGTGCTGGGAGGTGGGGCTTTTGCGAGGTAAACAGATCATGAGTTCCCTGCCATCATAAATAAATTAATGCTGCTATAAAAAGGGTAGTAAATTCTTTGTCTCTTTTGCTCTTTGGCCATATGAGGACAACAGGTTTGTCCCCACTTGCCCTTCCACCTTCACCTTCCACCATATAAAGATAATACAGCAAGAAGGCTCTCACCAGACACCAGATATTGGTGCCTTCTACTTGGAGTTTTGAGACTCCAAAACTGAAAAATAACCTTCTGTTATTTATAAATTATCCAGTCTCAGGTAGTTTGTTATAACCACAAAAGTAAACCAAGATACTTTGATAAAACAAAACATTCTTAAAATAATACATTTTAAATATTTAAATTTAAAACATTTCAGCCCTGCACGGTGGCTCATGCCTGTATGTAATCCTAGCACTTTAGGAGGCCGAGGCGGGCGGATCACGAGGTCATGAAGTTGAGACCATCCTGGCCAACATGATGAAACCCCATCTCTACTAAAAACCCAAAAATTAGCTGGGCAGGGTGGTGCGCACCTGTAGTTCCTACTGGGGAGGCTAAGGCAGAAGAATTGCTTGAACAAGGGGAGCAGAGGTTGCATTGACACTCCAGCCTGGTGATGGAATGAGACTCCATCTCCAAAAAAAAAAAAAAAAAAAAAGCTTAAATTAAAAGCATTTCAATTACATATGTACTCGATTTCTGAATCTCAGAGAATCTGTGGACAATTCCATAATTACAAAAAACAATGCTCAATAAACTATTCAAAAGATTATCATCCCAGAAGCACTATTTGTATAAAATTTGTATAGAGTTATAGTTGATATATGGTGTATTAGCCCATTTTCACACTGCTGATAAAGACATGCCTGCGACTGGGTAATTTGTAAAGAAAAAAAAGGGGTTTAGTGGTGTGGCTCACATGGAGGTGGATTCACAATCATGGCAGAAGGTGGAAGGCACAACTTACATGGCAGAAGGCCAGAGAAGTGAGAACCAAGCAAAAGGGGAAACCCCTTACAGAACCATCAGCTATTTTGAGGCTTTTTCTTTTTCTTTTTTTTTTTTTTTTTTTTTTTTGAGGTGGAGTCTCGCTCTGTCGCCCAGGCTAGAGTGCAGTGGCCGGATCTCAGCTCACTGCAAGCTCCGCCTCCCGGGTTCCCGCCATTCTCCTGCCTCAGCCTCCCACGTAGCTGGGACTACAGGCGCCCGCCGCCTCGCCCGGCTAGTTTTTGTATTTTTAGTAGAGACGGGGTTTCACCGTGTAGACCAGGATGGTCTCGATCTCCTGACCTCGTGATCCGCCCGTCTCGGCCTCCCAAAGTGCTGGGATTACAGGCTTGAGCCACCGCGCCCGGCCTATTTTGAGGCTTTTTCACTACCACAAGAACAGCATGGGGGAACTGCCCTCATGATTCAATTATATCCCATCAGGTCCCTCCCACAACATGTGGGAATTATGGGAGCTACAATTGAAGATAAGATTTGGGTGAGGACACAGCCAAACCATAAAATATAGCTATTGAATAATGTCACCAAAGTTTTACAAACAAATGATTAGTTCTTCAAAATTATTTGTGTTAGAAGACTATACATGTAAGTTAATTATGGTTTCATTGATTCAAAATAATTTTGCCTTTTATATTTTCACAATAAATGTAAAAAAAAGCTTAACTGCTAATATTAATGTCTTTATTTTTCCATTGGTAAATACTTTTTATGTTCATTTTATTCTCACATTTATTTCTGCAAAAGAAAGATAATATGTTTGGCTATAAGTTTAACATAAATCATATTTTTATTACTATTCCTAAGAGTTAGCTTGATCTCAAATAGCAGTATAATAAGGATTGCATCAAAAACAAGGGTAGTAAAATTGCTACTGTCATCCGTATTGATCAAGCCCCACAATCCATTCATTCTTTTAATAAATATTTATTCAATTTCATGTGCTGTCTATGTTTTAGAGACAACATTAAAAACAAAGCTACTGGAGATAGTGCATAGAAAATTACAGTAAGCCATGTTAGCCACTACATGGAGAAAGGCAGGGATATGGAATAGAGTTCAGAGAACTGAACTCTCAAAAGAGAGGTGTGAACAATTTTCTTGGAGGAATGACTGTGCATAATTTAATAATAAGTAGGGAAGAGACAGATGAAGGAACAAAAGATAAGTAGATTACCCCAAGTAAAGGAAACATCATGTTTAATGTCTTAAAGATGCGGGAACTTAGCATTCAAGGTCCCATGGACTATACTTGCAATTCAGAAATGGAAGATGTTTGGAAGATAAAAATGCTAAAATTTCTATGTAAGGATAATAATAATGAATTTAGACCTATCTACTTCTAAGAGTTATTTCAGGCTTTCATATTCTTAAAGTATTAAGTATACAGCTATAGGTTTGTTTCCTTTCTTTTTCTTTCTGTGTTTAGGTTTTTCTTTTGTTTCGGTTTTTTTTTTTTTTTTTTTTTTTTTTTAGATGGGATCTGGCTCAGTCACCCAAACTGGAGTGCAGTGGTGCCCTCTCAGCTTACTACAAGCTCCAAGCTCCGCCTCCCAGGTTCACACAATTTTCCTGTTTCCTGCCTCAGCCTCCCAAGTAGCTGGGACTACAGGCTCCCGCCACCATGCCCGGCTATTTTTTTTTTTTTTTTTTTTTTTTTGTATATTTAGTAGAGACAGAGTTTCACCGTGTTAGCCAGGATGGTCTAGATCTCCTGACTTAGTGATCCACCCGCCTTGGCCTCCCAAAGTGCTGGTATTACAGGTGTGAACCACCGCGCCCAGCCTACGTTTGTTTTCTTAGCACTCTCCTCACTTCTCTGGAAAACTAACAGCTATTACCATCTTGCTAGATACCTACGGAGTCGATACTTTATACATTATGTCACTACCTAAAACAATGGAATTCTTCCAGGGGCAGTCAGCTGACTCCAACCGGGCAAATTATAGGACCTCCCTCCCATACACAGTCACTGTACATTGAACAGTAAGTTAGCACTCACCCAAAGGTACTGAAGCAAATCTCTGCTGCACGTGACATTGAAGGGAGATTAAACTGGTGTCTTTAAGTTCTTTGTTTGCAAACATATGGGAGAAGCTGTTGTGCGGTAAAAAAGAATGAAATTTTCATATACATAATGGCAGAAACCACAATTACTTTTGCACCAACTTAATAGTTGTCCCCGAGACATGACTGCATCTCTGCTCTTTTTTTTTTTTTTTTTTTTTTGAGGCGGAGTCTTGCTCTGTCGCCCGGACTGGAGTGCAGTGGCCGGATCTCAGCTCACTGCAAGCTCCGCCTCCCAGGTTTACGCCATTCTCCTGCCTCAGCCTCCCGAGTAGCTGGGACCACAGGCGCCCGCCACCTCGCCCGGCTAGTTTTTGTATTTTTTTTTAGTAGAGACGGGGTTTCACCGTGTTAGCCAGGATGGTCTCGATCTCCTGACCTCGTGATCCGCCCGTCTCGGCCTCCCAAAGTGCTGGGATTACAGGCTGCATCTCTGCTCTTACATTATTTTGCTTTCTTTATACATCATTGTTTTCCTTAGTCACATAGTTTCCAAATTTGTAAAAGCTGGCTTGGGTCTCAAGGAGTGAAGCAGAGTTACTAGGGCAGTGTTAAAAAAACTAAAGCCCAGTTATTGTGGGCTATGGGAAGGTCTGCTGCTAGAAAATCTTGACAAAGGCTCTGAGCCAGTAAGAAACAGACAGCGAATGATGCAAACCTAGGACAGAAAAAAGTTCCTGCATGATAAGGGAATGAAATCTTTAAGATTGGTATATGTCCGGGCTACCCCACCCCTTCCCTCCAGAGGTATAAAACCGTAAACAAGATTAGGCGGCTGTGGTTCTGGACTCTGCTATATCCCTTACTTTGCATAGGCTACCATGTTTTGGGTGCAGCTCCATGAAAAAAAATGGAATCACTGAATAGCGAAATATGGCCTTTGTACTCTTCAACGAGTATTTCTCCTACATTGTGCCCTTGCTGTTTCAATAATAATCTCACATAAAAGTAATGTCAACCAAGCGTAGTGACTCACGCCTGTAATCCCAACATTTTGGCAGGGCAAGGCAGGTGGATCACGAGGTCAGGAGTTCGAGACAAGCCTGACCAACATGGTGAAACTCTTTCTCTACTAAAACTACAAAAATTAGCCAAGTGTGGTGGCACAGGCCTGTAATCCCAGCTACTTAGGAGGCTGAGGCAGAAGAATTTCTTGAACCCGGGAGGTGGAGGTTGCAGTGGGCTGAGATGATGCCACTGCACTCCAGCCTGGGAGACATAGTGAGACTCTGTCTCAGAAATAAATGAATAAATAAATAAATAAATAAATAAATAAATAAATAAATAGTTATCTCAGAGGTTCTTTAGGTATAGAAATATTTCTGGAATCTCACTGTCTGGCCCAGGTTGGAGTGCAGTGGTGTGATCTTGGCTCACTGCAAGCTCCACCACCTCCTGGGTTCATGCCATTCTCCTGCCTTAGCCTCCCGAGAAGCTGGGACTACAGGCGCCCACCACCATGCCTGACTAATGTTTTTGTATTTTTAGTAGAGACGGGGTTTCACCGTGTTCTCCAGGATGGTCTCGATCTCCTGACCTTGTGATCTGCCCACTGCGGCCTCCCAAATTGCTGGGATTACAGGCATGAGCCACCGCACCCGGCCAGGAATAGAAATATTTCTATACAAACTAAGTCCATTGTCATTGTCCTAAAGAGAAAAGTAAAGATTTGTAATTGTTCTGCATATGCAGACAGAACTACTATTAATATTTAGATATTTTAGATAAGTTATACAATATAAGTAGCTCTTTATGCTAATTACATGTCTGAGTTACAGAAAGGTGATTAATAAGGCTAAAATATATCATCTTTGCTTGTTTATTTAATTAACTTACTTTTTAATTTCAATAGGTTTTTGGGCAACAGGTGGTGTTTGTTTACATGAATAAGTTATTTAATTATTCTGAGATTTTGGTGCACCCATATTCCAAGTACTGACCACTGTACCCAATGTGTAGTCTTTTATGGCTTACTCCCTCTTAACTTTTCTCCCAGTACCCAAGGTCTCTTGTATCATTTTTATACCTTTGTGTCTTCACAGCACTTATGAGTGAGAACATACAATATTTGGTTTTCCATTCCTGAGTTGCTTCACTTAGAATAATAGTCTCCAATGCCATCCAGTTTGCTGCAAATGCCTTTATTTCATTCTTTTTTATGACTTAGTAGTATTACATGGTATATACATATATATATATATATATATTCATATATATATATACACACACACACACACACCACATTTCTTTATCTACTTGTTGATTGATGACCATTTGGGCAGTTTCATATTTTTGCAATTGCAAATTTTGCTGCTATAAGTATGCGTGTTCAAGTATCTATTTCATTTAATGACTTTTTTTTTTTTTTTTTTCCCTCTGGGTGGATACCTGTAGTAGTGTGATTGCTGGATCAAATAGCAGATCTACTTTAGGTTATTTAAGGAATTTCTACACTGTTTTCCAAAGTGGTTGTACTAGGTTATGTTCCCACCAACAGTGTAAACATGTTCCCTTTTCACCACAACCTACACCAACATTTATTTTTTGATTATGGCCATTTTTGCAGGATTAAGGTGTTATTGCATTGTGGTTTTGATTTGCACTTTCCTGATAATTAGTGATGTTGAACACTATTTCATATGTTTGTTGGCCGTTTGTATATCTTTTTTGAGAATTGTCTATTCATGTCCTTAGTCTACGTTTTGATGGGATTACTTGCTTTTTTCTTGCTGATTTGTTTGAGTTGTTCGTAGCTTCTGGATATTAGTCCTTTGCTGGATGTATAGATAGTGAAGATTTTATCCCACTCTGTTGGTTGTCTGTTAACTCTGCTGATTATTTCTTTTGTTGTGAAGAATTTTTTATAGTTTAATTAAAGTTTCATCTATTTTTCTTTGTTTTTGTTGCACTTGCTTTTGGGTTCTTGGCCATGAAGTCTTTGCCTAAGCCAATGTCTAGAAAGGTTTTCCTGATATTACCATCTAAAATTTTTATGCTTTCAGGTCTTAGATTTAAGTCTTTGGTCCATCTTGAGTTCATTTTTGTATTAGGTGATAGATGAGGATCCAGTTTGATTCTTCTACAAGTGACTTGCCAATTATCACAGCACCATTTGTTGAATATGGTGTCCTTTCCCAACTTTAGATTTTTATTATTATTATTATTTATCTATAAGTATTTAGTTTTATTTCTGGGTTCTCTATTCTCTGCCATTGATTTATATGCCTATTTTTATACCAATACCATACTGTTTTGGTGACTATAGCTTTATAGTTGGATTTCCTCTTTCTCTGTTTCCTCCTTGATTAACTTAATAATCGACCTTATGAATTATTTTTCTGGCAATTCAGATATTTGATCTTGGTTTGGATCTATTGTTTGTGAGCTAGTGTGACCTTCTGGGGGTATTAAAAAACCTTTTGTCATATGACTAGAATTGTTTTTCTGTGTCTATTTATTTATTTATTTATCATTTGGGTAGAGTATGTAAGAGGGAAGATCAAGGACTGAAGGGCTGCTGTTCAGATTCTTTGGTGGCATGGGGTGCTCTATTGATGTATTGATTTGGTGTTCTCCCCATTCCCCTTGAGATGGGGCTTTTTAAGAGCAGAATTGCAGTGATTGTTTTTGCTCTCCCAGCTCTAGCCACCTAGCAGAGCTACCAGGCTCTGGGCTGGCACTGGGGAATGTCTGCAAAGAGTCCTGTTATGTGATCCATCTTTGGGTCTTTTAGCCATGGATACCAGCATTTACTCTGATGGAGGTAGCAGGGTTGCAAAGTGGACTCTGAGGTTTTCGATTGTATGTTTGTTTAACTTGCTGGTTTTGTGCTGGTTGGCCTCCAGCCAGGAGTTGATGCTTTCAAGAGTGCATCAGCTGTGGTACTGCTGAGAGAATAGAAATTTGCCCTAGGATTGCCAGGTTAAGTATTCAGGTTTCTCAGGTAGTGGGCAGGGTCATAGAGCTCCCCAGAGATTATGTCCTTTGTATTTGGCAACCAGGGCAGGTAGAGAAAGGCCACCAGGTGTGGGCAGGGTTAGGCATGTCTGAGCTCAGACTCTTTTAGGGCAGAGATTACTGCTGCTACTGTGGAGACTGTGTAATTTAATTGCAACATTTAAGTAATTAAAATAAGATAAAATAAAATAATTTAGTTCCTAGGTTGCATTAGCTAAATGTCAAGCATGTACTAACCACATGAAAAAAGTTGCTACCTTGTTGGACAGGACAGATACACAGAGCATTTCCATTTTCACAGAAAATGTATATAGATACCATGGAGGTTTGAAATAAATGCTGAGTCCATTCAAACTATAGTGAAATACAGCATGTGAAAAAGTAATTCCTTATTGACTATAATAAATGCTTAATAAAATATAGTAGAGTCTGATTCTGTCCAAGATTGACAAAATCTAATGCAGCCTACATGTCTCAGTAGTTAATACGAAGACTAAATAAAATTCAAGCAAATAAATACCTTTGAGGACTTTGAACAGTAAATAATAGAAGGCAGATTTAAGGGTAATCAGAACTTGAAGAAACGTCTATATGATAGTGGTGAATTTACTATATTTTTCTTATCTCCTAGATTGTGACCTAAAGACTATCTCACAGGAAAAATATATAACAGGCACATTTATCAAAACCTAGGGGAGAACCACATATTTCTTGGCTGTAGGACCAAGAAAAAGGCCCTTCCTAGCAGGAGAATGTAGGAGGAAACCTTTTTATCTTTTCTATTCTTTCTCTAGCAGTCGTGTGCCATTGAGCTGTACTTCTGCTTTAACACAGTGGCACAGGCACTAAGACTCTGAGAGAAATATATATATTTCTAGGTAGAAGAATGGATCAAAAGAGGTTTCTTTGGATCAAAAGAAGACAGATGGAAGAATAGATCAAGAAAGGCAGAAAAGAGTACCATTATTTTTTATTTTTTATTCTCACTACTGTGCCATGTTGAACATTCCCAGTCATGTAGAATTTTAGGACAGCGCTTGAGACTAAAATCTAAAATAATACCCTTTTTTAAAGCCAAAATATTGTAAAATTGGGCCATTGGGAAGCAGAAAAAATTGAGAGAATTCCTAAGATGAATGAGCTAAAGAAAGAGATCCCTAAATCTATGTATGAACTGGCACACCCATATCTGAAATACCCTGAAGCTGCACCAAAGTAGGAGTAGAACAAAGGTTAAGAGAGCTGAACTAGGCCAGGCGTGTGGCTTACGCCTGTGTGTCCAGAATTTATTCCTTCCAGTGGGTTCTTGGTCTCACTGACTTCAAGAATGAAGTCGCAGACCCTTGCAGTGGGTGTTACAGCTCTTAAAGATGGCACATTCAGAGTTGTTTGTTCCTCCCGGTGGGTTCGTGGTCTCACTGACTTCGGGAGTAAAGGCAGAGACCTCTGCAGTGTTACAACTCATAAAGGTAGTGTGGACCCAAAGTGTGAGCAGCAGCAAGATTTACTGTGAAGAGCGAAAGGACAAAGCTTCCACAGCGTGGAAGGGCACCCCACCAGGTTTGCTGCTGCTGGCTCAGGTGGCCAGCTTTTATTCCCTTATTTGGCCCTGCCCACGTCCTGCTGATTGGTCCATTTTACAGAGTGCTGATTGGTGTGTTTACAATTCTTTAGCTAAACAGAAAAGTTCTCCAAGTCTCCACTCCATGCAGGAAGTCCAGTTGGCTTCACCTCTCAATCTCCCCTCTAAACAGGACACTCCAACTGCTGTTGGGAATTAACTGATGACCGCTCTAACTACTTCCTGCTGGATAGGGGCAAAGAAGGAGCCCTGCCGTTGTAGTGTCTTCTAGAGGGGAACTCTTTAAACCAGTGAAAGGACCAGGAGTTCTGTCTAGGGGTCCTCAGTAGAAGTTGTTAGTTGAGCTCATTTGGGGTTCTATTTGTATGACCATCTGTAGCTTGATGGCCTTGATCCTAGAGGAAACAAATTGGACAAGGAGGTTGAAAATACAGGGTCCGAAGGTGAGTAATAGCCAGATGACTGCCACAGGACCTAGAAATGGGAGAAGCCATGTCACCCAACTCCAGAGGTTGGCATAAGAGTTTGAAAAGCGTTATCTGATTTCAGAAGACTTTTCCTGTAAACACCGGGTGGCATCTCGTGCTATCCCTGACTGGTTAGTGTAAAAACAACGCTCTTCCCCTAAGAAGGTTCAGAGTCCTCCTTTCTCAGCAGTAAGGAAGTCTAGGCCTCGGTGGTTTTGGAGAGTCACTGCTGTCAAAGAGTCTACTTGGGTTTGCAGAGTAAGGATAGATTTTGTTACTTCTTGCAAACTGTCTGAGAGGCAGATATAGGTTGAAGTTCCACATAAGAAGAATATGCCTTGGCTGGGTAGACAGAAATTTACCCTGGCTTTTAAAGGAATAGGGTACACTATTTTTTCTTTACTATTTCTATCTCTCTCTTTCTTTCTCTTTGCCTTCTTCTTTATCTCTCTCTTTCTCTCTTTCTGACTCCTCTTTGTCTGTCTCCTCCTCTCTCTCTTTGACTTTCTGTCTCTGTCTTTCTCTCTCTTTCTCTGACTCCCTCTTTGTCTCTGTCTCTTCCTCTCTCTCTCTCTCTCTCTCTCTGATTTTCTGTGTCTTTCTCTCTTTCCTTTCTGCTGGTCTTTCCCTGCCTCTGCCACTGCTTATGATGCTGTTCTTCCCTCTCCTTCCCCTTTTGATGGCTTTGGCAGTGTAAGACTGCCACATCCTTGAGTTTTTGTGCTGCGTGCAATAACTCCATGGTTTCCTTGTTATATTTACTGGGGGTTCCCCCAGAGGTTAGGAACTCCTTTTCTTTCCATATTTCAGCATGGGCTAGTAGCATTAGATAAGTATACTTGCTCTCTGTATACATATTTATTCTTCTTCCCTTTCCCAGTTCTGAAGCTCGGGTAAATGCTACTAGTTCTGATAACTGGGTGCTGGTCTCTGGGGAAGAGGCTTACTTTCAAATACAGTTACATCACTAACTAAGGAATAAACTGCCCTTCATATCCCATTCTCCCCTAATGAACTTCCATCCATATATAGGTTAAGGTCAGGATTAGCTAAGGGGACTTCTAAGCGATCATCTTGGGCGACGTAAGTCTGTACTATAATTTGTTGGCAGTCATGCTCGATTGGTTCCCCATCCTCTGGGAGAAAAAGGGCAGGGTTGAGGGCTGCACATGTGTGTATCTGAAGCACCAGTTCCTGGTATCTAAGCAGGCGGTTGTCTGATAGCCATAAACTTCCTTTGGCACCTAGTATGCCATTTACATCATGAGTAGGCCAGACAGATCCTTTCCTTGTAGCCTCTGACACTAAGACGGCCACTGCTGCCACTACCTGTAAATAGGGAGGCCAGCCTTTTGCTACTATATTGGTTTCCTTAATTAGATATGCCACTGGTTGTGGGGTTGTCCCACGAGTCTGAGTAACGACCACAAGAGCTATCTCTGCTCTCTCTGACATATAAAGAGAAGTTTTGTCGGCCGGGTGCAGTGGCTCAAGCCTGTAATCCCAGCACTTTGGGAGGCTGAGGCGGGCGGATCACGAGGTCAGGAGAGCGAGACCATCCTGGTTAACACGGTGAAACCCCCGTCTCACTAAAAAATTACAAAAAACTAGCCGGGCGAGGTGGTGGGCGCCTGTAGTCCCAGCTACTCGGGAGGCTGAGGCAGGAGAATGGCGTAAACCCAGGAGGCGGAGCTTGCAGTGAGCTGAGATCCGGCCACTGTACTCCAGCCTGGGCAACAGAGCCAGACTCCGTCTCAAAAAAAAAAAAGAGAAGTTTTGTCCTGTGGGAAGGCTTAAAGCTGGAGCTTGTTCTAGGACATGCTTTAAGGTTTTGAAGGCTGTTTCTGCCCTTGGTTCCCATTCTACTAGAGGCGCATTTGTCCTCTGGGTCTCCTTGTTTAGAGTATAGAGGGGCCTGGCTATCTCGTTGTATCCAGAGATCCATAGTCGGCAAAAGTTGGTGATTCCAAGGAACCCCTTCAATTGTTTTAATGTCTTAGGGTGAGGATAAGCCCGTATAGGCTATATCCATTCCTTACCAAGGGCCGTGGTCCCTCTGGCTAAGATTAGGTCTAGATATTTGACCTGCTATAGGCAAAGCTGTTCCTTTGAACTAGACGCCTTGTACCCTTGATTAGCTAGAAAGCTCAAGAGATCTAGAGTAGCCTGTTGGCATGAGGCTTCCGAACTGGTAGCCAAATGTAAATCGTCCACATGCTGAAGGACCAGAGTGCCTGGACTTTGGAAGTGGCCTAGATTTTGGGCCAGTGCTGATCAAACAGATGAGGGCTGTCCCTAAACCTATAGGGCAAGATCGTTCATGTAAATTGGGATGTGTGGTCTGTGGGAGTCTCAAAGGCAAAGAGAAACTGGGAGTCAGAGTGCAGAGAAATACAGAAGAAGGCATCCTTGAGAACAGTGAACCATTCTGCTTCCTCTGGTATTTGAGAGAGCAGGGTATAGGGGTTGGGTACAACTGGATATAGAGGAATTACTGCCTCATTGATGAGTCTAAGATCTTGCACTAGTCTCCACTGACCATTTATTTTAGGTACTCCTAGAATTGGGGTGTTGCAGGGACTGCTGCATTTCATTACTACACCTTGAGCTCTTAAATGTTTAACAATATCCTGTAATCCTTTATAAACTTCAGGCTTTAAGGGATATTGACTTTGATAAGGAAAAGTGGTGGGGTCTTTCTGCCTGATTTGAACTGGGTGGGGATTTTTTGCCCTTCCAAATTGTCCTTCCAAGGCCCAGACTTGAGGGTTGATTCCCTCCTCGAATAGGGGACAACAGATGGGTAACTTGTTCTCCATGTTCACGTAGATAATAGCTCCAGCTTTGGCTAACATATCCCTCCCTAATAAGGGTATGGAACTTTCAGGCATAACAAGAAAGGCATGTGAAAAGAGCAAAATCTCCCAATTACAACCGAGGAAGTGGGAGAAATACCTGGTTACAGGCTCTCCCAGGATTCCTTGGATGGTAACAGACCTTGAGGACAGTCGTCCAGGACAGGAGATTAACACTGAGAAGGCCACACTAGTGTCCAGGAGGAAGTCAGTTTCCTGGCCCTCAATGGTTAAACATACCCGGGACTCAGTAAGGGTGATGACATGAGCTGGCACTTGCCCCAGGCACCCTCAGTCCTGTCATTGGATCATCTGGTTGGGGGTTTCTGACCCAGAGAATCATTGCACTCGGGGTCAGTGTGCCTTCCAGTGATTGCCTCAGCATAGTGGACATCGATGAGGGGCAGCTTGCTTCTCAGTGGACAATCTTTTTTGAGGTGTCCTTGTAAACTACACTGGTAACAAGCCCCACTGGGTGATTGGCCTGCTCCATTTTCTGTCCTCTCTGAACCACCAAGGTTTGTTTGTCTGAAGGCCATGACTAAGGCTGCAGTCTTTCTCTGATCTTGCTTTTCCTTTTGGGCCTGATCTTCTTGGTCCCTATTATAGAACACTGATGTTGCCAGGTTTAATAATGCCTACAGATTTTGTTCAGGGACCAAGGCTCACTTTTGGAGCTTTCTCCTGATATCTGCAGCTGATTGGGTAATAAACTTATCTTTGAGGATCAATTGACCCTCTAGTGAGTCAGGTGATAGGGGAGTATATTTCCTTAAGGCCTCTCGTAGCTGCTTGAGGAAGGTGGAAGGATCATCTTCCTTTCCCTGAGTTATGGTAGACATCATTGAACAATTCATGTGCTTTTTCCTAATTCTCCTTAGTCCTTCCAGAACACAGGTCAACAGATGACTATGACTCCGGTCCCCATGATCTGAGTTGGGGTCCCAATAGGGATCCATACTGGGGATGGTTTGCTGACTGGTAGGGAATCTGTCTCTTTTTTTGGCTGTCATTCTATCATTTACTTGACCAAGATGCCAGGTGTCTCCAAACTCTCGGGCTGCAGCTAAAACCACATTATTTTCATTAAAGGCCAGGGTTTGATCTAACAATAGCATGACATCTCTCCAAGTGAGAGCGAAGGTTTGCCCTAGACCACGCAGGACATCTGTGCACCTATCAGGATCATCTGAAAGCTTCCCCAGATCTACCATGATCTGCTTTAAGTCAGAGAGGGAGAAGGGGACATGTATCTGGTTTGGGCCAAATTCCCATCCCCTTACAGTTTGAAGGGGATGTAACCTATAGCACGGGAGTTTTTGTGGTCCTTTGGAGATCTCTTTGCTTGTCTCCTTCTGAGTGAGGGAGAATAGAGGAGACGGAGACTTTTCATTAATAGGAAGGGAAACTATAGGGAGGCTAGGATATGGGGGTAAGCTGAGAGGTCATCCTGTGGAGTGTAAATTGCAAGTTTGCATAGTTGTGTATTCTCCTTCAATGAAAAGAAAGCTTGGACATAAAGTATTTCACTCCATTTGCCTCCCCTCTTACAGAAAAGGTCAAGCTGCAGGATAGTATTATAATTTGTACTTCCCTCAGTGGTCATTTTTCCCCAACAGAGAGAGAGAGTATTGGGGCCAGCCTGTAGTACAGAAAAAAATTAGCCACCTCTTTTTCAGGGTTTGTGGGTCAAATTAGTCCCAATGACTTAGGATGCATTTCAAGGGTGAGCCTGTTGATACCTGAGTGTTTCCCACCCAAAAGGAAAAAAACGCCTGCGGGTTTCTTTTGTTTGTTTCTCCCCCTGCCCAAGAACCTGCAACAGTCCCTGGACCCTGCTGATTGGAATAGTTGCACTCACCGACGCAGCAGCAGAAACACTAGTTTTCCTCCTAAACCACAAGGAGAATCGAGGAAGGTCAGATTTAGTGACCCTTACTGATGAATTCTCAAAAACCTACACCCTTGCCTGTCCTCCTAGACCACAGAGGACTGAGAAAAATCGGATTTAGAGGCCCTTACCAATGCATTCTCAAAAACCTGTTAGAATCATAAGTGTTCCCCTGTTAGTATTGGAACTTTATCCCTGTCCTACAAAGATGTTATGCCCCAAAAGTGAAGTGGAGGGCCATACCCTGAGGGAGGGAAGGGATATCCAGGGTTGGAAGAGTAATACCTTTTGTCCTCTCTTGAATAGGAAGGATATCATTTCTGAGGCTCCCCATACCCTAGCTTCAGGAATAGTTTTGTTAGGCCTGCAAGTCTGAGGAGGTATCCTAAAATTGCAGATAAGATAGTCCCCTGCCCTGACAGGGCTGTGTGCAAGAATTGTGTCTTTCTGATTAGTGAGCCCAGGTGCCTAAAGAAGGGAATAAAGTCCTGGAGTTTATACTAGAAATCATTCTTGTAGGAGAAACTAGAAAAGCACCAGAGACAGGGAGTGGATTTTAGAAGTGAGACTAGCCTCAGAGAAGAGAGGTGAGAGGAAGTTTGTCTGACAAGCATTAGGACCCAGGAGGCAGGATCAGGATAGATAGGATAGATGGGTGAGTCTCGCTTGGTCCATGTGATCTTAAGAGTTCCGCTCATGGCTGCAGGGTCAACCAACTTGTTGTCGGGACCCCAAAGCTGAATGGCTTTCCTCTCTGTCAATCCTCAGCTCAGCCCAGAAGTACAGGGAAAGAGGAAGCTGGTTCCAGGCAAACCAATGCTCCAAACTCTGAAGAGTTGGGGGTTGTTACAGAGCCCTTTCCCAAAAAGCCTGACACCCATGTCTTTAGTCCAGCGGCCACGCTAATCACTTTTAACTGGCTGATAGGTGTCTGGCAGTTAGCCGCCAAATTCTAAGGAAAAATAAGACAGAAGAGCAAACGAAAGGGGTCTGGTGGTATTCACTGCTTGGTGATAGTCCCTGTTCAGGTGCCAAAATGTGTTTGGAATGTATTCCTTCCGATGGATACTTGGTCTCGCTGACTTCAGGAATGAAGTTGTGGACCTCAATGGTGAGTGTTACAGCTCTTAAAGGTGGTGCCTCCAGAGTTGTTTGTTACTCTGAGTGGGTTTGTGGTCTCGCTGACTTCAGGAGTTAAGCGACGGACCTCCACAGTGAGTGGTACAGCTCATAAAGGTAGTGCAGCCCCAAAGAGTGAGCAGCAGCAAGATTTATTGTGAAGAGTGAAAGGACAAAGCTTCCACAGCATGGAAGGGGACCCTAATGGGTTTGCTGCTGCTGACTCGGGTGGCCAGCTTTTATTCCCTTATTTGGCCCCACCCACATCCTGCTGATTGGTCCATTTTACAGAACTCTGATGGGGGCATTTTCACAGAGTGCTGATTGGTGCATTTACAAACCTTTAGCTACACAGAAAAATTCTCCAATTCCTCACTCCACGCAGCAACTCCAGCTGACTTCACCTCTCACCTGTAATCCCAACACTTTGGGAGGCCAAGACCAGTGGATCATGAGGTCAAGAGATTAGACTATCCTGGCCAACATGGTGAAACCCCATCTCTACTAAAAATACAAAAATTAGCTGGATATGGTCGTGTATGCCTGTAATTCCAGCTACTCGGGAGGCTGAGGTAGGAGAATCACTTGAACCCAGCAGGCGGAGGTTGCAGTGAGCTGAGATCACACCTTTGCACTCCAGCCTGGGTGACAGAGCAACACTCAAGAAAAAAAAAGAAAAAGGAAAAAAAGAACTGAACTAAATCATATCACTGCTCAAGTTCCATAACAATGCCTAAGTAGAACATGCAAAAATGACAGATTTGATATCTGTGTGTGTGTGTGTCTCTGTTTGAAACTATTTCAATTATTATACATTTTTCAACATACACAAAAAATGTAAAACACAACTTTAAAATGTGAAAGCAAAATTATTGTCAACCCATTATTCAATATCCAGTAAAAATATTTTTCAGAAATGAAAGTGAAACACAGATACTACAAAATGAAGAAAATTAACAACAGATTTAGCCTAAAAGAAAAACTAAAAGAATGTCTTTAGGGCAAAGGAAAATTATATTAGCGAGAACCTTGGAATTTTAGAAATAAAGGAAAGCAACAGAAATGATAAATAACTGGGTGAATATAATATTTTTCTCTGCCCACATTCTTCAAAGTATTTACACCCACTGAAAGAAAACGAATATGGCATAGTCGGGGGGACTGTAAAACAAAGTAGTTAGGTTTAAGGAATTATCTGTTCGAGCAATTTCTACATTTTATTTAAAGTGGTAAAAGCTTACCTGAAGGAATTACAAAATGTTATACATGCGTATTATAATTCATGAAAGTACTAAAAATTATATTAGAGATCTAGTCAAAAAAGAAAGCAGATAAAATGCAATAATGAATTTATTCAAATAATCTAAAAGAAGGAAACAAGGTAGGAGAGGAACTGAAAACAGAAAATCATAATATAATAAAATGATAGCCTTGAATTACACTAAATATAAATAGCCTAAACATAAAAATCAATTAATAAAACTAAACATGATGGATTAAAAAAATCATCTAAATACTCTTCAATGAAAAGTCAAAATACCTGCATTAATATTGTAACCACCCAATGGATTCACCTTGCTACTTCGTAGACAGAGCTAATTGATAAAGACAGGGGAATTGCAATAGAGAAAGAGTAATTCACACAGAACTGGCAGTTTGGGAGACAGAAGTTTTATTATCACTCAAATAAGTATCCCTAAGCATTCAGGTGTCAGAGTTTTTAAGGATAATTTGGTGGGCGGGGAAGGCCAGTGATTTGAGAGTGCTGACTGGTTGGATTGGAGATGAAATCATAGGGAATTGAAGCTCTCTTCTTGTGTTGATTCAGTTCCTGGGTGGGGGTCACATAATTGGAGGAGCTAGTTTACCAATCTGGGTGGTGCCAGCTGATATATCAAGTGTGGGGACTGCAAAATTTCTCAAGCACTGATCTTAGGAGCAGTTTATGGAGGGCCAGAATCTTGTAGCCTCCAGCTGCATGACTCCTTAGCAATGATTTCTAATCTTGTGGCTAATTTGTTGGTCCTACAAAGTCAGTTTAGTCCCCAGGCAAGGAGGAGATTTGCCTTGTGAAAGGGCTGTTATCTTCTTTGTTTTAAACTATAAAGTTCCTCCCAAAGTTGGTTCAGCCTATACCCAGTAATGAACAAGGACAGCTTGGAGATTAGAAGCAAGATGGAGTTGGTTAGGTCAGATCTCTTTCACTGTCTCAATTGCAATTTTGCAATGGCAGTTTCAATATCAGAAAATGTAACCTTAGGAATTTTACAAAATTACCAGGGAAAAAAGGAACATGACATACTAATAGGATCAATTCTTTAAAAATTTTTTTGCAAAAATTGTAACAGTAGAAAAATTATGACAGTGAGAGATGTGATCGAACTAACTCCTCCATCTTGCTTCTAACCTCCAAGCTGTCTTTGTTCATTTCTGAGCATAGGCCAAATTAATTTTGGAAGAAATTTAGATTATAGTTTATTTTATTTTATTTATTTAGAGACGGAATCTTGCTTTGTCATCAGGCTGGAGTGCAGTGGCATGATTGGCTCACTGCAACCTCCGCCTCCCAGATTCAAGCGATTCTCCTGCCTCAGCCTCCGAAGTAGATGGGTGTACAAGCATGCACCACCACGCCCAGCTAATTTTTGTATTTTTAGTAGTGAGGGGGTTCCACCATGTTGACCCGGATGTTCTCTATCTCTTGACGTCGTGATCTGCCCGCCTTGGCCTCCCAAAATGCTGGGATTACAGGCATGAGACACTGCAGCTGGCCCTATAGTTTAATTTTGAAATAAAGATGACACCAGTCCTTTTCCAAAACAAACCTCCTTCTTGCGTGGGGACTAGACTTATTTTTTAGGATTAAAAAATTGGTCACAAGATTAGACATTATCTTAGGAGTCATGCAGCTAGAGGCAACAAGATTCTAAACCTCCCCAAATTGCTTCTGGTAATAGCATCACTATTGTAAAGCTTAAGATTGGTGCTTGAGATAGTTTTCATATAATTCATTCAATCAGCTGATCAGCTGGTGTCACCCAGATTAGTAAACTCTCTCATCTGATCTTGTTGTCCCCACCAAGGAACTCACTCAGTGGAAGAGGTCAGCTTCCACTCCCTATTATTTCAACCCTGACCTGAATAATCAGCACTCCCCACTCCCTAGACCCTTACCCACAAATTGTCCTTAACAAACCACAGGGTCTTGAGTTTTCAGAGAGACTTATTTTAGTAATAATAAAACTCTGGTCTCTTGTTCAGTCAGCTCTACATGAATTAAACTCTTTATTGCTATTCTTCTGTCTTGATAAGTCAATTCTATCTGGTCAGTATGCAAAATAAAATCATTGATCAGTTACATCATCAAGAATACACTCTAATCCCAAATGTGTATAGACCTAACAAAATATCTTAAAACATATGAAAAAAATGAAAGAACTGAAATGAGAAATAGATAAATTCATAATTATATTGTTGGCCTCAATAATTATGTCAATGATTGATAGAACAAATAGTTAGAAATCAGAAAATGCATAAAATATCTGAACTGTGCCATCATTCAGTTTGACTTAATTGATATTTATAGAACAAGCCAGTTGACAACAGTGGTATGCATAGAATACATATTCTTTTCAAGTGTGCATGAAACATGTACCGAGATAGTGTGCTGGTCCATAAAGTCAACCTGAACAAATTAAAGACCTGAAGTCATACAAACTCTGCTATCTAACCTCAACAAATGATGTCAGAAATCAAAAATAGAAAAATATAAAGAAAAATGTCCAAATACCTGAAAATTGCAGCAAACAATTGTAAATAACCCACAGAATAGAAGTCACAAAGACATTAGAAAAAATATTTTAAACTGAATAAAACTGAAAATATCACATATCAAAGGGTGTGTGATGCTGCTACAGTGCAGTTAAAGGAGAAATTCAGAATGTCCAATGTTAGGAATTCAAAAAAGAGACTTAAATCAATAATCTAAACCTTAACTTAAAACAAATTTGAAACAGCAAATCAAACGAAGAACAGAATCAGTAAGATTTAAAACAAAATAGCATAGCCAGGCATGGTGGTGTGTGCGTGTAGTCCCAATTACTTGGGAGGCTAAGGCAGGGAAATTCCTTGAACCCAGGAGACGGAGGTTGCAGTGAGCCAAGATCATGCCACTGCACTCCTGCCTGGTGACAGACCAAGACTCCATCTCAAAAACAAACAAAACAAAACAAAACAATAAAATAACAATATAGAAAATAAATGAAAGCAAAAAAAAATTTCTTAAAAAGACCAATAAAATTGATACATTTCTATCAAGAATAACAAAGACAAAGGCCCAAATTACCAATATCAGAAATGAAATAAGACATATTACTGCACCCCTGACAGATATTAAATGAATAGGGGAAAACTACAAACAGCTCAATGTCAGTAAGTCTGACATTTTAAATCAAATGAGTCTGTTCCTTGAAAGACAAAAACTACCAAAGTTCATGGAAGAAAGGATAACCTGAAAAATTTGTTTATTAAAGAAATCAAATTCACAGCTAAATCTTCTCAGAAAGAAAATATCAGGCCAACATATTTTATCTGGAGAAATCTCACAAACATTTATGAAGAAATATTTTAATCCTTCATAATCTTTTTTGTAAAAGGAATACTTCTCAACAAATTTCATGAAGTCAGCGTTACTCTAATATCCAAACCAAAGACATTACAAAGAAATAAATCTACAAACCATTATGTGTTATGATATTAAACAAAAACATTCTCAACAAAGCAAAGCAATTATTTATCCAGAGATAAATCTACAGACCAATATCTTTTATATTACTAGAAATAAAATTCTCAGTTTAATTTTTCTGAAAATCAAATCCAACAGTATACAAAAAGGATCCTGGTCCTGGAGATTGGAGAGGTTATCCTGGAATGCAAGACCAGTTTAACAGTTGTAAATAATCCTCATTTGCCCTATAAACATAATAAGTAGAAAATACCACATAGTTATATCAGTAGATGTAGAAAAAGCATGTGACAAAATTTCTCACTAATTCATAATTAAAAATTGGCCAATAGTAATAGGAGAAAATTTTCATAATGTTATAACATCCAAAAAAAAAAAAAATCCGGCAAGTAAAGTCATCAGAAATGCAAAAATCCTGGAAATCCTGGAAAGATCTCTCAAACAGCCAATCTTAGGTTCTACAGTAGTGATGTTATCTGTAAGAGGAATTGGGAAAGTTGCATATCTTTTGACCTCAAGAATAATGGCTGGCAATAGTTTACGCCTACACCTTAGCAGGATTCAGGCTCCTCTGTCCTCCTAGCCAGATGGCCTCATATTAGCTTCACAAAGGTAGTTGAGTTTGGGGGAAGGGTTATTATTATTTAAACTATAAACTAAATGTCTCCAAAGTAAGTTTGGCTTAAGCCCAGAAATAATTAAAGACAGCTTGAACACTAAAGGCTAGAAGATTGGCTAGATCAGCTCTCCTGCACTACCATAACTTTCTCACACAATTTTTGTAAAGGTTGTTTTATCACCATTCCTTTTCAACATTGTAGTGGAAATTTTAATGGAGCAAGAAAGCAAGAAAAATAAGGTAAAGGCTTACCAATGAAAAGGAAGAAATGAAACTATCTCTTTTCACAGATAACATTTCCAAACAAACAGCCCAAGGGATTTTAAAGTTACATTTCTCATAGAACTGTTACTCAAATGAATAGAAAATCCATATACACAGAGCTACACACAAATAATTATAGCAGGTTTATTCATAATCATCAAAAACTGGAAATAATCCAAATGTTGCTCACGTAAAGAACAGGTAAACTGCTGTTTATCCACATAATAGAATCTACTCAACTGTAAATATAAACTATCAAGGTACCCAACAAAGTAGATGATTGTCAAACACAACACATTAAGCTAAGGCACAGAAAGTTTGATTTCTTTACATGACTTACTGGAAGACCCAACAATAATAAGGACTTAAAGGAGATCTGGGGTTTAAGGTAAAGTAAGAGTTTGACGACCAAGTGAAAGCATCTAATGTACACCAAAAATAGTGAAATTTGCTATATGTAAACTAAAAATTCATAAAGAGAAGTAGAAAAAATATTTCATAATTTAACCAGTTAATTAATTAATTGATTGATTGATTAATTAATTTATTTATTTTCTAGAGCAAAAGGGAGAAGGAGCAGAACAGAGGTGGCTCAATGGCAGCATAGGTTTACTGGGAGAAAGACCTGTGGTGTGGGGTGGAGGGAAACGAACTAGCACCAGGTCCCCTTTTCCCCGGACAGGCCTGGACCCGAGAGGTCTGGGATTGTTGCGAAAATGGGGTGGGGCCGTGTATTCGGTCGCTGATAAGGAAGGAATTTTCAGTGGTTAGGGCTGCTGGGACCTGTCCAACTGTATGTTTCCCATGGTCCAGGCCCTGGTGGAATTTTCCACTCTAAGCCGAGTTTGTAAAATCGTAACGGTCTGCAAATGGCATGGCTTGGGTTAACATTTATGCCTTCTTTTTTCTTGTAGATCCCAAAGACAAATATTAATAAAATGATTATTTAATATCTATTGCAAGTGAGCATAATGCATATTACTTAAAATTGTTAAAATTGTTGTGGACATTGAGTCAAAATTTAAATTAAGAACACATGATAATAAAATGGTTTATATTTCTATTTTTAGTATTCTGAATCTTGTATTCTTTATAATGCTAGCATTAGAGCTCTTCTACAATGAATGAGGTCAAGGCTTTGAGGTACATTTATTTAGATGTTAAAAAGCTGAAGAATATAATTTGAAAATTTACAAAATTAAATCATAGCTGCATTAAAATAACTTCTCTTAGCAACAGAAACAAACCTGAAGATACAGAAAATTCATGTATTCAGTTCAAGCAATTGAAGCACAACTCTGACAATAAAAATAATAAATTTGCAATGAAAATTCAAACACAAGAGTAGCAATGCCTTCTGCTTCTACTACTCAGATACTGTCTTCACAGCCTTTCTCCTGATTTACATGACAAGCCAGAAGTCATTGATGGTTAAACACAATGGCTTTAAAATAGTTTCAATGACTTTTCAATTTTTTTTGTATGTAGTAAGCCAAAGGAAAACAGAGATGAAATTATTTCTGTTGAGAAAATAACAATAATACATACAGTTTCTTCATACACAAAAAGAACGCTTTCAAAGTATCTTCAGTGAAAAGTACTAACCAAAGTCCAAGTGTTAAGATTTATTATACTCACCAGAGATGACAAGGCAGTTTACATTTGCTGTTGTTACTGTGACTGGAAAATGAAAACGACGGACCCCAGTTCGTTCTGCAAAAAATGAAAAAAAAAAAAAAAAAGTAAGATGTAAGCTGAGGCATGCAAAAAAGTTGTCTTTTCTTTTATTCTTAAGCAGATAGCTACAGATGAAATGTTATAATATCTCCAAAGATAGCTATTCTACTCAGTGTTCACCTTATCTTATAGTGGGCAGGAGACAAATACATAATTATTTCCCTACTGTTCCTTTTGTTTTGCAACATGTAGATTCAGTTTCCCCTTTAAATATTGAAGCCCTCAAAATCATTCTGGAGAAAGGCGCAGACCTTTCTCCCTGTAGTGTGCATTTAACCTTGGCAAAAAAAACTTCTAAATTGATTGAGACTTGTCTCAGGTAGTTTTTGGTTTATGTTATAAAATATATTCAAAGATTATGAACAAAGTGAAATTTCTAAACACAAATGAAGCATCTCTAGTATTGCTACTTTATGTCACAAAAGAAAAATAGCTTTGAACCTTATGTAGAAATAGCAGAGTTTTGTATATTTTGTTTCATTAGTATTTCATTAGTTATTATAAAAACTGTGACCATTTTCACATGATAGATCAATTATGACTGCATAAAACTTAGGAAATCCAAAATACGATATATTTTAAAAATGTTTTCTCTTGCAAACCATAAACATTTTATTTTAGAAGCCTGAGTCTAATTATCTTGACTTTTATTATTTTAATTTATGTTTCTACAACAAGTTTAGATAAAATCATTTTCATTTATTTTGAAATGAGAAAACATGACACTTTTTTTTCCTGTACCCTTATCTTTCATATAATTTTAATGTATAAATTTAATATTTAGGGCCAAATAATCTCAATCTATTGATCAAAACTATACACAAGTACACCTGCTCATTTAAAAATGTGTAGGTGTGAATTTTATTAAGATAGATGCAATTACAATATTAATTACTCCTAAAACCAAAAAAATTCAATACCACATCCTTGAAAGACCAAGAATAATAAATGCAAACTTCTAAAGGCTGGTTAATGATAGAATATGCATGTGTGCCAAGAAATTTAACGATTATCATTAAAATATCTATTACAACATAAAAATGTACTCTCTTAGAAGCAAAGAGAATGCCAGCAGATGATGTATTTAAAAATTGCTCCTGTTCTACTTAGGTTGATTCTGACAACCATTATTTGGCTGATTGAAAGATGTATATTTTGCTAATTTGTGTCAATGTCATATACAGAGATCTGTGATTGTTCTAACCTTGTATTCCTTGTCAGCCCATATCTGGTATCACACACTTACAAAAATTCTCAGACCATCTGGCTACTGACAGAACAGGGCACAGGTCAAGGACTGTTTGGACACAAGGTAGTATGCCAGCTGCCTTTTCACAATGCCCTTCATTGTATGTTTCATCTTTGCTTAAAAAACCTATCCTTTCTAATATTAAGATGTCATTTTCTGTTGCTTAGAAACATTTGAACTATAACCAGCCTTTGTTTTATAATGTTAATACAGGATGTTTGACCTTTTCAATTGTTTCATGATTGCGAAATAGCCCATTTAAATAATGGATATGTGCAAAGAGTGGTATATATCAATATTTCCTGGGTCGACTGTAATAATTCTCCAAGTGTCACTTTCTTAAACTATATTTCTTAAGTACTATCATAAGATTACTGTTTATCCAGCAGAATATTAAAATAAAGTTTAAGCATCAATCAAGGGCTATGTCTTTTTCAGATATATGTATGCCTATGAATGGCAGAAAAGGTAAAAAGGAAATGTGAAGTCACTGACTTATCAGTACATGGAAAGATATCAAACTAAAGAAACAGTAAGGTTAAATTAAACTTTTGTCAGTAGTTATGGTTAATCATGTCTAAAAATTACAGATTTCATTCTGATTGCAACACAAGTGGAATTACATATTATTATAATGAAAGCATTATTATTACAGTACAAAATTACATTATTAAATTTTACTGATGCCACATGTATGAATAAGAAGTCTTTTTTGTTTGTTTTTGAAATGGACTGTCACTCTGTCACCAAGGCTAGAGTGCAGTAGTACAGTCACGGCCAAACTACATCCTCTATTTCTCAGGTTCAAGTGATAATCTGACCTCCTGAGTAGCTGGGACTTTAGGCATGAGCCACTAAGCCAGACTGTTTTTTGGGTTTGGTTTGGTTTGGTTTGGTTTGGTTTGGTTTCATAAAGATATGGTCTTGTTCTGTTGTTCAGGCTGGTCTCAAACTCCTGGCCTTAAGCAATACTCCCACCTCAGCCTCTCAAAGTGCTGGGATTATAATTATGAGCCACTGTGCCCACCTGAAATCAATTTTATAATCAAAGACAATCACATACATTTTAAAGGAATTTAATAGCTTATTTAGAACTAGTCTTTAATGCCACCTTTATTGAGGTTTCCTATTGAATTAAATGTGTGATGTCATGTATCTAGCCACATTCTAAAGTGTTATATTAATGCTAAGAAAATAGTAATAATAAATGAGGAATTTGATACTTAGTTTTCAAATTTTGCATAAAACATTGCATTATAATGTAATGTAATATATGTATTTTTTTGTAAAGGATATAAAATACAATGGTGGATCCTAAGATCACCCTGCCTCCATTATTTTTTAAATGTATTTGTATTTAATATATTTTGATCATTTGTTCAGAATTGTTCTAAATCCTTTGAATCCATAAGTCAATAAAATGCACCAAAATTAATGGATAGTAAAATTATTTTGATATAAGGAATTATTTACAACAGTGAAATGATTCATTTCAGTAAAAAGCAGAAAATTGATATAGAAAAACAGCAGAAAAAATTAATCATTCTATTATAAAAATGACTTAAGAGTTAAATATGTTGAACTTTGAAAGAAGTAATTTAAATGAATGGCCTATTTACTAAAACACATACCTGAAGAAAATAAAAATTATGCAAACTAAATAAGACATACATAATTAAATGTGTGAAATCTAAATATTCTTATAGGGAATCTATGTATTATATATATACATGTGCATAACATTTTATATATTGTCTATACTTTTGAAGCCTTGTGTTCAAATAATATTTTTATACACTTAATCACATAAAATATTTGACAAGGCTCATTCTTCTGAGTAGAGGTGTGCAAATTGTCTCTCTCTCTCTCCTCTTTCTTTCTTTCTTAAGTTTATGATACTACTTCTGTGTATCCTGATTTTGACAGAGAAATTTTTCTTTGTATGTTTCTTTACTGTAGCTAATATATAGTGTTTCACACTGGTGTATCATACTTTAAAAAAGCCATTTTAGATAGCCTTTCCTCAGTTCTATAATTTCAGCCTAAAGGAAGATGGTATATTCTGTGATACTAATGTCCATGATAGCATGTAATGTGATAGTGAGAGGTGAAGCCAGCTAGGCTTCTTCTGAGTCAGGTGGAGACTTGGAGAACTTTCCTGTCTAACCAAAGGTTTGTAAACGTACCAATCAGCACTCTGTAAAATTGCACCAATCAGCGCTCTGTGTCTAGCTAAATGTGTGTAAATGCACCAATCAGCACTCTGTAAAATGGACCAATCAGCAGGATGTGGGCAGGGCCAAATAAGGGAATAAAAGCTGGCCATCTGGGGACAGCACCGGCAACCCAGTGGGGTCCCCTTCAGCTGTGTGGAGGCTTTGTTGTTTAGCTGTTCCTAATAAATCTTGCTGCTGCTCACTTTTTGGGTGCGCACTACTTTTATGAGCTGTAACACTCACCACAAGGGTCTGTGGCTTGATTCTCGAAGTCAACGAGACCGTGAACCCTCTGGGAGGAACAAACAACTCCAGACGCACAACCTTTAAGAGCTGTAACACTCACTGGGAAGGTCTATGGCTTCACTCCTGAAGTCAGCAAGACCACGAACCCACTGGAAGGAAGAAACTCTGGACACAGATAGACATCTGAAGGAACAAACTCTGGACACACCATGTTTAACAACTGTTACATTCACCACGAGGGTCTGCAGCTTCATACTTGAAGTCAGCGAGACCAAGAACCCACTGGAAGGAACCAATTCCAGACAAAATAGTGATACCCAGGCAGATGCTTTAGGTATCTGAGCTACACAGCTAATGGTCAGCACTACTATTGTACCATGCTATGAAGTTTAATTTTATGTGTCAACTTGGCTAGTTTATGGTAGCCGGTTATTTAGTCACACACTAGTCTAAATATTGCTGTGGAAGTATTTTTTAGATGAGGTTAATGTTTATGACTGCTTGACTTTAAGCAAAGCAGATTCCTTTCCATAATGTGAATGGGCCTCATCCAATCAGCCGAAGGACTTTGGAGCAAAGACTGAGGTTTCATAATGAGGAAATATGCTGTCTGAGAACTGCGACATACAAATTTTGCCTAAATTTCCAGTCTGCTGCCCTGTAAAATTCAGACTCAAGATTGCAATATCAACTCTACCTTAACTTTTCATTTGCCAGACTGCTCTGTGCCACTCCCATGATTCCGTGAGCCAGTTTTTAGAAATCTTTTCCCCTCTCTCTGGAGGCTGAGGTGGGATAGTCACTTGAGCCAGGGAGGTCAAGGCTGTAGTCAGCATGGCGGTACCACTGCACTCCAGCGTAGGTGAGAGAATGAGACTTCATGTCAAATAAACAACAACAAAAAAGGTTATAATCCTACATAAAAATTGTAAATATATTTGTATACATACTTACAATTTTTTCTGTGTTTTTGGACAACACTAACTAATACAGATGCCAAACAGTAGATTAAAAAAAGTGAATTCTGGCCCTACTTGTTAATGTGTGACTTTGACTTGTATTCAACAAATTTTTTAATCCGCATTTTCAAAAACTTTGAAGACCTTTTTACCATTGAGATAACTAAGTCATGTCCTTAAGGTCTCCTATTACTTAAAAGTAGTTCAATATATTTTTTCGTCTTATTCTGATGCTGCTAGATGAAACAACAAAAGTATGCGAACTTAGTAAATATTGTTATTTTTAAAATTTCTTGCAAACTCTTTGCTGAAGTGCAAAGAGAATATATACATAAACTAACATTTATATTCATGTTTTCCACTAATGAGTTATCAAAATAAACTGCCTATTAACACGTGATTGTAGATTTTAAAACTATTTTAACATTCAGATTTTGTAAACCATGACATATTAATAGGTTTCAATGGGTGGATAAAGGAGGGAAAATCTCTCTTCCTGCGCAACTATTATCAAGCAAATATAATTATTTTTAATAAGTCCGATAAAGTTACTCAATCTATATTAATTTGACCTGGAGTCACCTCCCATCTTGGTTGCTGTATTAAGGCATTTCACTCTTTCTTATACTTTGGTTTTGGTGAAAGGTCAAATTGCCTTTAAATTATTTCTATTTACCATGCAAAAGTGTATTTATTTATTTATTAGTAAGAATTAAGAGGCAATAAGGGCAGGTTGGATATAATTCTCATTTATAAAACGTCTGAATGTGAGAATGTAGTCTAATTAAAATTGTTTAAGAGGACAGATATTTCTGAGGAAGGCTTGTTTAAAATTAGTTCTGTGTCTCCTGCAACAGATGGGCTATATTCTTGTCTATTTCAGAGACATAAATATATTTATGCTCTTCTGTTAACATTAAGGCAAGGCCTATTTTGCAGATTATATGGCTCAATCAAATGACATGAGTAAAATATTTTTGCTTGCTTGATCACTAATCAGTAGAAATCAAAATAATATGTGTCATAACTTTGATTAGGATAAGTATAATTTGATAGTTTACCAAATAAACTGCCTACTTTCATTTTATTTTTTTCAAAGCCAGATTGAGATTTGTATGAGTGTCTAAATAAGCATCAGAAAGTTGTGTTGTAATTTTTAAATGTTTTCATGTTACCTGTAATTTTAAAAATAAAATTATTATGAGATAAAATGGAAACATAAAATATGCCAGCAATATATGTAACTTATTAATTTTAAATTATTAATGTAATTATTTAAAAATTGTTTACAAATATTTTGGACAATACAATGAAAAAGATACGCAATTTTATCTCTGCCCCTCACTATGACATCTTGGGTAGGCTGTTCATCTGGACTTCATGTTCATCTGTGAAATGAAGCATTATTATAATATATTCAAGATATAATCTCTATTTTTTAAAAAGCTGCTCACTATTCTGAAAATACATAAAATAACATAAACAAACAGGTATCAACAGCAACATCTGTGTCACTGATTGGCTACCCATTGTCAGTTACTTCACCTGGAGCTTCTCATATATTATCCTCATTTTAATACTAACAACCACCCTGATTAATTCACGATTGTGCTCATTTTATGGATTAGGAGGATCATTTGTCATTTTTCTATAAGCTTGTGTATTTCTAGTATTGAAAACATATTGATGTCTTACAAATATTTATGACATACATATGTAATCTGTTTCAAAAGCTAATTTGTGCCCTATAAAAGATAACACATTATATTTACACATCTTGTGTTCTAAGGACCCTCAGTTCTAGGAGGGAAAGAAAAGACTTTCCCTGTTTTTGAAAACCTTAACAACTTTAGTAAGTAAAGTATGATACTTTGTAGGGCATTACTAAGTTCGGATATGTATAAATATTTGTTTTCTCATCATTACCCAGGAGTGTGGGATTTTGAGGAAAAAAACACAGAAGTTGTGTCATTCTTATCATATCATATCAAGTGTGCACGTTACGAAAATACGTATAGGATCTAATTATGGTAAACTAAAATTCCGATAAAATGAATTAAAAAAAAGACTAACTATGTAAAGAAATATTCAACGTTGTCTTGGTTTGCCTGGTTAGACATATTTACATTTTATTATTTTTTTCCAAAGAATCTGCCTTTAATTTTGTTTATTTTGACTGTATTTTATTTTATGGAATTTTTTATTTTATTTGAAGTTCTGGGGTACATGCGCAAGATGTGCAGGTTTGTTACATAGGGAGATGTGTGCCATACTGGTTTGCAGGACCTATCAATCCATCTCTTAAGTATTAAGCCCAGCATGCATTAACTATTTTTCCTGATGCTGTCCCTTTCCCTACACTCTCGGCAGTTCCCTGTGTCCATGCATTTACGGTGTTCAGTTTCCACTTTTAAATGAGAACATGCAGTTAGTTTACTTTTCTGTTCCTGCATTACATTGCTGAGGATAATGACTTCCAGCACCATCCATGTTCCTGTAAAGGACATGACATCATTCCTTTTTTATGGCTGCATAGTATTCCACAGAGTATATATACCACATTTTCTTTATCCAGTCTATCATTGATGGGCATGTGTGTAGATCCCATGTCTTTGCTATTGTGAATATTGCTGCAATGAATATATATGTGTATGTAACTTTATGACAGAATGATTTATATTCTTTGGGTATATACTCAGATTGCTGGATTGAATGGTATTTCTGGTTTTAGGTCTTTGAGGACTTGCCACACTGTCTTCCAGAATCAAACTAATTTACATTCCTACCAACAGTGTAAAAGTGATCCTATTTCTCTGCAGCCTCACCAGCATCTCGTTTCTTAACTTTTTAATAATAATAGCTATTCTGCCTGGTATGAGGTGATATCTCAGTGTGGTTTTGATTTGTGTTTGTCTAATTATCAGTGATGTCAGTGATGCTGAGATTTTTTTCACGTTTGTTGGCCAAATAAATGTCTTCATTTGAGAAGTGTCTGTTCATGCCCTTTGACCACTTTTTTTTTTTTTTTTTTTTTTTTTTTTTTTGACAGAGCCTCGCTCTGTAACTCAGACTGGAGGGCAATGGCATAATCTCGGCTCACTGAAAGCTTTGCCCCCTGGGTTCACACCATTCTCCTGCCTCAGCCTCCTGAGCAGCTGGGGCTACAGGTGCCCACCACCATGCCCAGCTAATTTTTTGTATTTTTAATAGAGACGGGGTTTCACAGCGTTAGCCAGGATGGTCTCGATCTCCTGACCTTGTGATTCACCTGTCTCGGCCTCCCAAAGTGCTGGGATTACAGTCATGAGCCACTGTGCCTGGACCCTTTGCCCACTTTTTAATGGGGTTGTTGGATGTAAAATTTTTGGATGGATAGGATGGAAAAATTTTCTCCCATTCTGCAGGTTGTCTGTTCACTCTGATGATAGTTTATTTTGCTGTGCAAGAGCTCTTTAGTTTAATTAGATCTCATTTGTCAATTTTTGCTTTTGTTGCAATTGCTTTTGACATTTTGATCATGAAATCTTTGCCCATGCCTATGTCCTGAATGGTATTGCCTACATTTTCTTCTACAGTTTTTATAGTTTTGGGTTTTACATTTAAATGTTTAATCTGTCTTGAGTTGATTTTTGTATAAAGTGTAAGGAAGGGGTCCAGTTTCAATTTCCTGCATATAGCTAGCCAGTTCTCCCAGAGCCATTTATTAAATAGGAAATCCTTTCCTTACTGCTTGTTTTATCAGGTTTGTCAAAGATCAGATAGTTGTGGGTGTGGAGGATTACTTCTGAGTTTATTCTGTTCCATTGGTCTTTGTGTCTGTTTTTGTACAAGTACCATGCTGTTTTGGTTAATGTAGCCTTGTAGTATAGTTTGAAATTGAGTAGCATGATGCCTCCAACTTTGATCTTTTTGCTTAAGATTATCTTGGCTATACAGGCTCTTTTTGCTTCTATATGAATTTTAAAATAGTTTTTTTCTAATTCTGTGAAGAATGTCAGTGGGAGTTTAATGGGAATAGCATTAAATCTATTAATTATTTTGGGCAGAATGGCCATTTTCACAATATTGATTCTTTGTATCCATGAGCATGGAATGTTTTTATTTTCTTTGTTTACATCCTCTTTGATTTTCTTGAACAGTGGTTTGTAGTTCTCTTTGAAGAAGTTCTTCATTCCCTAGTTAACTGTATTTCTATTTGTTTTATTCTCTTTGTAACAATTGTGAAGGGGAGTTCATTCATGATTTGGTTCTTTGGTTGTCTATTGTTGGTGTATAGGAATGCTTGTGATTTTTGCACATTGATTTTGTATCCTGAAGCTTTGCTGAAATTGCCTATCAGCTTAAGAAGCTTTTGGGCTGAGATGATGGGGTTTTTCTAGATATAGGATTGTTTCATATGCAGACAAGGCAATTTGACTTTCTCTCTTCCCATTTGAATAGTTTTATTTCTTTCTCTTGCCTGATTTTCCTGACCAGAACTTCTAATACTGTGTTGAATAACAGTGGTGAGAGAAGGCATCTTTGCTTTGTGCCAGTTTTCAAGGGAAATGCTTCCAGCTTTTGCCCATTCAGTATATTGGTTATGGGTTTTTCATACATTTTTTTAAAATTTTATTTTGAGGTATGTTCCTTCAATATTTAGTTTATTGAGAAATTTTAACATGAAAGGATGTTAAATTTATCAAAGGCCTTTTCTGCATCTATTGAGATAATGGTGGTTTTCAAATTGCTTCTCTGTTTTAAACTTGATTAATTATTTGCGTTAATTGTTATGACAGTTTTTCTGTGTTTGATTAAAATTTAGATTGTTCTTCTTTCACTAATTCTTAAGACAGATACTTATGTTGATGAATTCAGATCTTGCACATTTTCTAATATATGCATTCAGTGCTGTGATTTCCCTTTAATAACTGTTTTCAATGCATCTCATAAATTTTAACAAATTGTATTTTCATTTTTTTAATTCATGATGTTTGTATTACTTAGAAGTGTTTTTTAATTAAAATATTTGGCAATTAACCATCTATCTTTAAATTATTGATTTTAAATTATTTCCAGAGTGACTTTTTTTGTATAGTATATATGTTTTATGGTATAGAATACAGTTGATCTTGGTGAATGTTATATGTGGTCATGAGAAAATGTACTTTCTGCTGTTGAATGGAGTAGTCTATAATTGTCAATAAGATCAAGTTGATTGAATATTGTTTAGGTCAACTACATCTTTATTGGTTTTCTACCTGCTTGATCTGTCAATTACTGAGAGAGAAGTGTTGAAGTCTCCATATAATAATAGTGAATTTGTCTATTTCTTTTTTCAGTAGTATTTTGACATTCTGTTAGGTGCATACATTAGGATTATTATGTTTCCATGAATAATTGGCCCATTATTCCTGATCATTTCCCTAGTTGCTTCAGTTTACTTTTGATTAATGTTAGCATGATATATATCTCTTCATCTACTCACTTTTAAACTGCTTATATTTAAAGTTTGTTTGTTTTTTTTTTTTTTGGCAGCATATATTTAGAACTTTTAAAAAATATTCTCTGACAATCTCTGTACATTTTTTTTTCAGACAAGGTCTTGCTCTGTTGCCCAGGATAGAGTACATTGGTGTGGTCATGGCTTACTGGATCCTTGCTCAAGCAATCCTCCTATCTCAGCCTCCCAAGTAGCTGGGAGTACAGATGTGTGCCACCACACCCAGCTAAGATTTTATTTTTTGTAGAGATGGGGCCTTGCTATCTTGTCCAGGTTGATCTTGAACTCATGACCTGAAGAAATCTTCCTGCTTTTGTCTCTCAAAGTGGTGGGATTACAGGTGCACTTAGCCAACTTCTCTATTATAATTGTTGCATTTAGATGATTCACATTTAAGTGATTATTGAAATATTTTTATTACTATCTTTAATCTTTATTAACTCGCTGTTATATTTGTTCTTTGTTTTCCTCCTCTTTTTCTACCTTCTTTGCTTTTAATTGAACGTTTTATGAGATTATATTTTTTCTTCTTTATACTATATTATTTATACTTATTTTTAAAATGTTAGTGGTTGTTGAAGAGCTTAGAAAATACTCTTAAATAATCTAAACTCACTTTCAAATAACCCTATAACACTTCATTTGTAGTACAGATACAGAATAACCCCAGTTTCTCATCCCATCTCTTCTGACATTGCATCGATCCTTTCACTTATCCATATGCTATAATCACCCAATATACTCTTACTTCTTAACACAACTAGTTATCATTCAGATCAATATAGAAAAAGAAAAATAATTACCATCATATTGCCTTTCTCTAATTGTCTATGTTTCCTTATACAGATCAGTTTTTGTTTGTTTGTTTGTTTTTTTCTGTCTTATTTTTCCTCTTCCCCTGAGATTTCTTTTAACACTTGTTGCAGGGAAATTCTGTTGGAGATGAATTCTTTCTGTTTCCTTTGATAATTTTGTTTCTTAAGTCACTTTTAAAAGATAATTGTAATGAATAGAGAATTATAGGCTGATGTTTTTTTTTTTTTCTTTTAACATACTAACATGCCACTCTAGCTTTTCCTGCTTTTATGGTTTCTAAGGAAAAGTATACTGTAATTCTATAGTTAGAGTGATTTCTTTCCCCTTTGGTTTTAAGACTTTTTATTTGCCTTTGCATTTGAATATGATATGTTAGTGTTGTTTGCTTATTTGTTTGCTTGGTTTTTTTTTCTTGATAATGGTATATTTAGTTTACATGTATATATTTAGTATACATATGTTTGCTTTCTTTCCTTGATAATTTTTTATTAGTAATGATGTTCATTGACTTTTCTGAATCTGTAACTTGGTGTCAATCATCAATTTAGTCATTATTACTACTTTTTTTTTCTAATACATTTTCTTGATATTCTTTGTGATATATTAAATGCTGGTGCATAAATAATTGAGGTTTTGGAAAGTGAATTTTAAGTCATTATAACATGACTCAAATACATCTTTATTAATCAAAATAGGAACCATTATAATCAACATTTTTTTTTTTGCCAATGAGAAATAAGTTGGTTTATTCTTGCAGTGTAAAAATGTGTGCTTCAGGATTTGATTAAGTCTTGGAAAGGATTTTTTGCATCCTGCTGGTGTGGAAGCATTTTTTTCTTGCAAAAAGTTGTCAAGATGCTTGAAGAAGTGGTAATTGGTTGGTGAGAATTCAGGTGAATATGGCAGATAAGGCAAAACTTTGTAGCCCAATTCATTCAACTTTTGAAGCATTGTTTGTGCCAAGAAATTTTATGGAGGACACTTTCTGCTGACCAATGTCAGCTGCAAGTGTTGCAGATTTCAAAGCATCTCATTGATTTACTGAGCATAGTTCTCAGAGGTAATGATTTCACTGGGATTCAGAAATAGTGGCTCAGACTGGCTGCAGACCACCAAAGAGTGTCCATGATCTTTTCTTGGTGCAAGTTTGGCTTTGGGAAGTGTTTTGGAACTTCTTCTCTGTCCAACCACTGAACTGGTCATCGCTAGTTGTTGTTTAAAATCCACCTTTTGTCTCATGTCACAATCCAATTAAGAAATGGTTTGTTGTCATTACATAGAATAAGAGAAGACAACACTTCAAAATGATAATTTTTTTTTTTTTTATTTTCACTCAGGTCATGAAGAACCCACTTATCAAGTTTTTTACTTTTCCAATTTGCTTCAAAGGTCAACAACTGCAGAATGGTTGATGTTGAGTTTTTGGCAACTTCTTGTGTAGTTTTTTTTTTTTTTTTCTTTTTTGAGACGGAGTCTCGCTGTGTCGCCCAGGCTGGAGTGCAGTGGCGCGATCTCGGCTCACTGCAAGCTCCGCCTCCCGGGTTCACGCCATTCTCCCGCCTCAGCCTCCGAGTAGCTGGGACTACAGGCGCCCGCCACCTCACCCGGCTAGTTTTTCGTATTTTTAGTAGAGACAGGGTTTCACCATGTTAGCCAGGATGGTCTCGATCTCCTGACCTCGTGATCCACCTGCCTCGGCCTCCCAAAGTGCTGGGATTACAGGCTTGCGCCACCGCTCCCGGCCTTCTTGTGTAGTTGTAAGAGGATCAGCTTGGATAATTGCTCTCAACTGGTCATTGTCAACTTTTGGTGGCTGGCCACTATATTCCTCATCTTCAAGGCTCTTGTCTGCTTTGCAAAATTTCTTGACCCACCACTGTACCATACATTCGTTAGCAGCTCCTGAGTCAAATACATTGTTAATGTTGCAAGTTGTCTCTGCTGCTTTATGACCCATTTTGAACTTGAATAAGAAAATCACTCAAATTTGTTTTTTGTTTAACATTATTTCCATAGTCTGAAATAAACATAAATCAAAGGGCAAATAATAAGCAATTAGCAAAAAATAAAATAAGGCAAGAAATGCCCATTAACATGATGTATAACATAACCACATTTATCTAAGAATGTATTTCAATATAAATGATCAAATTTCAAAAATGCAAAAACCACAATTACATTTGCACCAACCTAATATCTCACGTGTTATGACTTTCAAATGTCACACAAGTTTTGGATGTTTTGCTTTTTTCTTTTTTTACATTCTCTTTATATATTTATTGCATTTCAGTATGAGAAGTTTCTATTGACTCATTTTCCAGGTCATTGATTCAGGTCTATTACTTTTTTTTTTTTTTTTTTTTTGAGACAGTTTCCCTCTTGTTGCCCTGGCTGGAGTGCAATGGTGCAATCTCGGCTCACTGCAACCTCTGCCTCCTGGGTTCAATTGATTCTCCTGAGTAGCTAGGATTACAGGTGCCCACTACCATGCCTGTCTAAATTTTTGTATTTTTAGTAGAGACGGGGGTTTCACTATATTGGCCAGTCTGGTCTCGAACTCCTGACCTCAGGTGATCCACCCACCTTGGCCTCCCAAAGTGCTGGGATTACAGGCATGGGCCACTGTGCCCGGCCTCAGGTCTATTACTTTTTATATCAAAGAGCAAATAAAGATGCTGCATGAACAAGGTTTTCCAGTTTCTTAGTCTAATGCTTTGACATCTGGAGCCTTGAAGACTAGGAAAGTATTGCCCATCCCAGAGTTAGAATATTCCTACATATAACAAAGGATTCTTCCTACAGTGTGTATTTTTTATGAAAACTACCTAATCCAAAGCCCAACCCCCGTACCAGCCCCTATTTTATTTACTCTTAACACTTCTGAAATATTAGTCATCTGCCTTAATCACTCTGGCACCAGGCTCCAGAAAACTAGATGATGCCCTTACAGCCTGGAACCCACTATAGTTATTCAAATTAGCCAATCATAAAACCTGTTTAGCCATTTATCCAGCCTCACTCATTCCTTCCTGCAAAAAACACAGTAAAACTTTTCCCACCGTTCTCTTTACTCTCCGCCTATGACCACACTTGATGTGGCTGAGTGGTGTGGTGTGGTGTGCCCCCCTTTTTTTGGTACTTTGAGTAATAAACTATCTTTTTAATGGCAATCATCTCCTCATCTGTTAGTCTCACCATACCTGAACAAAAACAAAATCCAAGTATATGTTGAAAACAGAAGCCCAATATTATTATTTTTATTCACTATTTTACTGAATTTTCTTTCTTGAATATTCAATACATTTCTAATACTGGCTCATGTTGCAGTTTAAAAAAACAAGTTACTTCTTTTCCGGTTAAAATTATTTTTAAATGTAATTTTGTCATCCGTAAGATGCCCTGTAATTCCTGAACTCACATTGTACTGATTGCTTTCAAGTGCAAAACAACTACGTCACTATTTCTCAGATTTAAAATTTTGTTTCTATTTTAACATTTTGATCATACTGTTTTTAATCTTTATACAGCTGGTATTTTGGCATCATGATCCCTAAATTTCATAAACTTCACATGGAATATCTGATCTCCCAATCTGATTCTCCACAACATGCTACCGAACTAGTTATTATCCTTTAAGCCCAACACATTGTTTAATGTTTAAATGCTTTTCTCAGCCCCTGTAATAGATAAAATATTACCATGTTATTGATTTTTTGTTTATGTCTTTGCACCCCAGAAGGTAAGCCTCAAGACTGAAAGAAGTGAGTATGTATTACTTAGTTTTGTATTCACACCATATTACTTGTATACTAAATATACATTGGTGTAATTAATGTATTCTATGAACTAATTCGGTCATTATACTTATAATAACTAACATCTGCATCTACTATTAATCAGATATTTTGCTAAACACTTAATATCTATTAAGTAACCCTTAGATTTCTAATTCAATTTCCATATAGGGAGAATATATGGCTACTCATGATCATGAAATAAGGAAGAATCCAGCTGCATGCAAATCTATAATTTTTTACATCTATAATCTATACTCCCATACTAAATTTTAATAACTCTTTTAGAAATTAGATTTAGGTCATGATTCAGCACAGAAAAGTCATTGTGGGCCAACTATTACAAAACAAATTTTCTGCTTCTGTACAGAAAGCAATGTATTTTTTTCAAGAGAAAAGTAAGCCAAATGATATAATTTTGTAAAAGCATTTGTCAAAATCAATATTTCTGAATTGAGAACATGAAGGATTCTCACTAAAATATTTAAATTAAATTATACGAGTTGCCTGATTTGTTTAATAAATAATTTCATTTTTTTCACAGTTTTGTTATATAAAATAGAATTGCTTCTCTTGGTATTAGTCTATTAAATCAATCAAAAATTATTGTAAAATATATTAAAATTACTATTTTAGCAACAATTCATTGTTATTACTGTAACCTAACACCTATCTAATGTATTTGTTTCTGTGAATATAGGTTTATAATATACTTCATAAAATTATTGAAATTATTATTTTGCTTTTGCCATGTGAAACCAGATTAGAGTTTTTAGAATAATTCTACTTTAAAATTTTTAACAAAACCACAAGAAACTAACTAATATGCAGTGTAATTTTCTCATATCTTATTAATCAATAATAAAGACATAAAATCTTGTAAAATATTTACCTAAAATATTTTAAAAACTCATATGTATGATTTATCTATATTAAATAGGGCAAAGACACTATTGATTATCTTATTTGTCAGTACCTAAACTTACAATATGCTTAATTTTGCAACTTCATGAAATATAATATGAAAACTTTATGATAGATGGGAAAAATAAAATAGAAAAATCATAAATAAAACTATTTCATTCACTTTTCTCACACATTGTGGAAGTTACAATACAATTTTTAAAAAAGAAAGTTTAAAAATCTAGTGTCTCTTATGTGAAACTACTGGTACTTGATTCTGTATAAATAATATTTATAGTAATAAAATGCATACTTTTTATAATAATCATACCTTACTTTAGAAAAGACTTTTTAGAGAAAAAACTTTTCAGTGTTGACTTTTATATTATGATCTTTCAGGAATGTATAAATGTTATTTACACTGAGGAGAAAATATTAAAATTAAATTGAGAGATGTTAAATATTTGAGTATTTCTTTTTTTTTTTTTTTTTTTGAGACGGAGTCTTGCTCTGTCGCCGGTCTGGAGTGCAGTGGCCGGATCTCAGCTCACTGCAAGCTCCGCCTCCCGGGTTCACGCCATTCTCCTGCCTCAGCCTCCCGAGTAGCTGGGACTACAGGCGCCCGCCACCTCGCCCGGCTAGTTTTTTGTATTTTTAGTAGAGACGGGGTTTCACCGTGTTAGCCAGGATGGTCTCGATCTCCTGACCTCGTGATCCGCCCGTCTCGGCCTCCCAAAGTGCTGGGATTACAGGCTTGAGCCACCGCGCCCAGCCTATTCTAAGAAGATGATACCAGTGTAATGTTTTCTCACACTGGCCTTCCATGTATGCCTATTTCAGCTATTCTTTTAATCCATCACCCACACTACTCTCGCTAATATTTTCCACTCATCCATTATTAAGGTAATTGTAATTTGCTTGCTCAATATTTTGACTCTGACGAAGAAGCTCTCCTTTGCTTATGAAATTTAGTTCTCAGCTTTGCTGCCATTAGTCTAATTTAGATTTTATCTGAAAGAGTAAATGAAAAATATGTCACCCACCCACACACAAAAGAATCCAACATAGTTCTATGAGAAACATGTTATATTTATGAGATACTAGTTTCAATCAATAATACAGAAAATTCAAACAAGTTAATTAGAATAATGTTTATACATATATAAACATGTATACATATCAGGTATATATATACCTGATATATACAGTAGATAGATACATAGATAGATAGATAGATAGATAGAGCACATATATAGATACAGCATATATACAGATTTTCCTAAGTCAAAGACAGGCTTGTAATAAAAAGCATAATACAAAGTGTGTTACTCTTTTTTTTTTTTTTTTATTATACTTTAAGTTCTAGGGTACATGTGCATAATGTGCAGGTTTGTTACATATGTATACTTATGCCATGTTGGTGTGCTGCACCCATCAACTCGTCAGCACCCATCAATTCATCATTTATATCATGTATAACTCCCCAATGCAATCCCTCCCTCCTCCCCCCTCCCCATGATAGGCCCCAGTGTGTGATGTTCCCCTTCCCCAGTCCAACTGATCTCATTGTTCAGTTCCCACCTATGAGTGAGAACATGCGGTGTTTGGTTTTCTCTTCTTGTGATAGTTTGCTAAGAATGATGGTTTCCAGCTGCATCCATGTCCCTACAAAGGACGCAAACTCATCCTTTTTGATGGCTGCATAGTATTCCATGGTGTATATATGCCACATTTTCTTAATCCAGTCTGTCACAGATGGACATTTGGGTTGATTCCAAGTCTTTGCTATTGTGAATAGTGCCGCAATAAACATACGTGTGCATGTGTCTTTGTAGTAGAGTAATTTATAATCCTTTGGGTATATACCCAGTAGTGGGATGGCTGGGTCATATGGTACATCTAGTTCTAGATCCTTGAGGAATCGCCATACTGTTTTCCATAATGGTTGAACTAGTTTACAATCCCACCAACAGTGTAAAAGTGTTCCTATTTCTCCACATCCTCTCCAACACCTGTTGTTTCCTGACTTCTTAATGATTGCCATTCTGACTGGTGTGAGATGGTATCTCATTGTGGTTTTGATTTGCATTTCTCTGATGGCGAGCGATGATGAGCATTTTTTCATGTGTCTGTTGGCTGTATGGATGTCTTCTTTTGAGAAATGTCTGTTCATATCCTTTGCCCACTTTTTGATGGGGTTGTTTGTTTTTTTCTTGTATATTTGTTTGAGTTCTTTGTAGATTCTGGATATTAGCCCTTTGTCAGATGAGTAGGTTGCAAAAATTTTCTCCCATTCTGTAGGTTGCCTGTTCACTCTGATGGTAGTTTCTTTTGCTGTGCAGAAGCTCTTTAGTTTAATGAGATCCCATTTGTCAATTTTGGCTTTTGCTGCTGTTGCTTTTGGTGTTTTAGACATGAATTCCTTGCCCATGCCTATGTCCTGAATGGTACTACCTAGATTTTCTTCTAGGTTTTTATGGTATTAGGTCTAACATTTAAGTCTCTAATCCATCTTGAATTAATCTTTGTATAAGGGGTAAGGAAAGGATCCAGTTTCAGCTTTCTACTTATGGCTAGCCAATTTTCCCAGCACCATTTATTAAATAGGGAATCCTTTCCCCATTTCTTGTTTCTCTCAGGTTTATCAAAGATCAGATGGCTGTAGATGTGTGGTATTATTTCTGAGGACTCTGTTCTGTTCCATTGGTCTATATCTCTGTTGTGGTACCAGTACCATGCTGTTTTGGTTACTGTAGCCTTGTAGTATAGTTTGAAGTCAGGTAGCGTGACGCCTCCAGCTTTGTCCTTTTGACTTAGGATTGTCTTGGCAATGTGGGCTCTTTTTTGGTTCCATAAGAACTTTAAAGTAGTTTGTTCCAATTCTGTGAAGAAACTCATTGGTAGCTTGATGGGGATGGCATTGAATCTATAAATCACCTTGGGCAGTATGGCCATTTTCACGATATTGATTCTTCCTATCCATGAGCATGGTATGTTCTTCCATTTGTTTGTGTCCTCTTTGATTTCACTGAGCAGTGGTTTGTAGTTCTCCTTGAAGAGGTCCTTTACATCCCTTGTAAGCTGGATTCCTAGGTATTTTATTCTCTTTGAAGCAATTATGAATGGAAGTTCATTCCTGATTTGGCTCTCTGCTTGTCTGTTACTGGTGTATAAGAATGCTTGTGATTTTTGCACATTAATTTTGTATCCTGAGACTTTGCTGAAGTTGCTTATCAGCTTAAGGAGATTTTGGGCTGAGACGATGGGGTTTTCTAAATATACAATCATGTCATCTGCAAACAGGGACAATTTGACTTCTTCTTTTCCTAACTGGATACCCTTGATTTCTTTCTCTTGCCTGATTGCCCTAGCCAGAACTTCCAACACTATGTTGAATAGGAGTGGTGAGAGAGGGCATCCCTGTCTTGTGCCAGTTTTCAAAGGGAATTTTTCCAGTTTTTGCCCATTCAGTATGATATTAGCTGTGGGTTTGTCATAAATAGCTCTTATTATTTTGAGGTACGTTCCATCAATACCGAATTTATTGAGCGTTTTTAGCATAAGGGCTGTTGAATTTTGTCAAAAGCCTTTTCTGCATCTATTGAGATAATCATGTGGTTCTTGTCTTTGGTTCTGTTTATATGCTGGATTACGTTTACTGATTTGCGAATGTTGAACCAGCCTTGCATCCCAGGGATGAAGCCCACTTGATCATGGTGGATAAGCTTTTTGATGTGCTGCTGAATCCGGTTTGCCAGTATTTTATTGAGGATTTTTGCATCGATGTTCATCAGGGATATTGGTCTAAAATTCTCTTTTTTTGTTGTGTCTCTGCCAGGCTTTGGTATCAGGATGATGTTGGCCTCATAAAAAGAGTTAGGGAGGGTTCCCTCTTTTTCTATTGATTGGAATAGTTTCAGAAGGAATGGTACCAGCTCCTCCTTCTACCTCTGGTAGAATTCAGCTGTGAATCCATCTGGTCCTGGACTTTTTTTCGTGGGTAGGCTATTAATTGTTGCCTCAATTTCAGAGCCTGCTATTGGTCTATTCAGGGATTCAACTTCTTCCTGGTTTAGTCTTGGGAGAGTGTAAGTGTCCAGGAAATTATCCATTTCTTCTAGATTTTCTAGTTGATTTGCATAGAGGCATTATAGTATTCTCTGATGGTTGTTTGTATTTCTGTGGGGTCAGTGGTGATATCCCCTTTATCATTTTTTATTGTGTCTATTTGATTCCTCTCTCTTTTCTTCTTTATTAGTCTTGCTAGCGGTCTGTCAATTTTGTTGATCTTTTCAAAAAACCAACTCCTGGATTCATTGATTTTTTGCAGGGTTTTTTGTGTCTCTATCTCCTTCAGTTCTGCTGTGATCTTAGTTATTTCTTGCCTTCTGCTAGCTTTTGAATGTGTTTGCTCTTGCCTCTCTAGTTCTTTTAATTGTGATGTTAGAGTGTCCATTTTAGATCTTTCCTGCTTCCTCTTGTGGGTATTTAGTGCTATAAATTTCCCTCTACACACTGCTTTAAATGTGTCCCAGAGATTCTGGTATGTTGTATCTTTGTTCTCATTGGTTTCAAAGAACATCTTTATTTCTGCTTTCATTTCGTTATGTACCCAGTAGTCATTCAGGAGCAGGTTGTTCAGTTTCCATGTAGTTGAGGGTTTTGATTGAGTTTCTTAGTCCTGAGTTCTAGTTTGATTGCACTGTGGTCTGAGAGACAGTTTGTTATAATTTCTGTTCTTTGACATTTGCTGAGGAGTGCTTTACTTCCAATTATGTGGTCAATTTTGGAATAAGTGCGATGTGGTGCTGAGAAGAATGTATATTCTGTTGATTTGGGGTGGAGAGTTCTATAGATGTCTATTAGGTCCGCTTGGTGCAGAGATGAGTTCAATTCCTGGATATCCTTGTTAACTTTCTGTCTTGTTGATCTGTCTAATGTTGACAGTGGAGTGTTGAGGTCTCCCATTATTATTGTATGGGAGTCTAAGTCTCTTTGTACGTCTCTAAGGACTTGCTTTATGAATCTGGGTGCTCCTGTATTGGGTGCATAGATATTTAGGAGAGTTAGCTCTTCCTGTTGAATTGATCCCTTTACCATTATGTAATGGCCTTCTTTGTCTCTTTTGATCTTTGATGGTTTAAAGTCTGTTTTATCAGAGTCTAGGATTGCAACCCCTGCTTTTTTTTGTTCTCCATTTGCTTGGTAGATCTTCCTCCATCCCTTTATTTTGAGCCTATGTATGTCTCTGCATGTGAGATGGGTCTCCTGAATACAGCAGACTGATGGGTCTTGACTCTTGATCCAGTTTGCCAGTCTATGTCTTTTAATTGGAGCATTTAGTCCATTTACATTTAAGGTTAATATTGTTATGTGTGAACTTGATCCTGTCATTATGATATTAACTGGTTATTTTGCTCGTTAGTTGATGTAGTTTCTTCCTAGCCTCGATGATCTTTACATTTTGGCATGTTTTTGCAATGGCTGGTACCGGTTGTTCCTTTCCATGTTTAGGGCTTCCTTCAGGGTCTCTTGTAAGGCAGGCCTGGTGGTGACAAAATCTCGAAGCATTTGCTTATCCGTAAAGGATTTTCTTTCTCCTTCACTGATGAAACTTAGTTTGGCTGGATATGAAATTCTGGGTTGAAAATTCTTTTCTTTAAGAACGTTGAATATTGGCCCCCACTCTCTTCTGGCTTGTAGAGTTTCTGCCGAGAGGTCTGCTGTTAGTCTGATGGGCTTCCCTTTGTGGGTAACCCGACCTTTCTCTCTGGCTGCCCTTAAGATTTTTTCCTTCATTTCAACTTTGGTGAATCTGGCAATTATGTGTCTTGGAGTTGCTCTTCTGGAGGAGTATCTTTGTGGCGTTCTCTGTATTTCCTGAATTTGAATGTTGGCCTGCCCTACTAGGTTGGGGAAGTTCTCCTGGATGATATCCTGAAGAGTGTTTTCCAACTTGGTTCCATTTTCCCCCTCACTTTCAGGCACCCCAATCAGACGTAGATTTGGTCTTTTTACATAATCCCATACTTCTTGCAGGCTTTGTTCATTTCTTTTTCTTCTTTTTTCTTTTGGTTTTCTCTTCTCGCTTCATTTCATTCATTTGATCCTCAATTGCTGATACTCTTTCTTCCAGTTGATCAAGTCGGTTACTGAAGCTTGTGCATTTGTCACGTATTTCTCGTGTCATGGTTTTCATCTCTGTCATTTCGTTTATGACCTTCTCTGCATTAATTAGTCTAGCTGTCAATTCTTCCACTCTTTTTTCAAGATTTTTAGTTTCTTTGCGCTGGGTACGTAATTCCTCCTTTAGCTCTGAGAAGTTTGATGGACTGAAGCCTTCTTCTCTCATCTCGTCAAAGTCATTCTCTGACCAGCTTTGATCCGTTGCTGGTGATGGGCTGCGCTCCTTTGCAGGGGGAGATGCGCTCTTATTTTTGAATTTCCAGCTTTTCTGCCCTGCTTCTTCCCCATCTTTGTGGTTTTATCTGTCTCTGGTCTTTGATGATGGTGATGTACTGATGGGGTTTTGGTATAGGTGTCCTTCCTGTTTGATCGTTTTCCGTCTGACAGTCAGAAGGACTGTCTGTTGGTCTGTTGGAGATTGCTTGAGGTCCACTCCAGACCCTTTTTGCCTGGGTATCAGCAGCAGAGGTTGCCAAAGATAGAATATTGCTGAACAGCGAGTGTACCTGTCTGATTCTTCCTTTGGAAGTTTCCTCTCAGGGGTGACTCCACCCTGTGAGGTGTGGGGTGTCAGACTGCCCCTAGTGGGGGATGTCTCCCAGCTAGGCTACTCAGGGGTCAGGGACCCACCTGAGCAGGCAGTCTGTCCGTTCTCGGATCTCAACCTCCACGTTGGGAGATCCACGGCTCTCCCCAAAGCTGTCAGACAGAGTCGTTCGCGTCTGCACCGGCCCCCGCTGCTTTCCCTATTGGACTTCAGCTGTGGGCTCTCCCCAGAGGTGGAGTCTACAGAGACAGGCAGGCTTCCTTGAGCTGCTGTGAGCTCCACCCAGTTCGAGCTTCCCAGCGGCTTTGTTTACCTACTTAAGCCTCAGCAATGGCGGGCGCCCCTCCCCCAGCCTCGCTGCTGCCTTGCGGACAGATCGCGGCAGACTGCTGAGTTAGCAGTGAGGGAGGCTCCGTGGGCGTGGGACCCTCCTGGCCAGGTGTGGGATATATTCTCCTGGTGTGCCTGTTTCCTTAAAGCGCAGTATTGGGGTGGGAGTTACCCGATTTTCCAGGTGTTGTGTGTTTCAGTTCCCCTGGCTAGGAAAACGGATTTCCTTCCCCCTTGCGCTTCCAGGTGAGGCGATGCCTCGCCCTGCTTCAGCTCTCGCTGGTCAGGCTGCAGCAGCTGGCCAGCACCGATTGTCCGGCACTCCCTAGAGAGATGACCCCAGTACCTCAGTTGAAAATGCAGAAATCACCGGTCTTCCGTGTCGCTCGCGCTGGGAGTTGGAGACTGGAGCTGTTCCTATTCGGCCATCTTGCTCCGCCCCCCAAGTGTGTTACTCTTGTCCTATATAGCCTTGGGATTTGTGTTTGATATATAATATTTATTTTCCTATATATACACACACACACATATGCATTTATATGTTTGTACATACACACATAAGAACTTTAAAAACAAACTTGCTAGTGTGTCATTCTCCTAAAACTTTTATTTTCCTTCATAAGGGATAATGACATTTGAGGTTCAATTTGTTTTATTAATAATTTTCTTTGAAGGGAAATAAGAAGCATTCACTTTCAAGTGAAAATATAACAGAACACTAATTGCTTTCATTCCCCTGATATTTTCAAATACTTACATTGAAGAAAACTGTTGGTTTATTGTTTTGTTTGTACAAAATTAAAAATCAATTATGACTGATTTTTGGAGCAAATTGGATAGGTCTCTGCTATTGTCTAAATATTCTTTTTGTTTAAACACAATTGAAAGACTTGTAATCTGGAAGATTATGAAAACCTGACTGTGGCATACAATTTTACTATAAAAAATAATTATTCCCTGATTTAAATTTGAATCTTTATCAATGATCTAAAAAATTGGCAATGAAAAATGGAAGTTCGACTGATCTCTCACACCTAGGTAATTACTGCATTAATTATCTATTACTGGGTATCAATATTAATACAAAACTAGCAACTAAAAATAGCACACGTTTAGTAACTCACAGTTTTGTGGATCAGAAATGTGACTAGTTTGCTCATAAGGGCACAAATCAAGATGTCAAAAAGGGCTGTGTCATCTGAGACTCATACAGGAAAGGATCTGCTTCTAAGGTTATGAAGATGTTGGCAGGAATCTGTTCCTGTCTAACTGAAGTTCACTGGGATATACAGAGGCCTTCTTCATCTCCTTGAAACAAGGGTCTCTATATGTGGCAGCTTACTTTTTGAAAAACAGCAAGGAAGCGCATCAACAGAATTGGCTAGCAAGAAGTTACAATCTTATCAATTGTATTGTCAAAAGGGACATTCCATAGCCTTTTTTATTGTTTGGTAAGAAGCAAATCACAACCATCACCCACTATTCAAGAGAAGCGGATTACATAAAGCTATGAATATCAAAATATGAAAATAACTAAGGGAAAAAGAAAAACATAGAGTCTTTCTATCACAGTAATTCAGCTAATTCATTAAAATCATTGCCAGAACAGAAAAGCCTTAGAAGAAATCTAAGTAGAGAGTTGCTTACAGACACTACCTCAGGAAACAGGAGAAAAAAATAGTACCCATTTTCTTCCTAACTTTTCACTTCCATGAATAATTTTTCCTGCTGATGTCTAATATCTTTTAATGGAAAGTAATTTGTTTATTTCAAATTAACTCAATTAATTATAAAAATTGTTAGAAATTAGCAATTCTCCCTTTAAGCTAATATTATACACTAAGTGCTGTTCTAATTGCTGATATACCATGGTTAATGAAACAGAAGTAAAGAATAAAAGTTAAACTATTCAAGACATTTGAATTAAAAGGATATTATTTTGCTTAAGATCTTTTATGTTAAAGGGAACTAAGAGCTACTCGTTTTATGTAAAAATACTTTTAGGACTGTCCAAGATAAAGAAATTGTCAGTAATCAAAGGAATAAGAAAATAGCTATTCTCTCATTTTTGTACAGTAATTCTATTTTCTCTCTAAAGAATATATTTCCTCCTACGTTCTTATTATTCTAGATTTTCCTCTCCTGTAGTATGGTCATCAGACCCTGATTTTCCCATATATATATATATATATTTTCCCATATGTATATATAATTAAATATATATACTTAATAATAAGTAACAGTTTTAGAAGTCACCTTGAAATATTGAAATTAAAAGACATAGATTTTCCTCCATATTATGTCTCCATGTTATTTATGTAATATGGAGTGGATTACATAAAATTAGATAATTACATGCCTGATTGAATTCTGGAATTACCAATGTTTTAAATTATTTTGTATTATAAATTGACCATATTCTATTTTCCTTTACACAAATATCTAGTTAATTTACTTTGTCAATTTCTTCTCCAACTTTTACCCATATCCAATAGTTGAATTTCTACAATTGGTAGAAATCATTCTATTAATACATTTTCTGTCATGATGATCAAAGATATCGTTATTCCACCTAATAGAAAATAAGAGAACATTTACAGAAAAATTCATTTTACTTAATTTCATTTATTAGTTTATGTTCATTTCTTTATGATATAAATAATATATAAATATATATAAATTTATGCTTAGTTTTTACAGCAGAAATATGATGCTAGGTTTTTTTTGTGTGGGAGATCAGTACTTGAAGAACTCTATTACTTTAAATTTTCATGCTCATTTTATTTCATTTATCCATAAATAAAAACTCCAGTTATGCACTCTTAATTAAAGGTTAACATAAGTGGATTTTTCAGAATGTTTCTGCTTTTATTTTATTTGACCTGACAAAATTATCTGAAAAGTGTGTACCTATTCTTTGAGGTTTCTTATTTCCTTCAGTGTTTAAGCTTTTTATTTCTTGCAGGTTAACAGTTTTATTGCTTTTTATGTTGGTCCAGCAAAATATATTATACATTGAATTAGTTATGTTAAAAATATTTACTTTAAAAAATATACAACTATTACTGACTTAAAAAGCTTTAAACTTTAACAGTGCTAAAATCAAGATAAAATAGTCTGTTGCTAATGGTATGTTCATTGTTTTGTTAACATAACTTTTAGTGACTTACATTTTAACAAAATTAACCCCAAGATGTCTTAAAGATTTAAATGTTATACATCAAACTATAAGAATCACAGAAGAAAACATGGGAAACACCATTCTGGACATTGGCCTTGGGAAAGAGTTTATGACTAAGTCCTCAAAAGCAATTGCAGCAAAAACAAAAATTCACAAGTAGAACCCAATTAAGTAAAGAGGTTCTGTACAGCAAAGGAAACCATTCACAAAGTATGCATCTGACAAAAGTCAAATATCCAGAATCCACAAGGAACTTAAACAATTGAACAAGTGAAAAAGCAAGTAAACTCATTAGAAATGGACAAAAGTCACGAACAGATACTTCTCAAAGGAAGACATACACATGGCCAACAAACGTATGAAAAAATGCTCAGCATCCCTAATCATCAGAAAAACGTAAATCACAAATCACAATGAGACACCACCTCACACCACTCAGAATGGTGATTAGTAAAATTTTAAAAATAAATAAATAAATAAATAAAAGGAAAAGGAAAAGGAGAAGATGCTAGTGAGCTGTGGAGAAAAAGTAACACTTATACACCGTTGCCGGGAATGTAAACTAGTTCAGCCACTGTGGAAAATCGTTTGGTGATTTCTCGGAGAACTTAATACAGAACTACCATTTGACCCAGATATCCCATTACTGAATATATACCCAAAAGAAAACAAACCATTCTACCAAAAAGGCACATGCACTCCCATATTCATCGTACCACTATTCACAGTAGCAAAGACATGGAATCAACCCAAGTGCCCATCAACAGTGGACTGGATAAAGAGCATGTGGCACATACACACTATGAAATACTATGTAACCATGAAAAAGAATTAAATTAGGTATTTTGCAGAAACATGGACGCACGTGGAGGCCATTATCCTAAGTGAATTAACACAGGAACAGAAAACCAAATACTGCATGTTCTCACTTATAAATGAGAGCTAAATATTGGGTACTCATGGACCTAAATATGGTAACGATGTATACTGGTGACTGCTAGAGAGGAGAGGAAGGGTAAGAGGCAAATGTTGAAAAACTACCTATTAGGTACTATGCTCAATAGTTGAGTAATGAGATCATTCATACCTCAAACCTCAGCATCACACAGTATACCCATGTAAAAAACCTGAACATATATCTTCTGAATCTAAAATAAAAGTATAAAATAAAATAATAAAATGCCAATATTGGTTTTGTATAGTTGGTTTAGCATGCTTATGTCATTCTTTAGGTGTTGAATGTAGAATATGATTGGGTAACATGACACAGCAAATAACATTATGCAAATGTGAATAATGCCCTGAGGTAGTTTGAGCTTAATGAAGCTCTCAAGATATCCATTCCACTGCCTCATAGCAATGTACAGATAGAAACATTTCTTGATCAAGCTGCAAAAGCAGATGTTAAAGAACAGTGAACTTCACAGCTTTCCTAAGTTGAAGTCATTGTGCAACAAGTGAAATCTATAGAAATAGGTGATTAGGAACATTTGAACACTGTGCACATTGCCATGAAATTCCTTCTTAAATAAAGTGGACATTTTCTAGTAGTTTAGTGAAGTGTATTTCAGTAGAAAAATGGGTAACACAGACAGGGTAATATCAGAAATGTATTCTTAAAGGGGTAGAAATGAAGCAGTCTTAGTTTTAAGTAGTATCTCTCAGATCCCTTTGAAATTAGTCTTTAAAATTTTCTGTCAAAAATTAATTTTTTTCTGCTAATTCATGCCATATTTAGAAGTGGCTTTTAACTCTGTTGTTTAATATTTATCCTGAGAAGAAACACAGACTAGCTTTAACACAGGAAAGAGAATTCTCACAGGAATAAATGTGTATTTTTCTAAAATGTTATGAGTAACCATCTAATGTTGAAGCAATTTTTAAAACACTTGCTAAATAAGCATATGTTATTTTATTAATTGTGAAATGGAAAATTGATTTTACTATAAATATAAAAAAAAAGACTTGGCTGGTTATGCTACAAGACACTCTGTATTTCTAATATTTAAAAATCACATATTATAAATAATTTGTGATTTTGAATTTTCAAAGTATTATGAGGTTAAAAATTCTCAGCAGCTACGTGTACACACTATCTTAGTTTGGTATAATTATAGGACAAATCCATGTAGTGTTGTGGAACAGTGTCATATATGAATTTTAAATGAACATCTCCAAAATTAATTAGAATGAGATTTAAAATTACACCATTATAGTAATTTCCAACTTGCCCAAGAAGGAGTTAAATTACAAAATACTTCATTTTGTCTCTCCCTTATATTTAGAATATAATGAAATTGCTCATTTCTTTTATTGTTATTGCATACATGAATTTCGAATGTATAATTTAGGTTGTATCCAGTCCTCAGAGCTTCTTACTGGATACGGCTTGAGTATTACTACACCTTAGAAATAAATAAAGAAGTTATTAAAGACTAAGCTATCTGTGTTCTATCAACTTTTGGGGGATTAATCTTCCTTGAGGTGTATGCCTTTTTCTCCCTTTCTGTCCCTTTTGTCTTATTTATTCTTTATACTGAATTATTGAATATAGTTAAATTTTATTTTATAAATAAACTGTGTATAAAAAGAGTTGTAATACACGATCTTATACAGTACAAGTTAAATGAGAACATGGGAATGTAATTGTCTTGACTGTATTCTCAATGCATAAAATAGTGCCTGACACATAGTAGGCATTCAATGATTGTTTATTGAATTAATATAATACAACATTTAACCATGCACTTAACATATAATCCTGCCATTCTTCTCCTAGATTTTTCACCAAATTATTTAGGTTAGGTAGTTACCTAGGAGAAATAAAAACATAAGGCCACACACTATGAGTGGCTCGCAACTGTAATCCCAGAACTTTGGGAAGCTAAGACAGAAAGACCTCTTGAGTTTGGAAGTTTGAGACCAGCCAGGGCAACATAGGGAGACCCAATCTCTACAAAATATATATATACATATATATATATATTTTTTTTTTTTTTTAACTGGGCATTATGGCATGTCCATGTGGTCTCAACTACCCAGAAGGCTAAAGCAGGCAGATTTCTTGAGCCCAGGAGGTCAAGGATGCAGTGAGATGTGATTGTTCCACTGCATTCCAGCCTGGGCACAGCGGAACCCTGAAGAGGAAGAAGAAGAAGAAGGAGAAGGACAAGGAGAAGGAGAAGAAGAAGGAGAAGGAGAAGGAGAGGGAGAAGAAGGAGAATTATATGGAAAAGCTCACAGCAACTTCATTCATTTACAGTACCCTCAAAATAGAAACAACTCAAACACCCATCAACAGGAGAATTAAAAAATAAGGTATCTCATATCCAAGCAGCAGAATATGATTCAGTAATTTGAAAATAATGATTTATTTTATAACATGGATGTATTTCAAAAATAATTATGCTGAGTGTAATAAGCTAAGAAAATCAAAGAAATTTTATAGTTATTTTAATATAAATTTTTAAAATTTATACTTGTCTATGGCAATAAAAATAAATTCACTGGTTAGCTCTGGGATGGGACTGTGAAGAGGGAATACATTTGGTGGTGTTGATGGATATGTTCATTATCATGATTGTGGTTAGGTAAAAATTTATTGAATGTATGCTTTAAGTATCATGGTATATGTCATTATTCCTCAATTAATTAAAAAAGATAAAAGCAAAATTAACAGTAAGAATTACCTGATGTTAACTGTTATTGGCTAGTAATTGCCAAATACTGATTTTTGTGGTTAAAAGTGAAACCCCGGAGATCTTCAAAATAATTACTTCTTCACTTGATAGTCAAAATTATGTATCAAGCCATGAGTAAACTTTATTTATTAATACAATTGAGCTGGAGAATAGAAACTAACTATATGCCACTGAAAAGGCTAATTGGCTAGCAATGCATACAAGCCGGAGATGATAACTCTCCTAAATGAATTGGTTCATGCTTTCTCAGTTAATCTCTCATGGCAATAAGCATTCCACATATGAAGCAAATATGGGATATTCAGGTAGTCATGGAATATCCATTATGCGAGATTGTATTCTTTCTTTACACTATGTAAGTTCAGGGTAAAGTCTACGGTGTCTCATGAGTTGTAATTTCCATTCCAATCCAAACTACTACTTCTGGTTGAGTAACATACACATTGTAGGGTTGTATATTCCACAGGCAAATATTTTTCATCCAGTTTTTTCAAGTGTGTTGGATAAAGCTGATGTACCTTGGTTTACACTTAAATTTATTTTAGCTTCTGTGAATTTGAGTACTAGTAAGATCCAGTACTATCTAGATCCATTTATGCACCCATTAATTCTCTTATTTTTATCTAATTCAACAAAATATTTATTGAAATGCCAAACATATTCTAGGCACTACACTAAATGTTAGAAGGAAATCATAATTAAAGTAACACACTTGCAATACTTCTGGGCTAAAAGGAATCTTATTTTTAAAATAATTGCCAAAATTGTTCTCTTTTAGCCGTCATGGATTTTACTTTAATTTTTACGGGTTATGATGTTTATTATTTTCAAATACTTACATGAAAAAACATTATAATCAAATTATATTAGGTAATTTCATATAAGTGAAAATAAAAGAAAAAGTGATTTTGCTCTTCCTTTATTATTTTCTGTTTTGCTGCGTTTTTGTAACACATAAATCCTTTTATTTCCATTAATATGCTTTTCAAGGTAATTGATATGGCAAGTATTCAAAAATTTTTAAATAGTGAATGGATTGATACTGATTTGTTGCTCTGACAGATAATGTTAGCATTCAAAATTAATACTTTGGGTTTCAAAGTGACCCATTTGGCTATATCCTGAATATTATTTCTATGTATGAGATGTCTGTTAAATCAAATTTTCTGTGCATGCAGAAGAGAGATAGAAGCTTTTTAAAGTCCAAAGAAATTGTCTAGGCAAGTAGGAAAATGTAAAAATGCAATAAAATACCAGAGCAAATATTGGATTAACAACCTTATTAGTAAATAAATTTTCTCATGCTTCTCTCTTTGTTTGGAAAAAATAGTCTAGATTATTCAGTGGTGGTTTTTAATAGAATAAAGTTTAAGTTTAGAGACATAAATATGGAATAATCTTAATTGCTAATGTGAATATGAGGAAATTCTCTTGGCAGAAGTTATAACAGTAAAGTTAAAACAAATAAAGTTAAAGCTATTAAAAAGTTTTATTTTTGTTGGAATGTGTAAAAATTGGTACATTTATTATTTTGTTTGTACATTGCTTTAAGAACTCAAAATGTAATTCTGAGAATGTATCATATGGTTTTGTTCATAATAAATGAACATTATGAACTGTAACCATTATTACACATGTAACAACTTAGTACACAGTAAATACTCAGCAAGTATGTAACTTTTTTTTATACAGAAGCCAGGCAGGTAAAATAAATGATGCAGATAGGTATAATTAAACAAGAAGTGGTAAGATACTCCTTTGACAATGGGAGAATGCAGGCCCTATCTAAATACATTTAAAATCCAAATTACTGAGAGCACCATGAAGTCTTCAAATAAATAAATAAGCATGTACATGCATATATGTGTACATGTGCACTTACATGACATGTTTGTAATAAATACTTTTAAGTATGTACAATTAACTACAAGACCAAACAAATATGTACAATTAAGTACAAGTCCAAACAAGTATGCACTTAAGTATGTAAGTATGTACTTAAACAATTTACTTTTGCTAAATATTTTTTCCTGGTCATTAGTGTACACACTCTCGAAATTTCCTGCTAAGATCATCGAACATTCAGATGGATCCAACTCTATAATTTTTATAACCCTATAGGATACAACTTCCTAGTTATTTATCTGTTGAGCAAACTTTATTTCATTTTACATACCTCAAACAAACCACATGTAAAACCAAATTCACTTAGTCATTCCTCTTACTACCTCAGTGCACTCAGTGCATATTTCATTTTTCTTTTGTATTTTCTGTCATTTTAGTGGTGACATCACCTATCCAAAAAATCTGATTCAGCAGCTGAAGGCTTGGGAGCCAATCTCAAAGTTAACCTTACTTCAAACTCTAGCATCTAGATGTTTATTAATTCCATGATGTTGGCACTTACTAGGCCCTTTTCTCCGTTCACATTGCTATCTTATTTCCTATTCATCTTTTGTATAAGTACAATATTCTCTTATTCAATGTCACAACCTCTTATTTTGTTTCTCTTCTAATTTATCTTCTAAATATTTGAGTATCATAAAAATCCTTTGGTCTAACTAATATTTTGGATTGCAGTAACCAAGTTACAGACATCCCAGGTATAGAGCAGTGGTTAGCCTTCTCACATAACTTAGGCAGAAACAGTTTCATTTAAGTTAAGTTATTGTGAAGAGTCATAAAGCTAACTAGTGGGGCAGAAAGCACAGTGGATTTGATTAATAAAACCAATGATACTATATTTCATACAGCGTTCACAAAACCCCATGAAACTATACTGTTATCTCCATATATATATACACACACACATACATATATATATGTATATATATAAATAATATTATTAGTTTTGAGACAAGTCACTCTCTGAAGCCCAGGCTGGTGTGCAATAGTGCAATCTTGTCTCACTGCAACCTCCACCTCCCTGGTTCAAGCGATTCTCCCACCTCAGCTTCCTGAGTAGCTGGGATTACAGGCACACACCATCATGCCTGGCTAATTTTTGTATTTTTGTAGAGATGGGATTTCACCACGTTGGCCACACTGGTGTTGAACTCCCAACCTAGGGTAATCTGCTTGCTTTGGCCTCCGAAAGTGCTGGGATTACAGGTATGAGCCACTGTGCCCAGTCATAATATATTTCCTAAATAAATGTTGTTTTTTCCATCACACCAGAGAGTTTTGTTTAAGAAAATTAAAAGAAAGAAACATTTTATGAGATAATTTTTATTTGGCATTTATATATATACAACCCATTAAGTAGAAGTCATCTAGTTAAAGCAAAACAGTACCCTTAGGCACCAACTTCTGTGTCTCCATTTCAGGCAGTGAATAGCGCTTGAGTTATTAAATAGACTGTACTGGTCTTTGGGATGTAGGCTGGTATTGCAAATGTGCTTATTTTCATTGATCACTTCTACTTATCATTTATGGTTTTATACCTCACTGTTTTAGAAAGAATTCTAAGGTTCAATCTGTACATTCAGAGAGTTTCATGATCAGTTATTGAAGTCTACTTTAGCCACCCATTGCATACAATCTATGTTTGTGTCACTGAGCTCTAAGTTGATGAATTTTAATTCTCCAAAAGATCTACACATTTAATGAAACATTCAATAAACACTTCTATGGCTACTCCTCCACAGAATAACTACATATTAGGTTTAAATTTAATTTAACCCTAACAATCTTGATTCTATATGCCACTTTAATTTTCCTCCATCATGTAATATAACATATTAGTGACTTCCCAAGTTTAGGACATGGGCAGATTAAAAAGGATATTACTTGACCTATCACAGATTCCATAGTATCTTCTTTTTGGCCTATGAGCTAAACCAATTGTTTTGTTATCAAGTGGTAACCTTGGATTTATACTGTATATATTTAACTTACAGTTCATCATCAAGTGATATCACTACATAGAGATTATAATAAACTTACAATAATAGAATTTGATTTACCCCTTTGGGACCTTTGTATAACTGTTGATATCCATATATTTACTATTTAATTTTTATTTTTATATTTGTTATAAACCTCACCTACATTGCTATATTTTGTTTAAACTCTCATTTTTTTATTTTTAATTTTAGTAAATATATAGTAGGCATATATATTTATGGGAATATGAAATATTTTTATACAGGAATACAAATAAGTTTAAACTCCCCCAATAAGTGAGAACATGTGTAGTTTGCCTTTCTGTGCCTGGCTTATATTATTTTCACATAATGTCCTCCAGTTGGTCCATCCACGTTGTTGCAAATGACAGGAGCTCATTCATTTTTAAGGCTGAATAATTCTCCATTGTGTATCATTTCGTTTGACTGGAGAGTTTAGCTTATTAATATTAATGTTATTATTAATAAGTAAAGACTTGCTTCTGATATTTTGTTTGTTATTTGTTTTCTGTTTGTTTTGTGGTTTTCTCCTCCTTCTTTCCTTCCTTCTCTCCCTCCTTTTAGTGAAGGTGATTTTCTCTGGTGGTATGTTGTAATTTCTATTTTTTTGTTTAATCTTTTTGTGTGTGTCTGTTGTATACTTTTTGATTTGAGGTACCCATGAAGCTTGCAAATAATATCTTATAACTCATTATCTTAAACTGACGAAAACTTAACACTGATTGCATAAACACACAAGCAAGCAAAGAGACAAATAATAAAAACTCTACTCTCTAACTTCTTCCCCTTAACTTTTTAACCTTTTGTTGTTGCTATTTATATCTTATTGTATTGTCTATGTCTTAAAAAGTTGTTGTAGTTATGTTTTATTGGTTTATCTTGTCTTTCTACTAAAAAAAAAGCAGTTTACACAACACTTTTCCAATATTATAAAATTCTGTGTTTTTGTGTGTACTTATTATTACCAGAGATTTTTAAACCTTCTGATAATTTATTAGGTTCATTAATGTCTTTTTCTTTCAATTTGAAAAACTCCATTTAGCATTTCTTGTAGGACAGGACTGGTGTTGATAATATCTGTCAGCTTTTGTTTGTGTGTAAATGTGTTTATTTCTTCTTTAAGTTTGAAGTATATTTTCACCAGATATAATAGTCTAGCATAAGAGATTTTTTTTTTCTTTCACACTTTATGTCATCCCACTGTTTCCTCATCTGTAAGTTTTCCACTGAAAAGTCTAGTGTCAAATGTATTGAGTCCGCTTGTATTGTTTTGTTTTAAATTATCTTGCTATTTGTAGGATCGTTTCTTTATTCTTGAAATGTGGGAATTTGATTATTGAATGTCTTGAGACAGTTTTCTTCAGGTTGAATCTGCTTGGTGTTCTATAACCTTCTGGTAACTGCATATTGATATCTTTCTCTAAGTTTGGGAAGTCTTTGTTATTATTCCTTTGAATAAACGTTCTACTATATCTCTTTCTACTTCCTCTTTAAGGCCAATAACTTAGATTTGCCCTTTTGATGCTATTTTCTAGATCTTATGGGCATGATTCATTCCTTCTTACGCTTTTTTTTTTTTTTTCTGTCTTGTCTTACTGCGTATTTTAAAACAGCCTATCTTTAAGTCCACTAATTGTTTCTTCTGCCTAATCCATTCTATCGTTAAGTGGCTCATGTATTCTTCCCTATGTCAACTGCATTTTTTATCTCCAGAATTTCTGCTTGATTCTTCTTAATTATCTCAATATCTTGATTACACTTATCTAATAGTATTATGAATTATCTCTCTGTTATTCCAAACTTCATTGGACTTCCTCAAGACAGCGATATCAAATTCTTTGTCTGAAAGGTCGCATATCTCTGTTTCTCTAGGATTGGTCCCTGATGAATTATTACATTTATTTGGTGAGGTCGTGCTTTCCTGGATAGTCTTGATGTTTCTGGAGGTTTATTTGTGACTGGAATTTGAAGAGTTATGTATTTATTGTAGTCTTTGAAATCAGGCCATTTGTACCCATCCTTCTTGGGAAGGCATTATAGGTTTTCGAAGAGACTTGGGTGTTGTAATCTAAGCTCTTGGTCATGCAGCCATATCTGCATTAGGGGGCACCCTAAGCCCATTAATGCTGTTGCTCATAGAGGTACTGCCTTGGTGGTCTTGGATAAGAATCAGAAGAACTCTCTGGATTACCAGACAGAGACTTTTGATCTTTTCATCATATAGAGCATTTCTCTATGTGCTGAGCTCCCTGAATCTCGGGAAGTGGTGACATAAGCACTCCTGTAGCTACCATCACCCGAACTGCACTGAGTCAAAGTTGAAGCCAGCACAGCTCTGGGTCTTTCTCAAGGCCCTCAGTAACCACTGCCTTGCTACTGCTTATGTTCCCTCAAGGCCCTGGGGCTCTACAATCAGCAGGCAAAGAAGTCATCCCCACCTGTGTCCTTCTCTTCAGGGTAACATGTTCTCTCCAGATTCAGGAAGGTCCAGAGTTGCCATTCAAAAGCCAGGGCCTGGAGTCAGAAATCTTAGGAATCTACCTAGTGCTTAATTCAACTGTACCTCAGCTGGCACTCAACCACAAGGCAAAGTTCTCATTCTTTCCTCCCTTTTCCACAAGCAGAAGAGTCTATTTCCAAAGCCACCATTGCCCCAGGCCTGTGGCAAGTAGTGCCAAGCTACCACTGACGTTTACTCAAGGACCAAGTACTCCTCAGTCAGCTTGTGGTGAATGCTACCAGGCCTGGGACTTTCTCTTCAAAGTAATGGACTCCCCTCTGGCCCAGTTCAGGTACAGAAAAGCCATCCAAGAGCCAAGACCTGGAATGCAAGACCCCAAGATCCTGCTTGTTGCTCTACCCCAATGTGGCCAAACTGGTACCTAAGCTGCAAAATAAAGTTCCTTTTTCTGTTCCTTCTCTTTTTCTCAAAAACAAGGAGTCTCTCCCTGTAGCCACCATACCTGGTAATGTGCTGAGTCACACCTGAAGCCAGCACTTCTCTGAGTCTCATTCAAGTCCCATAGGAAGTACGGCCTAGTTAGCACTACTGATTATTTGGGGCCCAATAGCTCTTTAGTTGGCAGGTGATAAATCCTGCCAGAACTTAGCCCTTCCTTTTGAATCAGTGGGTTCCCTTCTGGCCCAGGATTTTATAGAGAAATGCTTTCCAAGAGATAAGGCTTGGAATGGGGAACTCAGGTCTCTGGTGCTCTATCCCACTGTGGCTGAGTTAGTATCTGAATTGCCATACTAAGTCCTCTTTAGTCTTCCTTCACTTTTTCTCAAGCTGAGGGAAGGTCTTTCCCAAAGCTGTGAGTTGCTGCCTGGGGTTGTGGGAGGGGTGACACAAGCACTCCCTTTGCCACCCCAGCTGGTGTCTCACCAAATCACATGCCCTCCAAGTCCACTGGCTGTAAGCCCAGTACAGCACCAAGTCTTGCCCCAAAATTGCAGTCTCTTTCAAAGTTATCTAGGACTCCAGAGCAATTTAGCCCTTTTGATGAGTCTTGCCAGAACTCAGGTTCTGACCACTGGAATGGACAATTCCCCTCTGGCTAAAGCTGGTCTAAATGTTTCTTCTGTAGGTGCCAGCTGATTTCTACCCAGTGTTGCTTTCTGCTGTGACAGGGCAGCACTGAGTTTCAATGCAAAGCTCCACAGTTACTGGGCTCTCCTTCCCCCAAGAAAACAGATTCTCTCTCCATGCCATGCAGCTGCTGCCAGAGAATGAAGGGTGATGTTACCAATTCAAGACTGTCTTTTCTACCCTCTTCCATTCTGCTTTCAGTGATATGAAGTTAAAACCAGGTACTGGGATTTCCCACCTGATTTTTGGTTCTGATGAAGGTGCTTTTTCTGTGTAGATAGTTGTTCAACTGGATGTGCCTGTGTATAGAACGATTAGGGAGGGCTTCTACTCAGCCAGCTTGCTCGACCTTCTTCTTCTCTATTTTTTAAAGTGATGTAAATAGTAAGAAGAATTTGTTTGTGTAAATTTATATATCCAGGCAAAATTTTATTATTGCCTGAAAAACTTCCTTAAACGTATCATGTAGAGTGGATTTATTGGTAAGTTATTTAAGCTTTTATCTGCATGGAAAGATTTTTACTTCACCTTCATTTTCAAAAGATATTTTACCAATTATGGAATTCTGGATGGAAAATTGTTTTGCATTCTTTTTTTGTTTGCTTTCTTTCAGTACTTTGAAAATGTTGCCCAACTCTCTTCAGACTTGTATGGTTTAAGATAAAAAATACGTTGGCATCTTCATATTTGTTCCTCTGTCCATAACATGACTTTCTATTTTGACTGATTTCAAGATTTTGTTTTTATCATTGGTTTTCAATGATTTCATTATGACATCCTTTGGTGTAGCTTTGTTTATAATTCTTGTGCTTGGAGTTTGTCGAGTTTCTGGGATCTTGTGAATGGCACTTTCATTCAAACTTGCAAACATTCTGGCCCATGTTAGATATTTTTTGTTTTCTGTTCTTCCTTCTTTTCATCTTCCCTCTTCTATGAATTCTATTTGCATATGTAATAGGCAGCTTGCATTTGTCTCACCATTCAGTGGTGCTCTGCATATGTATTCTATAATTCTATTTATTCTGTGTCTACATAGATAGATAGACAGATATTTTTTCTATTGCTGTATCTTCAAGTTTACTAATATTTTCTTCTGCAAAGTGTAATTTCCATTTTGCATTTTTTTCACATTATATTTTATACTTCTATAACTCTGACTAAAAAAATATCTTTCATATCTCCACCTAAATTTTGAGTATGGAGAAAACATTTATGGGGGGAAAGCAATGCCTGTGATTATGACAGTTTTTTAGATATTCCTGTATAGCAGTTATACCATTTGTGCCACTTTTGAGTGTCTTTCAAGTTGTTTGTTGTTCTCCTCATTAGTTATTTCTATTTTGTGTATGCATAGTAATTTTTGCTTAGATACCAAGCATTTTTTTAAATCTTGTTGAGTACTGGATATTTACATATTTCTGTAAATATTGTGGAAATTTGACTTGTAATCTAGTTTTACTACTTAGAAAATGTTTAATGGGAAGGGGAGTCTTGTTTGTAAGAACTGTTTGATAGAAGTAAAGTAGTGTTTCATCCAAGATTAATTATACCCCACTATTGACTCAAGACCTTCTGAATATCCTACCCAATGCCCCGTGAATTATGAGAAATTCACTGTGGCTTTTGAGAACAGGCACTATTTTTGGCCATGTGTTGGTACCTAATCTATTCAGGTGGTTGTTATTCTGACCTAGGATGTTTTCCTTACAGGTATGGACTTATCTGTACTCAGCCAACTATAGAAGAACAACCTTTCAGAGGTATCGATAAATTTTTCCCTTTGTAGAATTTTTTTCCTTAGTATTTTGTTCTGAACTCTCTTGCTGTTTAATCTCCTGGACTCTCAGCTTCATCTCCGAACTGCAAGTTTTATTAGAACATTCCTGAATTTCCCCCTCCGTATCCTACTGCCAGGAAACTCATACAAGGAAGTGAATTAAAACAAACACAGTGTTCACTTTATTTGTTCCTAGAATCTCAGGGACCATGGTCTTCATTGTCTGATGTCTATTGCCTTTAAACTGTTTTATATGTTTTATTCATTATTTTTTTTTCAGAAAGGAGTGTACATCTGATCCCTATTACTAAATGTTGATTAAAAGATCAAGATTGTTTAAATCTATTTTTAATAATTTATTATTATTTATTTTTAAAATTTCATTATTTTTAAAATTTAGTATCTTGTTAAAGATATCTTTGTTTACTTAGACTACATTAGAGATACTACTAAAATATTCAAAATATTTTTTAAAGAAATAAAGAATCTAAATGAAAGGAAGGATAATGACAATGGTCATTAACTGGAAGACTCTAGCTAAAAACAAAAATTATAAAACTTTTTGAGGAAAACATATCAACTGTCTTTAAGATATTGGTAAAAACATATAGCCTTACCACTGGCTTTTCAAATAACTTGTTAATACTGTACTCTTACATATCATGCTGCTGGTTTTTTCTCTGCTTTCAGCCAGCAATTCAAATAACTATTTCCTTAAAAGGCCTTACCTAAATATATTAGCATACAAATTGTCATTGAAGTCTGTTTATTTCTTTAACACTAATTCTACTTGATAATAATATACTTGTTATGTATATGGTTTTCTCTGGTTTACTCGTTGGCAGGAGGTTCTGTGAAGTCAAGACTAAGGTATATCTTCTTCACCATGGTGACCCAGGGACCTAAAACAATTCCTGGAATAAAGTATCACTTTTCATTATGAGTTCAATCATTAATTTAATACTCAGCACTGAGCAGTACTTTTACGTTTTTGATACATCTTGAGCTTTCCTTTGAACTGTTTTCCATTTTCAGTTCATATGTGCCTTCCTGCCAGGCACTTAATTTCTTGGCTTTATTTGCCAAAATACATGGGTGATTTCAAATTTATTGCTGCCAACTCATCATTTTTTCTAAAGACCATAAAAACATATCCAACTGTTTATTTGAAATTTTAATTTGAAATATTGGTTATTCTACTAAATACTATAATTAAATATGACTAAAATTAATCTAATTATCTTTCATCATCTCCTTACTATAAACTTTGTTTACCTCTTGTAATCTGTTGCTTTCTGTGAATGAAATATATTGCTTCCTAGGTGCCATTCAGAAATCATGTCACTCTGGTCTACCCTTTCTTTGACCACCTCCATACAATCAGTCATAGACAATACATTTCTGAGAAACAAATATGATCATGCCGCACCTCTTCTCAAAACTTTGCTCATCCTTTTCTACAGCTTAAAGGCCAACTCAATCTGTAGTGTTAGAACTATCTAACAGTCTGCTCCTCATTGTCTATCTGGCTGCTTTTTTCTGTTGTTCCCCTTTTTATTATATTCCACAGACATACAGAATCACTCTCCCAAATGTAGAAAAAAATTGATGATGCTTTTTCTCCTAAAACATTAACCATAATGTTTGTCATGTCTGTGATGCTCAACTTGTACTCCCAATGCTACCATTTGTCTTCTCCACTCAGTTATTTACGTCAGGAGACTAAGACTATAGTTTGTACCAATGAGCTCTTTTGCACTTTATATTGTTGGATTTGGCCAACAGGAGATATGTGCAGGAGAACAGAGAATTGGAGGAAAGAGAGTTCAGGGTATTGTTTCTCCTGATTACATTTTTGAAAGGTTAACTTCAGTGGTCTGTGTCTTTCCCACAGCTCCTGACAGTTGGTCTTTTTCATACAGAAACTCTGGATTTAGGTAATTGGTCCCTCCTCTTGCCCAGAAATGCCCAGTGGTACCTATCATGTAAACTCAGGAATGCTGTACACTTCCTATCTTGTTTTCTTTGGTAAATATTTCTTTTATTAAACTTTCTGAAATTTACTCCTTCTAGGATCCTGACTGATCTTAGTACTAACCTGCACATAATTGTCAAATAATTTTAAGTGGAAGCAGCAAGTTTAAAAAATGGTAAAAGTTCTGAATCTAAATAATCCTGAACTTATTATAGGTCTTGGGAGCCAAGTGTGGTTGTGCAGATTTCTAAAATATTTTAGATATGTAGAATTCCATGTGCTTATTTACAAATTAACCTTCTACTTTGTTAAAAGTTTATGTGTGAAGTTTCTTTTCTACTAAGAATAAGGAAAATCTTTCCTTAGTTTGAAATTATATATGTTAATGTCATTTTTTGTCTATACTATAAAACCACAGTGCCTGAATTAAATATACTATTAGATGATTGACAAAATCAATTATTGGAGAAAATAGAAACAAAGATATGAGATAGAAACTGTTACTCAACACTATCAAATTTCAAAATATATTACAAAAATGTATGGCTTCATAGATATTATTTAGGAAAATATAATAAGCATTTTAATAGATTTATTTTATATCAAATTAAATTTTATGGTAAAATGCACTTTGACTAGACATAAATGGTTGAATTTAATTTGAAATGTGAGAATTAATTTATTTCTGTTTTAGAAAAGATACAGGAATGATTATTATAGTTCCCATTAAATTCATTGCATGTACATTACAATCCTAAAGATAAATTTAAAATACAATGCATGATTACTATTATTATTACCAATACACTATTAACACATTGCATTTTAAGGTAAACTTTTGATTTAAAATTAACATAAAGAAATGTTAATAAAAATGGTGACTGTCTCATTAATAATGCATACATTTTACCAAAATAAGCTACAGCAAAATGTTATTTACAGAAAACTAAATATATATTTTTGTGAATATTTACATTACATTTATCTGTATAAAGAGTACTCTGCTTACATAATATTAAGGATTTATTTCTTTACAATTCAGATTTTCAACAGGGTTTAGTCTCTCTTATATAATTTTATCATAGCTTTTATTCTATTTTCTCCCTTTGCAGTAACACATAAAATTAGGTTTGCTTCCACAGGGTTGTAAAGATAACTTCAAGTCTTTTCCTTTCAAATTGATTTTTACCTTAGCTGTTTTTCTTATTTATTAAGGTCATAAAATCATATTAATAATGTATTTACAAGACTCAGACCTGCATGTACATATTAATATCGTTTCTCACCAAAGTAGAGTAAATTTAGGCAACATAGACTCAAACATAGTTAAGTAATTATTACCGTATTGTATGGTGATATTTGTCTTGAGAGGACATTTCTCCCTTTACAAGTTGGTGATAAAAGTTTCCCGCCTTTTTTGCTCGCTAGTTTCTTTGCAGTGACTCATTGCTCTTAGAATATTTAGAAAAATTATCTTTCGGTCAAACTATCAAAGAGATTACACCACGTCTTAAACTGCACCTTATTTTAAATGGCAATTATGAGACATTATCACACAGCAATATCAAATAACAATTAATATCCACAGGTTCCTATAATGCTTTTAGCATTGTTTCTTGATTTCCATTCTCATTGCATCCTTTGAAATAAAATAGATGCAACCTTTTTTTTATTATTATTACCTAGAAGTGGTATGAATATACTGAGTAAGGTACAAATAAATTTATGTACCAAGGAAAAGAGAGTGTGTTTTATAGTTATATTTTTTAAAAGTTTCTTCAGGATACCTGAAAATGTGCATAACCTGTAAAATTTCAAGCCCAGTATAGTCTCTAGTGTAGTCTATCGTACTGAAGAAAATAGCAGTGTCAAAATGCAATAAAAATATTAAATCATATCAAAAGAATTAACATATAATGTAATAAGTTCAGTAATGAAAATCTGGAATGAAGATAGAAACAGGTTGTAACTCCCTATCCCCTAAGATGCAAAATTAAGTTGAAAGATAATATCATTTTCTTTGACCCAAATATATTCTTCATTACTCTTATCTAAATTATCTTCATTATAACTTTATGGGTAAAAGACTTTCTGGCAGAGAACAGATATTCTTTGGTTCTTTGTTTTGTTCATATTTTCCTTTATATAAATAATATTTTTGTAATCATGAGAGTAAGATATAGGGGTGTCATTTTTATTATTTTTTTCTTTTCTTTAATTATTTTATTCAATTCTACAAAACTGAGAGAATGTATCATTAAACCCAGTTGGATGAGCATATTTTTGATATTACAGCACTGAAAAACAAACAAATACCATGAAACAAAGACAAGCAAGCAAACTCAGTATAATAGAAATAAAAGCATACTACAAAAGTCAATAAAGCCTTAGAAAATATAAAGACGATAGACAAATAAAATAGCTTAACATATCCATTTGAAATGTGTTTAAAAACGAAAATTAACTGTTTTCACATTCTAAATAAAAAACAACGCCCTGTTGAGATTCCTGACAGGTAATTAAGGTTTTGGGTAATTTTAAATAATGATCTGAAAAAGAAGCAACTGGTTAAGTAGAAGGTTAATCCCCAGATTCACTCTTCCAAGCCTATTATCAAGTGACTGGGCCTCATAAATGCAATGTTTACTTCCTGATACTAGAAGAGACGAGTGCAAGAATATAAATACCAGACACAACTGAGAATGAAAGTGAGGTGCCACACTGAAAGCAGGCAGATTATATGAAAATTGGCAGGGTGAATTTGAACAGCCTCAGTTCTTCGTTTGTTTCTTTTTGATTGCTGTCAGAATACTGGAATCTAAGTTCACAGTCCCCCAGAAAAGATACTAAAAATTACCTTCTGGAGAAAAAACTAATTTGACCAAGAAAAAAAAAAAATATATATATATATATATATACACACACACACACATGTGTGTCTGTGTGTGTGTGTGTGTGTGTGTGTGTGATAAAAGTTTGAATCTAAATAATCCTGAACTTATTGTAGGTCTTGGGATACACACACACACACACACATATATGAATTTTAGCAAATCCTCCAAAAAAAGACCCAATTTTCTGACTTTATCAGTCTCTATGGTAAGAATCACCAACGCTCAGAGAGCTTCCAAACAACTTATTAGTACCTCACTCATGAACATTCACGATTACCACATAAAAAAGAATAAAGGAAAGTGAAGGATCTCTACAAGAAAAACTACAAACCACTGCTCAAGGAAATTAGAGATGACACAAACAAATGGAAAAATATTCCATGCTCATGAATAGGAAGAATCAATATCTATAAAAGGAATTTATATCTATAAAAGGAATTTATCAGTATCTATAAAAGGAATTTATAGATTCAGTTATATTCCCATTAAACTACCATCGACAGTTTTTTCAGAACTGGAAAAATACTATTTTAAAATTCATGTGGAACCAAAAAGGAGGCTCAATAGCCAAGGCAATCTTAAGCAAAAAGAACAAAGCTGGAAGCATCATGCTACCCAACTTCAAACTCTACTGTAAGGCTACAGTAACCAAAACACTTTGATAGTGGTACAAGAACAGACACATAGACCAATGGAACAGAATAGAAAACCCAGGAATAAGACTGTACACCTACAATCATCTTATCTTTGACAAACCTGTCAAAAACAAGCAATAGGGAAAGAACTTCCTATATAATAAATGGTTCTGGGATAATTGGCTAGCCATACGTAGAAAACTGAAACTGGGCCCCTTCCTTACATCATACACAAAAATCAACTCAAGATGAGTTAAAGACTTAAATGTAAAACCTAAAACTATAAAAACCCTAGAAAAAATCCTAGGCAATACCATTCAGGACATACACACGGCCAAATATTTTATGATGAAGATGACAAAAGCAATTGCAACGAAAGCAAAAATTGACAAATGGGATCTAATTAAGAACTTCTGCATAGCAAAATAAGCTATCAACAGAGTAAACAGACAACCTGCACAATGGGGGAAAATTTTTTGCAAATATGCATTTAACATATCCAGGATCTATAAGGAACTAGAACCAATTTACAAGAACAAAACAAACAACCCTAGTAAAAAGTGCAATAAGGACATGAATGGGCACTTCTCAAAAAAAAAAAAAAAAGAGACATATGCAAAATCAACATCACTGATCATTAGAAACATGCAAATCAAAACCACAGCGAGATACCATCTCACACCAGTCAGAATGGCTATTACTAAAAAGTCAAAAGATGCTTTTCATGCAGGCTCAGTAAGCCAGCTGGAAGTCCATGGTCAGTACTCCTTTATCAGGAAGGAATGCTCTGTAAGCTGGCCAGCTGTCATATGGGAATCCTGAAAAGGGAGGGGAGCCTGGCAGTGGTGTCATGAAGTTGGTGAAGTTGACGTCTCTGTGGGAGTCTTCCATTCTTTGCTTTCCAAGGCTGGATTCTGTTTAACTATTAGGAAAAATATTCCGTTAATGGTTAGTGAGGAGGAGAGTACCCTGAGGTGTGACTGACCTCTTGTCTTGTCATGGATGGGAAACTTTTGAAAATTATTCTGTGGTCTCCCTGGCCAAGAGGGATCTGTTCAGTCAGAGAGATGAGAATTTTACTTTTATGTTACAAATCTAGGATACTTCTGGAGTCAGACTGTACTAGACATGTGATATATGCAAATGCATGTAAGACTGTGTATCAGACTAATTTCTGAGATTCAGCAAAGGATAACTTTCATTGATGCAATGAAGGCATTCCAGATAACGGGGGTAACAATATTCCTGAGGGAGCGGAGTGAATTGCAGGTGACATTTAGTTAAATGCACTGTGGGAGTTGTGTGGCTAACTAGGTATCAATGCTTAAATAGCCCTGAAACCACCATTGCAAAATTATAACTGAGAAAGTGAAAGAGATATGACCTAACCAACTCCATCTTGCTTCTAAACTCAAAGCTGCCCTTCTTTATTCCTGGACGTAGGACAAAGTAACTTTGGGAGGAGCTTAGTTTATAGTTTCTAACAAAGATGATAACCACTTTTTCCCAAGACAAACCTCCTTCTTGCCTGGGGACTAGACTGCCTTTGTAGGACTAACAAATTAGCCACAAGATTTGAAATTATGTTTTATGAATCATGCAGCTACAAAGGGAGGCTAAAAGATTCTGAACCTCCTCAAATTGCTTCTGGCAATAAAATCAGTATTGTAAAACCTAAGACCAGTGCTCAAGATATTTTGCAGACCCTGCACTTGATGGATCAACTGGCACCACCTAGATTGATAAACTGGCTCATTTGATCTTGTGCGCCTCCCCACCCCCTTGCCTCAGGAACTGACTCAGCACAGGTTCAACTCCCTACAATTTCACCTCTGACCTGACCAATCCACACTCCTGACTTACTGGCTTCTCTCAACCCACCAAGTTGTCCTTAAAAACTGTGACTCCTGATGCTCGGGGAGACTGATTTGAGTAAAAATAAAACTCTGGTCTCCCACACAGCCATCTCTGCATGAATTATTCTTTCTGTATTGCAACTCCCCTGTCTTGATAAATCAGCTTTGTCTAGGCAGCAGGCAAGGTGAACCCATTGGACAGTTACAGCCCCAATGCTAATTATTTCCCTGAATGGAAGTACCTATACGATGTGATTTGAATATTTGTCCCCTCCAGATCTCATGTTGAAATATAATCCCCATTGTTGGAGGTGGGGCCTGGTGGGAGGTGTTTGGATCATGGGATGGATCCCTCATAAATGGCTTAGAACCATTTCCTTGGTGACAAGTGAGTTCACACGAGATTTGGTTGTTTAAAGTGTGTGGCACCTCCTCCCTCTCTTTCTTGCTCACACTCTCACTATGTGAGATATCTGCTTCCTTTTAACATTCCACCATGATTGTAAGCCATCTGAGACCCTCACCAGAAGCAAATGTCAGCACAGTACTTCTTCTACTGTCTGCAGAAATATGAGCCAATTAAACCTTTTTTCTTTATAAATTACCCAGCCAGTCTCAGGTATTTCTTTATAGCAACACAAGAATGGCCTAATACACCATGCACATTCACGTCATTTTATGATCAAGGAAAGTTGTTCCTTAAAGATATGACATATGAATTATACCATGAATAACACAGTGAATGCTATGTTATTTCTTAACCTGCACACTTTTTAATTTATTTATTTATATATAGATTTTTACTTTATAAAAGTCAGGATCTTGCTATGTTGCTCAGTTTGGTCTCAAACTCTTGTGCTCAAATGAGTCACCTGCCTTAGCCTCCTAAAGTGGTGAAATTACATTCATGAGCCACCATGCCTTGTCCCTGCACACTATTTTAAACCTAAATAAAGTTGTGCTGGGTGAAGCTCATGAATTTGAATTTTACTCAGTCCCCAGGAGCTCTACTAGTAGAGTGAACACTTTAGAACAGAACATTAATCTCAATAAATAAGTAGCAGCCCAGACACATTTGGAAGTTGTCATCCAATCCTTATAAAAAAGACTAAGCTGAACAAACTAAAGGAAATGACTTTTTGGACTCATCAGAGATGGAAGCTTGCAAAGCAAACCACCACACCCAAATCTGGAGATAGCCAAAGGAAAAAAGTAAAAACACAGCCAACATCTGCTTACCCGGAAGGAGATCTGCTCCAGCAGCTTCTGAGTGTTTGAGCTGCTGGAGCAATAAACTGGTAAAACTTTACTAATAATTTTGATAAACTGCTGGAGGCTGAGTATAAAATAGCTTCAGGGTGGCAGCCTTATTTATTTTCCCCACACCAAAATTAATACAGTGCATGAATGATACCACTAGGAACATTACCAGATTCTCATCATAAAAAGCCAAGAAAGAGTCCCTGTTACCTCTGGCTTAGGAAAGAAGAAAATGACCATAATGCAATACATCCAGAGAGTTATCCATAAGAAAACAGGGGGAAAGACTTTATCGGGAGAAGAAACATAGCCAAAACCCAGATCTTCTTGCTCTCGTGTCTAACCTAAGGAGAGAAATTGGAGATAAGAAACGCTTAAGAATAGCCCAGCCTAGGGACACTTACCCACTGAAACACTGAGATAAACACATATAATTATCTTATAAAATTATTGAATATTTCCCCTTCCCCACACTTTATCTCCTTACAAACAGGGCTCCACTCTGGTGGATTACAGTTTTAAAAGATGCAAGATAGCAGGAACAATACTTGACAGAAGTTCTTAGGAAAACCCATACACAAGGGAGACAAAAATACTAGACATTAGAGTAATTTTAAGCACCTACAGCTATAGAAAATATGAAATAGAACACAACATCTAGCCATATTAGCATAAAATCACAGTAAAGATCTATTTTTGTCAGTTCCTATTACTCATGCTTATCTTTAAACAAAAAATGCTAAAGGCAAAACAAAAATACTGGCTAAATAAAGAAAGCAAGAATCCCAACCAAACTCAGACATGAAACAGATTGTAGAATTATCTCACAGTAATATAAAATACCTATGATTAACATGTTGAAGACTTTAATGGAAAAAGTAGACAGTATGCAAGAATAGATAGACAATGTAATCAGAGATGTGGAAATGATAAGATAGAATCAAAAGGAAATGCTAGAAATCAAAAACACTGAAATGGAAACAAATTACGCTTTTGATGGGCTCATCAGTAAACTGGCAGACCAGTTTAATATTTTAAAATATTATAAAATATTATTATTTAAATAAAAATGTTAGCAAGAATCATATTGGTCAATAGAAATCTCCCAACCTGAACTGCACGGAGAAAAAGAAATGAAGAAGAGCTGAATGTGAGATAATTTCAAAGGTCATAACACATGCAAAAATAGAAAACCAGAAGAGAGAAAAGAGCAGAAGAATAGCTTTCAGATAATAGTGGTCAAAAAACTGAAAAACTCAATTACAGAAAAAAACAAACAAACAAAAATACAGATCCAGAAAGCTCAGAGAACACAATGCAAGATAAATACTCCAGCATCTATACGTAGGCATAGCATATAAAAATTGTAGAAAATCAAAGACAAGGAGGAAAATCTCAAACAAAAAAACCAGATGGTAGGGGCAGAGGACACATCTTACATGTAGAGAAACAAGGATAAGAATTAAATTGTACTTATTTTTTTTAGAACCATGCACACAAGGAGAGAATATAGTAAAATATTTGTGTAGAAAGAAAAAAACCAAACTCTATGAGCCTTGAATTCTATATGAGGAAAAATTACTCTGTAAATGTGAATGGAAAAGCCTTTCTTAAACAAACAAAAATCAGGAAAATCCATTGCCAGCAGGCATGCCCAACAAGAAATGTTGAAAGAAGTTCTTCAGGCAGCAACAATCAAAATCAGAAACTCAGATTGACATAAAGAGTGTTGAGAAGGGATAAATAAAGGCCAAATAAAATAATTTACTTACTCTGTTTTTAATTGATCAACATGATAATTGTTTTTAAAGTAATACTAAAACAGTTATTCACACAGTTTTGTGTGATTATAACATAAGAATAAGTGAAATGAATGACAACAGTGTTGTAATGTATGGGAGGGAAGTATTGAGAATGATCTGCGTTAAGGCAACTGCAGTATATGTGAAGTGGAATAGTGTTATTTTAAGAGAGGTTTAGTTTAGTTTAAAATGCTATTGAAAACTCTAGAAAAAAACTAAAAATATTACAAAGTAACTTATATTATTGATATAACTGAATAGGGATTAAAATGAAAGTATATAATATACCCAATTAAAATCAGAGAAGGTAGAAAAAGAAGGAAGGTAGAAAAGGAAGGAAGAAAAACAACAAAGAATAATTGAAATGAATGGAAAACAGTTATAAATGTGGTTGACATTAACCAAATGTATCAATGCTCATCACTTCAGTGGTAATATGACTTAACTGCTGAAAAATAAAATAAAAAATGATTAACAGTATTGGCATTTATCCATATGTTAAGGCAATAGATGTAACTCTGTATCTCATACAATAAAATACAAATACCTGTATGTGATGTAACTTTGAAAACCAAAGCAGGCCAGGCAGGGTGACTCATGCCTGTAATCCCAGCACTTTGGGAGGCTGAGGCAGGCGGATCACCTGAGGTCGGGAGTTCAAGATGAGCCTGACCAACAAGGAGAAACCCCGACTCTACTAAGTAAATTACAAAGTTATCGGCGTGTCGCGCATGCTTGTAATCCCAGCTACTCGGGAGGCTGAGATAAGAGAATTGCTTGAACCCAGGAGGTGGAGGTTGCGATGAGTCAAGATCGCCTCATTGCACTCCAGCCTGGGCAAAAAGAGTGAGACTCCACCTCAAAAGAAAAAAAAAAAAAAAAGCAAACAAGAATAAGAAAGCGTAAAGACATTGTTTTTAGAATAAGTACAATCTAGGGATCAAAGAGCACAACCTTACCAGGATGAGTGGATATCTCATTCATCACCAGAGATGTGATATCCACTCATCCTGGTGGGATGAGATATAAAATAATGCAGACATTCTAGGAAATAATTTGACAGTTTCCTTTTGTTTTTCTCCATTTGTTCCAGCCTTGGCCACTTGGAGCTCTTTCAGTAGGCACGTGTATTTGCTTGACATATCCCTCTTTTCTTATCTTATCTTTTCTTTTCGTTTCTTTTCTCTTCTCTTCTCTTCTCTTCTCTTCTCTTTTTTTCTTTTTTTCAGACTCACTCTTTTTGCTCAGGCTGAAGTGCAGTGGCTCAATCTCAGCTCACTGCAACCTCCCGGTTTCAAGCAATTCTCCTGCCTCAGCTGCCCAAGCAGCTGGCGTTATAGGCACACACTACCACACCTGGCTAATTTTTGTATTTTTAGTCAGGGTTTCACCATGTCGACCAGGCTGGTCTCGAGCTCCTGACCTCAAGTGATCCACCCACTTCAGTCTCCCAAAGGGGTGGGACTACATGCGTAAGCCACCACAACTGGCTAACATACCATTTTCATTACATTTTACTCATATATATTGCATGAGAAAATTTATAAGAAAGTGTTTTCTTAGTAGGCCCTAAATGGCAAATTAGTTAAATAATTTTTAAATAATTAAATCTAAGTTTAAAGAATTACTATATATATATATATACTTATACCAAATGTAAGACATACAGATGAAGACATAGGTGAGCGTGTAGATATAGATAGATGATAGATAGATAGATACATAGATACATAGATAGATGAGACATATAGATCTAGATATAAAATATATAATATACATATGTGCATGTGTGTGTATAAAGGATGCTTTTCCAATGTTAAATGATAGACACATCATATCATTTAGTACTTGAAGAAGTACTCAAGGATGGGTGTGGGAGCCAAGATAGGAGAATGCTTGGTCAAAATAGGAGAATGCTTCATGTGTGTTCAGAACAGCGAAAAACTGAAGTTTTTGGATAAGGAGTAGAGCGATAGGTAACAGGGTCACAAAGATAATGAGAGAATAGATGTCTTGCAAGAACTTTTGCTTTTAGTTTAAGTGTGAAGCTTTTAAGGAGGTTCGAACACTGGTATGACATCATAAGACTTAACATTTCTAAAAGATCACTTTGTCTGCCTTTGGATAGGAGAAAGTAATATGACAAGGTCAAAAGGTTATTTTAGCCAGTTAGGCTATTGTAAAAATTCTGAGAAATTATGGTGCTTGAGCAAAATTTATGGAGACTGTGAGAAGTGGTCAAATTCTACAAACATATTTCAAGTAGAGTCCACAGAATATATGGAGAGATTGTATGAAGTGGAAAGAATAGGTCAAAGATGGCATTTGGGTTCACTTTGTGCAACCAAAATAATTAAACAATCATAACTATTTAGTAAAAATGAGGAAATTTATGACAGGTTTTGGGGGAATGTGCAGAGCATCTAAGTGGAGATCTATATTAAATCATTAGGTTTACAGGTACGAAGTTTAGGAGAGGAGACTTGACTAAGGATGTACATCTAGGAGTTTTCATTGTGTAGATGGCATTGAATCTGATGAGACCATCAATTAGAGAGAGAGAGAGACCCATTTAGAGTTCAGAGTTAGAATCATTCATAGGCACTATAAAAATAATAACAATGAGGATTCATATTATCTTATCGATAATCTTCTTTTTCTACTTTTTACAACTATTAAATGACTGGTTGACAGATTGTTGTGTATAGATTTAGAGTTGTTAGAAAATAACATACTTAATGTGGAGAACTGCAAGATTAAAAAATACAAATATAACACATCCTTTGGGTATCTCAAACATTATGGAACAATTTTTGTCAAAAATTATATTGCTTTTCAAAGGCTTTTTTTTTTATACTTGAGAGTGCTGAAAACTAGTGTTCATGCTATTATGTACATACCTGTTTGAAATAGCAATATTTTTAGGTTTTCTATCAGAATCAAGTGTTTAAATCAACATTTTATTCAGAAACAGTTAGTAAGGCAGGGGGAGGAAAATTAACACTGTGTGTGGAATAATGTATTGGTAAAAGTAATTAATGTTTGTTATGTATGTCTGTAATTATGTGTAGTTTTTTTCAATTTTCTTTGGGTACTCTTTGACCTTTATAGGAAAGTTTGTTGTTACTTTTCTGATGGAATTTTTTCAATATTAGATCAGATGTTTAAAGAGATTTAGATTTGAGGAAATGGCCTTTTCTGTGTGCCACATCTAGTTTGCATTTATATGAGGAGATCTGCAACTTTCAATCTTGTTAAACACAAAGTTCCCGTTGGAAAGAGCAAGATATTAGAACTTTCAAAATTATTTTTATTCTATTCAGATTTTCTTATAAAATTATCAGTTTTATAAGTGAATTACATTTATAACTCCTAACTTTTTGTCGTTATATAACTCAATGATTAAGAAAGCTTGAAGAATTTCTTAAAAGAAAGAAATGTGGTTAAAAATATACATTTGTATCATCAAGCATGAAAAAAAATTCTGAGGAAAACATGGATTTGGTATGATGTGAATTAAATATCTACATAACATATGTATTTATTTAATTGGTTAATTATTTTAGATCTCAGGTATAAAATTGAATTATGCATAGTTTTTGTTTTAAGAGAACAATTCTAATATTTTTAATGCCTGGACATTTACTTATGCGTATATCTAAAAACACTGTCAAACAAATGCAGAATATATCCAAAAACGTATTACATGGATAATAACATCTTATCTATCTATATGTTTGTTCTCTTTCCATTCATCAATTTTTTTTGTTTTTATTTTTGGGTTTGAATATTCTCACTTTAAAAATTATTTATCATACACCCACATACATTTATACAATTTTATCTTTTTTTTCCTTGTTGACTGAGTTTTACTCTGTTGCCAAGGTTGGTGTACAGTGGCATAGTCATAGCTCACTGTAACCAAAATTTCCTGGATTCAAGCAATCATCCTGCCCCAGCCTCCCAAGTACCTAGGACTGCAGGTACATGACACCACAGTCAGCTAATTTGTAAATCTTTTATAGAGAAGAAAATCTCACTTGCTCTGGCTTATAACAAACTCCTGACCTTAAGTGACTCTCCTGCCTAGACCTCATGTACGCCACCATACCCCCCCCACACACCACTATCTGTTTCTGTCTATATACTTATCAATTTGTATTACTTGCTGAACTTTATGAAACACTCTTATATTATATTTTTATATCTGGGGCTTGCTTTTTTGACTTTATGATATGATATTAAGATTTTATTCTTGTCATAGCTTATAGTTGAGATTCATTCCTTATCATGACATAGTATTTCATTTGGTGACTATTACACAATTTATTGATCCATTTTTAAATCTATGATTACTTTGATTGCTTTTTTTCTTTTATTTCTGCTAAATGATTCTGTAAACATTCTACTGTGGTTATCCTAGTAATTGTGTTCTGAAATTCATGTTGCATTTGTCATAGCTAGTAGATTGCTGGCTAATTAAGTGTATGATGTTCAGATTTAAACAACAATGTCAAAGGCCAGAAACAGCAAAGGGAGACTAAAATTCATTATGAAGCCTTAGTAATTTAGACAGTATGATATTGGTATAAAAGTAGATAAATAAAACAATGAAACTGAATAGATAACCTAAAATTGTACATGAATATATGTTTATCTGAATTATGAAAAACAAAGTTGCAATGACAATGGAACCATCTTTTCACTAAATTGTGCTGGATCACTGGTTATCCACTGGAAAAAAAATTATTTAGAAATTTACATCCTAGCACACTAAGTCTACATAAATTCTAAATCTAAATGTGAAAGCCAAATGATAAGGTACTTTGTAAAAAACAGAAGATAATATTTTCATGACCTTGGAAGTTAGACAAAGGTTTCTTAACCAAGTTGTGAAGGATAAGAGTGATAAAACTAAGAACCTCTATTTACCAATAAGCACCTTTAATGGATTGAAAAGCAAGCCAAAATGAGAAAAGTTGTAAAGAAATTTTATATCCATATCACACACATCAATTATAAAAATTAACAGCCAACTAAATAGAAACTTTATATATACACAAAAGACCCATTCATATACTTTAAACAATGTTTTAAAAGTCAGTGATGTTATGAGAACATATTCAGATTCATTAGTTATTGAAAAATTGCCAACTAAACCACAATAACTTATTCCTACAAATTAATCAGAACGTCATTTTGTGTATCTCTGTGTATCTCTGCAGGGATGAGCTGCTTCTTTTGTCATTCTCTAGTACCTTACATTCTTACTGTAATCCATGATTAACAGCAGAGTTAAGTCATATACCAATTTTCCAACCAAAAATATGTTTTAAGCTTCTACATAGCACCAAGCTGAGCATATATCAAACATTTTCTGATGCACTGCTATGGAAATTTCCATGATTATGAAATAGATTTGAGTTTGTCTCCTAAAACTAAGAGTTCATGCTTGGGTTGACAGAAGACAAAGTCCTCTTATTTCTGGTTAAATTTTTAATATATAGTATAATAACGTCATGTCCCACATTCTTAAGTAAAAACGTGTAGGCCCCATGTTGTTTTTTAGAGACTTGCCAACTCTAGCTATATTGTATTTTCACAGTCATGGAGATTTTTGTTGTTACTTGTTTCATGACTATTTTATCAAACTATTTCCAGATGATTTTACTGGAAATGTTTTTTTTAAAACTGGCAATATATTTTGGTATAAAAATTTTAATCTTTTCTAACACTCATTCTATTCTTCATTTATATCAGAGATCTAAATTTATGCTCTGATGAAGTACATGTAAAATTAAATTAATATTCTGGTGTATTACTACTAGTTTATAAATAAAGTAGGATCAACGGTATATTGATATTAATGATTATTGACGTGTTTGCAATAGTTCTTGGATTTCACCTGAGAAACTCCTCCCTTCAGTAGGTGATATAAATAATTATGTATATTAAACATAGGAGCAAGGATATTACTCAACAAATCAAAGTCCTGTTAATTAGTTAGAAACTAATTAATTAGTTTAGAAATTAATTAATTTATAGATAAACATTTTTTCTAGGGGAGACAAGCCAAACACATTCTCAGTTATCAGACAAAAATTTTTCTTAAAAAATGAGAGAATGTTTGTGATGTTTTAATATTGAATAATCAAAACACACAGTTAATAATTATGAGATTCTGTTCTTATTTACGGTAAATTCACTCTGCTTTACACAAACACATGATATTTTCCTATATCTATGATGAACTCTATGTCTTACTATTCCGTATTACTTTGTCTTATTGTTTTCTTTTAAAACGTGTTAGAATTATCATATATGACAGTATCTTTTCTTACATTTTATATTATGGTATAATGCATTTTAGAGCTTATTTATAGACTCTCTTCTTTGTTTCCATATGTCAATGGGGGAAAATTTCCTCGCTAAAAAAAAAAACAAACAAACAAACAAACAAAAAAACAAAAAACTACTCTGGCACTTGCTGAAACAATAGGGAAAACTTTAGTTTAGTTTGGACTATTGCGATAGAGATATCGCAATAGGGAATAAAGGTGAGGCTCAGCTTTGAATATGGCAAAGAAAAAGAGAATATAACTGACAGCAGGGTGAGGGAATCAATGGATGGAAAATACTAAAAGGAGACATCAAGGAGAGAGGGTTTTAGTTAAACCCACTTACAATCTCTGTTTAAAGCAGGCCAGGATGATCAGATATCAACAGTGAAGATTTCTTGTTAAACTGGCTTAGGATTCTTGCTATCAATGAATTTGACAAAGATGAAGACAGAAGCCCAAGGTTGAGACCTAGTGGAGCAGAGGGCTCAGAGTCACCTGACTAAATTTTGGTCAAAGAGGAAGTCTTTGTCACAGTGAAGGCAGAGTTCTTTCAGCCACACTAATTATCCATCATATACTTTTAACAACGAAGCCTAGAGTTTTACTCTTCAGCGCCAGGCCTGGGCGTATTCCATCAGAAATAGCATGATGCTGTTGAACACCAGAAACTGTGGTAAGGTTAAGATCTTCTGATCCAATAATTTGCCTTTTCTGACTGCATGTGTGAGACATACTACTTATAAAAAAATATGCAGAATAAAAGCTTATGTTAGGTCTCCTTGGTTTAAAAATCTTTGCTATTCATTTAGTAAACAAATGCAGTGTTTTCCTATGCATGGGTTAAAATGATCACCTTGTTGTCCTTTTCAACTATCCATGGAGAAGAGTTTACACATTTCAGAAAATACTAAGCAGATGACAGAATAATAAGTAGTCTTTTTTCCCTCTTAAATTTCTGTAGTGTTTTAACTTAATGAGTTGTGTCTTTCAAGATAATTTTCCCTCCCTGAAATCAGTGGTTATTTGGTTATGTATTTTAAGAGTGAAAAGAAGTATCTCAAATCGTAAAGCTACAACTAGATCTGTAATTTTTCAGTGGAAATATGGGCTTCACATCCTTTTTGTAATCAAGGGTTTTGTACAAAGTTATTAGTATCTGCTGCTTGATTTCATTAAAACTTAACTTGATCAATTGCTTTGTTAGCCTGGGAAAAAATTACATCCACACTCTAGAATATATAACTCTTAAATTGGTATTTTATCAAGTAGATATAAAAAAGAAAAAGACGAAAATGGTTATTTTTAAAAATAAATAATCTGTTTTGATACGTTAATTGAAGCACAACATTTCTGTGTAAGAGGCATGAAAAAGTATGACAATAAAATTCATTATCCTTGGTTTAATATGATAATAACCTACAAAACACAGAAAGCAAACATATGTTAATATGATCAAGGCAATCATATAGTGTCATGTTTTCTTTATTAATATGTATTACTTAAATAATCAAAGGAAATATTTTATCTTAAGACAACATTTTAAGTTTACCTGTTTATCTTATTTTGCATTATGCAGTACTATAGAATTTATTTTATTTTGTAGTTATATTGTAATTTAATCAATTTGCCAAGAGTTAAATGGAGATGTTTTACAAATGACCTTGTTGAAATATTCAACTCTGCCTAATTAGGGACTAACTGAATGAAACAGAGATTAGCAACCTTACCCAAATAATTATTTTTATTTAATTATAAAAGAATAATGTTTCTTAAAAAGGCACTATTGAAGAATACCTTGAATATAAATTACCTAATATACTAATACTTTGCCTTTATCTTTCATTATAAGTCTATCTGAACTTTTTACATCCATTATTTAGAAGTTTATCATCAATAATTGATATATTAACTAATTTATTAAGCATTTATTTATGCATCATTTATCATGTACAAAGCTCCTAATCTTGGGATATTCACATAAATGTTAAAATGTTTACTGGGTCTGTGTTTCACAACTATATGAAAAATAATGTACATTTAAAGTCTCTCCAAAACATATTCCCTTTTCCAGCTCTGCCACAGAATGTCTGCTGATACTTTATAACTTTTATAAATTGCTATGGGGGGCCTCAGTATTATCCAAAATTAGCATTCTTTCAATAAACTACTAATTGCAAGAGTGGCCTGTCTGATGAAGCCACAGTGAAGATGCTGTCTGCAGCGTGGGTTAGGTGCTACTCTGATCCAGCAGGAACTGAGAAAATTTGGGAGTCCAGCCCTCTACTGAGTTGGTGGAGCAGAAGCCCCACACTCCTGGGCATAGTTGCAGCTGCCCAGCTGTAGCTCTGGACCTGCCCTCTTAGAGACCCTAGTCTCAGTGCTTACTCTGGGGGCACAGTGAAGTTATAGCTCAGTCTGAGTGCTGTTTCAACCTGGCCGGGTGCATGCATGCTCAGGCTGGTGCTGACATGCCAACTCCTTGTATCGTTGGCCCCCTCTGGACTTTGGGCACTGACAAGCATGGGAGGGAGCCCCAGGTGGCGCTGAGGATGGTTTGGCATGGGCCTTCAGATGCTTCTTGACACGAACACATGGGCACCGTGGATGTCATATTTATGTTGGCAGGAGGCAGACAGGTTTCTGGGTCAAAAGGGGTGGGTTACTGGTAAAACTGCACCTTTAAACCAGGGACAGCCTGAAGTCTTGGGTCCAGGCTGCCAGTTCCAGGTGGAATCCATGTCCCAGAGTGAGAACTTATGGTCCTTTTTCCAGGCCCACCCATAATCACCCATGGATCAATCCACATGCACTTCCTTCTGAGCCCATAAAAACCCCGGACTCAGTCAGACTAGGACAGATGCTGGGATCCCCTGCCTGCAGAAAGGAGCTACCCACTGAGGATCTCCTCTCTGCTGAGAGCTGGACACTCACTGGGATGACCTGCTACCCACTAAGGGTATGCTCTCCACTGAAAGCTGGACGCTTATCAGAACGACCTGCCTGTGGAAAAGAGCTACCTGCTGTGGGTCTCTTCTCTGCTGAGAGCTGGGCACTTAACCGGGATGACCTGCCTGCGGAAAGGAGCTACCCACTACAGGTCTCCTGAAAGCTGTTTCATCACTCAATGATGTTCCTCTCTACCTTGTTCACCCTCCAGTTGTTTGTGTACCTCAATCTTCCTGGATGCAGGACAATAATTTGGGTTCCACTGAATGGCAGGACTGAAAAAGCTGTAATACAAACAGGGCTGAAACATGCCCTCCCACCCCCAACTGCTCTCCATCTTGCAGGCGATAAGAAAGAGAGAAGACCCTTGGGAGAGCCCAGACCTAGAGGATCCTAGAGCCAGGGTTGTGATGCCCTCTTCAGGGCTCTGTGGTTTCTTGTGTCTCCAAGCTTCTAGGAACCACCACATTCCCCCTGTCCAGATGTAGATGCAGATGCCTGCAGCAGAAGTCTCATGCAATACATCTTGTCCAGTCACAACCTTGCACAGAGCCAGCACCTGTGCTGGCACCTGGAGCTTGCCTGCCCTGCTGCAGCAGTGGCATGCCTGGCTATGTGCAGTGGCTAGACCCTGCACTTGCTCAGCCACACACCCTTGCTACTCTGTACCTAGCTCCACGTTGGCAGGTATGGAATCTGGGTCGATAGTGCAAGCTGAGCGCAGCCTGCTTGGCTGTGTGGGAGGAACAAGCCCAGCAGGTGTGATCAATACTCAGGCAGAAGGCACCACCAGCCACAAAAGTTTCCAGCTGGCGAAGCTACACTCCAAGGATCCTGTGACACTAGTATATGTCCATATCAGCAGTAGAAGTGCTACTTTTCAGTGTCATGAGTATTTCTTTCTGGTGCATTTCGTCTCCAAAGTTTTTAGGTATTACTTTTTAACAGAATACCTGCTGCATAACCTGCTGCTACTTGAATCAACTTCATAATTTTCTGGTTTAATCATAAACCCTAATACATAGCAAAATATAGATGTAATTTGCTTGTTTTTAGATTATGTGAAGTTGCACAACTTTATTTTGAAAATTGTGACACTATTACACTAGCTACTAAATATTTTACTAAATTACTCTCTGAAGAGCTGCAAAGTTTTAATATGTAAAGTCATTAATGGAAGTTATATTCTTTTTCGTAAAGTGATAATTTTAACAATATTATTTTGAGCTCAGGATGAATGTTTTCTTCCTCATTTAACAATTACATTGTGCCTTTCTGTGCTTCCCTCTTCTGTTCTCAAGACTGTTTAGAACATATAAAACTCTTGTGGAAAAATACTTATTAATCTCAAGGTGCATTATTACTTATCTATTGGATAAAGCACAAAATTGAGAATATTGTTTATGCCCCTGCAAGTTTCAGTTTGTGTGTGACCTATGTTACAACTCATTCTTGGAGGCTGCTTGGATAAATTACCGAGAAATTACTAAATTTTCAATTTGATTTTTAGATATGCAGAGCTGCATAGACAAATTCTATGCAATACATAGAACTGCAGAATTGTGTCATACCAATGTTTGTCTTTTTCATAATTTTTCAGATATATACTCTTAAATAAAGAGAAAATTAAAATATGAAATTCAGACATAAGATTGTTTAATTTTTAGAAATATTAAATTGGTAAGATATTTAAAATATGAATATTGCTGCTATTTTCTAGAATCACATTGCACCAGTTACTTTGATAACCAAGGTGTTGAAGATACATTAAGAATTGAAATATAAGCCCCCAAAATACAACCTCCAAAAGCATAAATATAAACACTTGATACTTGGAAGCATGGAATAAAGTAGTTTTATTCCATGAGTTTGCTTGAAGACAAATTTGGGCACATCTATGCCTATCCCCAAAGATATCTAGAAGTCTTGTATTGGCTCTTGGTCAACATAAGGATGAAATAGGATAATTTCATAGTCTCAGTCTTGACCTTGCAGCAAATTTAGAGGAAAGGTAGATTTTCAGGTTTAAAAAAGGTACAATACAGGAACAGCATGCCAGAGGTCTCACAATTCCCAGGCAAAGCTACCAATACTTCTAGACACACACACACACACCACACACACACACACACACACACACACACACCAGAACCATGAGAAATAAGCTTAAATGGGTGCGGTCCACATTAGCACAGTGGAACTATCAGCTCTGGGTCTCTCCAGCCTTTATAACTTGCTAACCCCCTCGGAGATATACGACTAGCTTGAACTTGTTGATACAGCTGTAGGTCATCAATTATAAGTTAGTACACTGAACAATGTCCACAAAAAGTAGAGTATTGTATACAACATAAATTCCTGACAGTCCCATATTGATCCATATTTTCATTCTTGTAAATGAAGTCAGTACAGCTAATTAAGACTCTTTCATTTTCCTTACATTAAATAGAAAGTAGTTCAAACAAGGATCAAATCCTAAAGATCTTTGTAGCTGGAAAAATATTATACTTTATTATGTGACCATTTTCTCCACAATAAGAAAAAAATAGTAATATAGCTTCAAAGAGAAAAGTAGGAGAATATATCACTCTTTGCAGATAAAGATTTCTTAAACTGAGCATAAGAGCACCATAGTAAAGAAAGTTTCAATTTAAGCTATATTAAAACTGTAAACTTCTAATTATCAAAATATTTTATTAAGAATTTGATGATTTTTACACATTGTGTGCCTGTATCAAACTATCTCATGTTCTCAACAAATATACACACCTACTATGTGCCCACAAATTTTTTAAAATCGATTTTAACCTCCCACAAAAAGACATTGTTAAAGAAAGACATAATGTAAAAATGCATTTTCAATACATATCTTAAAAGATACATATGTACAATAAATAAATACTAATAGAAACTGTGAAAAAGACAGATAAAAAATATGGAAGAGTCTTAAACATGTTTCCTGTAAATGATATCCAAATGGTCAATAAACCTAAGAAAAAAAATGCTCAAAATATGCTTACAATTTGGTAAGCTAACATATACTATTTTAATGATATACTATATCCTACCTTCAATAGTAGGAAAATATTATGAGAAAAACAATGTCAAGCATTGTTAATAGTGTTCACTAACAACCTTTCATACACTGCAGATGGAAGTAGAAATTGACAAAAATATTTTGAAAACTGATTAGCAGAATCACTAAAGTTGAATGTGGACATAGTTTATGACATAGGGGTTTTATTTTGAGGTCTATACCCCAGGGAAATGTACACATAAGTACACCAAATTATCTTTACAGTTGGCAGCATTGCTCAAAATATTCCAAACCTAGAAACAGTCCATATATCCATAAACACTGTAATAGATACTTAAAACTACACTATATTCTACACAGTAATGGAACGAACACACTAGTAAGAACATTAAAAGAGATCCTAGAGACTAAATGTTAAGCAAAAGAATCCAAGGAAAAGAAAAAGTAATAATGTATGATTTTATTTATAAGGTTTAAATGTAAAACCTGCAAAATTTTAAAATGTTAGAAATGAAGATAGAAGTTGCTTCAAGGGAGGAAGAAAGAGATCGTCATTGGGAAAGAATGAGAATATAGATTTAGAGTTTCTGAAGTTGAATTTGTGTGGCGGTTACCTTAGTGTGTTTACTTGGTGATAATTCATCAAGTAGTACTCTCGTAATATTGTATTTTGTATATGTGACATACATCTATGACACTAGCTATTAATGACTAAAATATACTAGTTATTATGTAAACTAATAAGCTGAAATAAATATTTATTTGAAAATGATAAAGCCTAAAAATAGCCAAGACAACATTAAACATTTTAGCGATAAGAACATTGTGATATTACTGCAAAGACAGAAAAACATAGAACAATGAAACGGAAGAGAGTTTATAAATAGATCCATGTTTATATGAGTAATTAACTAATGGATAAAGCTTCTTTCTGTGGATATATTCCAATATTTTTTAAAAATTAATTCTTTTTATTCCCCTAACTTGAATCTGAGAAAAAGTGGCAAAGCTATCTTTTCTCCATTCGTCCTCTTCTGCATTCTGTCGTATTTCTGTAGCTGGCTGTGTCTGATTTCCCTAGTGTTAAATTTGAGAAAGGACAAGAGATAAAGGAATGAAGATGATTGCCTGTTTGCCATTTACATGAGTTGATATCATTTTTTTTTTTTTTTTTGAATTGGAAGACATTTACAGCACCTTTTTCCTCTCATGGGGCACCTTCCTGGTTCTGTGGGAAATCTTGTATTTAGGGACTTCTAACTTGCAGGGGTTTCAATTGTTTAATGTTGGGAACTGCATCTCAACTGATTTATAGCTTTTGGATCCCATTGGCATCCAATGTATATCACCAGATTTTCACAGCTGGTGTTAATTCACTTCTCCACTTAACTCCCTCAGACAGGATTTAAACCCCACCTGAAGATGTCTCTCTTATATATGATACAATTTGTTTCGGGAAACATAGACATCCTTTTCCCTCCCACACTCTGGAGGTGCAGGACACCACATAGAACAACTTCACTTTCCTCCATGGTAACAATAGCCTGAGTTATGCCCCAAGTCTTTTATTCTTCTATCTTCATGTAATAGATGTCAAATTCTCCAAGGATTCTATTGAATTTTCTCTTATGTGATTGAAGCAAAAGAAATATATTCTCTTAAGCCCTGTCCTATAAACTAGTGAGACTCAAAGCCTACCAGTAGCTATAAGAGAACCATTCTTTTATTTCTCAACTTCTCACCTACTACAATTTTAACTCTTTGTATCTTAGATTGCATAAAAGGCCAAGAATTGCAAAACTACACCATTGTTAGTAGGTAAATAATGTGTTGTATATTTTCTGTGCCAGGTGTTTCATATATGTTATTTTAATTCAATATCTAAAACATTGATGTAAGTTAGGATCACCTTCATTTAACATAAAAAATAGTAGTTCAAAACTACTAAGCAAGTTTCCCAAGATCACTAAACTACTTCTATTTGAATCACTTCTCTGCTCAAAAGATCTAAGATTTTGCTGGGCGTGGGGCTCACGCCTGTAATCCCAGCACTTTGGGAGGTTGAGAGTGGTGGATCACCTGAGGTCGGAAGTTCGAGACAAGCCTGACCAACGTGGAGAAACCCCGTCTCTACTAAAAATAACAAAAATTTAGCCAAGCATGGTGGCACATGCCTGTAATCCCAGCTAATCGGGAGGCTGAGGCAGGAGAATCACTTGAACCCGGGAGGTGGAGGTTGCGCTGAGCAGAGATCCTGCCATTGCACTCCAGACTGCAGCCTGGGCAACAAGAGTGAAACTCCGTCAAAAAAAAAAAAAAAAGAAAAAGTCACAATGTTGACAAATTAATGAATCAAAAAAATCTTTAATTAAATTCCCACTATTTTTATAAGTATGTGCTTAACATTGTTCTAACAGTTTGTGGAAATGAAAAATAATTTCATCAGTCAAGAGAAAAAAATATTGTCCTTGTGTCTTAATGCTATTAATTAAATTAATAAACCATCTTCATTATTTGATTTTATTCTTAATGGGTACTGACAGTTAATAAATATAAAATATACTTTAGAAAAATTATTATAATTTGACATGCTAATAAATATTATTTTATCTCTGAAAGCAATTCTAATGAAAAAATTTCCACAATATTTCAGCAAATATTATCATCAAAGGACTAAAGCATTACTCTTCTCTAGACATATATTTAGGGATACTTGTTAAAATAAAAAGAGAGGGGAGGAGTGCAATTCTTTCTCACTAGAAAGCATGCATCAATTTTGTAGCAACTGTCCCACATAAGAAGAAAACATTTTGTCAATAAAATTATTTCTGTATACCACAATTTTATTTCATGAAATTGATTTTATCAAATTTGCATAAATACACTGTTATTATTGCTTTGATAAAATACATTTACTGTCATTTTATTTTCGTGGTTATGAATAACTTTATGAGTAAAACATGCTTCCAATTGAAAGCAAATTTCAAATTGAATAAAAGAAATAGAAATTGTTAAGAAATTTCTGTTGTGCCATTATTAGTAGAATTGTACTGTAGAAAGGATTAACTGAATGAGTGTATTTTGTCAAGAGCTATGGATAATTAGAGATCTTATCAAAGTTTCTAGCTAATAACTTGGACTGCCATAGTCTCATGGATCTGGCAGAAGATGTGAAACTCCTGGGTCAGAAGAAAAGGATTTTGTGACTCACAGTACAACAGGCAGCTCTTACTTCATCTTCATATCAGTTACCTTTCTTGTCTAAGTCCCTCAAGGGTGATGCTGAAGTCACCCAGATGGATGCTAAACACAAAACAAGTGAGTATCATAGCTGAGGAACCCTTAACTTAAGAAAATCCTAATTTTATAACAATGCTACTAGCATATCTGCCAGACTCTTGCCCTGAAAACACATTTTTTTTTTTTTTTTTTTTTTTTTTACTACGTTTGTCAGGAAACAAAGCTACCCTCTGTCCTGGTAGTGTTTTCTGATAGGAAAACACTATTGCTATCTTTTAGGATTGCTTGCTACACAAATGTTCTTGGAAAGATAGCCCTGGAAGAAAAACAGGTACAGGACTTGTAGAAATGACACAATGAAGTGTTTTCCAGCAGTGTTGGACAGTGTTGTCCCTGCTGAGATGTGACCCCAAGTTTTAGGAATATTCTCTCCTTCTTCCAGTGTCCCAGGTACAGTGACAGCAGCTAAGTTCATAAGCATTACCTCGTATATCATCAAAATTGAGCTAATAATGGCCCTCTGCCCAAATTTGCTCTATGTTTTGGTAAATAGGGAGAACTGTACCCCACAAAAACTAATATGCATATTAGGAAGTTGCAATTACCATTTTTAAGTCAAATGTCAAAAGTTAACATACAATAATAAGAATGAAAGAGATAGGCAGGCTAGAGAATAAATAAGAGATAAAAACAGGAAACTATGACTTGAGCCTTGAGCATTGGCCCCAAATAGGTTCTGAGTCCCAGCTGCTTGCTTGACTTTGAGTATAACTTCCTGATGAGGTTCTCCTTTTTGCCTAAATTAGCTGAAATACATTATTTTTATTTACATATGCATATGAAAAAACAGATAACTAAGACAAATTTAGTAATGACTTTTTATACTATCATTTATCCTTGAAACATTTTTTAGCTCCTTACTTGTGCTAGACATGAGAATAGGTGCTGAGATGGGAAGACTACACCCTCTTTCAAGTGCCTCAAAGTCTAGATTGCAGGACAATGTGGCCAGTTCTGTGAGAAAGATGTAGTCAGATTGTATTTGGAAAAAAGAACAAGGATAATTAACACAAACTGGAATTGGATATTGAATTATTTCATCTCTCAGATTTAATATGTGAATTGAGAATTTGTGGGTTAAGCCATTCCACTAGGCGTGATTGGCCTTTGGAATAGTTTATAATTAATTATTTTATTATAATACTAGCTTAGTGTCAGAAGAATTATATATAATTCAACATCCTTTATAGAAAGTAAAATTAATCTGAGGTTACAGAAAAGTTTAAATACTAAACTAAGAGTACATTATTCATCCTAATATAAGAAACTGTGTTTTATCATTTTACTAATTCAGTTTACACTTCCAAATTTGTTCAGTCTTTAAACCCATTTACAGGTGTGTGTATTGAGGTTTTTTTTTTTTTTTCACAATTTTTACATGTCAAGAGTTTTGTCCTTCATGGAACAAATTACCAGGTTCCTGAGCTATTAAAAAAGAAAATTCCTCATGGGAGTTAAACCAGGTAAGGTTGGCCTTATCTACAGGCAAACATAGATGCTATTAAGTGTGTATCAGTGAATAGATGAAGGATTAACTAGGACAGTTAACAACAAGAGGAACAGGTAAATTAGACTTTTTGATGCCATTAATGCAAGTGGCACCTGAATATCAAGTTGGAGTTGGCCGAGATCCCATGAAACTCTTAGAAAACAAATGATGCTTGAACATTTTCTTGATTCCACCACCTTCATATAAGTGACATTTCCTTTTCTGAGAATTAACTGTTAAGGCAGTTTGCCTTTTTTCTATCATGTTTCTTTATATTTTTGTATTGTTTTACAAATGTCTTTCAATATATTTACTAATAATTCCTTTATGTTCATGTCTTACAGTATATTCTCATTGTAAATTTGTTACTTTTTAAAAATCACATTTAATATCTCGATGTACATAATTTTGAAAAGAAAATTTAATAAAACGTATCAATATTTCCTTTACGATTGTTGCTTTGCATTTATATGTATATATCATTTATAAAATCTGTGTTTAATTTGAGATCTTAAAAATATGCACTGATGCTTACTTAAAATATTTTAAAATTCTAAAATGCCAACTTTTATATAAAGGATTTCTGTAAATCTATGTCTCAGTTCTGCTCTTTTTATTCTACTATTTTGATCTATCTCACCAAATGTGACCCCGCTATTATAGTGCTGTAATTTAATAATGTAAATTAATATGTGTGAGACAATTTTTTCTACATTTTTATTCTGCTTAAGTTTTGACGAATTCTTCTTTGCTATCTATCTTCTCATATATGTTTTACATAGTGTTTTAGATAAAGCATATCAATTTGTATGAAAAAATTGGGATTTTAAAAACTGACATTGATTTAAATATATACATTAATTTGGTGAACACTTGTTTAACATTATTATATACCTTTGGCATAAACATGGATTATTTATCAATTTATTAAATATGTCTTTATTGTCTTTCAATATTTTTCATAAAATCCTGCAAATCTTTAAATACATTTAATCTTATATATCCTTTTCTAATTTTAATTTTAAGTTGTATCTTTAAAATTAACTTATTAAACTCTTCTGTTCATCTTGACATAGAAAGGGACTATATGACTATTTCAAATTTGAACATACGTTACTTTGCTAAAGCTAAAAATTATTTTAAAGGTTTAAACAAGTTATATCTTAATATCATTACATTCTAAATGATGATGAAGTCCATGGCTATGACATGTGGTCTCACATAAAGAATAAATATAAATCTCATAATTAAGCCCCTAATCCAGCCTGTGGTGTTTTTGTTTTTGCTGTGGTCTTTTTTTTCTTTTATTTATTTTCCTGGTATCTGTTTTACTTTTGATTTTATTTTCTGAACTGAATTTTTATTAAACTTGTTCTAACAGTGCAATTAATAATTTACGCAGTATGCGATATATGTTTCAAATTACAACAGATATATGGCTTTAATCTAAATTATGACATCATTTTATTATTCTTTTTTGAGGTAAGGCTCTTTCACAAATCTAGTTGATTTGGTGAGTGACAGAAATTCAAATACTCAGGCTTCTAGAATTCTATAAATATTCTCATTCTGCCATTGGAATTATGTTCTGCCATATTTTCATAAAAATGTTTGCTACTTCAAGGCTGATACACACCATTAAAATTAAAAAGAAGGTGATTTTTTTCTTTATATTCTTAAATACTGTAAATTTTTAAAATGATGGTTTATGTATACCAAAACAATGTTTGAAATTAGAAATTACCATAAAAAGAAACACACGTATACATATACATCCATATTTGTGTATGTATATGTGTGTGTTTGTGTGTATATATATATGTAGAAATATATTCCTTTTGTTACATCTACGGGGATTAATAAATAATGCTGCTGTTGATATATAAATCATGTAAATATTTATTTTCTGTGGTCACATATTTATTTAAAATGCTCTCCTTAAAATAAGCATTCATGATAAGGTAGTTGGTAAATTTTTATTGTTGTACGATTTGACTATTAATGACAATTCTTTCATCAATGTGCATAGGCAGTGCCTTTTATCTTTTGCCTTCGATGTTCAACTCTCTAGGGTATGTGGAATCACAAAGGGGCACAAATGGAACTGCCTCATCTCCATATCAATGCATATTGGGGTGTGGGTGAAGGTGAAGTTGAAATCATGTGTTCCAGCAAGAAGCCAGATGCCCCTGTGAGAGCAGATCTATTTGTTCCTACACATCTGGGGACATTTGCCAATTCATAAATATAATGTTAATTAGATTAAACACAACACTTGAACTAAAATTCTTGTAGTACAATACTGCAAACTCCAGAACCTACAGCTCAACAACTGTAATAGTCAAACTTCTACTTGAACAATGTCTTCTTAATACATTTTCATTTTAAATTATCTCTGTAAAATCAAAACTTAGAAACTTATTTTCCTTTGAGGAGGTCAAGTAGATTTTTGTTTAATCTCAGAATGATTTTAAGAATAGTTGGTGAGACCATTAAGTTGTATATTAATATAAATGTTCAGGGTACACTATAAAACATAGAGAAGTAAGAACACATTTTACTCAGTATTTCGAGGTGGTAGTGCTGGGATACAAGGGAATGGGGTTTCTCATTGTTCTTGAACAGGATCCTAATCTCTTAAGACTATATATATATATTTATATATATATATATATATATATACACACACACACACACATACATACACACACACTGTATATATATATACTGTAAAATTAGTAGCTGCTTTGACTTCTCCTAGAACATGTTTACATTCTATAAATTTCAGATTTTCAGTTATTTGTTTAAATTTTTCTTATCTCCCCAAAAGTCAAATAATTACGTCTTGGGATAGGTACCTAAGTTTGTGCAGAAGGTAACTGGGAGACTGGGGTATTTTCCTACACATTTAAATCCCAGGGAGACATCTAGCAAAAATACCTGGGGCTCTTTTGTTCCTGAAGATATTTTACTTACGTTTTCCATACAAAAGAACTGGAGTCAGAAAGAGATCCCTTCTGGAGAGGGGGAGTATGGGTGCCTCCAATACCTTATTAAATAGAGAAAAATTGTTTCCTCTTTTCTAGCCTGTGGAGTGTCTTGCAACTTGCCTTGCACAATTGACTAGTCTCCCATCACATCGCCACAGGGGTAACTCCCAGGACAAAGGGAAACAGATGTGCTCATCATTTACTATGTAGTATTTAAAAACAGCTCTGTCTCTGATCCAGAACACCTAATGGACCCATTTAGGATAAAAATATACATAGAGAAAATTAAATGATCAACACAAATAACAATTTGTGTGCAAATAATTTCAAGAAATGGATTATAATTTATTGAGTGTCAATCAAAGATATTCAAATAGAATTTGAATAATTGTAATAATTATAAAAAATAATATATCATCTCCAGTTTTTAGTATTTATGCCAAGAGCTGTGCTATATGTATAAATAGAGCTTTTTTTTTATCATATGTACAACAAATCTCTATTTCACAGATGCAGTAATTTTTAATTTTTGGATCTAACTTGAGTCTTCAACTCCCTCAAAATGTTTTAGCTAAACATTCTTTTACATAGTGCACTCCATTTTTTCTATAATGATATTCTATCTCTTCTCTTTGCTAATACTTACAAAATTTAACATTATTTCATTAAAAGGTTGATTTTTAATCAACCTTTTATGGATTCAAAATTGTATGTGATGTGAAACAATAAAATTAACTCTCATTTTTTGTTAATTTACCCTAATAATAATTTTAAAACCTCAGCTCATAGACTTTTCTATGATGTAGTGCAAACAAATATAATTAGAATTATATTAACATTACATTCACTATTTATTGATCTATTAATATCTTTTTGTCATTTTTTGTACCTCCACCAAAATAATGCAAGGTCCAATAAGTAAAAATCTTATATGACTTTTATAAGATTTTATTCTCAACAGCTAGCACTGTGGCTTTGTCCATTCTGCACTCATTATCCTTTTTGAATGAATGAATGATTATATAAATGAGACCTACAGGTATTAAATAACCTTCTTGTATTGCCATAACTACTAAGGGACAAAGCAGGAACACAAGGCTGCCTTACTACAAAGTCTGCTGCTTCTTCATTTTACAAAATGGTTTTGCCTGAATATTTTATATTCATGGATGTCAAATATGAGTACTATCTTAAACTCTTACTCTTTTGGCTTTCATGTGGAGTCTAAATGTTTGCCTCACTTTTTTCTGGCAGTTTTCTGTGCTGGCTATGATGTAAAAGTTTACTCATGCCACCTCAGCTAGTTACACATACATTTCAAGATTTTCTCCATGGGGATAGCTGACTGGAACGCGAGAGGTATTCTTTGAGAATTCCAGTAGAGTTGAAGTTTTCTTCATTGACAGTGAAGTGACAAAGTGGTAATTTACATGTCTTCTGATTTTCTCTCTTTTTCCTTTTTTTAAATTTCCATTTCACTGCCAAGTTTTTACTCTAAGAGAGTGCAGAGGTAACATATGCTGGGCCTTGCATGTGACTTACCCGTGGGTGTTTTCTGTTTGATTTCTCATGGTGACATGGAGTTCTGGCAATGGATGACAGGGGTCCTTGGAAATATGAGAAAATGGTACAAACACTTTGCAACTAATTAAAAATCTGTGGTGTTGACATCTGCTTCATATAGGTAGTAATTTCAGAAGTCGGCAGCAGACCACCTCTAAGCAGCAAGGGTACGGTGCTGCCTCTTTAAATAATTATGAAGTGTAGTAGCATGGATATAAACTTGGAGATCATCCAAATGGAGTCATAAAATGTGCTAATTGGTACTGAGGATTAGAATGCAATAAAACCACGTTTACAATGCTATTTTACAGTGGAAGTAACTTTTCTACTCCAAAGACTAAAAATGCCCCTGAGTATTAGGAGAAAAATGTTAACTAGGTTTCAATTCTTCTTGCAACTTTAAAGTTATCATAGTTTGTATTCAGATTTAGGAAAGTTATATATATATATATATATATAAACTTATAATTCACATATTTAGTTAACAGATACAAAAGAATAGTATCATTGTACAATTATTAACTATTTGAGCATTCTATCTAAATATGGAATAATGACTTCTGAAAACACTTAGAAAGTACATTGACCCACTGTCAGGTAAATCAAGATACTGGCGTAATAAATATTACAAGTTTTATGTGTACATGCATACATTTTTATTTGTCCCCCATAAAAAATGACAAAAAGATATTAATAGATCAATAAATAGTGAATGTAATGTTAATATAATTCTAATTACATTTGTTTGCACTACATCATAGAAAAGTCTATGAGTTGAGGTTTTAAAATTATTATTAGGGTAAATTAACAAAAAATGAGAGTTAATTTTATTGTTTCACATCACATACAATTTTGAATCTATGAAATTCTATATGTAAAGAGCAGTTGAGATAGATATTTAATTAAATATGATTTTGAAGAAGATAGGCTAAATTAAAACTGATGATAGAAAATCAATATGATTTTTATGGAATTCTACATGATACTAATGATAATTTAATACTTCAAATTGTCATATTAAAAACCTAATTTTACATTTGAATTGGCAATAAAAATCAAGATGATTCAAATTATGAAATCTGTGCTTCTGTAAAAAGTTGAATATATTTTCAAATGGCTAAAATAACTTCTTTTATTTATTTTGATTTTTTTATTTTTTTATTATACTTTAAGTTCTAGGGTACATGTGCATAACATGCAGGTTTGTTACATATGTATACTTGTGCCATTTTGGTGTGCTGCACTCATCAACTCGTCAGCACCCATCAATTCATCATTTATATCAGGTATAACTCCCAGTGCAATCCCTCCCTCCTCCCCGCTCCCCATGATAGGCCCCGATGTGTGATGTTCCCCTTCCCGAGTCCAAGTGATCTCATTGTTCACCTAGGTTCCCACCTATGAGTGAGAATATGCGGTGTTTGGTTTTCTGTTCTTGTGATAGTTTGCTAAGAATGATGGTTTCCAGCTGCATCCATGTCCCTACAAAGGATGCAAACTCATCCTTTTTTATGGCTGCATAGTATTCCATGGTGTATATGTGCCACATTTCCTTAATCCAGTCTGTCACAGATGGACATTTGGGTTGATTACAAGTCTTTGCTATTGGGAATAGTGCCACAGTGAACATACATGTGCATGTGTCTTTATAGCAGCATGATTTATAATCCTTTGGGTATATACCCAGTAATGGGATGGCTGGGTCATATGGTACTTCTAGTTCTAGATCCTTGAGGAATCGCCATACTGTTTTCCATAATGGTTGAACTAGTTTAAGATCCCACCAACAATATAAAAGTGTACCTATTTCTCCACATCCTCTCCAGCACCTGTTGTTTCCTGACTTTTTAATGATTGCCATTCTAATTGGTGTGAGATGGTATCTCATTGTGGTTTTGATTTGCATTTCTCTGATGGTCAGTGATGATGAGCATTTTTTCATGTGTCTGTTAGCTGCATAAATGTCTTCTTTTGAGAAAAGTCTGTTCATATCCTTTGCCCACTCTTTGATGGGGTTGTTTCTTTTTTCTTGTAAATTTGTCTGAGTTCTTTGTAGGTTCTGGATATTAGCCCTTTGTCAGATGAGTAGATTGCAAAAATTTTCTCCCATTCTGTAGGTTGCCTGTTCACTCTGATGGTAGTTTCTTTTGCTGTGCAGAAGCTCTTTTGTTTAATTAGATCCCATTAGTCAGTTCTAGCTTTTGTTGCCATTGCTTTTGGTGTTTTAGACATGAAGTTCTTGCCCATGCCTGCGTCCTGAATGGTATTGCCTAGGTTTTCTTCTAGGGTTTTTATGGTATTAGGTCTAACATTTAAGTCTCTAATCCATCTTGAATTAATTTTCATATAAGGAGTAAGGAAAGGATCCAGTTTCAGCTTTCTACTTATGACTAGCCAATTTTCCCGGCACCATTTATTAAATAGGGAATCCATTTCCCATTTCTTGTTTTTGTCAGGTTTGTCAAAGATCAGATGGCTGTAGATGTGTGGTATTATTTCTGAGGACTCTGTTCTGTTCCATTGGTCTATATCTCTACAGTAACCAGTACCATGCTGTTTTGGTGACTGTAGCCTTGTAGTATAGTTTGAAGTCAGGTAGCGTGATGTCTCCAGCTTTGTTCTTTTGACTTAGGATTGTCTTGGCAATGCGGGCTCCATTTTTCGTTCCATATGAACTTTAAAGCAGTTTTTTCCAATCCTGTGAAGAAACTCATTGGTAGCTTGATGAGGATGGCTTTGAATCTATAAATTACTTTGGGTAGTATGGCCATATTCATTATATTGATTCTTCCTATCCATGAGCATGGTATGTTCTTCCATTTGTTTGTGTCCTCTTTTATTGCACTGAGCAGTGGTTTGTGGCTCTCCTTGAAGAGGTACTTTACATCCCTTGTAAGTTGGATTCCTAGGTATTTTATTCTCTTTGAAGCAATTGTGAATGGAAGTTCATTCATGATTTGGCTCTCTGTTTGTCTGTTACTGGTGTACAAGAATGCTTGTGGTTTTTGCACATTAATTTTGTATCCTGAGACTTTGCTGAAGTTGCTTATCGGCTTAATGAGATTTTAGGTTGAGATGATGGGGTTTTCTAAATATACAATCATGTCATCTGCAAACAGGGACAATTTGACTTCTTCTTTTCCTAACTGAATACCCTTTATTTCTTTCTTCCAACACTATGTTGGAAGAACTTCCAACACTATATTGATTAGGAGTGGTGAGAGAAGGCATCCCTGTCTTGTGCCAGTTTTCAAAGGGAATTTTTCCAGTTTTTGACCATTCAGTGTGATATTGGTTGTGGGTTTGTCATAAATAGCTTTTATTATTTTGAGATATGTTCCATCAATACCTAGTTTATTGAGAGTTTTTAGCATGAAGGGCTGTTGAATTTTGTCAAAGGCCTTTTCTGCATCTATTGAGATAATCACATGGTTTTTGTCTTTGGTTCTGTTTATATGCTGGATTACGTTTATTGATTTGTGTATGTTGAACCAGCCTTGCATCCCAGGGATGAAGCCCACTTAATCATGGTGGATAAGCTTTTTGATGTGCTGCTGGATTTGGTTTGCCAGTATTTTATTGAGGATTTTTGCATTGATGTTCATCAGGGATGTTGGTCTAAAATTCTCTTTTTTTGTTGTGTCTCTGCCAGGCTTTGGTATCAGGATGATGCTGGCCTCAAAAATGAGTTATGGAGGATTCCCTCTTTTTCTGTTGATTGGAATAGTTTCAGAAGGAATGGTACCAGCTCCTCCTTGTACCTCTGGTAGAATTCAGCTGTGAATCCATCTGGTCCTGGACTTTTTTTGGTGGGTAGGCTATTAATTGTTGCCTCAATTTCAGAGCCTGCTATTGGTCTATTCAGCTTCTTCCTGGTTTAGTCTTGGGACAGTGTAAGTGTCCAGGAAATTATCCATTTCTTCTAGATTTTCTAGTTTATTTGCATAGAGGTGTTTATAGTATTCTCTCATGGTAGTTTGTATTTCTGTGGGGTGGGTGGTGATATCCCCTTTATCATTTTTTATTGCGTCTATTTGATTCCTCTCTCTTTTCTTCTTTATTAGTCTTGCTAGCGGTCTGTCAATTTTATTGATCTTTTAAAAAACAACTCCTGGATTCATTGATTTTGTGGAGGGTTTTTTGTGTCTCTATCTCCTTCAGTTCTGCTGTGATCTTAGTTATTTCTTGCCTTCTGCTAGCTTTTGAATGTGTTTGCTCTTGCTTCTCTAGTTCTTTTAATTGTGATATTAGAGTGTCAATTTTAGATCTTTCCAGCTTTCTCTTGTGGCATTTAGTGCTATATATTTCCCTCTACACACTGCTTTAAGTGTGTCCCCGAGATTCTGGTATGTTGTATCTTTGTTCTCATTGGTTTCAAAGAACATCTTTATTTCTGCCTTCATTTCGTTATGTACCCAGTAGTCATTCAGGAGCATGCTGTTCAGTTTCCACGTAGTTGAGTGGTTTTGATTGAGTTTCTTAGTCCTGAGTTCCAGTTTGATTGCACTGTGGTCTAGAGACAGTTTGTTATAATTTCTGTTCTTGTACATTTGCTGAGGAGTGCTTTACTTCCAATTACATGGTCAATTTTGGAATAAGTGTGATGTGGTGCTGAGAAGAATGTATATTCTGTTGATTTGGGGTGGAGAGTTCTGTAGATGTCTATTAGGTCCACTTGGTGCAGAGTTGAGTTCAATTCCTGGATATCCTTGTTAACTTTCTGTCTCATTGATCTGTCTAATGTTGACAGTGGAGTGTTGAATTCCCCCATTATTATTGTATGGGAGTCTAAGTCTCTTTGTAAGTCTCTAAGGACTTGCTTTATGAATCTGGGTGCTCCTGTATTGGGTGCATATATATTTAGGATAGTTACTTCTTCCTGTTGAATTGATTCCTTTACCATTATGTAATGGCCTTCTTTGTCTCTTTTGATCTTTGATGGTTTAAAGTCTGTTTTATCAGAGACTAGGGTTGCAACCTCTGCTTTTTTTGTTCTCCATTTGTGTGGTAGATCTTCCTCCATCCCCTTATTTTGAGACTTTGTGTGTCTCTGCATGTGAGATGGGTCTCCTGAATACAGCAAACTGATGGGTCTTTACTCTTTATCCAATTTGCCAGTCCATGTCTTTTATTTTGACCATTTAGTCCATTTACATTTAAGGTTAATATTGTTATGTGTGAACTTGATCCTGTCATTATGATATTAGCTGGTTATTTTGCTCGTTAGTTGATGCAGTTTCTTCCTAGCCTCGATGGTCTTTACATTTCAGCATGTTTTTGCAATGGCTGGTACTGGTTTTTCTTTTCCATGTTTAGTGCTTCCTTCAGGGTCTCTTGTAAGGCAGGCCTGGTGGTGACAAAATCTCTAAGCATTTGCTTGTCTGTAAAGGATTTTATTTCTCCTTCACTGATGAAACTTAGTTTGGCTGGATATGAAATTCTGGGTTTAAAATTCTTTTCTTTAAGAATGCTGAATATTCGCCCCCAGTCTCTTCTGGCTTGTAGAATTTCTGCTGAGAGATCTGCTGTTAGTCTGATGGGCTTCCCTTTGTGTGTAATCCGACCTTTCTCTCTGGCTGCCCTTAAGATTTTTTCCTTCCTTTCAACTTTGGTGAATCTGACAATTATGTGTCTTGGAGTTGCTCTTCTCTAGGAGTATCTTTGTGGCATTCTCTGTATTTCCTGAATTTGAATGTTGACCTGCCTTACTAGGTTGTGGACATTCTCCTGGATGATATACTGAAGAGTGTTTTCCAACTTGGTTCCATTTTCCCCCTCACTTTCAGGCACACCTATTAGACATAGATTTGGTCTTTTCACATAATCCCATACTTCTTGAAGGCTTTGTTCATTTCTTTTCCCTCTTTATCTTTAGACTTCTCTTCTCACTTCATTTCATTCATATGATCCTCAATCGCTGATACTCTTTCTTCCAGTTGATCGAGTCAGTTATGAAGCTTGTGGGTTTGTCATGTATTTCTTGTGTCATGGTTTTCATCTCTGTCAGTTCATTTATGGCCTTGTCTGCATTGATTATTCTAGTTATCCATTCTTTCATCCTTTTTTCAAGATTTTTAGTTTCTTTGTGCTGGGTATGTAATTCCTCCTTTAGCTCTGAGAAGTTTGATGGACTGAAGCTGTCTTCTCTCAACTCGTCAAAGTCATTCTCTGTCCAGCTTTGATCCATTGCTGGCGATGAGCGGCATTCCTTTGGAGGGGGAGATGTGCTCTTATTTTTTGAATTTCCAGCTTATCTGCCCTTCTTTTTCCCTATCTTTGTGGTTTTATCTGCCTTTGGTCTTTAACGATGGTGACATACTGATGGGGTTGTAGTGTGGGTGTCCTTTCTGTTTGCTAGTTTTCCTTCTAACAGTCAGGACCCTCAGCTGTAGGTCTGTTGGAGATTGCTTGAGGTCCACTCCAGACCCTGTTTGCCTGGGTATCCGCAGCAGAGGCTGCAGAAGATAGAATATTGCTGAACAGCAAGTGTACCTGTCTGATTCTTGCTTTGGAAGCTTTGTCTCAGGATTGTACCCTGCTGTGTGAGATGTGGGGTTTCGGTCTACACCTAGTGGGGGATGTCTCCCAGTTAGGCTACTCAGGGGTCAGGGACCCACTTGAGCAGCAGTCTGTCCATTCTCAGAGCTCAACCTCCATGCTGGGAGATCCACTGCTCTCTTCAAAGCTGTCAGACAGGGTCATTTGCATCTGCAGAGGTTTCTGCTGCTTTTTGTTTATCTGTGCCCTGACCCCAGAGGTGGAGTCTACAGAGACAGGCAGACCTCCTTGAGCTGCTTTGGACTCCACCCAGTTGGAGCTTCCCGGTGGCTTTGTTTACCTACTTAATCCTCAGCAATGGCACAGACTGCTGTGCTAGCAATGAGGGAGGCTCCGTGGGCATGGGACCCTCCTGGCCAGGTGTGGGATATAATCTCTTGGTATGCCATTTGCTAAGACCCTTGGTTAAGTGCAGTATTGGGGTGAGAGTTACCCGATTTTCCAGGGGTTGTGCGTCTCAGTTCCTGGCTAGGAAAAGGGATTCCCTTCCCCCTTGCGCTTACCAGGTGAGGCGATGCCTCTACCTGCTTCAGCTCTTGCTGGTCGGGCTGCAGCAGCTGACTAGCATGGATTGTCTGGCACTCCCTAGTGAGAAGAACCCGGTACCTCAGTTGAAAATCCAGAAATCACCCATCTTCTGTGTCCCTCGCGCTGGGAGCTGGAGACTGGAGCTGTTCCTATTCGTCCATCTTATTCCACCCTCCGGCATCTTTTTTTCCTTTTCCAGAGGTGTGTGATCTTCTCTATGATTCCCACCTCCTAGTATTAATTTTCTTATTTAATTCTGTCTGCTTGAGTATGGGTGAGATTTGTGATGTGCATCTAACAAACATATGGCAAAGATGATAAGATAACATTCCCATTATTTTATTTATTATATTATATTAATTGTATTGTATTATATTTCTATTCTGTTCTATTGCAATAAAGATGAAATGCCATTACATTATATAAGGAACTCTCCTACTAGTAGATTTGCCTTGGAATCTTTGAATAAGCAATTTCTTTGAGTCCTACAGCCACAAGGAAATAAATTCTACAAACAGCTTGAGTGAGCTTGGAAACAGACCTTTTCCCAGCCAAGCCTTTAGTTGAGAAACTAGCTACATCTGATACCTTGATTTGATTCTTGCACAAGTCCTGCACAGGAACAGCTAAGCAATGCCCAGACTTCTGACACAAAAAGACTGTAAGGTAATAAGTGTATGTTGTTTCAAGTCTCTAAATTTGCTATGCAGTATAGATTACTTTCAGCAGGATAGGTAAAAAGCTTCCTATTAAACATATACTTTGTTAATTCTGCCTGCTTTCAATAATTTTCTGTCTTTTTAAAAAGTTTTAAATATCTAGAAACATATATATATATATTAAATCATTTTTCATTGTTTCATTATTTGCTATTGCATTTCTTGTAACTTGGTGTTTATTTATGAAGTATATCTATTACTTTAGAGATAAATATTTTCTCTCCTAACAATTCTTTCAAAATTTTTCATTTTTTAAAATGATCTCATTAATGCTTTTTCTAATTATGATTTATGCTGTTTTGATTTTTCATAGCTTCTATGAATTATTTTTATGAAATTAATTATTTTTAACTGGCTTTAAAATATCAAAACGAAGTTCTGTTTATTTGCAGGCATCTTATTTGGCATATATTTATGGTCTGAATTGACATTAATCTGCACTTATTTTATTTTTTAAATAATGTTTATGGGATTCATTTCAATCTATGTTGCTCAGGATGAACTAAGAGGAGTTTTCCAGTACTTTTAAAATAGAAGTTAAGGCAGCTTTTCTAATTTCAAAAATCTAGAACTCTCTCTTCTATTGTTTTCTCAAGTGTTGATGAATACAGCACTCTCTTCTCTGAATCCACTGACTGTAACACTCATAAATTTTCACCTTGACATTCTCCTTTTAGTGCTTCTATTGTATTGTCCTGCTCAATCTATATTCTATTTTTAGCAGTTTCTCCTCCATGTACATCTTTGTCCTGGAAAGGAGGCTTGGTTGTTTAGTCAGATTCTGTTCTCCTGTGGTCCTCTGCTCATCTGCACCTGTTCTCACGGAGAAATCCTTGCCCAAGTTTTGCTGCCATTCCCAAATTGGTGTGCAAAAGTTTCCTGTGGGTATGTGTTGAAATATATGTCATTTGAGGACATTCGGGACTGTTGGAAATTCCTTTCTCTTGCTTTATCTTTGACTTCTTCCTGCACAGTTGCTGATCACACACAGTACACAGAGCTGTCAGTTTGCCCACTGACTCTTGACTCTATTTTTGGCTTTGTGGTCATTATGTTCCTGATAAATGTTTTCTTTTTCATTGAAAGTTTGTGTCTGAGTGTGTTTCAGTTTGCTATCTTAGTTTCTCTGTCCATTACACATTTGATCTAACAAATTACTTCAAACTTGGTGACTTAAAACAAGAGAAATTTATTATCTCACAGATATGAAAGCCTCAAGTCCAAAGTCAATGTATCAGTGGGGCTGTGTTCCCTCCAGAGGCTCTGTGGAAAATTGAATTGTTTGCTTTTTCCAACTTCTGGTCACTGCCTATATTCCTTGACTTGTGACTGCTTACCAACCTCATTTTACAGAATGTTCTAAATTATCAATTATTTGAGAACATAAATTATATGTTATGATTTTTACTCTTTTTCAGGCGTAATAGCTTCAACATATTCATCAGTCTGGGGATATTGTTTAATAAATAATCATTAAGCTCTATGTATATAATTGTCAATGAGTTCCTATAAAATATCTAGCTAGAACCCATGGAGCTTTTAAATTAAGAAAGAATGCCTTATATTTGTGTCACAGTTGTTTCTCTTTATTAACCTAATTTCCTAAGTTCCTTGGATATGAATATCAATCAATACAGTCCATATAGTCTTAAAAATTGTGGGTAGTGAGAATTAGGATACATGTCATGCATAAGTACAGGCCTATGCAAAAATTCTAAGAGCTTCCTCATCTGTTCCTCTAGGGATATGAAGAGTTTTTAAATGATGTAAGGGACAAGTAGAGTTCACAGTCATTCATAAATTACCCTACTTTATCAAAGTGAATACCGATTTTCCTGTGTTTATATTTGAACTTTATCCCAAAATTAACATGGTTGTTTGAAAACTTAAAATATTATATTTTATTTGCTAGTGTGGCTTCAATACATTTGATATATTAGTCTCTGGTTTTCAGGGTATAGCGAACAGATATATTGTAATTTATTTAACTTTCTCTCTTTTTTCCCACCTGCCTATAAAAAAATGGGAAGGGAGGCAGCAAGAGTTTCTTCTTAAAGTGAATGTGCTACAAAGATGATTAAAGTCTATGATTTTGAAATTAATATTGTATAAATATTTTATGCCATATAGCTCTTTATATCAGAATTCCTGCCATGATGGCTAGTAAAATATTCTACAAAAGAAGCACTGTATGTTAAGGACATAATGATTATGACAAACATAAACATGCATTGCTTATACTTAGTTTTATTAATCTTTTCTTTTTTTTATCCTGTGTTTTATTCATGAGCTAGGTTTTCGCTAAGGGCAATAAATACAACAGAATAAAGTAATTAATTGAAGGTATTATCTTAAATATATATAATCTCTTTGTCTAAGTAAATGTTTAAAGTGAATCTTATCAAATTCATTTTGATTAATTTAATATTTATGAACTTCCATTGTGCTATAAGTACCTACAAAACACTTGATAAGAAAAAAGTAACAGATTTGGCACTTGTTCTCATGGAATTAAAATTATATAAGTATTTGAGGCTATTACCTCTATTGCTTGTACATATCTCTAATTTACTAAAGGAAATAATTAAAATCAATAGGTAATATAATATACCCAATTCTTAAGGAATATATTTTAGGAATAACAAACAAAAATCAGTAGCAATTTATGTATGTCAAGACCAAGCAAACTTAAAAGAAATCAAGAAAGCAGTCTCAACTACAGTAGCTACAAAAATAAAAAATACCTGGAAATACTTCAACCTGGAAAGAATCATAAACCCATAAACTCATGACATTTTTACCAGTCCTCCATACTTATTTGCAGTCAAAACAATGGTGGCATTTAGGTACCCCAGAAAGCAAAAACAAAACATAACAGAACAAAACAAAAACAACCAAAATAAAAACTTTGATGGATTGATTGATCAATTCTAATTGGAATGCTTTCTAAAAAATCAATTGATGAATTATTGGATAAAATATGATTATATCTTCATAAACTAAAAGTTCAATATTTTTTACTGAAATTACTAGGCAATTTAGTCAGACGACATATTCATTTAGGCAATGTCTTATATGAATCAGCCTATTTGACAATTTTGATCGACTTGCTTATTTTCATAAATCACTCAAAACAATACATGCATGTGCTTATTTATTTATTTGTTTATGGACATTCAATCAATTGGTATTTGCTATTTCCTTGTCTTAAAATGAACTATGCTGAGTATAAAGTTCTTCTACAACACTCAAAAAAAAAAAAAAAAAATACCTGGAAATAAATGTAACCTAAGTAGTAAAAGATCTCTGCAAGGAAAACTATAAAGCACCAATGAATAGATTTGAAAGGAGGCAAAGAAATGGAAAGTTATTCCATGCTCATGGATTTGAAAAATTAATGCTACTAAAATGTCAATACTGGCCAGGCACCATGGCGTATGTCTGTAATCCCAGCACTTTGGGAGGCCAAGGAGGATGGATCACCTGAGGTCAGGAGTTTGAGACCAGCCTGGCTAACATTGTGAAACCCCATCTCTACTAAAAATACAAAAATTAGCCAGACATGGTGGTGGGTGCCTGTAATCCCAGCTACTTAAGGAGCTGAGGCAGGAGAATCGCTTGAACCTAGGAGGCAGAGGTTGCAGTGAGCCGAGATTGCACTATTTGCATTCCACCCTGGGTAACAAGATGAAACTCCTCAAAGAAAGAAAAATAAAAATAGTCAATACTACACCAAATGATCTAGTATCAATGGGATCCCTGCTATATTACCAATTATATTTTTAAATATTAATATTCATTCAATATTCTTCACAGAAATAAAAAAAGCCAACTTTCACATGAAACCACAAAAGACCCAAAATAGACATAGCAATCACACTACCTGACTTTGAAATATACTAAAAAGCTATATTAACCAAAACAGCATGGCATTAACATTAAAAGAGATACACAGAGAAGCAGAACATAATGGAGAACCCAGAAATAAACCCACATATTTACAGCCAACTCATTTTCAACAAAGACTGCAAAAACACACATGGGCAAAAGGATAGTATTTTCTCTTTTTTTTTCTTTTTTTTTTGAGATGGAGGATAGTATTTTCAATAAATGGTGCAAAAAAAACTGGATAATCACATGCAAAAAAAAAAAAAAAAAAGAAACAAGACACCTACCTCTCATCATACACAAAAATTAACTTCAAATGGATGAAACACTTAAATATAGGACTTGAAACTATGAAAGTACTAGAAGAACACATTGGCAAACATTTTAGGATATTGTAAGTAAAAAATTTAGATAAGACCTCAAAAGGACAGACAAAAAAAAAAATAGACAAATGACATTACTTCAAGCTAAAATGCTCAGGACAGTAAAGGAAAATATCAATAATGTGAAGAAACAATATCACAGAATGGGAGAAAATGTTTGCAAGCTAGCCATCTGAAGGGGCATTAATAACTAGAATATATAAGGAACTCAACCAACTCACTAGCAAGTAATAATAATAATAATAATCCAGTTTTAAAATGGGTAAAGTGTATGAATTTCTTAAAAGAAAACATACAAATAGCAGGTATATGAAGACTGTTCAACATCACTCATCATCAAGAAAATGCAGGCCAAAACCACAGTGAGATATTATTTCACTTCAGTTGAAATAGCTTTTATCAAAATGTTTTAGGAAATAGATATCTCAATTAGCCTGATTTGGCAATTATGCAGTGTACACATGTATCAAAATATCCCAATTACCCCAAATTGTATGCAATTATGTATCAGTGAAAAACAATATTCTATTAACATTAGATGGTTAAATGCAGCAGGTGAGAAGCTATTTAAGAGTATATACAAGTTTTCCTATTTCTACTCTTTATGTATTTCTAAAATTAACACAGAAATGACAAAGGTAGAGAATTGTTAGGCAATACAAACTGTGTTACTTCAACAACATTTTCAAATGCATTAGTTGTGGGTAAATGTATTAAATGACATAATATTTGTATTAGTCCATTCTCATACTGCTGATAAGACATACGTGAGAGTGGGCAATTTACGAAAGAATGAGAGGTTTAATGGACTTAAGTTCCACATGGCTGGGGAGGCTTCACAATCATGGTGGAAGGCAAGGAGGAGCAAGTCACATCTTACATGGATGACAGCAGGCAAAGAGAGAGAGCTTGTGAAGGGAAACACCCCTTATTAAAAACCAACAGACCTCATGAGTCTTATTCACTATGATGAGAACAGCACAGGAAAGACCCACCCCCATTAGTCAATTATCCTCACTGAATCCCTCCCAGAACACCTGGAAATTCAAGATGAGATCTGAGTGGGAACAGAGCCAAACCATACAAGTATTCAATGTCAGTTATCGCTGCCCCATAAGCAAAATAGGAATATTTTGGAACTTGATACAGATATAGAATTCTAATTATTTACAACGTATCTTACTATTTCCTTGGTTTTAGGAACAAAACACATTTAATTTTTTAGCTGAAAGTTTGCTACTTAGAAGTAATAATCACTAACACAAGAGTAATGGCAGTAACATAATCACTTGAAAAATAAAGAAGATTTGGAGAACTAAGTGAAGACAAGTGTTATTAACTCATAGAGAAAATGATTTTAATATCCCCAAAGTGAGCCTGTGGTTTAATTATATTTTATGTCTTTGAATCATTCAGATGTTGATACTACAACCTCACAATAAATAAAATACAGATGTATTTTATTTTGTATTTATTTAGGTTTTACTTAAAATACAGATATAGAAAATCAAGTTCTGAAAAAAAAAATCCCAAATGTGTCTCAGTATAATAAATTTTTTCCAACTTAAGAAAATATAAAATATTGTTCAAGACTATGACAGACACAGGTGGTATTTAATTCTGGTTAAATTATTCTCTCTATAAGAACTAAAGTCATCTGAAGCTAAATTTCCTATAGGGTTTTCTTGGAAGAAGATTTGTACAAGGTATATATAGTCAAAAAATATTATTAGTTGAATGTGTAAAGTAATGATTTATTTACTAAGAAAAAATACATTTGTTTTTATTATGAATTAAATGAGTTATCATTGTGCTATAACATATAAATGGTGAAATGAGATTTGGAAGCCCTTTGTGTTTCTATTAGATTGATACGAAGTTGGTTATGAAGTAACTTATTCATATTTTTATCTCATTTTCATATACTTGTGTATCTTAAAGTTACAATCTAGTACTATTGATAAATCTGGCAATTTAGTCCATTGTGGGAAGTATTATTCTTAACCATTCTAAATGAAAACCCAGATCATGGAATTAGACCAAATCTAAAACATATTCCATTACTTTAGAAGACATCCATATTGTCATTCTTGGAATTTCTCCATACATCTTACAAAACCATCTTTGAGGGAATTGCTTTTTTCCAACTTAAGCTACAGGACTCTAGTGGGGTCTGCTAATTGGTTTACGTTACATCTCTGGACACATGAGTAGCCTTATGATTTGATTGGGGCCACCTAGAATTTTTATCGAGTACCTTTCAATTCTTTCCAGTACTAAACTAAAGAAAAAAGAATTAATCCACTTGTTAGTGAAATTGGAAAAATGTAAGTCTGGCAGTTATCAGTGCCCATGACTCAGGCTTAGGTTAAAAAGACAGCATGAAAAAAACCAAACCAGGGGAAAATAGAAAATAAATGAAAATAAGAGAATCATATCATATTTTATTTTAATTAATTAATTAATTAATTAATTTTGAGACAAAGTCATCCTCTGTCGCCCTGGCTGGAGTGCAGTGGCGTAATCTCGGCTCACTACAAGCTCTGCCTCCCGAGTTCAAGCAATTCTCCTGCCTCAGCCTCCTGAGTAGCTGGGATTTCAGGCGCACGCGCACCATGCCCGGCTAATTTTTGTATTTTTTTTGTAGAGACGGGGTTTCACCATGTTGGCCAGGCTGGTCTCGAATTCCTTACCTTGTAATTCGCCCATCTTGGCCTCCCAAAGTGCTGGGATTACAGTCATGAGCTGCCGCTCCGGGCTGAGAATCATATTTTAATTCCACTGAGCAAAGGAATCTATGCCCCTATCCTTCCTCTTGTTGATTATGCAAGTTAATAATTGTTTCTGAATTTGTTCTATTTTGTTTTTGTTTTAAGTTGGTTAAAGCTTAGTTTCTTTCTCTTTACAACATGTGACTTCTGACAAAAACTTAATATCTCACTCTTTCACTTATATAATTATTGTAATATTTGAATCAGTAAACTTGTTTTCCTTTTTTTTTTCATCTGTTTCAGCTCTCAGAAAACTTGATTCTTTAAAGTAACAGAAAATTTGGCTCAAACTGGCCCAAATAATTTGGAGTATCATTGGATTACTACAGATTCCAGAGGAGGGCCGCTTCAAATAGATAATCCAGCAGCTTAATGACATCACCAAAATTCCATTTTCTTCTTTTTTATACTCTGATTTTCCTAAGGTCAGTTTCATCCAAAAACGAAAACAAATATATCTTCTTGTTACTGGTTGTAGCATTCTTTTCCTTTAACGTGCAGCAGAGAAAAAAAAAAAAAAAAAAAAAATATATATATATATCATTGTCTGTGAATTTTCTTAATAAAGGTCTGAAAGTCCTATCTCTACTTTTGTAATTCATTTTTCTGGTATTAAGTTATTCAGTATATATAAAATATCCTTTTCACATGAATTTAAAAAATAGTTAAAATTTAGTTTTCCACCACAGATTATTTCTTTAGGTCACAAACTAAATTCAGAAAAAGAAACTTTGTGGTAGAGTGGATGAGATGTGCTGTTGTTTTGTCCTTCATCATCTGCCTCACTTATGTGCTTTCATAATTTTTTGAAGGGGGTGTAAAATACTGTAATAATGGAATTATTTAGCCTTTAAAGCATGTAACTTTTTATTAGTTACATCAATTGCTATAGCAGTCAACAATATGCTCAATAAATTGCCAAATCATCTGGTCAACAAAATAAAATAGCCAGTTGACTTTTTTCTTGTTTCTAAAGTATTAGTATGCTTTTCTCAATCGTTTAAGTTATCTCAGTATTTTGATATAACACTTAGTTCAATGTGTGGTGAAGAGAAAGATGTATCATCCAAATATTCCTTTAAGGGAGACTTGCTGTTCCAGCTATTAGCAGACTGCTTTCAGATCTCACCTCTTCAGAGCTTGCTTCAGTTACAGAAAATTGCCTTGCAGAAGGGCACACCCTCATCCAATGACCAATTAAGGTGGATACATAAAAGGTTAATACTTTTGGTGAAACATGGGACATCTCTGATGGCCACATATTTTTCAAATCTGTCTGTGATGTTGGCAGAATCTGCATTGAGCCTGTACTGATCAAGGGGGCCATAACAAAAGTTTAGATAGAAAAATACTTACTGATATGTGGGCTTTCTCCCAAAATACATGATTTAAATAGCTGGTAAAGACTCCTGGAGATCATGAAAACTGACTACATAAAAACCTGATGGTTCCTGGGCCGGTTTCTGTACTCCATTCACTTTCCAAATTCAGAATCTACTGACAGAAAAGGAGCTAGGTCTCCTGGAAGAAGAATGCAGCAGCACTATTGAGAGTATGCCACTAATGAATACCCGGTGCTTGCACAGACATATCTATCATTATTTACTTGAGTGACTACACAGGGCAAAATAAAATAAATATTTTGAGGCCTGTTGGACACATAGACAGACCTAATTATTGCTTTAGTATTTATGGCACATACTAAGTATGGCAATCCCAATTATACATTTAGGGATTGTAAAAATGACCACCAGGTAGATTCATGGCTCGGGTAGATCCACAATAAGCTGAAGCTTAAGCAGGAATCCATTGAGTCACGAACCCACCTAGCGGTCAGTTTCATAATCCCTAAATGATAATTGGCATTGGCATATTTAGTATTTGCCATAACTCCCACACTGATGACTTGATCTGGCGGGTAAGATCTCTCACAGTCCAGAAAGTAAAGTGAAGGCACGGAAACTACCACTCTGCCAATGCAGTAAATAGAAATCAATAATGCATCCTGGGACAGACAACATAAATTAATACAGATTTGAAGGATTTAGAGATGATGGTTTCCATCATATCTCCATTTGATTCACAGGTCTGGCCCATCCAGAAACCAGATGGATCCTGGAGGCTATCACCAACTCAGAGAGGTAGCAGCATTCACTGTTGGGCTAGCCAGGTATTCTTTGCTAGGACAGATTATTAAAGCCTTAGGTGTGGGAAAGCAGCATTGATTTGGTGAGTGCATTCGTTTGTATTATTATCAGAAAGGAGAATAATTAGAAACAATTCTTATTTACATGGAATAGGTAATAACACAGATGTACAATTTTGTACATCTATATTACCTCTTCTGATCTCCATCATTTTAGAGTACCAAGAAATCTGGACAATACGGTTATTCCACACAGTGTCAGATTGAATGACTACATTATATTACTAAAGCTGAGTAATAAAGAAATATTGGCTGGACACAGTGGCTCACATCTGTAATCCCAGCACTTTGGGAGGCCAAGGCGGGTAGATCACAAGGTCAGGAGTTCGAGACCAGCCTGACCAACATGGAGAAACCTCGTCTCTACTAAAATTACAAAATTAGCCAGGCGTGGTGATGCATGACTGTAATCCCAGCACTTTGGGAGGCTGAGGAAGGAGAATCGCTTGAACCCAGGTGGTGGAGGTTGCAGTAAGCTGAGATGCACCACTGCACTCCGGCCCGGGTAACAAGAGCTAAACTCGGTCAAAAAAAAAAAAACAAAGCAAAGAAAGAAAGAAAGAAAGAAAGAAAGAAAGAGACGGAAAAAAAAAGAAAGAAAGAAAGAAAGAAAGAAAGAGAGAGAGAGAAAGAAAGAAAGAAAGAAAGAAAGAGAAAGAAAGAAAGAGAAAGAAAAAAAGAAAGAAAAGAAAAGAAAAAGAAATAACTAGCACAGTAGAGAGCCTAGTAATGCAAATTCATTCACAGAGTGTGAGATAAACTATATGAAGATCAGCGTCCTGACACATCGCATTTAGTGGAAGTAAACAGCATTTCTTTTTCCAAACTCCACAATCATATAGATGATAAACAGACATCCTTAAATTTGAATGCAATACACATATATTTGAAAAATTAAGTTTCAAGAGAGACTGCTTTGTAAAGGAGCAAAAACAACTTGAAATAACAATATTTGCATAATTTGCTGTTGTTGTTTTAAACAGAATATTAAGAACTGATCTCTTTGGTTTTTAAATGAGTCTCCATTGAATTACACATTTTAATGACTTAGAGATATAGACTCTTTTAGCAGTTGAATTTGATTGCTTGTGGTATTAATCAATGTATGAAATCAACTTTAAATTTTATATAATTAGAATTGCTTGAAGGAATAACATTGTTAGAATGAAAGATTTTCCAAAAACAAAATAATTAAACTGTTAAAATATTTGGCAAAATAAATTAACATAGTGAATTATTCTAACTTTGCTGGTATTATATGATTTGATGGCAGCTTTTGTGCGTGACAGAAATAATAGACTAATATATGTAGAATATATACTTTCAAAAACCTAATTATTGTCAGTTTGATTAGCTAGGCTAATCTCATAAAACAACTGGGTTGATAATTTAAATGAAAACAATTCCCAAATAATTAATATTTTGCTTTCCAAAGTAGTTTTTCCGTGTAGATTTAACATTCCAATTATTTCTACCCTTAAGGTAAAATTAAAACTAATTTATAATTGAGTTCAGATGACTTCACCATTAACCTATCTTTAATTTACTTATTTGAAAATATTTTTTCTGTTTATTTCATTGTTACCTATCTTCAAACATACAGCATATCCCACTTTTTGCCATATTTATTAACACAAAAATGTATTTTTATCTTACTGTTAAAAAGTGCTCTAATGGCATTAATATTCCTACATTATTCCATTGGTGGGCAAAACTGTCATTTTAAAATAAAACTTTACATGTAAGTGGAAAGCAAGCAAATTACAATATCAAAATTTCAAGAATATTGTTTTTTCAATTACATGAAAATACTCATGTTTAAGTAATTCCTCCAGAAAGCGAAAGCTATTGGGATTCTTTTTTCTTTTTGAGATGGAGTCTTGCTCTGTCACCCAGACTGGAGTGTAATGGCACCATCTCAACTCACTGCAACCTCCACCTTCTGGATTCAAGCGATTTTCTGCCTCAGCATCCCCAAGTAGCTGGGATTACAGGTGCCCACCACCACGGCTGGCTAATTTTTGTATTTTTAGTAGAGACTTGGTTTCACCATTTTGGTTAGGCTCGTCTCAAACTCCTGACCTTGAGATCTGCCTACCTTGGCCTCCCAAAGTTCTGGGGTTACAGCTGTGAGCCACCACACCTGGCCACTACTGGGATTTTTTATGCGTTATATTTTTTCAGAATATACTTTAGCAATTTCTAATAGAATTGAGAGCATCAAAAGTGTTTTTTTTGAAGAATGTTTACCATATATTACATAGTATAAAAATGTAATATAATATAAATGTGCATTCTAATTGCTATATAGTTTTCTAAATAAATAGCAATTAAGTAAAACATATTTTCATTATCTAATTTGAGTCACACTTAATCTGTGATTTTTAAATTATGAAGCATTTATTTGAAAAGAGAAGACATAATCTAAGGAATTTTTCTGAACACATGAAATACTTTTCTTAATAGATTCAGTTTCTTAAATAATTTAATTTCTTTTTTTTTTGAGAGGGAGTTTCGCTGCGTCGCCCAGGCTGGAGTGCAGTGGTGCGGCTCACTGCAAGCTCCGCCTCCTGGGTTCCCGCCATTCTCCCGCCTCAGCCTCCGAGTAGCTGGGACTATAGGCGCCCCCCACCTCGCCCGGCTAGTTTTTTGTATTTTTAGTAGAGACGGGGTTTCACCGTGTTAGCCAGGAGGGTCTCGATCTCCTGACCTCGTGATCCACCCGCCTTGGCCTCACAAAGTGCTGGGATTACAGGCTTGAGCCACCGCGCCCGGCCAATAATTTAATTTCAAGAAAATATAACTTTTAAAAACTACTGGCAATGCTAGTATTTAATAGTCTTTAATTTCTTCTATTTTCCTACTGTAGGTGGATTAAAACTCCAATCAAGTACTTTGCAATGTATAGTGCAAAAAGTCGTGGGTGTACGGATTTTAACAAATTTTAGACAACAAATTTTGTCTACAATTAATTATGACTTCTGTTTACAAATTTATTATTTTTGCACTTCAACAAAATTATTTTTGAATTTTTATGTTTGGCATGATATACATTTTCTTTTTGTGCTCCATGTTAATAATTTTACTTATGGGACAACAATAATTTGTAAGTATCACATCTCTCCCATTTGTGGATGGCTGACTAGTTTTGTTTTTGTTTCTGTTTTTATTTTCTGTTGAGGCCAAGTTTCACTCTTATCCCCCAGGCTGGAGTGCAATGGCAGGATCTCCACTCACAGCAACTTCTGCCTCCGCGGCTTCAGCGATTCTCCTGCCTCAGCCTCCCTAGAAGGTAGGATTACAGGCACCTGCCACAAAGCCCAGCTAATTCTTGTATTTTTAGTGGAGACAGTGTTTCGCCATGTTGGCAGGCTAGTCTTGAACTCCTGACCTCAAGTGAACCGCCAGCCTGGGCCTCCCAAAGTGCTGGGATTACAGGCGTGAGCCACCGTGCCTGGCCGGCTGACTACTTTCTAAAGTAACAATGTAACCTGGATCTATTCTTAACTAATTTTAGCCTGTGGTACTTAAGAGGTAAGGGAATGGACAACCCTACAACTTTTTAGCAAAAGTGAACTTACAGCTAGCTATCTTTTAAACATCTGTTGGAAATTCAGAATGTAAACAACTATTGAATTTTGTCATTGGGTATTTTATATACACACACACGCACACAACATACATAATTTATTGTACCATGTATATAATATATAATTAATACCACTAACAGTTTTAATTATAGACCCTTGCAGTTTCTAGGAAATCTTAAAAGAAATCTGATCTTAACTCTGTATTTGTAGGATTTTTTTTTTGTTTTTGCTGTTTTCCTTTCTTCATATTCTAATAGAACACCTTCCATTATAACAAAAGCACCCTTTGAACAATCATTCTATTACAATTTGGACCATTATGACTCATAAAGATGCTAATAGTTGACCTACAAATTAAGCAAAATAAAATATTTTCAAATAACAGTATTCAAATAGTTTAAAAATCACATTTTATATTTATTTCCTTAAAAGTGAATGAACTGAAGGTTGATTTCCTAGAATAAAATAATTTAGAAAGAAAAATATGAGGTATATGTGATACAGTAATCATCTTTTTGTTTTATTTGAATTGTATAAGTCAGAATTATTTAAATACTTTAATTCAACTATGTGCCTAAAATACTTTCAGTCAAATTAAATATACAGATTATCAGATATATGTTGCTAAAAATAGTAGTTTTAAAAATAATAATGTACAGGCTTTGTGGGAAAGCAGGAAATTTGTTTTTCAAAGGTATTTGTGTTTATCACAAATATTCAGTCTGAAAAAATTAGAATTCTAATCAGAAAAACAAGGTAAATATTTTACAAATTGAATAACTAAAGTTGACTGCAATAATGAGCTAGCCTTTACTCTTGTAGAACAAATTAAATGAAAGGAGAATACACAGCTTCTTGCATTTTGGTGCTATATTATGTTTTTCCTTAGACTCTTTGAGAGCCGTCTGAAGTCAAATAAGTAGGTCACTTGCTGCGTTGCTGAGCTTCTGGTTCTCAGCCACTAGGTTTTCTGACAACATCATCCTGTCAAGTGTTGCCTTTTTATTGGCAAATATATTGATTTCCTGATAAATGTACAACTCCATCATTGGCATTTGCTACAAGAGACATAATTTTAATGTTAGTATGATCAAGAGCTCCATCAGCACTAAGAACTCCTACTGTTAGTTTGAATGGCTTTAACTGTAGGGAATTGTGTGTTTCTTGATAAATACAGGAAAGGCATTGTAAATATTATCAAAGCAAATAAAATGGATGCTCTATATGGTGTTCTATTATATCTTACTCCCAAAATAAAGGAAAAACATTTAAAAATAACAAAAAATTTAGAGTAATTCTGTAGAGAGGAAGCAACCTAGCAGATGTTATTTGTTTGGGATTTAACAGAATATATGAACAGAAAGTATTTATTTAATTATCTTCTAGTCCTTTAAATGCAGAATGTGTAAATATATGTTACAAAAATGTGTAAATGACCATAATAAGTTTCATTTGAGTAATGGAATTCAATGATGGTAACAGCATTTTTAGATGTATAACATCTACATACTAAATGGGGTACATCAGAGTGATTGTCTAAAACATTATAAAGTTGTACTTAAAAATTGTAATAGATGCTACAATTACCTGAATTTTACTGAATATATATTTTTCTTTATCATGTTTAAAACTAAATGAGTCATCAAATCAAATGGGAACTTATTCCAGGTATGCAAGATTGGTAAATCACTGTAATTGGTATTATCAGTAGGTTAAAGAGTAAAGTGTCATATGATCCTATCAATTGATGCTGAAAAAGTATTTGAGAAAATTTAATTATCTCTTTATGTAAATAATATGGAAGGAAAACTATGTCTTTAATTTTCAATATTTCAAGAAGAAAGACCACTGATACTGTTACTTATCAGTTAAATACATTTAAGTGTATACACATATTGGGGTAAAATCAGGACCAGGAAAGCCATGATAATCATACTATAGGAGATAAAAATATATGAATAATAAGGACTTAGCATCAAAAACACAGTTTAGAGAGAAAAACGGAATTACTGCAGGAGAGAATGAGAGAATATTTTCTTATCCCTTTCATTACTGACAATTACGTTATCCAAAAAGTAATTTTTATATAAAATGAGTAGCTCTTATTTACTTTTAACATAAAAGACCTTAAGCAAGATAATTAATATGCTTTTAATCCAAATGTCTTGAATATTTTAACTTTTATGTTTTCTGTTTTATTAACCATTGTATATCCAGCAGTTAGAACAGCACTTAGTATATAATATTAGCTTAAAGAGATAATTGTTAATCTACAACAAATTTCCTCAATTAACGAAATTAATTAGTAATAATATTTTTCCCATTCAAAGATGTTAGACATCAGCAGGAAAAAACATTCCTGCAAGCGAAAAGTTGGGGAGGAAAATGGCTACTATTTTTTTCCCCGTCTCCTGAGGTATTGCCTGTAAGCAATTCTCTACTTAGATTTCATCTAAAGCTTTTCTTTTCTGGCAATGATTTAACTGAATTAGCTGGGTTACGGTGGTAAAAAGACTCTATCTAAATTTGCCCTTAGTTTTTCTGATATTCACGGCTTTATCTCCTTCTCTTGGATAGTGGATGATGCTTGTGAGTTGTTTCTTACCAAAGAAAAACACAAAAAGGTGATGGAATGTCCCTTTTGAAAATAAATTATGTAAGATTGTAACTTCTTGCTAGCCAGTTCTCTTGATGCCCTTCCTTGCTGGTTGTCAAAACGTAAGCTGCCACATACAGAGACCGTTGTTTCAGTAAGGTGAAGGAGGCTTCTTGCCACCCAGTGGACATCAGTTTAATGGGAACAGATACCTGCCAATATCATTTTTTTTTTTTTTTTTTTTTTTTTTTTTGAGACGGAGTCTGGCTCTGTCGCCCAGGCTGGAGTGCAGTGGCACGATCTCGGCTCACTGCAAGCTCCGCCTCCCGGGTTCACGCCATTCTCCTGTCTCAGCCTCCTGAGTAGCTGGGACTACAGGCGCCCGCCACCACGCCCAGCTAATTTTTTGTATTTTTAGTAGAGACGGGGTTTCACCGTGGTCTCGATCTCCTGACCTTGTGATCCGCCCACCTCGGCCTCCCAAAGTGCTGGGATTAGAGGCGTGAGCCACCGCGCCCGGCCAGATACCTGCCAATATCTTCATGAGCTTAGAAGTAGATCATTTCCTGCATGAGTCTGAGATGGCACAGCCCTTTTTGACACCTTGATTTGTACCCTTGTGAGAAACCTAAAGTAGTCACATTTCTGATCCAGAAAACTGTGAGTTAATAAATGTGTGCTGTTTCTAGTTCCTACTTTTGTGTTAATATTGGTACATGGCAATAACTACCTAGGTGTGTGAGACTAGTCGAACTTTCATTTCTTATTGCCAATTTATTGTACAATTAGATCATTGTTAAGGATCCAAATTTAATGAGGGAATAATTAATTTACTTAAAATATATGCCACAGATATGTTTTCATATTCTTTAAAGTTTCAGATTACAAGTCTCTCAATTGTGCTTAAATAAAAAATATTTAAACAATACCAGAGAACTATCCACACACACCAGGTCCTATTGTGGGGAGGGGAGAGGGGGGAGGGATAGCATTAGGAGATATACCTAATGTAAATGATGAGTTAATGGGTGCAGCACACCAACATGGTACATGTATACATATGTAACAAACCTGCACATTGTACGCATGTACCCTAGAACTTAAAGTATAATAATAAAAAAAGTTAAAAAAAGAAGAAAAAATCTATTTTTATTTATTTATTTATTTATTTATTTATTTATTTTTATTATACTTTAAGTTCTAGGGTACATGTGCATAACGTGCAGGTTTGTTACATATGTATACTTGTGCCATGTTGGTGTGCTGCACCCATCAACTCGTCAGCACCAATCAATTCATCATTTATATCATGTATAACTCCCCAATGCAATCCTTCCCCCCTCCCCCCTCCCCATGATAAGCCCCAGTGTGTGATGTTCCCCTTCCCGAGTCCAAGTGATCTCATTGTTCAGTTCCCACCTATGAGTGAGAACATGCGGTGTTTGGTTTTCTCTTCTTGTGATAGTTTGCGATCTAGAACTAGATGTACCATATGACCCAGCCATCCCACTACTGGGTATATACCCAAAGGATTATAAATTATTCTACTACAAAGACACATGCACATGTATGTTTATTGCGGCACTATTCACAATAGCAAAGACTTGGAATCAACCCAAATGTCCATCTGTGACAGACTGGATTAAGAAAATGTGGCACATATACACCATGGAATACTATGCAGCCATAAAAAAGGATGAGTTTGCGTCCTTTGTAGGGACATGGATGCAGCTGAAAAAATCTATTTTTAACATTGTACAAACAAAACACTGAATCAACAGTTTTCTTCCATTTAAGTTTATTACAACATACAAGTGTGAGAAAAGTGAATAAATTATTTTTATTTATAATTTTTAAATTTTACTTTTCCCATTTATCATAAACTTTCATATTGTATGTCATAAAATTATAAAATTAAGCATATTGTAAGTTTAAGTGTTAGCAAATAAGATAATCAGTAGTGTCTTTTGCCCTATTGATAAATCATACATGTGAATTTTAAAATATTTTAGATTAATATTTTGTAAATTTTTGTCTTTGTTATTAAGATTATTAAGATATGAGAAAACTACTCTGCATTTCACTTAGTTACTTGTGGTTTCATTAAAAATTTCAAAGTAGAACTTTTCTAAAGAATCTAATCTGGTTTCAAGTGGTATAACCAAAATAATATTTTCAGTACTGTGTGAAATATATACTAACCCTATGTCCACCAAAACAAATAAATTATATAGGAATTAGGTTACAATAATTACAATCAATTGCTACTAAAATAGTAACTTTGATATATATTACAATAATTTTTATTCGATTTAATAGATAAAGTAAGAATACAAACACAAACAATCCTATTTTATATGAAGAAACTGGGATAAAAATAAAATTATTAAATGAATTAAGTAACTTTTATAATTTAATTTAAAAATATTAGTGAAAACTTTCTATGTTTCTATTTAGGATATATTGTTTTTGACAAATGTTTTTACAAAATCATATCATTTGCCTTAATTATTTCATAATAAAATACACATTGTTTTCTGTATAAAAGTAAAAAATTCTTTCTTTAATAGTTGGCCCACAATGACCTATTTATTTTTCTTGTTTTTCTCTCACTGCTAGAATATAATTTCCATGACTACATGGAATGTTAATTGTTTTGTATCATTACTGCTTATCAAATATCTAGAAATATGTATTGAACCCTAGTTCATATTCAATAAGCATGAGTTAAATAAACACATTGATATAGCAAAAGTTTTCTTTCTGGTTCTTTCTTGTCTATAGAAACCCCCTCACGTTTGCACCCACTTGAACTAACTCCTTCCCTTTCTGAATGCTTTCAGAGATTATATCACAAAACCTTTATAATTTCATGTTAAATTTAAAATACATAAAAGTAATTATTTACTGCTATTAGACAGGTTTTCTTGATAATGTATTAAACTGGTCTGTGAAGGACCTTGCCTTTCCCAACATTTGGCACATACCTGTGCAGATGGTGAATAGTCAGTTTTTAAATTGTAAGATTTTCATGGAGGACATCGGTGAAGATGGTGGTGATTCCTTAGGAAATTTTTAAAAAATTGCTTAAAATGTTCATTTAGAAAACTTTGAAAAAGTAGTGGGTAGAATCATATTAGGTACACATGAATTGGATTAAAAAAACTGTCTTATTTTGGTAATTAATCAAATGAATAATTCATACATGTATAATTGGAAATTGATTTTACTAATATGTATTCTAATTAGTTACACTGAGGAATAAAATCACCTTTAAATGATTTCCTACTATTCATAGACAAAAGAAATACCATAAGTATATTTTGACATACATCCCCAACTTTGTGTATAAAAATACAATAATATATTTTTCATCTATGGAAATGATTTGGTCATAAGAAAAGGCTTCGTGGCTTGAACTTCTGAAAGGAGATGAAAGAACTTGGTATATATGAATCTACTATTTATTTTGTTCATTTGACATTTGTAGTTTGTAGTTTTTCATGCAAAAAATAAATAAATAAATAAATCCAACAGGCTGCATTGTTTTTCAGACTGATTCCTCTGTGAATTAGAATTGTGCTATATAAAAGCACAACATAATACCTATAATTACCATACTTACACTGAATCTTTTCTAGATAAATTAATTTAGATTTTTTTTTTTTGTATGTTTTGTTTTGTTTTGTTTTTGAGATGGAGTCTTGCTCTGTCGCCCAGGACAAGAATGCAATGACGTGATCTTGACTCACTGCAACCTCTGCCTCCTGAGTTCAAGCGATTCTCCTGCTTCAGCCTCCCATGTAGCTGGGACTACAGGTATGCACTACCACGCCTGGCTAATTTTTGTATTTTTAATGGAGATGGGGTTTCACCATGTTGGCCAGGCTGGTCTCGAACCCCTGACCTCAGGTGATCCGCTCCCACTTGGCCTCCAGCAGTGATAGTGATATATTTAAACATAGTAATATGATATTATCATTATCAGACATATTTTGTTAAGTTATTTTACCATAAGTAATACTTTGTGAATCACTTATTAGATATAAAACAGTAAGTAAGTCGGATGACAAAAATAGTGTTAAGCTATCTTATCTGTCAGATATATATTATTGACTATATTTCAATGGGACTATAATAGATGTAAAGCTAAGGGTAACTGAGCTATGTGGGGTTTATGTTTCTATGGGAAATAATGGACAAACCAAAGCACATCAATCTTAGTATCATTGAATAAGTCTTCACTAAAGGGAATAGTGATGAGGCAACAGAGAAGAAAAAAGTCATTGCAAATTCAAATATTAGCCTCTATGTATTAAAAAAGAAGAAGAAAGGCAAAGAAAATGCAAACCTAAAAAATGGCAGAAGTGTTTTAACTTGGAGTTTAAAATCAACCTAAACAATCCAGTATAATATGATATAACCTATGGAAGAGTTAGGAGATAGAGAAAGTGAGGTGGTTCAAGTTGGGGCAGGTGGCATGGGGTTGCTACAGGCATGGAATATTATTTTAGCCTTAGGCATTTTGAATTGACAGCTGGGTAAGGAGAGAAAATCTAAGGTCATTTTGTTATCTTATGAAAGTTATGAGAATCAGCCAGTAAAAGTTTCTATTGACTTGGGTGTCAAGAAACTCTCACTGGCTAATACTTTTATAAAAAGGTTATTGGTATTGTAAAATATAGGCTGTATCTCAATATATGATCACATGCAAAGTTGTTGTCACGAAAGTGAACAATAAGTATATTAAATAAACACTTTTTAACTATATAAACAAATCAAGTAGCTCTACGTCTAGCAGGGAAATGTCATAAATTAACATTATTATGAATATTTGCAAGATTATCTGGTAACTATCTTTGAAGTAAATTGAGGACAAATGAATAATTATGTGATAATTTCCTCAGCACACTTGTTTAAATTATTGATAAATATATCAACGCTCCCTCCCAATCTTCTGCAAAATTTTCACAATAATTTATACACGGGAAATACTATAAAAGTAATTTATGTCAAAAGTATTTAAATATTAATAAATGAAATTTAAAGCAAAATAATTTTGTGAGAATTGTCTTTTTTTAAACCAATGTCAGTTTGTAAAATGCTAATTTTTCTAATAATAACTTTAACAAAAGAAGCTAAACTAAATTTCTACTGGATTTTAGAATAGGTAAGAAATGTAATAGAAAATACAATTATAAAGATTGAACTGAAATTATCTTGTATATTATTAAAACATTCCCAAACTTCTACTTGGGAAATAATCTCCAAATTTAAACTTAAATTTTTAGTCGAGATGATAAGTTTACATGTGGAAATCTCACTCTGTGCCAAAGCGATGACAGAATACATGTACACAGACACGCACACACATGTGCACACACAGAAATGTAATGTTAATAAATAATAGGGAATGATGAAATAAATACAGCCAGGTCTGAATAAAAAACTGTTGTATACGGGAATAGTAAATCTGTGTATGCGTGTGTGTGTGTGTCTGTGTGTCTGTGTCTGTGTGTCTGTGTGTGTGTATAGAAATAGATATAGGTGGATCACTATGTATACATTCAGACATAATTATTTAAAAAATCCTCAAAACTGGGATATACTTTAGGTAAGCCATAGAAGATAAATAAAGGTATATAACAAAAAAGTTCAGAGATATAGAAGTTCAATTATGGAATTCCATCTCCCATCTATCAAGAAAATAGTGAAGGGCAGAATTTATAGGGAATTCCTAATATCCTGGATAGCATGGATTTTTTTTTTCTTTACAAATTGATAAGAAATAAATGATTTTTTTATCTTCCCCAGATGGAGAGCCCACCAAATAACACAGTTATAGTATAGTGAAATTACACAACATCAAGATGAAAATAAAAATTTTAAAAGCTAATAGAAAAAATATTACACAGCAACAACCTTAGAATAATTGAAGACTATTAAACAGCAAGAATAAGATTCAGCTAACAAAATACAGCTAAATATAGATATTTAAGAAAATGTAAAATGTTGAGTATTGCCACCCGTACGGAATATCATAGTTGGCTCTGAGCAGGGAAGAAAATTAGACCTCACAAGAGTAAAAGCAGGACACGTCAGGTTTATCTGTAGTCCTTTTTGTTATTTATTGTGGTAAGAAAATTTAAAATCTACTCTCTTAAACTTTTACTTGCACAATATGCTTTTGTGTGTACTATGGGCACAAAACTGTACAAAAAATCTCTAGAAATTATTCATCTTGGACCACTAAAACTTTATAGCTATTGGATAGCAAACCCTCCATTTCTAACTCTTCCATCCCTTCTAACCACTACTCTACCATTTCTTCCCATGAGTTTGACTATTTTAATGACCTCATATAAGTGAAATTATATAGTATTTGTCTTTCTGTAAGTGGCTGTTTTTCACTTGACATAGTGTGCACAAGATGCATCCGTATTGCTGTACATAACAAAATTTCCTTCTTTTTTTTTTTTTTTTTTTTTTTTTTTGAGATGGAGTCTCGCTCTGTCACCCAGGCTGGAGTGCTGTGGCCGGATCTCAGCTCACTGAAAGCTCCGCCTCCCAGGTTCACGCCATTCTCCTGCCTCAGCCTCCTGAGTAGCTGGGACTACAGGCGCCGCCACCTCGCCCGGCTAGTTTTTTGTAGTTTTTAGTAGAGACGGGGTTTCACCATGTTAGCCAGGATGGTCTCGATCTCCTGACCTCGTGATCCGCCCGTCTCGGCCTCCCAAAGTGCTGGGATTACAGGGTTGAGCCACCGCGCCCGGCCGGTTTTCCTTCATTTTTTTAATAGAGCAATTTTAGGATCACAGTACATTTCAACGAAAAGAACAGATATTTTTCATATATTCCTTGTTCCCACACATGGATATCCTTCCCCATTATCAACATCCCCCACCAGAGTGGTACAACCGTTACAAGTGATGAGCCTACACAGACACACCACAATCAAGCATAGTCCATAGTTTACATTAGGGTTTACTCTTGATACTACACATTCTATGGGTTTGGAAAAATGTATAATGCCATGGATCCATCAGTATAGTATCATACAGAATAGTGTCACGGCCCTAAATATACTCTGTACTCAACCTTTTCATTCCTCTCACCTTCATAACCATTATCAACCACTGATCTTTTCATTGTCTGCATAGTTATACCTTTTTCAGAATACCATACAGTTGGAATCATAGCATATGTAGTCTTTTCAGATTGGCTTGTGTCACTTAAGAGTACACATTTAAGGTTCTTCCATGACTTTTCATGGCTTGCTAGCCCTTTTCTTTTGAGTGAAGAATACTCTTCCATTGTTTGATTGTACTACAGTTTATCCACTCACCTATTATATAACAGCCCCATTGCTTTCAAACATTGGCAATTATAAAGAAAACCGCTCTAAACATTTATGTGCAGGTTTTGTGTGGACATAAGCTTTCAATTCCTTTGAGTAACCACCAAGAAGCTTAACTACCACATTGTATGTAAGATAAGAATACGTTTAGTTCTTTAAGAAACTGCCAAATTGTCTTCCAAAGTGATTGCACTATTTTCCATTCCCATCAGCAATAAATATTTTGCAGGAAGTCAGGGACCCCGAATGGAGGGACTGGCTGGAGCCTTGGCAGAGGAACATGAATTGTGAAGATTTCATGAACATTTATCCATTCCCAAATAATACTTTTATAATTCCTTACACCTGTGTTACTTTATTTTTTATTTTTATTTTTATTTTTTTTTGTTGAGACGGAGTCTCACTCTGTCGCCCAGGCTGGAGTGCAGTGGCCGGATCTCAGCTCACTGCAAGCTCCGCCTCCCGGGTTTATGCCATTCTCCCGCCTCAGCCTCCCGAGTAGCTGGGACTACAGGCACCCGCCATCTCGCCCGGCTAATTTTTTGTATTTTTTTAGTAGAGACGGGGTTTCACCGTGTTAGCCAGGATGGTCTCGATCTCCTGACCTCGTGATCCGCCCGTCTCGGCCTCCCAAAGTGCTAGGATTACAGGCTTGAGCCACCGCGCCCGGCCATTACTTTAATCTCTTAATCCTGTTATCTCCATAAGCTGAGAATGTATGTCACCTCAGGACCACCGTGATAATTGTTTTAACTATACAAATTGATGACAAAACATGTGTGTTTGAACAATATGAAATCAATGCACCTTGAAAAAGAACAGAATAATAGTTATTTTTAGAGAACAAGGGAAGACAACTGTAAGGTTGGACTGCCTGTGGAGTCGGGCAAAAACAGCCATATATTTCTTCTTGCAGAGAGCCTATAAACGGACTTGCAAGTAGGAGAGATATCACAAAATTCTTTTCCTGGCAAAGAATATTAATATTAATACTCTGGGAAAGGAATACATTCCTAGGGGGAGGTCTATAAATGGCCACTCTGGGAGTGTCTGTCTTATGCAGTTGAGATAAAGACTGAGATATGCCCTGGTCTCCTGCAGTACCCTGAGGCTTACTAGGGTGGAGAAAACACTCAGTCCTGGTAAATGTGCAGTCAGACCAGTTCTCTGCTCTTGATCCCTGTTTTCTGTTGTTTAAGATGTTTATCAAGACAATATGTGCACCACTGAACATAGACCCTTATCAGTAGTTCTGTTTTTGCCCTTTGCCTTGTGATCTTTGTTGGACCCTTATAAGTAGTTCTTCTTTTTGCCCCTTGAAGCATGTGATCTACTCCCTGTTCTTACACCCCTTCACCTTCTGAAACCCTTAATAAAAAATTTGCTGGTTTAAGACTCAGGTGGTCATCACAGTCCTACAGATATGTGATGTCACCCTCAGCAGCCCAGCTGTAAAATTCCTCTCTTTGTACTCTTTCCCTTTATTTCTGAGCTGGCCGACAGTTACAGAAAATAGAAGGAACCTATGTTGAAATATTGGGGGTGGGTTCCCCCGATATAAATAAGTTTGTGTTAATCCACATCCTTGCAGGATTTGGTGTTGTCAGTGTTCTGGATTTTGGCTATTTTAATAGGCGTGTAGAGGTTCCTCATTTTTAAGACTAAATAATATTTATTTGTACATATATTCTACATTTTTTCTTTTCATCTGTTGATGTACACTTTGGTTGCTCCCATATCTTTACTCTTGCAAATAATGCTACAGTGACTATGAGAATGCAGGTATCTCTGAGATCCTGATTTCAGCATTTCTGAATAAATACCCAAAAGTGGAATTCCTGTATCACACGGTAGCTTTATTTTTCATCTTTTTGAGAAATCACCATACCATTTCCATAACAGCTGCACCATTTTACATTCCCACCAACAGTGTAAAAAGATTTCTTAGTTTTCACATGCTCACTAGTGCCTGTTTTTTCTCTTCAAATATCCATTCTAACAGATGTAAGGTGATATTGTGGTATTTATTTGCATTTCTCTGCTAATTAATGATGTTAAGCATCTTTTTAATATACCCATTATCAATATGTTTGTCTTCTTTGGGAAAATGTCTATTGAAGTCCTTTGCTTTCCCACCCCATTTTTTCCTAATGAGTTGTAGAAGTGTCTTATATATCTTGGATATTAACCCTTTATCAGATATATGACATCTAAGTGTTTTACTTTCTGATTCTTTAGGTTGTCTTATTACTTATTGATTGTTGCCTTTACTGTGTAAAAGCATTTTAGTTTGATGTAGTCCTATTTGTCTACTTCACTATTATTTTCTATGTTTTTGATGTCATATCTAATACATCATTGCAAAGACCAATGTCATGAAGATTTTTCTATTCTTCTGGGAACTTAACAGTTTCAGGTTTTACATTTAAGCCTTTAATCTACTTTGGGGATCATTTTTGCATATTATATGGGATAAGAATCCAAATTTATTCATTTCCACGCTGATATACAGTTTATCCAACACCATTTATTGAGGAGACTATCTTTATTAGGTGTTCTTGTCATACTGTCAAAAATTAGTTGACTGTATATGTATGAGTTTATTTTTCAGCTCCATATTCTATATCATTGGTCAGTATGTTTATTTTCATGCTAGTGTCATATTGTTTTAATTACTGTAGCTTTGTAATGTATTTTGAAATGAGAAAGTGATATTCCTCCAGCTTTGTTGTTCTCTCTCAAGGCCAGTTTGGATATTGGTGGTCTTTTGTAGCTTCATATGAATTTCAAAATTATTATTTCTAATTCTGTAAAAAATGCCACAGAATTTTTGAATGGGATTTCACTGAATCTGTAGATTACTTTAAGTAGTACAATTATTTGAACAATATTAAACTTTCTAGCTCAGGAGCATAAAATATATTTTAATATATTTGTGTCTTCTTTAATTTCTTCCATTAAAATTTTGTAATTTTCAGTATACAAATGAAGGGTGGACTTGCCAGAATATATAGAGAGCAATAGCTAAAGTTAGAGAAAAGGGTCACTAGAAAGGAGCTGATGCCTTACAACAGAGCCACGAACAATCTGTATAATTGTAGGGAAGGATGTGGGAAATAAATGTCCTTGTCATTTCCTTTATTCAATATCATACAGGTACCTACAATTGGCTGAATCAAATCAGATGATGGAGGGAAAGAGGGTAAGAGGGTTAGTTTGGTATAGACCATAAGACAGACTTCTGACTCAAATAACAGAGAAACAGGAGCAGTCAATAAACCTATGGTGGCTAATTGAGAAGAACCAGCACACTATAGTTCAGCAGTGGAGAAGGAGAATAGTGAACATAGAAATGCTTAGTCCAACAATAAAAATTTATAGGTGAGAGATCATTGATTAATGTGTTCAGAGTCTTCGATGTGTTAAACAGTGGTACAATAATCAAAATTCATAAAAACATAATTGAAAAAAATATTAAAATTAAATATTTCCATGAGAGCCTAAAATATTGTACGCTGTAGGCACTGTGGCAATTGTGTGTGATGAATACGTTAACCTTAGTGGGCAGACTAAATTTCCCATGTAGTACAAAATCCTGAGTTTTCTAATATAAGGCCAGTTTAGTAATATGCACATAGATGCCTCAAAATAGCAAACAAAGAGCTACACAACAAAATGAAATTCACAGAGAAACAAAATTTTACATAACATAAGCTCTCAAACAAAATTAGAGCAATTACAATTTATCAAACAAAAATTACTTTTTTCAACAGAAAATGTGAATTAAGGAGATTACTTATTAACACATAGAGATGTAATGAGAAATTCCAAGAGGACCATGAAAATAGTAGTTATGAATGTGTAAAAATATAAAGAATAGCAACCATGACATGAATAAAAGAATGTATTAAATAATATGCTAAATACATTATAGACAATTCCCAGTCAGTCACACTTTAGTGTACCGCCTTCCTTTTGAGTACAGGTGGAATCTGTGCCTTGCTTCTAATCACTAAAATATGAAAAAATTGTGGAATGTCACTACCATACATGTTTGTTATGTAAGACTGTAATCACTGGAAGAACAGATTCTTCTGCTGGCACTGGAGAAGTAATTTACATGTTGTTAAAGGTCTGTGGGAAGACCACATGGCAGAGAAATGCGGGCAGCCTCTAGAACCTTGGGGCAGCCTCAAGCTAACCATCAGTAAGAATGAGAGGACCTCAGTTATGCAGTCACAAGGAGATGAATTTTGACAACTAGCTAAATTAACTTAGAAGTGTATTCTTTCCCAGTCAATTCCCCAGATTAAAATGTAGTCTGGTAATTATGCTTCTACTCTCAATTATTAGGCATTCATTACATGCCTGTGTCAAGGTTTTTCTTGTACCCTATAAATATATACATATACTATGTACTCCCCAAAATTAGAAATTAAAATAATGACAATGAAATATATATATATATAATAATAATTATTATTATTATTTTTTGAGATGGAGTTTCTCTCTTGTTGCCCAGGCTGGAGTGCAATGGCATGATATTGGTTCACCACAATTTCCGCCTCCCAGGTTCAAGCGATTCTCCTACCTCAGCCTCCCAAGTAGCTGGGATTACAGGCATGCACCACCACACCCAACTAATTTTGTCATTTTAGTAGAGACAGGGTTTCTCCATGTTGGTCAGGCTGGTCTCGAACTCCCGACCTCAGGTGATCTGCCTGCCTCAGTCCCCCAGTGTGCTGGGATTACAGGTGTGAGTCACTGCTCCTGGCCTAAAATATATATATTTTTAATACAGCCTGACCCACACTTTGACTGTAGTATTGTAATATGTCAAGCAGAGTCTAAGTAGGCCTTGCAGGATTCCTGGTACACAGCAACTGTGAGAAAATGAATATGTATTGTTTTAAGCTGGTAAGCTCTGATGATTTATTACAAAGCAGTAGAAAACTAATACAAATAAGAAATTAAAGGTATGAAATAAAACTGATTAGGGGAATGAAAATACTCAGATACTTAAATAAAAGTTCACTCACACACGATCGTACATAGATTAAATATTAGACACATTTCAATCGAAAATAGAATTAGTAAATTGGGGATAAATATAAATAAAGTATCTAGAGATGTAAGTGAAAAACTTTTTAGAGTTCAGAAATAGCATGACTAGAATGAGTAGCTCCATCCTATATTTAATTTTTTTTTTTAGGAAATGAATAAAATTTAACAAGAAAAAAAGGTAACATTTGAAGACTATTTGGGGATGAAGGAATATTGTGGCTGAATATCCTCTCATATCAATTAATATTTTGAGTTTTGGGGCCGGAAGTATTATCAAGTTAAGAGCAGAGCTAAGAAATTTTAGAAAATAATTGCGATTTTACCATTGCTTATTGAAGTTGCAGAACATCACATATAAAGACAAAATCTGAAAATCAATCAAAAAGAAATGACAGATCTCTTTCAAAAGTACAGGAGTCAAATTAATAGAGATGTTTTATGAACAGAAATGAATATGTAAAGTTTGAAGTAATTGCTCTAAAGTGAAGCAGAAAATAACAATAAATTGGAATTAAGTTATTCTCTACTTCTCAAAAGAAAGGGTACACAGTAGTCCCCCAGTATTCACAGTTTCAGCTACCCACAATAAACTGCATCCTAAAATATTAAATGGAAAATTCCAGAAATCTACATTTCTTTAACTGCATGCCATAGTAGGTAGCATAATGAAATATTTTGCTGTCCTATTTCGTCTTGCCAGGAATGTGAATTATCCCTTTGTCAAGTGTATCCACTGTATACGTTGGCCTCCCCATTAGTCACTGAGTTGCTGTCTCAGTTAAATCAACTGTCACGGTATTGCAATATATTCAGGTAGCCCTTATTTTATTTAATAATGGCCCCAAAATACAGTAGTAGTGATATCGGCATGTTGTTATAGTTATTCTATTTTATTATAAGTCATTGTTAATTTCTTCTGTGTCTAAATTTATAAACTAAATTTTATCATGGGTATGTATGTGTGTATACATGTCTATAAAGGAAAACAACATAGGAAATACAGGGTTTGTCACTATATGCAGTTTCAGGCATCCACTGAGGTATTGGAATGTACATCCAGATATAAAGTGAAAAAATTGTGCTATCAACATTTTGGGAAAATGATGCAGAAATGTACTACTTACAGATCTTATGTGAAAGAACTACTAAATTCTATCATTCATTAAAAAGAAAAATTAATTCCATAGAAAAATAATCCAAAATGAAACAAAAAAGTGGAAAAAACTATGGTGATCAAAGAAATTTATAGAATAAATCTAAAGGCATGTATAATAATTTATTGTAAACAATAATAATAAAAATAATACTAAAAATTTGATGTTCAAAGCAAACTGGAATTAAAAGTGCAGATAAAAACACAGAAAAAAGGAAATTCAAAGGAAAATTTAATGACTAATATTCTTTCTCATTCTACAAGAGGTCATAGTTCCTAATAAATTTTGGACTTAGAAAAAAATTTTATACTAAAATTTTGTGTGCCAGTGAAAAAATAAAATTTATAATTTATGAACCATTAAATTTAGAAAGCCTATATGAAAAGGACTTTATCAATCCTATGAAAATCAAGAGGTTGTAGAAAAGTCAAAGAACAAGCATGGTGAATAAAAAGCACAATTTAATATGACAATAATTGCAAAGTACGTTCATAATCACTAATGTTAATCTCATCTGTCGAAAGTGAGAGAGCTTTGTTTGAAACTATGAACTATTTCAAATAATTAAACTAAGGACAAGTTTGCAGAATAAGTGGGAATGAAATGATGGGGGGGCTATACACCTCAAAAAGAGTAACCCCCCTTCTCTAAAATATATTATGCCTCAGTATTTATATTAAAAATGAACCTAAGGCCTACTTATTATGTGAGAACATTCTTACTAATAAAAGTAAATGTATATAAGTAAGATTTTAACAAGTTATACATATATTATTGAAACATAAATTATGTTGAAAAAATACGGATAAGCAAACCCCACATATTTATAAGAAATTCACAACTGCAATAAGACATTATAACATACTTTTCTTAAAAACTGATATTCAAGCAGTCAAAAAATTATTTAATTTATAAAGATTGGCATAATATAATTTAAAGGCTATCATATGCATATAGACCACATTAGTAGATTTAGAAACATAGTGTGCAATAGTACTCTTTATTTTTTTATAGAGTCTTGCTCTGTCGCCCAGGCTTAGAGTGCAGTGCCATGATCTCAGCCACTGCAGCCTCTGCCTCCTAGGTTCAAGCAATTCTCCTGCCTCAGGCTCCCAAGTAGCTGGGATTACAGGTATCTGCCACCATGCTCAGCTAATTTTTATATTTTTAGTAGAGACAAGGTTTCATCATGTTGGCCAGGCCGGTCTTGAACTCCTGACCTCAACTGATCCACCTGCCTCAGCCTCCTAAAGTGCTGAGATTACAAGCAGGAGCCACCGCACCCTGCCTGCAGTAGTACTCTTGAAGCCCAACTTTATTTTCTGATGAGGATGTACCATCTAGAAAGCACTTCTTGCATTTACAGGGTTGACAAGTAAATATATGTTTTACAAATATATTTAGAGCAACAACACTGTTTTAACATTAGCCAATATCAAGCTATCATATACTGTATCTATAATTTAGAAAGAAAAGAATGAGCTTAGTTAAGATAAATCTGAATTTGACTGAATATTTATTACCTAATACCATTCTCAAGATATTCTTAATTAAAATAATTTATTTCTTTATCAACTGCTTTTAAAGGCAAAAATAGTAGTGTTTTAGTCGGCTATAATCCTGCTATTGATTAAGCTTTTAAAGGCAAAAATAGTAGTGTTTTAGTGGGCTATAATCCTGCTATTGATTAAACTCAACTTTTCAATGACTATTTAGAATTTTAGCAAAATGTTAATTTGTAAATAAAGCCCATGTGATAGATTTTGAGGCACAAGTTAAATTTTCTAGTGGGACCACAAAAATACCAACATCTTTATGTTCCATTTGAACAGTCAATACTAGAGACAGAAGAGATCTTTGTGGGTGATACAAATCTCAATAACTAACTGCTTATATATATTTTTAGCAATGTCGAAACAAACAAACAAAAAACTGGTTAGGACTTCCATCACACACAGTGAAATTTATAGATATGCCTCTAAGGTGCAACACTTGAATTCCTACTATTTGATTGATCCAGAAAGCATCTATTTTGAAGCAAACATCCCAGCACCTAGGAAAGACGTGACATCACATAATATCATTGACTAACATATTTCCAATAAACTAGTCACACAATATAGATAGGTACATTTCAAGCAAAGTGGGTATATTCATTTTAATGTGAGAGAGGGGGTAATGAAATTTTCATGTTATATGGATGCAAGCCATAAAAAGATTTGGAAACAATCCATGGTAAGGAGGCTTCTTAATTAAATATTTGACTAAAGCCAAGAAATGACTCATTATTCACTGAAGTAAAAATATTGTTGAAATGAACGTAATAAAAAGAAAGAATGAGAAATCAGTATGCATTATTCTTGAATGTTAACTTCTGTTGGGTGATTAATTTATTTTCTTATTAATAACTGTTACTTAATCTTGCAGTAAGTTATTCTTTACTTCAAATTCTGACTGAAGAAATACAAGCTCACATACTACTGCCAGTGATTATACAGATAGAAATTTAGAAAACAGGTTCTAATCCAGTTAGACTTGAATTAAAAGCCTGAATTGTTTTCATGGATACTTGATGCCTCCTTGAAGAAATAGATATTGAATACAACATAACATACAATCTAGTTCTTATATTTGAAAATAGACTAAGAAGAATTTATTTTCAGGTCTTATGACCTGTGTTAGCTTGGTAAGAAATTGCTGTTTTTCTCATAGGTGGGAACTGAACAATGAGATCACATGGACTCGGAAGGGAAACATTACACACCGGGGCCTATCAAGGGGAGGGGGGAAAGGGGAGGGATTGCATTGGGAGTTATTCCTGATGTAAATGACGAGTTGATGGGTGGTGATGAGTTGATGGGTGCAGCACACCAACATGGCACAAGTATACATATGTAACAAACCTGCACATTATGCACATGTACCCTAGAACTTAAAGTATAATAATAATAATAATAATAATAATAAAAGAAATTGAGTTTTTTTTTTTTTCAAATCCTTCTTGGAAAAAATGTTTTCTAACTGAAGGAATAAGAAAAGAGATAATTAAGATTAAAATTTTTTTCAAAAATTAATTGAAGATGTTTATTTTGTTTTTTATTATTAATTTGCTAAGTATTCTATTTTAAAGGAGAAAAAAGAAAAAATATACAGGTAAGAATACCTTACAGAAACTGTCAATTAGAGCTAAATGATTGATAGATTAGTTGAGTACATTGATTACTATAAATTCAATTTCCTATAGTTATCAGTGAGGGCTAGACTGATCCTTTGTGAGACTCCTAATTTCTAAATGTTCAGTTATTCTTAATTGTACTATTTAATAGGTAGAGAATATTTAACAGGTAGAGAACTTTTTAACAGGTAGAGAATATTTGTTAAAGTGTTGAGTATAGTAGTACGTGTGTGTGTTTCTATATATACAGTTCTTAACATTTCAACAGAAACTGTGTGATGCCCCTACTCAGCAAGAATAACTCACATGTGGAATATGTCTATTTTCTTTGTGTTTGTCCAACTATTCAGTTGATTTGGTGGCACTAATAAGTTAATATGGAAAGGCCCTGGCGTCTCAGTTGCTCCCCTGAGGAAGGAGACTCTTCTAACTTTAAAGGACAATGCATTTGTCTAGAATTATTCTTATTTGTTATTTAAATGCTCCCTGGAACAATTTATATATATATATATATATATATATTTGATAAAATATCAGATTAAAAATAACTAGGAGTAATTTTTTACTTCAGCTTGAATAATTGTGGAAAGACAGTGCGGCAGTAGAAGTTTAAATGATTCATCTAAATTACTATCCTTTAGAGAACTGCAGCAAGGAATTTAAATTACAAAACAGATAACAATCTAAATATTGTCAGCTAAGCAGAAGCCTCACTCCATTCAGTTGATCACCTACTGAGAATTGTCTTGTTATGTGTCTCTTGCTAGTTTTCCAATGACAAACTTCAGATTTTAAACTATATTAGTCATTGTTTATATAATTGCATTACTCTATAGGACTGTTAGAATAATTAAAAGGACAAATGAAGTATGCGCTGTGAAGCAAAAACAAGGTAGTTGAGTTTGTAAAAGGAAAATTCATGATAATGTAGAAATTAGGTATGTATGCAGGTGGAAAAAGCACAGTATTACATATGGTAAATACTGCAAATTTTAAAAAATTAAAACAATCGATTTATATATACAGTGCATTCTTAGTGCAGTAAGGAAACTGTTAAGAAAAGAAAGTAAACCATTGCCACTTCCTCTGGTTCCACATCCTATCATTATCATTATCTTTATTACTCCCTAATTTTTTTCTGTTGCATCCATTCAGATTTACTGAGATTATTTGCAATCTTGGCTCAGGTTCATAGCCTACTTGATTAGAAAATTATTAACAAACTGCCAGAAAACCATAGAGTTCCCAAATAACAAATCAAATGTCTTTATCTTGTACCATGTAATCTAATTTACTTTAATGCCTTTTAATGTCTTCATTTTGTTCCATGTAATTTAATTTACTTTAATGTCTTTTCTCCACTTATACTCCACCTCCTCATTCTCCTTTTCCTCCTCCTTCTACACCTCCCTTTTCTTTCTGGTTTGTTTGTGTATGATGTAATAGAATTAATCAACATCGAATAGAAGGGAATACAAATGTGTAGTTAATGCTGTTTCAACAGAGTTATAGAAAGAAAATAGGCATTGGTAAACAAACATACAGTCAATACTTTTCTTGGACACAGTCTATAATTTACATATAAACGAAGCTGCTAAACAAACGTACCACCAAACACAGTCATTATCAGAAGTGGTACCCAATTACCTACACTTTATAATCTTTATGACATCTGTAGTGTGAGCTTCAACTTCTATCCTGGCCAAGGACTATTATTTAAGTCTCAGACTTGTCTACTTTCCTAAGGTAATTTTTCTCTTGGTTCATGGCAATAAACGAATGCCTACATATTCTGTCACCAAGCCGTAGAATAAATGTAGTTCCTAGGAAAGGAGACCCTAGACAGAGGGCAAGCACTGGAATCAATAGAAGTCAGGTGACAGGTGCTGGATACTAAAGGAAGGTAAATCGTGGTTGTAGATCCCCCCTACGTTTGGAGGGGAGAAAACATCTTAAACATCAAACCTAGAAAAGGGTATACAATTGCTACTAACAATATCAATAATTTTCAAGGCTAAAAGGTATACATTTGCTATTAACAATATCAATATTGGCCGGGCGCGGTGGCTCAAGCCTGTAATCCCAGCACTTTGGGAGGCCGAGACGGGCAGATCACGAGGTCAGGAGATCAAGACCATCCTGCCTAACACGGTGAAACCCCGTCTCTACTAAAAATACAAAAACTAGCCGGGCAAGGTGGCGGGCGCCTGTAGTCCCAGCTACTAGGGAGGCTGAGGCAGAAGAATGGCGTAAACCCAGGAGGCGGAGCTTGCAGTGAGCTGAGATCCGGCCACTGCACTCCAGTCCAGGCGACAGAGCGAGACTCTGCCTCAAAAAAAACAAAAACAAAAACAAACAAACAAACAAACAAAAAAACAATATCAATATTTTTTCTTTTTTTCTGTTCTTTTTTTTTTTTTTTTTTTTTTTGAGACGAAGTCTTGCACTATCGTGCAATGGGGCAATCTCAGCTCACTGCAACTTCCTCTCCCCAGGTTCATGTGATTCTCTTGCCTCAGCCTCCTGAGTAGCTGGGATTACAGGCACACGCCACTACACCCCGCTAATTTTTTGTATATTTAGTAGAGTCCGGGTTTCACTGTGTTGGACAGACTAGTATAGAACTCCTTACCTTGTGATCCGCCTGCCTCGGCCTCCCAAAGTGCTGGGATTACAGGCGTGAGGCACTGTGCCCGGATGAATTTTCCTTTTTATAAGACTTAATACGTGTAGTGGTCAATAGCAAAAGTATTCAGCTGATTTACCTTTTCTACTTGAAGCAATCATGCTTATTCAGTTATAAACCAAATTTTACAGCATCCTTGCTTTTCTTTTACTTTTTTAAGGTTACATTTTATGGAAAAAAAATATTTTTCCACACTTTGTCTTCATAACCTTGTTTCATTGCATTCATTCTTAAAGCTAACCACTTTTATGAATTTGGATGTGTATGGCCCTTTAAAGTACTTTAATACATATATTTCTATATAATGTACAATATTTTAATTATTTAATTAAATTTTCAAAAATGGCATATTAGAAAAACTTGTTGGTTATGAAATACTATTCATTTTGAGAACTATCTAGAAAGAATTTAGATTCAGTTCTTATATTTTAACCACTAGAGAATAGTCTTCTAAATGAATATCCAAAATGTATTTATTCCCATAATAATGGATACTTAAATTATTATCAAATGTATAAAATTACCACAAAAAGCTATGACAAATATTCCTGTAAATGTACTTAATTTAACCCACTAATGTCTCCAACAACTATTTGTCATTGGAATTAGTGTGCATGGGTTTTCACAGTGTAAATTAGAACTCCAATGTGAATTCACCAACAACTACTCTCTCAAGCAAAGTTCAAAAGTTTTTATTTTTGGAAGGTTTTCAGAAAATAACTATAGATCTTCTACATTTTCCTTTGCCTATTTTTTTTATTGTGCTATTGATTTTTCCTTAGATATTTTATTGATTATTTTTGTAATTGTGGATGTTAATCCTTTGGCTAATATGTGAAAATATTGCTTGAGATGTTAAATATTTTTGTTTTCTGAATTTAATTTTGAACAATGTTGCTGTATTTTTACATTATTTGTTGTATCCTAAAATAATTTTTTGATATTTGGATTCCTATTTTATTCCATTTTAATAGTTTTTATTACTTTTATAAGGTTAATAGTGCTATTATTTTATAGCTTCTGATTTAAACATTGAGCTTATTTTAAATATTATTGATTATTTTCCATAAATGGATTTAAAATTTTAATTTAAAATTTCTTTTAAGTTTCACTTATATTGTAATACAAGTTTATATGTAGTGCTTCCTTTGTCAATCATTGCTAAGTGCTTCAAACAAGTTAGTATGATTTTCTATTAATCAATGAGTTATTTAGGCTTTGTTTAATAGTTAGTTTTCAATTATATTGCATTTTTAGTCAGGCTCATATATCTTAAAGATAATGTATCTTATTTTATGGCCTATTTTATGGCTTGATTTTATCGATGTTGAATTTGTAGTATGTTGCAAGTGAAAGTTTCTAAAATATAGTTTAGATAAATTTTATTCATTGCATTGCTTAAAGTCCTATGAATTCTTAAAAATACTGTGTCAGTTTTATCTTTCAGTTTCTAATTGAGAACTTTAAAAATCTGTTACTGCCTACTGCAGTTCTTTTAGTTTGTGGGATGTGGCTTACATATTCCGAGTCGTTGTTTAAGTGAATAGAAGTTTGTAACAGTTATACTTTTTTTATTGGCTGTATTATTTTGTAGTACTCCTATGCAGCCCCATTAATTATTTGCCACTTAAGTGGCAATTACCTTTTGATTATTTTGACATGATTTTTTAAATATAGACTTTTTTATAAGTAGAGCAGAGTCATAAGATTTTTCACGTTAATTATGTTTCAGAAGATATTTGTATTCAAAAAGTACTTACAAAATTATGTCTTTAGGAGAACAATATAATATCGTTCTCCCTCAATTCCACCTCTCTCTCCTCTAATCTTATTTATTTGCAACACTAGAAGTTTTGTGATTTAGTTATCAATGTAGACAAATCACTTTTAATCATAATACTGTCTATGAAGGCAAAGGGCGCTCCTACAGCCTTGGGGAAACTCTGCCCTTGTGGCTTTGCAGGCTACAGCTCCCTTCTGACTGCTTTCACGGACAAGTGTTGAGTGTCTGTGGCTTTTCCAGGCACACAGTGCAAGCTGTTGGTGGAGCTACCATTCCTAGTTCTGGAGGACAGTGGCCGTCCTCTCACTAGGCAATGCCTTAGTGTAGGCTCTGTGGAGGGGCTCCGATCCCACATTTCTCTTTCACACTGTCGTGGCAGAGGTTGTCCAGGAGTACTCCACCCCTGCTTCAAACTTCCTGGACATCTAGGCATTACCTTACATCCTCTAAAATCTAGGCGGAGGTTTCTAAACTTTGGTTCTTGACTTCTGTGCACCCACAGGCTCAACACCACACCATGGAAATCAAGGCTTAGGGCTTACACCCTCTGAAGTGATAGTCTGAGCTATACCTTGGCCCCTTTTTGCCACAGGTGGAGTGAAACAGCTGGGACACAGAAAACCATATCCCTAGGCTGCACAGAGCAAGGAAGTTTTGGGCCCGGCCCACAAAACCATAATTCCCCCGTAGGCCTCTGGTACTGCGATGGGAGGAACTGTTGTGAACATACCTGACATGCCCAGGAGACATGTTCCCCATTGTCTTGGCTAGTTTCTTGTTACTTATGCAAATTTCTGCCTGTGGCCTCCACAATTTCTGGTGAGAAATTGGCTCTGGTTAAGGATCTTTTGTGCATGATGAGTCACTTCCTTCTCATTGTTTTCAAGATTCTTTGTCTTTGGCTTCTAACATTGTGAATATAGTGTATCTTGGGATGGATCTTTGAGTTTATCCTTCCTATAGTTTATTGAGTTTATTGGGTATGTAGATACATGTTATCAAAATTGGAAGATTTTAACCATTTTCTCTTTGTCCTTCTATTTCTGACTTTTTTCTGTGTGGGTAGGGGGATTCCCACATTGCATGTATTGGTATGCTTAATGTGTCTGGTAGTTTCCTTAGGCTCTCTTTATTTATTCATTTTATCTTTTTTTTTTTTTTTTCTTTTTGAGACAGAGTCTCGCTCTGTAGCCCAGGCTGGAATCAGAGGCATGATCTCGGCTCACTGCAACCTCTGCCGCCCGGGTTCAAGCAATTCTCCTGTCTCAGCCTCCCGAGTAGCTGGGATTACAGGCATGAACCACCACGCCTGGCTAATTTTTGTAGTTTTAGTAGAGACAGGGTTACTCCATGTTGGTCAGGCTGGTCTCAAACTCCTGACCTTGTGATCTACCCGCCTAAGCCTCCCAAAGTGCTGGGATTTACAGGCATGAGCCACCACGTCTAGCCCATTTTTCTTTTTTCTTTCTCCTTTCTCCTCCTCATACTAGGTAATTTTAACTATTCTGTCAGGAAGCTCACTGATTCTTCTGCCTGTTCAAACCTGCTGTCAAATTCATTTGATTTTTTTTTTTAAGCTATTATGTGTTTTAGCATCAGAATTACATTACAATAAATACATTTTCTACTTTCTATCTCTTTGTTGATATTCTCTACTTGTTCTTACATCATTCTCCTGATTTTCTTTAGTTCTTTGTCCACGATTTATTTTAGTTTTTTGAGCACTTTAAAGACAGTTGAAATCTTTGTCTATGAAGACCCATGTCTAGTCTTTCTCCTGGTATTTGTACATTTATTTTCTTTCCCCTACAAATAAGCTTTACTTTATTGTTTCTTTGTATGCTTTGTAAGTGTTTTGTTTATTAAGTGACCTTCTAAACATGGTAATGTAATTCTGAAAAGAATTGCTATTGTTATTTGTTGAAGACTCCAGTGGTCCATTAATTTACGGACTTTTCTACACTATTTTATTTCAAGAACTACATTTCTTGTCATATTTTGTCACTGAGGTCACTGTACCATTATCTCCATGGTCAGCCAGTGATCTGACAGAGATTTAACTTTAATGCCTGTATCCATTAAAAAAAAAAAAAAAAAGAAAAATGTTTGTTCTGTGTCTTTAAATTCCTTAGACTGATGCCTCTGAGGAAGCTGATTCAGTTCATAGAGGTGTAAACAACAGTGCTGGCTTCTCAGTGATCAAAAACAGAGAATAAAATAAGAAACTCTTATTTTTGGAAGGACAAAATGCCTGTTGTGCACCCTGGCATCAAGCAGCCATGTGATGAACATGGGGCACCATCTTCATGATTGACTGGCCCGTGGGGATGTCAGCAACTACACAAAAAGCCAAAGTTCACTCAAATTTACTAGCCTCTTTCTTCATCAGGTAGACCCCTAAATGGTACAATGTTTGCCTAGGCTCAAGATTTCTTAAATAGTTGATCCAACAGTTCTTGGCAGCTCAATCGTTGTTTTGTGGAGGGACTGATTCCTGGAGCTTCCTCTTCTACTATCTTTCATGATGTCATCTCATGCTCTTTTTCCTTTGTTAACAAAAAACTTATTTTAAATATTCAATGTCATTCTCATTTATTTATCTGTTTTATTAGCTCTTTTTAATTGTATGAAGTTTGAAAGAAAAAAGACATTTTGCTATTTGTTCAATATTCAATTATTTTATAGAAGCACTTGCTATCTTAATTGCAAAATGCTCTATTTTACTTTTATTTACCACTGTTTTGAGTGTCTCTCAAAAACCTGTGAAAAAAACAGTTAATTATGCATTATCATGACCAGAAAAACCTCTAGGTCTTAGCTGTAAAAAAAAAAAATAAAAAAAGAACAAATTTTATTTTTAAAACTACTCCTGGTCAGAAGTCTTAAATGGATTATACTTCTTGATGATTCAAACAAGCTCTCTAGCTATTCTTGTATTTCTATTCCTAATTTCAAAACCTTCTCCTAACCAACATGGAGAGATTTACATATATAAAATTTCTACTGATGGGCATTGGCCTCTGTTTTGTTCTTCAAATCTTTTATTTTCAATCATTCGGGTTATATAAATATTGTGTATGTCTACATCTATGCTCTTCATATCATATAAACTGAACACAGAAAACATTTTAGATCTTAAGAAGTCAACGTTTTTTACATTATTTTAAAGCAGTGAAAACTTTTCTACTCCATAAAATTTATCTATATATATTCATATTTGAATAGTGTCTGTGTGTGTGTGTGTGTGTGTGTGTGTGTGTGTAAATGCAAGGATGTCTGATTGCAAAAGCACCTCACCAGTTTACTCCCTCTTACCCCACTTAGCCTCTTCAGGCAATATATAAGAAACCACTATGTGCCTTTATGACAAGGCTAAACAAAATTCAAATAACTTATATGACTTAATATCTACATGAACAGTTTAGAAACCTAGAAAACGAACATACAAAAAGTGGTATGGGACTTATTCACTATCTCAAATGCATTAACGAATGAATGATGAATATATTCTCTGAATGTTGACCATTCTGGTTTTGTTGGCTGTTGTCTTTATTATACTTTTACTTTGGACTGATTAACTAAAGTCTACTTTGGGGCACAATGGTAAGTTAGCTGAAATGATGGGAGCAGTATATATATGAACAGACATATGCTAAATAATGACGCTTTAATGATGGATAATATAAACCATGGTGGTCCCATAATTATACTACTATATATTATTGTACATTATAATGGTTAGATAGACAAATACCATTGAGTTACAATTACCTACAGTATTTGGTGCAGTAGCATACTATACATATTAGTAGCCTAAGAGGAACAGTCTATACTATATAGCCTAGTTGCGTAGTAGGCTATACCATCTAGGTGTGTGGATGTAATCTCCAGGATGTTCATACAATGACAAAATTTTGTAAAGCTACATTTCTCAGAATGTATTCTCTTCCATAAGTGATGCATGACTGTGTGTGTATGTGTATGTATGTGTGCGTGTATGTACAGCTAATCAAAATGTTAGCTTCAGTGAAAGTTTTATAGAATAAAAATAAGAGAACCAAAGCTAATGTAAGGGAGGAAAACCTATGCTTAAATATCTCATCTAATTGAAATACAGCAGAGTCTCACAAATGAAAAAAAAAACTAGAAAATCATCAGAAACCCAGAGCCCGGGCTATTTTTTTTTTCTTATGTATTTCATTTTCCCTGTCTGCTTTATTTCTCCCATTATCTATATTTTTTTTCTTGCACAAAAGAAAAACATAAATGGGTCAGATGTAGTGTCTGGTAACTACCCCACTAGGTTTTATCCTCTGCTCCTGCAATGTGTCCCAACCCAATTCCAGATCCCCTCCCACTACTCCCCCCAAAAAAACTCTGATTGAACTTATTCGGATGATGTAACTTCCCCTAGCCAAACAAGTATACCCAGGGAATTTGCTAAATAAGATAGCTAGTTGAAAATTCCTAATTCAACGTTTGTTGAAACATAATGCATCTTTGTTATTATCTTTATTGCCACCATGATGTGCACACTTATGGTAAAGGACAACCACTCTAACTTTCATGTTTATTACAATGTACATGTGCAATCTCAGTATTTTAAATGCTCTGTTATAGGAAAATACAAAAGGTATTAGTCCAATACTCCAAAAATCAAGCATGAAAATGTGTTCAGAGGAAAATAATTTCAATAATGATAATACATAGATCATTTCAGTTCATCAAATGCATGTCAATTAGAGATAGGATAATATGTAATAAATAATATCCATATTCCCTGCAAAATTACATATAGGATTTCAGTCTTGCCTTTATTTTTATTTTCTTATTTCTTGGATTTGGGATTCTGGCTCATTATAATCTTTTGAAGAGCTTCAGCAGAAGTGTTCATATGTGACCCCAAATGAGATCTGCATATGTTATGTGTCATAGGCAACATGCTGTTTAAAAGTTTAGAAATTTCTCATTATTGGAGATGCTCAAATGGTTGAGCCTGAAAAGGAGAGCCAATGCTGCTGCTCAACAAAGCATTGAGGCAGTTTGAACAATTTTGAAGGATAAAATTGAAGGACTCAGAGTATTCTGAGCCTAAGGCTATAGCACAGAGCACCCACAATATTACCTTGCCTAGAAGCCATAAAACAGTTTAAAGTATCGTTGTGGGAACAGAAGAAAAAAGTGCTTAGAAGTGTTTGATTTTCAATATTTCTGAGTACACAAAAGATAAAAAGTATTGAAATGCAGCATTACCATATCTGAACCAATTTAATGTCTGTATTACAAAATCTCTTTGGGATTTTCTAAGAAAAACAGTGGTGGAAACATCAAGGGAAAAGAGTACCTCTTTCCCCACATTAGAATATTCTGAGACTTTATAATTGAATATTTTTTTTTTATTTTCATTTAGAGACACGTAGATATAGGGAGAAAGACTAGCCAATGGTTTGCTTTCAAATTTAATGACATAGTTAATAGACTCACACATAGTAAAACAAGCTGTGAAGTTTTGTACTTCTGAATTGCATTTGTGTATCTCATTAATCCATAGGGCTCAGTTGCACTTTCTTTGTATTTGTGGCTTTAGTTTTTTCAATGAGTTTCTGTCACCACAGGCTCTGTCACCCGGGAAGCTTTCTTAAAATGATTGTTGCCTAATAGTCATTATGTTAAAGTTGTTTACTGCCAATGGTTGAAATTAACTGTAGTGCCTGTTTGCCCAAGAGAAACAAAAATTTGAAATGAGAGCCTCAGCACTTTTGATTTCTCATGGAGTCCTTACATCAAACATATTCACATATAGCTAGTAGAAAGCATTAAACAATTCAATAACAATCGAGTTTTAATATGATATATTGCTGCATCCTTTCTGTAAGTCTAACTTAAATAAAAACAGCAACAACCTCAAAACCCAACCCTCTTTGTGTTAATATTCAGTCTGGTAGGTAATATTGAGCCTGACAAGGCAGAATAGCTGTTTTAACTTATTTTTTAACTAAGAAAACAATGCTGGCATTATTTTTGCATACAGTGAGAAAACTATTATAAAAGATAGGAGAAGGGTATTAGATCTATCTCCACGTTTATTAGAGGGAAAAATAAAACAAACATTGATGTGGGTTCAAAAATCCAGTTTTATTTTCCTAGCTGCCAAAATATTTCTGACAGATCTGAAACTGTTTACTGAATCCTTACTATTTCCCACAAAAGATGTGATATGTTTTACCTATCTTATCTTCTTTGGCTTATTTCAACAATGTGAGATGGGAATATTATTTTCATTTTATAGATGAAGAAACTAGGATGCAGAGAATTTAAATAAATTGTTGAAGTTTATATAACCAATAGATAGTGAAGCAGTGCTTTCAACCTAAAACCATAAACCAAGTATTCCCTTTTTATATCACATTATTTCACATCAAATTTCTTTAGCAAAATAACCATGCTTAGAAAATGCAAAAACTATGATTAGATGTATTATTTTATAGAATTATTTTGAATTATGTTATATATAGATCTTAGAAATAAATTCACTTAAAGTTTATTATATTTTTATTACTTTAGAGTTTCCAATGTCTTATTGTTTTTAATTGTATTCTAGACAGACTCTCTATCCAGTCTACTATCAAAGATTTATAATTAAACTTCCCTAAATAATTTCAGTAACTTTACTGAGATACACTGTGTATCTCACACAATTTATTAATCCATTTTAAATGTACAACTCAATAAATTCAGTATATTCATAGAATTCTATAGCACATCATCACACAACACCTGAATCTAATTTTAGAACATCCCAATCACCTTAAAAAGAAACCTTGTGCCCATTTATCGTGACTCTGTATTTCTCATCCCTCTTCTTAGGTGACCACTAATCTACTTTCTGCCTCTTCAGATTTGCTTTTTCTTGTCAGTTCATACAAGTGAAATTATGTATGTATTCTTTTGTGTCTGGCTTCTTTTACTGAGCATAGTGATCTAAGAATAATTGAAGGTTAATTTATTATTAATGTTATTACTGCTCAAATATCTCAAAGAGACATACTCAATAGTGAGTTCAAAGAACATTAGAGCCAAAATTCCTTCATATATACATTATATAAATTATATATCTATATAGATATACAGATCTATAGATAGATTTATAGATATATAATTTAGTCTATGTGGGAATATAAAATAATGTGTACCATTACAATTTAAAGATAGAGTTTACTTATTTCTTCTCAAATTACAAGCCTATACTCATATTTAGTGGGTAATAGTTTTGAGTGAAGTGTATTAAACACAAATGAATCCTAAAAAAATTAGAATAGGCTAGAATGAGCAGAAATTACATAAGACAATACTTTGAATATTCCCATTACTATAATACAAATGAAGGTACTTTCAATTTCTAAAATTCTACATTTTTCCAAAAGGCATTTCTGTTGTTATCAATTTTGCAACTTAGAAAATTTAGAAACATATACTTGAATAATGACAGCTTATAATCAAAATTACCTGAATTTATTTGAAATGTACGTGCATGGGATTGAAAATATGTAGGGGGTGGTATTGAAAATTGACCTTTATAATCATGGAATCTGAAAAAAAGGGCACTTTTTTTTAGGTAAAAATATTGGTTAGTTGTTTTTCATAAAAAATAATGTGCATGAATTTCAGTTGCTTCTAATTCTCAATTTAGAACACTTTAAGTATATGGAGGTTGTATTTCTGATAATTACTGACAAAAGTAATCATTATTAAATATACAAAGATAAAAATTACTGACAAGAAAAAAAACAATGGAAAAAATATAAGATTTTAAAAAACTGTATTCATTTTTAAAATAAAAAAATCTGCCAAATTCAGAAAGAAACACAAAATAATAAACAGAAAAGTCTAGAAGTGTTATGCTTCCGGTCTTAGTCCATGCTGCTGTAACAGAGTACCACACACTGGGTCATTTATAATGAACAGATACATATTGGCTCACAGTTCTGGAGGCTGGGAAGTCTAATATCAAGGTGCCAGCATCTAGCAAGTGCCTTCTTACCATGTTTTAACATGGCAGGAAGCATTACATGACAGAGGGCAAAAAGAGTGTCAGAGAGATAGCAAGAGGAGGTGAACCAGCACTCACAAAAAGGAAGCCACTCCCTTCATAGTGTTATTAGCCTATTCATGTGGGCAAAGTTCTCATACCTAAACACATTTTAAAGGTCCTGTCTCTCAATACAATTACAATGGCAATTAAACTTCAGCGTGAATTTTGGCCAGGACAAGCAGTCAAACCATAGAAAGGTTCTAAAGCGAACAGAGGTAGCCAAAAGCTAGATTCCTTTTTTTTTTTTTTTTTTAAATATGCCCCCAGCTAACAGAAAAAAAAAAAAAAAAAAAGGACTGCCCATGGCTTACTTACGTGCTCATTAATGTAACAGGATCCTTAGGGTGTTGCTTCACCAGCTGGAAACCTCTTAGGCTTGCAGTGCCTCTGCATGAGTTTTGTTCCTGCCCATTGGGCTTGTTCCACCCACTCGGCCTAGCAGGCTGTGCTCAGCTCATGCTACCAGCCTGGATCCTACACCTGCCAATGGCGAGTCAAGCACTGAATAGCGAGAGGTGTATGAGCGAGCAAGCATGGGGTCCGGCCAATGCACACAGCCAGGCACACTGGCTGCTGTGGTGGGGAGGCAGCTCCAGCCACTAGCACAGGCATTGACTCCATGTGAGGCTGCAGCTGGATGAGATGGGCTGCAAGCAGCTTCCACTATGGACATTGGTGTCTGGATGAGGGGAATGTGGTGGCGCCAGAAAGCTTAGAGATGCCAGGAACTGCAGAGACCCAAAGAGGGCGTTATAGTGTGTCATAGCCCTGCCTCGGGGAGCCCGGAGGTCTGAGTTCCCAGAAGGTGGCCACAGCTCTTCTCCCCTTCTCGTCACCTGCAGCATGATGAGCAGGGAGGAAGGTGAGTTTCAGAGGGGACATGTTTCAACCCATTTGTGTTACAGCTCTTTCAGTTCCACCATCCTGTTCTGGCTCATGGCTCCTCGGCTGGCCTAGCCTCGCTGCTGCTTTCTACTGCGTACGGCAGCTACCCCATGCTGGCAGAGGGCGGGAGGGCTATAGTGTTACAGCAGCTGTGGCTTGGGGAAATCTCGAAGTCTGGGACCCCAGAAGGGTTGCTGCTCTTCACTCTTGCAGTCCAGGAACGTGTCATCACCCGAAGCTTGCTGAGCTGGCCAGGAACGTGTAACAGTTCCTTTAGTTCCGGCCGTTTGGCAGGTCCCAAGTTCTTGTCCGGAGTCCAGGAAGAATGAGCTTACATAGACAACTGGAGGCTGAGCAAAGCAGAAAGGAACTTTATTGACTGACAGAATAGCTCCCAGCAGAGACCAGACCTGCAGTTGGTAGTTCATATCCACAGGCAGGTCGCTCCAAGGAGAGTCTGAGTGTGGTTAAGTCTGAGGTTTTTGTGGGCTCAGAAAGGAGGAAGTGCATGCTGATTGGTCCATGGGTGGCCCTGGGCGGGTCTGATGAAAGCACCACTCAATTGGCCGAAAGGTATGCAGAAAGTTCGCACTCTGGGTAATGGACTTCACCCTGAATTGTCAGCCCAGCCTCCAGGCTTCAGGCCTCCCTGGCTTGAAGGTGTGGTTTCACCACGGACCTGCTCCTTCCCACCTAGGAACCTGTCTGCCCCCCCACAGTCATTAACATGCTGTCCACAGTGCCCAGGTTGTCAGCACCAATGAGGCATCTTCAGGCCCACACTGCGCTGCCTTCAGCCCCCTGGACTCCCTCCTGTGGTCAATGACGCCCAAAATCTGAAGGGGGTCAAGGCAGCATGGGGCTGGCGTGTCAGCACCACGCCAAGTATGCACACACCTGACAAGGTTGCGACAGCACCTGGGCTTTGTCACGACTTTGCTCTGCCTTGGAGCAGGTACAGGGAGTGAGAAGAGGTCAGGGAGCAGGAGCAGACACTTCTGAGCATGTGAGGGCAGGGGGCTTCTTGGGCCCCCAAGAGTAAAGGGATGCTTGGGTCCGGAGCCACCGCTGGGTGGTTGCAGCTGTGCCCAGGAGCATGGGTTCCTACAGTGCCAGATTGGTAGGCATGATGTTCCTGCTTGGGTCACCTATTCCCTGTCCCCGCTGGCTCCATGGGGCTTGAAGCCCTGCCATGTCTCCCCCACTGAAGCCGGCAGACGCCCCAGATGGGTTGATACTGCCATCTAGGCATTAAAACAGAACCAGGCAGCCACAGCTGAATAAGAGAGTGAGCGTATATTCTGTATTCTCAGAAAAATGTAGAGGTGTCACAGGACCTCCCTTGGGACAAGCCAAACTAGTTCTTGTTTTCTGTGTCGAGATAGACTGCAGCTGGAAATTCCCCAAATGACCACCAACAGACGACCTGAAGCCAGCCAGTAAATATAATTGTGATGTCCTGTTTAAAGGCCTCCAATCTAGACCTAGCAACTGATTCCCTCATTCTACGGTTTTTGCATTTATAATCTACTTTCCTACTCCTGCTCAGAGCACACTTGAAAAGACTGCATCCTCCCAATCTGTACATTGCTTTTAGAAAACAAAATTTCCCTTTTGTCTGTGCACATCTCAGGTATTTTATTAACATTTCATAGTGACAAGGATTGGATTTGAAGCAGCGCCAAGCTCATTCCCAATGCCAACCAGACCAATACATTGACCCCTACATGAGCTCTTTATGTTCAGTTGTTTCCCTACTGCACAGGGGAGGAATCAGATAGACCCTCTCAGATCCAGGATCTCCTGTTTTAAGCTGAGGTCTCAGCAACTTAATTTTCTTCAGAGAGCCTTCCCATCTGGCTCCACAGGGTACCCATTTGTGGATTACACTTGCACTTGGCAGATTTTGTTCACCCTTTTGGGGGTACACTCAGGCTTTGTGGGGTAAGCTAGTCAAAATTTCAGTTTTGAGAGGATGCTCACACTTTGTTTGGACTTGAAGGGACACCTACATAAGTTGATTGCTATGGGTAACCTAGGTTCTAAGGGAATGGTCTCTAACCAACTGCCATTTCAGTGGTTCAGTTACTGACCAACCACCATCAGGTACTCTGGCGGTTTTTAAAATGTAAAACTTTAAAATCAAACTAAAACAAAGAGGAGTCTGCACGTCTCAAAGATAATAAGGGGATTTCAGCACTTCTGAAAGCTCCAATTACAAGTGGGAATATATCCAAGTTTTCAAAGTAGACTAATCTGAAGACAAGTGATATCTCCAAATACTTGAAAGGCTCCCAGACACTAAGGTGGAGAGCCCTATGCCTCCCTGCCCCTCCCACGCCCTGCATTCCACCTCCACTTTTTCCTTCTCACCACCACCTTCATCATGTGGAACACTGTGAGAACTCAATGCCCCAGTTGCAGCACAGGCCCTTTGAGCCCTTCTGACTCTTCCATGGTTGCAAAGAACTGGGTGAGTCTCTTCTCCATTTCAGACCTCCCACTTCTTTAATGATCCAGAGTTTTATTCAGCAAGTTGCTCTCCTTGGCAAAAGGGTAAGTTTTCCTTGAGATGTTTTGTTTTCTAAGAAGGGGATAATTCTCTGTGGTTCTCCCCCATACGGACATTAATACATTTATATGCTATTTCCCCTATAAATCTTCTTTGTGGGTTGAATTTTTCATTGAATCTTCAGAGAGCAAGGGGGAAGCTTTCCCTTGGCCTTCACAGTTTTGTCACTGTCATCAGGATGAACAAAGCCACTCTGTTTTTTCTTAAAGTCACAGTGAAGGGAACTCGGGGCCTGACAAGCCAGCAGAAGATTAAGATTTTCTTACTAGTCAGACTCCCAGTCTCTAATACTCTGGACTCTAGCCAAGCAGAAGGCAAAAATCGGTTTGTCTTCTCTACAGTATCTTAATTAGTGGGAAAAAAAGGATTGGTGTGAATAATCGTGGGTATAGCAGCACTTCTGTTTTTTAGTAATTTTTGATATGAATATTCATATTGTTTGATTCCTTTGAATCTCAGACATAGTCTATCCAATTGTCTGTCTTCCTGTTTTGTTCTGTCATAATGAGGTATACCACAGCATGGAACATGAAAGTATAATTATTATAAGACTATTGTTCAAGCCAACTCTGCAGAATGATCAGTTTGCAGACTTGATCAGACTGGTATATAAACTTTGCTTTGGGTCCTCAAAAAAAAAAAAAAAAAATTAGATGAGGTGCTTTTCTGTTCTTGATTTATGTCCTTGAGAGCTTGACTTGTGGCCAAGTAGGAGCACTTTCTTTCAGTGTCTGCCATCAGGGGGAGGGCATTATTTTCAGGTTATGTCAGGTGACCAGTCTGAAAATGGCTGGGAAGCCAGGGCATATAAGATTTTAAGCAGCACGCTTTTTGTTCTGAATGTGTCATACTTTGGGGGCAACCTGTTCTAAGAAACACCATCCCTGAGGGCTTTTGTCATCTCAACATTTTTTGCCCAGTTAGTCCTGGGAAAGTCTAATCCCAAAAGTACCTACCAGGTGTCACAGATTAGTGGATCTGTGACTGTTAGCCCACCTCCCCTTCTGGGTTGCAAGAGGTAATATAGTTTGGACATTATCTCCCCACCCACCTACTGAACACTCTCTTGTTTCTGCTTTCATGAAGTGATGTGCCTGCTCCTGTTTTGTCTTCCAACATGATTATAAGCCTCCTGAGATCTCGCCAGAAGTAGATGCCAATGCTTCCTGTATAGCCTGCAGAACCATGAGCCAATTCAACCTCTTTTCTTATAAATTGCTCAGCCTTAGGCATTTCCTTATAGCAATGCGAGAATGGACTAGCACAAGAGATAATGTATGCATAAATGCCATTTTTAACCATGTGTGTCAACAGGAGTCTTTTGCCATTTTAGCTATTTTGGGGAGTAAGTTTTCATGGGGGAGATCTTTGGAATTGCCATTTCTATGCCCTCTCAAGGAAATAGCTTTATCTCGACTGGCAAGAACTTATTCTAAAACTGGAAAATTACATCCTGGGCTTTTCATGAAGAAAGTATTGGAGTCTTCATTTAAATAAATATACCATGGAAAATTCCATTGTCAATGGCTAGAAGATTCTTTAAAGTAGACTCTTAATACAAAGATTTTTAGAGATCTGTCATAGTAAACAGTTCCTTCATTTGTATTTATAGAAAGTTTAAGTTGAATAAGAGGCACATAAATGTCATAGCCTGCCTTAGAAATTGTCTTGACAAAATTAAAGAGCAAAAATTTGACCTAAAACAAAGTTAAAATCTTTTGTATGCTTAAACTCCTTGCCTTGTATTCTCTGCAGGATTTATTAGAAAGCACTCCATCCTATAGTCTAGTCACTAAGATTCTCTACTCTCATTGCTGTGGTCTTAGTTTGATTCCCCAACAGGGTACTGATCCCATTTATTTTTAAATTATCTGCATGACCCTTAAACTTTTGGGGTATCCATTTGTTATTGATTATTTTCCCTTCAGTGGACAGCATTTGATTTCTTATCTTTTACTATCTGTAAGGCATGTGGGGACTTGGGGGCTTTATGATTAGACCAGCTGAAAAGCTGAGATGCTAGAAAATATGGTTGGACAGAAATGTGGGTTAGAAACCGTTTGTAGAAGAAGAATTTTCTTTCTTTGAACTACCTTTAGAGTGTTTCTGGATCTTGTGAGGACTGTTTTGCACATCTTTAGAGGCGACTAGTTTTTCATAACCTTAGTTGAGGCTTATTAATTTTCATGAATCACTTGAAAAGGTATTTTTGGTTTAAAAGAAAAAAGCCAGAGAAAGTGTTTATAAAAGTTAGGCCCTAAGGTAAAGTAGGAGTGCTCAGTTTTCAGAGCTATTCATGCTAAGTTGAGGCATGAAAAATGCCTTTTCTACAGTCAAGTAAAACCAGTGAACCAGTTCCTGCTGTCCATGCTGAGATAGACTGTAGCTGGAAATTTTCCAAATGAACACCAACAGATCACCTGAGGCCAGCCAATAAAAAGAGACTTTTAATGTCTCTCATAAAAACCATCCAATCCAGTCCCAGTACCTGATTCCCCTCCTCACACCCATCCATCTGCTGTTTTTGCCTGTATAATAATCTACTTTCCAACCCCTCCTCAGAGCACACTCTTTTTGCACCGAAGGCCGTGACTTATTCCCAATCTGTAGATTGCTTTTGAAAAATGAAATTTTCCTTTTGTCTCCCTTGTCTTTTTTTTAACACCTTTATGATAAAAACAACAAGAAATGCTTACTTTGTTGTAGAGGCTTAGTGCAAGAAATTGTGATAGGACTTCTTATCAATGAAAGGAGGCTGAACAAAGCTGTGATCATTGCCCAGGATTATGGGGTATATAATACTATCATTAGAGAGAGTGAAATAAACCAGATTGAATGTCAAAAGCAGGAACTCAAATATTCCTAATACTTTTCAGGTGTTCTGGATCTCTCTGCAAGACATTGGACATGTTGCGGTGATGCGTAGATCCAACGGTCGAACAACTTGATTGGATGGAAATGCCTTGCCTATTCTGTAGCAGTGTGAATGTAAAATATGACAAAATAGTTTGGGACTTAGCACCAAGAAGGTACTCAATATCTGTGTGATTATTATCAGGAGTCACCTGAGCTGGGAGAGAGCTGAGCTGCCAAGTATTAGAATAGCCAATCAAAGCAACATGTCAATTAATGACTTACTGCAATGTCACAGGCGGGAATTTAAAACTGAAAAATGACTTACTGTAATGTCACAGACAAGAATTTAAAACTGAAAAATGACTTCCTGCAATGTTACAGAAAAGAATTTAAAACTGAAAAAATGCCAACTCCCGTGTCCCATTTCCTTCATGGAATGTGAGGCTGGTTCAGAATCAAATGGATCAGCACAGACATGGAGGCTGCCTCACTTTTGAGGAAGTCTCAACAAAAGACTCCAGCAGTTCTGTGGAATCTGAGTTGAGGGTAGGGTAAAAGGGAGATATAGGAGTAGAAAAGTACTAAGTGCTGGGGAAAGTGTCCTCAAGGTTTTCTCCCTCCTCCTCCTATTAGCAAACCTTGGGAGATACCTGAAAATAATTTTGTGCAAGGCCTCAGATAAAGAGACCTAGAAATGAAAGAGGCATGTGAATATGTGAAAGAACGTTACCTACCAGGGAGTTCAGAGTCCTTGAACGCAACTCCTTTCAGAAATGATAGTGCACTGGCTGTTTACCCCAACTGGTGAGGTAGGGCAGAGTTTCCTGAGGAGAGGCCCTGCAGTAAAGCCTTCATCATTGCCTAATGTCAGGCCTGAAAAATCACACCTAGGTTTTTGTTGTTGACGTTGTTGTTGTTTTCCTTAACTTTTATTTTAGGTTCAGAGATACATTTGCAGGTTTGTTATATAAATAAACTCACAATGAGATACCATCTCATACCAGTCAGAATGTCTATTATTAAAAAGTCAAAAAATAATAGATACTGGAGAGGTTGTGGAGAAAAGGGAGGAAAAAGGACACTTATACACAGTTGGTGGGAATGTAAATTAGTTCAACCTTTGTGGAAAGGGTGTAGTGATTCCTCAAAAACCTAAAAACAGAACTACCATTCAACCCAGCAATCCCATTACTGGGTATATACCCAAAGGAATATACATTGTTCCACCTTAAACACAAATGCACTTGTATGTTCACTGCAGCACTATTCACAATAGCAAAGACATGGAATAAACCTAAATGCCCATCAGTGGTAGACTGGATGAAGAAAATATGGCACATACACACACCAAGGTTTTTAACCAGGAGTCAAGTTGCTCAACTATATAAGGAGGATGTGAAAATCTTAATAATGCTAGATTTTATCTTTACTTGTAGAATACAGTAGTTACTCTTGTAGATAATAGGAGAACTCAAGGTGTGCTCTTGAAAGGTAGGATAACAAAATAATCCATTGGATTAAGTTTTTAAGAGACTCATAATGCCATCTCATTATATATAAATTAGGTAGTTATATCATGAGAAGGGAACATCAAAATGTGGAGGCAGGACATATATTTTAAACCTCAAAATCAAGAAGACTGTGAATATGTAAGTAAAAAAATGATATGGTGGCAGGAATAATAGGAAGATACGAGGTAACCTATTTATTATTATTAGGTTACTAATGTGTTGTAGGTTTGTGGGAGAGATACATATGTAGAATAAGTCATACACAGAGAATATAGTACACCGAATGAATTTGCAGAGAAAGTAAATAAATAGAACAAGCTCATTAGAGAAGTGAGTCTAAAGGAGAGAAACAATACTTTTTTGTCTGAGATGGAAGAGATGAAGAGGGAGAAAGAGGAAATTGAGTGAAAGATGTATCCAGTGGCCTCATATTTTTGAAATAATAAATTCTATTTGCAAAAATAAAGGAGATGCAAGTGGGAGATGCAAGGCTAAAGAGATTTAACAACAAAGTTGAGAGGATTGCTTCAGAAAATGGGATTGACAATCAATTGTAGACAAATAGGATTATTGATAATCAACTGGGAAAAATTGAGACTCACATATACTGTTAATGCATAGCATATAGAAATTATAAAAGCGGAATTTTTATTAAAAGATGGGGCAGAGGCCAGGCGCAGTGGCTCACGCCTGTAATCCTAGAACTTTAGAAGGCCCAGGTGGGCAGATCACGAGGTCAGGAGATCGAGACCATCCTGGCTAATATGGTGAAACCCCGTCTCTACTAAAAATACAAAAACAATTAGCCAGGCATGGTGGCGGGCACCTGTAGTCCCAGCTACTCGGGAAACTGAGGTGGGAGAATGGCGTGAACCAGGGAGGCAGAGGTTTCAGTGAGCCCAGATCGCGCAACTGCACTCCAGCCTGGGCGACAGAGCGAGACTTCCATAGGGGGGGAAAAAAAAGACTGGGGTAGAGAGTAGGGTTACAGTTTTGAGACTTTCCCAAAATAACATTGAAATTGAATTTTTTTTCATTTTTGTAATATTAATGAGAAAGTATGCATATTTGAAATAAAAGAATAAAGTCAAACAATTTTTGGATTTATTTTGCATACAAGGAAATTTTTCTTTAAGTTTAGGGTTTCTTCGGAAAAGTTTTATTTTCCTTGTATATATAGAAATGTGCAATCATTTAGAACAAAAATAAACCTATTTTTTAATGTAGATTCAGTCATCTATTGAATATCTGTGTATTTGTGTATGTATTTTATCCACTTTGAACATGTATTTCTCTGAGAATGTTACAAGGATGGTTTGTTAAAAATGTGAATTTCTGAATGCTAATAATAGCAAATATTTATTGTGGTTACAATGTGGCTTATGATGCAGTTACTTTTTAAATTCCCATTATAAATCTGAAGACACTGAGGTTTAGAGTATGTTTATGCCATATGCTAGTAATTACAATTCTGACTGCATCAGGAGTTTTGTTTTTATTAGTCATCTCACAAATGTTTGAGAAGAAATATGTAGTTTACTTTTTAATCTCTTTTTATTTTTCAGTGTAACAAAACTGAAATGGTACACTTGAGACTCAAATTAAGAGCCATCTTCCTCTCTTTGTGTTTGTAACAAACATAACAGTTTCCTCCTATGTGGCAATAGTCTGTGTACTACATCGTAGCGTTTTGCATAATTGCTGATTGTCTTCCTTCCCCCCCCCCCCCCCCCACAGGACATTTCACCCACAACTATAAACTGGGCAGAGAATGGGAGAAGAGCATGAGGAATCATGTAACAGCAATGGATAGCAGAGAAAAAAAAATCCTCTGGGGAGATTCATGGTTGGCACCAAAACCAGTAAAATGGGGGAACTAGTTTTTTCATTTACTCCTTCTTGATTACTCCTTGGATATCTACTGAGCCTCATTCTGAAGGTCAGAAAAGTGTAAAAAGTGACTAAGATTGAATTTATTCCAGATACGTCTCAAAATATTTAAAGCAGTACATGCCTATCCAATTGCTTTCTTCTAATGTTCAAGGAATTGTTCTATATAGTCAACCTTTAAAGAAAAAATATATATATATTTGAAACTGAAGAGAAGACAGTGTTACAAGAGGTGCATGTCTAGATAAACACAGTTTGCTACTGTTTTGGTAAAAATAAAGATCATTAAAAGAGAAAATAATTTGCTGCAGAACACTGAGTGTTGCACTTCTATTAAACAAGGTTTCCCCTGTTTCCTTAAAGTGTCATAACATAATTTGGATGTTTTCAATCTTAAAAGATTTGTATGCTGTGTCATAAGAATCATGTGCAGTTTCTTTAAAAGATATATGTTGTATCTTCGTCCTGTATTTGTAGAGAAAAATGTTTATAGTTAACACAGTGTTTTATAATTTACATAGAGAAGATAAAGTCCAGTGAAATTCAAATTAACAAGTGCAAAACAAAGAAAATGCTCAAACATCTCTTACATAATTATTTGTAGGTTTTATTTATTTGTATTGACAAATAATATTTGTATATATTTATGAGATACAATGTGATGTTTTATTATATGTATATGCTGTAGAATGATTAAATCAAGCTAATTAACATATTCATCACCTGACCAACTATTTTTGTAGCAAGAACTGTTAACATTCATTATTTCAGCAATTGTGAAACACAATCTCACTTATGTCTGGGATCTGGAAATGTCCATTTCATCTAAACAGAGAGTAGAAAAGTGATTACCAGAGGCTGAGAGGTGAATGTAAAAATAGGGGAAGGGTAGAGTTTGATCAAATGGTACATATTTCAGTGACATGAAAGGAATCAATTTTTTTGTTTTGTTTTATTTGTAGGGAGAACAGGGTCTCACTGAGTCACTCTGTCACCCAGATTGGAGTGCACTGGAGCAATCATAGCTTACTGCAGCCTCAAACTCCTGGGCTCAAGTGATCCTTTCACCTCACCCTCTGGAGTAGTTGGGACTACAGGCATGCACCACCACCATGCCTGCTAACGTTTGTATTTTTTGCAGATGAGGTTTCACCATGTTGCCTAGGATGGTCTCAAACTCCTGGGCTCAAGAGGTCTACCCATCTCCCTCTTTCAAAGTTCTGCTATTATAGATGTGAGCCACAGCACCCGACCAATTTTAATGATCTATTACACTGCATGGAGAACACAATTAATATTTGCAGAGTTTATATAGTTCACATCACGTTTGAGAAATCTGGCTCCTGGTTAAATAATCTATGGGTGATTTTTCAGGTCTGGCCATAGACGATTACAAAGGCTTTATTTAAATGACATGCTTGATGGGGAAAACCTGCCGTCACATCTCTATACCAGACGTAGTGCACAGATCATGACTTACAATGTCAAAGGGGAGCTGCAGTCAAACACTCAAGCCCCTTTGTGTGTCTGCCTATACACATATTTGCACTTTCAGCCCAGACAATTTCATCCCTGAGGTATCTTTATTTGGGGTCTCCAGAGACCTTTTCATAAAATTCGAGTAAGGAATGGGAAAAGTTGAAGATACTTTTCCTCACTCGAACTCAGTACTTTTCCACTCTTTGCCCTTTGCTTTTCTCTCATCCCATCCCAGAGTCCATAAAACTGCAGGAGTCTTTTTTGGGGGAGCTCCCTGGGCATTGAGAGGACCTCCGTGTCTGTGCTGAGCCCCCTTCAACTGATGTCCCTGGGGAGAAAATGGAATAGAGGTGGGACTGGGGATTCAGCATAATCTCTGGTATTAGCATCTTGCTTATACTATCTCAATCAGAAATTAAAGGTTTGATTGTTACTTTTATTTTGGGTTTGTTGCTTTGATTGGCTACTTGAGCATTGGAGATTTCAGCTGTCCTCAGCTCAGCTGAGCTCCTGACACAGTTACATAAGTTTTCTTCAGAGTTTTCAAAAAATAATTCTTAGTGTGTTAGTCACTCATTTAGATTCTGTCTCTTAACAGATATTTAAGGAGCAAACCCACCACCCTGCACTGAGCTAAGGTGCTAAGTGGTGTGCTACAAAATGGGAGAAACCAGCATTTTTACCCTTGAGGAAGTGTAGAAAGTGGAGAAAAGACTTCATAAAGGAGGAGATGCTTACTAACCCTGTAGAATTTTACAATAAATTATAATGGAGAAGTCAAGTCAGAAACGTAATGAAGGGGAATGCAGTGTTATCCTATAATCAGGATTGGGATACTTAGCCCAGAGAATGTGTTACTTGTACATAAAATAGGTGATGGCTTACCAGGCTAAAAAAGTCACATCACACTATCTCCATGTTCTGTCATGGAGAGAAGAGTATCTGGGAAAAGAGTGAACTGATTGTAGAAGGCTTGCTTGGAGAGAGAAGTCTTGGGAAAAAAACAAAAATGGGCAAGGGAGCTGGCACTAGACCCCAGTATTTTGACAGCAGTCAGCATGCAACAGGAGAAACAAGTGAGGGAAGCATCCATGAAGAGGAGACGGAAACCAAAGGAAATTAAATGCCCTACCATTGTAGCAGGTCTTGTGTTGTTTGCAGCAAAGAAAATGCATGAAAAATGTCAGTTATTACAGAGCTGAAATCTGAAAAGCTGCATTATTCTCATAGCAGTTAAATATTCAGCTTGAAGTTTGCTTATATGCTACACACAAATGTGTATTATATACTCATCTATATGTGTATATACATATTTAATATGTGTATATGCATAAATATTTAATCATGTACATTTGATTTATGCATATACATATACATAAATATTTAATTATGAGTAACCATAGGCATACAATGAGATCCATGAGATCCACTCAAAATAGCAGTGTCATACTGGTGCCTTGTTTTCCAAATCTCTAATTGATGAGTCATAACTGACTGAAATTCTCAGGCTATTGTGATCCAAGGAAATTCTCTGGTGTTATGTGCTTGGAGGCCTATGTTGCCAATATTTATAACTCCTGCAACATCTGCTGTATTTCAGCTCTCCCAGACAAACTGTCAAAATAATGAGATGCTGAAATGTGAATACATCTCAGTGTTCAAGATCCAAATCTGGCAATTCAGCTTTGTACATGTCAAAGGGAAGATAGCTCTATGGGATGATTTTGATTTGACAGAAATCTCCTACCTGCTTATCTATCACAATTGAAAAAATACGAGTCCACTCTATGATATTTAAAACTTCTAGGTCATAGAACACAATTTGAGCATATTCCAATGTGGACTCTAAATAAAGATCTACAATTTTAATTAATTGTCAATGAAATTAATTTAACTTCTTAAATTTACTTTTATTTATTTACTTTTTTATTATACATTAAGTTCTGGGATACATGTGCAGAACATGAAGGTTTGTTACATAGGTATACAAGGGCAATGGTGGCTTCCTGCACTCATCAACCTGTCACCTACAATAGGTATTTCTCCTAATGCTGTCTCTCCCCTAGTTCCCCTCCTTTGACAGACACCAGTATGTGATGTTCCTCTCCCTGTGTCCATGTGTTCTCATTGTTCAACTCCCACTTATGAGTGAGAACATGCAATGTTTGGTTTTCTGTTCCTGTGTTAGCTTGCTGAGAATGATGGTTTCCAGCTTCATCCACATCCCTGCAAATGACATGAACTCATCCTTTTTTATGCCACATTTTCTTTATCCAGCCAATCATTGATAGGCATTTGGGTTGGTTCCAAGTTTTTGCTATTGTGAATAGTGCTACAATAAACATATGGGTGCATGTGACTTTGTGGTAGAATGATGTATAATCTCTTGGGTATATACCCAGTAATGGGATTGCTGGGTCAAGTGGTATTTCTAGTTCTAGATTCTTAAGGAATTGCCACGCTGTCTTCCACAATGGTTGAACTAATTTATCCTCCAACCAACAGTGTAAAAGTGTTCCTATTTCTCCAGGTCCTCTCCAGCATCTGTTGTTTCCTCAGTTTTAATGAGCGCCATTCTAACTGGTGTTAGATGGTATCTCATTGTGGTTTTGATTTGCATTTCTCTAATAACCAGTGATAACCAGTGTTTATTGGCTGTATAAATGTCTTCTTTTGGGAAGTGTCTGTTCATATCCTTCACCCACTTTTTGATGGGGTTTTTTCTTGTAAATTTGTTTAATTTCCTTGTAGATTCTGGATATCAGCCCTTTGTCAGATGGACAGATTGCAACAATTTTCTCCCATTCTGTAGGTTGCCTGTTCACTCCAATGATAATTTATTTTGCTGTGCAGAAAGCACAACAATTAAATCTAAAATTTAGTTTAATTAGATCCCATTTGTCAATTTGACTTTTGTTGCCATTACTTTTGGTGTTTTAGTCATGAAGTCTTTGCCCATGCCTAAGTCATGAATGGTATTGCCTAAGTTTTTTTTCTAGGGTTTTTGTGGTTTTAAGTCTTACGTTTAAGTCTTTACTCCATCTTGAGTTAATTTTTGTATAAGTGTAAGCAAGGGATCCAGTTTCAGTTTTCTGCATATGGCTACCCAGTTTTCCCAACACCATTAAATAGAGAATCCTTTTCCTATTGCTTGCTTTTTGTCAGGTTTGTCAAAGATCAGATGGTGTGACATTACATCTGAGGCCTCTGTTCTGTTCCATTGGTCCATATATCTGTTTTGGTACCAGTACCATGATGTTTTGGTTATTGTAGCCTTGTAGTATAGTTTGAAGTCAGGTAGCATGATGCCTCCAGCATTGTTCTTTTTGCTTAGGATTGTTTGGTTATACGGGCTCTTTTATGGTTCCATATGAAATTTAAAGTAGGTTTTTCTAATTCTGTGAAGAAAGTCAATGATATCTTGATGGGGATAGCACAGAAACTATAAATTACTTTGGGCCATATGGCCATTTTCATGATATTGATTCTTTCTATCCATGAGCATGGAAAGTTTTTCCATTTGTTTGTGTCCTCTCTCATTTCCTTGAGCAGTGGTTTGTCATTGTCCTTGAAGAGGTCCTTCCCATTCCTTATAAGTTGTATTCCTAGGGATTTTATTCTCTTTGTAGCAATTGTGAATGGGAGTTCACTCATGATTTGGCTCTCTGTTTGTCTATTATTTGTGTAATGGAACGTTTGTGGTTTTTGCACATTGTTTTTTTTGTTTGTTGGTTTTTGTTTTCTTTTTTTATCCTGAGACTTTGCTGTAGTTGCTTATCAGCTTAAGGAGATTTGGGGCTGAGAGAATGGGATTTTCTGAATATACCATCATGTCATCTGCAAAGAGAGACAATTTGACTTCATCTCTTCCTGTTTCAATGCCTTTATTTCTTTCTCTCTCCTGATTGCCCTGGCCAGAATTCCCAATACTATGTTGAATAGGATTGGCGAGAGAGGGCATACTTGTCTTGTGTTGGTTTTCAAAGGGAATGCTTCCAGTTTTTGCCCATTCAGTATGATATTGGCTATGAGTTTTTCATAAATAGCTGTTCTTATTTTGTATCTCTGGCAGCATTCAACTGTGAATCGATCTGGTCCTGGGCTTTTTTTTTGCTTGGTAGGCTATTAATTGCCTAGTTTTAGAACTTGTTATTGGTCTAATCAGGGATTCAACTTCTTGCTGGTTTAGTCTTGAAGGAGTCTATGTGTCCAGGAATTTATCCATTTCTTCTAGATTTTCTAATTTATTTGTGTAGAGGTGTTTGTAGTATTCTCTGATGATAGTTTGTATTTCTGTGGGATCAGTGGTGATCTCCCATTTATCATATTTTATTGTGTCTGTTTGATTCTTATCTCTTTTCTTCTTTATTAGTCTGGCTAGTGATCTATCTACTTTGTTAATCTTTTCAAAAAACAAAAACAAAAAAACAAAAAACCAGCTCCAGGGATTCATTGATTTTTTGAAGGATTTTTTGTGTCTCTATCTTCTTTGGTTCTGTTCTGAATTGTTTCTTTTCTTCTGCTAGCTTTTGAATTTGTTTGCTCTTACCTTTCTAGTTCTTTAATTGTGATGTTAGGGTGTCAATTTTAGATTTTTCCCACTTTCTCCCGTGGACATTTAGTACTATACATTTCCCTCTAAACACTGCTTTAGCTTTGTCCCAGAGATTCTGGTACCTTGTGTCTTTGTTCTCATTGGTTTCAAATAAAATTTTTATTTCTGCCTTCATTTGGTTATTTACCCCGTAGTCATTCAGGAGCAGGTTGTTCAGTTTCCATGTAGTTGTGCAGTTTTGAGTGAGTTTCTTAACCCTGAGTTCTAATTTGATTGCAGTGTGGTCTGAGAGCCTGTTTGTTACGATTTCCATTCTTTTGCATTTGCTCAGGAGTGTTTTACTTCCAATAATGTGGTCAATTTTAGGATAAGTGTGATGTTGTGCTGGGAAGAATGTATATTCTGTTGATTTTGGGTGGAGAGTTCTGTCGATGTCTATTAGGTTCACTTGGTCCAGAGCTGAGTTCAAGTCCTGAATATCCTTGTTATTTTTCTGTCTTGTTGATCTGTCTGATATTGACAGTGGGGTGTTAAAGTCTCCCATTATTATTGTATGGGAGTCTAAGTCTCTTTGTAAGTCTCTAAGGACTTGCTTTATGAATCTGGGTGCTCCTGCATTGGGTGCATATATATTTAGGGTAGTTAGCTCTTCTTGTTGCATTATCCCTTTACCATTATTTAATGCCCTTCTTTGTCTCTTTGAATCTTTGTTGGTTTGAAGTCTGTTTTATCAGAGACCAGGATTGCAATTGCTGCTTTGTTTGCTTTCCATTTGCTTGGAAATATTTTTCCACCCCTTTATTTTGAGCCTATGTGTGTCTTTGCATGTGAGATGAGTCTCCTGAATACAGCACACTGATGGGTCTTGACTCTATCCAATTTGCCAGTCTGTGTCTTTTAATTGGGGTATTTAGCCCATTTACATTTAAGGTTAATTTTGTTATGTGTGAATTTGATCCTGTCATTTTGGTGCTAGCTGGTAATTTTGCTTGTTAGTTGATGCAGTTTCTTCATAGTGTCGATGGTCTTTACAATTTGGCATGTTTTTGCAGTGGCTGGTACTGGTTGTTCCTTTCCATATTCAGTGCTTCCTTTGGCAGCTTTTGTAAGGCAGGCCTGGTGGTGACAAAATTTCTCAATATTTGCTTCTCTGTACCGGATTTTATTTCTCCTTCACTTTTGAAGCTTAGTTTGGCTGGATATGAAATTCTGGGTTGAAAATCCTTTTATTCAAGAATATTCAATCTGGGTTCCCACTCTCTTCTGGCTTGTATGGTTTCTGCAGAGAGATCTGCTGTTAGTCTGATGGGCTTCCCTTTGTGGTTAACCAGACCTTTCTCTTTGGCTGCCCTTAACACTTTTTCCTTCATTTTCACCTTGGTGAATCTGACAATTATGTGTCTTTGGGTTGCTCTTCTCGAGGAGTATCTTTGTGGTGTTCTCTGTATTTCCTGAATTTGAATGTTGGTCTCTCTTTCTATATTGGGGAAGTTCTCCTGGTTAATATCCTGAAAAGTGTTTTCCCACTTGGTTCCTTTGTCCCCGCCACTTTTAGGTACACCAATCAAAAGTAAGTTTGGTCTTTTCACATAGTCCCATATTTTTTGAAGGCTTTGTTCATTCCTTTTCATTCTTTTTTTCTCTAATCTTGTCTTCATGGCTTATTTCGGTTATGTAAGTTGATCTGCCTCCTCAAGTGGGTCCCTGACCCCCATGCCTCCTGACTGGGAGACACCTCCCAGCAAGGGTGGACAGATACCTCAAACAGGAGAGCGCCGGCTGGCATCTGGAGGGTCCCCCTCTGGGATGAAGCTCCCAGAGGATAGAACAGGAAGCAATCTTTGCTGTTCTGCAGCCTCCACTGGTGATAGTCAAACAGTGTCTGGAGTGGAACTCCAGCAAACTCCAGCAGATCTGCAGCAGAGGAGCCTGACTGTTAGAAGAAAAACTAACAAACAGAAAGGGATAGCATCAACATCAACAAAAAGGACGTCCACACAATAATTCCATCCGTAGGTCACCAACATCAAAGACCAAAGGTAGATAAATCCACGAAGATGAGCAAAAACCAGTGCAAAAGGCTGAAAATTACAAAAACCAGAACACCTCTTCTCCTCCAAATGATCACAACTCCTCGCCAGCAAGGCAATAAAACTGGACAGAGAATGAGTTTGACGAACTGACAGAAGTAGACTTCAGAAGGTGGGTGATAACAAACTCCTCAGAGCTAAAGGAGCATGTTCTAACCCAATGCAAGGAAGCTATGAACCTTGAAAAACGGTTAGAGAAACTGTTAATTAGAATAACCAGTTTAGAGAAGAACATAAATGACCTGATGGAGCTGGAAAACAAACAAACAAACAAACAAACAAAAGCAGCATAAGAACTTCGTGAAAAATACATAAGTATCAATAGCAGAATTGATCAAGTGGAAGAAAGGATGTCAATGCACCTTTAAATAACAGTAACACATAGAAGAAAATTTTCAGCAATTATTGTACAATTTGGAAGGTATTGTAAACCATAATACTGCAGGCCAAATTATTTTTAATGCCTCAGATTCTTACTTTCAAGAAATACATTTTCATATACATAAAAATATTTAGGTTTATACAGAGGTAGTCATTTTTATATTGAAGATCAGTGCATAACATTCCTTTTAATAAGTATTGTCCTTATTTCTTACTTTTCTAAGCAATTTTGACAAAGCATAGTAGCTTGCACTGCTTTTCCTTTATTTTCTTTTATAAAAACTAAAACTGTCCCTCATCTTCATCTTACTTGTTCCTGCACCTGTGTTCTCATTTTAAATGCCCCCATTTTTCATTATTTTCTTTCATAATATCATTTCACATTCATGTCTTTATAAGTTACAGTAATACATAAAAACACAAAACCTTCTCTAGTACTGCCTTCAAAATTGCCTTGTATCTTTCCATATTCTTTGAGATTGGAATCTATTTACTCTTGGTCTACATTTGCTCTTGGATTCTTTCCAGATTTTTCCTTTAAAATTTGAATTTTATTCATAGTACTTTGACTTCTTTCTTGATAGTTACCCTGCCATATCCACTTAAAGACAAATTTCTCACCCTTTTTAGCTTTTCTATGATATATCATAACATTGTAGTACATCCTATTCCTTTGAAAATAAGATTTATTTTTTACCATCTCTTCTTTATCACATTACGCTGCTTCTCCAATCTTTTAGGTAAACTGTCCCTTATTTCTAATTAGCACAGGGTTAGTTCTTGTTACTCTAACTCTGACTGTTAAAGTGAATCTGTTTTTCTATACATTATACTTCAGTGAAGCACACACACTGTGGCCCTTCAGAGGTTGGAGCATGTGAGGAGGGAGAGGATCAGGAAAAATAACTAATGGGTACTAGGCTTAATACCTGGGTGATGAAATAATCTGCAGAACAAACACCCATGACAAATTTATCTATGTCACAAAACTGGATTTGTATCCCTGAACTTAAAAGTTAAAAGAAACAAACAAAAAACATTTTAAAAATTAAATATATAATATATATTTTTATATTTATATATACAATTATATATATATAAAAATATAATATATAATATATATTATATAAAATATATTATATATTAGTATATAACTATATTTTTATAAATAATATATGTAAATAATATATGATATAAATAGTATATAATATACATTATATAATATAAATTATATATATATTTATATATTTTATACACACACACACTCTCACTCTGAAAGTTAAAAATACCATAATGAAAATAAAAATAATTCACTCTACTGGCTAAATAGCAAACTTAAGCTAGCAGAAGAAAAAATCAGCACATTTAAAGACACATCAAAAGAGACTTTCAATCTGAAGAACAGGAAAAACAATGGAAATAAACAATGACTCAGAGACATGTTGTGCACTATTAAGCATTGCAACATATGACTATGTCAGAAAGAGGAAAGACAAAGAGAGGAGCAAAAGAACATTTGAAAATATAATGACTAAAAACTAAATTTGAGGAAAACATTAATTCACATATCTAAAAAGGCCAAGAAACACCACAGAGAATAAACATGAGATCCACAACTAGAGATCACAGTCAAACAGTTGAATGCCAAACCTAAAGAGAAGAATCATTACTGTTGTTATTGTACTTTTATATCCAGAATTTTCATTTGGATCTTTTTCATGTAATTTTTACATCTTACTGATATTCTATATTTCCAAGAGTTCTGTTATATCAAAATAACTTTTAACTTTTAAACGTGCCTTTCTTAGTACTTTGAACTTTTAAAAGAATAGCTGCTTGAGTCTTTTTGTGTGTTCATTTGTTTATTTGTTTTTGAGACAGGGTCTGGCTTTGTTGCCCAGGTTGATGGGGCAATCTTGGCCACTGCAACCTCTACCTTCCAGGTTCACGTGATTCTCCTACCTCAGCCTCAAGAGTAGCTAGGATTACAAGCATGCACCACGATGCCTGAGTAATTTTGGTATTTTTATTAGATACAGGGTTTTGCCATATTGGCCAAACTGGTTTCAAAGTCCTAGTCTCAAGTTATCTGCCCATCTAGGACTCCCAAAGTACTGGGATTATAGGCATGAGCCATTTTGTCCAGCCACTGTTCTGAATCTTTTTTGCTAAGTTAAATATCTGGGTTTACTCTGGGCAGCTTCTGAAGTACAAAAAAACTATCTCAAAAAGTCATCTTAGAGATAACTAAATGAACATAAAGGCATCTATGCTAAAGTTAAAGATAATAGGAGTAGTACATTTGTGGGACAATATTTTAAAAACAATTTTAGGGATTCTGTCTCAGGATAGTTTATGTATAGAGTCTCTCTTTTCTCCTACCAATAAACAAAAGAAATAGAAAATATCTTCTGTAATCTTCAATCTCCTTCTCAAAACTTTTCTCAATGACTCCCTCTACTCTTTTGCAATCTTATTTTGCAAATGATTCTATGATCAAATATTACACTGAATTGTATATGTCAACAGTTTCTAGACATTTTACTTTGGATCAAATTTATAATTGAAAACAAGACACAATTTCTCAAAGTACAAGATGTATAATGTCTAAATATGGGAATGCTTTGTGTATTTCAGATAATTAAGCATAAGCCATGCAACATTCTTGACTGCAGTTCAGGGAACCAACAGTATTCAATTTTGCTTCATTATGAACTACTGGATACCACTACATTCTACCCTCTAGTCCTAGACACACCTTCAAGTATAAAAGTTACAGTCTGTTTTCAGAATTATTTTCCCTAGTAGGTCCAGAATTTCTGTTTGTGCCTTAGTTCATCTATGATAAGTACATTATTATAAGTACTCTTGTATGGATTTTATCATAAATTCATTTCTGACAAATAAGCCCTTCCATTGTTTTTTCTAAAGAACTGCATCCAAGGAGTGGATCTATCTTCAAATTGCAATTTTGCACCGTGTAAGTCTTACTATTGTGTTTTCCTGTTTTACTTTTTTTCCCCTCACTCTCGAGATTGATAGTATGATTTTATACTTCTTAAATGTAATACTGTGAACGTTTTTGATGCATCCTTTATTTTGCTATCCTTTAGATATTTGCAGTATCTTTAAATTCTTAAAGAATTTAAGAGTATTTTAAATTATAGGAGTATATGGAGTGCGTTAATTTTTGAACATTGTGGATTTATTCACTAGCTAAATTGAGTACTTAACATATTTGTATTTTAAAAATTAATCTAAAAAACTACCTTGACACTATAATGAACATTTGTATACATATTGCCATGTCATGTGTTTTTATACATATATGCGTGCACATATGTGTATATGTTTATACTTATATACAACTATAGATTTAAATTTATGGAATTGAGAATAAACTGACATATACAGTTTTGTTTCTCTGCATTTTCATATGATTTGTATCTTCAACAATTTATCATAAATTATTATCCATACTTGATTTCTACTTAATATAATACCTATATAATCATTTGAATATGTGTATTTTAGTCAAACATTTCCTTAGCGTTCACTATTAGTGTCTTTCCTCCAGAATTTGCATTCACAAATTACACTCAGATAAACAGCCTTGAACACAACCCTTACCTTGTATCTCTGATTATTTTTAGCAGTAGTTCTAGGAAAAAAAGTTGATTAGTTGTTAAAATAAATTATTATACATAATTTGAATTTTAGTCAGGTAGTATTTTGTACTCCTAGTGGAAGATTATGTGAGAACTCTTTTCCCCTCCTGGTTTTCCAAGATGTTTGGGTTTTACATAATACAAAAATAAAACAGTAGAACAGACCTACTTGTTAATATTTTACACTACAATTAACTCTGCTTTCTCAAAAGATCTCCATATTCTCAAAGAAATGCATTTAAGTCCAACAGGTGAAAAGTAAGGAATGAAAGCTCAAATTACTAATATTTCTTTTCCAAAAGGCATGTAAAATTCTCTGCTATTGTAAATGATGTAATTTCATCTACTGTAATCAGCAGCAGTTTATTAACTACACCAGGGATGCTGTCAAAGGGATAGCAGAACAATTGAGGCCCACTGGCCAGATGGCCTGAGAAAACAGAATGGCCCTACATATGATGTTAGCTGAAAAAGGTGGTGTTTGTGTTATGATTAAAATTCAGTGTTGTACCTTTATCCCAAACAACACTACCCACACTGAGGGCATAACAAGGGCCTTACAAAGACTTACCACCTTATCCAATGAGTTAGCTAAAAATTCTGAAGTCGATAACCCTTTCTCAGGGTGCCTAAAAAGGTGGTAGTTCAGTAAATGGAAAGAAATCATAGCCTCAATTCTTACTTCTCTTGCAGCCATAATAGGTGTACTCATTCTTCTTGGGTGTGTTGTGTCATACCATGCATCCGTGGGACAGTACAAAGACTTACAAGCAGCACTTACTAAAACCTCCCTTAGCTCTCTTCCACCTTATTCAGATTTATTTTTATTTTTATTTTAGAGAATTAAGTCAAGCAGCAAAGCCAAGGTATGTTAGAAAAGTTTGAAGAGGAAGTACTATGAAAATTGAAAGGGGGAAAATTATAGGATATAATAAATTCCTCTTGAAAGGTTTTAGCCTGTGAATTGTTCTGTACAATTTACAGAATTCTGTGCAATTTACAGAATTCTGTACAATTCTGTAAATTGTTCAGTACAATGAGTTCTGTGATCCTCCCAAAGAACCAATGTATCAGTATGTTCAGCTCCCTTGTTATTTGTTGCTCATTTTAAAGTTTAAATTCCTCATTCCTCACATCTCCTTGCCCCTAGTTTCAGTAAACAACTCCATCCTAGCCTCTATCACTTGCTCTGACCTTAGTCACTCTTGGTCACCTGCTTTGACCTTAGTTATCCTCGGTCACCTGCTCTGTTCTTAGTCATCCTATTCACCTGTTCTGTAACCATCCTTCCTGCCAAATTACTCACCCTGTCACTCCTGCTCATACCTTTGTTCTCTTTAAAATACCCAATCGGAATTAGTTTAGACTGCACAGTCCAACGCTAGCCAGTAGGGGCATGACACAGCACTAGAAGCTACCTGAGTCAGATATAGAACCTCTTCGCCTCCCTGGTTCAGGTATGCTCTTGCCATTGCTCCATCCACGAGACACGTCCTACTATAGAAGTAAAATTGCCTTGCTAAGAAAAAACAAATTCTCTGCTATTTGTGTTTAGATTAGAAAACATCCATCTTAAATGTCAATGAGTATATCTGTCAATTGCATTTACTTAAGCATTCTTATTAATATTTCTAGTCTTAGTTTACTAAAGCATACTTAATCAATGTATTTTATATTTAACGTAAGTATTCTAGACAAATCAGAATATACTGTCATGTACAAGCTTTCAGAAAATTAGAAATTATAGAGGTACATAACTATTAATTTATTGAGTTATATCACCCAGTAAAATAAGCAAATAATGAGATCACATAAAATAATTACTCTAGGTAAATTTTAATTCTATTTTAAAAATTATTGTGTAGAAAAGTAAACATACACAACTGTGACAAACTAATCTCTTTAGAGCAGTCTCAGATGTATTTAAATTATTTACATTTTGCTTAAAATCATATTTACACTTCTTTACAAAAAGCAAATTTTAAAATACATTTTGGTTCCGTTGTCAAAGGAAAATAACCATCAAGTCAGATTATTTATTTATCATTCTATGTTTCTGTTAAAATGGCAGAGACACATTGAGTCTAACAAATACTGTAAAAGAGTTCATCCTTTTTCATTAACTAAAGATATTTTTGAGTTCTATTTTTTTTTCCCTTGGGTGGTAGTGAGATGTCACTTTTGGGAAGCAATTTCTAACTACATAGAAATATTTATTATGATTTAATATTTATTAATAATTTACATTATACATTCATGTATTAATATATTATTTCTATATAATAAATATCTATATTACTAAACTCTTGTATATAATGAAATTATATATATTTTATTTGCATAGAATTGTTTTAACCTCATTGAAATATAACTCCCTCTGCCATTTATTGAACTGAAGTAGTAAAAATATTGAAAACATTGACTGAAGGCAAATTATCTTTCATTCTATAGCAGAATCTAATACCTCTACTTTATGACCTGAATTAATATTTTAAGTTTTAATTAAATTGATACTAAATCATGTGTTCTTTACCATATTGAGCTGGGCATACTCAAACTTAATATATTGCCTAGAAAACACACATTATTCGCCCTTAAAAATCTGATTGTGGAAAAACGAGAAAATAGGTGTGATCATTTAGATATAAAACCAAAATAAATATGACTCATTCATTTGTTGATTGTAGATTTACTATGTGAGGTGATGAAGGCTAGAATTATAAAAGACATAATCCATATTTTCTTTTGCAAAATATTATCTAACCTAGAAGATGGGGTAAAGAGAACAAGAACATTTGCATAAAGATTATAAAATGATTTCAACTAATGTTATTGCATATATATGTAGATATATATATATAATGTAGCTATAATATGTATGTTTTATATAATTTGTTTTCTGGTGATATAAGGGTGAATATAAAATAAGTAAGAGAAAGAATGATTTCAGAAATGTACATTAAGAATTATAAATTGCTCATTCATAAAATTCTCACATTTTACCTCTTCTCAATTCCATCTATTCCCCCTGCCAATATGATTAATTGTGCAGACACACTAGATTGACAATGAATTAGCTACATTCTTAGGTTTGTCAGTTGCACAGACAAGAAATTAGACATTGCTTAAGCAACATTCCAACAATGCACCAGACCAAACAATAAAACAAAAGTATGTATCAACTGTTTTGGTATTAAGTTGACCAAATAAAACTGTTAATTACTTGAGTTTTTCACTTATGTGTTAATTGTTTGCTCCTTTGTTTATTTATTACAAAATTATAATTTTATAATATAATTATATAATCAAATAACGTGAATCTTTTGAGTATTCACAATAACTAAATAAACCCTAAAAGCATGTTGAGTGTGTGTAGCAATTTCAAGTTTTAAACATTTTCATGCATTTTATATATTTCACAGTTTCTCAAAATCTTGCAAAATTATCTTAAAATTTTCAAAAATATGAGATGCAAAGATGTTTATTTTATTAGATACAGTCAAACTAACATACATTATGATGGACCCAGAATATCTCTAAGACATGACACTGGACAATGCCTTTCATAAGTGTACAGTTAATTCTGAAGACACCAATTTCTAAAATATATCATTTTCTTGCCAGGTGGTAGGCACTCTTATGTACACTTTGTATAATATATATGGGAGAAAAAAACTATGAAGTATTTGAACCTTTTTGAAATTATATGCTAAATTGAGTGATAAAAACGACAAACGGTGTTTTGAAGAAATGGATAACTTGGGTTGAAGCCAGTAGGGAAGTCCCGGTGGAAGGGGGAAGCACCCAATTCTAGAAGAATGCCTGGTGACGCACAAAAGTAAACATCAGTGAAGGTATCAAACCTCTGTACTCATAAATGTAAAAAGTACCATTGAGCATATGAGGAAGTCAGGAGAAAGAACTAGATTGGAACATTGGCTGTGGAGTAGGGAGAGAAAATATACGTTAATAAACTCACAACTGGGTTGAAATGTACTCATGACACAAATAAAATGTATCTGCAAATGAAAGGTATTATTATTTTATTTTGATCTCAAGATCAGCCTACACATGATGGATAGAGTAAAAGGGAGCATTAGAAACACCTAATTTCAGTCTAATCTATTAAGCATATCGAGTCTAAAGGTTGATCTAAGCGATGTTTATTCTCTCAGAATTATGACTGAATCTTTGTTCCTCTCCACAGTAGTGTTTTTGTGTATGGAATGCTGACTTCTATGTTCTGTTAGCAGCAGAAAAAAAAAGGAGAATCTCAAACTCACACACAGTCCTCATGTTGCCTGTTCTTTGCTGTGGCGTCACTAATCTAACATGGTCTGTAAATTGGTAACCCCTGAGATGAAAGTATTCTTGACCACAAGTCTTTTGCATGGGTTTTGCTATTGAAATGGTAAAATCTGTGTCTCATACGTTTATCCAGGACTAATGCAATCCCTAGCTGATTTGGCCTCACCTTAGCTATTGCTGGTGCTCTGGAGTTGACTATCTTTAACTGGTTTTTGTTGTTGTTGTTTTTTTTTTTTTTGGCAATGACTTCTTTCTGTCTTCTGGCAAAGGCAGTCTAATTTAATCCTTGTCTTAGCCAGCCTCATCTCATGCACTTCTGGTGGTTTGCATTTCTGCTAATTTCTGTGTGGTCAAGTGGAAAGATTTGGAAAATTTTTGGTCTGATTCATGCCACAAGAGGATTTGAGGGTAATGTCAGAAAATTATTTAAATGGTTGCCTTCATTTCACAAAATTAAACTATACTGCCAAATTTACACTGAAGTAACTCTGAGGAAAATTATCCTTGGTTCCTACTAAGACTGAAGTGCTGTTTCTTCTTGAACCTAAATTATGAAACGGTGCAAACATTCGCTGTTCTATATGTTCCCTTCAATTCAAAGTTAATCACAAAAAAATTAAGAATGTAGAGAAGGAAAACACACTTATGCATCTGTCTTCCCTATTTCTGTCTGTATTTTTTTTTAGTTTGTCAGTTCAGTAAAAGAAAATATCTATCTTCCACTTCCTGTACAACTTTCTTATGTAAATCTCAATATTAGGTCTTTAGATTTCATCTTTATATATTAGTAATAATTAGTAAATGGTGTAAATATGTTTTCTTAGGTAAAAATATTTGATTATACCTTGTTTCAAAGTTCTATTTCTTTTTTTTTTCTTATTTTGAGACAGGGTCCCACTTTGTCACCCAGACTGGAGTGCAGTGGCACATTCACAGCTCATTGCAGCCTAAACCTTAGAGGCTCAAGCCGTTCTCTCAACTCTGTCTTCATAGTAGCTGAACAAAGTTCTGGTTTTAATATTAATATCAAATTAATAACTATTAATTTTCATTTGCATTTCTACGTAACAATTCTAGTGGCTCCTATACCTCTCTTCATTTCTTTTTCCTTGATTCCAAAGCACATAGACATCTTAAATGCACAGCAAAAATGTGTACACAAAATGGAAAGATTAAACACATAATATTAGATTTTAAAATGTTTTTCCAAATACAATATGTTGTCATTGGGGTAAACTGGGTGAGTGGTAGACAGAATATCTCTGTATTATTTCTTACAACTGTATGTAAATTTGTGATGATCCCAATATAGAAAGTTAAAAATATTAAAAAAGGGAAGAGACTAAACAAAAAAATACAGAGCAATGAGAGAAACTTTGTATCTGTATATTTAAAAGTAAACAGTGGTTGGAGAATACATGGAAGTAGAATATGTGATCCAACTTTTAACTACTAAATGTGCAATTAAAAATGTTCCCCACAAGAAAACTGTATGCTGCAATGAAATTAACAGTAAATACAACCATGAAACTTTTAAGGAAAAAGTAACACTATCTTACACAAAGTTATTCCTAAAACAATAAGTGAATAAATACTACTAAACTTGCTTGATGACGTCAGTGTCATCTGGATAAAAAACAATCTGGAAATAAACATCGTAAGAAAAGAAAGTAATAAGCTAGTTTTACATGTAAAAAATCCTTCAAAAATTCACAATTGGAACTTTCAAAATGTACGAAAAGCATAATAGACCAAAGCCAAATTATATATATTTTAGGAATGAAAAGTAATTTTCCTATATCAATGGAGTAAGGTAGAAGCACATTTCTAATGGATACATGCTGTATGTAGTCTGAATATTTAAGTCCCTCAACATGAATATGTTGAAATTGTAATCCCAAAGGTTATGGTATTAAGGAATAGATACTTTTGGGAGGTGATAAGATCTAGAGGAGAGAGCCCTCATGAGGGATAGTGTTTATAAAATAAACCTAAAGGAGCACCTTCTCTTTCTACCATTTGGGGACACAGCTAGAAGATGCATCTATGAGACAGAAAACAGGCCCTCACCAGATACCAAATGGGCTGGTACAGCCATTTGGATTTCTCAGCCTTCAGAACTGTGAGAAATACATTTCTGTTGTTTAAAATTCACTCAGTTTATGGCAGTTTGTATAGTAGACTGAATGGACTAAGACTGTAAAGTATTTTATAAAATATAACATCCTTTATGCTTAAACATCACTAAAAAATCAAAATATAATTAGACTTCTTTTATATGACTATTGTGACCTATAAAAACCTTACAGCAAGCCTCACGTGTTATGGTAAAAGTTGAAAGTTTTACTGGTGATGTGAAAAATCATACAAGGAGGTTTATTATCATTATTTCTCTTTAAAACTTTAAAAGAAGGTCTATTCAATAGTGTTCAAAAAAAAGATAGCCTGAACAACATAGTGAGACCACATCTCTACAGAAAGTAAGCACAGTTTAAAAAATTAGCCTGGCCTGATGGTGTGACTCTAGTCACACTATAGTCACACTGCTGCGTGGGAAGTTGAGGCAAGAGGATTGCTTGAGCCCAGGAGTTTGAGGCTGCAGTAAGCTATGATCACATGACTGCATTCCAGCCTGAGTGAGCAAAACCTTTTCTCAAAAAGAAAAAGAAAAACATAAATAAAAAGAAGCCTACGTCAGCAATAACAATTAAAAACACCTATCGCTTACAGACGTTATGATTCTTTAATCAGAAATAGCCAATCACAAAAACCTGTAAATTATTATAATTAATAATTAAGTATAGCAATGTTGTAAGGCACATTTTAAGTAAAATATTTGCATTTATACATGGTAGCAACAGACAGGGTAAAATAAATTTTAAAAACATTATTTTCACCAGTTTCTTAAAATATCAAATATATAGAAACATACAAAAATCATATTTTAAATATACTTAAGCAAAAAAAAAAAAAAATACAGATGCTGATGTAAGCAAGAGGGTAAATTTGAAAGCTCCAGATCTTTTTTTTTCATAATGGAAACCTCAAATAAACAATAATTTATGGACCAAAATTCCTTTCTGTGAACTCTAGAAATCAGTTAAGAAGGTAAAGAAAACAAACACTTAACTTAAAAAAAAAGCTATACCGAAACAGGTAGGAAATTTGTGACTTTTTTCTCGTCTGTTTCCCATTCACATTCTAGTGCAGTGCTCCTGGTCAGGAAGAAACAGCGCAACTCCCAGCTCTTCTCTCCAGACAGGAGGAAAACATGGACATGTGCTTGCAATATTCTGACTTGTCTGGGAACTGCTTAAGAGACTGGTTTTGGAGTCCCTTGTCTCCAAAAACTGGTGGCAACATTGATACAATTCCAAATTGGTTCTGACACCAAGGGTGTCAAGGGTGACAAGCTCTAAGAATCCTAAGCCAAGATACAGTAGAATCAAGCTGTCAAAACTTAAAAGACAAAGGGTCTTGAAAGAAGAAGAGAAAAGCAACTTATTACATAAAAGAGATAGTCTATCAGAGTATTAGCATATTTTTCACCTGAAACCTTGCATGCCAGAAGGTAGCACAGTAATGTATTTAATGTGATGAAAGAAAAACAAACTGAGTAGCGAATACTATATCTGGCAAAACTGTCATTCACATAAGGTAAAATTAAGATTTTCCAGAAAAACAAAAGCTGATGAAGATTATTATCATTAGACCTGTACTATTAAGGAAAATGCTAAAGGGGCTTCTTCTAGTTGAAACAAAAGAATATTAGAGAGTAGCTCGAAGTTGTATGAAAATGTAAAGTTCACTGGTAAATGTAAATAAATGAAAAATATATAAACCTAAATTATTTTAATTTTGGTTTGTAACTCCAATTAAATTCTTTTATGTGGGCTAGGCACAGTGGCTGACGTCTGTAATCACAGAGGGAGGCCGAGGAAGGTGGATCACCTGAGGTCAGGAGTTCGAGACCAACCTGGCCAAGATGGCAAAACCCTGACTCTACTAAAAATGCAAAAATTAACCAGGGATTTTGGTGGGTGCCTGTAATCACAGCTACTCTGTGAGGCTGAGACAGGGAGAATGGCTTGAACTCGGGAGGCATAGGTTGAAGTGAGCTGAGATCATGCCACTGCACTCCAGTCTGTGTGAGAGAGTGAGACTCCATCTCATAAACAAAAACAAAAACAAAACAAAACAAAAATATTTTATGTGATTTAAAACACAAAGTATAAAAATAACTATAATCTATGTTAATGAGTTCATGATATATCAAGATGTAATTTATGGCATAAATAACATAAAGGGTAGAAAAAACTGTAAAGAAACAGAGTTTTTGTTTACAGTGGATCAGTTTAAAACAGATTGTTATAATTTAATATATTTTATGCAATCCCCACCGAAAGGAAATGTGCAGAGAATCAAACATGTCACTATAAAAAAATTAAGCACCAAAAAAGGATATAAAGGAGAAAATTGACAAAAATGTTATAACATCCAGAAAGCAATGAACAAATTGGCAGTAGTAAATCATTCCCTATCTCTGATTACTTCAAATATAAATGGAATAAACTCCTTGCTATGATCTAAATGTTTGTATTTCCCCAAAATTTATATGTTGAAACTAAATAATCATTGCAATTGTATTTGGAGGCAGGGCCTTTGAGAGGTCATTAGATAATTAGGGAAGAGCTCTCAGGAATATAATACGTTTACAAAATAGGCTCTAGAGAGCTTCTTTTATTTCCATCATGTGAGGACACAATGTAGTGTCTTAGTCCATTTTGTGTTGCTATAAAAGAATACCTGAGACTGAATACTTAATCTTAAAAAGAGGTTTATATGACTCATTATTCTGGAGACTGGGAAGTTTAACAGCATGACACTGGCATTTGCTCAGATTTTGGAGAAGGCCTTTGCTACATCATAACTTGGCAGGGAAATGGAAGGGGAACCAGGTACATGAAAATGAGACCAGAAACAAGGAGAAATATCTCTTTATAAAAATGGGCTCTCACAATAACTATTCCAGTACTTTGAAAGTAACAACTCACTCCAACAAGATGGCATTAATCTATGGTGATCTGCCTCCATGACCCAAAGGCTTCCCACTAGGCCTTGCCTTCCAACACCAGTACATTAGCAATTAAATTTCAAGATAAATTTTGTTGGGACAAACCATATCTAAACCATAGCATATTGCCTCTGCCCCATAAAACACATGTTCTTCTTACATACAGAACACAATTATTACATCCTTACAGTCCCAAAAGTCTTAACTAGATCCAGCATCAACTCAGTAATCCAAAGTTCAAAGTGTCATCTGAGACGCAAGGCAAAACTCCTAGCACTAACTGTGTGAAATCAAAAAACAACTTGTCTACTTCCAAAATATGATGGTTGAGCAGGGATCAGGTTAAAATTTCTATTCCAAAAGGGATAAATAGGTCAAAAGGAGAACATAATTTGCCCAAAGCAAGTTCAAAACCCAGTAGGGCAGACATTGAATTCTAAGGCTGAAGAATAATTGTTTACCTGTGTGCTGCTTCCTGGACACACTGGAGTGGAAGGAGGAACCCTAAGGCCTCTGAGTTCCTCTCCTCCTGGCTTAGTCCACAGAGAGGGGCTCAGCCCACATGGCTGCTCTCATAGGTTTAAGGGTTCAAGTCAGGTGCTTGCAGCTTTCCCAGGCAAGCATTGCATGTTGCTGCTGGCTCTACAGTTCTGGAATTTGGAGGGCAGTGTCCTGTTTCCATGGCTCCACTAGGCATTCCAGTACAGATTTCCTGTGGCAGTCCTGTTCCTGCAGCCAGTTTCTATATGGGCCCACAGCTGTTTAATATATCCTTTGAAATCTAGGTGGAAGTCACCATAACCCCACAGCCTATACATTGTGTAAGTCTGCAGACTTAGCACTAGGTAGAAGTTGCCAAGACTTACCACTTTTACCCTTCAGAGAAATGGCAGGAGGCATACCTGGAGTCTGTTAAGCCATGGTTAGAGAAATCAGAGAAGCTTTTTAATTTGATGTTGTCTCACTTGTCTATTGTTTCTTTTGCTTTTGGTGTCAAATCCCTGAAATCATTGCCAAAACCAATGTCGTGAACCTATCTCCATGTTTTTACCTAGGCATTTTACAATTTGGGGTCTTAAGAGTTTAATACATTTTGAATTTAATTTTAGGTATGGTGTAAGATAAGGGTCTAATTTCATTCATTTCCATGAAGATGCACACTTTTCCCAATATAATTTGCTGAAGAGACTATACTTTCTCATTTCATATTCTTGACATGCTTGTTGAAGATTAGTTGACTACATATACATAGATTTATTTTTGGCTTTCCATTCTGTTTTGTTTCTCTCTCTCTCTCCATATATATATCCATATATGTATAACTCATACACATATATGTATATACCATATATTATATAGTATATATACTATATGTATATATGTATAAATGTATATAACTAATACATTTGTATATATATTTTTATATACAAATGTGTGAAAGTTATATACATATACATATATAACCCTTATATACATATATGTGTATATATGTATAACATATATATAGAGAGAAAGAGACAGAACAGAATGGAAAGCCAAAAATAAATCGATACATAGGTAGTCAACTAATCTTATATAACTCAAATAAATATATATGTGTGTATATATATGTATATATAGAGAGAGGGAGAGCATCACTAGTTATTAGTGGAACAACAATCATTAAAACAATGATTAAATTAATTAAAAATAACCACTGATTACTGACCATTAATCAAAATAATGAAACATCACCTGATATTAAAATGGCTGCTATTTATAAAATCCTGGAAATAACAAGAATTGGTGAGTATGTGAAGATATTGGAAGCTTGTTAACTGTTGGTTGGAATGTAAATGCTGCAGTAGCTATAAAAAACAACATGATTGTTTCTCAAAAATCTAAAACTAGACTTACCATGCAATACAGCAACTCTACTTCTGGGTATATATCCAAAAGAATTGAAAGCCAGGTCCCAAAATGATATTTGTATACACAAGTTTATATAAGCATTATCCACAATGCCAAAAGGTGAAAACAGCCCAACTGTCCATGGACCAATTAATGGATAAAGAAAACATGATATATACATACAATAGAATATTACTCAGGCTTAAAAAGAAAGGAAATTCTGACACATGCTACAACATGCATGAACACTGAGGACATTCTAAGTAAAATAAGAAGTCACAAAAATATAAATACTACATTATTCCACTTATATGAGGTATCTAGAGAAGTTAAATTGATAGAAACAAAAAGAGAATGGTGATTGTCAGATGCTGATGGGAGTGAGAATGAAGAATTGTTTTATGGGTATAGAGTTTCAGATTTGCAAGACGAAAAATGTTCTGCAGTGGCTATACAACTATGTGAACAGTATTAATAATTATTAAACCATAAGCTTCAAACAGTCAAAATAATAGATCATATATTCTATTTATTTTACCACTAATTAATTAAAGTACAAAATACTTTTGAAACAAATTTAAAAAGCTGAACATAAATGGAGGAACACACCGTGTTTATGGATTTGGAAGCCCCTATCTTATAATTATGTCAATTCTTCATAAATAAATTTAAATACAAGTCAATCTCAACCTTAGTCTCACTAATGCCCTTGTGAGTGCATAACAAACTTTTGCAAATTTGCACAAAACCTGAGGAGCTATGAATAGTCAATATATATATATGAAAATGAACAAAAAGATAATGATAATACTGTACTATTGCCACAGCATAAGTAAATGGTACAGTGGAATAAAGAGATGAAAAAGACAGCCACATGTGTATGAACAAAAAAGAAGGTAATATATTACTTTGTTGCAAAAGTAATTGAGGTTTACTTTTATGGCAAAAACCACAATTATTATGCACCAATCTAACAGATTAGTGATAAACAATTATTTAAGCATTTGTTTTTGTTGAAACAAAAAATAACAATTCACAACTTATAGAAACATGTATATGAAATGAACCATACACATGCAGTTAGCTCCTAGTTGATTATATGATAAATTGCTTCTCAGTTTCCAATCTAAGAGTTAAAAAAAAATTGAAAAATAGGGTTTAAAAAGAACGAAGTATAATACAAAATGAATAAAGCAAAGTACACTAAAATTAAGTTTCTCTTCATAAGAGAAAGAAAGAAAGAATAAAAACACCATTGAGAGGAAAAATCCAAGCCACCGAGTCAAAAAGGATTTGTATAACAGAAATAATCACAAAAGCTTTTATCTATAATAATAATAATAATATAAGTCAAGAAGAAATAATAGAGCCTGTAAAATAAGAATGGGATGCTAGAAAATGTACTACACAAAAGACTATATTCATATGGGCAATAAACATATGAAAATGTGGTAAATTCTATTATCATTAGAATTACGGACTTTCACTATAGCACACCTTTATTATCCAGCAGAAAGGCTAAAGTTAAAACAATGAAAATAGAAATTGTTGACAAAGTTGTTGTTGTAGTCCATTTGGGCTGTTATACAGAATACTAAAGACTGGGTGATTTATAATAAACAGAAATTTATTGGTTGGCAGTTCTGGAGTCTGGGAAGTCCAATATCAAGGTGCTTGCATCTGTTGAGGGTCTTCTTGCTTCACCTTGTGGCAGAATGAAAAAGAAGTAAAAGGAGGCTGAACTTGTTCTTTTATAATGGCATTAATCCTATCAAATAGGGCAGAACCATCATGGTTTAATCACCTTTCAAAGGCCCCACCTCCTAATAATGATACAATGGCAATAAATGTTTAATATGAGTTGGAAGGAACAAACATTCTAACCACAGCAGTTGTTGAGCTACCAAATCTTGAATCATTACTGGTCATCATGTACATTGGTATCACAATTTTGAATAATGTTTTGGCATTAACTATTATAGATGAACTCAACCATAGAGTCTATATCATAGAACAGGGTTTAGCAAACTGTCACCCACAGCCTTTATTTGAAAATAAATGTTTTTTGGCACACAAATTTACTCATTTGTTTATGTATTGCCTGTGGCTACTATGACACTCAACAGGAAGTTTGTGTAGTTGCTACAGAGACTATGCCATGTATCATGTAAAGGTTAAAGCATTTACTATCGTATACTTTACAGAAAGTTTAATAACCTCTATCATAGCTATAAATCAGAAAATAAAATATTGGATAAACATCAAAACAATAATACAAAAAATTTTGTATTATTTTCTGTGTGTTTGTTTATCTTGAATGGTCTGTTGGCAATTCACCATCACTTTGATCCCTTCTAAATTTTGTCAAAGAGAAGTAGTCATAAAACTTGGAAGATGAGAGAGAAATAAGAAGTGGCTATTGAAGCAATAACAGATGTGAAACTCACAGTTGGGTACCAAAACAAAAGCACACTTTTGTGTCCAAACTAAAAAAATGATGAAGATTGGCCAGAGATTCTTGTAAACGGCAGCGACTTTCTAGAGAATTATTGACAACCATCTGCTTTCATACTGCAGGGTGAAATTTTTGTTGGTGGCTCCTCTGATCTTTATTCCTGCAGTCATTTGATTGATTACACAAAATTCTATTAAAATATTTATACTAGGAATATACAGAGTGGCTTCTGTATTCTTAAAGAAATCTGGACTGGTTATTTCTATATCTACATATATCAGATATTGATATGGTTTTGCTGTGTCCCCACCCAAATCTCATCTTGAATTGTAACTCCTATAATCCCCACCAGTCATGGGAAGGACACAGAGGGAGGTAATTGAATCATGAGGGTGAGTTTTTCCCATGCTATTCTCATGATAGTGAATACGTCCCAAAAGACCTGATGGTTTTATAAAGGGCAGTTCCCCTCACACAGTCTCTTGTATGCTGTCATGTGAGATGTGACTGTGCTCCTCCTTCACCTTCCACCATGATTGCGAGGCCTCCGTAGCCATGTGGAACTGTGAGTCCATTAAACCTCTTTTCCTTTCTAAATTATCCAGTCCTAGCTATGTTTTCATAAGCAGTGTGAGAACAGACTAATACAGTAAATTGGTACTGGTAGAGTAAGGTACTACTATTAAGATACCCCAAATTTGGAAGAGACTTTGGAACTGGATAACAGGGAGAGATTGGAACGGTTTAAAGGGCTCATGAGAAGACAGGAAGATGTGGGAAAATTATGGAGCTTTGTAGACACTTATTGAATGGATTTTACTAAAATGCTGATAGTGGTATGGACAGTGAAGTCCAGGCTGAGGTGGTGGTCTCAGATGGAGATGAGGAACTTATTGAGAACTGAAGCAAAGGTGATTCTTACTACGACTTAACAAAGAGAATGGAGGCATTTTGCCCCTGTCTTAGATATCTGTGAAATTTTGAGCTTGAGGGATATGATTTAGGGTGTCTGGTGGAATAAATTTCTAAGCAACAAAGCATTCAAGAGGTGAATTGGATGCTCTTGAAATAATTCAGTTTTATTAATTAATAAAGATATGGTTTGGAATTGGAACTTATGTTTAAAAGGGAAGCAGAGCAAAAAACGTTTGGAAAATTTATAGCCTGATAATGTGATAGAAAAGAAAAACCCATTTTCTGAAAAGAATTCAAACCAGCTGCAGAAATTTGCATAAGTAAGAAGGAGGCAAATGTTAATCACCAAGACAATGAGGAAAATGCCTCCAGGGCATGTCAAAGGTCTTCACACTAGACCCCTCCATCACAGGCCTGGAGGCCAAGAAGGAAAAATACAGTTTCAGAGGCCAGGCCCAGAGAGCTACTGCTTTGAGCAGTCTCAGGACTTGGTGCCCTGTGCCCCAAACCAGGACTCAAAGGGACCAACATATAGCTCAGGCCATTGCTTCAGAGGGTGCAAGCCCTAAGCCTTGATGGCTTACATGTGATGCTATGTCTGCAGGTGCAAAGAGGTCAAGAACTGAGGTTTGAGAACCTCTGCCTAGATTTCAGAGGATGTCTGGAAATGCCTGGATGTCTAGACAGAGGTGTGCTGCATGGGCAGAGCCCTCATGGTGAGCCTCTGCTAGGACAGTGCAGAAAGGAAATGTGGAATTGGAACCCCCACTCAGAGTCTCCACTGGGCCACTGCCTAGTGGAGCTGTGAGAAGACGGCCACTGTCTTCTAGATCCCAGAATGGAAGATCCACTGGCAGCTTGCACTGTGTATCTGGAAAAGCCATAGATACCTAATGCCAGGCCATGAAAGCAGCCAGTAGCGGGGCTGTACCCTTTAAGGCCACATGGTGAACTGCCCAAGTCCTTGGGAGCCCACCTCATGAATATGAGACATGGAGTAAATGGAGATCATTTGGGAGTTTTAAGATTTGACTACCACACTGGATTTTTGACTTGCATGGGGCCTATAGTCCCTTTGATTTGGCCAATTTCTCCCAGTTGGAATGGATGTATTTACCCAATGCCTGTACACCCATTGTATCTAGGAAGTAACTAACTTGCTTTGGATTTCACAGGCTTGTAGGCAGAAGGGATTTGCCTTGTTTCAGATGAGACTTTGGACTGCAGACTTCTCAGTTAATTCTGAACTGTGTTAAGACTTTGGATGACTGTAGGGGAGACATGATTGGTTTTGAAATGTGAGGACATGAGATTTGGGAGGAAGCAGGGATAGAGTAATATGGTTTAACTGTGTCCCCACCCAAATCTCACTTTGAATTGTAGCTCCCCAAATCCCCGTGTGTCATGGGAGGGACTCAGGGGGAGGTAATTGAATCATGGGTGTGAGTTTTTCCCATGTTGTTCTCATAATAGTGAATAAGTCTCACGAGAGCTGATGGTTTTGTAAAAGGCAGTTCACCTACACACACTCTTGCCTGCAGCCATGTAAAATATGCCTTTGCCCCTCCTTCACCTTACACCATGATTGTGAGGTCTCCCCAGCCATGTAGATCTGTGAGTTCATTAAACCACTTCTTCTTTATAAGTTACCCAGTCTTGGGTATTTCTTCATAGCAGTATGAAAATGGACTAATACAAATATATACTTATTTCTCTACATATATAATATACAGTCTATTGAGTCCCTCTAAATTCATGTTCAAATCTAATCTCCATTGTGGTGGTAATAAGAGGTGAGATCTTCAAGAATTTAGTAAATCATGAGAGCATCACCTTTACAAATGGGATTAATGCCCTTGTAAACGAGGTTGAAGAAACTTATCTTGCCGTTCCATTATAGGGGAACACAACATTCACCGTTCTGCTATGTGAGGAAACAGTGAATGAGTTCTTGCCAGGCAATGAATCTGCCAGCACCTTGTATTAGTCAGGGTTCTCTAAAGGGCCAGAATGAATATGATAGATGTATACATAAAGGTGAATTTATTAAGGAGTATTAACTCACATGATTACAAGGTGAGGTCCCACAATAGGCCATCTGCAAGCTGAGGAGCAAGGAAGTCAGTTCAGATCCAAAAGCTGAATAACTTGGAGTCTGATGTTAGAGGGCAGGAAGCAACCAGCATGGGAGAAATAGGTAGGCCTGGAGACTACGTCAGTCTAATCTTTCCAGTTCTTCTGCTTGCTTTTATTCCTGTCACACTTGCAGGTGATTAGATTGTGCCTACCCAGATGCAGGATAAGTCTGCCTTTCCCAGCCCACTGAATCGAATGTAAATCTCCTTTGACAACATCAAAGACACGCCAGGAACAATAATTTACATCCTTCAATCCAATCAAGTTGACATTCAATATTAAGCATTACACACCTTGAGGTTGGACTTCTCAGTCTCCAGGCCTATGAGATATGAATTCATGTTGTTTACATAGTACTCAGTCTAAGATATTTTGTTATAGCAGCAGGAATGGACTAAGACAATCAGGATTATATATGAGTTATAAATGAGTATAAAATGTGAAAATATTTGTAGCATGTTGTTTATTTGGAAATCATGGAAATTACTGAGAAAGTAAAAAAGGGAAAGTAATTCACAAACATGGTTCTTTATAAAGGCTTTCCTGTTATATTGCATTATTTTCTCATGTGGTAAGAAAAATATATGCATATAGGCAGTATAGTCTATTTATTTATTTAAATAATAAATACACATCTAAAATACATGTGTATTTTAAAACAATTTTAAGCCCACAGAAAAATCGGGTGGGATATACATGGAGTTACCATGTACCCCCTACCCCCATGTATCCCCTATCCCCATGTATACTCTTCCTCCATTATCAACATCTTTCACCAGATTGGCACATTTCCTACAACTGATAAACCTGCATTGACAAATCATTATCATTTAAAGTACATATTTTACATTAGGCTTCACTTTTGGTGTTTTATATTCCTTGATTTTTTTAAACCACTGTATTCTGTATTCTAGTTAATTATGAAATCTTTGCTAGTTGTTTCAAACACTGGTGAAAAAGTGAGTTCTTTCTGAATTGTCAAAACCAGAGAATATAAATTGGTAATCTGTGATATTTATTTAGTTGTCTCATGGCTCTGCATGTCTTACATATCATTAAAAAAACTATTATAAAGTGAGCTCTTGTATGAGAATTTAAGAATTTATTGATTATACATACCAATCCAGAGACTGTTTCTCTGAGGGGAAAAAAAAGAGATAAAGAAGAAAAGTCTGTAAGCACTGTGCCTACATTGCCACAGGTTAGTAATGTATTGGAGCTGAATGTTTACAGTTTAAATGGCACCTGTATTCTTTAATTCACTGTGGTCTGCACCATTTGCTATTGTCTCTCTGTTATTTTCTCCATTAATATTTATTTGATCCTATTGGTATTTAAAAAATGAAACATTACCATGATTTTTCTAGTACCCAAATATCTTAAGTCATTTTGATCACCTTCCTGTACATGGTGGATACCTGTTATATAATGTCACTTCTAGAAATAAATAAAAAAAAAAGTAGTTTGAAACTTGCTAATTTAAACAGAAGAGGTATATAGTCTTGTTCTATTAAAAGAGCCCATGAAATAGAGCATGTACTCTACTTTTAAAAAAGTTATTTCTGTTTTGAGAATATGTTACTTAAAGATATTCACCTCGGAAGTCTTTTTTTTACACATTAATAGTGGCAAGGACTCTTATTATAGCACAACTGAATTGAAACCACAGAAATAAAGTCTTTTAGTCAGTATTTGGTATACAAGCCAAGTACATAGTGCAAGATTATGTGGGTGTCCTTACTGACTTCTGAGAACTCTTTCAAAGGCTATTTTTGGTTTCTGGTATGTTACAGCTGAGAATCTGCTGTCCTAATGTTTTCGACCCTGAACTAAAGACCAATATTACAAGAAATTGAACCCATCTTTGATCAATGTTAGCATTAGTTTAAATGAAAATTCACCAGGTATTTGCTGTAAATATATAAAAGGTTACAGTTGAAAATATGATAATTATCTTCTCTTTTACTCATTTGAGACTTCCACACTATAATTAATTAATAAAGACAGTTGTAATATTCTATTACAGTGATTAGAAAACCAAAAAGTCCAGGAAGCTAAGAGAACTATGTTATTTACTGAATGAAAATCTACAATGGGAGTTGACATAAAACTTTAATTCAGAAAATATAATGTTGGGTTAATATTTTCAGTTTTATAAAATGAATTGATCAAGTTGATGCTCATTTTAATGTGGTAGAACTAATTTTTCTGTTTTATTACAATCCTGGGAATAAGACCCTAAATGTATTCATTACTTTCTAAAAGAAAATTCAATTAACCGAAATGTGTATTTCCAGGTGATATATATAGTGACATTTTATAAAAGTAATAGACTAATAAACAAAATTTTATAAGGTAGAGATATACATCTATATTTTATTTATCTTATATATTTTCTCTAGATGCATGCATATCAAAAACCTTTATTCTAGGTTAGGAAGATTGATAAAATGTAGAAAAATATTTTAATTTTGAATGTAAGAAATATTTTCTGGTAATCATTTCTTATTTCTGTTTTAGTAAGGCAAAGACATTTGTTATAGAGCCTTATGGGTTATATTTGAACATTCTAATTCTGTTTACTTTTGGTTATAGAGCCCCTTGAATTATAATTAAAACTATTACTCCATTTCAATTCAGGCTCTCTTCATGACTTTCTCACCTGAGGAAACAACAAAAACAACAGAACCAACTGGTATATACTTATGAGATAACCTCAGTTTTTCTCTCTTTTGAAATTTTTTTTCACAAGTTTTACAAAATCTTGTAAAGTAGCTGTCATATGGAAAAAAAAAAAAATTAATCCTTTAGTATTGGCACCTGGAGGAAAAGCTTCAAAACCTCATAAAAACATGAAAGATCTTCCAAAGATTTGATATTTTTAAATAGTTCCAGTTCTTTTGTCTACAAATCTAATTCCAAGATGCAACCATTGCCTTCTAGTCTATAATTATTCTCAAGCATTGAGATATTGAATGCAAATAGAAAGTTCCCAGTTGTGTCTTAATTTTTTTCTCAATTAATTTGTATAGACTATGACTTAGTTTGCATATGTAGTAGCTACCTACATTTTAGACCTTATAAATTAAATGTTGAAATTATATTTATTTAGTGAAATAGATGTGTTTGGTAGTTCAATGGTGCTTATAAACAACTTGCTATGTTAAAGTGAGAGAATAATGATTAATGTATTGTAATGTTTTACTATGTCTTCATCCTGAAATTGATAAATTTAATTAAAGCAATGGATCACTTGCAAAATAACAATCTTAATCATATACAAATAATCATTTAAATATGTTTAATCTAGCCTGAGCAATTAGGCAAGAAAGAAATAAAAAACATCCAAATTGGAATGGAAGATGTCAAGTTGTCGCTGTTTGCGGACATCATCTTACATATAGAAAAATCTGAAGACTCTACCACAACAAATTCAATGTTGCAGAATACAAAATCACATGCAAAAATTCTAGAATTTCTATACAAGAAAAACAAAATATCTAAAAAAAAAAAATCAAGAAGGCAATCCCATATACAATATCTATAAAAGAAAAATATCACCCAAGAGCAAATATAACCAAGGGGATAAAAGACTTCTATAAGCAGAGCTACAAAATGCTATTGTTCATGAAAGAAATTTAAAAGGATACAAACAAATGGAATGGCATCCCATGCTCATGCATCAGAAGAGTTAATATTATTAAAAAGACAATATTACACAAAGCAATATACAGATTCAATGAAATCCCTATCAAAATATCAGTGACATTATTCACAGAAATAGAAAAAAAATACTTAAAATTTTTATAGAACCACCAAAGACTCTAAACGGCCAAATAAATATTGGCCAAAAGGAATAAAGCTGGAGGCATCACACTATCAGATTTCAAACTATAGTACCAAGCCATGCTAAACAATACAGCATGGTACTCACATAGAAATAGACAGATCAACCAAAGGAACTGGATAGAGAGCCCAGAAATTAATCTATATATCTATAGCTAACTGATTCCTGACAAAGTCGCCAAGAACATCCACTGCGGAAAGGATAGTCTCTCCAATAAAGGGTGTTGGGAAAGCTAGATATCTACATGCAGAAGAATTAAGCTAGACCTGTGTCTCTCATCTTATAGAAAAATCAACTTAAAATGGATCAAAGACCTACATATAAGAGCTAAAACAATATAACTCTTACAAGAAAACACAGGGAAAACATTTCAGAACACTGGTCTGGGCAAATATTTTGGGGGTAAGACTTTACAATTATAGGCAATGAAAGCAAAAACAAACAAATGTGATTATATCAAACTAGAAAGCTCTTCAAGGCAAAGGAAACAATCGAGTGGGGCAAAAAAAAAAAAAAAAAAAAACCCTACAGAATAGGAGAAAATCTTTGCTGACTATTCATTTGACAGGGGATTCATGCCCAGAATATACAAGGGAACAAAACATTGCAATAGCCATAAAAAATGGCAAATAATCTGAATAGACATTTCTCAAAAGAGATATACATGATCATCAAATACATGAAAAAAATGTTCAACATCACGAATCATCAGGGAAATGCAAATCAAAACAACAATGAGGTATCTTCTCTCCCCAGTTAGAATGGCTATGATCAAAGAAACAAAAATAACAAATGCTGGTGAGCATGAGGTGAAAAACAACTCTTATACACTGTTGGTGGGAAGGTAAACTAGTATAGCTACTCTGGAGAACAATAGGGAGGTTCTTCCGAGAGCTACAAATGGAACTGCCATATGATCTAGTAATCTCACTACTGAACATTTATCCACAGGGAAAGAAATCTGTATATCAAAGAGACATCTGCCCTCACCCCATGTCTGGTGCAGCACTATTCATACTAGCCAAGATATGGAATCAATTTGGATGTCCAATGAAAGACAAATGGATAAAGAAAATACGGTATATATGCAAAATGAAATACTCTTCAGTCATTAAACAAATGAAATCCTGTCATTTGCAGCAATATGGATGAAACTAGACATTATTTTAAGTGAAATAAGCCAGGAACAGAAAGTTAAACACTGCATGTTCTCACATAGGTGGAAGTTTAAAAATGTTGATCTCATAGAAGTAAAAAGCAGAACAGAGGATACTACAGGCTGGGAACATAGGGGGAAGGAAAGAATATAGAGATATCTGTAAGACGATACAAAATTACACATAGGAGGAATAAATTCTAGTTTTCTATACAACTGTAAGTATAGAACTATGACCATAGTTATCATGATACATAGTTCTAAATACCTATAAGGAGAATATTGAATGTTCCTAACATAAAGAAATAGTAACTGTTTGAGATGATGGATAGGTCAGATGGATCTGACCTAGTCACTATGCCTTATATGTATAAAAACATCACTATATACCCATATATATGTAGAATTATTATATGTCAATCTAAAAAAAATATGTTAAATCGTTTTCATTAACTTAAACATCTTCAGGATTCAGGTAGGTAAAAACTAGGTAATTATTTATTATAAAAGCAGTGATATTTAATAGTGTCACTCGTTGAGGGTGTCACATTAGCAGTGAGTCCAGTGACATAGGGGAGTCTAAGGTTTCATATGACCAACAGCAGTGGTGTTGTCTAAACTGGCTTGTGGTATAACGTTTCTTTGTTTTCAGCAACTTAAAAAAAAATATTGGTTTCTCTTTATTCTCTGAGCTTCTCTAACTTTTCACTTATTCTGAAAACTAACTCTGAAATAAGATCCTTTTATCCAGAATTATTAATTTTCTTATTGACTGCCAAAGACAATGCCAAAAAAGAAGCATTCCATCAGATAATCAAATCTTTATCTTCTTCCATTTATAATACTGATCTCATTATGTAAAAAATACATATCAGTGCAAATATTATGAAGATTATGCAAATAATTCCTTAAGGTGGCAAATGAGAGTCAAAGAAAAAGAGAATACTGATAAATCTGGATGGATATTCCAAGTTACTTTTAATAGAGTACATATTAACATAATTTTTTTTGGAAGTCTGCAGTGTTTAAGTTTGCACTACTGCATTCTTCTTTGAATTAATCAACTACAGGTATGAGAATTAGCAGAAAGCTTTATTATCTTTACTGTGATACTGGAAAGAGAGTGGGAAGAGACTTATGTATGCTGTTAAAGGTAGGAGTGGAGACAGCCAGCACACTGAGCAAATAAAAGATTTACAACGTCTTTGTTTAGTTTTGTTTTGTCAGTCAATGTAAAATTCACATAACATAAAATTAACTATTTTAAAGTGAATACTTCAATGTAAATTAATCCATTCAAAATGTTTTATCATCATGACCTGCATCTAATTCCAAAATATTTTTATCACCCAAAAGGAAATAGATCCATGAAGCAGTTGCTCCCCAGTCTTCCTTTTTCCACTGGGTGGCAACCACCAGTCTACATTAATTCTTTATGCTTATACCTATTCTGGTTATTTCATATAAATGAAATCATACAATATGTGACCCTGTGTGTCTGCCTTCTTTCACTTAGCTTGATGTTCTCTGGGTTCATCTATACTGTAGCAGGTAGTAACGTAAAATAGTTCAATTAGTACTGAAAAACAGTTTTGGGATTCCTCAGTTAAACATAGAATTATATGTAACTCTGCAGTTCCACTCCGAGGAATATACTCCAGAGAATTAAAAACTGGTAGTCAAACAAATACATGCACACACATATTCATTCAGATCATCACTATTAATAATAGTCAAAATGTGGAAACAGTTCAAATGTCCAACAGTGTACGAGTGGGTAAACAAACTGTGGTATGTATACATACAATAGAAATAAATGACTTTATTTTATTATTTTTGTCAGGTGATGAAGGTTTTCTTACTATTTGTTGGAGACCTTTGCATAATATCAACTGGAATCCAATCTCAGTTCTTGTAGTTATTTGTGTTTTAGGGTCTCTCAGAAATGTCACTTGTTTTCTCAAAATCAGCAAAAGACAGAGAAGTTGCAGGAAGATGGACACTGCAATTTTATTTAACGTAAGCACATAATCACCTACATGAAATCACATACCAGATCATCTTTGACATATTCTATTTGTTATAAGAAAACCACAAGTCTTACACCCACTGAAGGAAGGGATCACACAAGAGCATGAATGCCAGGAGGCAAAGATGACGGAGTTCACCCTAAGAATCTGTTCACTGTACAACTGAATGCAAGTAGCTCCGTGAAGTTCTGAAATGTAGCTGTGCTGGAGAGCAGGGCTCTGAACTCAGATTTGAGCTCTGTCAGGAACCTGATGAATGACACTGGGGAAGTTTTTTGTTTTGTTTTGTTTTGTTTTGACTTTCCCTAATTCTCTAAGTTTTATCACTTATAAGAATAAAAATATAGACACAGATTTCAAAATGCTAACACATACAAATACATTTTTCAATGTAAATTACATCTAATAAAGGAAATAGCATGAAAATATTTATCAGGCAAATTGTATTTCAGTTAAGTCTGAAGTTGAACTTATGCCTGTCTGCTATCCTTCTTTTTGTTTTCTGTATGTCTTATGTATTTTGGGTTCCTCTATTCATCTTTGCTGGTTTTTCTTGCATTAGTGAACATTTTCTAGTGTAGCTTTTTAAGTGATTTTTGTCATTAAATATTTTTAGTTATTTTCTTAATGTTGCTCTAAGGTTTCTTCTCATAGACAACAGAACCGACTTCAGATTTATCATACCTTAATTCAGGGATTAACGGATTAAATTAGTGATGTTACATAGAAAAGTTACACCTACATATCATTATTAGCTCTTCACCCTTTTTGTGAAAAAATCCCCACAATAGCATATATGTTTACATGTATATATGTTTAAAGAAGCTGAGAGAAGAAAGTAGAGCAAGAATATATTTATAGTGTGCTATAATAATATTCTTTTAAGTATTAACCTTAATATTAACATTAATGGTTCTCTACTCTCTGTACAGTGTCTTTGGCAGAGCAAAATTTTTAATTTTAATAAAGTCCAACATATTTGTTTGTTTGTTTGTTTTTGGTGGCTTATTTAATAATGTATGGCTGGCCAGGTGTAGTGATTCACTCCTGTAATCCCAGCATTTTGGAAAGATACAGCGTTACTTTGATTTTCTCTGCTATCTTCCAGAAGTAACATAATTTTGCATTTTACATGTTGGACTAAGATCCATTGGAGGTCAATTCTTGTGAAAGATGTAAAAACTGTGTCTAGAGCGATTTTTGTTTTCTGCATGTGAATGTCCAGTTGTTCTAGCAACATTTATTAAAAGACTATCCTTTCTAATTGTTTGTCAAAGATCAGGGGATCTACTCTTTCTGGGCTCTCTATTCTGTTCCCTTGATCTATTTGCCCATTCTTTTGCCAATGCCTTGATGGTTTTTGCATCTGTGTTCATGAAAGATGTTGGTGTATATTTTTCCTTCATAACAATATTTAGTTTTGTTATTAGAGGTTTCATAGCATGAGTAAGGAAAAGTTCCATTTGCTTATATTTTCTGGAAGATACTGTAGAGAATTGGTATAATTTATACTTTAGATGTTTGGTGGAATTCACCAGTGAAAATACCTGGGCTTGGTGCCTTCTGTTTTGGAAGGATATTAGCTGTTGATTTAGTTTATTTAATATATATATATTCAGATTATCTATTTATCCTTATGTGGGTTTAGATAGATTTTGTTTTTCATGGAATTGATTCAACTTATATAGACCATCAAATTTATGGGCATAGAACTGTTCATGAAATGCCTTTGTTATTCATCATATCAACAGCGATTTCCCTCTTTCGTTTCTGATATTAATAAACCTTATCTTCTCTTATTTTTTTGATTACCCTGGGGACCAAGTTTGTAATTATTTTTTTTTTAATAATCTGATTTTGGTTTGGTTCATTTTTTCTGCTAGTTTCTTATTTTTAATTTTATTGATTTTTGCTCTGGTATTATCTCTCCTAGTTTGTTTATTTTGAATTTAAATTGCTCTTGTTTTTGAGTTTCCTAAAATGGAAGTTTAGATTATTAATGTAAGATATTTTCCCTTTTGTAATATATGCATTCAATAAACAAATATCTCTTTAAGTACTACCTTTGCTGCATCAAAATATTTTTTAATTTCTCTTAAGCCTTTTTTCTTTTTTAAAAAAATGTGTTATTTACAAGATAAAAGATAAAAATTTTTTATCTCAAGGTACTGGGGAATTTTCCAGCTATCTTTCTGTTATTAATTTCTAGTTTAATTCCATTTTGGCCAGAATTTCTACTCTTACATTTGTTAAAGTGTATCTTCTGTTTCTGCCATCTCAGTGGTTTGTTGTGCAACCTCAGGCTCTGACAGATCCAAAAAGAATTGTGGATTTTCAGCTTTTCAGATATTTTCTTGCAGCAAAAATAGCAATGAGAAATTTCAAACTCTTTGCATGTCAGAGTCACTGTTATTTAATTAGCTTGTTTTCCTACTGTTGAATGTTAATAAATTTAAACCACTTTGAATCATTTACATTATTGAAAGAAAGTTTTGCTAAATATAACATATTTGATTGACCTTTTATTTTTTTTCAGTACTTTGAATATTTTCTCTCATTGTCTCTGACTTCTGTTGCTTCCGGTGGAAAGCCATGTGTAATTTTTATATGGGTTCCTTCGTACATAGAGTTATTTTTCACTTAATTTTCAATATTTTCTGTTTATCTTTGGTCTTAGTTTTGCTATTATGTGTCTATATACGGCTCTTTTTGTGTTCATCCTACTTATCTATTGAGCTTCTTGGATGTATAAATTTATGTTTATCAAATTTGGGAAGTTTTCAGCCATTATTTTTTCAAATATTTTTTCTGCTCCCTTTTTATCTCTGTCTTGATACTCTTCTTACTCATACACTAGTGTGCTGAACCGTGCTCCACATTCTGATGCTGTCCTCATTTCCCCTTATTTTATTTTCTCTCTACTTTTCAGGTAGTAAAATAACTGTCAATGTATATTTGAGTGCCCTGATTTTTCTGTAGGTTTAAACCCACCATTGAGTCTTCTGATAAATGTTTTATTTCAGATGTTTTACTTTTCGATTCCAGAATTTTTATGTGATTCTGTTTTCCAATTTTTATTTATTATTTGTATTTGCTGATATATTATAGTGATACTTTCTATTACTTCTTTCATCATGGCCTCCTTTAGTTTTCTGAACATATTCATAATGCTTGCTTTGACATCTTTGTTTGCTACATCAAACATCTGGTCCTCTCACAGTTTTAATTTTCTACTCTTTTTCTTTTCCTATGCATGAGCCACCATTTTATGTTTCTGTACATATCTTATATCTTTACATATAAGACATATCTTATATCTTTATATATCTTTACATTTTTCAGTAAAAAATAAACAGTTTAGATAACATAGTAACTCTGGATACTGATCCCCCTCACCTTTGGGATTGGCTGTTAATTTGTATTTGCTTGGTTATTAGTTTAGTGACTTGGATCGACTTCTTTAGTGATGTATATTTTCCCCCCAGGATAAAACCTATGATGTCAATCCTCAGAGGCTACAACCTTGCCTGTGCATATGCTAACTATGGAATAACAGTGATTTTAGCAGCATTCTCTTTGTCTCTTTTCCTAATCTCTCTGTTAGGCTGTCTGATTCTTTTGGTATCACAGCCAACTATTAGACACCACTTATTGCCAGTTGCTTGCTTTATTATTTTATTTTATTTTATTTTTTATTTTTTATTTTTATTTTTATTTTTTTGAGACGGAGTCTCACTCTGTCGCCCAGGCTGGAGTGCAGTGGCCGGATCTCGGCTCACTGCAAGCTCCGCCTCCCGGGTTTAGGCCATTCTCCTGTCTCAGCCTCCCGAGTAGCTGGGACTACAGGCGCCCGCCACCTCGCCCGGCTAGTTTTTTGTATTTTTTAGTAGAGACGGGGTTTCACGGTGTTAGCCAGGATGGTCTGGATCTGCTGACCTCGTGATCCGCCCGTCTCGGCCTCCCAAAGTGCTGGGATTACAGGCTTGAGCCACCGCTCCTGGCCATTATTTTAGACACAATTGTAGAGTATATATTAAATTTAGGACCCATTATGTAAGTATTTTAAAGGTCATTATTTACTCTGATCACAGGAGAGTTCTTAGCTGTTTCTATCCTTAGTTTTCCTTGGCAAACTGCTGACTTGTGATTTATTTTGTTGGTCCCATAGAACTGCCGGCTTTATTTTGATTTATCATCAAAATCGCCAGTTTTTTAAATAATATCCTTAAGCTTGAACTTCATTACACTATGTTTCAACTACAGACAGTCTATTTGAGAAGAGCTTTGATATTCTAAACACAAATGGGCCACTGCCCCCATCCCCAGATCCAGATAAAAATGAAGGCTAAGTCACAGCAGTTCTTCTAAGATGCACAGATAATCTAGCACTTACCAATGTAATCAACATGTAATTTTTTGAAAGATCTGAGAAGTAGGCTCTTTGAAGAAAATAAAAAAGACTCAATGAAAGAAGAAAATATCAAAATCTAGCCCACCCCACCCCTTCCTCAACTGATAATACATACTTAAAGCAGTAATACTTTTCCAGTCTGTAGCATTGGTTATCTCTAGAATTTTTTACTGTGCTGAATATTAGCCAATTTAAGAAAACACATGTTAGATTTTAATTTTTTATTTGAACATTTAGTAGTGGTAAATATTTTATTTCTTTTTCAGATCCTTTATAAATTTTTATATACATATTTGTACTGAAGGGACAGTGTGGCAGTAAATACAGACAATATATAACAAAGCTGGAAATATTGGGGGTCTGATTTATTAGCCTATTAGAAGACTAATGAAAAACAAATTCAAATTGTTGTTTCAGTTATTAAGCAATAGTATTTGCTTAATACAAATACTGTAGTTTTAATTTTTGTCGTGCCTTTATCTAGTTTTGGTATCTGGTGAGTCTGGAAATATTGTCTCCTTTTCAATTTTTTGAAATAATTTGAGAAAATTAGTGTTACTTCTTTGATTGTTTAATAGAATTTAGTAATGAATGCATCAAGTCTTGGTCTTGGGCTTTTCTGTAACGGGAGACTTTTTATTAGGTTGTTGGAAAAGTAATTGTGGTTTTTACAATTTATTTATTTTTTTTTTGAGACAGAGTCTCGCTCTGTCCCCCAGGCTGGAGTGCAGTGGCACGATCTTGGCTCACTGCAAGCTCCGCCTCCTGGATTCACGCCATTCTCCTGCCTCAGCCTCCCAAGTAGCTGGGACTACAGGCGCCCACCACCACGCCCAGCTAATTTTTTGTATTTTCCGTAGAGATGGGGTTTCAACGTGTTAGACAGGATGGTCTCGATCTCCTGACCTTGTGATCTGCCCGCCTTGGCCTCCCAAAGTGCTGGGATTACAGGTGTGAGCCACCACACCCAGTCTTGACATTACTTTTAATGGCAAAATTACTGCTTTGATCTTTTTACTCATTATTTGTCTGTTCAGGTTCTCTATTTCTACATGTGTCAGTCTTGGTGGATTGAACAACCTTTTGCTACAGTATTACTAAGTTATCTTAGTTATTTTTTTAGTGTATTCATTTTTTAGGGCTCCCATAGCAAATTTTCACAAAGTGGATGCCTTAAACAGTAATATATTATCTCAAATTTCTGGAGGTTAACAGTCTAAAAGCAAGATCACTACAGGTTTGGTTCCTTCCAAGGGCTATTAAGGAGAGTTTTTCCCATGTATTTATCCTAGTTTCCAGTAGTTTGCTGGAAATCTTTGACATTTACTAGCTGGTAGACGATTACCTTAGGTCTTTGCCTTCATCTCACTTAGATCTCTTTCTTCAGGTTTATATGGCACTGTTCTTGTAAGCATCTGCTTCAGTTTCAAATTTTCCCCTTTTTGTAAGGACATAGTTATACTGGATTTGAGCCCACCCTAATGACCTCTTCTTATTTTGATCATCAGCAAAGACATTATTGTATAAAAAGGTCACATTCACAGGTACGCTGGTTTAGGACATCAACATCTGTTGAGAAACTTGATTCAACCTTCAGTCCTCAAGAATCTTGGCTTCACTAACAGAAGTGAATTTGTATTAACTATGAGGAAATATCAAGGAAAAGGATTATAGATGTTCATGTTAGATAATCAGGGCTCATGTTTTTGTCTCTAATGACTCATTGTTCTTTACAAATATTTATAACTAATTTATCTGTGACCAAAAAATGTATTTTTATGAATTCTATGATGCATATTTTTTACATTTTAAAATGTCTTAAATTATGATGCGTGTGAAAAACCAAAGGAAAATATCAACAGAGTAAATAAGCCACCTACAGAATGGAAGAAAATATTGACAAACTCTGCATCCAACAAAGATCTAATATCCAGAATATAAGGAACTTTAACAGATCAACAAGCAAAAAAAAAAAAAAAAAAACCATTAAAAATGGGCAAAGTAGATTAACAAACACTTACCAAAGAAGACATGCATGCAGCCAACAAGCATAGGAAAAAATGTTCAACATCAGTAATCATCAGATAAATGTAAACCAAAGCCACAATGAGATACTATCAAACATCAGTCAAAATGACTAATATTAAAATACCAAAAAATAACAGAAGCTGCTGAGGTTATGGAGAAAAGGAAATGCTTATGCATTACTGATGGAAATGTAAATTAGTTCAGTCACTGTGGAAAGCAGTTTGGAGATTTCTCAAAGAATTTAAAGTAGAACTACCATTTGATCCAGCAATGCCATTACTGGATATACACCCAAAAGCAAACAAAGAATTCTACCAAAAATACACATGCACTTGCATGTTCACTGCAGCACTATCCACAATAACAAAGTGATGGAATCAGTTTAAGTGTCCATCAGTGGTGGATTGGATAAAGAAAATGTGGTACATAGAAACCATGGAATATTATAAAGTCATAACATAGAATGAGATCATGTCTTTTGCAGCAACATGAATGCATCGGGATGGTATTATCCTAAGTGAATTGACACAGAAAGAAAAAGCTAAATAACTCAGGAAGAAAAAGCCAAATACCACAAAACTCTTTAATCATGGCTGGACATGGTGGCTCGTGGCTCATGCCTGTAATCTCAGCAATTTGGGAGGCTGAGACAGATGGATCACTTGAGGTCAGGAATTCGAGAGCAGCCTGGCCAACATGGTGAAACCCTGTCTCTACTAAAAAACAAAAAAATTAGCTAGGCATGGTAGCACACACTTGTAATCCCAGCTACTCAGGAGACTGAGGCAGGAGAATAGCTTGAACCCAGGAGGCAGAGGTTGCAGTGAGCCAGGATCGCACCACTATATTCCAGCTTGGGTATTATTTATTACCATTTTTATATGACTCTATATTTTGCAAATATAAACTTTGTTCTCAAATTATTTTCTCAAAACTATTGAATTTGACTTAGAATATTTGGAAATGTAGCCTGTTCTTCAGCTAGGTAAAAAGTTAATCATGTGTTAACCATCTGCCATGTTTCACTTTCAAATCAGATTAGTGCATACTATTTCCATAAGCATAATTCATTTGAAAGGAAGGTTTAGACAAAGTACAAATAGGGAATTGTAATTTTCACTATGTTCATCTCCACTAATAGCAGTTCACAAGTACATAACATTGTTTATTTTGTCTTGTTCTGGTAGATTAAGATCCTAAGAGGATTGATTTCTGAAAAAGCTGGGGCATATTTTGTCAACACATTTCTCTCAGTGACACTTTGTTCTTAGTTAAGTCCAGAAAAATGAAGCCAAAACCACTCTATTTTGTTGTTGTTGTTTATTTCTATGTTTGTGGAAGTGCTCTTTATGGTTAACGGATATTCTGCTGCAGCAACATTTTTTTGGAGGGACTGAAGTTTTAATTAGTCCTTTGAGTTTTAGCCAGTTGTCTTTGGCAACTCAATGCACATCTCTAGTCATTCTCTTTGACATCAACTTAAGATGTCCTAATACTCTCCTCCCTCATTAATCAACTTTCATAGCTTTCAATAATTAGTTTGCCACTAACATGAAGCTATATTTATAAAATTCTTAAGATTCACCTTTTTGTTGTCATTAGACTATTTGCTTTTAAAGTTTACTATTATTCGATTATGTTATACTTCATCATTATTTGATTAGCTGTTATTTCATGTAGGACTTTATTGCTTAGCTTGTTCATGTAATTCTTCTTTATGATAGTTACTGAAGTGTTAGTCTGTGGTTTAAAGGTTCTTATAGATAATTGATACAATTTTTTTTCCCTAAGAAAAATAGAGAATATTCCATCAGTTTCAGTATAAAATGGTACAACAGTTGACATACTACTCTTGATCAGTGAGACCTTTTCTTAAGAAATATATAATTCCACTAAGGACATAATTAATTAAGTTGGTTTCTAACTTTGGAGTAGATGAACCGTGAAAAGTAAGCTGTCATGTCTGCTGTAACAGTTATACCAAAGATGCATCAATCAGTAACATTCTAATTGTGAAGCAAGGGAGAAGGACACACATATACATGTACACACACACACACACACACACACATCTAAGACCTAGTCTGGGGTGAATACCAGCAGATAAATTTTGCTTATTTAGATAATGCTTTTAGTTAACAAAGAGTATGCCAAAGTCTTTTCTAGAAATTACATATAAAAAATCTAAAAAAGATATAGCCATGCCATAGTCAATGACAGGGAAATGCTTACTGAAAAACAACATCTGAATCATAATTACGTGCTACCAGGGGACAGGGTTGGGAAGAGAAGCAAATTAGCAATTTATATCACATTTCTTTATTTTTGCCACAAGATTCAATTAATCAATCATCTGACTCTTTTTTTTTTTTCTTCAATCATATGTCAGTCAGGGTTCTTCAGAGAAAAAAAGCCAATAGGAGAGAGCCTATATGTATTTAAAACAATTTCCTTACATATTTATATGCAAAGAAGGTGAAAGAGAAGGAATACAATAATAAATCAGTACACATACATAATACATGTATATGCATAAGCCAATTCATGTATGTTCAAGCATATATAAATTTGCTTATGTATTTTGGGGACTGGCAAGTCTGAAACCTATAGAACTGGACATTAGTTTGGAAACTCCTGACCCAGAGCTGATGTTGCAATCTTGAGGCACAATTTATTCTTCCTCAGGGAAACCTCAGTTTTACAATCAAGGGTTTTCAACTGATTGGATGAAGCTAGAATCATAAAAGATATTTACTTAACATCAATTCATTTTAAGTCCATACCTAAAAAGTACATTTACAACAGCATCTAGATTAGTGTTTACTTGACAAACTGGGTATACTACTGCCAAACTGGCACATAAAACCAATATCACAGTTCACCCCTTGTCAACTTGGCACCTGTATCTATGGCCTTAAAACATATTTGATCTCCAAATAAACACAAAAATGAAATCACATTTGTAGCTAAAATAATATATTGAAAACTTGCTAACGTTTTCCCAGAAAAGGATGCGAAGTTCAGGGGCCAGGTTTATTATTCTCCTTAATAATTCTGTAATTTAAAAAATGTGATACAAATTCAGATATTATTAATATTTCTTATTTAAGATGAGAACAGAATAAGAGGAGGAATATAATGAAAATAGATATATATATAAAATACATACAAACACATATTTATAACAAAATAAAGAAGAACTATGGATAACAATTGCAGAATTACATTCCTCATTTTTTCAACTGGCCATCTGGTTGTAGCTGATATTTATAACTACCTTATTCTACTACCAATTTCATTTTCACTTTGACCCCACCAAGCACCTTAGTTGGTCATTGCTTCTTTGCTTCTTGTGGTGAAATTCATTACCGAAGGCTCAGGGCCATTAGTAGCCCTCTTTGACTTACATTCTCATAGTTTTCCATTACCTTTAATTATAAGACATGACAGCCTTAGAGATACCCTAAGAGATGTCCTATATTCCAGACTTACTCCTCCTTACCTTTGTTGTGTAGTAGCAGTCCAATTTTCTTTTGGCAGTCGGTATCAATCACTCAACACACTATAGTGAATCCCTTTTTTATCAGATTCAGAGGCACAAGGGATTCAAAGTGACCAGTAATTTAACTAAATTAAGCAATCAATAAAATTAATAAGATTAATTAGTTAATAATTTTCATTTCAAGAGAATAGTTTTTGTGTCTCCTAGCAGAAATATTTGTCTCTTTGGAACTAAGATCACTGGAGCAGTAAAGTATAACGTTGCAGGCACAGAGACAGAAAACAAAAAGTTTGCTAGTGGATTCAAAGTCATCCTTCTCTCATTTCCACCTGTTGATTACTAAACCACCAAATCTTGGCTATGACAAAAAGAGTACCATATATAAAATACATATTTACAACATAGGCATCCAATGGTAATTGCCTTAGCCCTTTAATTACCACCTGGCTGATACATGTACCAATACTTGTTTCTTAATTTTGATAAATCTTCCATGCCAATGTAAAACATTAACAATAATGGAAACTGGGTAAAGAACATTGGGGGACAGTCTGTACTATCTTTGCAACTTTACATGTCCAAGTTGACACACGAAACTAAACATGAAGTGTAAAGTCCTAGCTTGGCCAAATGAGGTAGTCAAACAAGGGCATCTTGGATCCTCATATCAGTCTAGAAAGCATTCTGAGGCAGAATTGTGATATTATCTAGACTTACCTCCAAATGTAGGATGGCTAGGTTAAATCTTCTTTGTACTAGTTCGGTGTTGTGAGAAATTCAACAAATTACTAGGTTTAGTCTCCTCCAAACATAAGTTTTCTTATTTCTAAAATGGAAGTGTTAATAGCATCTACTTTATAGGGTTGTTACTAAACCTATACTAGTTAAATGCTTGGGATATAATTTAGAATGGTGTCTGACACATATTAAGTGCTCAATAAACATTAACCATTATTAATATTACATCATGACATAAAGTCCACAGATAAAAAAGTACTAAAAAGTACACGATATAGAAGAACTAACATGCCCTCAGGAGTGGTACATACCTCCCTTTTTTGCTTCCATATTAACACTACTTTTTGACCTTGGACAAATACTTAACCTTTGTAAAATTTAGTGTTGCCATCAGAAAAATAGTATTAATACTTTTCTTGATGAATGGTTATAAAAATAAAGGCAAATATATTTATAGTGATATCATATAATATTACAAAAATATACAGGCATACATCATAATATTATATTATTATTAGACAAATTTCATTTGTTTAAATTACTGCAGGCAGATTTCACAGCATGTTTTATCCTTCTTTGGAAGTCTTTATCTTAAATATGTAGTCAGTATAATTTTATTGTTTGATGCTTGTATTATTTCAGAATTAGGCTTATTCATGAATAAAATATTTTAAGAAAAAAGTCCACATGCATATATGTAAAAATGGAGAAATAGGCATTTCAGAATTGCAGTCACATTATAATCTGTCAACACTGTTAAGAGGGTATACTTCTTCTCATGAATAAGAACTGGACAATTTTACCTAGGCTCATGGGACCAAACTTAACTTAACAAATTACTTTGATGATATTTCTACACAATCCATATAATTTAAAGAGATTCTTGTAGAAAAAAATAGATTATTATGGTATAAATTGATTTATTCTCAAGTGTATATTCTGATACAGGACCAATTTACATTAAATTTAAAAGCTAGACAAAAACATGTGTTATCTATTTTTATATAGTTCTTCATATGGAAATGGAAATGCTAATTTAAAACAGTAATACTTTTTTAATACTGTCTGAATACACCCAAAATACCGTGGGATTTTTTTTACCTTTTAAGATTCTCATTGTCTAAGGCATATTGTTAACAGGTGTTCAGCAGTAATATCAAAGTACACATATATATTAATCTCAAACATTCAGTGAATAAAATTGTATCACTTGTCTTATTAATAAAAAGATGGCAAATTTAGGGAATAATACTTTGGTTATCACTTAAGCTTTTTAAAAATTTTATTCATGTTTTAGAGACATGGAAATTAATAAATGACTAACCATGTAGGGAGATGAATTATTTTCTGCCTCCTCACCCCACTTTTTAATTTTTTTTAATATAGGGAATTTGAACTATTTGAATCTCACCATCAAATTATTGTCAATTGAATTACTTCTTCTTCTACACTACTACAACAACAAAAATACTTGTTCTTTTTCTCTTCTCATGTTAAGATGTTGGTAAAATTTGAACTGGTAGTTTTTACTCTTTTGATATGTCTTTTTCCTCTTAGATCCTTCCTCATATATTCAACAATTTCCTTGCACAAGAAGTTACTCTGTAGTTATGATTCAGTCTTTTAAAATTTTTATAATAGCAGATCATGAAATAATATAAAAACCTGTTCTCTCTGTCTCTCTCTCTCTCTATATATACACACATATATACACACACACACACACACACACACACACACAAATAATTAGTTTGTTTTCCCACTGCTGATAAATACATATCTGAGACTACGCAATTTACAAAAAAAAAAAAAAAAAAAGAGGTTTATTGGATTTACAGTTCCCTGTGGCTGGAGAGGCCTCACAATCAGGGTAGAAGGTGAAAGGCACGTCTCACATGGCAGCAGCAAGAGAGAGAATGAGAGTCAAGTAAAATGGGTTTTCCCTTATTATATCATCAGATCCTGTGAGACTTCTTCACTACCATCAGAACAGTATGGGGGAAATCTCCCCCATGATTAAACTGTCTCCCACCAAGTCCCTCCACATAATAATGTGCTCATTATGGGAGTTACAAGATGTGATTTGAGCAGGGACACAGAGCCAAACCGTATCATTCTGTCCCTGGCCCTTCCCAAATCTCATGTCTTGTTGTATCAATTGTCTTATTAATAAAAATATGGTAAATTTATGGAATAATATTTTGGATATTAGTTAGGCTTTTAAAATTTTTATTCATCAAAACCAATGATGCCTTCTTAATAGTCCACCAAAGTCCTACTTCATTTTAGCATTTTCTCAAAAGTTCACAGTCTTAAGTCTCATCTGAGACAAGGCAAGTCTCTTCCGCCTATGAGCCTGCAAAATCAAGACCAAGTTAGTTACTTCCTAGATACAATTGGGGTACAGGCATTGGGTAAATACAGTCATTCCAAATGGGAGAAATTGGTTAAAACAAAGAGGCTACAGACCTCACGCAAGTCAAAAATCTAGTGTGGCAGTCAAATCTTAAAGCTCCAAAATGATCTTATTTAACTCCACATCTCACATCCAGGTCACGCTGATGCAAGAGGTGGGTTTCTATGGTCTTGGGCAGCTCTGCCCTTGTAGCTTTGCAGGGTACAGCTTTCCTTTCAGCTGCTTTCACCAGCTGGCATTGTCTGTGGCTTTTCCAGGTGCATGGCGCAAGCTGTCCGTGTTTCTACCATCCTGGGGTCGGGAGGAGAGTGGGCCTCTTCTCACAGCTCCACTAGGTGGTGCCGCAGTAGTGACTCTGTGTGGGGGTCTCTGGCACCACATTTCCTTTCTGCACTGCCCTAGCAGAGGTTCTCCATGAGGACCCCACCCCTACGGCAAACTTCTGCTTGGGCATCCAGGCATTTCCATACATCTTCTGAAATCTACGTGGAGGTTCCCAAACCTCAATTCTTGACTTCTGTGCACCAGCAGGCTCAACACCACGTGGAAGCTGTCAAGGCTTGGTGCTCACACCCTTTGAAGCAACAGTTTGAGTTTTGTCTTGACCTCTTTTAGTCATGGTTGGACTGACTGGGATACAAGACACCAAGTCCCTAGACTGCATACAGCAGAGGGACCCTGGGCCTGGCCCATGATACCATTTTTTTTTCCTCCTAAACTTTCAGGTCTGTGATGAGAGGGCCTGAAGTGAAGACCTCTGACATGCTCTGAAAACATTTTCCTTATTGTCCTACTGATTAACATTTGGCTCCTTGTTGCTAATGCACATTTCTACAGCCAGCTTAAATTTCTCTTCAGAAATGGGATTTTTATTTTCCATCACAGTTTTAGGCTGCAAATTTTCCAAACTTTCATTCTCTGTTTTCTTTATAAATCTGAATGCCTTTAATAGCACACAAGTCACCTCTTGAATGCTTTGCTGCTTAGAAATTTCTTCCACCAGATACCCTACATCATCTCTCTCAAGCTCAAAGTTCCACAAATCTCTAGGGCAGGAACAAAATGCCACCAGTCTCGGTGCTAAAACATAACAGGAGTCACCTTTGCTCTAGTTCCCAACAAGTTCCTCATTTCCATATGAGACCACCTGAGCCTGGACTTTGTTGTCCATGTCACTGTTGGCATTTTAGGTGAAGCCATTCAACAAGTCTCTAGGGAGTTTCAAACTTTCGCACATTTTTCTTTCTTTAACTGGGCCCTCCAAACCGTTCCAGCCTCTGCCGGTTACCCAGTTCCAAATCACTTCCACATTTTCAAGTATCTTGTCAGTAATGCCCCACTCTTGATACCTATTTACTATATTAGTTGATTTTCACACTGCTGCTAAAGACATACCTGAGACTGGGCAATTTACAAAAGAAAGAGGTTTATTGGATGTACAGCTCCACATGGCTGATAAGGCCCCACAATCATGGCGGATGGTGAAAGGTTTGTCTCACATGGCAGCAGCAAGAGAGGGAATGAAAGCCAAACAAAACAGGTTTTGCTTCTTCGAACCATCAGATCTCATGAGACTTATTCAGACAACAGTATGGGGGAAACTGTACTCATGATTCAATTATCTCCCACCAAGTCCCTCCCACAACACATAGGATTTATGGGAGCACCAAGATGAGATTTGGGTGGGGACACAGAGCGAAACCATATTGTATATACAGCATATATAGGATATATACATTATGTACTAAATATGTACATAAAATATGTACATGTTATACACAATGTGTATATAAAAATATATAGGACATGTATATATACAATATATACATATATTAGTGTACTATATATCCTCTATATAAAGTACATATAGTATATGTATAATATGTATTTTATATATACAACTATAATTACATATATATACAATGTGTTTATACATACACAATGATATATACACACATATATGTGTGTTATAAATAATAGTATATGTAAATAAATAATATGTAAATATATATATATTTGTGTGTGTGTGTGTGTATATGTATATTCACAGCTAAATCATGAAGGGTGTTAATCTGCATAGGTAAATTTCAAGAAAAACTTACCAAAACCAAATACATATTTTTATCATAATTGAAGCCAAATTATCCTCTGAAAACATAAATTCAAGGACAAAAAGCCACATCCATCATAGCAAATTCTCTGATTAAAAAATTGAAAAATAAGACAATACACCTTCTAACCATATACAAATTTTTGGAACACTAATATGTATTTGATATTTAGTTACATGTTCTGGGAGAGTGGTAAGGATACAAAAACAAATAGTAATGGACTAAGTATTACTCATGGTAATGCTCTTAAAGGAATTTATAATTAAATAGAAAAGTGGGATAGAAATGCATGTATTCAGAAGAATATAAATTATTGATCATGCTAAACTAAAATAACAAAGTGTTTCTGTGTCTTCTTTCAGAGGCAACAAAGAGGTAGCCATGCTTCTACAAAGCTGGTAAACAATAGGGCTATTGCTTGCATGTATTGGGAAAGACTGAAACTCACATATATGGAAAGTTTGTAATATATATATCAATTACTTTGTTGTGAATAGTTAGCAGGAGTGGGGATTTGAATGCAAATTAGTATAACCGATATAAACTATCTATAATTTATGTCACTACCATGTGTAGTCTTCTAAAATGATAAACCACTTAGGACATTCAATTTCCCTTTTACTCAAGATTAGTGTTTAAAGTACGAGAGCACAGTTGCTAACAGAGATTTTTCAGTGCACCCCTCCACAGAAATAAAAAATATGTAACAACATGAGTGTGCCTTTGGGGAATGGAAATATTTACATCAGTTTCTTGAAAAACTTATTGCACAAACCAGAGGAAAAGAAAAATGCTACATACAAAAATATTCTGTTTTCAAATCATGAGAAATAGTGCACAGTATATTTTTACTTATAATGAATCATGGAACATGTGACTATATTAAACTCCTAAGAAGTTCTGCAGTACAGAATTCTGTTTTAAATTATTGAACTAAATATTTTCTAAACTTATTTGATGGTGGAATATATCATCCTTATGTTTGGCTTTACAAGTCAGCAAAAAATATTTTCTTACTTTATTACAAAAATCTGTTGCTATCATCACATCATTATTATATTTTGTTTATATAATAACACTACATAGGAAAACATAAAAATAATAGAATTTTGTTAAATATATTAATGACTAATTCTAGAAATTAGAAAGAGATTAATTAATGATAAGCATATACAATGTATATGTAGATAATCTCTTATTTCACAGGCTCAGGTTTATGGTAAATTACTAAATTTTCCATTAACAGAATCGTGAGAATTTCAGCACCATCTAGGTTCAGGAAAATTTTATTTGATCAATTATAAGAGATGTAACTATATAGTTATATATAACTGATATAAACAATATATTATTTGTAACTAAATATATAGTTATATTAATATATAAATCATATTTTGTATAATTGATATGAGTTATATCAGATTGATTAATTCATATCAAATCACTCAAAAGAGTCATCAGATTGATTAAAAAATAGGTAATAATTGTTATTTTAAAATATTATTTTTATTTTTGTAAAGTTTTCTAAAATCAATTCCATGGATAAATTAACATAAAAATGTGTACCAATTAGTTTTCACAGCTGTATATACTGAGATAACAATGGAGACAATCAAGATAGAGAACATTTCAATATCCCAGAAAGTCCTTTCAGCTTCCTTTAGTTAATCTCAATGTTACCCCAGCCCCAGGCAATCCATGACTAGAAAAAAAAAAAAAAAATAGTAAACATAGGACTTGATTTAAAATGTGAAATTCCTTCTATAAATCATATGCATTAAGAGTTTGTATCTACTGCAATAACAGAAACAAATAAGTAAAACAATGTGAATATTGCTAAGACATGACATTGATTTCTACATAACATAAGGATTTCTTACTTAAGTAAGACATCCATCTCTTTTGGGTTTTCTGAGTATTTTAGAATGAATTCTCTGTCTTCACAGACAAATTCATGTAAAAGTGGGACCTGTAAGCTTTCTACAGTCTCCTGTATTCGAGTATACTTTTTTCTTTATGTCTAGAAAAGATTGGATTCAGATTAAAAGATTGTAAGAGTAAATGTTAATCACATGTTTTAAAAAGTTAAGAAATTTAGAGATTTTTCTCAGTGGGAAAGCATGAGAATGGTAAAGAGTTTTTAATGGGGGAAAAGTAGATGAAGTATTTATGCATGTTATAGTTAACTGAAGATTAAATAACCTCAGAATTCTCTCTCTCTTTTTTATTTGAAATATTTAGAATATTTATACTTTTATTTTGCTTCATGTTTGTTTTTTTCTTCTAAGAAATTAAGTATGGATTCCTTCTGTCTAACCTCTATCAAATTCAAATATTATAAATATCCCTAAATTTCATTATTTCTTATCAGCCTTGAAACAGGTGTTATTCACATCTTTGGCTCTAGTTTCTCATAAAAATTTGTATAATTTCCTCAACTTTGTTTTCCTGTATGTTCTCACATAAAGGGTTACACTTAATAGAGTAAAACACCAACTCTTGTTTTTCTCTTCAAATGATAATGGTATAGAATATCATCTCCTGTAATGTTATTTTACCATCAAATGTAAACTGCTTTTAAGTATAATGATGGCATCAAATATTACAGGGAGGCCTATGATCCCTCAGTCAGAGTGGGGTTGTGTTCTCAGTAATTGCATCTCATGTAAAGAGTCGACTGTTATTCAGGAGCACTTTACTATCACTAAGCGTGAAGTAGTTGTGAGGAAGTTATCTCTGTTTCATGTCTGGAAAATGGTAAGTTCCCAACTGTCAATATAAGACGTGCGTCATGCTGGGATTAATACCTAGGTGACAGCTTGATTGGTGCAGCAAACCACCTTGGCACATGTGCAGGATGTAAGAAACCTACACATCCTACACATGTATCCTGGAACTTAAAATAAAATAAAAAGTAGAACATCAATGAAAATAATACAAAAGGATACCTTTTAAGGCAAATTATGAAACGTTTTGAATGTTGATTTAACATTTAATGAAATTTAGATTGCCGGGAGTGTATCCATTGAAGTTCTTTGCCCAACCATCATGAAGAAAGCAGTATTAGATTGTCTAGAATAAGAAAAGTCAGTATTCACCTTTGACATATTTGTAGTCTCAAAATTACTTCGAAAAAAATTAATATTTGTTTAAATTTAAATAAAATTTTTTAAAAGCATGGAAGACTATACTAAAAATTGAGTATGTTTTTGCCAAAATAAAGTGACATTTGTGAATAAAGATGTAAATTTTTGATAAATTATTTTATTTATTAATTTATTTTAGTTTTATTTTTACGGAAAAGTTGCAAAGATAGTACAAGTATTTTTTATACACCTTATACTGGTTTCCCCTATTTAACACAATAATGTTGTAGTTTGTCACAATTAGCGATCATATACTGTTATTAGTGAACTTTATACTGTATTCAGATTTCCTTAGTTTTCACTTAATATCCGTTTTCTATTTCATGATTCCATCCAAGTTACCACATTATATTTAGTTGTCATATTTTCTTAGGCTCTTCTTGTCTGTGACAAAATTGTTTCTCAGACTTTTCTTTTCTTTCCTTCCTTCCTTCCTTCCATCCTTCCTTCCTTCCATCCTTCCTCCATCCTTCCTTCCTTCCTTCCTTCCTTCCTCCATCCATCCATCTTGACAATTTTGAGAGTACGAGTCAGGTATTTTGTAGAATATTCCTCACTTGGAAATTTTTTAATGTGTTCCTCAAGATTTGACTGAGGTTATATGTTTTGGTGAGGAAGACCACAGAGGTGAAGTGATGGTCTTATTACTTCCTATCAAGATTACAAACATCAACATGATTTATCACAGTTAGTGTTAACTTTGTGTGACGTAGTGTTTGTTAGGGTTCTCCTCTGTAAAGTTACTCTCTTTCTGCCTTTTCGTACTGTACTGTTTGAAATGAAGTGGTCTGACCCACTTAGTGGGAAGTTACTCCCCATTTCCTTGAGGGTACAATATCTACATAAATGGTTTAGAATTCTCCTGCATAGATATTTGTGATTCTCCTCTATTTATTTATTCATTCAATCATGGACACATTGATACTGATTATATACATTGGGTCATAATTCAGCACTGCTTTATTTACTTTGGTGCTCAAATTTTTCCATGTTGGGTATTTGAAGCTCTTTCAGTTGCCTCCTTTTGTCCTGTTGACATCCACATTATCATGGTTTTTATATGATTTATTTATTTACGTGTGTTAGTTGCTACTGGGTTGTCTTTTCTTCTAGACTCTCTGAGCTGACAGAGAAAGAAAATATGAACCAGTATATAAAACATATCTATAAATATTTCTAATGCATCCATAGCTAGCTTCACTAAGCTAAGCATGAGTTCATATTATTGCCAACTCGAAACACACAGATCATTCTAGCTTTCTCACCACGCTTGTCTGAAACTTTCCACTCAAAGAGTGAGAAACCTCCCCTCATTATCTGCTATCCATTTATTTCATTGTTTAATTCTAATACATATGCATATTGGCTTCAGAATTCTTTACCCATATCCCTGCAGGAAATAACTTTACAAAATATAATATTGTGCTTTTGTACTATTCTGTTCATCTTTTGTCTTATAGTTTTTACTCATTTCCAAAGTTACTTCAGTCAACATCTTTTTCCACTACCCCTTTGTGTTTGTTCACTTTATACACTTAGATTATTTTTTATCTAAATATATTATACTCTGCATTTTATCCTGGGAATCTCTGACCTCCTAAATACTTTGCTAAAATTTTCATACATGAAGGTTTACTTTTCATGTTGCAAAATTTTATGGGGTTGGCATTCATAGTATTATCAATCTACCATTTCGGCATCATATAGAATAGTTTCACCGCCCTGTAAAATTCTCCTGCATTGCGACTTTTCAAACCCCCATGTTCACCCCAAGCCCTAGGCAACCACTGATATATTTACTGCCGCCGTTGTTTTACATTTTACAGAATCTCATAGAAATTAAATCATGTAGCTTGCAATGTTTTCAATACTGGCTTCTTTCATATAGCAATATGCATTCAAAATTTACCCATGCATGTAATTTTGTATCTTGAAAACTCAATTTTTTAATTGCTGAACACCCATTACATTGAAAGGATGTACACAATTTACAGCTTGCTTACCCATACATTTTTGAGAAGTATCTTAGTTGCTCCTAGTTTTCGCTAATAATGAATAAAGCTTCTATAAACATTCACATGAAGGTTTTTTGTGGACATGTTTTCAAATCAGTTTGGTCAATACCTAGGAACATGGTTTTTGAGTGGGATGAAAATATTATATTTAAACATTGTAAGAAAATGCAAAAACTGTCTTCCAAAGCAGCTGTATAATTTTGTATTCCAACCATCAATAAATGAAAATTCCTGTCGCTTATCATTTTCACCAGAAGTTGGTATTGTTAGTTTTATTTTAATTACTTCAGCCATTCTTTTAGATGTGTAGTTACATCTCTTTGTTGTTTTATTTTACATTTTCCTAACACCAAAAATTTTGAGTATTTTTCTTTATTTTTTATTAGTATACAATATACTCACTGGCAAAACATTTGTTGAGATATTTCACTCATTATTTAATTTGATTTTTTTGTTTCATTATTGAGTTTTAATCATTTTTAAATATATTTTGGATAGAAATATGTATTGCATATATGTTTTACAAATGTTTTCTTCCTGTCTATGACTTGCCTTTTCATTCTCTTAACAGTGTTTTTTATAGAGACATTTTTAATTTAGATTATTAATATTTAAAAATGAAAATTCTACACTATCTAATTTTTATCTGCCATGTGTTATTTTGACTAAATATAAAGCATGCAATAAAAGAAATATTTTAAATTATTTTGCTAAACCCTTCAATGCTAAATTGTCCTTGTGTAAATTTTTGTGTATATTTCCTATTATATATTTTTAATTTCATGGAGGTACATAATTCAAGTTGCGGAGCTTTTGCAAATGGCAAGAAACATAAGAAAATTTATAAAGCAAACAGTATCTAAGCAACTTTAGTCATTGTGCAAAATATAAATATAGAGTTTTCATGCAAATTTTTATATTTCTAGTGTACATATCATAAAAAACACATTCTATGATTATTAACACAATAACTAAATAAGATTTTTAGGTATTGATTTTTCTCTTTGGTTCAACACAATTTTAGAAATAGTGTTTTCAAAGTATTTCTACGCAGCATCTTTTGCATTCAGAGCTCACAAATTTCACTTTCATGTACTTACAATTTTCTATTATTAACCACACTATAAAAAAATTCTGATGGTCTCAGTTACAGAAAATATATAAAATTTTAGATTGATATATAGGTTTTTAGCACTCCACTAAAATATGCCTAATTAGAACCTTCATATATATATATATAATTTTTTGTTTGTTTTTTTGAGACAGGGTCTTGCTCTGTCACCCAGGTTGCAATGCAGCGGCTTGATTTCTGCTCACTGCAAGCTCTGCCTCCCAGGTTCAGGCCATTCTCCTGCCTCAGGCTCCCGAGTAGCTGGGACTACAGGAGCCCACCACCACGCACGGTTAATTTTTTGTATTTTTAGTAGAGATGGGATTTCACCGTGTTAGCCAGTATAATCTTGATCTCCTGACCTCATGATCTGCCCTCCTCGGCCTCCCAAAAACTTATTTTTTTTGAGTTGTAGCATGCTATGTAGAAAACCTCATTATCAGTGTTTATGCTAACTTAAAGAAAAACATAAAAGCATCTGTTAGAATTACCCTATTTTCAAAATTTCAGACATTTTTGTTTCTAAAGGCTACAATTTAAATACACTATTTTCATTATGGGACTGTATACTTTATAGATGTCTTCTGTGTATATGATTAATGTGCATAAGACTCAAAGGTGAGAGACTTCTAGTAAATATAATTATTGTGCTTCACAAACCTTGAATAGCTCCAAAATGTCACAGTGCTGTAACCTCGGGTGATAATTCTACATCACAAATGTTTCCTATGAGAGAGTAAGCGAAGGCTTATGTACAGAAATTATAGGCAATTGCAAGTTAGAATGAAATCTCCACTGAAGTGATAAAAAGCCGTTACCAGTGATTTTTGTTATGCTTCAATTAGTTACATTTCAATTACACTTTCTCTCTCTTACTAGCTGTCCTCTTCCTCCTGTTAAACACACATTTCCATAGCTGTTCTTTTCTTACTAATCATGTACTGGAAATAACAAAATATTTTCTCAAAGGCCTATATAGCTAAGAGGGATGATGGTAGACTAAAGTGATGCTTTGAAATCAATCACAGACCCATATAGATACTGAATAGCTATCATTTTTCATGTGAAACTTATTTTGAAAGATTTGCAAGTAAAGTAGTTGTATCAGTTTGGGAGAAGCAAGGATTTGTCCAAAGCTCACTGCCCTGCAAAGCAAATTAAGATAAACATACAGATCACAATCATGATCTGGAAACATTAACCAAGCTCAAACTTTCCAGTACCATTTATGTCAAGTCATTTAGAGTATATCTTTTATTCCTTATATTTTAAAAACTGTAAGATAATACCTAATTTTCATATTTATGAGATGTGATCACTCATATAAAAATATTTAGACAAATATTTTCCTACCATTATTTCTCAAGAATAGTTCTAGAGCTACTTGAATCTGTATTACCTTAGAGAATTCTAACAAAAATATCTGTGTCTCACTCCCACGAAATCATAAACAGGTTTTAGTGTCCTTAGAGTCTGCATTTTCAATAGTTTGTGATCTATGCACAACAGTTTGGTAAACATTCTCCTAAAAACTCTGCATTAAGAGTATGTGGTTTTAAATCTAAGTTAGGTAGTGAAAATGTTACTTCACTTGTTAATTCATTTCATTATATCTTAAAGGTAACTGATATAATATTACCTATTATAGTAATAAGTCCTAATTTGAAAAAGAAAAAAAAATTTATATTCCTTTTCTCATTGTGGAATGTCCTGGGTCTGTTGAATAAGAAAAATTGATTTTTTATAACTTCCCGCATATTTTCTTTAATTCATAGTCATTGTCAAGAAGCAAACAACAAAGCATTTTTAGAAGTAGCTGTGAGATTTTTGAAAATAACTATGCAGTTGTATATGCTAAGCTCAATATAGGTTTTTTTATTTTAATATTTAAGAAACGTGCTATTTTCTTGATAAAACCTAGGTTACCCCAAAATTGCACTCACAGGTATATGCATTTAACACAAATATTCAGACAACATACTTAGGTATGTGCAATTTGTGTCATAAATTATGCATACATAAAATTAATTAAACTAAATGACCTCTGAATATTTTGTGAAATTGAACATTTCTAGTATTTTTCTGTCATTTCACAGGCTACCAACTGTTTGAGTAAATTAAATATTAACTTAATAATTATTGACATTTTGATAAAATATATCTCACCAAAACATATTTGGATTTTGTTAAATGCAAGTAATACATGTGTATAATCTGTAAAATAATAAATTTTCTATTTTAAAACACACTGGAAAGTTTGTAGTTTATGCTTTTCCTCATATTTTACTTGTGATTAATAGTTATTTAATATTAATATTTTTAAATATTAATATTTAAAAGAATATTTCCAGCCAGAAAAGGTAATTTAGTAATACTCACACAAGTATTAGTACCAGTGGTGCCTGCTGCTGCCAAGAGTATTTCATTTTATGGTATCACATATTAAACTTTTGGTTTCAAATGAATAAAATGTCTGTAGCTAGCATAATGAGTCACTTAAAATTATACTAATTATAATGTCTAGGATCCAAGAGGTGGCAGGCCAAAAATTCTGTCTGGGGATTTGCCAGCAAAACAGGCCTATCTTGAATAAACAGGAAATAGTTCAAGGAGATTGAGTTGAACCTAGGACCAAATTAGATCCTGGTAAGAAATCTAGAAAATGTCAATCCAGAGTCCTTAAACAAAACATCTTAAAATAGACCAACAGCCAAAAGATTGGTTAACAGAGGCTAGGGAAGAAGAAGCTATTGATAAAACAAGTAGTCAAAATCCAAACCCTTATCATAATAGTGTGTACAATTGAAAGCAATCAGATTGAAATAAGGTATTCAAATTAATTACCAACTGCTAAGTGTTTCAATACTTTGCATTATTTTTATGCCATCTTGAAAGATGCTTATTTTATATTGAGTTTAGAACCATTTATCAATCTTTTATATATAAAAACTTAACAAATCTACTCTTCCTTTAACAAAAACAGCCTGAGTTCTTATGATTAGCTCAGCAATGTAATTTATGGTGAGGAAATAAAGACAGTTAAAGTTTTATTACTTTTAGATGAATAACTTTATAGATTTAAAGCATCACTGGGAATACAGTAGAAAATATTTTGACAGCTAAATTTGTGTCACCGTTCTAAAAATTGTAAAGATATCTGAAAATAATATAAAAATAATTAAAATATAAAAATGCAACAGAAAATACTGAGGATTATAACATTATGGTATAAAATTTCAACGTATTTTCTCAGAGGTTGGTCAAGCAGAACACAATCAGAAAACGTAAAAGAAAACAAAATGAATAAGCTTTACTTAATGGATGTATATAGAAGTCTACAAACATATATAAAAATAATTATGTGACGATAAAGTAAATCTCAATTAAATTAGATAATTGGTATTGTGTAAATCTATTATCTTATGAAACAAAAAGAACTTAAAAGTTAATAAAAAGAGACCAGTCTGGAAAACATAGCAAGAATTCATCACTAAAAAAATGTATTATTTTGAGCTTTGTTCCATCAATACCTAGTTTATTGAGAATTTTTAGCATGAAGGAGTGTTCAGCTTTATAAAAGGCCTTTCTGCATCTATTGAGATAAACATGTGGTTTTTGTTATTGGTTCTGTTTATATGCTGGATTACATTTACTGATTTGCATATGTTGGACCAGCTTTGCATTCCAGGGATGAAGCCAACTTGATCACAGTGGATAAGCTTTCTGATGTGCTGCTGGATTAGGTTTGCCAGTATTTTATGGAGGATTTTCCATTGATGTTCATCAGGGATATCGGCCTGAAATTTCCTTTTCTTGTTGTATCTTTGCCAGATTTTGGTAACAAAAATTAATTCAATATGGATTAATCACTTAAATATAAAACTTAAAACCATGAAAACTCTAGAAGTAAACCTAGGCAATACTATTTAGTACATAGGCATGGGCAAAAATTCATGACTAATACGCCAAAAGCAATTGCAACAAAAGCTAAAATTGACCAATAGGATATAATTAAACTAAAGAGCTTCTGCACAGCAAAAGAAACCATCATCAGGGTGAACAGGCAACCTACAGAATGGTAGAAAATTTCTGTGATCTATCCATCTAACAAAGGGCTAATATCCAGAATCTACAAGGAACTTAAACTAATTTACAAGAAAAATACAACCCATCCATCATAAGGTGGGCAGTGGATATAAACAGACACTTCTCAAAAGAAGACATTTATGTGGCCAAAAAACTTATGAAAAAAAGCTCATCATCACTGGTAAATGCAAATCAAAACCACAATGAGAAAGCATCTCATACCAGTCTGAATACCCATTATTAAAAAGTCAGGAAACAACAGATCCTGGCGAGGCTTTGGAGAGACAGTAACGCTTTTATACTGTTGGTGAGAGTGTAAATTAGTTCAACCATTGTGGAAGACAGTGTGGATCTAGAACCAGAAATACCATTTGATCCAGCAATTCCATTACTGGATATGTACCTAAAGGATTATAAATCATTCTACTATAAAGACAAATATACACATATGTTTATTGCAGTACTATTTACAATAGCAAAGACTTGGAACTAACCCAAATGCTCATCAGTAATAGACTGAATAAAGAAAATGTAGCACATATATACCATGGAATACTGTGCAGCCGTAAAAAAGGATGAGTTCATATCCTTTGCAGGGACATGGATGAAGCTGGAAACCATCATTCTCATCAAACACAGGAACAGAAAACCAAATACCACATGTTCTCACTCATATGTGGGAGTTGAACAATCAGAACACATAGACACAGGGAGGGGGAACATCACATAACGGGGCCTGTTGTGGGGTAGGGGGCAAGGGTAGGATAAGTTTTAGGATGAATACCTAATACATGTGAGTGCTTAAAACCTAGATGATGGGTTGATGGGTGCAGCAAACCACCATGGCACATGTATACATATGTAGCAAACCTTGACGTTCTGCATATGTATCCCAGAACTTAAAGTAAAAGAATAAAACAAGAAAAAGAAACCATTATATAAAAAAGACATTTGTAAACATTTGTTTATTACAGCACAATTCACAGTTTCAAAGATATAGAACATATTCAAGTGCCCATCAACTGATGAATGGATAAAGGAAATGTGGTATATACACACCAGGGACTACTCCTGGCCATAAAAAAGAATGAAATAATGTCTTTTACAGCAAATTGAGGCCAGAGGCTGGAGGCCATTATTCTAAGTGAAGTAACTCGGGACTGAAAAACCAAATACCATGTGTTCTAAATTATATGTGGGAGCTAATCTATGGGTGAACAGAGGCAAACAAAGTGGTATAATGGATTTTGGAGACTCTGAAGGGGGAAGGATGGGAGATGGATGAAGAATATAAAACTGCATATTGGTTATAAAGACACAACTTGGGTGATGAGTACACTAAAATGTCAAACTTCATCACTATAAAATTCATCCACGTAAGCAAAAACACTTGTACCCCTAAAGCTATTGAAATAAATGAAAGAAAATAAAAATTATTGGTTTCAAAAAGTTAGGTTTTTAAATTAAAACCAAAAAGTTATAAAAATTTTATATATTTATAATTCTTAATATACACTTAAAACAAGTCATGGTTAAAGAAGAATTAATGGAGATAAGGAGAAACACAATTGCACGGCAATTAAATAAAACACACATAAAATCTGTAGACTAAAGGGATAGTTTAAAAAGAAATATAAAGCCATAAACACTTATTTCATATCTATCTTAATTATTACTGAATAAATGTTAATCTTTATAAATCAAGGTGATATTCTACTTAATTTCTGATGGTATTTTTGATGCTTTATAAAATAATCAAGTTTTACATATCACTGGAGTTTGTTCCTACATAGAAAATTAATATATATACTGTTATCAAATGAAACATCATTGAAGTTACTATAACAAAAAACAGGTGGGGCGTGGTGGCTCATGCTAGTAATCCTATCACTTTGGGAGGCCGAGGTGAGCGGGTCACTTGAGGTCAGGAGTTGGAGATCAGCCATGACAACATGTCGAAGCCCCATTCCTACTAAAAATACAAAAATTAGTTGGGCATGGTGGCCTGTAATCCCAGCTACTCAGGAGGCTGAGACAGGACAATTGCTTGAATCCAGGGGGTAAAGGTTGCGGTGAGCCAAGATCGCGCCACTGCATCTTAACCTCGGCGAGAGAGCAAGACTCCGTGTCAAAGAAAAAAAAAAAAATTCTCAATTCAAATAGTATATTTCATTGATTGAAAATTCCTTCTGATTTCAAAAATGTAAAAAGTGTAGAGATAAATGTTTCTTAAAATTGATAAAATACAGGAAACTTATACACATCTGTAGGGTTATCCTTTTGCTTTTTAAATTGTTTTACATTCAGAGGGAATTAAATATTATTTGTTAGTAATCAAAATGTCTAGCCAGATATCCAAACATTCAGGATAAAAAAAAAAAAAAAAATTAACATAGTCTGTATCAGGTTAAAAAGTCAACAAAACTTCCCATTTTTCTTGAAATGAATAAGGAAGTGTAATCTAAACATTTAAATGTGAAATTAATAATTAGTAGCTGGAAAAACTATCAGTTATATATTTTCAGTGTATACTATAAAAATAGATCTGAAAAGAAATATTAGAAAGATCTCTATCATTATAAGTTTATTAAAAAGTTATCTTACATGTAAACCTAATATTAATTATTGTTTTACGTTTTGCATGCCAATATTTAATTCACAGAAATATTTTATATGGTGAATTGGACATTTGTGATTATTTATCAATCATCATTTTTCATTTTTTCCCATTCTTTTTTTTTTTTCTTTTTTTTTTGAGACAGAGTCTTGCTCTGTCACCAAGCTGGAATGTAGTGGCCACTTTTGGCTCACTGCAACCTCCACCCCCGGGGTTCAAGTCTATTCTCCTGCCTCAGCCTCCAGAGTAGCCAGGACTACAGGTGCATGCCACTTTGCCCAGCTAATTTTTGTATTTTTAGTAGAGATGAGGTTTCACTGGCCTGGATGGTCTCGATCTCTTGACCTCATGGTCGGCCCACCTTGCCCTCCCAAAGTGCTGGGATTACAGGCGTGAGTTACTGTGCGTGGAGCCATTTTTTTCTCATTCTAAATAACATGTATATTTTTCTCTGGGGTCATTATCCTCATGTTGTGTTGAAACAGAAGTATATGGGTATGAGATTTGTTAGGGAAACCAAGACTAAGTGTAACTGCTAACAGCATTTTCTGCTCATGGAAATTCATTTGATGCAGTCTGCTTTATAATTCTCAAAATTCAATTATGAACTCTTAGTTATTATAGACATCATTTTTTCTATGTGAAATTTAAGATAGTTTTATTTAAAAATTGCATTGAAATATTTCTTTGTGATTGATTGATATTTTAGTGTTGATTTTTTAAACCAGTGTCTAGGTTTTGTTTTATAAGCTTGACGGAAATTTTATAGTTTTATGAATCTATTTCATTAGATATATAGTTTAAATTAATGCTTTTTACAGAACTTTTGGTTCTACATGCATTTCTAAGTAAATCATATTTGTAAATTTTAAATGTGAAAAAATATTTGAATATTTGAAAAGAATCTCCTTGGCAATCTATATATTATCCTGTTGATATAGTACTACAATCAATTAACTCTTACTTTATTTAGAATTTTACTTCTATATTCAGAAATTAGTCTACAGTTTTGACTTTCATTTTTCACTGTCTTAACAAGTTTCAGTGCTAAAGTAACCCTAATAAAAGTATTAGATGAAACTTTGTATTATTATCAGCCAAAACTTATGTTTTAAGACAGGAAAAATATCTTCAACGTTAACTGTATCTAGAACTTTCTTCATTTCACTATCTCTTTAGGTTATTCAAACTTAGTATTTCTAACTGGGTCGATTTTGACATTTTGTATTGTGTTGAAAAATTATCTAATTTGTCTAGACTTTCAAATGTTCATACTGGAATATCAATGATATCCTCAATATTTTAAACTATCTTTAGGATTGAAGCATTTATTTATTCATTTATTGAGACAGAGTCTCTCTCTGTGGCCCAGGCTGGAGTGCAGTGGCAAGATCTCGGCTCACTGCAATTTCCTCCTCTCAAGCGATTCTCCTGCCTCAGCCTCCTGAGTAACTGCAACTGCAAGCATGCACCACCACACCTGGCTAATTTTTTTGTGTTTGTAGTAGACAAGGTTTCACTATGTTGGTCAGGCTAGTCTCAAACTCCTGACCTCAAATGATCCACCTGCCTCAGCCTCCCAAAGTTCTGGGGTTGCAGGCGTGAGCCACCAGGCCTGGCCTATTTTAATATAAAATGTCATATGTTTTCTTTTTATAAATACTTTACTGACTTTTATATGTTCTAGTATTATTAAAAACAATTTTTTACTGACCTTTGCATTTTTTAGTATTATTTAAAAACAAATTTTAAATGTACTATTTATGCGTTTATAAATTTTTATTGTTTATTACATTGTTTATTATAAATTTATTAGAAATTCTTTATCTCCATTTGTATTTGTCATGTATTTTCCAAAAATTGAATGATTATTTATTTTTAGACTTTTCTTATTTAAAATATAGCTCACTAAAGCAAAAGGCATAATCTTTGTAAATTATAACATACTGCAGGGCTTCAAGATGGTTGACTAGAGGCATCTGATAACCACCCCTTCCACAAAGGAGAAACAGTATAGTGAGTAAATAACCATGCTTCAAGTAAATCTCATAAAATAATGCTAAAATTTGAAATAAATGACAGGAAACACCTAAGTCAAGGAAACAGAGGGAAGTTAGTCAGCCTCTTCAGCCAGAATTGGCTGGGAGCTTGGAGAGGCTCCATACTGTGGGGAAGCCTCAGTATGTTAGTGGCCCACAGCAGTCCACATTTCTACTGTGGACTCCTCCAATTCTATCCAGGAGAGAGCCCCAGGACCCTCTTGGTCCCTGAGACTATATAGAAAGTTTCCTGGATGCCATATAAAAGAATTGCTTCAGACAGGAAGCTCATGCTGGGTTCCAACACATGCCAAGTGAGTTCTAAGCAGTTGTAACAAGACATCATCTTGAAAGCTACACCCTCATCTGTTGCAGGAAGTCAGGGATTCCGAACTGAGGGACCGGCTGGAGCTACAACAGAGGAACATAAATTGTGAAGGTTTCGTGGACATTTATCACTTCCCTAATAATACTCTTATAATTTCTTACGCCTGTCTTAATTTAATCTCTTAATCCTGTTTTCTTCATAAGCTGAGGATGTACATCACCTCAGGACCCTGTGATGATTGTGTTAAATATAAAAATTGATTATAAAACATGTGTGTTTGAACAATATTAAATCAGTGCACCTTGAAAAAGAACAGAATAACAGCAATTTTAGGGAACAAGGGAAGGTAACCATGAGATCTGACTGCCTGCGGGGTCAGGCAAAAAGAGCCATATTTTTCTTCTTGCAGAGAGACTATAAACGGACATGCAAGTAGGAGAGATATCGTTAAATTCTTTTCCTAGGAAGGAATATTGATATTTAATACTCTGGGAAAAGAATTACATGCCTGGGGGAGGTCTATAAATGGTTGCTCCAGGATTGTCTGTCCTTTGCAGTTGAGATAAGGACTGAGATACGCCCTGGTCTCCTGCAGTACCCTCAGGCCTACTAGGATTGGGAAACCCTGCCCTGGTAAATTTGAAGTCAGATCAGTTCTCTGCTCTCGAACTCTGTTTTCTGTTGTTCACGATGTTTATCAAGACAATACGTGCACAGTGGAACATAGACCTTTATCAGTAATTCTGCTTTTGCCCTTTGCCTTGTGTTCTTTGCTGGACCCTTATCAGGTGTTCCTGATTTTATCCTTTCCCTGTTTCCTCAGAAGCATGTGATCTTTGTTCTCCTTTTTTGCCCCTTGAAGTATGTGATCTTTGTTACCTACTCCCTGTTTGTACACCCCCTCCCCTTTTGAAATCCCTAATAAAAACTTACTGGTTTTGTGGCTCAGGTGGGCATCATAGACCTACCATTATGTGATGTCCCTCCCAGTGGCCCAGCTGAAAAATTCCTCTCTTTGTATTCTTTCTCTTTATTTCTCAGACCAGCCGACACTTAGGGAAAATAGAAAGAACCTACATTGAAATACTGGGGGTGGGTTCCCCCAATACTCACCATATTGCATCCTTAACTGGAGTCAAATAGCCCCAACATCTTCCTATCCTTTGAGCCCCAATAACATTTGTCATCTGCAGTTGGGCACTGCTGCTGACTGCCTCCAGATCCTAAGTTTGAGTTATTGGAAGCAATTCTGCCATAACCAGGAGAAGGTTTGCTACATATTTACAAGCACCCTGAGAACAGGCCACTGTATTTGCAGCCACTATCTGGGGTCAAAGCGCATGCTTCCCATAGATCTTTTTACAGCTGCTATCTATGAGAGCAACACCACTCTCTCTAGTAGCAGGGATGCAGCACAACCACTATACCCCTACCCAATCATTCTATCAGGGTGTGGAGATCACCTTACCCCTGTCTATCACAGGCAATAACCTGACACACAAATGGCTGGCTGAGGACAAGCCTGTCCAGGTCAGTTCCACACCCACATGCCCAAGAATGTCATCTAGAGAACTGGAGATTTTCCAGGTCTGTTTACTAGCATTGGCACCTGAGCATTCATCCAAGGACTTTAGGCCAGGCTCACTCAACCTGATGCTACCACCAAAACTGGCACAAACATATTTCCCACATGCGGGCTAGGAGATTGGAATATTGAGCCTGTTGCAGTCACTGCCAGTACCAGCATAGATCACATCGAAAGCCAGAGCATTGCCTTGCTACTGCTACTGCCATCATCCCATCACCCACATCAAACCTGCTGCCCAAGGACTCTAGTATCTACCCACCCACTCAACCCACTGATGCAACTGCTGGCACTCTAGCAAGCTACCAATTCTAGCAAGAATTGGCCCTCCTATACCTGGTAACATTAGTGCTAATGTACACTCTCCCAGGACCCAATAATAGATATGCTCAGCCTACCGCTGCCACCACCAGGGCCCACCTGATTTCTCCATCTACAGTAAAATTTTACCACAGCCTCCATAACAACTGTACCCCAAGGAAATTACAGGCACCACTAATGCTGTTAATAGTCAAAGAAATCATAAGAAGAATGCACTGCTGAATCCACTCAGAATGAAAGCTAAAGTGCCCCACCAAACCAATACCATAGATACAATTTCCCTACATACTCCCCTGTAGAAGCAAACTCAAATATTGGAAGATGCAGTCGTTATGTCAGATATGCAGATATCAATGTAAGTAACACTAAAATCAATAAAATATGTCACTTCCAAAGGAACACAGTAATTCTCCCGCAACAGATTCAAATGTAAAAGAAATTATGAGGTCTCAGAAAAATTTAAAATATTGATTTTAAAGAATCTCAGACACAATGAGAATTCCAAAAAAACAATACAAAGAAATTGGAAAAGCAATCAGAATATAAATTAAAACTTCCCAAAGAGTTAAACATCATCAAAAAGAACAAGACATTCTGGGACTGAAGAATGCATTGAATTAGCTATAAAAGTCTTTCAATATCTTCAACGATGCGCTAAATCAAGTAGAAAAAAGAATTTCAGAACTTAAAGATAGGTCTTTTAAAATAAACCAGCCAGACAAAATTTAAAATAAAGAATAAAAACGAATGAACAAAGCTCACGTGATATATGGGACATCAGAAAGTGAGCAAATAGTTACCATTTGTTGTCCCAGAAAGAGAAAAAATGAAAGGGATAGAAAATCTATTCAACAAAATAATAGCTATTAATAAAAACTTCCAAGTCTAACAGGAGATTTAAACACATATATACAAGAAACTCAGATTCCAAAATATATACAATTTAAACAGGTCTTATAATTTTTGAATAGATAATATTCTACTTTTTAAAGGATAAAATGAATTTTCTTATTAATGTCAATAATAAATAGAGCAGATGTTATGAATTCTAAGGGAAAGATGTTTAACTTTTTCATTTTAGTTTTGATTCAAAAAATAAGATAATCTAATTGACAATGTTTCAACAAAATTACATTTTATATAATTCTGTTATAAACATTTTAACAAGCATCACACTTGTTTTTAATTTTTATTTCAACTCTATATGTTTAATACATACAATATGGTTTGGCTGGGTTCCCACCCAAATCTCATCTTGAATTGTAGCTCTCATAACCTCATGTGTCATAGGAGGGACCTGGTGGGATGCGATTGAACAATGGGAGTGGGTTTTTCCCATGCTGTTCTTGTGATAGTGAATAAGTCTAATGAGATCTCATGGTTTTATAAATGGAATTTTCCCTGCACACATTCTCTGATTTGCTGCCATGTAAGATGCGCCTTTGCTCCTCCTTCACCTTCCACCATGATTGTGAGGCCTCCCCAGTCATGTGGAACTGTGAGTCCATTGAACCTCTTTTTCTTTATAAATTACCCAGTTTTGGGTATGTCCTTATAGCAGTATGAGAATGGACTAATACAGTAAATTGGTACTGGAATTGGGGCTGTACCCTGCAAAGCCACAGGGGCAGAGATGCCCAAAGCCATGGGAGCTGACCACTTGCATCAGCATGATCTGGATGTGAGACATAGAGTTAAATAAGATAACTTTGGAGCTTTAGGATTTGACTGCCCTGCTGGATTTTGGACTAACATGGGACCTGTAGCTGCTTTGTTTGGGCCAATTTCCCCTATTTGGAACAGGTGTATTTACTCGATGCCTGTACCCCCATTGTATCTAGGAAGTAACTAACCTGCCTTTGATTTCACAGGCTCATAAGTGGAAGAGACTTGCCTTATCTCAGGTAAGACTTTGAACTGTCGACTTTTCAGTTAATGGTGAAATGAATTAATACTTCGGGGGACCGATGGGAAGGCATGGTTGGTTTTGAAATGTGAGGACATGAGATCTGTGAGGGGCCAGGGGCAGAATGGTATGGTTTGACTGTGTGCCTAACCAGATCTCATCTTGAATTTTAGCTTTCATAATTCCCACATGTCATGGGAGAGACCTGGTGGAGCTAATTGAATCATGCTGTTCTTGTGATAGTGAATATGTCTCATGAGATCTGATGGTTTTATAGTGTGCGGTCCCTCAGCACACACTCTCTGGCCTGCTGCCATGTAAGATGTGCCTTTGCTCCTCCTTTACCTTCTGCCGTGATTGTGAGGCTTCCCCAGCCATGTGGAACTGTGAGTCCATTAAACCCCTTTTTCTTTATAAAGTACCCAGTCTAGGGTATTTCTTCATAGCAGTATGAGAACCGATTAATGAACATACTGATTACTGAGGAGGTTAAAATAAATTTTTAAAACAGAAAACTACAAAGAGGAATGTTACCATTAATAGATTTTCTATGTAAACTGGAAAATTTGTAGAGATAATAATAAACAAATAAACATGCCAATGAAATGAAGAGTCTTTCTTTACTTCTAGATAATTTCTTTTATTTATTTCTTCATTGTCTTTTTATTATCTTTTTCTAAGAAATTCTATTAGGTAGATTTCAGCACTTCTGAATGATATCTTTGTTTATTTACCTTCTGTCTGGTAATTTCCATATTTCTATTTATCCCTAATAGAAACAGGAGTTTTATATGGGTATGGTGGCTCACGCCTGTATTCCCAGTGTTTTGGGGCAGATCACTTGAGGTCAGAAGTTTAACACCAATTTGGCCAACCCAATGAAACCCTGTCTCTAATTTAAAAAAAATAATAATACAAATATTAGCTATGCATGTTGGCGGGCACCTGTAACCTCACATACTTGAGAAACTGAGGCAGAATTATTTGAACCTGGGAGGCAGAGGTTGAAGTGAGCTGAGATTGCACTACTGCACTTCAGCTTGGGTGACAGAGTGAGACTACATCTCAAAAAACAAAATAAATAAATAAATAAAGACTTAATGTAGAGTTCCCCTACAATGACTCTAGTTATTATAAACAAAAGCTCTAGTTATTATGCCCAAACAGAAAATTTCCCCACAACTCACTGGAAAAAAACAGTTATTTACCATGCCCCTGGATTTCATGGTCAGGAATTTGAAGAGGTCATGATTGGAATAGCTTGTCTCTGCTCTATAATATGGATGACCACAAACTGGGAGTTTCAAATGTTTGGAGCTGAAATTATCTGAAATTCACACTGATAATGGGAGCGGGGCAGGGAAGTTCTGGGTAGAGAAAGGCAGGGTCCCTGGAGAGGGCTCTACCCTCGGGCCTGTGCCCACAGACCTAAGTGAGGACACGCAATCCTGTTTTCGCTCCCAAATGTTGCATTTTCCAGGACCACTCTGGCCCGCCATGGCCCATCCTATGCATATATAAAAACCCCAAGACCTTAGTGGGCACACACACAAGTGGCTGGACGTTGAGAGGATCACACCAGCATAAAAACACACAAGTGGCTGGATGTTTGAGAGGAACACACCGGTGGAAAAACACACCGGCAGATGCTTGGAAGGCTGTGGATGCTGAGGTGAATTGGATTAGAGAAGGGCCGGGCCACTGAGCAGCCTGATTCCAGGAAAAGACCACCTGGCTCCCATCCCCCTTTTGGCTCCCATCCATCTGCTGAGAGCTACCTCCACCATTCAATAAAGCCTTGCACTCATTCCCCAAGTCCACATCTGATCTGATTTTTCTGGTACACTAAGCAAGGAATCAGGATACAGAAAATCCTCTGTCCTTGCTATAAGGCAGAGGGTCTAATGGAGCTGATTAACACAAGCAGCCTGCAAACAGTAAAATTGAAAAAACACACTGTAACATATGCCCACTGGGGCTTTGGGAGCTGTAAACACTTAACCCTAGAAGCTGTGGTGGGGTCAGAGCTCAACAACCTGCCCATCTGCATGCTCCCCTAGGGGCATGAGCATCCAGGCACTGTAGAAGCAAGGCACACCCCCACTGCATGCCCTGCAAGGGGGAAAAGGGAATTTTCCAGTTACAGCATGTCTCTAGGATGAAACTGGCTGGGGGCTGACATGAGTTGGGGCAAGTTGTTTCCTTGTTTCCACATACCCTGGGCTTCCTTACTGCAGGGTGGCTGAACCACAGGGGTAAGTGTAGATAGATAGATAGATAGATAGATAGATAGATAGATAGATAGATGATAGGTAGAGGTATATAGATATATGTAGATATAGATACACAGATTAGATGATACACATAGATACATAGATATAGCATATATAGATATAGAGTATATATAGATATAGTATAGAGATATATCTATAGACAGATATAGTATATATCTGTATATAGATAGATATACTATTTATATAGAGAGATAGATCTAATATATCTATCTGTCATCTACCTATCTATTTAGAGAGAGAGAGAGAGAGTGCGTGTGTGTGTGTGTGTGTGTGAGACAGAGAGAGAGAGAGAGTCAGGTGAAACCATATCACTTTTTATTACCTACACAGAGAAGTCACATAATATCACTTCTTACATTCTCCTCACAGAGACATTAACAAAATACCACTGAGTTCAAATAGAGGTGAAATAAATCTATCTGTTGATGGAACTAGTAACATTATGTAGTTGCAAGTGGAAGCAGAAATATTGCTGTGGAAATGTTTAGAAAATGGCACAACTAATCTTTAACAACTAGTCTGTCTCTTTTTTTTTTTTGGAAGATGGAGTCTTGCTCGTTGCCCGGGCTGGAGTGCAGTGGCACGATCGTGGCTCACTGCAAGCTTCGCCTCCTGGGTTCACACCATTCTCCTGCCTCAGCCTCCCGAGTAGCTGGGACTACAGGTGCCCACCACCACGCCCAGCTCATTTTTTGTATGTTTAGTAGAGACAGGGTTTCACCGTGTTAACCAGGATGGTCTCCATCTCCTGATCTCCTGATCCACCTGCCTCAGTCTCCCAAAGTGCTGGGATTACAGGCATGAACCACCACGCCCAGCCAACAACAAATCTCTTTTTAGGAATTTGTTGTCAAGGAGAAAATATAAATGAGTTGGTAGGTGGAGAGAATATAGAGTGACAGCATGCTTTTTATTCATTTGAGAAACCACAGAGAATATTTGTATACTAGCAAAAATTATCTAGAAGAGTGGAAGAAACTGATGATATTGAAGAAAGGGAATTAATGTAACAATGAAGCTTTTATACCCCAACCAAGATCTGATCCAAAGCCAAGAGCAGGAGTTGGCCTGTGAAAGGGTCATTTCTTCCATCTTACACAGTAATAACAGAAAACAGAGAGAATGTTGTTATAGTTACAAATAATCTTCATTCATTTAACAAACACTAATATTTATTATATGTCAGGCCATGTTTTAAAGTGTTACACATGTATTAACGTTTATTACCACTCTACAAATAAGTATTATTTCTATTTTACTGACAGAAAAACTGAGATACAGAAAAAATAAATAAATTGCTGAAGATTACACAGCTCTGATGATTAGCAGAGCTGGAACTCAAATCCCAAGAGATGAGCTCCAGAAAACATGCTTTCAAGCACAAGGTTAAACTGCTAATTAGCAGTTTAATGAAACTGCTAGGGGTATGAGAAGCATATGAAATTAAAGAGACTAGATTTGGTGCGAAAAGAATATGTAAGTTTCCAAAGGACTGTTATTATTTGTTACTTTTAACAGTAAATGTAATCCCAGCACTTTGGGAGGCCGAGACGGGGGGATCACGAGGTCAGGAGATCGAGACCATCCTGGCCTACACAGTGAAACCCCGTCTCTACTAAAAAAATACAAAAAAAAAAAAAAAAACTAGCCGGGCGAGGTGGCAGGCACCTGTAGTCCCAGCTACTCGGGAGGCTGAGGCAGGAGAATTGCGTGAACCCGGGAGGCGGAGCTTGCAGTGAGCTGAGATCCGGCCACTGCACTCCAGCCTGGATGATAGAGCCAGACTCCGTCTCAAAAAAAAAAAAAAAAAAATGTTGTCATCCAAGGGCATTATGAACACTTGGCTGAATAGAGCAGATATAATGTATCATTTATTGGGGAAAATCTTATAAGCAGAAACATGTTAGAGTACAGTAAGTCCCCAGATGTCTCATTCTTCCACAGGACAGGCTGAGTTAAAGTTCAATACACAGCATGGCTATGGTTCCAACAGAGAAGCCTGTGAGGGCTGCAGGTGGACCCATAACAGAGGGCACTCCAAGACAGTGACTATGCCTGCCCCCCACCCCCACACACAGGGCTACATTTTTAGAGGTGTAGCCTAAGGGGGACTACAGAACATCTATTTTCTCTAAATAACAAGAAAGTTTTCAAGGCAGCTTGAAGAAGACTGGAAGGTGCACAAACTGAGGTCTAAGTTGTGCCTACCAGGGGCTCTGGGTAAAGCCTCGGGAAATGCTGACACCAGCCAAAGGCCTTCCTTGCTGCCTAGCTAAGAGAGCTTCCTGTTGAACTGCCAAAAGGGGAAAAAAATGAACTTCTGGACAATCTCTGTTTGTCAATGAACAGAGATTATATTATTATCAGAAAACAAAAGTGAGAGTGTATTGAGAAGTGGAAAATGTGAAAGTAAACATATTAAGGAAATTTAGTTTTATAATGTATTAGTGCTGAATGCAATCTGAGACTGATGGCCACAAAATTAAAGAGACTAGCTAATACTGTTTTAATATGTTATTTGCTAATATCTAGTTTATTGAGAGCAGATTGTTGGGCTTAACCTAACTTAAGGCTTTGTCAACTCAATGTTATTAACTAGCAAGAGTCAAAAATATTAATAGTATTTGTAAGAAAATGTTACATCATAGAATCCAGGAAGAGGAAATATGAAGGTAATGATGAATAATGAAAGAAGTAATTTAGCATTAGTTTAGTGGTTTGCTGTGAATTTATTTGACACTATTTTTCCCCTAAAACTTCAGAAAACTTAATTTTAAATTACCCTAGATTATTTTCTGTGAAAATCTTCTGAAATATAGTCAAAGATTTGTCAAATACTGCCCTTGTTTTGACATCAAATCCTATAGAGTTTGGAATGAAATTAGTACATTCACACTTTGCTAGTGGCCATAATGGTGATAAGTAGCAAGTTATTTTGAAATCTCACTCCTTGAAATTTGCTTATTCCAAAACAATGACATATTTTAAGAAAAAGTAGTATCACAAATGTAAAGGAGGAGCATAAATATGTCTAGATATTTACTTAGAGCTCTCAGCTATCTTTCCAATTTTTAGGCTTATAAGCAATCCTATTTGTAGTTTTCTCACTAATCTCAAAGGGAGAGATCATAGCACACATTGCTGACATCTGGATTCTGAAACCAATACATGATTTATTGGAACAGAAGGATAAAATAAATCAGAAGGATAAAAAAAGGGGGGATAACCCTCCTTTACATTTCCTCGATAATGTAATCTTAGAAAAAGACATTGGTTAGAGATTGAATATTTCTACATCCCTTTAATGCAAGCAATGGATAGAAGGTAATTAGCACCTTATAGATTGGTCCCAGATTAACACCTTGGACAGCAGCAGGGAGAGATCCTCAGTAATCTGGGCTCAGAAGAATTTTCTGCTTCTTCCTCAAAACCACTTAAGACTTCTGTTCTTTAGTGGAAGAGGTACCAGGTAGGGTAGTAGAGATTCCTGTCCTCATCTAGCCCTATATAACCAAGGAAAGAGTTGACTTGTATCTTGTCTTGCCCCAGTCTTCTATGAGAGAACTCCGAGTTCCACGAAGAAGATCCTGTGAGTTTCTACAAACTCCCCTTGCATCTGAATCACTTAGAGATAATATATTCTCAAGCTATTCTCCCCTCAGCCTTTATTAATTCATTTTAAAAATGCTGAATTCTTATAATCTACTTTTATGGAGACCTTGTCTTCCTCCTATTGCCACAGACTAGTTAATTCTCATATTCCATATCTCTTCTGATTTTTTTTTTTCATTCTTTAGATTATGGAGTAGTCGGTTGCATTGTGACTTCATTTCTTAATGATTTTGTATATTATTTGGGTGTTGTTGTTAGAGTAGATGTGACACTTTTTCCAACTTTTTTATACAATATGGAAGTCAGAAGCCTTGTATCATTTAATGTTAATCCATTTGAATATGGAATTGGTTGTCATAGGGGAGCTTTAATTAACAACATATTAGAAATATTTTTTGCTTATTTAATAAAGATCATTTTATTTATATTTGAAAGGAACTTCAAGATATACCCTTGGACAGCATTTTGAGGAAGAGCTATTGCTATTTGGTTACTTTTTTTTTTAAGAAACATTTTAAGATATACAATCTCTCCTAGTTAGGCGTGGCCAGAATATATTTACATGAGAAGAGTTGGAATCTTTTTAAAAAAGGTTTATATTACAGTTTTGAACACTGAGCAATGTAATGATAATAACTAAGTTAACACTTGTACTTTATTTACTTGCAGAATATATTCCAAAGTGTTTAATTTTTAAATAATTTCATGACATTGATCCTTTCAATATTCTCATTTTACATAAATAAAATTAAGGAAGGTGGAGCTTAAGTGACTAAGCCAGCATTCAAACAAGGAATGCTGGATCGAGAAGTAATGTTCTTAATCTCCATACCAACTACCTCCTGAAAGAAATTATTGGACAAAATAAACAAGGAATGTTCTTACAATTTTTTGCTTGTATCAAGCCTACAATAGGAGCTGAGAACACAACATTATCCAAAGAAACCAACGAAGCCTTTTTAAGATATGTATAAACTTATGTTTCCTAGGTAAAATATAATGTGCTTTTACACAAGCCTCTGGTGATAGAATGTTTTATAACATAAGATGGAAGATAAAACTGGATGAAAAGGTAAATTTTGATGAACATTGTCTACCAGGACTAGAAATGTCATTCTATATAATACTCATAATGGAAGTTAATTATCTCCATAATGATACAGAAATACAAACTTGATTTGCTAAAAATAATACATGTTCATTAAACATGTATTATTAATATTTGTCAGTCAATATAAGTTTCTAAAAACAATTACTTAAATACTCAGATCTTTCCTATAAGATCAGTATCAATTTCTCCATTTTATTGATAAGTAAACTGAATTAATTGGAGTTAATATAATTTAGTAAAGATTATGGGGGGGGCGGTGCAGAGCAAGATGGCCGAATAGGAACAGCTCCAGTCTCCAGCTCCCAGCAATACAGAAGAGAGGTGATTTCTGCATTTTCAACTGAGGTACTGGGTTCATCTCACTAGGGAGTGCGGGACAATCGGTGCTGGTCAGCTGCTGCAGCCCGACCAGTGAGAGCTGAAGCAGGGCGAGGTATCGCCTCACCTGGGAAGCGCAAGGGGGAAGGGAATCACTTTTCCTACTCAGGGGAACTGAGACACACAACACCTGGAAAATTGGGTAACTCCCACCCCAATACTGCGCTGTACCAAGGGTCTTAGCAAACGGGCCCACCAGGATATTATATCCCACACCTGGCCGGGAGGGTCCCACGCCTGCCCACAGAGCCTCCCTCATTGCTAGCCCAGAAGTCTGCCATCTAACTGCAAGGCAACAGCAAGGCTGGGGGAGGGACGCCCACCATTGCTGAGGCTTAAGTAGGTAAACAAAGCCACTGGGAAGCTCGAACTGGGTGGAGCTCACAGCAGCTGAAGGAGCCCTGACTGTCTCTGTAGACTCCACCTCTGGGGACAGGGCACAGCTAATCAACAACAACAACAACAAAGCAGCAGAAACCTCTGCAGACGCAAACAACTCTGTCTGACAGCTTTGAAGAGAGCAGTGGATCTCCCAACACGGAGGCTGAGATCTGAGAATGGACAGACTGCCTGCTCAAGTGGGTTCCTGACTCCTGAGTAGCCTAACTGGGAGACATACCCCACTAGGGGCAGACCGACACCCCACACCGCACACAGTGGAGTACACCCCTGAGAGGAAGCTACCAACGCAAGAATCAGACAGGTACACTCGCTAATCAGCAATATTCTATCTTCTGCATCCTCTGCTGCTGATACCCAGGCAAACAGGGTCTGGAGTGGACCTCAAGCAATCTCCAACAGACCTACAGCTGAGGATCCTGACTGTTAGAAGGAAAACTAACAGACAGGAAGGACACCCACACCAAAACCCCAGCAGTACGTCATCATCATCAAAGACCAGAGGCAGATACAACCACAAACATAGGGAAAAAGCAGGGCAGAAAAGCTGGAAATTCAAACAATAAGAGCGTATCTCGCCCTGCAAAGGAACACAGCTCACCGCCAGCAATGGATCAAAGCTGGATGGAGAATGACTTTCATGAGATGAGAGAAGAAGGCTTCAGTCCATCAAACTTCTCAGAGCTAAAGGGGGAATTATGTACCCAGCGCAAAGAAACTAAAAATCTTGAAAAAGGAGTGGAAGAATTGATAACTAGAATAATTAATGCAGAGAAGGCCATAAACGAACTGACAGAGATGAAAACCATGACACGAGAAATACATGACAAATGCACAAGCTTCAGTAACCGACTGGATCAACTGGAAGAAAGAGTATCAGCGATTGAGGATCAAATTAATGAAATGAAGCGAGAAGAGAAATCTAAAGAAAAAAGAAGAAAAAGAAATGAACAAAGCCTGCAAGAAGTATGGGATTATGTAAAAAGACCAAATCTACGTCTGATTGGGGTGCCTGAAAGTGAGGGGGAAAATGGAACCAAGTTGGAAAACATTCTTTAGGATATCATGCAGGAGAACTTCCCGAACCTAGTAGGGCAGGCCAACATTCAAATTCAGGAAATACAGAGAACGCCACAAAGATACTCCTTGAGAAGAGCAACTCCAAGACACATAATTGCCAGATTCACCAAAGTTGAAATGAAGGAAAAATAGAGAAAGGTCGGGTTACCCACAAAGGGAAGCCCATCAGACTAACAGGAGATCTCTCAGCAGAAACTCTACAAGCCAGAAGAGAGTGGGGGCCAATATTCAACATTCTTAAAGAAAAGAATTTTCAACCCAGAATTTCATATCTAGCCAAACTAAGTGAAGGAGAAATAAAATCCTTTACAGACAAGCAAATACTTAGAGATTTTGTCACCACCAGGCCTGCCTTACAAGGGACCCTGAAGGAAGCACTCAACATGGAAAGGAATAACCGGTACCAGCCATTGCAAAAACATGCCAAAATGTAAAGACCATCGAGGCTAGGAAGAAACTGCATCAACTAACGAGCAAAATAACCAGTTAATATCATAATGGCAGGATCAAGTTCACACGTAACAATATTAACTTTAAATGTCAATGGACTAAATACTCCAATTAAAAGACACAGACTGGCAAACTGGATAAAGAGTCAGAATTCAGGAGACCCATCTCACATGCAGAGACATACATAGGCTCAAAATAAAGGGATGGAGGAAGATCTACCAAGCAAATAGAGAACAAAAAAAAGCAGGGGTTGCAATCCTAGTCTCTGATAACACAGACTTTAAACCATCAAAGATCAAAAAAGACAAAGAAGGACATTACATAAATGTAAAGGGATCGATTCAACAGGAAGAGCTAAATATCCTAAATATATATGCACCCAATACAGGAGCACCCAGATTCATAAAGCAAGTCCTCAGAGACTTATGAAGAGACTTAGACTCTCATACAATAATAATGGGAGATTTCAACACTCCACTGTCAACATTAGACAGATCAATGAGACAGAAAGTTAACAAGGATATCCAGGAATTAAACTCCGCTCTGCAGCAAGCAGACCTAATTGACATCTACAGAACTCTCCACCCCAAATTAACAGAAGATACATTCTTCTCAGCACCACATCACACTTATTCCAAAATTGACCACATAATTGGAAGTAAAGCACTCCTCAGTAACTGTACAAGAACAGAAATTATAATAAACTCTCTCTCAGACCACAGTACAATCAAACTAGAACTCAGGACTAAGAAACTCAATCAAAACTGCTCAACTACATGGAAACTGAATAACCTCCTCCTGAATGACTACTGGGTACATAACGAAATGAAGGCAGAAATAAAGATGTTCTTTGAAACCAATGAGAACAAAGATACAACATACCAGAATCTCTGAGACACATTTAAAGCAGTGTGTAGAGGGAAATTTATAGCACTAAATGCCCACAAGAGAAAGCTGGAAAGATCTAAAATTGACACTCTAACATCACAATTAAAAGAACTAGAGAAGCAAGAGCAAACACATTCAAAAGCTAGCAGAAGGCAAGAAATAACTAAGATCACAGCAGAACTGAAGGAGATAGAGACACAAAAAACCCTCCAAAAAATCAATGAATCCAGGAGTTGGTTTTGTGAAAAGATCAACAAAATTGATAGATTGCTAGCAAGACTAATAAAGAAGAAAAGAGAGAAAAATCAAATAGATGCAATAAAAAATGATAAAGGGGATATCACCACTGACCCCACAGAGATACAAACTACCATCAGAGAATACTATAAACACTTCTACGCAAATCAACTAGAAAATCTAGAAGAAATGAATAATTTCCTGGACACTTACACTCTCCCAAGACTAAACCAGAAAGAAGCTGTGTCCCTGAATAGACCAATAGCAGGCTCTGAAATTGAGGCAATAATTAATAGCCTACCAACCAAAAAAAGTCCAGGACCAGATGGATTCACAGCTGAATTCTACCAGATGTACAAGGAGGAGCTTGTACCACTCCTTCTGAAACTATTCCAATCCACAGAAAAAGAGGGAATCCACCCTAACTCATTTTATGAGGCCAACATCATCTTGATACCAAAGCCTGGCAGAGACACAACAAAATTTTAGACCAATATCCCTGATGAACATTGAAGCAAAAATCCTCAATAAAATACTGGCAAACCGAATCCAGCAGCACATCAAAAAGCTTACCCACCATGATCAAGTGGGCTTCATCCCTGGGATGAAAGGCTGGTTCAACACACGCAAATCAATAAACATAATCCAGCATATAAACAAATCCAAAGACAAAAACCACATGATTATCTCAGTAGATGCAGAAAAGGCCTTTAACAAAATTCAACAGCCCTCATGCTAAAAACGCTCAATAAATTCGGTATTGATGGAACATATCTCAAAATAATAACAGCTATTTATGACAAACCGACAGCTAATATCATACTGAATGGGCAAAAATGGGAAAAATTCCCTTTGAAAACTGGCAAAAGACAGGGATGCCATCTCTCACCACTCCTATTCAACATAGTGTTGGAAGTTCTGGCTAGGGCAATCAGGCAAGAGAAAGAAATCGAGGGTATTCAGTTAGGAAGAGAAGAAGTCAATTTGTTCCTGTTTGCAGATGACATGATTGTATATTTAGAAAACCCCATTGTCTCAGCCCAAAATCTCCTTAAGCTGATAAGAAACTTCAGCAAAGTCTCAATTAATGTGCAAAAATCACAAGCATTCTTATACACCAGTAATAGACAAAGAGAGAGCCAAATCATGAATGAACTTCCATTCACAATTGCTTCAAAGAGAATAAAATACCTAGGAATCCAACTTACAAGGGATGTAAAGGACCTCTTCAAGGAGAACTACAAACCACTGCTCAGTGAAATAAAAGAGGACACAAACAAATGGAAGAACATACCATGCTCATGGATAGGAAGAATCAATATCGTGAAAATGGCCATACTGCCCAAGGTAATTTATAGATTCAATGCCATCTCAATCAAGCTACCAATGAGTTTCTTCACAGAATTGGAAAAAATGGCTTTAAAGTTCATATGGAACCAAAAAAGAGCCCGCATTGCCAAGACAATCCTAAGTCAAAAGAACAAAGCTGGAGTCATCACGCTACCTGACTTCAAACTATACTACAAGGCTACAGTAACCAAAACAGCATGATACTGGTACCAAAACAGCGATATAGACCAATGGAATAGAACAGAGTCCTCAGAAATAATACCACACATCTACAGCCATCTGATTTTTGACAAAGCTGAGAAAAACACGAAATGAGGAAAGGATTCCCTATTTAATAAATGGTGCTGGGAAAATTGGCTAGCCATAAGTAGAAAGCTGAAACTGGATCCTTTCCTTACTCCTTATATGAAAATTAATTCAAGATGGATTAGAGACTTAAATGTTAGACCTAATACCATAAAAATCCTAGAAGAAAACCTAGGTAATACCATTCAGGACATAGGTATGGGCAAGGACTTCATGTCTAAAACACCAAAAGCAACGGCAACAAAAGCCAAAATTGACAAATGGGATCTAATTAAACTAAAGAGCTTCTGCACAGCAAAAGAAACTACCATCAGAGTGAACAGGCAACCTACAGAATGGGAGAAAATTTTTGCAATCTACTCATCTGACAAAGGGCTAATATCCAGAACCTACAAAGAACTCAAACAAATTTACAAGAAAAAAACAAACAACCCCATCAAAAAGTGGGCAAAGGATATGAACAGACATTTCTCAAAAGAAGACATTCATACAGCCAACAGACACATGAAAAAATGCTCATCATCACTTGCCATCAGAGAAACGCAAATCAAAACCACAATGAGATACCATCTCACACCAGTTAGAATGGCAATCATTAAAAAGTCAGGAAACAACAGGTGCTGGAGAGGATGTGGAGAAATAGGAACACTTTTACACTGTTGGTGGGATTGTACACTAGTTCCACCATTATGGAAAACAGTATGGCGATTCCTCAAGGATCTAGAACTAGATGTACCATATGACCCAGCCATCCCATTACTGGGTATATACCCAAAAGATTATAAATCATGCTGCTATAAAGACACATGCACACATATGTTTATTGCGGCACTATTCACAATAGCAAAGACTTGGAATCAACCCAAATGTCCATCAGTGACAGACTGGATTAAGAAAATGTGGCGCATATACACCATGGAATAGTATGCCACCATAAGAAAGGATGAGTTCGTGTCCTTTGTAGGGACATGGATGCAGCTGGAAACCATCATTCTCAGCAAACTATCACAAGAACAGAAAACCAAACACCGCATGTTCTCACTCATAGGTAGGAACTGTACAATGAGATCACCTGGACTCGGGAAAGAGAACATCACACACCGGGGCCTATTATGGGGAGGGGGAAGTAGGGAGGGTTTGCATTGGGAGTTATACCTGATGTAAATGACGAGTTGATGGGTGCTGACGAGTTGATGGGTGTGGCACACCAACATGGCACAAGTATACATATGTAACAAACCTGCACGTTATGCACATGTACCCTAGAACTTGAAGTATAAAAAAAAAAAAAAAGTTGCTGTTTAACAAAAAAATAAAATAAAATAAAATAAATTTTAAAATATCAGAAATGTAGCAAATTATCTCCAGAAATAAAATATTTTGTTGAGTTTTGTAGCAAAAAAAAAAAAAAAATTACACAGAGGTTATCCCATGTTAATTTAAATTCAGTTGATGAACCCTTTAATTAAAAGCTTACAAACTTGAGAAAATTACATGTTGATTTGTGTTAGCAAGCACACTAAATGTTAACAAGCATTGCTCAGAGGCTAAGCGAAATAATTATGGTCTTAAAGGCCAATAAGTAATAGCTCTGACAAAAAATGTATAAGCTCATTTTCCTTCATAAATAATGTATTCCTGTTTTTTTTTTTTTTATGTCTGGACAGGAAATTCTGGAATTACATTCTTTTATTTTAATGATAGATAGACTACAAACAATAGGATTGTAGTAGAAATGTGAATATAGTAAAATGCTAAATTATTCAAAAATTATACTCAGTAGTGTTCAGTAGTAACTGGTTTGGGACTATTTACTGGTAGAACAATAGATAGAAGTAATAAAACAACTATAAATGTTTCTCATGTTCCTCAGATCAACATTGCAGGATGTCAATTAAAAGACACAATCAACTTTGTAACCTCATGCCCGGAAGCTTCTGCTATTACTGTTTCTTTCAGATACTCAAATATCATTTAACACTACATATATGTAGAGAGACAGACAAATAAATATATGCATACATTTTTGAGAGAATTCATATTACATTGTATAGACTCAGTCAAGGTTTATTATTAATTGCTTTATTTCATTTTATTATGCAATTACTAGAAGAAATTAGAGGTTTAGCAATTTCCTGCTTTAACGCACGAGATGTTATATACTTCTAAATCACCTGGACAATATTTTTAAAAAAAAGTTTTCCAAAGTTTACTACCTTCATGGCCAGCTACTTGTGTGAGCCTAAATGCAATGACAGGCTAAAATTCAAACGTAAGTCCTAGGGTTTGGGGATAATCATTCATTGAGGAATAAGTAGAGTAAGATTCTGTTTGTTAGAATATTATCTATCTGATAAGAGTTGCTTTATTGTGAGTTTGAGTGTGATAGTCATTAAAAATTTAATCAAGTCAGAATTAGATGGTAAAACAGCACAATTACTTATAATTATAAATATAGTATTACTGACATTGGCAGGGTTCAGGAAGATTTATTTACCTTCATGTATCTGCTTTTGTGTCCGCAAGCCATCTATGGTCTACCTTGGGATAGTGTTCTAAATCTTTCCAGTTATATTTCATCTCTCCTGATTAATTTTGTCTGCTATTATTTTTTCTCAGCATGCTCATATTTTTTTAATCTATTTTTTTTTTTTTTTTGCTAAGGGGATATATCTCCTCTTTAAGTTAAATGATAGTTTAAGTATTATTATTCAAAAGAATTTTAAAAACTGGGCAACTTAATGCTTCGTACAGTGAGGAGAAAGCATAAAATACAAATATGATATCTACAACTTCAGTGAAGCTGGGCAGAGCACATTTTGTTTATAGAATAGGCACTAATCCTTATGCCTTTGCATCAGTAGTTGAAATACTTCTTTTCCATTTACTCTGTAAAGGAAGGAAGTGACTTACTGAGCTAAGAGCATTCAACTTTTCTAATTAATTGCAAGGTTGAAAATAGAAATCCAGTTTCTTGCTCTGTATTGCAAACTTAGTAGATTTCTTCTTGGATGCAGAGCTTGTTTATATCTAGACTTCTCCCTTTTGATGTCTGCAACAATATAAGACTTAAAATAAAACAAGAGAGATGTTTGCCTGACAAAGAAACAAGACTAAGAATCAGATTCACCTGTAGAAGCAACCTACTGAGGGGCTTACTCTGAGTTTTGAATGGAGCTGTGTGCTTCTGTTTCTAGCAACTCCTTGTAGAATGACCTTCATGCCAGACTTTCAGGGGTGTTGAGAGCATCAGTCTGGTACTATAATCATTAAATTCTTCCTCTGGAGTGCACTTTATATGAAGGATATTCAACTATAGAACAGACTTTCTATTCCTAATGACTTTGAAGTTGCAGCTTTATATTTTCAGATAAGATAAAATAGAGACAGGTAGAAGTAAACAACAGTTTACTATGCAGAAAGCGTCTAACTTTGCTCAAGGCTATTTACTTCTGACAGAGATTTACCAGAAAACAATAAATCTATAATATATAAAAGAGTGATAGGACTAATTAATTATATTTTAAAGGTGTGCATCCTTTGCAATTATTTGACCAGAAAAGGGTCTAAATAATTCCACCTCCTGTAAGTAGAATGAAGTCAAATGTAATTGGCCATTCACCATATTTCTACACATGAAAATATTACTTCAGAAGGTACACATGAGTCTCTGTTGCCCAGGTGATAAAGCACAGACTCCATGACCTCCATGAAGTGCGATCAAACGTTCTTTCAAGCCATTTTTCTACCATTACTTTCTTATACAGATGTTCTGCTCTAGGACAGGCAATTAGAAACATCACACACCGTATTGCCACACCTATCCCTTTTTTTCCTTGTCTTCCTCCTTTACCAAAGTTGTCTTCTTTCACTAAGTTCCACTCTATTACTTTTATCTCTAATTTTGGATCACGAGGTCAAGAGATTGAGACTGTCCTGGTTACCACTGTGGCCCCGTCTGTACTAAAAATACAAAGATTAGCTGGGTGTGGTGGTGTGCACCTGTAGTCCCAGCTACTATGGAGGCTGAGGCAGGAAAATGCTTGAACCCAGGAAATGGAGGTTGCAGTGAGCCAAGATTGCGCCACTGCACTCCAACCTGGCGACAGAGACTCCAAAAAAAAAAAAAAAAGCAAATTCTGTCATATAATAACAATAGCCAACAATGTACAAAATAATTATTATTAATGACTAAGTATTTTATATGCATTATTTTTAGTATGCAAAACAATCCTATGTATTTGGAAGTACACAATAAATATTGAAAGAAAAATGTCCCTTTTTTTTTTTTTTTTGAGATGGAGTCTCTCTCTGTCGCTCAGGCTGGAGTGCAGTGGCGCAATCTCGGCTTACTGCAAGCTCCGCCTCCCGGGTTCACGCCATTCTCCTGCCTCAGCCTCCTGAATAGCTGGTACTACAAGCACCCACCACCACGTCCAGCTTATTATTATTATTATTATTATTATTTGTATTTGTATTTGTATTTTAAGTAGAGAAGGGGTTTCACTGTGTTAGCCAGGATGGTCTCGATATCCTGACCCCGTAATCTGCCTGCATCGGCCTCCAAAAGTGCTGAGATTACAGGCGTGAGCCACCGCGCCCGCCAAAAATGTCAATTTTACATATAAGAAAACAATGATTAAAATATCAACTAATTTGGCAAGACATACAAACGTCTTGTGACAGAGTGGGGTCTGTTTGGCAATGGCAAGCAGGTTCTGGATCAGCAGGTTGCTGTAGCAACCCTAAAAATGAGAGCACCTCAAAAATGGGAGTTATTATCTCCATTTTACAGATCAAGACACCAAGATTTAAAAGGCTTCTGAATAGTCATAGAAGACATTTTGTGTGCAGAGAGATATGATTTCAGAATCTAAGCTATTTTGACTTTGATGTTTTGAATCTCACAATATGAAATAAAAAGATAAAATATCTTATAGTATTTAAAGCACTCACTAAGTAGTTACAATTCTATACCTGAATGTTAATTCTGCCTAATATCCTGAACAGAAGTTTGGACATTCAGAGCCACGTTGAAAGGTAGAATACGCTGACTGCAAAATAAAACACCAATCTGTCGCTTTTTATGGCTTAGTGATTGCATCAAATCAACTGCAGAGTTGATCACATTGATAATGAAAAAAGAGGTTATTATGACATAGAAATAATATTAAATAGCAAAAAAACAAATTTGACAGCAACTCAGAGATATAATGTGGGTATTTTCCAATCATATTTTGAGTACATTTGCCTGGCATTGTGTATGTTTCATGACAATTATCTTTCTTATTGTATTACTGGAATAAAAGACATTTCTTTCTATTGCCATGATGCAAATTTCCTTAGTGAGCAATTGGATTGATTTGCTGGTTATACCCTTTGCTAAGTGATGGAAAATGCTAAATTAGACTCAGCAAGGAAATGGCCATAAAATGCATTGTGTCTTATCCTATAGCTAAGATAATCAAGCAGTATAACATTGAGAAAACAACTAAATTATAACGTCTGGAGGAGAAATATCTTTCAGCAGCCTTATCACTGATGTTTTTATCAACTAGTTTTTCATTTGTGAAATTAAGGTCTCTGAATAATAACAGATGGTATGGGTATAATCTGCTCCATTATCATTGATACAATTTCTGTAAACTGCCGATGTAAAAGTTCATAGACCTAAATAACTCTATTTTGTTGAAATTGCTGGCCTTATATTATTAAATACATATTCAAGGAACTGTATATCAACTGACATTCTGTCAACTAGAAATCTCAAATACCATAGTCCATCACACAGTTAATGTTAATACCTGCTTAAGTATCTGCTCACTCAAATCTTTACAGTGTATACACTGCACATTCAGATATTCCCTGTGTATGGTCAAATCAATATATACAAGATATATATTTATAACCTCTGTTCTTTGCTTTTTAAATCTTTCATTCAATCAAATCATTACCTTTGTAGCTAATGGTTCTGTTTCTAAAAATAAAAACCACCTCGTATAAGCCTTTTAAACTGCAATGAGACATAAACAGCTGACACTACAATGGTGATCCTTGGGTCCTAAAAAGATTCTGAATTACAGCATTCTGATTATTCTAGGTTGTTCCAATTCTTAGAATACTTGAGTTGTACAGCTCAGGATTTTTATCTTTCTGACCTAGAATTTTAAGGACACTTAACTATAGCTATACTGAACTACTATCCTTCTTAAATATGACATCTTCAATCATGAACTGTTTTTCTCCACCCAAATTATCCCTTCTCTTTCTGTATACCGATTACCATTTTTTAGTACAACATTTTAGTGTTATTCCTCAATTTATTTATTCAATGCTTTCAGCATTAATCAGCCCTGTGACTTTTAAAAATCACTTAATATTTCTGAGCAATTTCTCTTACCTTTGGTAGGAATTATACTGTTACTTTATAAGTTTATAAAGCTTAAATGAGATAATAGTTTAAACTATAGTGCTTGTTTGACATAGAGTAAGCACTCAATAAATATCACAGTCAAGACTTAAATAGTGGCCAGGCGCGGTGGCTCAAGCCTGTAATCCCAGCACTTTGGGAGGCCGAGACGGGCGGATCACGAGGTCAGGAGATTGAGACCACCCTGGCTGACACGGTGAAACCTCGTCTCTACTAAAAAAATACAAAAACTAGCCCGGCGAGGTGGCGGGCACCTGTAGTCCCAGCTACTCGGGAGGCTGAGGCAGGAGAATGGCGTAAATCCGGGAGGCGGAGCTTGCAGTGAGCTGAGATCCGGCCACTACACTCCAGCTCGGGCGACAGAGCGAGACTCCGCCTCAAAAAAAAAAAAAAAAAAAAAAAAAGACTTCAATAGTTAGACATCATGACAGAGTAGAGTAGAATACTACTTCCTCTACACTTCAAAAGCACTTTGTACCATCATCTGGGATAATCCTTATACTAATCTGGACCCAGTAACTTGATATTAGATCTGTTATATTACCTCTGTGTCTATCTCCAGCCATAACATAAGTAAGACATTTAATAATCCATGATTATTTATTGAATTTGCATGCCAGGATTAGGGGAAAACTAGGTACATGTAAAACTGTTAGAATTTTTACTAGAGCAATTAAATACATAATTGCACAATTTAATGAGTTGAAAAAATTAAAAAATTGACATATTTCCATTGAGAGGACCTGGAATTCGGCTACATTCATGCTATGTGTGACTTAGCTATTAACAGATATATGGAGATAGAGGTCTAGGATGATCGAGGTTGGATTATTGTTAGGAAGAATTTTTCTACTTATGAAGCCATTTGTTAACTGTGTGTAAACAAAAAATCAAAAACTGCTCTATCTTTTTCTCTTCAGACAGGAAAACTCTCCTTTAGTTGCATGTGTAAATACAAGTCAATCTATTTCATAAAATGTGTTTATAATGTGTTGTGTTAAAATCAGCATTATACTCTGATTACTTATATTTTATATTAATTTAAAGTTCTGCCTGACATTTTGACTTTTACTGCACTATATTTTGATATATCCATTCATTATTTATTCTGTTCATTCAACAATATATATAAATATGAATATGATATGGCTTCATGTATTCAAAGACCTCACAGATTAATGTTGGAGATCAATGACTGCAATGTAAAGGGATAAGAATAAAAATAAATCAAATAAGTCTTTTGGAACCATGTAGGAGGGACACCAAATCAAAAATGTGTTTGTTGGGGGAGAAAAGGAGGTAGAGAGAATAAGCAATTCCTTTGCAAAAAAGATTATATTTGAACTGATCTCAAATAAAATATGAAGGGTGAGAAAAATTAGCTAGGTAAAGGATATTTTATTTAGAGGAAATCATGTACAAGGACCTAGAAAAATAAAATAATTTTAGGCACTGGAAATATTTGTGTAGCTAGAAGAAACCAACACTACAAACATGAAAAGTAAAATTTAAAGTCATGAAGTTTCTTTATATTGTGCTGCTTCATTTATATTTTCTCTTTAAGGCAATGGGGAATGATAAAGGAGTTAATCAGGGGAGATATATAAGAAAAGAAGCTTTGCACTTGTTTGCAGATGACATGATTGTATATTTAGAAAACCCCATCATCTCAATATATTTAGAAAACCCCATCAACTCAGCCCAAAATCTCCTTAAGTTGATAAGAAACTTCAGCAAAGTCTTAGGATGCAAAATCAATGTGCAAAAATCACAAGCATTCTTATACACCAGTAACAGACAAACAGAGAGCCAAATCATGAATGAAGTCCCATTCACAATAGCTTCAAAGAGAATAAAATACCTAGGAATCCAACTTACAAGGGATGTAAAGGACCTCTTCAAGGAGAACTACAAACCACTGCTCAGTGAAATAAAAGAGGACACAAACAAATGGAAGAACAAACCATGCTCATGGATAGGAAGAATCAATATTGTGAAAATGGCCACACTGTCAATATAATTTTTAGATTCAATGCCATCCCCATTAAGCTACCAATGACTTTCTTCAAAGAATTGGAAAAAACTGCTTTAAAGTTCATACGGAACCAAACAAGACCCCGTATTGCCAAGACAATCCAAAGCCAAAAGAACAAAGCTGGAGGCATCACATTACCTGACCACAAACTATACTACAAGGCTACAGTAACCAAAACAGCATGGTACTGGTACCAAAACAGAGATATAGACCAATGGAACAGAACAGAGCCCTCAGAAATAATACCACATATCTACAGCCATCTGATCAGCTTAGGGGTATTTTGGGCTGAGACGATGGGGTTTTCTAAACATACAATCATGTCATCCAACAACAGGGACAATTTGACTTCCTCTTTTCCTAATTGAATACCCTTTATTTCTTTCTGTTGACTTATTGCCCTGGCCAGAACTTCCAACACTCTGTTGAATCAGAGTGATGAGAGAGGGCATCCTTGTCTTGTGCTGGTTTTCAAATGGAATGCTTCCAGTTGTCACCCATTCAGTATGATATTGGCTGTGGGTTTGTCATAAATAGCTCTTATTATTTTGAGATACATTCTGCCAGTACCTAGTTTATTGAGAGTTTTGTTTGTTTGTTTGTTTTTCTTTTTTGAGACGGAGTCTTGCTTGTTGCCCAGGCTGGAGTGCAGTGGTGCAGTCTCAGCTCATTGCAAGCTCCACCTCCCAGGTTCATGCCATTTTCCTGTCTCAGCCTCCTGAGCAGGTGGAACTACAGGCTCCTGCCACCACCCTAGGCTATTTTTTTGTATTTTTAGTAGAGACGGGGTTTCACCGTATTAGCCAGGATGGTCTCGATCTCCTGACCTTGTGATCTGCCTGCCTCAGCCTCCCAAAGTACTGGGATTACAGGCATGAGCCACCTAGCCAGGCCTATTGAAAGTTTTTAACATGAAACGCTGTTGAAATTTGTGAAAGTCCTTTTCTGCATCTATTGAGATAATCATGTGGTTTTTGTCGTTGGTTCTGTTTATGTGATGGATTACGTTTATTGATTTGCATATGTTGATCTCAAGGATGGGGAAGTTCTCCTGGATAATATCCTGAAGAATGTTTTCCAACTTGGTTCCATTCTCTCCTTGACTTTCAGGTACACCAATCAAATGTAGATTTGATCTTTTCACATAGTCCCACATTTCTTAGAGGCTTTTTTCATTTCTTTTTATTCTTTTTTCTTTAACCTTGTCTTCTCGCTTTATTTCATTAATTTGATCTTCAATCACTGATAGCCTTTCTTCCACTTGATCGAATCAGCTATTGAAGCTTGATTTCACTTTACTCTATGGACTCACCCCAAATTCTTGCATGAGATTCACAACTTCTCACTTGATGCCTGGATCAGAAATGCTTCTCAATATCAATACTACAACGTGAATTCAGTTCAGACATATTTTTGACGTGCCTGAGGAACTCAGATGGTTTGTACCTGTGTCTGTACCCAAATCTCATGATGTAATTGAATCCCCAGTCCTAGAGATGGGGGCCTGGTAGGAGAGATGATTAGATCATGGGGGTGGTTTTTAAATGTTTAGCACCATCCTCCTAGTCTGTTTTGATATAGCAATTAATTTTCCTTTCAGTAGATACCCAGTAGTGGAATTTCTGCATTTAGTTCTATTTTAGTTTTTTGAGAAATCTCCATCTATACAGGTTGTGCTAATTCACATTCCAACCAACAGTGCATAAGTATTGCCTTTTATCCACATCTTCACAGACATCTGTTGATTTTAATAATAGCCATTCTGACTGATGTGAGATGGTTTTCTCATTGTAGTTTTACTTTGCATTTCTTTGATGATTAATGAGGTTGAGAATTTTTTTGTACTTTTTTGGTTGTTTGTATGTCTTCTTTTGAGAAAGAATGCCCTTTGTCCAATTTTGAATGTGGTTATTTTTATCTTGTTGAATAGAGTTCATTGTAGATTTTGGATATTGGTCCTTTCTTGGATGCATAGTTTGCAAATATTTTCTCTAATTTTTGTACATTGTCCATTTACTCTGTAGATCATTTCTATTGTTGTGCAGGAGCTAGTTTGATTATGTCCAATTTGTCTATTTTTGGTTTTGTTGCATTTGTTTTTGAGGTCTTAGTCATAAACTCCTTGCCTAGGTCTATGTCTAGAAGAATTTTCCTAGATAATTTTCTAGAATTTTTATATTTTCAGGACTTACATTCAAGCCTTTAATTAATCTTAACTTTTGCACATAGTGAGATAAAGGCATTCAGTTTCGTTCTTTTGCATGTGGCTAGACAGTTTTCCCAGCACCATTTGTTGAATAGGGTGTCTTTTCCCCACTGTATATTTTGGTCACTTTTTTTTTCAAGATTATTCGGTTTTAGGTATGTGGCTTTATTTCTGGGTTCTCTATTACATTTCATTGGTCCGTGTTTCTATTTTTGTACCAGTACCCCATGCTGTTTTGGTTAATATAGCCTTTAGCATAGTTTGAAATCAGGTGATGTGCCTCTGGCTTTGTTCTTTTTCCTTAAGATTGCTTTGGCTATTTTTTATTCTATATAGATGTTTAGATTTTTTCCTAATTCTGTGAAAAATGACATTGGTAATGTGATGGGAATTGCATTGAATCTGTAAATTGCTTTGGGCAGTGTGATAATGTTAATGGTGTTAATGCTTAAAATCTGTGAGCATGGGATGTTTTGCCACTTATTTTTGTCATTTGTGATTTCTTCTATCAGTGTTTTGTAGTTCTTGTAGATATGTTTCATTTCCTTGGTTAAGTATATTCCTCAGTATTTGATTTCATTTTATTTTTTGTGTGACTATTGCAAACAGTATTATTGATTTCATTCTTAGTTTGAATATTATTGTTATATAGAAATGTTACTGATTTTTGTACACTGATTTTGTATCCCAAAACTTTACTGAAGTTATTTATCAAGTCAATGGGTCTTTTGGAGGAGTTCTTAGGGTTTTCTTGGTTTAAGATCATATCATCAGTGAACAGAGATAATTTGACTTCCTCTTTCCCAATCTGAATGCCTTTCAATTCTTTCCCTTACGTTATTTCTGTGGCTGGGACTTCCAGTACTATGGCAAATAGAAGTGGTGAAAGCAGACATCTTTGTCTTGTTCCTGTTTTGTTTTTTTGTTTTTTGTTTGTTTGTTTTTGAGACACAGTCTCGCTCTGTGGCCCAGGCTGGAGTGCAGTGGCGTGATCTCGGCTCACTGCAAACTCTGCCTCCCACGTTACGCCATTCTCCTGCTTCAGCCTCCCGAGTAGCTGGGACTACAGGCGCCCGCCACCATGCCCAGATAATTTTTTTGTATTTTTAGTAAAGACGGGGTTTCACCGTGTTAGCCAGGATGGTCTCTATCTTCTGACGTCGTGATCCGCCCACCTCAGCCTCCCAAAGTGCTGGGATTACAGGCGTGAGTCACCGCGCCTGGCCTTGTTCCAGTTTTTAAGGAGAATGGTTTCAACTTTTCCTTGTTCAATATGATGTTGGCTGTGGGATTACTGTATATGACTTTTATAATTTTGAAGTATGTTCCTCCTTCCAGTCCTAGTTTGTTGAGGGTGTTTGTCATGAAGAGGTGTTGAATTTTATCAATTGCTTTTTCTGCATTTATTGAGATGACCATCAGGTTCTATATCATTTGCTAATTGAGGTCACAGCAACATCAAAAGAAGCATCCAATTGTCTGCAATGGATTTAACATAGGCTATTGTGTTTGGTAACTTAATAAAAAAAATATACATTATGTAACTATTCACAAACATTGTCACTTTTCTCAATAAGTTATTTAAGGAATAAAATATCTGAAAATTTTATAATTTCCACTAACAATGACTCTTGGAATAGTACTTTGTTGACACATCCTGAGTCTGCTTACTGTAGTTTGGAGAGTAAATGTGGAAAAAATAACCTCATTTGTTTAAAATTGGCAATTATACACAAGGAAGAAACTAGAAATAATTTCTATCCATGACAATTAATAATATTGATGGGGGCCAACCAATGGGGGCTAATCATACCTTCATTAATTTATATATTTTAATCATGTAATGCAATTTGATAGGCCTTGGGGTGTTACAATAATGAAAAATAAATTTTCTCTGAAAGATTAATTGCAGAGGTAGAAAAGGGAACATAGGACGAAAGGGGCAAAAATTATAATGTATGTCAATATTAAATTTAGAACAAAAAGATAAATAGGGTAATAGTGGAAGCTCCATGAAATCATCATCAACAACTCTGTAATACAGACAATCTTTAGATATTGAATGTCTGATAAGAATATTATGATAGCTAAATAAATCAGTTAAGTCATCAGTCAAGATATTTAATAGATGGGCACTGAAATATAAAATTAACCAGATTCAGAGCCACGTGTTTACAATATATTCCAATTTACCCATAAATGCCTTTCTGTGGTTCCTTTTTTTGTCCAGGCTTTTATTTATTTATTTATTTTAAGAGAGTTAATGGCATGCTGTACTTTACGTGCTAAGCTTCTATCCTTTTTACCTTGTGCCTAAGACTAATGTTAGCCTCAGTAAGTCCATATGGCAGACATATCTTTGTAGTATAGAATTGATACATTACCATCTCTGAGCCTTACTTTTACTTTTTTTGATGTAATTACTTCCATCAAACACTCAAAAATGTCCATAATGTATTTTTTAAGAGGTAGACATATGATAGAGTCCCAGTTATGTCCATAAGGGTGTATTCAAAAGAGCTAGCATTAGTTCTTAGTACACTCTCAACTTTTTGAATGAATAAACCAAACTTCTTTTCATTATAATGTATCAAAATAAAGAAGCAAATTGGTTGCAAGTATTGAGAACTTTACTGTTTTATGCATACTCTTCACTTTGTAATATTAAATTACTCAAAATAGTGTTCCTAATGTTGAATTAAAATTAACAAGTTTTATTCAGAGAACACCTTTGATTTTAGAACAACATGGTAAGTACCTGGATTGTACTATTAAATAATTATTATTACTTTGACAATATGGAAAGCAATTTCACTTATTCATTGGGGTTGTGCATTTGAATAGGAATATTTCATGGGAATAATATTTTATCAAAGTTTTAAAGATTTGAGAAAATAGGAATACTGAATTATGTAATATTCTAAATATTAAAATATACTTACATATCTAAATTTGACACATTCTTACATGAGTAACATGTTTTTCTTTCACATATTTTAGTTGGACAGGCAAATCCTTTCAAACTTGTACGTTTTATAAAACAAGCATCTTGAAATTTAATGTAACTCAGCCTGAATGTGATGTCTGAGTGCTAATATGGGTTTTAATTCCATACTAGTTTTAAACTTTAAAATTTCTTCTTTCAAAATTAGCATCTGTAAACAAAAATTTCTATAGCACTTAGAATAAACGATCTCTATGTTGAAAATCAGTAGAGAAAATGAGAGTATTGAGAGAAGTATCAGAATTTGAGACATGGATTTGGTGATGTGATGAGTGAAGCCATGAGAGTAAATTAGTTATTTTAGGTAGAAACTATGGAGTATGTAAAGAAGAGAGAGGGGTGGAAAAAGGGAAATTAAGAGAAAAACAGAAAAGAGGGGAGGAAGGAGGGAGGCAAGGGAATTAATCCACAGTGAAATTCTCTGCCTTTCCCCACTTTTAACAGGAATGAAAACAACCAAGATTCTCTTGTCTCCTATATTAAAGTTGTTTTACACATTGTTGAAAAGCATGGAAGAAACATAAACTCTAAGCTAATGTATCCACTGTATTGGATGGTTATTTTCAGGTCTATGTTGAAGTAAGTGAGTGCTCAATTTTAAGTGAATTCATTTTTGCACAGGCAACAATTTGAAAATAAATAATTCGTTAAAAACCTAACCTAATTAGACTGTCATAGCCAAATAAATTCCAATTTGTCATTTAAAATATCATTATCTTATTAAAATGATTTTAAATAATACAGGAATTTCATTTAATGATTAAAAACATGTTTTATTTGTGAAGTAATAAGAAGCTGAATGACAAAACAAAACAAAACAAAAAAAAACCCTCAACTTCACAACTAAATACTTATTTACTTAAAATTGAAGCTTTAATTTTGAGTCTGCAAGATTTTTACCTGTTGAGAGCATGGAAAACATTAATACCAAGTGTGATGGGTTTTCTATGCCCTTTTTCCCTCTAGCTTGATGATATGATATGTTTTCTTTAACTATAGTGAGAAGACAGGTTACTTGCACTATTTCTGCTATGAACTGAGTTAGCTTCTTGACCTTTTCTAACTAGTAATTTTCCTTTTTGCCTCTCAAGTGTGTTTTTTCTCTGTATAAAGCATGTAGAATTTATTAAAGTGCTTTTTTTTTTTGCAAAATGTGAAATATAGCATAGGGATACCATCAACTTGTTTAAGAAAATGTATTAAACATTTTTCCTGTAACTATTAAATACTTGTACAAAACACCATGCAGCATTATTATGCAAATTGGAGTAAATAGCATATTAAACAACCCACAATATAGAATCAAGAATTTTCTGAGCCAGAGAATGTTACAAATTTATCTATATATAGAAACATTTTTTCTTTTATTTTTCTTTTATTAAATTTAGTGGCCGGGCGCGGTGGCTCACTCCTGTAATCCCAGCACTTTGGGAGGCCGAGGCGGGCGGATCACAAGGTCAGGAGATCGAGACCATGGTGAAACCCCGTCTCTACTAAAAATACAAAAAAATTAGCCGGGCGCAGTTGCGGGCGCCTGTAGTCCCAGCTACTCAGGAGGCTGAGGCAGGAGAATGGCGTGAACCCGGGAGGCGGAGCTTGCAGTGAGCTGAGATCCGGCCACTGTACTCCAGCCTGGGCGGCAGAGCGAGACTCCGCCTCAAAAAAAAAAAAAAAAAAAAAAAAAAAAAAAAAATTTAGCCTACATATCACTGCATATTGGGCCACATTTATGTGAACCAAACTTCTGCTTATAATTTTATAGTCTTTAACCCTTTAATAGTCTATGAAACACTTTTTGTAAGGTTGTTATGCTTTTATAACACTTAATAACTATTACTATAAACAGAAGGAACTCTAAATTCCTAAAAAGAGTTTAGAAATTCTCCATCAGTGCATTCTACTCTTTCCTTCTGATTTTAATGTTCCCTTAAAAATAAGCTAATTAATGGCTTCAGCAGGACACAGAGGATATTTACCAGGTTGTACTTCCCTGTGATAGTACTTTAAATAATATGGAGCATCTGGCACATGTTATAGAGCTATCAGGCTTGCAATTCTTTAGAGAAAAAATATATGAACAGGCTTCCCCAGAAGGATTGCCTAGTGAAATGGAGTATCTCTTTGTTAAACATGCATAGCTAAGCTATTTAGTAGAACTTAATATAGTATTAATATTTTAAATATTGCATATCAATGTGTGTCTCCAAAAGTATATATAGGTGTATATATTATGTGTATGTGCTATTGTAAAAACTCAAAACAATAAATGAGTGAACTATCACTGATTGCACTGATAGTAAATGGTATATTATTTTGTCATTGAAGTGAGGCCGAGGGCAAAGAGTAATTAGGTTGGCATGGTATTTCCTCCTGATTCAGGATTTGTAGGGTCCTTGAAGAACAATGCTAATAACCTTTCAGAAGTACTGATTACAAAGAGAGATGATCTGCATATCAACTACAGATTTTTACCCAAGAGGATCTAGAAAATAACTAACAGTGTTAAAGAAACAAAGTGGAGGGAAGCCAAGAATGCTTTGAGGGTGGGGGAGTGAAGCAATTGTCTTTGAATATAATAATTAAGATGCACTGGTGTTGAAGCAAGGTAGGTTGCTGACATTACAAGACAGAAACAATGTTAAAATCAATTATATCACTTCTCACTTAACAATTTAGTAGTTCTCTAAGTGGAAATGTGGGTTGTTAAAGGTGAGATCTTTATCAGTGTACACTGTCATTGTACATTATTTATTACATATTTATGAAGACTAAGGGCTTATTTCTGTTAAAATACAAGGACTCAGTTTTAGGAATAAAGCCTAGTTTAAAAAGAAATATTTAATGCATTTATAATTTAGGAGATAAGCACTTCATTTTTGAAACTTATGAAACCATGGAATATAAAAATATCAATATGAGAATGTCAGATTAGAAAATGACAGACATTTGCAAAAGATGATGCATATACACTTAAAGTGATTGCATGTCAGTTACGTTTGAAAAAGCAAATGAATATGAGAAAAACATTCTTTTTATTTAATTTGTTAATTGTTTTACATGGAATGTAATTATATACCCAGAGTTTTAATATGGTACTAAAGATATGGAATATCTAATATGGAACCAAGATATGGGATATTTAATATGGAATTAAGGTATTTAAGGTAGGATTAAACGGTTAAGATCAGGGATTTTTTTTTTTTTTTTTTTGGACTGAATCTCACTCTCTCCCAGGCTGGAGTGCAGTAATGCAATCCCTGCTCACTGCAACCTCTGCCTCCTGGGTTCAAGCAATTCTTCTGCCTCAGCCTCCCGAGTAGCTGGGACTACAGGTGTGCGCCAGCATGCCAGGCTAATTTTTGTGTTTTTTGTAGAGATGGGGTTTCACCATATTTGCCAGGCTGGTCTCAAATTCCTGACCTCATGATCCGCCTGCCTCGGCCTCCTAAAGTGCTGGGATTACAGGCGTGAGCCACTGGGCCCGGCCAAGATCAGGTTTTATGCATAAAGTTGCCATATTCTAACTTCCTAGATTAAATTTAACAAAATATATTTTCAATATATTTGAAGTCTTTTTAATACAAAGTTAATTTAATACAATGAAGATATTTATCTCTTATAATGTAGAATAAACACAACAAACAGAAAATGTATATTAAATTAACAGTTTTTTGTTATGAAATATCATTTATTTAACAAACATTCACTTATCACTAAGTGCTTTGACCAAAAAATTAAACATTCAAGAAAAAGTAAGATTTAAATGCCTCATTCATGTTCTCTAGACTCTTGGGTTTCCAATAGGAGATGGGCAACCACCTAGTACAAAATAGTAAAAAAAATTCAGCAGCTTCTAGCATTTAATAAATTGAGGAAAACATTAAAAAAAATCTATGTCTGGTGGACTAAATTACTAAATGTTTCATGAAGTGGACACTTGAAGGATGAGTACCTTTGATTTAAAGTTGTGTAAATATATGCAAACATACAAGAAAGCTGGCTGGAGGATGGGGTGGGAGATGGGAATGGAACTGCACATAGTAAAAGAGAATATTTACAAACATGATGAATATTTCTCATCCATATCAGGCACACTGTACCTCTTTTTTTAAATAATAAATAATTTCAAAGACTTCCTTTATTTTTCTGTATTGAATTAATAGATAACATAAATTTCCCCCCAAACTACTATAAAACAATAATGATATAATGTCCTAAGAGGAGAAAAATAGCAAAATTAAGGAAAGTAATTTATAATAAAATAATACGCATCTTAGTAGTTACATCCTCAAGGCTTGACTACATTAAAAGACAATCAAGTGTTTGTATGCATGTGCCAATATACAGGACTATTCATGATTCTGAGAGCTGCAAATGCAGACTTATAAAGATAATGTAGTCATCGTTGAACTACCTGGGTTGATATTGTGTTAGATGACATGGATTTCCAGATGAAATAAACGCCTGATTAAGTTATGGAGAAACAAAGTAAATTTTCTTCTGAATTTTCATTATACATTTTTATGATGAGAAATAAAAATTTAATATCAGGCTTATATCTTATTCTATCTTTGCTGGTATATAACATTTCAAACAAAGAAAGGTGACCTAGACTAATTTCTTACTAAATATTCTAAAAACAGAACTCGAGAAATACACATTTATTCGCTAGCCAGGGAGTCTTCTTATGTACTACTTTTTTAACAGATATCTTGTTTGTCTATAATTTCTCATAAAAAACAAACCTAAAATCTGCTGATGAAAATTTTATTGAATATACCACATTTTATTCCTAAAAAAGTACTACTACTACTTAAAAACTATCCTAAAATTCATAGGAAACTACAAAGGACCCTGAATAGTCAAAACAATCTTGACAAAGGTGATCCAATCTTTCTAATTTCAAAACATATTCCAAAGCTGCAATAATTACAGCTCTCTGGAATTGGCATATTAAGAGACAATGAGATTATTAGAACAGAATAGAGAGCACAGAAATAGACCTATACATGTACAGTTAAATTATCTCTGACAAGGAAGCCAAGAATATACAATGGGGAAATGATAGTCTCTGCAACAAATCGTATCAGGAAAACTGGGTATCCACATGTAAAATAATGGAATTTCACCCTTATATCATACACAAAAATTATCAGCAACAAGAAAACATTGAAGACTGAAATGTAAGACCTGAAACTATAAAAATCCTGAAAGAAAACAAACACCTTAATGAGACTGATTTGGCAATAATTTGGGGGATATAATACCAAAAGCACAGGCCTCAAAAGCAAAAATAGACAAGTAGGACTACATTAAACTAAAAAGCTCTGCATAGCAAAAAATTTATCAAAATTAAAATTGTATGCAATGGGAGAATATACTTACAAATCATCTATATAATAAGAGTTAACATCCAAAATATAGAAGAAAATTCTACAACTGAATACCAAAAACCTGATTTTTTTTTTAATGAGTGAAAGATTTAAATACACATTTCTTTAAAGAAGAAAATACAACTTGCCAACATATATATATGAAATGAAGCTCAGTATCACTAATTTTCAGTGAAATGCAAATCTAAACCACAATGAGATGTCAACTTATACTTGTTAGGATTACTATTACCAAAAAGTCAAAAGATAAGTGTTGGTGAGGATGTGGAGAAAGGGACCCCTACTACAATGTTAGTGAGAATGTTAATTGGTAGACATTATAGAAAACAGTATAGAAGTTTCCTCAAAACATTAGAAATTGAACTACCATATGATCCAACAACACCACTTCCGAGTATTGGTATATATCTTAAAATATTTATATCAATGTGTGAAAGAAATATCTGCACTCTCATGTTCATTGCAACATTACAATAACTAGGATGTGAAAACAACTCTAGTGTTCACAAACATATGAATGGATAGAGAAAATGTGGCATATACATGCATACAATGAAATATTATTTAGCCCTACAAAAGAAGAAAATTCTATCATATTTGGCAACAAGAAGAAACCTGAAAGACATTATGCTAAGTTAAATACACCAGTCACAAAAATATAAATAATGCATGATTACACTTATAGGAGATACTGAAATAGTCAAACTCATATACGTAGGAAATAGAATGGTTGTTTCTGGGGACTAGGCAATGAGAAATAGGGGAAGTTCCTGTTTCACAGGTAGAAATTTTTAATCATGCAGGATGAATAAGTTCTAGGGATTTGCTGTACAGCATTGTGCCAATAGTTGTCAATACCATATTGTACACTTAACATTTTACTGTAGAAAGTAGATCTCATGTTACCTTCTGACCAAAATAAAAATAATCGAACTGTGGTATATTCATTGAATATATCACGTTTTGTTTATCTATTTCCCAGGTGATGAACATTTTAGTTCTTTCTGGTTTAGGAACAATGCTATGAATAATGATGCTATAATTACGAATGTATAATTATTTGTGTGGACATATTTTTCCATCTCTGTTGGACAGATATCTAGGATTAAATTACTAAGAAACATGGTAAATATATGTTTATCTTTTTATGATACTTACTGCTTTTACATTGTCATCAGCAATGTACGATAGTGCCTTAGTCCATTTGGGATCCAATAACAAAACATCTTAGACTGAGTAATTTAAAACAACAGAAATTTATTGCCTACAGTTTTGGAGACGGAGAAGTCCAAGATTAAGGCATAAACAGATTTAATTCCTGTTAAGGGGTTGCCCTCTGCTTCATATATGTTATGTCATTGCTACATTCTCACATGGTGGAAGAGGCAAGGAAGCTCACTTGAGTCTCTTTTGTTAGGTTACTCATTACAATCATGAAGGTGGAGACCTCATGACTTAATCACTTTCTAAGGGCCCCACCTGTTAATACTCTTACATTGGGTATTGGGTTATAAAATATGAATTTTGTGGGTGACACCAAGATTCAGATCATAGCAGATGGTTTTATCTCCTCCACATATTCTGCAACACTTGATATTGTCTATCTTTTTTATTATTATTCTCCATTTGTAAAGTAGTATCTTACTGTAATCTCCCTGTTAACTAACAATGTTGTATTTCTCATGACTAATGAATTGAACTTAATTACATGTGCTTATTAAACATTTGGATATGTCCTTTGGGGAAATATACATTCAAATATTTAGCCTAGTTTTAATTGGGTTACTCATGTTGTTATCATTGAGTTGTAAGAATTCTTTTTATGTTCTTGATGCAATTACTTTATAAGATACATGACCTGGAAATATTTTCTCTTACTGTATGGCTTGCATTTTCCCATTGTATTGATTCCTTTTAAAGTACAAGGTTTTATAATTTTAATGAAGACCAAATTTAATGATATTTCTTTTATGGCTTGTGATGTTTGTGTCTTAAGAAATCTTTGCTTAATTTAGATCAGAAAAAAATATTATTTAAACTTTCTTCTAAATAAAATTATAGCTTTAATACTTAGGTTTGGGTCTGTGATTCTTTTTTTTTTCATTATTATACTGTAAGTTCTGGGATACATGTGCAGAATGTGCAGGTTTGTTACATAGGTATACATGTGCCATGGTGGTTTGCTTCACCCATCAATCTATAAATCATTTCAGAGTAATGTTATATGAACATTGAATCTTCTCATCTTTAAACACTGAATACGTCTGCATTTAATTGGATCTTTACTATCTCTCAGCAATGTGTTATAGTTTACAATGTACACACTTGACACTTTATTTGTTGAATGTATACTTAAATATTTTAGTCTTATGCTATTGTATGATTGCTTTTTAAACTAATTTTCTCTGTTTACTAGCACATAAAAATAAAAATATATTTTTGTATATTGATCTTTCATCCTGTATTATTGTTGAGCTCAATTATTAATTGTAGTTGCTTTCTTGTGTATTTGTTGCAATTTTTAACATATGGAATAATGGTATTGGTAAATAAAATTTTTCTTCTTTCCAATTTTAAAGCTGTGGATATGATTATTTTTCTTGTTTATACACTTGCTAGTTTTAAAAGATTTTTTGTCTTTCATCATTAGTTAAAATTTAACATTAGGCTTATTCAAGTTGAAGAAGCTTCTTTCTGTTAAAAGTTTCTGAGAATCTGAACTACAAATGGATGTTGGGTTATTTCAGATGCTTTCTTGTTGCTTCAGTTGACACAATTGTGCTAATTTTGTCTTTGTTCTATTCACATGGTTTATCACATTAATAAACTTTTAGATAACTAGAAAGTGATGTATTATTGGGATAAATCTCACTTGCTTGACATGTGTAATAATTTTTATATATTGGTAAACTTAGGTTGCTACTATTTTGTTGATAACTTTCATATTTATATTTATGATGGATATTGTCTATCATCTCTTTTCTTGTGATGTCTTTCCGTAGGTTTGGCATAATGGTATTACTGGTCTTATAAGATGAGTGGGTATGTATTCTCTTTTCTTTGGACTTCAAGAATAGTTTGTGAAAGAATAATATTTCTTAAAATGTCTAACATAATAAAACCATAAGGCAATTTGGGACTGGAATTTTCTTTATTGGAACACATTAAACTACCAACTTAATTTCCTTACTTGTCATAAGTCAATTCAATTTTCTATTTTTTCTTGGGTCAGTTTCAATTTTTGTCTTTTGAATTTTTTTCCTTTTATTTAGATTTTGTAATTTATTTATTTATTTATTTATTTTATTTATTTATTTTTTTACCGTAAAGTTGTGTATAGTATTTTTTATCATCTTAAATTTCTGTGAGGTCATCAGTGACATTACTTTTTTTGCTGATTTTAGTAAATTGTGTCTTTTTATTTTTTTCTTGGTCAGTCTAGCCAATTTAACAATTTTGTTGATCTTTTCAAAAATCTAGTTTGGTTTTATTGACTATTGCACTACTGGTTTTAATTTTGAGATTTAGTTCATTTTTTCTCATTTTTTAAAGTGAAAACTTAGGTTTTGGATTCAAGGCCTTTTAAATTTTTCACTAAATGCGCTTTTACTTTTAAATGGTTTATATGTACTATGTTAACTTCTCTTGTAAATGTTAATATTTAATTTTCATTCAGTCCATAATATATTCTAATCTCACTTGTGATTTTTTTGGATCAGACATTTATCTTTATTTTCCAAATATTTATAGATTTACTCTTACTTTCATTTCTTATTGATTCCTAATTTAGTTCTTTAGATATTAAATTGATTCCTAATTATTTATATAAATTAAATTCTTTTAAAATTTTGGTCTACGGCATGATATACCTGGAAAATGTTTCAAGTATAAGTGAAAAGCATGTCCGTTTTGCTGTTGGTTGAAATGTTCTATAAATGTCAGTAGGTCACCATTCTTGATAGAATTGTTTAAGTATTCTATGTCATTTCTGACTTTCTATCTAGTTATATGTGCTGCTGTAAATGGAGGTTTCTATTACCTTAATATTTTAATTGAACTAATTATTTCTCTTATTCATTCTGTCAGATTTTTTTTCTCATGTAATTTTGGATTTATCACATTGTAAACATTTGCTTGATGTTTAGAGCAGTTTTAAGTTCACAACAAAACTGAGCAGAAAGCACAGATAATTCCCATATATTCTCTGCCTCCATACATACATTGCCTCTCCCATTAACAACATCCCCCGCCAGAGTGTATAGTTGTTACAATTCATGAACCTACATTGACATGTCATCACACAAAGACCATCGTTTACATTAGAGTTCATTTGTGGTGTTGTATATTGTGTGTTACATATACTTGTTTAAACAAGTGTATAATGATATGTATCTACCATTACAAGATTATACAGAATAATTATTACTGCACTGAAAATCCTCTGTGCTCTGTTTATTAATTCATCTCTTCCCATTACCTGGCAAACACTGATCTTTTTGCTGTCTCCATAGTTTTGCATTTTCCAGGCTTTGTATTATTGGTATTATACAGTATGCAACCTTTTCAGGTTGCCCTTCTTTCACTTAGTAATATGCATTTAGGTTTCTTCCATGTTTTTCATGGTTTGATAGCTTATTTCCTTTAATGTTGAGTACTAGCCCATTGTCTGAAATAGTATTGTTCTTTTAACCTAGTTATTCATCTTTTATCATACTACAGGACAATAAATTATTCATTATTTAATGACTCATTCATCCTTTAGCTTAGTAAATGGCATCTTGGTTGTCTAAGGCTTCTTCACAGCACAAGAAATAATCAACAGAGTGAACAGACAATCTTCAGAATGAGAGAAAATATTTGCAAAATATGTGTATGACAGTGGGAAAATATCCAGAATTTACAAGAAACTTAAACAATTCAAAAGCAAGCACAAACACAAACTAATAAAAAATAACCTCATTAAATAGTGGGCAAATGACATGAATAGAGAACTTTCAAAAGAAGATATGCAAATAGCCAACAGGCATATGAAAAATGCTCAACATCACTAATCATAAGAGAAATACAAGTTAAAACAACAGTAAGATATCATCTCATATGAGTCAGAATATCCATTATTGAAATGTTAACAAACGAAAACAAAAAGATATTGGTCAGGATTCAGTAAAATGGGAACTCTTAATCACTGTTGGTGGGAATGTAAATTTAGTACAATCTCTATGGAAAATAGCATGAGGATTTCTCAAAGATCTAAAAATAGAACCATCATTTGATCCAGCAATACCACTACTGGATATTTACCCAGATAAAGATAAATCGTTATATAAAAAAGATTCCTATACTCGTATGTTTATTGTAGCACTATTCACAGTAGTAAAGATAGAATCAACCTATGTAGTCATCGATGGATAATGAGATAAAATAATATGATGTATATATGCAATGGGATACTATTCAGTCATAGAAAATAATTAAATCATGTCTTTTGCAGCAACATAGATGAAACCTGAGGCCATTACTGTAAGTGAAACAACTCTGATTCAGAAAGTCAAATACTGCATGTTCTCACTTATTGGTGGGAACTAATAAAAGGTGAGAACTATGGACATAGGATGTGGAATAATCAATATTGGAAAATCAAAATTATGGGAGAGTGAGAGGGAGTGGTACAATGTACATTATTGAGGTGATAATTACACTAAAAGTCTAGAGTTCACCAAAACTCAATATATTAATGTAACAAAAGTGCACTTGCACCCCTTAAATTTTTTTTTCTTTTCTTTATTATTATTATTATTATTATACTTTAAGTTCTAGGGTACATGTGCATAACATGCAGGTTTGTTACATATGTATACTTGTGCCATGTTAGCTGGACATGGTGGCGGGTGACTGTGGTCCCAGCTACTCAGGAGGCTGAGGCAGGAGAATGGCGTGAATCTGGGAGGCGGAGCTTGCAGTGAGCTGAGATTGCAACACTGCACACCAGCCTGGGCGACAGAGCGAGACTCTGTCTCAAAATAAAAAAAAAAAAAAGAACTTTGGCAAATGAAATGTAACAGTTTATTTGAGCAAAGAATGGTTTATGAAACAGGCAGCACTCAGAAACAGAAGTGGTTCAGAGTGTTCTACCCGGCCATGTGAGCCTGGAGCTTTAATAGGCCTTATAGGGAAGCAAATGGAAGTATCATTTAATTGGCTACAGACAGACATTTGCCTTGTTCAAGCATGATGTGATAAGGCTTTTTCCTTCTTTGGGCACGGTCTGATCAGCTGGATACTCAACTGTTTTCAATTGGCTGAAAATCAGCTATTATAAAAACATACTTCTACATTAGGTTTTAGTTTGTTTATGTATTAATTTAGGTTTCAGTTTGATACAGAGGAACTTAAAGCACTGAGATAGCTTCAGGCTCACGGCCTCCTGCTTATTTAATTTAGGAACTCCAAAATCAAAATATATACCAATATAGAGAAAGAGTATTTTGGAGGCTGTATCTTACAATTCAGAGTCTTCCAGAAACAGATTATAATATATCTGTGCTTTCTTTTTACCGGCATTCTTCATTATTCATTAGTAAAGTTTGTTTTGGGTAAGATCTATGATTCATGTTGAGTCTGCTCTGATAATTCAGCCTTTTGTGACACTGCAATATATAAGCAGCAGCCATCAGCAAGTAGATTTTGATGAAACAGATCCTATCCATAATGACAATAAAAACCATACATATTTGAAAAAGATTATAATATAAAATATATAATACTTGAATAATCAACCGATGAATCTTTCCTGACAAACACGTAAGTCTTGAATAAAAAGTCAGATAAAGAGATTTTCAGAATGAGAAGACTGAATATTATAGAGATGTCATCTCATGGTAAATTATTTAGAGATTAATGCAATTCCAGTAAAACTCCATGCTGGATATTAATTTTAACCTGAAACAGCTATCAGTGAATGCAAATAGAAAACACAATAGGGAAAGACAGCAAAGACATCTTTGGAAAACAATTTTTACCATTTCTTACCAAACTGTCAAAATTTGGCAGGACATTGGCCATTCTGACTGTATCTAGCTTACATTTTTAATATAATGTCCAAAAAAAGACACAGTCTAAGGAGTTATTAAGGAAAGACATTGTCAGTAGTTGGACCAAAGTATAATTGTGAAGTATAGGTTTAAAATTGAAAAACACACAAAAATAAGGATTTTTGTAAAAATAATATCAACTTTTTTTCACACTACTTTACCTAGAATTTACTATCAGAGTGTTGGAAGTGTACCTTATAATGAGGCCCCCTAAAATAGTAGTGTAATCTAGTTAGACTGTGCATGTCTTAATTCTATCCTCAGCTGTTTTAGAGCACACCCTCTTGCAGACCCACAAATTATATTTTTTGTACACCTTTTCTTTACTTTAACAAATACATATATGCCTATCTTAGCAGTTACGAAGCATTATTGTGTGTATTTGTTCTTCCCTGCAAAAACAATCTGATAATTTAGGAAGCAGGGCAGTTTCTTTAAAAAATGCTTTTGCTAACATTCTCAATGCCTAACAGAGTATCTGAAACCGAACAGGCACAAAACAAATTTATATTCTATTAAGCCGATTAATGAATGGATGAATGGTAAGAGACTATCACTCCTTGATTCTGGTAGTGGACATAATATAGATGTACAGTTCATTCTCACAGTAAGATTTAAATATAACTATTATAACATTTTGCAAAATAGAAGATTTAGTTATATTAACTAGCTATTGAAGTTTACTCAAGTGTCAGTTCCATTGATTTGGGTTTCAAACTAATGATTTTATTGAAACCCTTGATAATACAGAAAAAACGGAGATGCTGAACAAATAAACTCACCAAAAGATATTTTATTTTTGAGTTTTTAATTGACATATAATAAGTATATATTCATGGGGTACCTAGTGATGTCATCATACATATTATGTATAGTCTTCAGATCAGGGCAAAACAGGTTTGGAAAATACAATAACATGATAAAGGACAAATAAAAAATTAATAGGGATGAAAGGTGATATTGATTAAATAATAGCAGAAATATTGGCTTGAAATTTGAACAAAAAATGAACAGAAATTAGTTTTGATTCAATTAAAAATTACATTTTAAAACAAATAAGCAAATATAGTTAAATGCTATGGGTCTCAAATGTTTGGATGAGAAGGCATTGAAAACTAAAAGTTATTGAAAATATAAAGAATTTATACATATGCTTTTCAATATCTGCCCCATTTTTCTTTTGTATTTTCAAAACATAAAATACTAAAGAAGTAAAAATGTACCATGTAAACATGTTGGTACAAAAAAGCAGAGAAGAGGATTTATTCTATATGTTATAAAGTATGCAATTTAGATATGTAAGTAAGGTCTTGGAGAGAAGTTATACCTAAAAAGAAGGTATGAATTTAGGGCCAGTGAAGAAAAATCTCAAGGGGATGGTTTGAGTGAGCAAAATCCTAGAACCTTATTGCTGTGTAGATGTATGAAGTTATCAGGAAAGTGTTCAGACCACTAATTCGTAAGTGTTAAATGAAATGCTGGGGCTCAATTATAAATATTCTTTTCTTTTTTGCTAAGAGATTTAGACTGATTCTGTGAACTAGACCCTGAAAAGAAGATTGGGAACTTTATAATTACAAACAACAAAATATATATGTGAAGTAATTAACATGAAGGTAAATAAAAATGCAAAAATAAAAATGAAAAATCAACAGTCATATAAGGAAAATGTAAATAAATGTATGAAGACTGAAAGATAATGTCTATTATAAAACACTAAAAATATAGCTATGGTAATCTGTATCATGTCATATATCATTTAATTTTGAACTATAGGTAAGATGGAGGAAACATTGTAAGTATTGTTATCAGTAGATTCTTAAATCCTATTTTTAAAAAATTTTTTTTTTACTATACTTTAAGTTCTAGGGTACATGTGCATAACGTGCAGGTTTGTTACATATGTATACTTGTGCCATGTTGGTGTGCTGCACCCATCAACTCGTCAGCACCCATCAATTCATCATTTATATCAGGTATAACTCCCAGTGCAATCCCTCCCCCCTCCCCCCTCCCCATGATAGGCCCCGGTGTGTGATGTTCCCCTTCCCGAGTCCAAGTGATCTCATTGTTCAGTTCCCACCTATGAGTGAGAACATGCGGTGTTTGGTTTTCTGTTCTTGTAATAGTTTGCTAAGAATGATGGTTTCCAGCTGCATCCATGTCCCTACAAAGGACACAAACTCATCCTTTTTTATGGCTGCATAGTATTCCATAGTGTATATGTGCCACATTTTCTTAATCCAGTCTGTCACAGATGGACATTTGAGTTGATTCCAAGTCTTTGCTATTGTGAATATTGCCACAATAAACATACGTGTGCATGTGTCTTTATAGCAGCATGATTTATAATCCTTTGGGTATATACCCAGTAGTGGGATGGCTGGGTCATATGGTACATCTAGTTCTAGATCTGACAAAGGGCTAATATCCAGAATCTACAAAGAACTCAAATAAATCCTCTTTAAATATTTTCAATATTTTGGTAAACAGATAAATAAGACAGAGATATTTTCCCTGAAAGTAATAGATTCTGTTGTCATAGCTCATTTATCATCTCAAGTTTTCTATAAGCAGTCAAAGCAGAAAATCTATTTCTCTCTTGTGTGAACCTAATTCCGTCTACTTCTGTCTGAAGCCTCTGCAAATTCATTTGAAAAGATGGTTTGTCAGTTTTACACTTCTGTGGGCTGCTGCTATGAAAGGATAGGTAATTTGCTCAGAGAAGCAGTGGATTCTGTATTAGTACTTGTCACACTAATGGCTAATTCAGAAAACCTTAAGTACTTCAAAACAGAAGTCTCTGATATAGGTCATCATTAGTAGTGAGTGAAATAGAGAACATACATCAGAGTTTGTTAATAAACACTGTTTATGCCAGGTGCAGTGGCTCATACCTGTAATCCCACCACTTTGGGAAGCCGAGGTGGGCAGATCATGAAGTCAGTAGTTCGAGACCAGCCTGACCAACATGTTGAAACTCCATCTCTACTAAAAAATGTGAAAATGAGCCAGGCGTGGTGGCGTGTGCCTGTAATCCCAGCTACTCAGGAGACTGAGGCAGGAGAATTGCTTGAACCCAGGATGCGGAGGTTGCAGTGAGCCAAGATTGCGCCACTGCACTCCAGCCTCGGCGAGAAAGTGAGACTCTGTCTCAAAAATAAATAAATAAATAAATAAACAAACAAACACACACTATTATTCTGATCAGATATTCCATGGCTTTCACATTCAATTATCTGTGTTAAGTTAGGTTCCTAAGAGAACATCCAGACACTGAGCTTTACATGCAGAAAGGTTATGAGGAAGCACTCTACTTACTGACATTGGAGAAACCAAACAGGGAGGATTAAGCAGAGAGAGAAGTGGAACTGTAAAGTATTGCAACAAAAACCTGAGCTAATAGCATATGGAATTCTAGATCCGGTATGGCCTTTCATAGTTATCCTTCCCTGAAGAAATAGTTCTTCTAGGCCATATTCTGTATGCACTAGTCTTTAGATGGAGGCAGTCTTAGAAATAGGAATGTCATTTCGAGTAAAGCAGTTTACATCTCCTGTAGGACATGTCTGGACAGGGACTCCTGAGTGGTCTGATTCCTTGTCACTGGGTCCTTCTCGGTCCATAGCTGAGGCACTTGCCCATTTGCCATAAACATAAGGAAAAGGAATTATAAGAGAAATACAAGGGCATCACCTGTATGCCAAATTTTTCCCTATTGTAAAACAACAGCCTACCTGCTGGAATGGTGTGATGGTTAAATTCATGTGTTAATCTGACTGGGTTAGGGCATATCCAGATAGCTGGTAAAGTGTAATGTCTGAGTGTATCTGCGAGGGTGTTTCTGGAAGAGATTAGCATTTGAATCAGTAGACTGTGTAAGAAAACTCATTCTTGTGGGCAAGCATCATCTAATCAATCGACAGCTTGAAAAGAACAAAAATGCAGAGAAAGCACAAATTTCTTCTCTTTTCTGGAAATGGGGCATTTATCTTCTCCTTCTTTAGACAACAGAGCTTCAGATTCTCAGGACTTCAGACTCTGGGATTTATGCTAGCACCCCGCTCACAACTCCTTTCTCAGGCATTCAGCCTTGGACTGAGAGTTACACCATTTAATATTCTGATTCTCAAGCCCTTTGACTGAGACTGAACTATACCACTGGCTTTCCTGGGTCTCCAGCTTTCCAAACAGCATATCGTGGGACTTCTTGGCCTTATTGCATGAGCTAATTCCCATTATAAATCCCCTTTTATCAATCAATCAATCAATCTATCTATCTATCTATTCATTCTATATCTATCATTTATTTATCATCTATGTATTTCTCTCTATCTATCTATCTATCTATCTATCTATCTCTACATATGATCTGTTTATCCTATTGGTTTTGTTTCTCTGGAGAACCCCAACAAATACTCTAATACGGGTGATAACTTTTTTCCTTGCTTGAAGTGATCAAATGGCAGCTCAAAATTTAGTGGGATACTTGATTTGCCTGGTAGAAGCATTCCTTATCTGGGACTGGAATATCTAAATCTGCAGAGATCAGTGTTCTAGTGTCATAAACTACAAATTTTCCAAGATGGATCACTTAGAATAAGAGACACTCTTACTCCATCCCTTGGTTCTTGTTTCCTAGAGAAACAGCATCATATCATGATCATTAGTTAAAAGTATAATCTGTGGCCCGAGAATGGCATTATATCCTTGCATGACAAAAGAAAGCAACTCAGCTGCACCTTCAAAACATCATTTTATGAGGTTGATATTTTGAATGGTGCTGAATGTGCTTGAACCAGTATATGTAATCGTATGTTGATTGCTGCACCTTCTTGGCTATAAAATAGACCATTTGGTCTTTTATACTTTAAGGGATTTTGTGTATTGGGGAGTGTTATGAGAGATTCTATGTCAGTGAATCAAATTCTTCATAAGCCAGTGGTTAACAGTGCTGGTTAAGGTCTTGTGGGCAGAAAAGGCTGTGTTATTGGAATATATGTAAATTCTAGTCAAGATGAGTCCTTGTGCTGTTAAGGATAGAAGAGATCCAATGCAATCTGCATACAATCAAGTTGCTAATGGATCTCACTAGAGAAGATGTGAAATTATAGACAGTAAGAGTGAAATCAACCTTGGTCAATAGGAGCCCATGTAAACCCTCTGTATTAGTTTGCTAGAGCTGCCACAATAAGGCAGTTTACATTTCCTGTAGGAAATGTCTGGACAGGGACTCCTGAGTGGTCTGATTCAGATTGTTTGGCTTAAACAATAGAAATTTACTTTCTCACAGTTCTAGAGGCTAGAAGTCCAATATTAAGGTGTCTGCAGGTTTGGTTTCTTCTGAATTTTCTCTCCTTGCCTTGCCTTGTAGATAGATGTCATCCTGCTACCTCTTCATATGGTTGACCCTCTGTGCACACATGTCTGTGGCTCTACCTGTGTCTGTTAATTTCCTCTTTTGATAAGAACGCCAGTCAGACTAAATTAGGGCCCACAGTAATGGCTGCATTTTAATTTGGTCATGTCTTTAAAACCTCTGTTTCCAAATACAGTCACATTCTGAGATACTAGATGTTAAGACTTCAACAAAATTTCTATCCTCCCTCCCAGAGCTTCCTCTACTTTATCCTTGCTACCCAGCAATGTAAGCAAAGCTTCTCTAGGTAGGGAGGGAGACATTTTTTATTTTTTACAAGGTAAATGAAGCTGAACAAATGGGTTGCTAATGCATGAGCCTAAAGAAAGTGAATTTCATGGAGAATTATTTTCTACAAGATACAAGTTGGATTTGATGGTTAATGTTGGCTAGGGTTTCTGTGGCAAAAGATTTTCCCTGGCAATCCCCCAAGTAATAACTCTTTCCTCCCAGGGCAAAGAAACAATGTGGCGTTTATAACAATTACCAATATGTCCATTCTAGTTATACATTTTGAGTTATTGTGCCACATAAACTCACTGTGAGTTGTAACTGGGCCAAGTCCTCATTATGTGCCTTGTCCCCGTGTTTTCTCATTTATAATATAGGACAGGAAATCACTTTGAGTCTATGAGTTTCAGTGTTAAATTGGATCTTGTGTCTAACAATCCTTGAAATATCTGGATGTGCTCCATTCACAGGTGAATGATTAACTAAATATAGGGCTGTAGTTTTGAGGAAGTAATGGAGAAAATGTCACCACGCAAATTGTGGTGTTACAAGATTCCTCTTCTTGCAGTGTATACAGCAGTCAGAGATTCCCAGCTCTAATTGTTTCAGCTTGAAAACAAGACTTTTTAAAAAAGTGATTATCCTCAGCCTCTTCATCAATTTTTTTCATTGATTACATGGAGCAATGCCCTTATCAGCTTCCCATCTACCTTGACCATAGAGATGTTACATTACTTTAACCATCTCCTTAGCTCTTTTTGGGTCATGTGCTGCTGAGTGTCACTTTGATTTTTACTGTTTATTATGATAATAATGTTATTTTTGCTTCTGAAAGTTAAGTACTCCCTCCTAGATTCTACCACTTGAGATATCATATACTACTTTACTATTGGAAAATCCAGTTCTATAGCAGCATCTACCACCATCAACTTCGGCTTGTAGATGACACCCAACAGTAAGTTTCTCAGTGATGCTGGTGAATCCCCCTTACCGGTGCATTCCTTACTGCTTTAGTAAATAGCATGTCCTCACAGTTCTTACACAGAACACAAACTGCAGGTTAGTTTTCTGGCTTTATCTAGTATAGCAGCCATTCTAGCATGCCAATATATTTGAGACATTTCCTTTCTCAGAATCTGACGTGGAAATGGTGACATTCCTGCTTCACTTAAGAGTTCATTACTTTCTCTAAACTTCCAAGAACTAAGCCAACATTGTGTTAACACCATCTCTAAAGTTTTTTCAGGTTAAATCCCACACTGCGGAAGAATTCTCACATATCCATAAATGCTTCCATATATTGTGTTACTTCTTGATCCAGTAGTCTCAGAACCCAGTCACGTACTACTTTCTTTACTCCTGTACAGCTTGGTTAGATTTTGCAGTTTCTTTGAACAATTACTTATTTCCTCTTTCAATATGCTCAGAAATTCTTCAGCTGGGTTATATTTAATTTTTTTTTCTACTTAATAACCTATGGGTGTAGATCTTGAAAAGAGTAGGTTTGACTTTCAAAACAGAGATCTTTCATCATCTGCAACAAGGATGTAGTGCTTGCCTCAAATAATAAACCACCTCTGCAAAGCCTGAACATTCAGAGTGATACAAAGTTTTAAATTTTTGAATCCATTGTTCCAGATTTCCCAGTCTCACTCATTCCCAAATAGAGGCCTGATCGTTGCGTAGCGTATGTACAGGGGTTGAGTAGCCAACCTGCTTTGGAACCTTGCTGCCTACAAGTGCACCTGAAACATTCTCCATGATTGATCACCTATTAGGCCATAAAAGAAGTGTTAACAAATTTAACAAAACTGAAATCATATCAGTATCTGACCACAATTATATAAAACTAGAAATCACTAACAGAAAGCAAGTTGGAAATTGATAAACGTCAAAACACATCCTCAGACAGTGAGAAAAAAAATAAATCAAAGGGAATTCAGAAAATATTTTGAGGAAAATAAAGATAAAAACACACAACATACCAAAACTTGTGGGTTGTTGTAAAAGCAGAACTAAGAAAATGTTTATAGTGATAAATGCCTAAATTATAAAATAAAAATCTCAAACAACCTGACTTTAAGCCTCAAAGATCTAAAAAAATGTAGAAAATAAACATTAGCAAAAGAAAGGAAATAATAAAGATTAGAGTAGAACTAAATAAAATGGAGACTAACAAAACAATAGAAAATTCAACAAAACTAACATTTTTTTTTTTAAAATAAAGCTGACAAAAGTTTATCTAGACAAAAGATAAAAAGTGGAGGGCCAAATTTTAAAAATCAGAAATGAGAGAGGAGGCACATGATGCTGATGCCAGAGAAATATAAAGGATCATAAAAGAATACTGTGAATAATTATACTCCAACAAACTGGATAACCTAGAAGAAATGGATAATAAATGTCCAGATACATACAACCTATCAAGACTGAATAATAAGTCAGTAGAAAATCTGAAAGTCACTAACAAGTCAAGAGGCTGAATCAGTAATCAAAAATTTTCGTCAGTCTGTTCCAGCTGCTATAATAATGACATAGGACTGGGCGCAGTGTCTCACACTGGTAATCCCAGCACTTTGGTAGGACGAGGCAGGATCACCTGAGGTCAGGAGTTCGAGACCAGCCTGACCAACATGGTGAAACCCCATCTCTACTAAAAATACAAAAAATGTAGCCAGGCATGGGGGCAGGTGCCTGTAATCCTAGCTACTCAGGAGGCTGAGGCAAAGAGGAAGTTGCAGTGAGCCAAGATCATGCCATTGCACTCCAGCCTGTGTAACAATAGCAAAACTCTGTCTCAATTAAAAAAAAAAAAAAGCCATAAACTGAGTGGTTTATACAAAACACAAATTTATTTCTCATAGTTCTGGAGGTTGGGAAGTCGAAGTTCAAGGCATCAGCAAACTAGGCTTCCGGTGAGGGCCTACTTACTGCTTCATATATGATGCCTTCTTGTTGTGTTCTCACGTGGTATAAGGTAAATGAGCTTCCTTGGACCTATTTAATAGGAGTAGTAATCCCATTTATAAGGTCTTCTCCCTCATGACCTAATGACCTCCCTCAAAAACCCACTTCCTAATACCATTATCTTGGAGTTTAGAATTTCAACATAGAAATTTGAGGGCACACATTCAAAATTTAGCACCTCTCAACAAAGAAAACCCCAGGAACAAATGGCTTCACTAGGGAATTCTGCCAAATGGTTAAAAGAAGAATCGATGCTAATCTTTCTGAAACTCTTATAATTATAATTAAAGCAGGGCCAAATACTCAGATTTTCTGGCCTCTTTCTAAGGAAATGATTCTCATCTACCAAGAAGGCCCTTCGACTTTTGTATTTTTCTCCAATTGTTGATTAAACACCTTGGTTTTCTGTGTGTGTGTGTGTGTGTGTGTGTGTGTGTTTAATACACAGATGAAACTCAGTAAAAGCCATCCAATTCCACTGGCCTTCTGATTAGTATCAACTTACCTCCCTCAAACTTCACAATAAATATTTTTTACAGTAAATCTTTTTCATTTTTATTACAGTAAATCTCTTTCAATGTATTCAATTCAAGTTCAAGCCTAACAAAACTTTTAACAATTGCACCATCAGTTCACGGTAAGCTGTACCATTAGTGATGGAGGCTTCATTGTTAGCTGACTGGTGGATGATTGAGCTCTAAATCTCACATTACATTTGATTTCTTCTGACTACTTTTAACTTAGGTCAAGTTTCCTAGGAAACTAATTTTGAGGAGGACATTTGAATCAGGAGCATAACTAGAAAGCTTTTACACACCAATAATTAGAAGATTACAGTAAGTAATCACTAACAGAAGGAAGATATACTAGTTTCCTATTACTATTGTAATAAAGTATAACAAACTTAGTGGCCTAAAATAGTATGAATTTATTCTATTATCTTTCTGGAGGTCAAGAGAGCCTCCTGTAAGTTCTAGCAGACAATAAGCTTTCTTGACTCGTTTAGCATATAGAAGAAATTTGGATTCCTTGGTTCCTGTCCTTGTTCTCTATCTTCAAAGTCAGAAGCATAGCGTCTTCAAATATGTGTCCTGCTTCTGTTAACACAATGCCTTCTGTATTTATGACCATCCTGCCCCCCTCTTAGAAAGACTCATAATTCAACTGGGCCTACTACATAATCCAGAATAATGTCCCCATCTCAATATTCACAACGTTTCTTTAATCATGCATGATAACACATTTACAGGATCTGGGGATTAGAATATAGACAGCTTTGATGAACCGTTATTCAATGTCTCATAGTCTACCCTCTGTGATATTTTCAATGTATAACCCACGGAACCGTTGAAGGTTAATGATATTTTTGTGATATCCCTAATATTATTGGATATCCCTCATAAAGTGGATGATCTCTGCAACATGAACACAATTTCCTTACAGGTGAAGTAATAATGAATCTTAGCATGTGGTTTAATGCCAAAAAATTCTTCAAATGTGTGCCACTACTGTTTGAATTTTGAAACGTTTATATTTAATTATTACAGTTTCTGCAAATGGCTTATGTTTACTCAAAACACAATTTTTACATTGTGCTTGTGCTAAGATTTATTTTATATTTAAACTTTAATAGTTATATTTTTACATATTTTTCATCACAAGGGATCAATTTTCCCTTAACATTTACAGACTTTGAATCTCTTTTCCTCTGTATACTTCCAATAAACTTTGTATTTTAAATTATGAAGTAGAGATATTGTATAAATATCAGAGTTAAACAGAATTAGGTCAAGTATATTTGGGGATAAATTTTTTATTTTGTAAGATTAACCTTTTACTACAATTACCTAATTCTTAGTAACTTTTTATTTTATTTTAATTTTATTTTATATATATATTTTGAGATGGAGTCTTGCTCTGTCACCCAGGCTGGAGTGTAATGGTGCGATCTTAGCTCACTGCAACCTCCACTTTCCAGGTTCAAGTGATTCTCGTGCTCCAGCCCCCTGAGTAGCTGGGATTGAAGGCGCATGCCACCACACCCTACTAATTTTTGTATTTTTTTTTTTTTAGTAGAGAGGGGGTTTTGCAATGTTGACTAGAATAAATGCATGTTACTTGTCATATCCTCACCTTTAATAAAGTAATATATTTACCATCTTTATTTTTATACATGAGAAGAACCTATAAGCAATCTTTTGAACATGTAGCCTCAAATTTTAGGCAAAAATGTAATAAAATTCAGACCAAAAACACTGATAAAGATTATATCTTGTAGATGAAAAGTTTGATTTATTATCCCAAACAACTACATGTAATAGAAAATACATTATTTGCATCTGCGTAGAGATTCAGTCTAAACATATATTTTAATATTTTTACTAATTAATAAAGGCTCATAATGATCTTAGAATAATACAGTAAATAATTAGTGTTCATTCAGATATGACCTCCATATCGGTCACCTGGGACACTGTCTATGACATTGCTGTGTTTTACAGCCAGTTCTATTAGATACATATTTTATGAACATTAAGTGATCATTCTAACCTAGATATGTTTACAGAGTGTGTGCTTTGCCTCATGGAACCGAGACCAAAGCTTTCAATAAAAAGCCTTTGGAGATCAATACAACATAAATTACAATTAAATAATATTTATTGAATAATATTTGAACTGTTCACATATAAAGTGGTTTATAGAGTCTTTATCATATAGTATTCAAAAATTATAATGGGCTTTTAAATTGAACAGAACTCAGATTAACAGAGGAATGCAGCCCAAGCTGTATTGCCTTGGGCAGGTCAATTATTTTTTCATATACTGAAGAGGTTTGATAGTATCTATACCCTAGATTATTTGTGAGGTTAAATTTGATGAAGTCCTTAAAGCACTTTTGGTGTTATACACTATTTAGTACTTGCACATGATTTAGTACATACTAAGCACTCCATATATGTCAGATCTTTTGTTACCACTATTGCCTCTTTTAGCATATTTTTGTTAGTGTTAGTATTTACATTAGTATTATTTTGACTATTGGTTTATCTGTTACCTGAATTGAAAGAGACAAATATCTCAGGGTCTCTCTTGACAATGTATTCATAAAAGTGGTTATGTGATTCTTGCAGCACACAAAAGACTAGGGTAAGGAGATGGGAGGTAAACGTATTTTATTAATTGGTTAATAATTTTTTGAGCATTCACCACATTGGAAGAACTATGTTAATTCCTGAGAAAATTGAATCTATTCATGCATCATTTTGCTTTCAAGTAATTTATAATCTGTGGCTAGAAAAATATAAGTAAATCAAGGACTAATATGCCTAAGAGTATACTCAGAAGCACAGAAAAAGAGAATTAAAATTCAGATGGCTGCTCAGAGAAGACTTCAAGAAGCAAAAATAGTGGATGGTGTTCTACTTAGGCAGGGAAAATAAGCCTGTCATGTACAAATGAAGCTAAAGAGTCCAAAATGATGGGAATCAGGTCAGGAGAGGTGTTTTACAAAGAATTTGGTTTGCTAGATGAAGTAGAGCCAGTTTGCACATGACATGGACATCGTGGAGATGTGGAGTTCTGCAGGTAACAGCTTGTCACTGGAAAATTGGAGCATGGGACTCATAAGAATAATGCAAACAAAAAGTTATTTGGCAAGGTACATATGCATTATATTACCAAAAAACTTCTACTATTTTAAAAATACATATTAGATTGGCTGCCAGAGATAAAGGGAAGCCTATTTTATTGCCCTTTACCTTTGCAACAGCCTTCAAGAGAAGACGTCTGAAGGTCACATCTAACCTAAGGAGTTGGACTTTGTCAGCAATATTGTCTATGTAAAAATGCCAGTAAGAGGTCTCATCTTCACTCAAATGACAGCTTCCTCCTGGCCATTGTCCCATAACTTGAATGCATTCTTTGTGAATTAATCATTTAGCTAATAATAATCTCTTTGAGGTGTAAAATGAAACATTCTTATACTCAATATTTCAGAAAAAAAGCTGTTTTGATCTTGAATATAAATACAATTTTAATCTTTCAGCTTAGTGGCCCATATGAAATACAGTAAAATATTTCCACTTTTCCTTTGCATCCTCATATGTCAAAGAGACTTTTAAAAATAAATCTCTTATCACCATCATCAAACTTTTATGAACATTGGCAAGAAAAATGAATGCTAGTAGATACTATAATGGTGAAAGAATTTAGGGTAAAAATTGTCCTGAAAATCAAAAACACACACATGCACACACAAATACGGGCCAAAATCACAACTTTACAGCATGTGTGTTAAAGGTAAAATTATATAACTAAAACACAGATTTGAAAGAATAGGAAGAGTTTACATTTCTCTTCAGATAACATTTTATCCTGCTGTCTCAGTACTTTGCCTTATAGAAAATATGATAAAGTGAGGCTTTTTTTTTTTTTTAATACATAAAGGATTCTTCCCTTTACTGGCTACATTATGCATTATAGGCTCCACACTGAGATACTGAGCTTCTTACCTCATAAAGTGATTTATTTATGGAGCAAATGTAATCTGCTGATATAAATTCCATTTTTAGTGGCTCATAGAAAATTATGGGCTATGTTCCTGATGGATAGGAAGAGTTATAGTGAGAACTATGACTATAAAATGATGGGGAATGTGGCAAAAATGATAGACAAGTGGAGACATTATTTTATTAAAGTTTTAAATTAAAACATTCAAAAATGCAGAAAAAAAGCTTTATGAAATGTTTTATAAAATTTAGTTCATGCTGGAAACTTTATTTTTATTGTAACATTGTATTTTGCTTAATGTTTTATAAGATCTTAGCCCCAAAAATGATTTTAAGTAAACATCTACAATATATTTACTTTCTAAAATTACTACAATTTATATTATGTTTTATTTCAGCTTATAGCTGCATAAAATTCTTTAAATGCAAACATAAAAACATATATTATTTCATAAAGTATTCCAGTTACATAGCTACAATGTACAAAACTAAAACTGTAAGTAGCATTTTAAAATTTGAATAAAAAATAGAAAATAATGTTGATAGATATAACTGTATTCTAAAATATGTAAATGGCTTAATGAATCTACAGTTTAATTTTTTTATGTTTCTACTTTGTTTGTGGGACTTGTGTATTGTATTTTCTAAATGTATATTTCCTGTGGGCCTTATTTTATTTTTATTTGAAACCTGAAATACAGATTATTTCAGTTGAATGTCATGTTCTTACTTTGAAATGAAGAATTAAAATATGAACTAGACCATCACCTTACATATCAAAACATATTACAAAGTAAGACATTATTTTTGTTTATTTGAATGTTGTTACAAGGTTGCCATGAAAAAACAAGATGTTGATTGCTCAAGCAAGTTCTTTGGCAGACAGCAGAAGGGAAGTGAGTCATGGATGCAAATTTAATAGTTCACCTAGTAATAACCAGATTGATCTGTTATCCAGAAGGTTATTTGGGACTACTAAGATTAATTTCTTTAGATGTATTGATTTCCATAGATTCAACACGAAGGACATCTACTTATTATTTAGTGACTTTAGGAACAAGTTAGTAATTCAATGGATTCAGTGAATATGATATTGAAGGAAAAAAATGGCTTATCCTATGAACCTTTCCACCTATGCTATTGTAGATCTTATTATATTCTTTCTATTATATGAGAAAATAAGTGAGCAGGACACCTATATCACTGGTAGAGAATGTTTATTTTCCTTGGACATGTTTGGATACCTGCTCATAAATTATTTTATTAAATTTTTACAATGTCTTCTATCAATAGAATCAATTTTTTTTATCCTTTGACACTTCAGCTGAACAACCATTTCACAATTCACTGCATCATTTTTACTTGTATAATATTTTAACTTCATAATATTTTAACTTAATAGCACTCACTCTAGGAAGACATAATAACCGTTTTACTAAATTTTAAGTAGTGTTGTCTACTCTTTTCTGGGATCTAAGTTCTTCTATGTGATGGCAGCAGGAAACAGACAAGTTCCTAGGTGGTAAGGGGCAGATCCCCAGTGATGCCTGACCTTCAAGCCAGGGATAAAATGAAGCCTGAAATCTAGGCTGCCAGTTCCAGGTGTAGCACATGACCCAAAATAATAACTTTCTTGATGCCTTTCAGCCAGTGGGGATGATGCTTTTTACAGGCCCAGCCATGAACCAATCAGCACACACTTGCTCCCACCCATGGACCAATCAGCATACAGTTTCTCCATACTGCGTCCATAAAAAAACCTAGACTCAACAGGACTATGACACACATGGAGACTACCTACCTGAGGGTAGGAGCTACCTACTTTGGATTTCCTCTCCACTTACAGCTGTTCTGCTGCTCAATAAAACTATTCTCTGCCTTGCTAACCTTCCAGTTGCTCATGTAACTTCATTCTTCCTGGATGTGGGACAAGAACTTGGGACACACCAAACAGCAGGTGAGAAAGGGGCTGTAACACTTTCCCCGGCTGGCATGCCAAGCTGGCAGCAGTGTAAAGAGATGTAACATATTCCTGGCTGGCTCGCCAAGCTGCAGGTGATGAGAGCTCCTGTTTGTAAAAATAAAGAGTGGTGACCCTTCAGGCAGCCCACACCTTGGGATCCCGAGCTAAAGCTGTAACACTTTAGTGCTCCTGCTCTCCACCAGCATCAGGAAGCTGTCCCACATTATGGGAAGCAGCAGCAGGGCCAGACCAGCCCAGGAACTGCAGGCCAGAGCAAGGAAAAGGGCTGAAAGAGCTGTTAACATGACCCTGTCTGCCGAGCTGCAGGTGGCAGGAAGGAGAGAGCTGTATCATGCCTCCCTCAATCCCTTGGATCTCTGCAGTTGCTAGCATCTCCGAGTTTTCAGGCTCCACTGCATTCCTCTCATCCAGACGCCAGTGTCCACAGTAGAAGACACTTGCTGCATGCCTGGCCCATTCGAGGCCTCGGATGGAGCCAGTGCCTGTGCCAGAGCCTGGAACTGCCCGCTCTGGCTCAGCAGCTGGTGCACCTGGCTGTATGCAGTGTCCAGAGCGCTCATTCATTCACACAATCCTTGCTGCTCCGCACCTGGCTCACCTGGTAGTGTGAGCTGTTAGGCCAGGTGGGTGGAAAAAGCCCAGTAGGTGAGAGTGAAACTCAAGCAGAGACACTGCCACCCACAGAGGTTTCCAGATGGTGAAGCCACACCCAAAGGATACTGTGACATATGCATTAACCTTAATAGTAGTATGTTTTTAAAAATATATTGATAGTGAAGAGATTTGCCATTCCTGAAATTATACCAGTGTATGGATATTTATTTTGTTTACCCACTGATGCTTTGAGACTAGATAAATGGTATTCAATTTTAGGATAAGTTAAAAAAAATGCAAAGTAAGAATAAAAGCTAGTTAAAGGGAGAGTAAAATCCAAGTCTTTTAATCCCAATTTTTAAAAGTTTTGTTAGTTTTTTATGTATAAATGTAGAAGAGCCTGTATTATTATTTGCCATTCTTGACTCACTAGAGACTCATATATGACAGACATTAATGGACTTTTCTCTTAATTTTTTTTTTGTTAATGACTTAGTACTTGCTGTTTAAGTTTACATGATGTTAGACAAAAAGTAAATTCAAGTGATTTTCTTATTCAAGTTCAAAATGGGTCATAAAGCAGCAGGGATCTCTCGCAAGATCAACAATGCATTTGGCCCAGGAACTACTATCAAATAAACAGTGTAGTGGTGGTTTAAGTTTTGCAAAGGAGACCAGAGCCTTGAAGATGAGGAGCATGATGGCTGGACATTGGAAGTTGACAATGACCAATTAAGAGCGATTATTAAAGCTGATTCTATTACCACTATAGGAGAAGTTGCTGAAGAACTCAGTGTTGACAATTCTATGGTCATTCAACATTTGAAGCAAATTAGATAGGTGAAAAAGTTCAGTAAGTGGGTGCCTCATGAGCCAAGTGAAAATCAAAAAAATTGTTGTTTTGAAGTGTCATCTTCCCTTATTCTATGCAGCAATCAATCAATCATTTCTCAATCACATTGTGATGTGTGATGAAAAGTGGATTTTATGTGACAACTGCTGATGAACAGCTCAGTGGTTAGACTGAGAAGAAGCTTCAAAGCACTTCCCAAAGCCAAACTTGGACCAAAAAAGGTCATGGTGACTGTTTGGTGGTCTGCTGCCAGTCTGATTCTCTACAGCTTTCTGAATCCTGATGAAACCATTATATCTGAGAAGTATGCTCAGCAAATTGATGAGATGCAATGAATACTCAATGTCTGCAGCCAGCATTGGTCATCAGAATTCTTCACAGCAATGCCCGACCATATATCACACAACCAATGCTTCAACAGTGGAAAGAGTTAAGCTACGGAGTTTTGCCTTATCTGCCATACTCACCTGACCTCTTGCAAACCTACTACCACTTCTTAAAGCATCTCGGCACCTTTTTTCAGAGAAAATGCTTCCACTTTCAGCAGGTTGCAGAAAATGCTTTCCAAGAGTTTGTTAAATTCTGAAGCACAAATTTTTATGCTACAGGAACAAACAAACTTATTTTTCATTGGCAAAAATGGGTTGATAGTAATGGGTTCTACTTTAATAAAGATGCATTTGAGCCTAATTATAATGATTCAAATTTCATGGTCTAAAACCGTAATTACTTTTGCACCAACCCTAATATACGCTCCATCTGACAAACTCTTGGCCAAGACAGGGATAAACTCATATATATTAATGATCTATTGTGTGCTATTTAAAGTCCTGAAACTCCCCTGGAGGCATGGCACCATTGTTTACAGAGAATGTACAGACAGATGAGTTGCACTTAATTTAACTGGTTACCCAGTGTGGCTTGGCTATATGACTGATAAGGTATTAAAAAGAAACAAGCACTCTAAGTGAGCTTTGCCTCAGCTTCCCTGACTCCAAGATACACCTTCATGGTTTGTGATCCTGAGCTGTAGCATTTTTCAAGAGAATGAGATATCTTGAAAATTTTTACTTGAATGTCTGGGAACTCCATGATGTTTGTCTGTGTTTTCCTTCTCCTGTTCTGTCATACACATTGTCCTTACTAACATTTCACTTGAGTATACATTGTGTAGTCATATAAGTCCTTTCAATAATCCAAAATGCATATATAGTAATTGCTACAATGCTATAGGAGTAATCAGTAAAATGTTTTCATTTCATAAGTGAATCAATGAACTAATGAGTAAATCAAAGAAATGCCAACTTAAAAAGTGCACAAATGAGCTTGATTCAGTGAATTGATGGGGAAATTTGTTATTATTAGCATTTGGGTGATTAAAAATATGCTTGCTTACTTATTTCAACAATCTCTCATCTACATGAAAGATTATGTACAGGTTAAGTATCCATTATCTAAAATGTTTAGGACCAGAAATGTTTCAGATTCCAGGTTTTTTCAGATTTGGGAATATTTGCATATAATGGGGTATCTTGTGGATGGAACCCAAATCTAAACACAAAACTCATTCATTTTCATATACAAGTTACACACATAGCCTAAGGGTAATCCTATGCAATATTTTTAATAATTTTGTGTATGGAACAAAGTTTTGACTGTGACCTGCCACATAAGGTCAGGTGTGAGATTTTCCTCTGGTGGTGTCATGTCAGCACTCAACAATTGGAACATTTAAGATTTTTTCTTATTAGAGATGTTCAACCTGTAAAAGTGATTTTTGTAGTGATTTTCTAATTTTTATTTATATGTTCAGGAGGATGCTTCAGTAATTTTTTAAAATTTAGAACAAACCATGTAAAAATGTTTTAAGGCACATAAAAAAGTAACATGAGCCATCTGTCTTTGCTACTGTTTATGTAGGTTAGTTCTAGATGAAACCAGAACCCTGATTATTAAATGTTATATAACCTCATTGCTCAAAATCTTTGCTGACCCAGTTATCAGGCTAACATATATTCTGTCCAACACAGGTAACTGTCCTTAATTGAGCTCATTAAATGACTTCCATGCCTCTCCTCTACCATTCATTCTTAGTCTTTAACCTATCACATGACAATCCATAAATTATATACTGTTTTATGAAAATGAAAGGCATGTTTTAGAGCTGAAAAATAAGGGCCCATCAAATTCTGTTCTGAAGCAAAGTAACCCTGCTTCTAAGTTCCCCCAACATTGACTGGCTCCTTGACATTTTTATATATCTCAGGGTGTTGACCTGCACAAGCTCACATGAAGGGCACCTCTTGTGTTGAACATGATCACTGATGTCTCTGACTTGCTCTACTTGGCTTCCCTGTATATGTACTCTGAATTCTTCGATTCTCATAGATTATGTGGTCTTTCTCCTTTTCAGAAATATTTAAATGTCGTTATTAAAGAGGAGGAAATTTAAAAATATCTTCTCAAGACCCACTTTGCTGTCAGAATGAATGGATTCAATCAGCTCCTACCATTAATGTGAATTTTTATTTTCAATATTATCTCTTACAATGTGACTACAGATACATCCCTAAATAATTTTATGAACAAAGTTTATTTATTCACACTTTAGGAAAGTGTGATCTCAGTGAGTTCTTTTTAGTTTCTGGTTTGTAAGTAAAATACCTCTTTTGAAATTGGATACAAAATGGTGCAAATAGAGGTTACAGTGGGGAGTTGAAACAAAATAAGGAAGAAAGACCTGACACGTATCCCTCAGATAAATATCCAGTAAAAAACAAATAGCCAGACAGGATTCAATAAATAGGTGTTAATCTAAAATCAGGATTTAAAGCAAGAGTTTAAATATTATTGGTGGAAGAAAGGTTAGGTTTTCTTTTCCTCTTTTCAATGACTGTTGATGTATTTTGTGTTGATACAGTCAGATGCTTACTTTTCCATAAAAAGAAATGAAACTGTTGAAACTGTACTACAGAGCAGCTTAAACATGCTAGTAAACGAATTGCATAGCATTAAAGCTTTAATCCATAGAAAAATAATACAGACGCTTCCATATGCAAAGCTTTGCCTCGAAATGTACATAATTAACCAGATCTGGCCTTAGCTTTGGCTATTTTCTGGTATAATACTGCAACAAATTCAATATAACAGGGTCTCACTTATCTTTTCTACAAATAAAGCTGGGGAAATCTGCCTGTGGGATTTCATCCTAGCATAAATATCTAAGACATATGACTGAGAGTTGAGATTCTTCTAAATATAGCTTGATATTTAAAATAGAACCAAGTGGAGAATAAAGCTAGAGTTTACTTTATTTTAAAAACCCTTAGTGAAAATATGTAATCAGGACAATTATAGACCTACAAAACTGGCTGATATCTTGATTCCAATACCTGATTACAAGATACCAATGAATTCCTCAAAGATAATATACAGTATGAGTACAAATCTAATTTTATCATAACATCAAATGTTGAATGTATCTCTGTGTTGCTAAAAGAACCATAAAAATAATTAGGTCTCTAATTGGCCAAATATCAATTTCTCTTTAATTATCTAGATATTGAGATCTCAGTTATATTTAGGGGTCCTTAAATGATCTACATGTGTGTGTCAAATGTCAATGATATATTATCATGTATTAAATATTTTGGTAGAATAAATTGGTAGATTGACTAATTTTAAACTTGGAGTTTGCTTCCATTTTGGAATCATACGTAACCACTTTGTAAGTAAATTTTAGTGGTTTTCAGATAGAAATATGCCACATACAAAGGGCATGTACCAAGGGCATGAGTACAGAGGGCATCAAACCTTTGGGAGGAGAATGTTGGCACCTGACTTAAAGGACAGGAGTTGGCAAATAAACAGTATGCAAATGTGTTTTAGAAAGCAGGAGTAGCCTTCACAAAGACACAAGAGAAAAATCTGATAATTAAGGAAACTACGATATTCGGCACATAGTAAATACTTATTCAATGTTTGTCATTATTTTATTAGAATTGTTGTTATTGCAGGTGGAGAGAAGCATGGAAGAGTCAGTGAGGTGAGATCTCTGAGAGGTTTTTAGAAGAGAGCAAATAATAACATTTCACTATACATTTTTTGCATACATTCTGTGAAATAATTAAAGAGAAATGTATGGGTAGTGAATTGAATAGATGCACATTGTGGATGATTAGTGAAGAATAGATAAGAATAGCATAAAACAGATTGCTGAAGTTTCATTGTAGTAATCTAAGGGAGATACAGTAAGTCCTAATAGCAATAGAGATGATGGGGAAAAGAATATCATTGTTTTGGGAGATAAATGAAGAGATGGGACTAACTTTTTGTGAGGAATGCAAGAAGGAGAGTAAAGCAAGGAATTTTAAATGACTTCATCATTCATGATTGTAAAAGTAGGGGAATAATTCTGTAACCAGTGTGTCCAATTTGAGAAATATCATGGTTAGGGAAGAAGATGCTACATTACATCTTGAGTATGTTTATTTTGAGATACTTGATGACTTCTAAGTGAAGACATCCATTAAACATGTAGAGATAGATATAAATTTGGGGAGTCTGCAGTTTGTAGATAGAAGGTGAAATGGTGAGAATGATCCCAGCACCTAGAGAGAGGATGCAGAGAGATAAGTAGGAAGATTGAGATCAGAACTCTCCTAAATACCAGTATTTCATTATTTACTTATAGTCAGAGAGAGGATGCAGAGACAGAAGTAGGAAGATTGAGAAATAAACTTTCCTAAATACCATTGTTTCAGTATTTATAGTCAGAGGAAGCGGACACCACACACACACACAGAGAGAGAGAAAGAGAGAGAGAGAAGAGAAAAAAAGAGGATGGAGAACTCCTTTAAATGTGGTAGAAGAGAACATTCTGAGGAAGATGAGGTGAGTAGTTTCAAATACTGCAAAAACAAAGTATATTGGAAAGATTCACTGGACTTAGTAAAGAAAGGCTACGTCATGGAGAATGTTACTTTCCTTGGAAGAGTGTGCCTGAAAACCAGGTGTCAGTGACCTGAGGACTAAATCATGGGCAAGCAAATTGTGAGAGAAAGTGTAACATAGTCTATGGAAAACATTAGCAAAAACTCTTGGTTGTACCTATTTTTAATTACTGATGGTTACATTCTCCAAGGTTAATATCATCGAAGTCTTGAGACATGAACAAAGCAATAAGGCTATCAAATTTCCAGGTTGAGGTGTCATTTATGAACTAAAATTAATGGGAATAGTAAGAGCATCCGACCGTGGCAGATGGTGTACGAGGAATCACGATTAACCAAAAGAGCAAATATAGAAAAGAGCAAATATAGAAGTCATATATTTGTGGTGAAAGGTCATGAGTTTGGTTTTTGACATGTCTGCGACATATTCTAGTGTACATGACTGGTTGGAAGATAATTACAGAGTCTTAGTATTGGAAGACTGGTCAGTGATGGATATTTGTGAATTTCTAACATAAAACAAATGTTTTATTGGTTTGAAGTCTGTGCCTTTGAGTAGGGGAAAAGAAATGAGACTAAAAACAGTCATTGGTTTGCCCAGAAGATTATTAAATCCTATTAGGGACTGGAGAAAAAGCAGCAGATTTAAGTAAAAACAGGGGTAGTTACTTGAAATCATACAATAAAGGTGGCATGATTTTCTAACTGGCACCAAGGCTGTCTTATGTGCTAGCAGAGGCTCTCTCAGAATACTGATGGTAATTATCACTGTGGAAGTGGATGAGAGACTATACATTAAAATAAAGAGATGGCAAGTACAGAAAGCAAGAATAATGAAGGCCAGAATCCTGGAAAACAAATATGTAATGGTTACATAAAGAAAAGAGACACAGGCAAGAAAACTAAGATATGTTTAGAGAGATAGGAAGAAAATCAGGGCAAAATAACATCTAGCAGGTCAAAGGTAATCTGGGTCCATAACTCTGATGGGTTTGACACCCTTTTGGAAGAGCATTTGCTGTGTAATTTAACACAAGGTTATCTTCTTTGGCTACTTTTCAAATTGGATCTTCTCTGGCCCAGATAGCTCTTTGCTGTCCCCTTCTGATTTTTTCTTGCTACAACGCCTGCAAATTAGAATTAACTGTGAATTTAGGTCAATGTTAAAAATTCAGAGCCTGATAGCACATACCACTAGGGTCCTGATTTCTATGTGAGATCCTTCTAAAATACGAAATTCAGTTGATGCATCCCAGGCATCTATGGTTATGTTAAACCCCATCTTTTACTAGTTTTACCTCTTTTAATTACTAATGGTTATCCTCTACAAGGCTAACCTCAATGAAGTCTTGAGTGACATAAGCAATGAGGTTATTAGATTTTTAGTGAAATTTGAAGTTAGTCTAATTCTACAGGTCTGATGCCTGTGCACCTGGAGAGAACTCTGAATATCTGAGTGTCCACTTTCCTAAATCTACTCTAAAATTAACTCCATGTTTTTTTTAAGAACGAGATTCTGCCTTGGGTTCCTATTCAGCAATTTAAAACCTGAATGATGTAATGTTAGGCACCCTGTTGTGCACTTCTAAATGGTTGGGCGGATCAAAACTGCATTACAATTACTTTTTAAACACCAATCTTTAATGATAGCCTTTGTTATTACATGATCTCAACTCTAGCCATTCTTGTCCACAGCTCTATTCCTGATGCACTAGAAAAGTCTAGAAAATGCTAGGCTTTAATGGTATTTCTTAGGTGAATTAGTGGGTAAATTTGGTTAAATACGTACACTAAATCCTAGACCCTATGTCTGATATGTTTTCGCTGTTATGAGATCTGTTCTGAAAGAACTAATTATATACATCGTTTCATAAAGACTTCAAGTGTCATCCAATATCAGGATGTCCTCTCTCTAAACTGAAATCTAAGCTAAATGTCTCAATGTTTTAATACCCTTTTACATACAACTTTGGACTTCAGCATATCTCCAAAGAGCCAGCACTCAGCTAGGTCAGTAGCTTCTCCATATCCAGTCAATTTCCAAATCCCCTCCTTCTACCATTGATCACAGTGGCATGGTCCTGGCATTCCTTGCAGCTGAACACATAAAAATTTTTATCAATTTTGTTCTCCTTGCAATGTAACAAAATGGTCTACACATTTATCAGGATGTATTTTTTTAACTATTTTTTTTTTTGCCTCTTCCTACTGCTAACTTTGCTCTTCCTATTTCTAACTTTTGCTCCTATGTTATAGTTCTGTCCATCCCTACCTCCCAGTAAACACTAGGTGTCAAATGTCTACATTCTCTAAATACTTATTTTCTGGGTGTGTGTGTGCATTCCGATTATATTATGGGGAATTTGGCATAAGAATAATCTTAATTCCTTTCTTAATCTTCTATAGATTGTGATGAAACAAGCTGTTCTAAGGCTCAAGATTTTGTGAAGTCAGTGGAACTCTTGTAGATAATGTGGACCCCAACAAAGAGAAGGCAAAAAAAAAAAAAAAAAAAAGACTTGAAACACTGAATCAATAAATCAAGATGTATTTATGAAATATCCCAGGTAAGGAAAATACATAATTCTAATTTTTCTTTGTAGTGTAATTCTAATACCATTACTAATACTGCCATTATTACTAGCTAGCGTGTGTGGACCTTGTAGTATATAATGGATTGCCTATATATAAACACAATTTATATATTATTTAATGTCTTTCTCACAAAAATTCTATTCTGATATGAAATAGAGAAAGAGCAAGAATCTTGCTGAAAATCAATGACCTGGGAAGTGGTAAGCTGGGATTTTCATCCATAAGTGAATACTATTTAAAGTTCTATAGAGCAGGTTTCTGAGGTTTGACAGAGATAGGTAGGGTCAGGAAAGGGGCATGCATGGGGCTTCAAGGATTATGTTTTACTTTGTAGCGTGGCTGGTGGGTAAGTGAGCTCTCATATTTTTAGTCTTCACATTCTAGGCATGCACTACAAATAGTTTCTGTGTTATTGTACAATACTCTGTATTCAATTTGTAATAAGACTTTTAAAAAGGAAAATTTAATATTCCTCTAAGCAACAAGATATACTCTACTTGGCAGTTTAATTGACATCATGTGAATTGGTAAAGAAAACGTAAGTGTACTCTTTTAATGATAGGTTTGCCAACCCCAAATTTCAGCTTACACCACAGGAAACATTGTAAAATATGAGACGGTATTTTAAGTGCATAATCACTGTTGTGATGGCCTGAAATTCCCTTTTGTAAAAACGATATATTAAGCAAATGTCACACATACTTACGTGAGATTTTCTTTTTAGCGTGTGCTGGGGATAATCTGATTATAATAATACAGATTACTCTATCAAGATACCCATTCATGATATAGAGATCTTATACTAAATTACACAATGAAAATATGAAAATTGTCAAATGTTAAATGAAGATACAAATTTAGAAGTTATTTAGCTCAACAAAACTGCACAATTACAGCAAGTAAAATAGTTAAAATTAGAATACATACCATTAAAATCATTTTCTAGTAACAAGTGAACTTGAATGTCATTTCATGTTAATTGAATATTAGTATTTCTTCACCTGTAATGTGCCAGTTTATATGTTTTGCCATTTTTTTTTGTATTACATAGTTCTTGATTTTTTAAAATAGGTGTTTGATATGGTTTGGCTATCTCCCCACCCAAATAACATCTCGAATTGTAGCACCCATAATTCCCATGTGTTGTGGGAGGGACCTGGTGGGAGGTAATTGAATCACGGGGGAAGGTCTTTCCCATACTGTTCTTGTGGTAGTGAATTAGTCTCATGGGATCTGATGGCTTCACATCAGTTTCCCCCTTTGCTTGGCTTTTATTCTCTCTTTGCCTGCCACAATGTAAGACATGCCTTTGTTCTTCCCTCACCTTCCACTATGATTGTGAGGCCTCCCAGCCAGGTGGAACTGTGAGTCCTTTAAAACTCTTTTTCTTTATAAATTACCCAGTCTCAGGTATGTCATTATCAAGCAACATGAAAACAGGCTAATACAGTGTTTTATATATCTTGAACATCGTTACCTAAAAGTCTTCCTCATGATGATTCTGAGATTTGAAGCATCTTTCTGGGGTTCTGGCTCATCTATTTTCTAGATCTTATGTCTTCTCTTGCTTGGGTTACATTCTCATCTGAAAAGTTCATACCCCCTTAAGGCTTCCTGGAGGGAGGTGTTCGATAGAAAAATATTTGAGAATATAAATGCATGAAAATGCCTTAACTCTCATATTCTTTTAAGTTTGACATCAGAATGAAAATGTCTAAATTGAAAATCCAAATTTCATTTTCTTTGCAACCTGAATGATCTAGGAAATCAAATCTAAATTAATTATTATGTATCCCTTTGGCCAATTGAAATTGTTTAAGAAAGGACATGTTACTCCAAACAGACATAATTAGAAAAAGAGCAGAAGTACATTAGAAATTTCTAGAAAGCATGGTTTTCCTTTTCCAGTAGTTGTTGGATACCAGTCTTCTCCATCCCTCTGAGTAGTGTGTTGTGCAGAGTGAATTTCTCTGGTCATTTTCCCCTGAAGAACTTGAAACCACGGAAGGCAGAGCTGACAGGCAAGAAAGTACCAGCTCATCAGTAAGTCAGTGAATAAACACAACCCTGAAACCTATTTTGTGTCTGGAGTATCTAATAATGCAAACCAATAAATGTCCCTTATTATTTAAGTTGATGTCAATTGTGCTGCGTGTTAATTTACACAAAGAGAATCTAAGTAATGCATTGGGCATTACTATTTATTCTAGGAAGAAGCTGATATTTGATTGCCCAAATCTCTGTCGTTTACAAGGGTTATTTTTAAGATAATAATCTAATTAGAGTAATGGTTTCAAGTAGAATGGAATGGGAAAAAGAAATTCATAACTGTGTATCTAGGCAGTAGAACAAAGACCCAGTCTTTGAGTCAAGTTGAGCATCCTAAATATTTAAGCTATTTAAGACTCTCAGAATGCCATGCAAAAATGATTGTCTGAGTGGTAGAATATTTGTCATCACCAGAGATCCTCGGCTAAAAGTGGGTTGGCCAATAATTAAAGTGTAACATTTCTGGAGCAATTTGTTCCATAATTTTTAGAAGATATTTCATAACTTCATAATTTTAGATGATATTTTTGCCGTGGACACAATTTTTTTTTTTTTTTTTTTTTGAGACAGAGTCTCGCTCTGTCACCAGGCTGGAGTGCCGTGGCACAGTCTCGGCTCACTGTAACCTCCGCCTCCCGAGTTCAAGATACTCTCCTGCCTCAGTCTCCTGAGTAGCTGGGATTACGGGCACACGCCACCAGGCCCAGCTAATTTTTGTATTTTTAGTAGAGACAGGGTTTCACCGTGTTGGCCAGGATGGTCTGGATCTTCTGACCTCATGATCCGCCCACCTCGGCCTCCCAAAGTGCTGGGATTACAGGCATGAGCCACCATGCCCGCCCATGGCCACTCATTTTAAAGCTCTCTTGGACTTGTGGTGTGTTTTAAAAGAACTTGACAAGTAATATAGCATCAATCAAACTATTAACATTAAGTAACATCCTAGAACAAGCCTGATTTAAGAAAAGAGATGGAAAAATTTATTGCATAATTGACAAATACTGACTTTTTAAAATTATGCCAATAACTACCTCCCTGGGCATTGCATACAACCAAAGGGTAAGAGAATGTTCCTGATAATATCTGTAGACTTATATTTTTCTCATATTCCACAATTTTTACCATCAATAATAGGTTTAGCATTTGGCATTCAAAAACAAGTATATATATTTAGAGAGATAAATATATCTATACATGTGTATGTATATATAATGTATAGATATACATACATATATATGCACATACACAGTTCATGTAAAATAATTTCTCTAAAATATCTAGATATAAATTATATATGTGTATATATATAGTATGTATAGATATACACACATATATGCACATACACAGCTCATGTAAAATAAAGACAATAAAATATGTAAATGCTTGTGTTTTTGTGATGGTTGTACGAATGTATTACAAGTTGAAGTAGAATGGATAATAAATTTCTATGAGTAAGTGGAGTAAAGTTTGATGACATTGAAGATGATAGTTTAAGATTTATTTATTTATTTTTTTGGAGATGAATTCTCACTCTGTCCCCCAGGCTGGAGTGCAGTGGTGCCATCTCAGCTCACTGCAAGCTCCGCCTCCCGGGTTCACGCCATTCTCCTGCCTCAGCCTCCCGAGTAGCTGGGACTACGGGCACCCGCCACCTCGCCCGGCTAGTTTTTTGTATTTTTTTTTAGTAGAGATGGGATTTCACCGGGTTAGCCAGGATGGTCTCGATCTCCTGACCTTGTGATCCGCCCATCTCGGCCTCCCAAAGTGCTGGGATTACAGGCTTGAGCCAACGTGCCCGGCCAAGATTTATTTTTTATTACTATTTAATTTTATCTGAGAATGTCTTCATTTGTGCCATACATAAAAATTTATGCCATCTATAAATCAAAAAAATTTACGCCATGTATAAAAAAATGTATGCCATGTATAAACAAAACCATTATAGCTCACTGCAGCCTCAAATTCCTGGGCTCAAGTGAACCTCCCGCCTCAGCCTCCCAAGTAACTAAGACTATGGTTATGTGCCACTAGCCTGGCTAATTAAAAAAGAAAAATTGCAGAGATGGTGGTCTCACTGTTTCCAAGGCTGGTCTTGAACTCCTGGCATCAAGCCATCTTCCTGCCTTAGCCCCAAAAAGTTCTGGGCTTACAAGTTTTTACCACTGTGCCTGGAGAGGTTTCCCTATCAACGGTATTTTTCTATTGCATATGTATACAATTATTATCCATCAGTGTTTACAGGTAGTCATATAATGCAATTCTCACAAAAGCCTTGGTATGTATTCTTATGTCACAAAAGATTAAAATCTATGGGGACTTTCCCAAGTTGCACAAACATCAAGCATAATCCTGGGAACTTTTATCCAAGGCTTTAGGTTCAAGTTCATTGCCCTGTTAAATTTACTATGCTTCAATGCTACAAAGGGGATTTTATACATTACATATGGAATGAGAGATATAGATCACCTTATGACCTGGATGATTGTACAACATGCTTCTCTAGATTCTCAGAATGACTTGGTGATGCAACTAGAATGAGATGAGACATGGCACTTGCAAAAGATTCCCATGCCCCCTTTGGCAAAGTGCTGAGCTGCTATCTAACTTCTAGTATATACACTCTTGTTGGTATCATAGGAATAGAAACAAGTGCGCATACATTGAAGGAAATTGAATTATTGAAAAATGTGACTAGCTCAAAGCAAAATGTTCAGGTTGGATCATGACGTGCTAATAATTTACAAGAGTGTCTACAACAAAAGTTATAGTTTACTTAATCATTAGTAAGCCATAGTAGAACCAAAATATTATTTTAGTTCAGCAGGGTAAATGTTTAGGAAGCCCTTAAAAATTTTGAAGTCAACATTTTAATGTAATTTGAATAAGTGTTACAACCTAAATGAAATTATTAATTCTATTATATCTTGCTCAATAGCTCTTTCTCAATGCTAAATATAAAATTATCAAATTGGGCCGGGCGCGGTGGCTCAAGCCTGTAATCCCAGCACTTTGGGAGGCCGAGACGGGCGGATCACGAGGTCAGGAGATCGAGACCATCCTGGCTAACACCGTGAAACCCCGTCTCTACTAAAAATACAAAAACTAGCCAGCCGGGCGAGGTGGCGGGCGCCTGTAGTCCCAACTACTCGGGAGGCTGAGACAGGCGAATGGCGTAAACCCGGGAGGCGGAGCTTGCAGTGAGCTGAGATCTGGCCACTGCACTCCAGTCCGGGCAAAAGAGCGAGACTCCGCCTCAAAAAAAAAAAAAAAAAAAAAAAAAAAAAAATTATCAAATTGATTATTTGTAGAGGATGTATGTTCTTATTATATATACATATATAACATATACATATGTTTCACATTCTTTGTAGTGTTTTTACTTTTTTTTTTTTTTTGAGATAGAGTCTCACTCTGTTGCCCAGGCTTGAGTGAAGTGGCACCTTGGCTCACTACAAGCTCCACCTCCCGGGTTCATGCCATTCTCCTGCCTCAGCCTCCCCAGTAGCTGGGACTACAGGCACCCGCCACCACGCCCGGCTAATTTTTTGTATTTTTAGTAGAGACAGGTTTTCACCATGTTAGCCAGGATGGTCTCGAGCTCCTGACCTCGTGATCCACCCACCTCGGCCTCCCAAAGTGCTGGGATTAAAAGCCTGAGCCACCGCACCCGGCCGCCTTTACTTCTAATTTGAATCAGTTTTGTATTTTGTGCAGGTAAAATAATGTATAATATGCATTATAACATTTGCCAGCAATACGCCTATGGCTTTCTCAGTAACTCACAGTGACAATGGTAATACAACATACACCCACAAAGGAGGGAACACTCTTTACTGACAGAATTATTTTTAACATTGAGAATGACACTGAAACCAGAATATCTTGGAAATTTCCTCAAAGTTTGTTTAACAAACTAACAATAAGATTTTAAAACTTATCCAATCCTTATTTTATGAATGAGAGCTTTATGTTTATTTCACATGGACCTATAGAAGGCTGTAAAAAAAGTCAGCATTATATCAGTGGCCAGTACTATATATTTTATTTCTTATTACTTTGATCTCCTATATGTTTTGTTTCAAAAAGTAAAATGGAACTAAATTTTCAAATGCATTTAAAATAGTAGTTTCTTATACTAAAAATAGCAATACTTGTACTGAAAACAGTAATAAAAATAACAATATTTTATATATTTTATATGTAATAGGTAATACACTGAAATATTTGTGTATTATCACTTAATTATAATTATGAAATATTTGTGCATTATCACTTAATTATAATTTATAATCACTTTTAAATTATAAATATTTTCTTGATCAATATAAATTCAAAACCCTAAATAAAAGAAACAAGTACTAACAACATTTAAGTCTTTATTATTGTATAATTTAACCTGTACAGTCTAGTCACCATGTTCTTCTTCTCCAAGTTGCACTTTGAAGATTATTTTTCTTGTGTTCCTTAATCTAAGTAATAAACACTTCTTTGAATACATGTGGAATCAGAATATGTCTTTGCTTTCCTTAGATTTTCAGAAGCTCTTCTGAATTTCTCACAGATTAAATTAAATATCCTTTTCCACTGAAGAAACAGGTTTTTAAGAACAGATTTTTAATGCTGTTTGTTTTGGGGGCCTCGCTCTGTCTCTTGCTCTGGCTGGGGTGCAGTGGTGCAATCTCAGCAACCTCCGCCTCTTGGGAGGGAATATGATTCCCACCACAGAAAACACTTTCCAAAGAATAACTCGGTCCCTGAATGAATTTGGTTCTCACGTATCTCTTTATTACCAGAATGTTTTCAATTTTAATTATGTTATTGAAAGATTATTATTATTTTAGTTCACAGCAGTATGTTTCTTAAGAAAGAAAATGGCCGCTTTATCTAACTAGAAGGGAGCAAGACCAAAGAAAAGAAGTCGACAGACTGTGTGCAGGCAATTCTCCTGCCTCAGCCTCCCAAGTAGCTGGGACTACAGGCATGTGCCACCATGTCCAGCTAATTTTTGTATTTTTAGTAGAGATGGGGTTTCACCATGTTAGCCAGGATGGTCTCGATCTCTTGACCTTGTGATCTGCCCACTGTGGCCTCCCAGAGTGCTGGGATAATGTTCTTTCTGACCTTTCTCAATTTATAATATATTAATGTAGGTTTCTATTTTTAATAACAATAACTAATATTTCTTAATACTAAGCATTAACTTCTGCCAGCTACTCCCATTACTTGTTTTGCACAAAGTCTTTTATTTAATTATTCACAAGAGCTCTGTGAATTATATACAGTCACTACCCCAAATTTGACAGAAAAAGAACATGGAGCTTATAAAAGCTACAGCTCTTACTTCAGTTGTCATTGCAGAACTAGTAAGTGAATCATCTGAATACTTTGCCTCAAGATCTTGTGCACTTTCTTGAGATCCAGAACAGTTATAGGAGGCATGGGAATGGATTTTGGCATAAGACAATAATGTTCTGATACACCCATGCCTCCAATTGCAAAACAAACTAACAAACCAAAAACCCAACTGGGTCAGAATTTAGAGGAAGTATTTATACATGAGGGCATACATGCATTCAATTACTTGTTCAACAAAATTCATTAATGCTTTAATACCTACAGTTCACTACAATAACAGCTGGGTTCCATACAGAAATTAAAATAAAGGTGCCTGATGTTTAGGGTCATATATAATGTAGAGGATGTAAGGAATAGAAAATAATTATAAGTTGTTAAAATAACTTGCAAATTTCAAGTTCACAGAAATCTATGTAATGACTATTGTTTTTGGCTTATAAAGATTATAAGAGTGTATAAATAGCTGTTATTTTTAAATCTCTACTAATATGCATCATTAACTGCCTGTTTTACCAATAAACTTAAACTGGAAACACACAACATATCAATTGTATTCTATTTTAAATTAAAATATTATTTGAGTCTTGTCCAAATCCCCAAAATATTTTGGCAGATTTTCTATTTCGACAGTTAAGGCGTTTTCAATTTTAATTCTGTTCTTGAAAGATTATTGTTTATTATTATTCTTTTAGTTCATAGCAGTATGTTTCTTAAGAAAGAAAATAGCTGTTATATCTAACTAGAAGGGAGCAAGACCAAAGAAAAGAAGTTGCTAGACTGTGCTTTATTTCCCCTTCTCTGAGCTCTACACAGAAGTTTTTACCCTTGCTTTAAGTTATCAGAGCTAACAGAACAAATTTTTAAATAGTCTATCTCCAGCTGTCTCCTTGTTTGAGTCCCTGGATGATTTCTCTATGTGAAATTGTCTTTCATCTTTTTTCAGGGGAAAGGTTTACTTATAGGTTTTCCACAAATGAAACCAACGAAAATCTCCTAAGCTCAGAAATGAAGCTCAGGGTCTTCTGAAGGAGGCTGGCTCCTCAGAGCTGCTCAGCTGCAAGAGCATACACTGAGGTTCTGCCACCCACCACTTGAACAAGGGGCAGTTTCCAATTAAAAAGAAGCCAAACAGGTAGGATGTACATAGGCAACGAGATACCTAATGCTTCATCTTTGCCAAATAGACATACTCTGGCCAATGAAACATGTCAGATGGAACTATGAGACTTGTTTTCACAGGTTATCAGGGGATATTGAGCCAGAACTAATACGTGTGACCTATTTTGTCTTTGGTACCCTGGATTCTTCACTCATATCTGAACTGGCACGACCCTCTTTTTCCCAGAAGACTTCTTCCAGCTTACCAATGTATTCTTCATTTTTTCTTTCCTTTCTTATTTATAACCTGTTATTGGTTTAAAAAAAAAAGTGACATATTTATTCATTTACTTTGGGATGAAAATTATGGATAAGGCTTAATGTCTTTTATGACTACTTGCCATTTTGTATGCTACAGAATCTAAGGCCAAAGTAAAGCATATTTAAATGATAAACTATGCAGCAACAGCAACAAAGAGAAGAATAATATTTGGAAAGTTAGTGAATCCTGAATGTCCTCAACCTGTAAGATTTATTTATTCTGTACATAAATTGTATACATACACATAAATAGTGCAAGTTAGGGGTGTGTATTATGTATATGTGTGTGGGGTAGTGATGGTAGTGGTGTTATGCAAGAAGAGCAGCATTTGTCAATTTGTTTTGGTAAAAATAATCCTAATACTCTGATAATACAAGTGGTATTATTTAGCTATAGTTCCCTTCTGTCTCTCTACATTACGTTCACTGGCTTTCATCCCAGGCAGTGTGACATATTACACATCATAAATGACCTACCCACTGAAAGCATCTAGAACTGCTCAAGAAAATAATTTTCAAAGTTTTTTTTTTTTTTTTTTTCAGAAGAAAAGCTGATATGTCAAGGAAATAAGAAATTCTAAATGGTTAAAAATAATGAAAGTAGGAAACTTGGAAGGTGAACAGGAGGCAAGTATGTTTTAAAGGTGGCTTTTGCCCCAAGGGTATCTGCCAAATGCCTGTGCAACAATTACTTAGGGTCAGATAATTGAAAGGGCTTGTGATACTCCACAGGGTATACGCACATAAGGCTTTAATAAAGGTAAAACATATAGTGCAGCAGAGAAGAAAAGGCAAAGGCAAACATCACAGAGGTCCAAGACTTATAGATACAACTCCCAGGGTCTGTCCTTAGTTACACAACTCACACACACTTGGTCTTCAGATCATTAATCACCACAAAGTGAGAGGAACCCAAGTCTCAGGGGAAACTGCGTCTCAGAGGAAAACCCGAACCAGCGTGCATTACTGTGCTCAATAGCAGACACCAAGAGAACAAAACAGCAATCCAGTGCGAACTATCCGCCTGTTCATATTTTATAAACAATGCTGAAACTGGTACAAGTTGCCTCCCAGTCTATCTCAAATCCTAGCACAGGACCACACTAATCATTAGTTAGTACAATGTATTTAGGCTTGGCTAAGTTTCCCAGAAAGCTCTAGGCAATCTGGATGTAAGCACGGCGTTGCAAAATGTTAACTGAGATTAATTCTACACTTAAACAAATCACAACTCTTTGAGGGTCCGATAGAATCGAAGAGATGGAAGGTAGTCAAGTCTTGGGCCCCCGCAAAGTTGGCAAGGAATCTAATGGGGAAAAATAAAAATGTGCTTTTACATGAAATTCCAAATGCAATGATGAAATAGAAATACACTTGACATACCAAAAAAAACAGCCAAAAAGAAATAAATTTTTATCTCAACCGGGGTGTTTGACAGAAAGGGAAATGTCTTTGTTGAGGAATCCTAATTTTAGGACTCTCATGTGAATTCATGGTCTAAATAGGTTAAATACAAGAATTATTATTAAATACAACAATCAAAATATAAATTCTACAGTTCATGAGCTCTAAAATCACAAAGCACATAAAGACACAAAGAACAAATGTTTGGCCAGCAGAAAAGTAGCAGCAAACATAAAATATGTCTGACACAGATGCAGACGCAAAGTAAATATGTCTGTCAAATTTTGTTTAAAGAAAGAAAACATAGCTACTATTTTGAAAATAAAATGAAAAATAAAATGACATACCATATTATGGATTAAAAAATATAAAAGTGTCTAAAAAAAGGAGATCAAAAAAATAATCAAGGGAATTGGGAGACTGAAAATACACACACCTTTAAATGGGGGAGAAGATTTATTTAAAGGGAAAAATAATATTCCAGAATAGATGAGGAATTGTCTCATATTTGGAGACAATTCCAAACTAATGAATTCCAAACAGATTAAATAAAAGCAAATGTATATTATGGAAATGTAGGTGGCCAAAGACAAGATATTTTCTAAAAAGACAAAACATTGATTATCTCTGAAGGGAAGAAAGGACACTGATAGCTTACTGTGATAATAGAGGCCAAAATTATAAAAATACATTTGATAGGCTGTGACAAAATGACTTCTGACCTAGACTTGTATGCTAGCAAATCTGTCTTTCAGAAACGAGGTTAAATTCTTAACAGTTCAGATAGGCAAAAAGTGAAAAAAGATTGCTACCACTAGATATTCTATACAAGTTTGTAAAGAATGAATTTTAGTGCCTCCACCACCCCCCAAAAAAAAGATCCAAATGGAATTATTGAAATCCAAAATATAAGTTAGTAAACATATCAATAACTGTATTGGTCAATCAAAATACTGATTTATCAGATCTATCAAATTTAGTTAAAAAGATAAGACCACTAAAATATGTGATGTATTGAAATACATAATATATTTAAGCTGGGGAAATTTGCAACTAGAGGGAGTTCAGAGAATTTCACCCACACACCATTGTTCTATTACCGAAGTCTAGATGGTATTTAATGTCAGCTGTCTTATCAAAACATTTCCTAATAAACATATAGATTATAAACATGTTGAGGTTGTGTAGCTAACAAATTTAAAATAATGTATTTTGTTAGTCTTAGCTGATCCTTTTTCCTGCTTCCTATTCTTAGAACCTTTGCTTCTTATTTTTGTTCCTAACAACAATCAATTGAAAAAACAATAAAAAAGCCCGTATAGGGGAGTTTGCTCAAGTAAAAATACTTCCACATCTTTCTTACCAATATTTCACTTCTCTGTTGTAGGGTCAAAGACTTTTATTCTCATAACACTGCAAGGAGACAATATATATATATTTTTAATTCACACAGATGTGGAAATGACTTGTCATTTATCTTCTCCATACAACGGTTTTGATTTAGAGAAGAAAAGCATGATTTTTCTAAATGTCTTAAAGGAAGTTAGAGACCAAAGGCAGTTAAGTAGTAGGAGGTGGGTCAGGCTAGAAGAGAAAGAAAGGGATAGAAAATGAAAACAATTTTGCCTAAGAGGCAAACTCTTTTCAAATGTTGGCCTGGAGATTACTGGATCTACAATCTTAAAAACCTGATAGTCACTGAACCTCAAAGTTGTGCATGCTAGGTTCTCAGGAATGAAGCTTGCTATATTATCCGAATATAATCGTTGTCTTGGTCAAATAACAGAGAAACCTTACTTTTAATGCCTTGACTCAAAGAGAAATAATCTTTCCAATCAGTGTTTTTCACAGCAGGAAATGTCATTGTATCACATAAGTACCAGGAGTATCCGTGATTTGCATTGCGTATTACAGACTGCAAAAGCATTCTTGGCTTGTCAAATCTAAATAGTGTCATAGTACTGTCACCACATATTATTAATTTACCTTTCAACAGGACAAAGCTACCATATTTACTAAACAAAGCTAAACTGATTTTTTTTTTTGCAACCCAAATAAATATATCACTGCCATTTAGCAATCCTCTGTGTTCAGTTGAACCTTTTCCAGTACTATTAGAAGGTTAAAGGAGGGTGAAAATAGACAGTTCATTGGCTTCCCAAGCATATATCTATACCACTTTAATCTTGCACCTAAAAGGTCAAGCATAAAATTATTTGCTTGGAGCAGCTGTCCTCAGAGATTTGAATTAACATAGATGGAGAGTACCATGGGGGAAAAAAGTTAATTTTATCTTAATTGGATTAAGCCAGGTCCCATCCATACTGAGGGAATGAGGTTACAAAAGACTAGAAACTGCTAGGTTGACAGAAAGGGATTAATTCATGGGCTAGCGTCAGGATGTTGACTAATAACATATTGATCGTATCTGTAAGATATGCAGAATGTCTGTCAGGAGCAGAGGCACTTTGGAATTGAAGATGGCTAGGATATCTGACATGATCAAAGTTAGATTAATATTATTAAGGAGTTGCAAGTGAACTGCCTATTACCTTAGCAACCACAGACATTTTCTACACGTGTCTGTGATTGAGCATCATAAACAGTAGCAGTACTTCCTGGTTAGAGGGAAATAACTGATTTGTGTAGCTGCTTCTCCCTCAGCCCCTTCTTTAATGTGTTCCAACAGACATATTGAACGGCCACAGTTTAATCCCAGTGGAGCCTGCAGGTGGTATTGTCCTTGCATTGAAGAGTTATTAAATTCTTAAGGTCACCATAAAAAAGGTTCCATTAAATTGAGTTAATAAAAACATCGGGCAAAGGTTTGCAAAGAGCACAAATGTCAAAGCTGTGGGAATTGGAATCTATCGTGAGACCAGACAAAAATAATAATTTAAATCATACTATAATATAAAGATAAACATTATGCATTATTTTAAAAGATATGAAATGTTTGTACCTAATACAAATGTGCATATGTGAACACTTATATGAAACATTCATTTCTTTAGTTTTTTTGGTTTTTTACGTTTCACTTTTTTCAGTTGGGACTATTTAAAAACTGACACAGCAGGAAAATAGTATCCTGATAGTGAATACCCAGTGAATTTTTTGGAATGTTTTTGTATATTTGAAAACTGATTTTCTTTTTTTTAAAGAAAACATATATAAAAAGGAAAACATGGCACTTGATTTAGGATGGCTTTTGTACTTGCCTCAATGGAGTATGTGAATGTGGATTAGAAAACAGTGTTTAGTACTTAGGCGGAAAGTTGCAGCTACTAAGATTCTTCGTTTTACATCCTATACACAAGACTACGCTAATGGCATAAAGAGTCTGGAGATCCAATTATGTCCCATGCACACCACTTGCCTGCAGTTTACGACAGCCTGTTTCTTTTTCACATCTCATGGAAGAGGTATTAGAATACATTAGTTTGACAGTTTTGTAATAAACAATCTAAATACTGCTTGTTACCCAATCTTTCCACATATTAAATTTTAATATTCTAAATTTTCAGAAAAAAATAAAAATGACTCTTATGGAGATTCACAACTTGTAGCTTTCTAGAATGAATTTACCAGACTCATTTTACGCCCTGCTCAAGAAGTAACCACTATTTCTTAACTAAAATCTCATTTACTATTTTTTTGTTTCTGGAGCACAAGCATGTCCAAATAGTCTATCTTCCTAGGGTTCATTGCATTCTCTAATAATAAGACTATGTCCTCCTTTGGGGATAACTCCACATTTGTGAGGCTCTGTGTAATATGAAAATATGTAGTTGGGAATGGAGAAAGGGGTGTGTTGAAGAAGCAGGAAAAAAAAGTTCCATTAAAGGTACTGTTAATAATTTATAAAGTTTCATTTATCTCTGTTTCTTCCTCTCAACTTACCACATTATTTTTGTGTTTGCTCATTAGTGTCTTTTAAGTTTAAAAAAATTAAAAAAGATTATTATTTCTTGTGACAGGGCTTCACTCTGTCACCAAAGCTGGAGTGCAGTGGCACAAACAGCTCACTGCATCCTGGACATCCTGGGCTCAAGCAATTCTCCTGCCTCAGCCTCCCAAATAGCTGGGACCACAGGCACATGACACCATGCCTGGCTATTTTATTATTGTGTTTGTAGAAACAGGGTCTTACCTCGTTGCCCAGGCTGGTCTCCAATTCCTGGACTCGAGCAAGCCTCTCACCTTGGCCTCCCAAATTGCTGGGTTAACAGGCATGAGCCACTACACTCAGCCATAACAATTTTAATTATTAATATTAATTTTTCTGTTTACATTCATTTTGTTCAACTCCAGCTTTTAATGTAAGTATTAGGGCATTTAATGCTTATGAAGAATAACAGAGATTACAAAATTCATGTTTCAGCCTGTACATATATATGTACTTCATTATTATCAGAACAGTGGAAACACTTCATAAAAATCAGCTCAACTGCCTTTTTTTTCACTTCTTGATATACATGCATACTCTCAATGCTATTTTTGGCTTACTGACGAAAATAGGATTGAAATGAAAAGAAACTACAGGTTGCTTTTTTTCTTTCCCTTTCATCTTCAGTGTAAGTTACTACAAGGAAGTAAAACTGGTAAGAAACGATAAGGTAGACTTGCTTGTTGTTCCTGTTTCTTGAAACACCATTGCCTTCATTCTGCATATGAAGAAAGTCCTGGTTCAACAGAAAAGTTTCTCGGGGCTTAGTGCCCCCACTTACTCAGTCTCAGAACTACATGTTAACCTTGCTCTTACCCTGAATCTTGCGGAGCTCCCGTCCACCCAGGGTCCATTGTAATTGTGTGCTCATGGAATGTTGCACAATTTATCTGTGAATGGTACAGCAAAAAACAGTAAACACATATATTGTGATTATCTGCTCTGCTCACATGCATGCTCAGTTGTCCCATGAGCATGCAAAAAGAGTCCAAAGAAAAAAATTAAGAATTTTAAAAAAGTGACAGAAGAGCATTAATTCCAGTATGGGGCCCTTCTAAGGGTAGGTTCCTTTGGCACAGCATAGGTCACATGTCCATAAAACTGCTCTTGTTTGTATTAAAATAATGTGAGTGGAAGTGATATATGCATTTTAGCCTGAGTCTTAAGACATTAGGCAAGCTTCCATGAAATTTTGATCCTTTCGTGGTGGCAGGAAAGTAGACTAGACAAACATAGCATTGTGCATGCAGAGGAAGGTAAGGCTTAAGGAATAATGAGCAGGAAATAAAAATAGAAGCCTAAGCACTTTGGCCGGGCATGGTGGCTCACGTCTGTAATCCCAGCACTTTGGGAGGCCAAGATGGGTGGATCATTTGAGGTTGGGAGTTCGAGAACAGCCTGGCCAACGTGATGAAACTCTGTCTCCACTAAAAAAAAATACAACAATTAGCCGGGCATGGTGGCGCGTGTCTGTAGTCCCAGCTACACTCGAAGCTGAGGCAGGAGAATTGCTTGAACCCAGGAGGCAGAGGTTGCAGTGAGCTGAGATGTTGCCATTGCACTCCAGCCTGGGTGACAGAGTGAGATATTGTAAAATAAATAAATAAATAAATAAATAATAAATCTAATTACTTGAATAACCATAAGGAACAGAGCTGCCTGCCCTAAAAAAGAGTGACATGTTGCCATTTGCCATAAAATGAATGAAATTGGAGGGTACTATGCTAAGTGAAATAAGCCAGGCACAGAAAGAAAAATATTTCATGATCTCTCATTTATACATGGAATCTGAAACTGAAATCAAATATACAAAGATAGAGAAAAGAACAGTGGCTACCTGGGCAGGATTGGGATGGGATGGGAGCAAATGGGGAGGTGTAGGTCAGAGAATAAAAAGTAGCTGACATGTAGGATGAACAAAATTAGAGATCTAAGGTACAATATAAAGAGTCTAGATGATATGCATTATAATTTTATTAGATTCCTGCTAAATAAGTAGGTTTTATCTGTTGTTTCCACACATACCAAAAAAAATATAATGGGTAACTATTTGAGATGATGTATTCATTAATTTGCTTTACTATAGTTACCCTTTTACTATCTGCATATAATCTGTAAAAGCATATTGAACACCTTAAATATGCACAACACAATTTATCTACAAAAGAAAATGACAACTTGGAAATGTTGAGAAATAAAAAAGAACAGTTCTTTTCACTACATAGACTGTCCATATTGGGAAATTTTTATGAAACAGACATAATGATTTACAAAAGGAAAATCTTAGGAGGTAATATAATACCCTAGGGCTAATAGCCCCGCGATTGTTAGCACACCAGCTCTGAAGGCCAAGGAGAAGTAGAGTAGTCGATGGAGACAATGTTTCACATGAATCTCTTATCTTTAGTTGAGGAATGCAGCAAGTCTAAGGTGTCCCTGCTAAGAAGGAGTCAGGGAAAAGCCATTGGCCACTTTTTACTCCCTTCATGTAATTTCCTACCAAGATTCCAGACTGCTGAACTCTCCCACTGCCCCCTATTTAGAAACCAGAAGCAGCAGAGTCACAAGGAGCCATATTCATCAACTGTAATGAGTAGAGGAAAGGTGAAGGGTGGAGTGTGGATAGGGAGAAAAAAGAGTAAAGATTTCCTACATGTTCTGTTTCTTTTGGTCCACAGCACCAGTCTTATCTATTATCTAATAAAAGATAATTTGCCCAAACAAGGAACCACATGTCCCAAAAGCTATTCTGCTATCATAAGATGTTGTCAATGTGCCATCATTCTTCATGTGAACTTGAAATGTTAGCCATCACAACTGATTTTTCACTAGAAAATAATACTGAACTATCATTGTTCCTGTGTCCATAGCAGTTTCTATAGCCTAAGAAGGTAACCATTGCTTAATAGTTTTACAAGATTCCCTTTCCTCTGCCAGGCATTCAGCTGAACCTAATTCCAAACATGAGTGACTCAAACATACATACATGTAGGAAATTAATACAAGTATGATGGTCGATTATGTATTGGGTTGCTGCCATTTTACATTGACTGGGAATGTTGAGCAAATAAGAAAAAAGGTTTTGGTAAATCTCCTAATCTCCATCCTTTCCCCTACTTTGTTGCGACGAGACGCTTTGCCCAGGCAGTGGTGTAATAATCAGGAATTCAGCACTAGAGTCAGTCTTCACACAACTGAGTCTTCAGCAGTGATAGATGCTATAACAGCCTTCCTTGCAGAGGAAAAAGCCATACTAATGATTGCATACCTTTTTTCCTTGTGATCATTAGTATTTTGTGAACAACATTGTTAAGCACTGGGAAACCCTGGATAAATACTGTAGTGCATCTACAGGTTCATTCCCATCTAATATCTATATCTATATCTATATATACATTTATTTTTTATTTTTTACAATTATTAATTTTGAGACAGGGTCTGTCATCCAGGCTGAAGTGCAGTGGCTGCACGATTATGGCTCACTGCAGTCTGGACCTCCCAGGCTTGATCAAGCGGTATTCCCACCTCAGGCCTCTGAGTAGCTGTGACAACAGGTACATATCACCATGCCCGGCTTTTTTTTTTTTTTTTTAGCCGGCACAAGGGTTTTGCTGAGTTTGAGCGATCCCCACACCTCGGCCTCACAAAGTGCTAGGATTACAGGGATCAGACACCATGCCCCATCTCTCATCTAAGTTTTGATAGTTTGCTTTGCAATACAAATCTTCTGGTAGTTTTTATATAATACAATAATATATTTCACTCTGAGAACACTCAGAGGAGTCCATCTACATAACTCTCCCTTGTAGACAGAGTAACTCATTTTCTTATTTTATTTTATCCAAGTTCTGACTAGCTGGCCAACACATGAGAAAACTTCACAAAGATCAATGTAGATTCTTACTACAGGCATCTGTCTTTCTGCAACAAATGAACAATCAGATATACCACCCAAAATTCCAATCTGAAAATATAATTTATCTTCATTATGTTTTCTGGACCAAAGTAACAACCACTCTGTCTACATCCATCTATTAAGTAAACTGAACTATTTTTTCTTCCATGAACTGATCATGGGGAAAGCTACATGAAGGTAGAGATGTAAGTTGAAAAAGAAATGGGAAATAATGGAAGGGGTTTTCTTGAGAGTCTGAGTCACCTGTCTGTGCAGTTGTCTGTGCAGTTTCTTCAGATGTTCCAAATCATTGAGCAAAGGTTCATATATAATATATCTATATTAAAAAAATTCTACACCTGAATAGACTGTAGATCAGAGAACAGACTGATCATAACTGGCAGTTCAGGTTACTTTATCACCTAGAGTATTGTGACAGGCATAAAGTTTCAACCAAAAACCAATCACAAACCAGGATCTGCTTTTTACATGGAGAACAGAAGATGCCGTGACTTTTTGATTTTTCATGTTTGGACTATTATTTTTTCATTGAGAATTTCCAAAAGCCCATACAATATTTCTGTCTACTAGAGAAACTCACAGCAGTATTCAGCATGCTGGAATTATAGAGTCCAAAGGTAGAACAACATGAATTGTAGCCAGGAACTAATGTAGAACTCTGTCATTCTTCAGGCTCAACTGGAACATGGAAAATCTACTTTATATTATCTCAATATTAGATAAGTTGGTTAATGAGAGACAATGAAATATGATATGCATTGTCAGCAAGATTTGAAGAAGCATATTAGGGATGTATTGCCTTTTTCATAGTTTGCTATAAAACCTACCTTTGACTTCATGATTCAAATTATTTCTAAAAATTATAGAATTTCAGTTTATTTTTAAAATTCTAGTTTTTGGCAGAAGTCTCCATTTTACCATTTATTATTTGATATTATTACTCATATTTATTTTAAACTTTGTGCCTGATAATACCAAAAATGTGATATCTGGGATTTCCTTGAGTGTCCTTCTATTGTCATAGGTCGTGATGTTTATTTATCCTTAGAGAACTTATGCACTCTTTCATTCATTCGTTTTAGTGGCAGAAAGCTAGTCTTGGCAAAAAGACAATATATTTTGATCTTCAATTTATATTAATTAAAGGTGGGCTTCAGTACTTTCTAGAGATAACCAAAATTATTTCTATATATTTTTTTTCACACATAGTGCTTAGCACTCAATGAAAAATGACCTAGCACATAATGAAAAATACCTGACTGGACATCAAAAGAAAAATATGTGGGTAAAAGTAAGTAAATGGTGACTATACAACACAACTATTGTAGTAATGTTTTATGCGGTATACAACATAAAGAGAATTAAACAAAAACAATAACTCATAATGTGGTAGCAGAGTGTGAATGAAATTTTAAGTTTTCTAGTGCCCTTGTTTTATATGAAAAACAATAAAAAGTATTTCTTTGTTTTAGATGTTAACAGATTAAGGCTGCATGTTGTATTCTGTAGAATAAAACTACCGACTATTTGAAGAATATTTACTTTACAAGAAAACGGTGAGGATAATTCCATAAACAACTGTTTCAAAATGCAAAGGAAGAGGGTGAAAGAGAGAAAAAAAGTATATAAAATAGTTTGAAAAAGTAAAAGCTAGTAAGATATATTTAAAGCCAAATTGAGAGATAATTGTACTAAGTAAAAAGTGGCTGAATGGTTTGTAGTAAGACAGATTTAAATCAAAACTGAGAAATAACTATATTAAATAAAAAGTGGCTTAATGTTTCAACTGATATTATTGCTAAGTGGATAAGAAAATGACACATGTAGCTAAGAAGTGACAGCCTTCAAATGTCAAGTTGAAATTCTATGAATGAAAATAGAAATATGTGAAAAAATTAGCCATGAAATGGTGGTGTAGCTATAGTATTACTAAAGAATAATTTAAAGAAAACAGCATTGGTAGAAATAAAATATGAATATTGTATTATAATGATAAATAGATGAATGTGCCATACATATATACCAGTTCTACAAATGTCAGAGCAAAAGATGATATAACAGGGAACAAATCTGTTATCACAACAGGATATTTTAATTTACCTCTTACAGTAACTGATAGAACATACAAAAACAAATCAAAGACAGAAGATTTGAATAGCAGAAATTATCTAACTTGACTAAATGGACATATTTACAACATTGCACCCAACACCTGGAGAATATATAGTTCTTTCAAATGTGATTAGAGCATTTTAAAAAGGATAGTAAATTACAGGGATTGCTTACATGCTATACAAACAAAATGGATAGAAATCATTTTTTAAAGCCAGGTTAGCAATCTCTATGTGTGTAGATAATAAACAACAAAAATCTAGCTAACTTATAAGCCTTAGAAGTAATCATACAGTTTTTGAACATATTTTGAAATGAAATATGTATGATAAATCCTGTGAAATATATATAAAAATATTTGGGGACAAATTTTTTCTTTTTTTTTTTCATTAAATCGTTATAGCAGAAAGGGAGGCTGAAAAATTGATGATCAAATCATCTATTAAAATAAAGTAATAACACAAATTAAGCCCAACTTTGTTGAAGATGTGAAATCATAAAACTAAAAACAGAAATTAGTGAAATAAAATCCAACAACCACAGAGAGCCATTAAAGTCAAAATAGTTGGTTCTTTGTAAAAACTAAAAGATTGATCAGCTCCTAACAACCTAGATCAAGACACATGAGGGATGGTACAAATAATAATTATCAGTATTACTCAAAGACTAACAATAAAGATCCTATTTTAAAAAACAAATTAGCTTGCGTTTGGTGGCTCAGGCCTGTAATCCCAGCACTCTGAAAGGCTGAGGTGGGTGGATTGCTTGAGCCTAGAAGTTCAAGACCATCCTGGGCAACATGTGGAGACCCTGTCTCTGCTAAAAATACAAAAAAAAAAAATTAGCCAGACATTGTGGTGTGTGCCTGTAGTCCCAGTGACTCAGAAGTCTGGGTGGGAGAATCAATTGAGTCTGGGAAGTCAAGGCTGCAGTGAGCCATGATTGTTCCAGGGCACTGCAGCTCGCGTGATGAGAGTGAGACTCTGTCTCTAATATATAAATAAGTAATAAATTATACATTATGAAAAAAATCTATGATAATATATTTGAAATGTGGGTAGAATAGACAAACTCTGAAAACTGTCTACCATAACTAATATGCACACAAAATATGAAGATAACGTAGTCCCATATTTACCAAAAAGCAAATTTCTAATTAAAATCCTTAACACAAAGAAAATTCCAGAATCAGGCAGCTTTAACAGAAACATTGAAAGTCCAAACATCAAAATAAGACAAAACACCATTCCAACAAAAAACCTCTCAGGGAGAAGAAATAAAAAGTGGGCACTAAAATACTTATTTTATAAAAAAATAACCTTGGCACAAAATTTGACAGGCATATTATAAGAAATAGGTTGGTTTCCTTCAAAAACAAAAAGTAATCCTAAACATAAAATCAGCAAATTAAATCTAGCAGTACATAAAATTTACTATGTCATTCCAAGTTGGAACTATTCCAAAATTATAAGATTATTTTAGTATCCAAGTATCAATGAATGCATTTAATCACTTTAACAGAATAGAGTAGGTAACATTATCCAGTCATTGAAACAGAAGATAAACAAAAAGTAAATAAAATTTAACTTCTATTCTTTAAGAAATTTTAACAAACTGGAAATAGAAGTTTAGTTTTTAACTTTCAATGAGATTAAAAAAACTAACATTAATCACAGTTGATGAATTACTGAAAACTTTCCATATAAAATTGAGAATTAAACATGGATGCTGCAATCACCACTTATTGACCTAAAAGAGACAATCCCAGAGTCACTGACAGTTACTACACGCAGCTCAGTGAATAGCTATTCCAGTCCAGATATGGCTCCTGGAATGTAGTGAATTACAAAGTAAGATATAAGTAATATCCCCACTTACCTATACAACCAATCTAAAATATATTGAAATAAACAAAATTTCTTTAAGAAACATGTTCATACACAACACAAAAGAATATGGCAGACATTGATTCATGGCAGATTTGAAATCATCACAGGCAACGATTTTAAAGACTCCATGTGGCATCTGATCCTGACCTCTGAGGAACTCACTTTTCTGTTTATTAAAACCTGACCTCTGAAAGGAACTTCCTCATCTTTTGTCTACATAGGAAATGGATCTTGAAGTGTTTATTCTTTATGTGGGCTGCACGGTTTTTCAGTCTCTTACTTGAGGATGAACTTTTGAGAACCCACATTGCTTTAATGGTTAAAAAAATCACAAGCTTTTTCAGAAAATTTATATAATTTATTTCTCAAAACACACAAGCTTCTGTTCTCTTGTAGTCTGTTCTGTGCATAAGTTACTACAAGCAGAAATGTTGTCTAGATATAGTCCTTACTTTAGGAGGAGGATTTGGGGAAGTAGCGGGGTAAAGTGAGTTTGTGACATAATTCTTTTGAAGTGGCTATATAGTACTATATAGTATAGTGGCATCCAAAAAAGCCTAGATGTCCTTCACCTATGCATAGCTGGAACTCAGGAGAAATACTTGAGTTGGTGGGATAGATTTGTTATTCCTCAGAAATCAAAGTCTACTTCAATTGTTTAATTTGAATAAGGCCTTCAAGGAGACTGATAAAGAGGAACACTACAAAATATTTATATAGGGTTTTATAAAAACATCAGTATCAAAAATCAAGTATGATATTAACTTACAGCTAGATATTTTTCAACAATTACTGTTTTTTCTTATTACATTAAACTTTTGATTTTGACAGATGTTCCCCATGATTCAGAAACACTGAATTTTCTAATAGTTAGGATTTTAGTTCTGGTATAGCAGTGTTCATTTCAGTCAGCAGCAAAAAGAGACGAAATAAAGAATGTTGTTGGATCCTGATTAGCAGCTTTTATACTAGAATCAAGAGGAACTTTTCCATTTATTTAGTTGTACAGGCTCAGAACGACGGACAGAAATTTATAATTTAAAAAAACGGTATTGGCAAATTCAGGCAAATTGACTAAATATTCAGCTCCAATTCATCTAGTAAGCAGTACGGACCATAATTTATCAGTCGTAGAATTATTTAACAAGTTACCTCTGAATTCTGCACCTTAAAACAATACATATAATCAGTTTTCATATTAAATGGCAATACAAGGCCATAAAAATGACTGTGCAAACTGAAACCATGAAACGTAATTTTAAGAATCAACAGAGAATTGTTCACTGATGTTTTAACATTTTTATAACATTAAGTACTCTTATTTTGGCTATAAATGTAAAGGGAAATAAAAAAAGGTAAAGGTGACGTTTAATATAGTAACAGAATCAGTGATAATGCTTTATTTGCCCAAAAAAAAAACAAAAAAAAAAACTTGTCAATAGTAGTTGAATAGCATTTGCCTTTTGGATCTATAACATATTTTCTATATATTGACAAATTGTTACATTCCTTTCTAAATATAGATACATTTGTATTTTATTCTTTAACATTGTGAAATATCTAAGAGTTACCTTAATGTGAATTATTTTGCTCCAATCACTTCCTCTAAGGCATCTCCATTCTTTTCATCAAAATAACTTTTTAAATTTAAGTTGAGAAGTTCACCTTAACTAAGTTTCCCTGGCTGCATGTATATTCTTATAAATGATAGCAGTGTCAACATTTCCATGGTAAACTTCTTCTTCTGTAACTATTATGTTTTTATTATGCAGTAATTTGCACAGTGAATTAAAATATTCACTTTTTTATTTGTTGCACTTTCATCTTTGTTGACAATTATCTCCTAAGTTTATTCATTTTCGTAAAATGTCACATGATTTTATCACTAGAAGACAAAGAACACAACTACACGCTTTGGTGTGAGTGAAGTGAATAACAGAAGTGCACTGGCCAATCAGTGACAGACACAAAAAAAGTGACAAGGTTAGTCACTGAACCTGATACACACTTATTACACATAGATTTCTGTGCTGAAGAGCTAGCAGCAAAGTATGTACTTTATGTAATAACTCACAGCTAATATACCATGGTAACTGAAACTTAAACGATGTTGTAAGCCTGTTATTTAACAAAATCGCAGTTACTGATATTTGTGCATATTGGAACCATGCAAAATGCAGACGATATTTGTCTTACATTTCTGTGGTGTCAAAAATCTGTAAATGGCTTACAATTCTGGTCCAGGGGTTATTATGAGGTTGGAGTCAAGATGTTGGCTTGGACTGTGATCAGGTGAAGGTCTACATATGCTTAGATTATTTATGTTATGGTTTGGCTGTGTCCCTACCCCAACCTCATCTTGAATTGTAGTTCCCACAATCCCCAGATGTCCTGGGAGGGGCCTGGTAGGAAGTAATTGAACCATGGAGGCAGTTACCCCCACGCTGCTATTCTCATGATAGTGAATGTTGTCATGAGTTCTGTTGGTTTTATATGGGGCTTTTCCCCCTTTTGCTTGGTAATTCTCCTTCCTGCCACCATGTGAAAAAGGAGGTGTTTCTTTCCCTTTCTGCCATGATTATAAGTTTCCTGAGGCCTCCCTGGCCATGCTGAAATCTGAGTCAATTAAATCTCTTTCCTTTAAATATTATGCAGTCTTGGGTATGTCTTTATTAGCAGCATGTGAACAGACTAATATAATTCATTTGCTAGCATTTCTGGAAATGTGGAGCTGGTTGACAGGAAGACTCAGTTCCTTCCATGGACTGCAAGGATATCCTCATGATGTGTCAGTGGGCTGCTATAAGAATAAGAGATACCAGAAAGAGAAGATAGTATAAGGTGGTAGTGACATTGTCTTATCTGCTCTGAGAAGCCTCACACCATCACTTCCACAATATTCGATTGTTTACAAAGGGTAATCCTACTCAATATAAGAAGGAAGTCTAGTTCATTGGGGAATCATCTTAGAGAACGAATCCTATACACAGCAACCGATAATTTAGGAGATGGTTCAGAAAAAGAAAAAGAGGGAATCCTCCCTAACTCATTTTATGAGGCCAACATTATCCTGATACTAAAGCCTGGCAGAGATACAACAAAAAAAAGGAGATTTTTAGACCAATATCCATGATGAACATCGGTGCAAAAATCCTCAATAAAATACTGGCAAACCAAATCCAGCAGCACATCAAAAAGATTATCCACTATGATCAAGTGGGCTTCATCCCTGGGATGCAAGGCTGGTTCAATATACACAAATCAATAAACGTAATCCAGCATATAAAGAGTACCAAAGACAAAAACCACATGATTATCTCAATAGATGCAGAAAAGGCCTTTGACAAAATTCAACAGCCCTTCATGCTAAAATCTCCAATAAATTTGGTATGGATGGAACATATCTCAAAATAATAAGAGCTATTTATGACAAACCCACAGCCAATATCATACTGAATGGGCAAAAAAATGGAAGTGTTCCATCTGAAAACTGGCACAAGACAGGGATGGCTTCTCTCACCACTCCTATTCAACATACTGTTGGAAATTCTGGCCAGGGCTATCAGGCAGGAGAAAGAAACAAAGGGTATTCAGTTAGGAAAAGAGGAAGTCAAATTGTCCCTGTTTGCAGATGACATGATTGTATAATCAGAAAACCCCATCATCTCAGCCCAAAATCCCCTTAAGCTGATAAGCCACTTCAGCAAAGTCTCAGGATACAAAATCATGTGCAAAAATTACAAGCATTCTTATACACCAGTAACAGACAAACAGAGTCAAATCATGCGTGAACTCCCATTCACAATTGCTTCAAATAGAATAAAATACCTAGGAATCCAACTTACAAGGGATGTGAAGGACCTCTTCAAGGAGAACTACAAACCACTGCTCAATGAAATTAAAAAGGACACAAACAAATGGAAGAACATTCCATGCTCATGGATAGGAAGAATCAATATTGTGAAAATGGCCATACTGCCCAAGGTAATTTATAGATTTAATGCCATCCCCATTAAGCTACCAGTGACTTTCATCACAAAATTGGAAAAAAAACTACTTTAACATTCATGTGGAAACAAAAAAGAGCCCACATTGCCAAGACAATCCTAAGCCAAAAGAACAAACCTAGAGACATCACACTACCTGACTTCAAACTATACTACAAGGCTACAGTAACCAAAACAGCATGGTACTGGTACCAAAACAGAGAGAGAGACTAATGGAACAGAACACAACCCTCAGAAATAATGCCACACATCTACAACCATCTGATCTTTGACAAATCTGACAAAAACAAGAAATGGGAAAAGGGTTCCCTATTTAATAAATGGTGCTGGGAAAACTGGCTAGCCATAAGTAGAAACTGGATCTTTTCCTTACTCCTTATAAAAAAAAAAATAATTCAAGATGGATTAGAGACTTAAATGTTTGACCTAAAACTATAAAAACCCTAGAAGAAAACCTAGGCAATATCATTCAGGACATAGGCATGGAAAAGGATTTCACATCTAAAACACCAAAAGCAAAGGAAACAAAAGCCCAAATTGACAAATGGGATCTAACTAAACCAAAGAGTTTCTGCACAGCAAAAGAAACTACTATCAGAGTGAACAGGCAACCTACAGAATGGGAGAAGATTTTTGCAATCTACCCATCTGAAAAAGGGCTAATATCCAGAACCTACAAAGAACTCAAACAAATTTACAAGAAAAATAAACAACCCCATTAAAAAGTGGGCTAAGGATATGAACAGACACTTCTCAAAAGAAGACATTTATGCAGACAACAGACACATGAAAAAATGCTCATCATCACTAGCCATCAGAGAAATGCAAATCAAAACCACAATGAGATACCATCTCACACCAGTTAGAATGACAATCATTCAAAAGTCAGGAAACAACAGGTGCTGGAGAGGATGTGGAGAAACAGGAACACTTTTATACTGTTGGTGGGACTGTAAACTGGTTCAACAATTGTGGAAAACAGTGTGGTGATTCTTCAAGGATCTAGAACTAGAAATACCATTTGACCCAACCATCCCATTACTGGGGATTTATAATCCTTTGGGATTATAAATCATGCTGCTATAAAGACACATGCACACGTATGTTTTTTGCAGCACTATTTACAATAGCAAAGACTTGGAATCAACCCAAATATCCATCAGTGACAGACTGGATTAAGAAAATGTGGCACATATACACCATGGAATACTATGCAGCCATAAAAAAGGATGAGTTTGTGTCCTTTGTAGGGACACTGATGCAGTTGGAAGCCATCATTCTCAGCAAACTATTGCAAGAACAGAAAACCAAACACCATATGTTCTCACTCATAGGTGGGAATTGAACAATGAGAACACTTGGACATAGGAAGGGGAAAATCACACACTGGGGCCTGTTGTGGAGTCGCGAGAGGGGGGAGGGATAGCATTAGGAGATATACCTAATGTGAATAACAAGTTAGTGGGTGCAGCACACCACCATGGCACATGTATACATATGTAACAAACCTGCACGTGGTGCACATGTAACCTAGAACTTAAAATATTAAAAAAAGAAACAGAAAACAAACAAAAAAAGAAATTAGAGGATTAAAATATAGTCAATAAAACACACATACACACACAAAAGAAAAATTGAAAAGACTGAAAAATTGAAAAGACCAAAAAATAAGCAAAAACTATGATTCAATTGGGTTAGATCGAAGGTTAATTTTATTTTTATAATATTAATACTCTCTTAATGCTTTTAGGAGACAAACTCATCTTCATTGCAGACATTTAATAAACTTAATTGAATATCATATTATTCACTCCTTTCCTCACATATACTAAATTTAAAGGCTCCTTGAATCACAAGCAAAATATTACTTACCTTTGTATGTATAGAATTTAAAATAGGACCTAGCTTATAAAACATACCTAATAGATGCTTTGCAATAAGGCCATCAATTGGGGAGAAAAACTTTTAAGTTCTTTCAGTTGTTTTGATAATGCTGGTGACTTCATACACTTTAATTATTTAATACTGTCGTAGCATATTTTCCCACAAGAGAACGTTTTATGTATAAAAAAGATTTTGAGAATATTAATATATTTTTTCTTTATAAAGATTGTTTCCTACATGAGTGTACAAAGGTGTTCATTTCCATGTACATTCATCAGCATTGGTCATTAGTATTGCTCTTTATTATAAAACTCTGCAAAATGAAAACCGATTTACACTTGTTTTGATTTTCAGTTGTTTTATTACTGGCAGAGTTGAGTATTTCCCTAATGTACATTCCATCTTTTTTATTTTGTAACTTGCCTAAAAATATATTGTTATATTGTGTCAATATTTTATCTTATAATAGCATTATTATATATTAAAGTACAAGATTTTCTCCAATACATGATGAATGTGGTTTTGTAGTTTGATTAACTTATTGTTTTCAGTTATGGAAAAGATGATTTGGGAATTTTTTTTTAATTTCTATATAATAAGATATATTAATCTGCTTTAAAATTTTATTTATCCTTCATAGAAAGTTACTCTAATAGTAATTCATTTGTGTAAATATTCCCATAAAATTCTTTTAGTGTTTATATTAAAACTTTTAATGAACACAGAATGAATATTGGTGTGTTATTTTCATCAGGCATAAACATTTATTTTTTGTCTAGAATGTCAGCTGATTTCCTTACCAACTGAACAATCCATCTTTAATATTTCAGAAGTATGTTTTTTTATCTCAATTGTATATTGTATGCCCGTTTCACACTTTTATAATTGTCTTTAGTTTTTTTTTTTTTTAAATCAGTAGTTTCCTAAATTGGTTTTAGATTAAATTCCTCTTATGGGTATAATTGGCAGACGGCTTTTACCACATTTGAAGAGTGCTGAAAGTAAAAATCAATACTACTTCTTTCTCAAAAATGTGCCACTGACCTTGAAATATTCACTGTTAACTTATTTCTGCCAGGCTCATCTCTTTTTACAATAAACATTTTCAAATAAAATTGTACCATCTAGAAAGATTGAAGATTTTTTATATTATATTTAATTTTATAAAATTATATTTCTAAAGATACATTCTGATGCATGTCAGTGTAATTTTTAAAGAATTATTTTGGTGGTGGGAAAGAGTAGTACCGCATATAAAACAGTTTTGAGACGTATATATACACCGTTTAATCAGAATACCTCACTAGACATGTGAAGATGTAGCGCTTGTATAAGAATGTGCATAGGAAAAAACTAGACTGTTGATGTTATCAAAAAACAAAGAAAAAAATGTGCTAAACTTGAAAGATATTTTTCCAGAAAAGTATAATACTAATTGAAAATGTGTGGGGATCTCTCTCTCGATCTCTTTTACTGGGAAATTACAAAAAGAATAAGAAATTAATAGAAACAGCTCTCCAGAATTTTGAAAATCAGGAAACAGACACATGCATTTTGATCCTGCTTTCTCCCACTGGCTAAAGATGCACCCTTGTTAACTCCACATTATGTGCAAAAACAGGAAAATCTTATATACAGAAAATAGAAATTGATATTATATACATATTATATAATTCACTTAATTCGTATAGAATGATGTAAACTTTAGGTATAAAAGGGCATTGGCATTTACAAGTAGAGCTTCAGAAATCCAAAAAGACACAACTTCATTTGTACAGTGTCACTGGCAAATTAGAATCCCTTCCCACTGCTATCCCCTCATTCTGTATTACAAATCTTTGAAACCAAGAAAGTTATACTAAAAAATCCTGTTTTTGTTTTTTTTTTATTTTTATGTCTATATTATTTCCAAGATGATTTTGTATCCTTGGCTAATTAGTTACACTTACTCTAAATTTACAACTGTACCTATAGATTTTCCTCTTATGTAAATATCTAGAGTACCAGAAATGCTATAGCTGGCATCAGAAATGAGATGAGAAACACTACTGGTGTCATTAGAAATTAGCTTTATAGCCCTGTCAACATACTTAAATACTAAAAGTTCTGACACTCAAAAGAACTGAGAATTGATTCCCTAGCAATTTAGGGTAGTTTCTATAGGGGATTATATGAGAGATTCATGTACATTACTCTACTCTTAAAGGGAGACTCAAGATTAGAGGTGCCCAAGACTCAATCCTTTCCTTTCTCAGGGTTCCCAAGGCAGAAGAGAAGTCCAGAGGATTGCAGATATTTAGGTGGCTTTGCTAGATGTTAGAAGCAATCCACTGGCATAAAACTAGTCAAAAACCAAGATTTTAACTGTGGAAGCGAGAAATGGAATTAAGAAACAGTTTAATTCTTTATAATCTCATTTACTTGCTAAGCTGAATATGAAAATTTTAAAATGTCATTATTTTCCCTTTTCAAATGCAGGAAGGTGTCATTTTATAAAATACACATTTTTTCAGTCATTCTCCTTTTCTTGAAAAATCTACCTCCAGAGAAGAACTATTGCAATTTAAAGATTTTAACTGAATAATTATCTTTTAACATATATGTGTTCATTGTTTTTCCCTTGCAAACATCTGTGGTCTTGAACTTTAGCAGCTAGGCAAACACATTGTGAACAAATAGCAATAAATTAAATGAAAAGCGCTGACAAATATTACTTAAATGGAAACCATGTAGTTCTGCTATTACAATGATCTTAGTCCATTTGGGCTGCCAATAAGTTACCTTAGACCAAATAATTTATAAACAATAGAAATCTATTGTTCGTAGCTCTGGAGGCTGGGGAGTCCAAGGCACCAGTAAACTCATGGTTTGGGAAAAGCATGCTGTCTGCTTAAAAATGGTGACTTGCTGCAGCATCTTACATGGCACAAAATACAAGGTAGCACACTTCAACCACTTTTATAAGGACACTAATCCCATTTATGTACCCTCATGACTTAATCAGTTATCAAACACCTCACCTCTTAATAGCATCTGAATGATGACTAGGTCTAAAACATGAATTTTTGAGGAACATATTCAGGTCATAGCAAGTGGCAATGTACTTCTTTATGAAATTTCTGCTTGAAACAGCTAAATGATTCAGCTGAAGATATGAGAAATTAGAGTGGGTTACATTTTATCATTTCCTGGATAAGTCATAGTCCTCAGATATTTAAGTAGTATGTGGTGATTCTATTGAAAAGTTAAGTAACTAATTTCTAAGTTTCAAAAAAGATAGTTTTAGAAGAGGTAATGAACTTGAAACTGAACAAAAGGCTGCCAAGCTACTGGCCTTCTCAAGGTTCACAAGGCCTGACTCCTTTTTCCTTCCCCCCCACCATCAATTTTTGATTAGCTTTAAAATTTCATTTTGAGATTATGTGTTTCTTACGACAAAGTTCTTGGATTCTTCCATCTTTAGTATAATTAAGTTGGGGGGAGGAGAGGAATCTGTAGATGATTTTTTGAAAATCCAGAATGAAGACAATGGAGAATCTCAAAATGGACAGAAAAATAATACATGGTATTGAGAGAGAAAAATGTATCATTGTAAGTTCACAAAGAAAATAGGACCCAGCAGAACTAAAGGGGACTATCAGGAAGAGTAGGACTGAAGTAAAATACCCAGAAAAATAAGAATTTGTCCTCTTCACTTTCCAGACAAGAAAATCCACAGAATGGAGATGGAAACCTAGGCTTACATAAGGATTGGAAAGAACATCATACCCTCAAATGATAAATCATTGATTATATCTGCCTCTGATGGCTGAAAGTCAGGAGTTGTACCCATTTCTTTGCATCAGGAAAAAAAAATGTTGACATTTTTCCTCTTTACCAGTGACAGATCCTGTACATTTTAAACTCACATCTGCTGAATGGCCAGGGCACAAGAAAGCAGGAATTTTTCTATAAGGATCAGGTGGAGTCAGTTCTTCTATGTCAATAGTTATAATTTATAAGTTTTTGTTTTTCTTTATTTTTTAAAGAACGCTTTACAATGATCAGCCCCTTAAGCAGATAATCTGAAACAGTTAATTATTGAACAAAGTGTGAGTGGCTGTGGAATCACCGGAAACTTTTGTTTGTCAATGAAGAATAAATTACTACCTGTGAACCAAATCATGTGCAAGCAGGAAGTCAAAAAACCACTAGGGTAGTTTAGATATTCCTGAAACTATATATCAAATATGGGGGTCTTTTTTTTGAATCCAACAAACTAAGCTACCAAAACAGTGATTCTGCAGTTTCTTCTTTGGGATAAATACAGCTGCCATAGAAAGGAAACTTGGAAGGGTAGACAAGATGCCTTTAGCTTATGGAAAATTTGGATTTTTACAGTAAATTTGAAATGGCTACAAAGCCATATATCTGTGCTGTGCTCTTTTGTGAAAAAGAAAAAAGTAAAGGACAGAGCTTCTAAAACAAACCACTTTGTCCATTGGCATGAAGGTGAGGAGGGTGAAAAGTATTATAGAATATGACCATAAAATTTAACGTGCAATAGATCATTAACCAAATGTTTTGGTGTATTTTATTAAATTTGTGAACTCCAGAAAAACCATGTGAATTATTTTGATTTTTCTTTTAAACTTTATGTGAAGATTAAAGAATATGATAAATCTTGACATAAACGTCATGTATTTTCTGACATTATTGACGTTGGAAAGTTTAATGACTGAGGTAATATCTGGATATTTATAACAACTTTTCACAATTCAAGCTCAAAAACTGCCTATAATAATTAGTATGGGAAAATTTTAGACCAAATTTAGACAAATCCTAAACAAGCCCTAAGATGTCTATTTTGTTTACTATTGCTTGTATTTTCCTTTCTTGAGTGCATTTCTGCATAAGTCTTTGGCTTATTTTTTATTTTTGATACAGAATCATAAAAATGATCTTAAAACCTGAACCTCATAGATCCAATTTTAGAAGATTTTAGAAATTGTTAAAAATGGGTAAAAGGCAAAGGAAGGCTTTCACATTTGAGGATAAACTGATTTGATCACATTTGGAATAACAAAGCATACAGCATTATACAATGAGTTGTAGACAAAGCAAAAAATACAGATTCTCATTTGAGAATGGCATGAAATGAGGTAATTTGAATTATTAAGATAAATTACTGCAAAATTAAGCATTGTTCTCTGATTTATGTAAGTGTCTGCTAGCTTTGTAGTCTGCTGCACTGCTTTTAGTACTCATATATACAAGGCGTACTTCTGATATCTGGATATTGGTTTAGTCACTAAAAGACATCGATGCCCTTTCGATAGTAACTAGTTCTAGGTTTGCGGTAGGTCTAGAGGACCTTACACAACCTGGCAGGTTGTAAGAACAACAACAACAACAACAACAACAACAACAAAAATTAGCTAGATTAGATAGATACAAATGTTCACATACTCATACAATTATGTGTATATTTACACAAATCCAAATGCATATATATTTATCAATGGCTCCACAAATTAACCTATGGTAATTTGGTAATTATATAATCCAAGAAAATATAATTTTATACTACTAAAAAAACAGTTGTTTTTGAAAGTATACTTCCATGATGATTTTCAAAAAGGCCCAATATTGTAAAACTTGCCAAAGTTGTTTATTCCAAGTAAAATATTGATGCTAGTTGTAAAATATTATTTACCTAATATTGCTGAGATAAAAAACTACCCACTGGTCAGAGATTAAATTCTAGGGAAATAATTTAGTGATTGCTATCGTCAAGCCAAATGACATTCGAAACAACAAAATGGAAGGGTTTTGCCTCACAGACTGAAAAAAGAGACTCTCTTATATATTAAAATCCTAGAGACTGATGAACAACTTTCTAGGTACAGAGTCTACTCCCTCGCGCCACCTCAGATGAGAATCAGATCTTACTAATGTTAATCCCAATTCAGAACCTGAGAAGTCTAACATCCAGAAATACATGCTGTAAACTCTAAGAAGGGCAGTGGCATAGCTAGATAAGCATTTCTCATCTATGCTGCACCCTTATCTTATGTGTACAGTATCACTGATAGATGCATGACTCCCATAACACAATATGGTGTATAAAAGTATCTCAAGGTGTTTCAGCATCTGCTTTTGTGTAAAAAAATAAAAGAATCGATTGACATAATAATTAGATGTGTAATTCAACTTTAGAGTATATGTGTTCTCTTTTAATCTGTAATGTATCAGAAAAGTAAAAATTTAAGTAATCAAAATCCAACCTAAATAGTAGAGAGGTTTTTAACATATAAGAGATTTAAGGAAAAGAAAAACAAAATATATCAAGAGGAATTCATACTCAGAAATTTCAAAAACAGAAAGATTCTACAAAGCTGCATACAATTTTCAGGAAAAAAATATCTGGTTTACTCATGCTTGTTGGTGGTAGGATGGAAAAAGAATTGGATAGAGGACAAGACTGAAATTATTTAAATGTAATCCCATATGAATCTTTCTAAGCTGCAATCCCATTCAATATGGTACCAGAAGGGGGCTTCTGCTTCTGTATAATTCAGGGAATATTAGAAAATAGAATCTTGAGCAAGGTCAGTTCACATATACAAGGATCACTAATAAAGAAAATTAAAAGTTACCCTTTGGCTCATTTCTATCAAGGCTGGTACCAATGAAATTCACCATCTATATTTTCCTATCATCGTCTGTTAGTATATAGAGCCTGTGATAAATGAGGGAGCAAGGAGGAGAAAGAGATGGGCTCTGGCATAAGTGAAGGAGAAAGAGAGGAGAGATACTCTCTGTATGTCCTTGGCAGAAGAATTTGAGGACAAAAAATTAGATTTTTTTTTTTTGTCTCAAAAGTTTCTGGAACACTACTTAAAAAAAAAAAGTTCATAGGATTTCTTCTGACCATCAGAGGCAATATGTTAATGCCTTTTGCTTTTAAAGCCGTCTTGAAAGAAGAGCAATAAAATGCTTTAAACTTGCATTTCAATTTATACTTTATAAGATTTTTTATATGTATATTTCCATTTCATCTTTTTACTACAATGTGTGATTATGATGTACATAAGAATAATTCATTTTTATTAATCTACTTGAACTAAAGGATGGAACAGTATAGAATAGGTTAAATGCTATTTCCTAAATCACAAATCACAGAGGTAAAAGCTTCTTAACATTTAAGTTTTCAGACCCCCACTTCAGGATGGTTGTTTTTATTTGCTCACATTATTTCCTATATGATTTTCTGTGGCAATTTCGTTGATCTTTTTTCTTTTCTTTTCTTTTTTTTTTTTTTTTTTGGTGTGTGTGTGTGTGTGTGTTTGGGGTGTGTATCTTCATATGAACTGAGAAAGAAAACCCTGAGGCATAATTTTTCAAAAATATATTAGCTACAATTGAATGTATTGTATAAACCACTATTACTTAATAAGTACTTACATTGTATAGAGGAGGCAGCTGTAGCAATTACTAAAGACAACATATGGCAGGTGTCTTAAAGCTCTAGGGTGACAACAAAAACATATGACTTTAGCTCATTATAAGCATTTTCTAAGATCTTCTTAATTGCCATAGTAATTAAAATGTATCAGTATCTGTGAATATGCCAACTGACTTGAATATTTGGAATGAATATGTTTTGTACTATTAAGTTGACATGAAATATACATTTTAAGAAAATGTAGTCTGACCCTATTTACGCATGCATATGTAATCATATAAAGAAATCTTAGAAACAGAATCTCTTACACAGCTGTCATGTATCATTTCTATTTTCTTCACATAACATTGTGTCTGAACATTTTCTGATTAGTAATACATACTGTGTGATGATTGCAATCTGCTGGAATAGAGTTATAATTAGCATTAAGAAAATGTATTATTTCAAATCAACATGACAGTTTAGCTCTCCAGATCACATAGTACTACTGGTAACACCGCTGTGATTAAAAGAAATGCTTGCTGGATTAAAATACAAATGAAAAATAATAATACGTGATAACATTTTAATTCTGGGATCCCATATAACAGAGAAAAACACTTTCTAAGGGAAATTGGATTTTTTTCCTTTAAACCTTTTATGTTAGATGTTAGAAGTTATTGGATACCCTTGAGAAAAGTTATTCTTAAAAATATATATAATTTTAAATTCATGACAACATAACCGCTTGCAATTACCTTTCAAGTAAAGATTTAGTTTTTATTTGTTTAATCAATCCAAGCTTTATGAAGCACTTGAAGGTATATAAATAGCTAGAAACTTAAGAAAATATTAAATATCCTAAGAAAATTGTTTATCATAAATTCTGCTAAATTTAAACAATGGTTCTAAGTTATAGGTCAAAATGGATCGGGTTAAAAATATAAAATGTTTTAGAATGTAATGTAAAATATAATATATTAACCTAAGGTTAATTTCTTTATTTTTAAACACTCAGATTATATCAAGTAGGGTACAATGTGGGAAGAGAGTCTACTTTAGGTTTTTTATTTCCTTTGTTTGTTTTTTCCACAAAGAGAAAGTGCTTACAAAATCAGAGGTCACCACTGGAAATACTAAGTTTGAGTACATATTCCCTTAGATGCCACGTATATATCTGAAAACTGGAACCAAAAAGCTGCTGCTAGATCTGTAGCTCAGCATCAACAAAATAATGACTATATTCCGGAATTCTGAGCTTAGCTAGTTCAACTGATTCTTAATATAAATTAAGCTACAGACACTAAACACTCAAGTCAATTGTAGCAACATCTATCTACAATTCAAATACCTTGTTTGATAGCAGAAATGTTAAACAAATACCAGAAGTGTTTCAGTGTAATCAGGAATATAAAAACCAATCTAAGTACCCAAAAGAGTGGAAATTTAATTAAGGCAATTTGATTAATGCTGAGACTGACTCTTTAGATGTAAGCTGAAACTCAGGTCTACTGTCTCAATATTGAATGTAATAACTCTTTAGAAGAGATAATGTACTAGATCACATAGCAAGCATGAAACTATTATCATTGATATCAATTTAAAAAACAATAAAGGAGGGTGTTAAATACACCCTGCTTTTAAATAATTGACAGAGATCAGTGATTGTCAAACAAGGATGATTTTTCCCCTTATGGGACATTTGGCAATACCTGGAGATATTTGTGATTGTTAAACTCCAGAATGGAGTGGGATGACATAGAGTGCGGAGAGATTGTATTGAGTCAGTGTCAGCATTAACAACTAAGGATGCCAAATTTTAAAATATCACTAGCATGCCACTTGTAGTAGATAAAATTGTCCTTTATTCTTTTTCTTTCTTTTCTCTCTATATTGATTATGACTTCCCTGTGGGCAATTCATACCTCTTGGCACCTGTATCTTTCGTCTTGGATCTGTGAATTGCCTTGTTTTGCAAAAGAGTGTGTGGAAAAACTTTGCAATATACCAGTTTCCATCTGAGGCCTTAAAATATATGAAATTTTTATCAGCACTCTGGGTTTCCAATTTATGAAATGTTATGAGCATATTTCAAGAAGCCATTGCTCTGTCAGACTTGGTTCTGGAGAACAGACGTGGACCCAACCAAAACTTGGAGTCCCGCCTAGCCCAGTCAAGGCTGGAGAAACGTAACCAAGATTATCAAACTGCAGTCATGCAGACACATGAGTATAACATAAATTATTGTTGTAGTAAGCCACTGAGGTTTTGTCATTGTTTTGGACTAAACTTCATTACAAAAGAATGCTTGGATATACAACACAGTCACTGTTAGCTCTCTAACTTAGGGGAAGACGTTATTTTATGTGCTGTAAATAACTTTATCTACAAAATGAGGCAATTTGAAAGGTAATTTTATATTTGTTTTCTAACATAAATATTCTACATTCTCTGATTCTATTTCATTTATAACATTATAGATTTATATCCTCACATCAAAAGATGTGAACTGTGAGTTTAAAACATTTTCCATCTGTGTGAGTGAAAGAGTGATACATTATTTGTGTCATTTGAAAGACAGAGCCTACAACTGATATTAAAAATTAAAGAAATGGGTGGTTCACAGGAGTATCCGCTGACATCCTAAGTTAAGGTGTCAAAGAATTAGAAAAAAATTACTTTAAGCAGTAGAATTAGTATTAAGAACCACAGGAGGAGAAGAGACAAGGAAGACAGGAGAACCTATGCATCTCCTTTGGAAAGGGGGAACCGTTGGTGAAAGGACCACAATTATAATTTTGCAGACATAGATTATGAAAAAGACTACCTGAAATATCAAATGAAGTAACCCAAGCAGTGTGATACTATCACATAAGCTCCTAGGAGAAAATAATTTTGAGTGTGTTTTCTACAGGAAAAATGTATATATAAGAGACAATGGAAAATAGTAATAATGTATTTCAAGGCTATTATCCTCTTTGCTATCTTCACAAGGGAAACAGGGGTTATAGATGTTACATTTTTTTTTAATATCTAATACTGTAAAGTCCATATAAATAAAGATTTGGATCTAATATATTGCATTGCCTTTATGTATGTTTGCTCTCTATTTTTCAAATTCCTAGATGACTATCATATTTTCACTTCTTTATACTTCTTTATTCAAATATCAAACACCTCTTACACCATCTCCACTCTTAACTGAACATATTGCTTCCAAGTTCACACAATGATTGAAGCGGTCATATTCAAATGTGGCCCAACTGAAGGTCTTTCGAGGGAAAGTATGGGATCCCAGAATTAGAATAGGGTATCTTTGTCAATACCTTATAAATATTAAAACCTCTTCATCCGCTTTCCTAACTGTGTATGTCCTAAAACATCCTATACTCTTTTAAAATGGGTGAACTGAATGTGTTTCCAGCAAATCACAGGAAAAAAAAAAAAAAGAATTTCCATCTATGTCCTTCTACGTACCAGATCACACAAATATTCTCAGCTTTGCCTGCATTATGCTTTCTCTCCACTAAATTTTTCTCAATAGCCTACACTTCACTGTTCAGTCATTGCCTAGTTTTGCTCTTTGCTTTATAGTGTATCTTTGAAATATTTTCTATACTATATCAGATATTTTTCTTGCATTTTCTCTCAAATCAACTAGAGTCTGGTTGACAATCACTGTCCCACCAAAACTGTTTTTCTTAATGTGATTAATAATCTCTATTATCAGTGAAAATTCACCTCTCTTCTTATTATTTGCCATAACAACATATTTGATTTCTCTCTTCTCACAGAATCACTTTCTTCATCTTTCTGAGCATAAGACTTTCTGATATTCCTCCTAACTTGTAGTTGCTCATTCTCCTTTTCTGCTCAATATTCTTTATCTCCTTAACTCTGATATGTGGTAGTATCCCAGTAACATTAAACTTCTTTCTTCTTAATATAAAATCTCCCTGAGAATGTTGTCTTTAAAGGCTCTATTGAGATGCAATTCATGAACATAAGATTACTCAATGTATGTCTCAGCTTTTACCGTATAGAGTTGCACAACCATTGCCATCACAATCTAGTTTTAAAACATTTTCTTTGCTCCCAAAGAAATCCCATATGAATTCACAGTCACTTCTCACTCATCTCCCTCTCTCCAAGCTCTATTTTCCTATTCTGGAATTTAATATAATTGGAATTCTAAATATAAGGCCCTTGTGAATTGTTCTTTTTTTCTTTCTTTTTTTTTTTTTTCTGAGACAGGGTCTCCTTTCTCTGTTGCCCAGGCTGGAGTGCAGTGTTGTGATCTTGGCTCACTGCAGCCTCAAACTCCCAGGTTTAAATGATCGTCCCACCTCAGCCTCCTAAGTAGCTGGTACTACAGTCACATGCCACCACACCTGGCTAATTTCTGTATTTTTTTTCCTAAAGACAAGTTATCACCATGTTGCCCAAGCAGGACTTCAAATCTTGAGGTCAAGCAATCCTCCTGCCACAGTCTTCCAAATTGCTGGGAGCACAGCCACGCACCACCATGCCCAGGCCCAACTGGAAATGTTTTCTAAATGCCATTTTTACAATGTCTATTTTAAGCATAAAATTATATAATTCTATTCTACATATTCTTTATCCTAAAACTCACTGAATTTCTTGTAAGTTCCAATTTTGTTTTAGTTGATTACCTAGCATTTGTGTATACAGTCATCTCTTGGTATCCATGGTGGATTGGTTTCAGGACAATCCTCTCTTCCCTGCAGATGTCAAAATATAAAAATACTCAGTTTCCTTTAAAAAAAAATCATAGCATTGAATTCCAGATTCCACTTCAAGAGGGCTGACTAGAGATAAAAAATCCACCCTCTCTAGAAATAAGAACAAAAATTATAAATCAGTAATGATTTCTTGAATAGAACGTCTAAGACAACACCAGAGTTCAAGAGAAACTCATGGGAAACACCTAAGGCACAGAAGAAGAAGGAAGCAAGCAGCCAGCTTGGCCTAGATCAGGTTGGAGCCATGAGGAGCTTGTGGTACTGTGGGGAAAGAGTAAATGAGAGTGCTTCGGTGGTCCACATACATGCCACCGGCTGCTGCAATCCGAACCATGAGAAAACTCATTTACTCTTACAAACCCTGATGCTAGCAAGGCTGCTGATTTGAAAACCGGTGAAAGTGTTAACCAAACTAGGAACTTGCATTGGGTCATTCACCCTCCCTCCAGACTTGAGCAGCTGTGGCAGAGCACCATTTTGGAAGCACATCAGTCACAAGATTACAATCAGCACTGATAATCACAGACCCTGTACCTCCACATCCCAGGAACTCCTGCTGATATTGCCAAATGTCCACTTAGAGAGCTGCAGCAACACAGCACTGGCTGGACCCAGAGGTGCTGCAGGCTCCTCAGTAATGTAGCCCATAGGGAGTGTTATTCTCCAGGGAAAGGATTGTGAAGTGCAACAACAACAAAAAAAAAAAAACAGACCTCAGGATAAAACAAACCAAAAGGCACTTTTATCAGGTCTGAAAGCTATTTGTGTCTGTGTAAAATTATTTTCCATCTCATCCCTAGCAGTCACACAAACTCCATGTTTATCTTTGTAAGCAAACAGTGAAATTCTCTCCCACCAGCAAAACATCCTCTATGATAAGACACACACAGAGAACAGGATACCTTCTCTCTCCTTCTGCATACTTGCTCCTGCTACCACTGAAGTTGGGGGTGGGTGAGCCTGAGGGCTCCCTCTCTGAGTCTGTGAGTGACAACTGTTACCCTACTGGTGGTGTGGCCTCTGTGATGAAGCTCAGGCTTGCAGGGTGGGATCCCTCCCCACTGTGTGTGGTGCTATGGCACTGTTGCTACAGAGAGCAGGAGAACCTGAGGGTAGTATGTCTAGGCTGTGGGTGGAGACACTGCATCACAGCTACCACCAACACTGGCCTGCAATTCTCAAGGCACAGAGGGTTGTCCCACAACTGCTACTGCCATCACCAACACTACACCAGCTTCCCAGGGACTTGAGAACCCATTCACATGTCTAGGCCACTTCTGCCACTACTGATATCTGGGGAATCCACCAGGAGATCCGAGAATCAGCATACTGGTAACCACAAATACAGGTGCAATTGGTGAATAAAAATAGGGACACAAACACAGGCAATGCTCGACCTCCCACTGCAACTATGGGGCATAAAGATTGGCTCACATTTCCTCCCAGTTCCCAGCACAAGTTCCTTATAGCTTCTACTAATAACTACATCCTAATACTCGGGAAACCACAGAAAGTACTAACAATGTTTACAGCCAAAGAAGTGAGGAGACTACACTACTGCACAAACTCAGGATCAAAGTCACAGGGCCCTACCCAGTCCGAAACCAAAATACATTTATAAAGAAAAGTGCTACTCTACAAAAGTAAATTGAACCATAGGAAAAAGTGGCTGTTACACCAGAGGTGCAGATGTCAATGTAAGACACAGAAAACATAAAAACACAAAAAGATATGACATTTCCAAAGAAAACCAATAATTAACCAAAGTCTTAATAAAAAAACCAGTTTTCAAAATTACAGACAAAACATTTAAAATATTTTAGAAGACTCTCAGAGAAAACAGGGTTCTAAAAAAAAAAAATACAAATTAATCCAAAACAATTCAGGACATGAATGATAAATTTACCAAATAGAATATATTAATGAAAAGGAAACAAACAGATATTCTATCACTAATTAACTGATAAACAAAATATATTTCAAAGCCTCAAAAGTAGATCTGGCAGAAGAAAGAATCTCAGAACTTATAGACAGGTTATTTGAAATCATCTATTTAGACAACAATCAAGAAAAAAAAAGTAAAAAGGAGAAATGAAAAGACTTCATGACATTTGAGACAACGTAGAACAGTTAAATATTCAAATTATCAGCATCCCAAAGCATGTAGAGACAAAAAAAAAAAAAAAGTGGTAAAACTATTTAATGATATAGTAGATAAAATTTTTCCAAAACTAGCAAATGATTTAGATGTTTAGATACAGGAGAATCAGTGATCTCTAGTAAGACACATTGAAAAAATCTCTTTATAGCACATTATGGTCAGATAATATAAAGTCAAAGAGCAGATTCTAAAAACAAGAGAAAAGTACCTATTCACCTATAAAGGATTATCAGATTAAAAGCTTCTCAACAGAAACTTTAAGGGCCAGAAGAGTATGTCATTTTATATTTAAACTTCTAAAAGAAAAGAACAAAAAAACACTAGTCAAGAATACATTAAAGTCTCTCACACATAAGCAAATTTTGAGGGAATTTATTTTCATTAGACCAGACTTAAATGAAATGTTCAAGGAAGTCTTAAACTTGGAAGCAAAAGGATGACAGTTATTATTACAGAAACACATGAAATTGTAAAACTCATAAGAAAAGAAATCACACAAATGAAGGAAAGAGTCAACTGGTACCACTACAGAAATCCACCAAACAAAAATGACAATCAGTATAAGAAAAAGAAAGGAACAAACAATATATAAAACAACCAGAAAATAAATAATATGACAGGAAAAACATCTCACATCAATAATAACCTTGAACATAAAAGAATTAAATTATCTATTTATACGATAGAATGGTAGAATACAAAACACATGATCCCATTATATGCTGTTAAAAAGAAACTCAACTTATTAGTAAAGACACATATAGACTAAAAGTAAAGAGATGCAAAAAGACAATCCATGCTAATAGAAAACTAAGTGAGCATGAATAGCTACACTTAGATAGAACAGACTTTAAGTCAAGAACAGTAAAACAGATCAAAGAAGCTTGTTACATGATACAAGGACCAATCCAGCAAAAGCATGTAGAAATTATAAAATACACACTCCAAATACTGGAGCACTCCAGATTCATAAAGCAAACATTACCAGAGTGTTGGAGGCTGCACAAGTGTTTACAATTAGGCATAATTGAAACCTGTTAACAATATGAACCTGTGATCAATTAAGTAGCTGCCCACTTGTTACCTTCTCCTCCTTGCTCTTGTTATGCAGAGAAGGGTAACATTTACAGGGAATAAGCATCAGTTGAGCAACTTATTATCCTGGTTCAAACACCCAAAGATCTTGTGACATTACCACTATCTGAATTTCTCCTTCACCATCAAAATCAACAACTCCTGGACCTGTAAGTTAAGACAGCTTTTACCAAAATCAATCCCATGTATCTTGTTGGCAAAGGTCTCTAAATATCGGTATGAATCTTGGTGAGTTTGTTTCTTTCAATTAACATAATATGTTCACTAGGAGATCTAATCCTGCATTTCCAGGTGTTCCTGGGGAAAGAGAATGAATATGGAATGAGGGCAAAGTCCTGGTGTTTCTATTGGGAGGGGAACTGCTTAGTAAGAACCCTTTTGCCCAGAGGTCTGGCGGTGTTCTTTTTTGAAACGTCGCTTTTCTACACTTTCAACACTTTTCTACTTTAGGGCTTAAACCTTGGCTTCTCTTAGATCTGTCAATTACCAAATTAGCCATTGCCTGAGTCATGAAGCTCAGTTCCCACATCTTAAAAAGCTCCAAGAAAAGCTCCAAGTCCTCTGCACATCTCACACGTGCCAGTGCACGTTTACAATCCACAAAAGCCAAAACTAAAGTTAGTCTTCCTGTAGCCACAAAAGACAGTACATCCAACTTCCATTCTCCCTCTCCTGTTGACCACATTCAATAGGTGCTGTAGGTGGGACAAACAATTATCTCAAACCCTGAAATAATAAAAATATGGTAGGTACCAAACTCCAAACAAAAGAGAGAAGAAATAACCAAATTCTTCCCATGTTATTCTGATTCAAAAACTTCCTGTTCTTTGTACCTCTAGGGCATTGACCAGTACGTTTTTAGAGCACTCACCTCATGTTGCTGCCGGCAGACATGTAGTAGGGTGTCTCATTCATCTAGTTGGTTTTAGTTGGTTTTGGTTCAAGCAGACCTTCTTCATTCAAGTCCGTAACAGGCCCCTTCAGGTCTCTGTTTGTCCCTGTTAGTCCCTGTTTGGGTGCCACTTGTGGCTGACTGCCACTATTAGTACTTGAGACTGTCATTATGGCAGTTACTACTGTTACTACTTCAGACCATCATTACAAGACTCAATGAAGGGACAAACACAAAAATGATGACAGAAAACAAAAGTAACCATTTTAAGGAAAGGCTAGGATGGGGAAGAAGAGAGCTCCCTGTTTCTAGTGAGCAAAGGCAGCCGCCCAAACTTCTACAGCTCTTCCTATTTATTAACAAGAACAAGGAGGAGGAGGTAAGGATTGGATTCAGCTGCTTAATTGATCACAGGGATGAACAGGCTTCAATTATGCTTAATTATAAGAAACACTTGTGTGGCCTCCAACACTAACTCTAAAGAGATACACTGCAATACAATGATAGTGGAGTCAGTGAGGGAAATTAAGATGGCAATAAAAATATTTTGAAACAAATGGAAACAGAAACACAACATAAAAGAATAAACCTATGGCATACAGCAAAAGCAGTGCTAAGAGTTAAGTGTATAGCAATAAATGTCTGCATTAGAAAAAAATGAAAGGAGGCCGGGCACGGTGGCTCAAGCCTGTAATCCCAGCACTTTGGGAGGCCGAGACAGGTGGATCACGAGGTCAGGAGATCGAGACCATCCTGGCTAACAAGCTGAAACCCCGTCTCTACTAAAAAAATACAAAAAACTAGCCGGGCGAGGTGGCGGGTGCCTGTAGTCCCAGCTACTCGGGAGACTGAGGCAGGAGAATGGCGTAAACCCGGGAGGCGGAGTTTGCAGTGAGCCGAGATAGCACCACTGCACTCCAGCCTGGGCGACAGAGCGAGACTCTGTCTCAAAAAAAAAAAAAAAAAAAAAAAAAGAAAAACATCCCATGTTCATTGATTTTAAAAATTAATACCATTAAAATAAACTATTGAATTTTGGGAGGCCAAGGCAAGGGGATTGGTTTTGACCAGGATTTGAGAACAGCCTGGGAAACAGAGAGACATCATCTCTACAAAAAATGTTTTTTAAAAAAATTATCTTGTGTAGTGGCACAAACCTGTACTCCTAGTTATTTGGGAGGCTTAGGTGGGAGAATCGCTTGAGCCTAAGAGTTTGAGGCTGTAGTACACTATGATTGTCCCAACTGTACTTCCACCTGGGTGAAAGAATGAGATCCTGTTTCTGTTTTTTTTTTTTTTTTAATGACCATATTGCGAAAAGCAATTTACAGATTTCATGACATCTCTATCAAAACACCAATGCTATTTTACATAGAACTTGGGGGGAAAAAACCCTAACATTTATATGAAACGAAAAAGAAGCCCAAATAACCAACCCAATTCTAAGCAGAAAGAACAAAGCTTGAAGCATCATGTTACCTGACATAAAAATACATAACTAGCCTATAGTAACCAAAACAGTTTAGTATTGGTATAAAAATACACATATAAACCAATGGAAAGCCACAGACTTGTGGCCAACTGATTTTTGACAATGCTGGTAAGAACTTACTTTGGGTATAGAATACTCTGTTCAATACATGAGTCCAGGAAAATGAGATACTCACACACAAAAGAATAGAACTGGATTTGTATCTCTTACCATATATAAAAATCAACTCAAAATGGACTAAGGACTTAATTTGGAGACCTGAAACTATAAAAAGCTAAACCCAAACAACAACAACCAACAAACAAACAGGGAAATCTCTTCTGGATTTTGGTCTGGGCAAAGAATTTATGACTAAAACTTCAAAAAGCACAGGCAACAAAAATAATAGCCACATGAGATGTAATTAAACTAGAAAGCTTCTGTGCATCAAATGAAATAATGAACAGAATGAAAAGACAGTCTTCAGAATGGCAGAAAATATTTGCAAACTATTCATCTGAACAGGTGAGTAATATAAAGACTATAAAAGTAACTCAAAGAACTCAACAGGGAGAAAACAAATAATCTCATTACAAAGTGGAACAAGGGCATAAATAAACATTTCTTAAGACATACACATGAACAACATATACACATATGTATATATATATATATATATATATATAATACCCAACATCACTAAACATCAGATAAATGCAAATCAAAACTACGAATGGCAGTTATTAAAAATACAAAAATTAACAGATGTTGGTGAGGATGCAAAGAGAAAAGGAAACTCATACACTGTGGGTGAGAATGTACCTGGAACAGCCACTGTAGAAAAGAGTATAGAAATTTCTCAAAAAACTTAAAATAGAATTACCATTCTATCCAGCAATCCTGTTACTGAAAATGTATCCAAAGTGGGGGGAATACACACACACACACACATATATACATATGGAATGCCTGTAGTCACATGTTTATTGCAGCACTATTGGCAATAGCCAAGATATAGAGTCAACTTAGGTGTCCATCAACGGATGAATGGATAAAGAAAAGGTGGTTTATATACATAACAGAACACTATTCAGCCATAAAAATAATGAAATTATGTCATTTGCGGCAATATGGATAAAGTGAAATAAGCCAGACATAAAAAGGTAACACATGTTCTAACTCATAAGCAGAAGTTAAGCAATTTGATCACATGGAGGTAAAGAGTGAAACATCTATAACAAACAAAGGAAAGAGCAAGGAACGAGCAAGAGTGTGGGGGAAGGATGAAGAGAAGTGGGTTAAAAGATATAAGCATACAGCAAAATATGACCAAATTCAGTGTTTGATAGAATAGGGTAATTGTACTTAAATATTTACTGTACTTTGGTGACAAACACCCTAAATACCCTGATTTGATCAGTATGCATTATATACACAGAAAAAATTTTATATGTAACCTATACGTTTGTACAAATAAAAATAAAATGCCATATCATTTGCATATAAGCTATGCACATTTTCTCACATAGTTTAAGCCATCTCTAGATTACTTATAAAACCTAACGTAATGTAAGTGACAGTTATACTAATTTTTAAAATTTCCATTATTTTACAATATTTTGAACTACTATTAAACTTTCCTGAATACTTTTAACATTAATGGGTACATGATATTTCCAAATGCTTTTTCTGCATCTATTAAGACTTTCAAGTTTTTCTTTTTCTTAAATTTATGCAATGTCTTACACTGATTGATTTTTATATATTAAGTCAAATTTGTAATCCTTCCATAAATCCTACTTTTTCGTAGTGTATGACCTTTTTATATATTGCTGGATTCAGATTGCTAGTATTTTATTAAGGATTTTTGAATCTATATTTTTAAGGGATATTGGCCAATAGTTTTTTGTGAAACCTTTGGTTTGGCTATTAGGATAATTTCAGCCTCATAGAATGAGTTTGCTAATGTTATTAATCTTTTCAAACAATAAACTTTTGGTTTCATTGAGTTTTTATATTGATTTTCTGTTTTATTTATCTTGCTCTGTTTTTTTTTCTCATTTCCACAGGGAGAAGATTAGATTATTGTTTGAAATATTTTTTAACATACACGTTTACAGCCATATATTTTCCTCTGAAGACTTATTTAACTGCATCCCATTATTTTTTGCATGCTTTGTTTCTATTTTTATTTGTCTCTGAATATTTTATATTTTCCTTGTGAGTTTCCCCTGTTTCATTGGTTATTAGGATTCCATTGTTTAATTTTCACATAGTTAATAATTTGAATTTTCACTTTCTTTCACTATTGATGTCTAATTTAATTGTATTTTAATCAGAAAACATACTTTGCATAATTTCAATATTTTTAATTTGGGGGGCTTGTTTTATGTCTTAATATATGATCTAGTCTGGAGAATGTTATGTGCACATGAAAAAAGGTTCATTCTACTGTTGTTGAGTGAGGTGTTTTATAGTTTATTTTTCATCTGTTTTTGGGTAAAAGGTTTTTTTATGTTCATTGTGCCAGTGAGGTTCTGTTCTTTATTGATGATTCTGAGCATAGCTTTGAGAATATTGTCAAATCTTCTCCACATCTGGCTTACTGTGCTCCCAAACAGGTGTAACCTTTTCATTTATATGCAGCCTTCCTACCCACAGGGTTGACTGTGATACCGGGAGTGGTATTCTTGTCTCTTTACCTTGTTCTCTGTGATTAATTTCTGGTTATTCTGAAGGCTGCACATTCCTACTAATTGCGGAGTTATGAGTGCCGTCTTAATTGCTTTCCCACTTTCCTTCTGTTTTTTGTTTGTTTGCTTTTGGTGATTGTAGTTGTAATTTTTTGATTGACAAATGACGGGAATTTTTCCCTATATTTATGGTACTCACCATGATGTTTTTATATATGCATACATTGTGGAAGGGCTAAATCAAGCTATTTAACATATGCATTACCTCATATATTTATCATTTTTGAAGGTGAGAACACAAAAATCTACTACTCTCAGTGATTTTTATATGTAGAATATATTGTTATTAACTGTAGTCACTGCTGTGATGTACAACAGATCTCTGGAACTTATTCTTTCTGTCTCATTGATACTTTGTGTCCTTTGACTAATGTCTCCACAATGCACTCAACCCCCAGTCTCTGGTAATCACCATTTAACTTTCTGTTCTATGAGTCTGAATATTTTTACACTCCAAATATAATGATATCATGCAGTATTTACTTGTTTCTGTGCTTGGCTTGTTTCACTTAACATAATGTTCTCCGGGTTCATCCACAGTGTTGCAAACGACGAGATTTCTTTCCATTTAAATATTGAATAGTATTACGTTGTGTATACATCCTTATTTTCTTTATCCATTCTTCTTTTGATGGACACAGGTTGAATCTGTATCTTGGTTATTGTGAGTAATGCTGCAGTCAACATGGGAAGGAAGATATCTCTTCAACAACCGATTTTTATATCCTTTACATATATACTCAAGAGCAGGATTGCTGGGTCACATGGTAGTTCTATTTTTAATTTTTTGAGGAACCTCCATACTGTCTTCCATAATGGCTATACTAATTCACATCCCCACCAACAATGTATAAGTGTACCTTGTTTCTCCACATCCTTGCCAATATTTTTAATCTTTTATGTTTTTGTGATAACAGCCATCCTGGGCAGAGTGCAGTGACTCAAGCCTGCAATCCCAGAACTCTGGAAGGCTGAGGCGGGTGGATCACCTGAGGTCAGGTGTTCGAGACCAGCCTGGCCAACATGGTGAAACCCTGTCTCTTCTAAAAATACGAAAATCAGCCGGGGATGATGGCGGGCACTTGTAATCCCACTACTCAGGAGGTTGAGGCAGGAGAATCGCTTGAACCCAGGAGGCAGAGATTGCGGTGAGCCAAGATCACGCCATTGCACTCCAACCTGGGTGACAAGAGTGAAACTCCATCTCAAAAAAAAAAAAAAAAAAGGCATCCTAATCTAAATGAGGTGGTATCTCATTGTGGTTTTAATATGAATTTCCCTGAAAAATGTATAAACATTTTTTTCATATATCAATTGTCCATTTGTATGTCTACTTTTGGTATGTCTATTTAGGACCTTTGTTCATTTTATAATTGTGTCCATTTCTCACTATGGAGTTGTGTGAGCTCCTTATACAGCTTTGATATTAATCGCTTATCAGACGTATGGTTTGCGGATACTTTCTCCTATTCTATAGGTTGCGTTTCTATTCTATTGATTTTTTTCTTTGCTATGAAGAAGCTTTATAGTTTGATGTAATCCTATTTGTCTATTTTTGCTTTTGTTGAATGTGCTTTTTGGATCGCATCTGAAATACCTTTGCCAAGACCAATGACATGGAGAATTTTAAAATTTCTACCAGCAGTTTTACAGTTTTGTATCTTATATTTAAAACTTTAATCAATTTTCAGTTAATTTTTAGATTTATTTCTATATTTTTAAGTTGAGATTGTGTTTTGCTATGTTGCCCAGGCTGGTCTCTAGCTCCTGGGCACAAGCAACCCTCCTACCTAGGCCTCCCAAAGTGCTGGTATTACAGGCATGAGCCTGGCTCATTTTGGTTTTTTTTTTTTTTTTTAATGATATCAAATGACAGTTTAATTTCCTTCTTCTGCATTATGAATATCCAGTTTTACCAGGACTGTTTATTGAAGGCTCTCCTTTCCTTGTGTGTTCCTGCCATATATATATATATATATATATATATACACACATACACACACACATACATACACGCACACACACACACAAACATACACACACACACATATATATACACACATATACACATATATATATATACACATATATACACACACACACATACACACACATATATATGGCACATTTTATATATACACACATTTATATATATATACACATTCATATATATACACATTTTTTTTTTAAGACAAAGTCTTTCTCTGTTGCCCAGGCTGGAGTAGAGTGACATGATTTTGGCTCACTGCAACCTCTGCCACCCAGGTTCAAATGATTCCCTGCCTCAGTCTCCTGAGTAGCTGGGATTATAGGTGTGAACCACCACACCTGACTCATTTTGTATTTTCAGTAGAAACAGAGTTTCACCATGTTGGCCAGGCTGGTCTAGAACTCCTTACCTCAAGCGCTCCAACTGCCTTAGGCCTCCCAATGTGTTGGGATTACAGGTGTTAGCTCCTACACCCAGCCAACATTGCATTTTTTATACTGTTTTGAGTCATATGGACATTTTAAGAGTATTAATTATTTCAATACATTAACATGGGTTGTCATTTCACCTAATTGTATCTTCTTCACCCTCTTTCATCAATAATTTATAGTTTTCAGTATACAGCCCTTTCACCTCCTTGGTTAAATTTAGTGCACGTGTTTTTGTTTTTTTTTTTTTTACGCTATTGTAAATCAGATACTTTTCTTAATTCCCTTTTCAGATAGTTTACTGTTACTTGACAGAAACTCTAGTGATTTTTAAAACTCATTCATTACCTCTCAACTTTACTGAATTTTTATGTCTGACCAGTTTATGGTAGCGATTTTAGAGTTTTTTTTATATATAATATCATGTAATCTGCAAACAAAGACAATTTTACATCTTCCTTTTTAATGTGATGCCTTTTCTTTCTTTATCTTGTCTACTTGCTCTGGCTAGGCTTCTAGTACTATATTGAATAAAAATGACTATTGATTTGTTTCTGATTTTAAATTAAAAAGCTTTGAACTTTTAGCAGTTAGCCATGGGCTTATAATATATGGCCTTTATTGTGTTGAGGTACATTCCTTCTATATCTAAGTTGTTGAGAATTTTTATCATGAAAGTATGTTAGTTTTTGTCCTTCATTCTATGAAGGTAGTATGCCACATTTATTTGTTTGTATATGTTGAATCAATCTTGCATTAATGGGATGAATCTTACTTGAGCGTGGTGAATGATGTTTTTAATATGCTGATGAATTCAGTTCAATAATATTTTGTTGAGAATTTTTGCATGTAAGTTCATCAGGAATAATGGCACATACTTTCCTCATCCTGTAGTGTCCTTTCCTGGCTTTGGTATTAGCGTAACGCAGGCATAGTAAAATGGGTTTGGGTGTTTTTTCCTCGTCTTCAACTTCTTGCAAGAGTTTAAGAATGATTAGTATTAGTGTTTCTTTACATGTTTGGTAAAATTCAGCTGTGAAGCAATTAGGTCCTGGGTTTTCCTTTGAGGGGAGAAATTTTTTAAATTACCGGTTCACTCACTTTCTCATTATTTTCCTGTTCAGATTGTCTATTCTTTTGCTTTAATTTTTCAGCTTTGGTAGGTTGTATTTGTCTCAGAATTTGTTCATTACTTCTGGATTATCCAAATTATTGGTGTGTAATTTGTTCATAGTAGTCTCTTATGCACCTTTGTATTTCATTAGTATCTCCTCTTTCATTTCTGATTTTTATGTGAATTTCCTCTCTTTTCTCTTACTCCTGCACAAGAGTTGTCAGTTTTGTATATATCTTAAAAACAAAACAAAACAAAAAAACAAACAAAATAACTCACTTTCATTTATGTTTACTACTGTTTTCCTAGTCTCTATTTTATTTGTCTCAGCTCTGATCTCTGTGACTTCCTTCTTCTACTAATTTGGGCTTAGTTTACTTTTATTTTATTCTAGTTCCTTGAGGTGTAATGTTAAGTTTTTTTTTTTTTAATCTTTTTATTTTTTCCTTTTTGACCTAGGCATTTATTGTTGTGAATTTCTCTTAGAATGGCTTTTGTTGTATCTCATAAATTCTCATATGTTGTATTTCCTTTTTTGTCTGTTTCAAGGTATTTTTAGAATTTTCCTTTTTAATTTATGACCCATTACTTGAACAATGTCTTTTAATTTCTACATATATAATTTTTCAAAATTTCTATTATTGATTTTTATTATACCTTTTATGTTTAGAAAAGATATTTGATATTATTTTTAATTTTCCTAAATTTATTAAGACTTGTTCTGTCAACTAACATGATTCATCCTTGATGATGTTCTACATATGCTTGAGAAGAATGTACATTCTGCTGCTGTTGGATGGAATGTTCTGTATATATCAGTTAGGTCCATTTTGTCTAAGTGCAGTTCAAGTCCAGTAGTTCCTGATTGATTTGCTTTTTGGATGATCTCTCCATTAGTTAAAGTGGGATATTGAATTCCCCTGTTGTGTTGCAGTCTATCTTTTTCTTCAGATCCATTCGTATTTGTTTTACATATTTATATGTACTAATATTAGGTGCATATGTATTTGCAATTGTTATATCTTTTTGATGACTTTTTCCTTTAATCATTATATAAGATTATTCTTCATCTTTCTTTTTGGAAATCTCCTCTCTGAAGTTTTCCTCTCTGATTACCTCAGTGTCAGGATATACCAGGGTCTTCTTGCTGATCAGGCCACTGGGGTTGCAGTGGTTTCTGCCAAATTGCTGATACTGACATCCTCCATCTTTCTTCTTTGCTCCTAACCATCTTCAACAGTCTTAGGTATGTGGATCTTACCAGTGATCATTTCTATGTAATATTCCTTTCTCTCCCTCTCTCTTGACTTGAATAACTTCTCTGTCTTACAACAGGTTTGTAAAAATGCATTGGTGCTCTGTAAAAACGCACCAATGGGTGCTCTGTGGCTAGTTAGAGGTTTGTAAAATGGACCAATCAGCCCTCTGTAAAATGGACCTATCAGCAGGACATGGGTGGGGGACAAATAAGGGAATAAAAACTGACCACCCCCAGCCAGCGGTGGCAACTCCCTGGGGTCCCCTTTCACTCTTTGGAAGCTTTGCCCTTTTGCTCTTCGTAATGAAACTTGCTGCTGCTCACTCTTTGGGTCCCTGCCACCTTTAGCAGCTGTAACACTCACCACAAAGGTCCGCGGCTTGGTTCTTGAAGTCAGTGAGAACAGGAACCCACCAGAAGGAACAAACTCGGACACAGTATTAGCAAGACAATGAGAAAGTGCACATTATTGAAGGATGGAAAATGGCTGTGTCGCTGCTGCTTTTAAGGAGGACAGTATAATTGGAGAAATAAAAGAAAGAAATGAGACTTTTATTTCATTGGATTTATTTTTATTTCATTGGATTTATGGGAATATGTGATGTGAGTAAGCATTTCACCAGTTTAATTCTAGCTTAAGTGTTTGGGAAAAACATAAATATTTATCGCTATGTATAAATGAGATTATAATACATAAGCTCAGTGACACAATTTTCCATGCTTCTTTCATTTGTAGATTTGTTCAATTCAAGGAGTATGCACATGATAAAACCTCAATTAAGATTTACTGATGACAAAGAAAAACAATAGAAATAAACAGAATGTAGAAAATAAAGCCACAAATGCTGAAATGTCAAGTGTAAAACATTTCTGAAATAAAGTTTAATTTCTAAAAGTATATTCTCTGAGGCCGGGTTGCCTGGATTTGAATCATAGTTACCAGTGTGATGTTGTGCAAGTGTATTTACCTTACTTACCTTGCTTGGTTTTCTCAGCTATAAAATGGAAATTCTCACTATATCTCTCTTATAGAAGTAATAACGTAATTTAATGGAGTAAAGCATCTAAAATACTTTTCAAACTGATGGTAAAACAGTGTTCAATAAACATTTGCTGTAATTACATATTCTATTATGACTGAATCTACATCAGCACTTTGAAGGTAATATTTTAATGTTATAGCTTTGTTAAGAAATAAATCACAAACCATACATTTTATCAGTTGAAAGTTTACAGTTTAGTGGTTTCTTGCATATTTACAGATCTGTGCAACTATTACTACAATCTAATTTTAAAACATTTTCAACACCCTCAAAAGATAGATAGTCTATCAACTACATTAGCCGACATTCCCAATTGCCACTTCCTACCCCTACCCCAAACCTCAGCAACCACTAATCCAAGTCCACTTCCTCGCTTTTACAGACTTACCACTTTTGGAAGTTTCACATATGGAATTCAATAATATGTGGTCTTTCGTAACTACTTCCTTCTATTTAGCATAATGTTTGCAAGTTTCACCCGTGTTGTATTATGTATCAAAACTTCATTCATTTTATCACCATACAATAATCCATTGTGTGAATACACTGTTTTATTTACTCATCAGTTAATGGACATTTGGTTTGCTTCCACTTCTGTGCTGTTACGAATAACGCAGCTATGAACACTGTATGAATATCTGTTTTCATTTCTCTTGCATATATACTTAACAATTGGAATCTCTGAGTCATACGTTAACTCTATATTTAGTAATCATAGAAACTGCCAAACTGTTCTCCTAAGTGATGGCATCATTTTACATTTCCAACAGCAACAAATGGAGGATTTTAATTTTTCCACATTTTTGCCAATCCTTGTTATTGTAAGTGGGAAGCAGGTTTTTACTGTTCCAGTTTAATTTACAGTTTCCTAATGACAAATTAGAGTGAGCATATTTTCATGTGTTTATTGGTCATTTATATATCTTGCTTGGAGAAATGTTTATTTAAAGCCATTTTTAATTGGATAATTTGTCTTTTTATTATTCAGTATTATTATTTATTTATTTATTTATTTATTTTGAGACGGAGTCTCGCTCTGTTGCCCAGGCTGGAGTGCAGTGGCGCTATCTCACCTCACTGCAAGCTCCGCCTCTCAGGTTCACTCCATTCTCCTGCCTCAGCCTCCTGAGTAGCTGGGATTACAGGCACCCGCCACCACGCCAGGCTAATTTTTTGTATTTTTAGTAGAGATGGGGTTTCACCGTGTTAGCCAGGATGGTCTCGATCTCCTGACCTCGTGATCCGCCCGCCTCGGCCTCCCGAAGTACTGGGATTACAGGCGTGAGCCACAGTGCCCGGCAGGTAAGCATTGTTTTTATAGTCTAGAATTATAAGTCCCTTTTCAGGTATATAACTTGGAGATACTTCCTCCCATTTGTGTTTTTCTCCTTTTTTTAAACAGTGTCTTTTGAAGCTGCAAGTTTTAATTTTTGATTAAGTCAAATTTATTTTCATTTGTCACTTTTTCAGTTGTTTATATATATAAGAAACTATTATCCAACTCGAAATCACAGACATTTACTCCTATTATTGTAGAATTTTGTGAGTTTAACTCTTACGTTTATGATTCATTTTGAGTTCATTTTAGACACGAATCCATAGAAAGTTATTATTTTGCATGCGACTAGTCGTCTAGCACCATTTATTGAAATAAAAAAAAAATTCTCCACTAAGTTTTCTGGGCATTCATGTTAAAAATGAATTCATCATAAGTGTAAGAATGTATTTCTTAACTCCTAATTCAACTCCACGATCTATATGTCTATCTTTATGTCTGTCCAAGACTGTCTTGGTCACAACAGCTTTGTAGTATCAATCAGAAAGGGAGTCCACTAACTTTGTTCTTTTTTGTTCACAATTATTTTGGTTCTTCAAGGTCCCTTAGACTTGAATACAAATTTTTGAATGTGTTTTCCAATTTCTGCAAAATACCAGCTCAAGTTATACAGGGATTGCTTTGAATCTATCCATTAATTTGGGGATTATTTCTATCTTTGCAGTATTAAGTCTTCCAATTCGTAAAGTGTGGGATGTCTTTCCATTTGTTTATATTCTTTAATTTCTCTCAATATGTTTTAAAATTTTTTGGTGCACACAATTCACATTTTTTTCTTAAATGTATTCCTGTTTTATTTTTGTTGCTATTATAAATGAATCTGTGCCTTTAATTTTATTTTTACATTTTTGATTTCTAGTATATAGAAACAGACAATTTTTGTAAATTGACCGTACATCTTGCCACATTACTGAAACCCCTTATTATTTCAATAATGTGTGTATAGGGTGTTTTTGTGTATATACATGTGTGTGTGTATTCCTTTGGATTTTCTATATCCAAGATTATATCATCTGCACATATAAACAGTTTTACTTATTTCTTTAAAATCTGGAAGCATTTTATTTGATTTTTCTTAGCCAATTACCACGGTTAGAACTTTCAGTTCAGTGTTAAATGGAAGTGGTAAGAGTGGGCATTCTTTTCTGGTTTCTGATTTTAGGACATTGTAGTCAGTGTTTCTCTATTATATATCATGTCAGTAGTAGGTTTTTTTTTTTTTTTTTTTTTTGGATACACTTTGACACTTTGTTAGAGTAAAGGAGTTACCCTATATTTCTAGTTGCTGAGTAATCTTACTATAAGATATTTTTAAGTGATTTTGTTGTGTCTGTTGAGATTACCATGTAGTTTTTAATCATGCATTTTATTTGATATGCTGTATTATATTGTTGGGTTTTTGTATGTTAAACCAACCTTTCACTTCGGGAGTACATCCCACTTGATCATAGTGTGTAATCTTTTTTACATATTGCTGGATTCAGTTTGCTAGTATTCCACTGCAGATATTTTAAACGTGTACTCATAGGGCTATTGATCTATAGTTTTACTGTGGTGTCTTCTGGTATCGGCCTCGAGGAATCAGTTGGGAAGTGTTTTCTATTCTTTGGAAGAGTTTGTGAGGACACATATTAAATCATCTTTAAATGTTACTAAGAATTCATCAGTAAAGTCATCTGGGTATGGACTTTTCTCTGTCTCTCTTTTCTCTTTAAGTAGTAATTTAATCACTTTGCTTGCTATATAAATCTACTCAGATTAGTTAGTTATTTTTGAAGTCAGTTTTGGTAGTTTGTGTTTTTCTAGAAAATTGTCCATTTCACCTAAATTACTTAATTTGATGGCATTTCTCCATATTATGCCTTTCTATATTGTTTTCATACTATCCTTTTTTATTCGGTAAGGCCAGCAGTGACATCCTTGCTTTCATTCTTAATTTTTGTATTTGCTTCTTGAGTGTATGGTACCCAACTCTACACTACTGCCCCTCTGGGATAAGCTTAGTTCTTTGTCAAATCAAAGTCATAACCCTCTGAACATACAAATTTCCCAGGGAGGAAACTACAAATTGGATAAAATATTGACGATGCTCTGGGGATGATGCTTTTAAACGAGCTCCTTAAACAGTGAGATATTTCCATTGACTGTAATGTTGCTGGCTTTTGGCTACTATACAACTGAGCAGGGAAGAGAGAAGGAATTTGAATAGCCCTAAGTTAAAGAGTCATAGACTCTGCTGTTTTAATAAGGTGCAGTAGCTCCTCTTGGAGAGATTATTTTTATTTTGTTCTGTGGCTTTGGCTAATTGCTAGATTTTTGAAATAGTGATTTTAGTTGATTTACCATATTTTTATCATTATACAGAGAGTTTACTGACATTTTCACTCCGCTATTCTGTAAGTCCATCTGGGCTGGCAGAATTTGCTTCTGCTTTATGTCTGTTTTGAATTTTGAGTCAGTAATAAGTCATCGAAAAACTTCTGTAAAATAAGAGTATAACATTTTTGAAATATCTAATAAAATTTAATCAATAATCATCAATGCAAATGGAAAGCTATAATACCTTTAATTTTATCAGAATTTAATTATTGCAAAGGAAGACAGCAATTAGATAAATAATTGTTGCTAAAATAATGAAAACCCCTTCTAAAAAATAAGATGGTCACAAATGTTTGACTACTTCAATTATTCTATTAAATATCTAAACTTTTCATATGACTTTTTACAGGTAAACATAAACTTATCCTAAAGCTGTCAGCATCAGCTTTCTACTGCAGATGATTAATTAATGCAGCTTTGATTACAGGTTTAATAATTCATTTGCCTATTAATGCCACCATAAAGTCCCAGAAGCTCTTTACAAAATTTGCAGTGAAATAGAGTTAGCAGGTGCTATTAAGAGAATATGCAAGTTCGTTTTACAAAATGCCAGAAGTTGATTGTCGACCAGCTTGGGAAGACCTGTGAGATCTTTCCAGTATACACAAAAGAAATGAATTTATAATTAAATTACAGTTACTCGCAGATGGTTATTTTACAACAGGTACTCAGCTTTGAAAGTATAATTCTAGACTACTTTTGTTCCAACATGGTGCTTAATCCTTGTTGGTTATCTGGCAATATTTTACAGTTAGAAAAATGTTGATTTTGTGGTTAAAGTATTATTTATTTCATAAATGTAGTAAATATTGTCTAATATTAATTTTCATGTATGTTTTTTGAACGTACGCACTTTTTTGGTATTTAAAAATCTTATAAAAAAGACTCATTTTAAATATTTTTTTATCGTAGTTATAAACTACCTTTATTTAGCAATAATTGCCTTTCAATGATATTAATGGAATGACACAAAAAAGCATTAAGAATTAAGAATGCCAAATTACTAAAACTTAGACAAAAAAATTACTCATATTATAGGCACAAAAATAGAATAATAAAGGCATTATTATGTTTCAGACCTAAGAACATAATTGCCATATGTGAGAAAATGGTTGGAATTCAGCTGAATATACGGAAACAAATGAATCACATGTATGATCAAAATACATAATTCAGAAACTACAAAATAAAAGATTCATGGAACTGATACACGTGTTTCAAATCAAGACTTTGGAAAAAGTTCAAAAACAATGGTTTGGCCTCAGACTTCCTTTCCCTAAAGGAACATTCCTGGACCAGCTAAACTGAACCATAAACATTCCATTATATATGCTATTTTTTCCCACTTTCTTTACCACTTAGCATTTGCACATTTTTTCTTAGGGACTTCTCCTTTGTCCATCCTACAACTTGAATATCTCTCTGCTTTCCCCGCTCCCAATTTAGCTTAATACCTCTCACACCTGTTATGTCAGTTACAGCTTATATCCAGCATTCCTCAAAAACATTTTTATTCAATATTTAAATATGTGATTTTCCTGTGTTACTTGTAAAGTACTCGGTATTTATACCAAAATTACACTTTTGTTCCGTCTTGAAAATTTTTTTTTATTTGATCTATGTGTGTTCCTAATGCATCCCATGATTACATCAGATCCTATGGTGCCTGTCACATAGGCATTGAAGAACTTTCTGATTTCTTTGAATGAGTAAATATGATCCAAGAGGCACCCCTTTTGTGGCTTTAAAATTTTTACATAATAATATGTCACTTGTTTCCTACCCTTAATTACAGAAAATAAATGCAAAGTTAAAATACTACATTATTAATTGTAAAATAACTACCATTTGAAATCCTCAAGGTCTTTAATGTATTTTTAGTGTGCACTCATACATTTTCAAATTAGATAAAAATGTTGAAAAAAGCATACCTTATCTAATTCGCACCTAATGGTTAGTTTCTTGCCTATGCCATCTTAAAAGCTGTTGAAAAGGGTTATTTAACACCTTGATTATAAATCTACCTGCTAGAATTATGTGTCATGTCTATATTTTTCAGCATACGTTTTAACAGTAAAAGACACATATGGAATCTTTAATAGATTCAATGCACAAAAGTAGTCACCATAGCAGGGTAAATCCTATACCTCAAATAAATCTCATATAAAAGCAAGTGAATATGATGAGCTTTGACATCACCAATTTCACATGACCTACATTTGAAGAGCACCCCAGTGAGTAACATGCTTTGAAGATAAATATTATATCTCGAAAAAACTACCATGGCAGCTGATTTCCTATTAGAATAAATTTCATATATTTATAGAGTTTGTTTTCTAAGAAGTATCCTAATTCAACATTTTCAGAAACATATAGTTGAACTGTTCACTTTCATAAAGATATATTTGATCTTTAGTCACAAGGATTGTGACTAAATTATATACAAGCGAGTTATTTTTAATGGACTTTTAAAGCTAGAATTTTGGACATAATTGATAACATATAGTTCTGAATATGAGAAAGTTCAACTATAGTTGGGAGAATTAAAAAAAAAAGGTGTATGTATTTTTAAAATAGATGTACTCATTTTTATAAAATGTGAGAAAAATAAAGATCTTGAGTTATAATCTCTTAAATATAGTATCTCTTGATCCTCTTTTACAGAAACCCTTAAGTTTATGGAATTTATTTTAACTTATTTCTTAATGAACAGCTTATAAATTCATGGCCCAATGGACAAATATTAAGATATTTTTTAAAGAAATTAAGCCAAGAGTAAAAGAATTAGAAAACTAACAGAAACATGTAAATTTATTCCTTCTCTTGAGAAGGAAGATTAGGTTTGGGTGTCTTTTATTAAATATTCATTCTGTGGTCTATAAACTATTGTCTGACACGAAGAGTAATTATCATCGCCCATTTACTACAGCTCTTTCCCTATTATGTTTTTCATACATGATAAATATTTTTCCAAGTTATATCTCTACTAAGAGTTAGAAAAAAAGATAGTCAAAGGAAGTCATAGTTTTTTTTTTTTTTTTTTTTTTTTTTTTTTTTGAGACGGAGTCTCGCTCTGCCACCCAGGCTGCAGTGCAGTGGCCGGATCTCAGCTCACTGCAAGCTCCGCCTCCCGGGTTCTCGCCATTCTCCTGCCTCAGCCTCCCGAGTAGCTGGGACTACAGGCGCCCGCCTCGTCGCCCGGCTAGTTTTTTGTATTTTTTTTAAGTAGAGACAGGGTTTCACCGTATTAGCCAGGATGGTCTCGATCTCCTGACCTCGTGATCCGCCCGTCTCGGCCTCCCAAAGTGCTGGGATTACAGGCTTGAGCCACCGTGCCCGGCCGGAAGTCATAGTTTTTTTAAGTAATTTGTATAAAATATATCTTTATGAAAGTGAACAGTTCAACTATATGTTTCCGAAAATGTTGAGTGGGTTACCTGGGGTATAGTGAAGAGAGCAAAAAATGAAAAGATCAGGAAATTTCTTGTATAGATCATTACAAAATTAGATAAAAATATTTTTTTAAAGAAAAAAGCATAACAGAAATTGTGTCATAGGTAAAATTAAATTAAACAAAGAGAAACAATCCTATCAAATATTAAATCAGTGTTGTAAAGTGTAATCTCAAGAAAATCTTAGAAGCTGTGAAAAAAATTATATCAAAAAATTTAGAAATAAAGACAAAGATGATAGTTATAGAGTCCACACAATGGAAATATTATATGGATAATATAGCTGAAGACCAAAAATAAAACAAATAATAGAGAAAGATTTTAAATAATATTACAAAAATAACATTTCTGTATAGATCTGTTTATGAAAACTGAGACATACAAAAATTAAATAAAAGCAGAAATTGCAAGCATACATCTATAAGTATGTGTTATGGATGATCAGGACAGTAGTTTTTATATAAATTAAATCTAAGAAACTAGTTATGGGTGATTATAAGTTTATATGCATATGTTAAACACTTGAAAACATACACATACATTAGAGTATTCAAAATTACTAAAAATAGCAAACTGCTGGCACAAATTAGAAACTAGAAATGTGAGAGGTGGAAAAAAGTGTAAGTTAGAGACCTTCTTGATTGACAGAGCTGAGATGCAGAAGTGATTCTAACTAGGAAATGTAAAAGATAATTAAAACAATACACACTAAGTATTCTTAGCATTTGACAAGAACCACATATTTTTATTTATTTATCTAATAAAGAAAAATAGTTTAAGTCCTTACTATGTGCCAGAAATCCTCTATGTTCTGGAGGTACAATGATAAACAAAATGTGTGTGTGTGTGTGTGTGTGTGTGTATATATATAATATACGTGTTATATATGTGTATGTATTTTTATATATGCATAACATGTATATTTTACATTCTTCAAGAATAATATATGTATATATTTGTATATATGCATAGATCATTATTGTGTTTAAGCATACAAGATTTCTAGAGATCAGCTGGAGAATGGGTGAGTATACGAGATGAGAGCTGAGGTTCAAATCCAAGTGTCATGCCCTTGGTTCTGACATTTAAGGTATAAAAAGAGGCAAAACAAATTCAGCTCAAAGTGATTGAAAGGAGAAGCATATGAAGTTAAGGAGTCTGGGGGTATGGATGAGAGAGAGGGGGAGAGAGAAGAAGAAGGGGAGAGAGAATGCTGGGGAAGCTAGGGATGTATATTTCATCAGAATGTGGAAGACAGGAAAAGACATAAAAGACTTATTGAAGTAAGTTCAAGAGAGAAAGAGAAAGGAGGTAAAGATAGTGGATACAAGCATCTAATTACAAAGATTAAAGTTTCCTTTAAGATGAACAGAAAATCAGGCCAGTTGTGGTGGCTCATGCCTGTAATCCCAGTTTGGGATTATCTCATTTTGGGAGGCCGAGGTGGGTAGATAACCTGAGGCCAGGAGTTTGAGACTAGCTTGGACAACATGGTGAAACCCTGTCTCTACTAAAAATACAAAAGATTAGCCAGACATGGGGGCACATGCCTGTAATCCCAGCTATTCGGAAGGCTAGGGCAGGAGAATCACTTGAACCCGGGAGGTGGAGGTTGCAGTGAGCCGAGATTGGGCCATTGCACTCCTGCCTGGGCAACAAGAGCGAAACTCTGTCTCAAAACAAACAAACAAAAAACCCCAGAAAATCCAGTGCGTGGAGGGGACTCTAGTTACAAGATGTTTTGTTGCCTGTTTTTAATTTCCCAGCATGGGCGACATTGAAGCATGCTTTTAGCTGATGAAGGTAAGCCAACCATGAGTGTTAAAAATGGTGATGTCAGACAGAGCAGGGATTGATCCAGCAATGAAATTCTTCTGTGTTTCAAATAATGGATCCATTGATCAAGTGGAGAACAGAGCCTAAAATAGGATTAGTAATAATGTATAGTAACAAAAACAAAGGCAAAATATATCTTACACATAGAGAGTCACAGATATTAATGTGAATCATCATTAGTGACATTTGAAATTTCTAGGAGGATCATGGCTCTGTCGTACAGCCAACTGGAAAAGTCATGTAACTCTATCATGGCCTAGAAAACCATTGATATTATGGTAGTTCATAATGAAATTAAGATTAAGATCTTTGTAGTTGGGCTATCAACCCCCAAATTATTTTATACATAAAATGTTTTAATTAATATTCGTGCATCCTTTATAAATGCTTGAAAGTAATTTCTATTTCAACTGAAGTGATGACAGAATTCCTTTTTAAATTGTAACTCACAAAAGCAAGAGGAAGAAAAGCTTAAAACAGAAAAGGTTATTAAACTATGAATGTAGAGAAATAAATCAAGAATGTAAATGAGACAACTGCCTATTTTTAAAATGACATAATGAGTTAAAACTTAATTGTTCTACAACTGAAATATACTATGAAGTTTTCAAAAAGTAAAATCATTAAATTTAAAGGATGGTCCAATATCTATGAAACAAATAATAAAAAAGAAAACAGTTTATCTTAGAAATCATGTATTTACAAGAAACAGAATCCATGCAAGTCAGCTATAAAAAGAAATGTGGAATAATTACACTAAAAAAGTGATGTTATTAGTGTTCTAAAAATATATAATGTTTTAAAAAATTGATTTTTTGGGAAAAATGAAATTCCTAAAAAGTAATAAAGAAAAAGGGTTCACATTGCAATTTATGCATGAAAAGTAGATATAACCACAGATAAAAAATTGAAATATTTAGAAGATTATTTTTATAAACATGTGGCAACAAATTTGGAAATTAGTACAAAGTTTTGAAGGGAAGCCTACACTGCAAGAAGTAATAAGAAACCCAATTAAATGAATAATGATATGGTAACATAAAAATATTTCAAATTTAACCTCATTAAGCATAACCACATCATCATCTACATAAGTAAGTTTATGTGAACACTCAAAAATTACTAGATCTGTATTCTAGTTGTTTCAATGCAAGGAAAGAGAGACAATCCCTTCAATTAATTTTTGAATGCTAATATAAATTTATGCCAAAACTCAGCTATGAGAACAATTTTTAAAACTCTGCATACTAATATTACTGAAAAATATGCAAAAATTTAAAATAGGAATTTAAAAAATTAAAACTTGGAACACTTGGTAAAAATGATATTGATAAATATCATCAAGGTGGCAGAATAGAAAGCCCTGGAACTTCCTTCTCATTAAGAACACACAGATTGAGCAATAATACATGGGCAAATTCCCATGGTAAATTCAGATACTAGTTGAGAGATTTGTGCACTTTGGGTGAGTGTGAAATCAGATTCATCATAGTAGGTAGAAAAACTTCAGAATTCCTTTAGCCCTAATCCCTAACCCCATCACAATGCTATAAGATCAGAAGGAAAGCTTTCAGATTCTCCCTAGAGGACATTTGACCACATGACCAATGCTCAGAGCTTTCAAGGATCTGCCCAAGGTACTGATTTCTATCTCTGGTCTCAGAACACTGATGGATCCTGACATGGGGCTAGTAAGAAGAAAGAAGATGGTTGAAAGCAGCATGCAAGCAGTAGCCATAATCCCTGCCCCTCACCTCAACCTTAGATTCCACCTTTTCCCTGGAAAAGGAAAGAGTTAGATTAAGCATCAAACTCTCCAACTTTTCCAGTGACTACCTGAGGGATTGGCTATTGTCTCACCTGTCTTGAAGCACTGACTGATCAGCCTGCTCTGGATAGATGCTTGAGGGTCCCTAAGAATAAAGACAGTGGTTTAGACTAACACGAAGGACTACCAGACCCCAAGAATCTCTGGCTAGGCTGATTGGTGAAGGTCCTATATGAGTGAAAACTGGGAAAGATGGCTGGTTTTACTAGTGCACAGATACCAACAGAAAGAATCAAAGAAAACGAAGAAATAGGGAGTGACATCCCAAACACAGTAACCAGATAAAACTTCAAATCAATCCTAATCAAAGTTATGAACAAAGAATTTGAAATAACACTCATAAAGATACTCAATAAGGTCAGGAGAGCAATGTGTGAGCAAAGTGAAACTTTTAACAAAGAGATAAAAAACCTACCAAATAAAAATATTGGAGGCAACCATTAATCCTACTTTTTGTCTTTGAGATAGTCTTTTTCTCATATTTCCATAAATATAATCAACATGTATTCTCTTGAGATTGCTTTCTTTCACAGAGCATACTGTTTTTAGTATATTGTAACAAATCTTTTTCATAGCTGATTAAAATTCCACTGAATATGCCACATTTCATTTATATATTAAGAAGCAATTCTAAAATTTGTATGGGACCACAAAAGACTGAATAATCTAAACAATCTTGAAAAGGAAGAATAGAGCTTCCTGATTTCAAAATATGTTACAATGCCACAAAATTAAAACAGTAAGGTACTGGTGTAAAAATAGACATTTCTAGCAATTCAACAGAATAGAGAGCCAAGAAGTAAACACATACATACTCAGTCAATTTACCTTTTACATGGGTGCCAAACATACATAATGGGAAAATGATATATCTTCAACAAACGGTATTTGGTAAACCACGTATAACATGCAAATAAATGAAATTGAAAGTTTATCCTATACTATACACAAACATCAACTCAAAATAGACTAAAGACTTAAACACAATATCTGAAACTGTAAACCTCCTACAAGAAACAGGGGAGAAGCTTCTTGACTTTGTTATTGGCAATCATTTCTTGGATATATACCAAAAGCACAAGTAATGAAAACAACAAAAAAAGTGAAGCTATGTAAAAGAAAAAGCTCTTCACAGCAAAGACAAAAAATCAACATGGTGAAAAGGCAATCTAAGAAATGGGAGGAAATATTTGCAAAACACACATCTGATAAGAGGCTAATAGTAAAAATACATAAGAAACTCACACAGCTGAATAGCAGAAGAAACAATCCAATTAAAAAATCAGCAAAAGTCTTTAGTAAATATTTCTCCTAAGAAGATAGGCAACTAATCAACATATATGAAAAGATACTAAACATCACTAATCCTCAGTTAATACAAATCAAAATTGTAATATCATCTCACATCTGTTAGAATGACTTATAAAGCAAAGAAAAACAAGGCAAAATATACATTTTGATGATGATGTGCAAAAACTAGAATCTTTGTACAATATTACTGGAATGTAATCTGGAGCAGTTGTTATGAAAAACAGTATGGAGGTTCCTCAAAAAATTAAAAATAAAACTACCAACAATCCCACTCTGGGTATTTATCCAAAAGAATTAAAATCAGGGTTGTGAAAGATATTTATAATCCCATGTTCATTGCTCCGTTATTCTTTTTTTTTTTTTTTTTTTTTTTTTGAGACGGAGTCTTGCTCTGTCGCCCAGACTGGAGTGCAGTGGCCGGATCTCAGCTCACTGCAAGCTCCACCTCCCGGGTTCCCGCCATTCTCCTGCCTCAGCCTCCAAGTAGCTGGGACTACAGGCGCCCGCCACCTCGCCCGGCTAGTTTTTTGTATTTTTTAGTAGAGACGGGGTTTCACCATGTTAGCAGGATGGTCTCGATCTCCTGACGTCGTGATCCGCCCGTCTCGGCCTCCCAAAGTGCTGGGATTACAGGCTTGAGCCACCGCGCCCGGCCTTGCTCCGTTATTCATAGTAGCCAAGATTTAGAGGCAACCTCAATGTTCAGTAGCAGATAAAGATAATATCATGTAAACATACAAAAAGATATTATTCAGCCTGGCCAGTTGTGGTGGCTCATGCCTATAATCCCTCCCCTTGGGAGGCCAAGGCAGGAGGATTGTTTGAGCCTAAGAGATTGAGACCATCCTGGACAACAAAGGGAGACCTTGTCTCTACAAAAAAATAATATATATATATATATAGCTGGGCATGGTGGCTCACACCTGTAGTCCAGCCACTCGGGAGGCTGACAGGAGGATCTGCTTGAGACTAAGAGGTGGAGACTGCCATGAGCCATGTTTATGCCATTGCACTTCATAGAGTAAGACCCTGTCTCAAAACAAACAAACAAAAACAAACAAACAAAACAAAACAAAACAAAAAACTCTCTGGCTTTATCAACAAGAAGAATGAACTGGGAGGAAGTTATGCTAAACAAAAAGAGCCAGTCACAGAAAGACAAATACAGTATAATCCCAGTTGTATGAAATATCTAAATAGTCAAACTCATAGAAGAAGAGAGTAGAATGTTGGTTGTCAGTGCCTGGGGAAGGGGGAAATTGGGAACTGCTATTCAACAAGAATAAATCTTTAGTTTCATAAAATGAAAAAGTTCTAGAGATCTTCTGTACAACATTGTGTCTATAGTTAACAACACTGTATTGTGTACTTAAATGTTTGTTGGCATAGATTCATGATAAACACTGTTACCTTAAAGAAGAAAGAGGAGACAGCACATCCATTTAGGATTTACTCTACAAGATATATTCTAGAAAAACAAAAAAAGTCCAATGATAAGAACTCATATAATAAGCCTACTTTCTAAAGAAGAAACGCAGAATATTAATCATGCGTTTCCGAGTTTTAAAATTATTTAGTAATATAATTTAATTATTTTACTAGCCAAATGGAAAGCAAAATCTTTTTACTAATTGTCAGTATCATATTTCAGGACAAATATTGACAAGGCCTCTATTGAAAGCAGAAATAAGAATAACATTACTAGTTAGTTTTTAAATTATTGTAGTGCTGGTCAATTCTGTTAGGTTTGTGTAAATGGCATAATTATTGCAAATATTTCTCCTTAAACATTAAAAATCTTTTAATATTATTGAGGGACTAAGTGGCTAAGTTGTCCGGACTTCCTGGGTCAACAGGGACTTCCCTAAGGGGACTTTCCCCATGCCAAAATGAGTCATATGCAATTTAAGGGATTGAAACTTAAACCGATAAAAGGGGTCTTTCCCCTAGGCTAAAATGAGTCACAGCTGCAAGCTAAAGGATTGCAATTTCAACCAATCATATAGGGAGTTTAAACTCTACCTGCAGCCGGATGTTTTTAACCAATCAGGCCCGCCAGCTCACAAGTGGCTAGAAAATAAGTTAATTCTATAGGACAGAAAAAGGAAAAGGGGAGGGGTCATAAGGGGATATAAACATAAGACACCCAAGCCGGAAACGGCAACCCTTCAGGCCCCCTTACAGCGCACAGTTTTACTTTCGCTTTCACTTTACATTTGCTTTTGCTTTGATAAGTCTTGCCGCTGCACACTCTTTGGGTGCGGGTGTATCTCTGATCAAGCTGTAATACTAGGCGCTGCTATCCGTGGCTTCATTCCTTAAAGCCCGTAAGACCACGAATCCTTTGATCGAGAAAATCCTTCTATCAGGAAGCAGACTCGTCATCTCTTCTCATCCATGCGTTTCTCTAATGGAGCTGTAACACTCGCCACTGAGATTCATGACTTCATTCCTTGAAGCCCGTGAGACCATGAACTCTTCAATCAAGAAAAACCTTCAATCGGAAGAAGAATTCTCATCTCATTATTAGCAAGAAGCATTGTGTAATCCTGTGGAAAACTCCATTCACAATATCAAGGGTATGAATTAACTAGTATTAACTTAAGAAGGATATAGAATTTATATTATTATAACCTATTGTGAACTGAATTAAACATACGTACTAAAATATAACAAAACCAGAGTAAACTGTGTGACACATCATCGTTTGTGTGAGAACACATCTCTCTCTAAGAACCTATAATTATACATTTAATAAAATCTAATAAAACTATAATTCTATTTTTTTGTGTGTGTTGGTGCTGCGTGAGTCAAAAGAAAATACTCCAAATTTCATCTGAAAAAATAAACATGTGACAAGTTTCAGTAAATGCTTTCCATCCGAGTATTAACATATCCTTGCTACTCTTCTATGAATTATTTTAAACCTCAAGGAATGTAAACATACCTCTCTATTTTCAAAGAGCTTAAAATATGTGTTGTGAACTCAGAAAATCTGAGATAGGTCTCAGATTAACTCAGAAATTTTATTTTTCCAAGGTGGAGGACGTGCCTGTGACACAGCCTCAGGAAGTCCTGAGGACATGCGCCCAAGATGGTTGAAGCATGGCTTGGTTTCATACGTTTTAGGGAGACGTGAGACATCAGTTAATATAGGTAAGAAATTAATTGATTTCCATCCGGAAAGGTGGGACAACTTGAATTAAAGGCAGGAAGACTCGAAAGGAGGAGAGAGGGGGATAAGTGATACAAAAATGGTTGCATTCTTTTGAATTTCTGATTTCCCTTTCCAAAGGAGGCAATCAGATATGCATCTGTGTCCGTGGATGGGGAGAAGGGGATAACTCTGAATACAATGGGAGGCAGGTTTGCTCCAAGCAGTTTACACCTTGAGTTTTCCTAAGTAAAGATTTTGGAGGCCAAAGATATCTTTCTTTCACAGTATTATAAACGAAATCAAATACAATTGTGTAAATTCTGTGCTATAATCAATTATTACTTACAATGTTTTTCAGAACTTAATGTCAGTGAGAGAAAATTAATTATTCACTTAATTGTTCGTTACAATGTAGAAAAGAACATATGTAGACTCTTACAAGCTATGTATAAATAAAGATTTAAGGATAAAACAAGGAAATACAGAAATATTGAAAGAAAATGCAGGTTTATCCAAATAATGACCCAGAGGGGGGGGAAAAAAGTATCTAGAACAAAATTAAAAGAAAATTTTAAAGTATCATAATAAATGTTAATGCAAAAGATAGAAGCTACTTTCCAATTGGTAAAATTCTATAATGTTTTAATATATACTTCAAACTAATAAGAAATAAGCAAAAGATAAAAGATACTTCCAGTTGGTTTAATTCTATAACATTTTAATGTATTGTTCAAACTAGTAAGAAAGAAATTGCATAAATTAAAAGGGAAGGGAATTATTGTTTTGCTAAAAATGAAATACAAACAACTGACAACTAAAAGTGTTCTTAACCTTCTTTCTAAGTGAAATAAGAATGGGTTACAATATATTGTTAGAAGAATGTATTTCCAATCTATTCCTGAAAATTTACTATGTTTTCCCCTTAAAACTGAGGTGAGATTATAGCTCATTTTAGTTTTGATTTGCATTTCTGTGATTATCAATGATTTGGTTTGGCTGTGTCCCTACCCAAATTTCACCTTGAATTGTAATAATCCCCACATGTCAAAGGCAGGGTCAAGTGGAGATAATTGAATCATGTGGGTGATTTCCCCATACTGTTCTTGTGGTAGTGAATAAGTCTCAGAAAATCTGATGGTTTTATACATGAGAGTTTCCCTGAACAAACTGTCTTGCCTGCCACCATGTGAGAGGGGACTTTGCTTTTCTTTTGTCTTTCGCCACCATTGTGAGGCCTCCTAGCCATGTGGACTGTGATTCAATTAAACCTCTTTCCTTTATGAATTACCCAGTCTCAGTTATGTTTTTATTAGCAGTGTGAGAACAGACTAATGCAATCCATGATGTTAAGCATCTTTTAATATACATGTTTTCCATCTGTATGTTTTCTTTTGAGAAATGTCTATTCTGATCTTTTGTTCATTTTAAAAATTGGATGATTAGTTATTTCCTGTGGAGTTGTATGAGCTCCATATATTCTGATTATTAATCCCTTGTCAGATGGGCAATTTGCAAATATTTTCTCCCAATCTGTGGGTTGTCTCTTCACTTTCTTCATTGTTTCCTTTGCTTTGCAGAAGGTTTTTAACCTGATGTAATCTCACTCGTTCATTTTTACTTTGGTTGCCTGTGCTAGTGGAATATTGCTCAAAAATTCTTTGCCCATTCCAATGTCAAGAAGAGTTTCCTCATTTATTTTTATTAGTAGTTTTATGGCTTGAGGTATTATACTTAAGTCTTTAATCCATTTTGGTTTGATTTTTGTATAGGGTGAGAGATAGGAGTCTAGCTTTATTCTTTTGCATATAAATATGCAGTTTTCCCAGCACCATTTGTTGAAGAAACTGTCCTTTCCTTCAGTGAACGTTCTTGGAACCTCATCAAAAATGATTTCACTGTAGATGTATGGATTTATATATGAGTTCTTTATTCGATTCCACTGATATCTGTTTTTATGCCAGCAGTATGCCATTTTGATTATGATAGCTCTGTAGTGTAATTTAACTCGAGTAATGTGATTCCTCCAGTTTTGTTTTATATGCTTAGAATATCTTTGGCTATTCTGGATCTTTTGTGGTCCCATGTAAATTTTAGCCCTGTTTATTCTGTTTCTGTGAAGAATATCATTGGTATTTTGATAGTGATTGCATTAAATCTGTAGATTGCTTTGAGTTCTATGGACATTTTAACAATATTGATTTTTCCAACTCATGAACATGAAATATCTTTCCCTTTTTTTCATAGTTTGTCTGGTTAAAGATTTTTGTGTCCTCTTCAATTCTATGCATCAAACTTTTATAGTTTTCATTGTAGAGATTTTTAACTTCTTTGGTTAAATTATTTCCTAGGTATTTTATTTGTAGCTATTGCAAACGTGATTTTTATTTTTTGATTTATTTTCCAGATTCTTTGCTGCTGGCATATACAAATTTCACTTATTTTTGTATGTTGAGTTTTATCCTCAGCCTTACTGAATTTGTTCATCAGTTCTAATAGGTTTTTGGTAGAATCTTTAGGTTTTTCCAAATATAAGATACTATTGTCTGCAAGCAAGAATAATTTTATTTATGTCTAATTTGGATACACTTTATTTCTTTCTCTTGTGTGATTGCTCTAGCTAGGAATTACAAGACTATGTTGAAGAACAGTGGTGACAGTGGGCATCCTTGTCATGTTCTATATGTTAGAAAAAAGGCTGCAGTTTTTCCATTTCAATGTGAAACTAGCTGCAAGTCTGTGGTACATGGCTATTAATATATTGAGATAGCTTATTTCTATACTTTTTTTGATGGACTTTATTATGAAGGTATGTTAAATATTATCAAATGCTTTTTCAGCACCAACTGAAACAATAATATGGTACTTGTTCTTCATTCTGCTGGTATGATGTATCACACTGATGAATTTGTGTGTGTTGAATCACCCTTGTGTCATTGGGATAAATCCCACTTAGTCATGATTAATGATTTTGTAAACTTGTTGTTGAATCTAGTTTGCTAGTATTTAGTTGAAGATTTTTGCATCAATATTTATCAGTGATATTGCCCTGTAGTTTTTTGTTTTTGTTTTTGTTTTTGATGTGTATTTGTCTGGTTTTGGTATCAGGGTACACTGGGCTTGTAGAATGGCATTGGAAGAATTTCCTCCTCCTCTATATTTCACACTAGTTTGAGGAGGATTGATATTTGTTCTCTAAATGTTTGGTAGAATTCAGCAGTGAAGCCATTAGGTCCCAGGCTTTTCTGTGCTTGAAGTCTTTTATTATTATGTGTTCAATATGATTACTTGTTATTCTTCTATTCAGGTTTTGTTTTTGATTTATTCATAGTTCAATCTTGGTAGATTGTATGTGTCTACGAACTTGTCTATTCTAGAGTTTCCAATTTATTTTCCAATGTATTAGTTGTTTATAGTACCCACTAACAATCTTTTGAATTTCTGCATTATCAGTTGTAATGTCTCCTTTTACATCTCTGATTTTATTTATTTGTATCTTCTCTCTTTTTTTTTTTTGTTTGTTTTTTTAAGTTTGGCCAAAGGTCTGTTGATTTGTTTAGCTTAATAGTTTTTGTGTTATTGATACTTTGCATTTTTTTCATTTCGATTTCATTTATTTCTGCTCTAATCTTTATTATTTATTTCAGGGAGGACCATCAATGGGGTCTTTTACTCCACCATCTTGCTCCACCCCTGTCTCCCTCTCCTCACTTTTGTAAGAGCCCATACTCACTGATTCTGATGTGTACATGGTTATGCCAATTTACGTGTTTCTAGTTACTGAAATACTGCTCTACATTGGATATCTTAAAGTGTTTGTGGAGTAGCAATATTCAATTAAATTGAAATATATAAATATACATATTACTAGATCATACAAAGATAGACTTTCAAGATCCCCTTTAGCTATTTCAGGAGCCAGGTTACTAGAATTACTCTCAAGAGTCATGAGGATAATAAAGAACTGTAGTCCTTTTTTACTCATATGATCTTGACAGTTAATATTGACTTGAATCCTTTGCTGTGCACAGGAGATTAAAGTATGCCCTGTTTAAACCTAGCTCTGTATATTTTGAAAGATTTCCAATGGTCTAATATTAAATACTTTCTCCAGGCTCCACTGAATTGTGTCTATTCCCATTTTAATTACATTCCACATAAAAAAGAATCACCATACAATTTGTTTTCTGAATTGAGACACATGAGCATAAAAGGAGACATTAGTCTCATACCAGCCATAAAATGATACATAACAAAGAGGTGGAGGGTGATCATAATACTGGATTATATGCCCAATCTGGTTAGTCTATGACTTTCTATGATACAAAACTCTCCCTCACTTTCCATTACCAGTTCAAGAGCTACTTTTGATAACTTCAAACTACCTAAAAATTAAATATCGGAGAATCTGTGCTTCTCTTAGAGGGATAGGGAAGAGGGGAATAACACTGTTATTGTATTAAAATGCAGGAGAAAAAAATATTTAAAATATTTTTGAACATTTCCATCATCAAACTCTAATTCTATCCGTAATCTTTGATTTTTTGCAAAGTGGGAGGGGAATTGATTAAAAACTTTCACCAATTTGAGTTCACTTAAAATCTGTATAAAAATTAATCTTCTCTGAGACTAATAATAGTGCTCTGTAGTATATAGCTCAAAAGAATTTTCACATTAATAATTCTCAACATTTAACTAATGCTATATACACACACACACACACACACACACACACACACACACATTCCTTAAATGAAATGTAATATGTTTTGGTTAAATCTTTTGAATTACATATATAGCTATAGTAAATATTATTATTTGTATAAAATCCACTAAAATGCTATTATTTAAACACCAATTAAAACAGTGTATAGCAATGCAAATAGCTACAAAAGAAATACTAATTTAATAATTTGAACTGCTAATTTGTTTGTAGCTTTTAAGGTTGTTGTTTTTGTTTTTTTTCTAAAACAAAGTTGCATTGCCAAAACTTAGGGTAGTGTTTTTAATGTGCATTAAAATGAAATATTTGTAAGACAATCATTTGTAAACATAAGACCATGAGTAAAACACTTAAGATTATGACTGTTTCATAGAAAATATTTATTAAAAATTAATCATAATTATTTTCATTTTAATTATCTACTGCTGCCTGAATTTAACAACAAAAATACAGCTAAAAGAAAACTTCTTATAAAATATTGTGTTTATTTTAGAATGGCAATTAAATATAACATATAAAAATGAACTATTCAATGAATGTTATTAGCTATGTCTGACATCATACATTTCTATGATGAAATTATTATTGACTCTACTTGGTTTTAACATCAGAATTTTTAATGTGAACCTGATTGTCGCTATATATATATATTTTTAAAACTTTTATCTTAAGCTTATTTGTTGCCCAGCAAAAGATGTGTGTGCCAATGAAATGAATGAAACATCAGGATTAGTGATATAAAATTATTGTTCTAGCACAAATATTAACAGTAGTATTTTTGAAACATTTTAGGAATTCGGATCCTGCTGCTTCTTATCATAAAATGGTTCTTCATTTCTGGGATTGTTAGTGAAACTAATTTAGTTTTGAATATAATAATGAAGGTTGTGTACTTTATAACCACACAAACATACATGCTCGCACACACAGTGTTGACCCTTGAACGCAGGTGTTTAGCGTGCCCACCCTCCACTCTGCTGAAAATCTACCTATACCCTTTGACTTCCCCCAGACTTAACTATTAATAGCTTATTATTGACTGGGTTGTCTTATCTGTAACATAAATAGTCAATTTACTATTAACATACTAACATAGTCAATTTACTATTAACAAAATAACATATTTTGTATGTTACATATAATATATTTATTGTTGCAATGAAGAAAGCTAGATAAAAGAAAATGTTATTAAGATAATCATAAGGAAGAAGAAATACATTTACTCTTCGTTAAGTGGATATAGACTATCATAAAAGTATTCACCTTCACTATGTCCGGAATGAGTAGGCTGAGGAGAATGAGGAAGAGGAAAGTGGTGGCCTTGCTGTCTCAGGGCTGGCAGAGACTACCAAAAGGTGGAGGAGGTGGAAGGGGAGGCCAGAGCGGCAGACACACTTAGTTTAACTATATGGAAATACACTATCATTTCCATCTGAATTTCTTGCTTTTCTTTCTCTGAAACTGTTTCTAGATGGTGCCCATTCCCCTTCCACTGTTATGCTTTGGTTTCAGTGCGCATATCATATAAGGATCTATGTCTTAAAAGAAATCAAAATCAGTCTTGAATAATCAGACTCCTTCTGACAGATTGTCTAATGTCAATTTGTTTCCTGACACTACTTCTAAATTTCTTTCCTCATCCTCTGGCACTGGTTCAGACGCACTTATTTCCATGAAGTCATTTATGTTACTTCCTCTGGTGTGGTGTCTATGAGCTGTTGAATTTCTTCAAGTTCCATATCTTTTTTGTTTGTTTGTTTTTTATGAATTATTATTATTATTATTATTATTATTATACTTTAAGTTCTAGGATACATGTGTGCAGCGTGCAGGTTTGATACACAGGTATACATGTGCCATGTTGGTTTACTGCACCAATCAACTCACCATTTACATTAGGTATTTCCCCTAATGCTATCCCTCCCCCAGACCCCCAACTTATGACAGGCCCCAATGTGTGATGTTCCCTGCACCGTGTCCAAGTGATCTTATTGTTCAATTCCCACCTATGAGTGGGAATATGTGGTGTTTGATTGTCTGTCCTTGTGATAGTTTGCTGAGAATGATGGTTTCCAGCTTCATCCATGTCCCTGCAAAGGACATGAACTCATCTTTTTATGGCTGTATAGTATTCCGTGGTGTATATGTGCCACATTTTCTTAATCCAGTCTGTCACTGATGGACATTTGGGTTGGTTCCAAGTCTTTGCTATTGTGAATAGTGCTGCAGTAAACATGTTTGTATTTGTCTTTATAGTAGCATGATTTATAATCCTTTGGAAATATACCCAGTAATGGGATGGCTGGGTCAAATGTTATTTCTAGTTCTAGATCCTTGAGGAATCGCCACACTGTCTTCCACAATGGTTGAACTAATTTACACTGCCATCAACAGTGTAAAAACATTCCTATTTCTCCACATCCTCTCTAGCATCTGTTGTTTCCTGACTTTTTAATGACTACCATTATAACTGACCTGAGGTGGTATCTCATTGTGGTTTTGATTTGCATTTATCTGATGACCAGTGGTTATGAGCATTTTTTCATGTGTCTGTTGGCTGCATAGATGTCTTCTTTTGAGAAGTGTCTGTTCATATCCTTTGCCCACTTTTTGATACGTAAGTTTGTTTTTTTTCTTGTAAATTTGTTTGAGTTATTTGTAGATTCTGGATATTAGTCCTTTGTCAGATGGGTAGACTGCAAAAAATTTCTCTCATTCTGTAAGTTACCTATTTACTCTGATGGTAGTTTATTTTGTCTTGCAGAAGCTCTTTAGTTTAATTAGATCCCATTTGTCTATTTTGGTTTTTGTTGCCATTGCTTGTGTTTTAGTCGTGAAGTCCTTGCCCATGCCTATGTCCTGAATGGTATTGCCTAGTTTTTCTTCTAGGGATTTTGTGGTTTTAGGTCTATCATGTAAGTCTTTAATCCATCTTGAATTAATTTTTGTATAAGGTGTAAAGAAGGGATCCAGTTTCAGCTTTCTACATATGGCTAGCCAGTTTTCCCAGCACCATTTATTAAACAGGGAATCCTTTTCCCATTTCTTGTTTTTGTCAGGTTTGTCAAAGATCAGATGATGTTGATGTATAGTGTTATTTCTGAGGTCTCTGTTCTGTTCCATTGGTCTATATATCTGTTTTGGTACCAGGACCATGTTGTTTTGGTTACTGTAGCCTTGTAGTATAATTCGAAGTCAGGTAGAGTGATGCCTCCAGCTTTGTTCTTTTTGCTTAGGATTATCTTGGCAATGCAGGCTTTTCTTTTTTTTTTTTTTTTTTGATTCCGTATGTATGAACTTTAAAATGTTTTTTTCTCAATTCTGTGAAGAAAGTCATTGGTAGCTTAATGGGGATGGCATTGAATCTATACAGTACCTTGGGCACTATGGCCATTTTCACAATATTGATTCCTCCTATCCATGAGCATGGAATGTTCTTCCATTTGTTTGTGTTCTCTTTTATTTCCTTGATCAGTGGTTTGTAGTTCTCCTTGAAGAGATCCTTCACATCCCTTGTAAGTTCGATTCCTGGGTATTTTATTCTATTTGCAGCAATTGTGAATGGGAGTTCACTCATGAATTGGCTCTCTGTTTGTCTGTTACTGGTGTATAAGAATGTTTGTGATTTTTTGCACATTGAGTTTTTCTTTTTTTTTATTATTACACTTTAAGTTCTAGGGTACATGTGCACGAAGTGCAGGTTTATTACATATGTATACTTGTGCAATGCTGGTGTGCTGCACCCATCAACTCGTCATTTACATCAGGTATAACTCCCAATGCAATCCCTCCCCACTCCCCCCTCCCCATAATAGGCCCCGGTGTGTGATGTTCCCCTTCCTGAGTCCAAGTGATCCCATTGTTCAATTCCCACCTATGAGTGAGAACAGGCGGTGTTTGGGTTTCTGTTCTTGCGATAGTTTGCTGAGAATGATGGTTTCCAGCTGCATCCGTGTCCCTACAAAGGACATAAACTCATCCTTTTTTATGGCTGCATAGTATTCCATGGTGTATATGTGCCACGTTTTCTTAATCCAGTCTGTCACTGATGGACATTTGGGTTGATTCCAAGTCTTTGCTATTGTGAATAGTGCCGCAATGAACATACGTGTGCATGTGTCTTTATAGCAGCATGATTTATAATCCTTTGGGTATATACCCAGTAATGGGATGGCTGAGTCACATGGTATTTCTAATTCTAGGTCCTTGAGGAATGGCCATACTATTTTCCACAATGGTTGAACTAGTTTACAATCCCACCAACAGCGTAAAGGTGTTCCTATTTCTCCACATCCTCTCCAGCACCTGTTGTTTCCTGACTTTTGAATGATTGCCATTCTAACTGGTGTGAGATGGTATCTCATTGTTTTGATTTGCATTTCTCTGATGGCCAGTGATGACGAGCATTTTTTCATGTGTCTGTTGGCTGTATACATGTCTTCTTTTGAGAAATGTCTGTTCATATCCTTTGCCCACTTTTTGATGGAGTTGTTTGTTTTTTTCTTGTAAATTTGTTTGAGTTCTTTGTAGGTTCTGGATACTAGCCTTTGTCAGATGAGCAGATTGCAAAAATTTTCTCCCATTCTGTAGGTTGCCTGTTCACTGTGATGATAGTTTCTTTTTTTTTTTGCTGTGCAGAAGTTCTTTAGTTTAATAAGATCCCATTTGTCAATTTTGGCTTTTGTTGCCATTGCTTTTGGTATTTTAGACATGAAGTCCTTGCCCATGCCTATGTCCTGAATGGTATTACCTAGGTTTTATTCTAGGGTTTTTATGGCATTAGGTCTAACATTTAAGTCTCTAATCCATCTTGCATTAATTTTCATATAAGGAGTAAGGAAAGGATCCAGTTTCAGCTTTCTACTTATGGCTAGCCAATTTTCCCAGCACCATTTATTAAACAGGGAATCCTTTCCCCATTTCTTGTTTTTGTCAGGTTTGTCAAAGATCAGATGGCTGTAGATGTGTGATGTTATTTCTGAGGGCTCTGTTCCGTTCCATTGGTCTATATCTCTGTTTTGGTACCAGTGCCATGCTGTTTTCGTTACTGTAGCCTTGTAGTATAGTTTGAAGTTAGGTAGCATGATGCCTCCAGCTTTGTTCTTTTGACTTAGGATTGTCTTGGCAATGCGGGCTCTTTTTTGGTTTCATATGAACTTTAAAGCAGTTTCTTTCCATTTCTGTGAAGAAACTCATTGGTAGCTTGATGGGGATGGCATTGAATCTATAAATTACCTTGGGCAGTATGGCCATTTTCACAATATTGATTATTCCTATCCATGAGCATGGTATGTTCTTCCGTTTGTTTGTGTCCTCTTTTATTTCACTGAGCAGTGGTTTGTAGTTCTCCTTGAAGAGGTCCTTTACATCCCTTGTAAGTTGGATTCCTAGGTATTTTATTCTCTTTGAAGCAATTGTGAATGGAAGTTCATTCATGATTTGACTCTTTGTTCGTCTGTTACTGGTGTATAAGAATGCTTGTGATTTTTGCATATTAATTTTGTGTCCTGAGACTTTGCTGAAGTTGTTATCAGCTTAAGGAGATTTTGGGCTGAGACGATGGGGTTTTCTACGTATATAATCATATCATTTGCAAACAGGTACAATTTGACTGTTCAAATTTGAACCAATTTGACTGTACAATTTGGTTCTGTTCATGTGATGTATTATGTTTGTTGATTTGTTTATGTTGAACCAGCCTTGCATCCCAGGGATGAATCTGACCTGATCATGGTGGATAAGCTTTTTGATGTCTGCTGGATTCAGTTTGCCAGTATTTTATTGAGGATTTTTGCATCGATGTTCATCAGGGATATTGGTCTAAAATTCTCTTTTTTTGTTGTTGTTGTGTATCTGCCAGCATTTGGTATCAGGATGATGTTGGCCTCGTAAAATGATTTAGGTAGGATTCCCTCTTTTTCTATTGATTGAAATAGTTTCAGAAGGAATGGTACCAGCTCCTCTTTGTAGCTCTAGTAGAATTTGACTGTGAATCTGTCTGGTCCTGTACTTTCTTTGATTGGTAGGCTATTAATTATTTCTTGAATTTCAGAGGCTGTTGTTGGTCTATTCAGAGATTCAACTTCTACCTGGTTTAGTTAGGAGGGTGTGTGTGTCCTGGAATTTATCCATTTCTTCTAGATTTTCTAGTTTACTTGCATAGATGTGTTTATAGTGTTCTCTGATGGTAGTTTGTATTTCTGTGGTATCAGTGGTGATATCCTCTTTATCATTTGTTTATTGTATCTTTTTGATTCTTCTCTCTTTTCTTGTGTATTAGTCTTGCTGACAGTCTGTCAATTTTGTTGATCTCTTCAAAAATCCAGCCCCTGGATTCATTGACTTTTTTAAGGGTTTTTTGTATCTCTCTCTATTTCAATTCTGTTTTCATCTTAGTTATTTCTTGCATTCTGCTAGCTTTTGAATTTATTTGCTCTTGCTTCTCTAGTTCTTTCAATTGAGATGTGAGAGTGTCAATTTTAGATCTTTCCTGCTTTCTCTTGTGGGCATTTAATGCTATAAATTTCCCTCTACATACTGCGTTAAATGTGTCCCAGAGGTTCTGGTACATTGTGTCTTTGTTCTTATTGGTTTCAAAGAACATTTTTATTTCTGCTTTCATTTAGTTATTTACCCAGTAGTCATTCAGGTGCAAGTTGTTCAGTTTCCATGTATTTGTGCAGTTTTGAGTGGGTTTCTTAATCTTGAGTTCTCATTTGATTGCACTGTGGTCTGGGAGACACTTTGTTATGATTTCCATTCTTTCACATTTGCTGAGGCATGTTTTACTTCCAACTATGTGGTCAGTTTTTGCATAAGTGTATGTGGTGCTGAGAAGAATGTATGTTCTGTTGATTTGGGGTGGAGAGCTCTGTAGGTGTCTATTAGGTCTGCTTGGTGCAGAGCTGAGTTCAAGTCCTGGATATCCTTGTTAACCTTCCGTCTTATTGATCTAATATTGGCAGTGAGGTGTTAAAGTTTCCCGTTATTATTGTGTTGGAATCTAAGTCTCTTTGTAGATCTCAAGGGACTTGCTTTATGAATCTGAGTGCTCCTGTATTGGGTGCATATATATTTAGGATAGTTAGCTCTTCTTGTTGAATTGAATTGATCTCTTTACCATTATGTAATGGCCTTCTTTGTCTCTTTTGATCTTTGTTGGTTTAAGGAGACCAAGAGACTGAGATTGCAGAGATTGCAAACCCTGCTTTTTTTTTTTTTTTTTTTTTTTTGCTTTTCATTTGCTTGGTACATCTTCCTCCATCCCTTTATTTTGAGCCTATGTGTGTGTCTGCACGTGAGATGCGTGTCCTGAGTACAGCACACTGATGGGTTTTGACTCTTTATCCAGTTTGCCAGTTTTGTCTTTAAATTGGTGCATTTAGCCCATTAACACTTAAGGTTAATATTGCTATGCATGAATTTGTTCCTGTCATTATGATGTTAGCTGGTTATTTCCCTGTTAATTGATGCCGTTTCTTCATAGCATTGATGGTCTTTACAATTTGGCATGTTTTTGCAGTGGCTGGTACCAGTTGTTCCTTTCCGTGTTTAATGCTTCCTTCAGGAGCTCTTGTAAGGCAGGCCTGGTGGTGACAAAATCTCTCAGCATTTGTTTGGCTGTAAAGAATTTTATTTCTCCTTCAGTTATGAAGCTTAGTTTGGCTGGATATGAAAATCTGGATTGAAAATTCTTTTCTTTAAGAATGTTGAATATTGGCCCCCACTCTCTTCTGGCTTGTAGGCTTTCTGCCGAGAGATCTGCTGTTAGTCTGATGGGCTTCCCTTTGTGAGTAACCCGACCTTTCTCTCTAGCTGCCCTTAACAGTTTTTCCTTCATTTCAACCTTGGTGAATCTGACAATTATGTGTCTTGGGGTTGCTCTTCTCAAGGAGTGTCGTTGTGGTGTTCTCTGTATTTCCTGGAGTTGAACGTTGGCCTGCCTTGCTAGGTTGGGGAAGTTCTCCTGGGTAATATTCTGAAGAGTATTTTCCAACTTGATTCCATTCTCCTCATCACTTTCAGGTACACCAGTCAAACATAAATTTGGTCTTTTCATATAGTCCTATATTTATTGGGGTCTTTGTTTCTTTTTATTCTCTTTTCTCTAAATTTCTCTCTCATTTTATTTCATTAATTTGATCTTCATTCACTGGTACCCTTTCCTCCACTTGATCAAATCTTCTACTGAAGCTTGTGCATACATCACAAAGTTCTCATGACATGGTTTTCAGCTCCATCAGTTCATTTAAGGTCTTCTCTACACTGTTTATTCTAGTTAGCCATTTGTCTAATCTTTTTTCAAAGCGTTTAGCTTCCTTGCGATGGGTTTGAATATGTTCCTTTAGCCCAGAGAAGTTTGTTATTACTAACCTTCTGAAGCCTCCTTCTGTCAACTCTTCTAAGTCATTCCCCGTCCAGCTTTGTTCCATTGCTGGCATGGAGCTGCCATCCCTTGGAGAAGATGCTCTCTGGTTTTTAGAATTTTCAGCTTTTCTGCTCTGGTTTCTCCCCATCTTTGTGGTTTTATCTACCTTTGGTCTTTGATGTTGGTGACCTACAGATGGAGTTTTGGTGTGGATGCCCTTTTTGCTGATGTTAATGCTTTTCCTTTCTGTTTGTTAGTTTTCCATCTAACAGTCAGGTACCTCAGCTGCAGATCTGTTGGAGTTTGCTGGAGGTCCACTCCAGACCCTGTTTGCCTGGGTATCACCAGCGGAGGCTGCAGAACAGCAAATATTACAGAACAGCAAATATTGCTGCCTGATCCTTCCTCTGGAAGCTTCGCAGACAGGCACCAGCATATATGAGGTGTCTGTTGGCCCCTACTGGGAGATGTCTCCCAATTAGGCTACTTGGGGGTCAGGGACCAACTTGAGGAGGCAGTCTGTCCATTCTCAGAGCTCAAACGCCATGTTGGGAGAACCACTGCTCTCTTCAGAGTTCAGTTGGAAATGCAGAAATCATGCATCTTCTGTGTCGATCATGCTGGGAGCTTCACATCAGAGCTGTTCCTATTCGGCCATCTTGAAATGGATCTCAAATTTCATATCTTGAAATCTTTCATCCCTTAACTTTTTTGACATATCAGCAATGTTTTCCATAGTTTCTGTTTTTGACTTTGTCATAAATCCTGTGAAGTTATCAATGATGTCTAGACACAGTTTCCCACAGTAGGAATTTATTGTTATGGGTTTGATGGCTTTCACAGCCTTTTCTATAACAATGATGGCATCGTCAATAGTGTAACCTCTCTAGACTTTCATGATGTTCTCTATTGGAGTTTTCTTTCATAATATTGACAATCCTTTCCATAGAATACTGTGAATAATATGCCTTAAACATTCTTATTACCCCCTTATCTAGAGGCTGATTTTGAGACATTGTGTTTGGATGTGAGGAGACCACTTTGATGTTTTGGTGTTAAAATCATGGGATACTGGGATGCCAGGGGCATTGTCTAATATAAAAATAATTTTAAATTCAATTCCTTACTGATAAGATAATTTCTGACTTCAGGGACTAAGCATCAATTGAAACAATCTAGAAAAACAGTTCTCATTGTGCAGGACATCTTGTACTACAATCAAAAGATTGGTGACTGGTGTTTTTCATTTTCCTTCAAGGCTCCAGGGTTAACAATTTTATAGATAAAGTCAGTTCTGATCATAAACCTGTTTGTATTTGCAGAAAACAGTAGAGTTAGTTAGCATGTCCTTTGCTACCTTAAATTTTAGTGCTTGCTTTTCTTCCCTACTAATAAGTGCTTTGATGGCATTATTTTACAGAACAATGTAATTCTGTCTGCATTAAAACTTATTTAGGCAGTTATTAGTTATCCTTTCTTCTCAATGGTTTTTCAGGTGGCAACTAGGAACTCATCTGCTTTTCTTTTTTTTCCTCACCAGCTGCATCTCTTATTATCATTTTAGGTCAAAATTCTTTCCAAAATTATCAAACCATTCTTTGCTGGCATTAAATTCACCAATCAGATCCTTCATCTTCCTCTTGCTTTAAGTTGTCATGTAATAATTTTGCTTTTTTTTGAGTCATATTATCGTCTATAAGTATGCCTTTCTTATAGGAATCATGCACCCACATAAAGGTGCATATTTAATACAAGTTAAAAAGTTTCCTAGCAAAAAGTCCAAGGTTTTCATGCATGCAGTTGTAGCTGCAGCAATGGTTTCACAAATTTTCTTTCTTTCTTTTTTTTTTTTTTTGAGACGGAGTCTTGCTCTGTCGCCCGGGCTGGAGTGCAGTGGCCGGATCTCAGCTCACTGCAAGCTCCGCCTCCCGGGTTTATGCCATTCTCCTGCCTCAGCCTCCGGAGTAGCTGGGACTACAGGCGTCCGCCACCTCGCCCGGCTAGTTTTTGTATTTTTAGTAGAGACGGGGTTTCACCGTGTTAGCCAGGATGGTCTCGATCTCCTGACCTCGTGATCCGCCGTCTCGGCCTCCCAAAGTGCTGGGATTACAGGCTTGAGCCACTGCGCCCGGCCTCATTTTTTTACAATGGTCTTTGTGCTGGATTCATTTTTCATGAAATGTTGCCCAACCACAGATACAACCTCAATCTACAGTACATACCAAGCAATTCAACTTTTATTGTGATGTTGTGACTTTTCTTGCTTCCTGGACACACTTCTAGCATCACTAGTGACAGTTCCTATGGGTCCGATGGTGTTATTCAAGACCCACAGTATTGCATGAAATGTGATGAAAACATGAGAATGGTGAAAAATCCTTTTTTTTACTGCAATATGCAATTTACTGGAGAGAAGAACTGCTTATGTGGTAATAATTAGCATGACTTGGCATTTTAAGTGAATAGTCTCAACACTTGAGCTCATTGCAATAGCAACAGGTGGTGATTATGAAATTAATATCATAGTATAGTATGTATTACAATTCATTTTATGCTGTTATGATTTAATCCATCCTCATTAAATTTCTTTATATTTGTTTTAATTGTGAATGGGCCATGTAAGACCTGTAAATATTTGTGTGAATACGTTTGATAAATTTTAACTTTTTAAAATAGGTTAGTATACATTTGGATTAGTAGATAACATTGACTAGTGTCTACATATACTAAAATATTTTATGCATAGACAACATACCTAACTTTTTAATCATTATTTTCAATATTTATAGGCTACATGGTTTCTCTGAAAGTGGTTTTCAAATTATTGCAAATCTTTGAAAAATATTCCAACTATTTATTAAAAAAAAAAATTTATGTGTTAGTAGGTCCATGCAGTTCAAGGGTCAATTGTGTGTTTATAGACACACACACATGTGTGTGTATATATAATAGCTAATATCTAATACATAGTTTTTTTAAGTTCTGCCACTTATGCCATAATGTAAGACATTTGAGAAAAAATATGAATTTATATATATATACATATAAAGATATATGTAACATATAAAAATGTTATATTATCTCAAATATCTTAATTAAGTAATGACATAAGTGGCAGAACTACCAAGGTGAAATTATATCCAGGCATCTTATGACTAACTATATCATCTAAAAGATTTATGAGACAATTTTACTCTCATATTTATTAATGAAGAAAAAGAAAATGAATCCCTCATAGACTTTAAACATGATTGACATTATTAATTAAAGTATAAGTTTGCTTCACAACTACTTTTGAAATGTTCAGGAAGCAAAGTAGTCATTTATTTGAAATATATAGATTCAGTCACATTCAAACAATCTAAACTATGATTTATAAAACCTTCTGCTGTTTTGGAGGAAATAAAATTTTTATCAGAATTTGATAACCTGTAAACTTCTGTTTGTTTTTCATTTATAACACGTTTTCTTAATCATTATACTGTATAAGAAAAAAGTCTATATCTAGGTGTGTATGGTTGTACATTCAATATATTAGGGTACATTAAGATAAATGATGAATGAAGTTAAGAATATGTGACTAAATAAAATACAGTAACTTAAGAAGCTGAAGCTAGAATTGTACCCATGGTGATAGAAATGGAACCCACCGAATAGTCAATAGACCCAAATGGTCACAATACAAACAATCAAACACCTGCTAAATCGGGATTGCACAGAATTCTGAGTACAGAATGACATTTAGTGTAGAATTCAGTGTATTTCTTGATTTAGTGATGTCAATTAGTTTTTCACTCCACCATAGACAGATATTTCCTACCCTCTTCAACTGTGAACAAATATTTTCCAAGATTGAAAAAGTTGAGGATGATATATAATAAAAAATAAAATATACACTAACACAAAACTGTGGTTTAATCTTTTAATTTGTTCATTAAATAATCACTGATAAATTATTCAGGAATTATCTTTAAAATGTTTTGAAATTAGACTTTAATTACCAATTGTAATGTAGTAAAGAATTTTGCTTTGATAGATCAAAATTCATTGTTAAAAAATACTGTAATGTACATTTTTATTATGCCACTATTAGAATTAAAATTTTGAATTTATAGTTAAATCAAAGTTTAGTAAGAATAACTTAAGGCCAAACATAGTTTTCTCTAGCTGGTCAAATAAAGCAAGTGAGCTCTTATGTGCACATAATTTAATTAGCATATAATTTGTTAACAGTTAATATACTAATAGTATGTTGATGCTGTGTGCATTAGTCAGATCAGGCTGCCATAACAAGACACCACAGAGTGGCTTAAGTAACAGACATTTATTTTATCACAGTTCTAGAGACTATTCAAGATCACGTTGCCAGCTTGGTCCGGTTCAGATGAGGGCTTGTAGATGGCTGTTTTCTTCTTTTGTGCTCATAAGGCAGAGAGAGGGCAAGAGCAATATCTCTGGTGCCTCTTCTTATAAGACCACTAATCTCATCCTAAATTTCCCACCCTCATCTAAACCTGATTACCTACCAAAGACCCCATCTCGAAACATTATTATATTTGAAGTTAGGGATTCAGCATAGGAATTGAGGTGAGGGGAACAATTCGGTCTATAGCACTGTGTATACAGTTTATATGTAAGACTACAATAAAAATATATCCTCCAAGTTAGAATACTTTTTGAGCAAGAAATGCATGCTCTTAATAATCATAATAAGGAGAGTTGCAAACCTGAATATTTCCAAGCAAATAGCTGTGATTATCCTTGTATATGTTATTACACTATAGTTAAGAACAGTTATATGGTTTGGCTGTGTTCCCACTCAAATCTAATCTTGAATTGTAGTTCCCATAATTCCCAAGAGTTGTGCGAAGGTCCTAGTGGGAAGTAATTTAATCATGGTGGTGGTTTTTCCTGTGTTGTTGTCATGATAATAAATAAGTCTCACAAGAACTGGTGGTTTTATAAAAAGGCAGTTCCCCTTCACAAGCTCTCTTGCCTGACATCGTGTAAGACGTGTCTTTGCTCCTCCTTCACCTTCTCCCATGATTGTAAGACCTCCGCAGCCACATGAAACTGTGAGTCCGTTAAACATCTTTTTTCTTTATAAATTACCTAGTCTCCGGTGTTAACAGTGTAAGAACAGATTAATACAAACAAAGATCATATTTTTCAGTTTGATATTTCTACTAAGATTTCTGTTTGACTGTCCAGAGTACCTGGTACTATAAACTTGAGTCCCTCCGAACAGAAAGCAGATACTATTTTTGCATACAGCAGGACAAGATAACGGTAAAAAGGGGACTAGTTGATTGTTTATGCTAGATGTTGTGTTTGATGTTTTATAAACATCATGAATTAGAGAGATAGCTCATGTCTAAGCACTCTCTGTTTCTACTTAGGAGATAATACAGAAAAATATAACATGCTGTTTAAAATTATGGATCATAGAAATGGACTTCTTGGATTTAAATCATAGCTGTACTTCTACTACTACTAATGACGTTATTGGATTGAAATCATAGCTCTACCTCTATTAGTACCATGTGACATTATTCAAAATATTGTTACCTTAATAAAGTGCCTTAATTTTTCTTTGCTTCAGTTTCATCATTTCCAACATATGGGTAGTAATAGCACCTGTACCACAAGATTAAATCAATTAAGTGTTTTTGTGGAGGGGGGGATGCATTTAAAAGAGGGCCTGACAAATGCAATAGGTAAGTGTTTCCTATGAATATTACTTTTGTTTTCTATTAATGTAAGCATACCTGTACATACTTATCCTTGGTTTTATTTTGTTTCACCTCATAGTACCTCAGGCCAGAGCTGATTTTTGGGTCTTTATCCATTATTTGTTCTGACTTGAAAATAAAAACTGGGTTAATTCATTAGAAACACCTAAGGATTGTTGTAGAATAAAGGATATCTAACAGTATGTTACTTATTGTAGCATGTGTAAACATCATTGTAATAGAGTTATTTGACACAGAAATCAGATGTCTCTGTGTGGAAATTATGAGAACTAACTAAAAAATACATTAACTTGGAGTGAAATGATCATTGTGATTCATATGATCTAAGTCTGTATTTAGACTCACATACAGCTGAGTGAGATTTTTCCAGTTTCACAACATATTAATATTGTTGTTAAAACTTTCACAGTGTAGAGAATTTATATACAGAAGACTTGCAGATGTAGACACATTGTTTCAAAATATAAATTGACTTAATGAATTTTATGACCTCACATTCATCAAATGAAACAGGAGGAAGTAATCACATATTAGCTTTAGAATGTTAATGTTTCCAAAGCTATGGACAGTGAAATTCCATATGTGCTGATGTGTGATATTTACATAATATGATGTAGAATCTGGGACAAATATAGTATGTTGGAAAAAATATTTAAGCTTAGCAAAAGGAGATTTAAACTAGTAAAAGCAAAACATATATACAATTAGGGAACAATTTTGTCTATCTATTAATCTATTTACTAAATGTGTATTAGATGCCAGTTATCGACTGACTGTGTTTGTTGAGAGCCTCATCATATGTACTAAGAACATACTCTTGGGAATAGAGTACGTTAGTAATGCTCCTTGTAAACTGGGCGTAACTCAGAGATACTAGGTAACACAAGTATGTTTTAAATCACATATCATTTTTAAATAGCTCAAAAAATAAGATGTAAATATCAAAAATATAAATTGTTCTACCATAAAGACACATGCCTGCATATGTTCATTGTGGTGCTGTGTTCATTGCAGCACTATTCACAATAGCAAAGACATGGAGTCAACATAGATACCCATTAACGATGGACTGGATAAAGAAGGTGTGGTACATATACACTATGGAATACTGTGTAGCCATACAAAAAAACAAAATCATGTCTGTTACAGCAACATGGATGCAGCCAGAGACCATTATCCTAAGCTAATTAATGCGGGAACAGAAAACTAAATACCTCATTTTCTCACTTATAGTGAGAGCTAAACACCGAATACACATGAACACAAAAAATAAAGCACTAGACATAAGGACCTACTTGAGGGCAGAGAGTGGGAGGAGGGTAAGTATAAAAACATTACCTATCAGGTACTGTGCTTATTAATGGGACGATAAAATAATATGTATGCCACACCCCTGTGACGTGCAATTACCCATGTAACAAACCTGCACATGCACCCCCGAACTTAAATTTGAAAAGAAAGAAAAATAAAAAATAAATATTAAAACTAAAAGATGTAGATTATTAAGATATATATTACCTGAAAATTGTACCCAGGGTAGAGTAATAAGAAAAAAAATAAGTAATTGCAATCAGTTATCTTTCCTATAAAGAAAACCCTTTGAGAAAAACAATATATGATATTATATTTAGATAGTCACAGGACTTATTAAAATACATTCAAAATTAAACTTAGTAAGGACTGTCTCCAGAAGCAGAATAATAAAAAGTTAACTATGAATTATTTTAATGAATAAATTGTATAATATAACAAGTGCCAGGATGGGAATTGTAAAAATGACCATCCTCTATGAATTAATTTATAGACTTAATTCAATTAGGTGAAAAGCAGTGGGATTTCTTGTTAAAAGATAAAATAACCTCAAAGAAAATCTGAAATAATGAGGATGTAAAACCATCCAGAAAGAACTAATTTTAAAAAGTTTTTATTAAATATAATATAGTGAAAAGTACACATATTATGTGTGTCCCACATGTATCTCACACACGTCTATTTTTACATTTTTTTTTTTTCTGTAATTCCCAGGATTTTTTTTTTTTTTTTTTTACTCACTCTGTCTTTCATGTGACTAATCTACCTTCTTCTTTGGCCACCATGTTGTGAAACAAATCCATTGGCTGCAGAGTTTCAAATGTAATGTGTATTTTTTAAGGTCTTCAATTTCTAGCATGATGATTGGTTATTTCAAAAGTGAACATTCTAATAGTGTCTTCTATTTTGTCACTTTTTAAAGTTTTCTGGAATATATGTGTCATAGTAATTTTAAAGTCTTAGTGTGGTAACTCCAGACAAGGTCTCTAAAATTACTAAAATTACTTAGTTTGGTCTGAGCACCGTGGCTTGTGCCTGTAATCCCAGGACTTTGAGAGGCTGAGGTGGGCGAATCACCTGAGGTTGGGAGTTTGAGACCAGACTGACCAACATGGAGAAACCCCGTCTCTACTAGAAATATAAAATTAGCCGGGTGTGGTGGTGCATGCCTGTAACCCCAGCTACTCGGGAGGCTGAGGCAGGAGAATCACTTGAACCCAGGAGGTGGAGGTAGCAGTGAACCGAGCTTGTGCCACTGCACTCCAGCCTGGGCAACAAGAGTGAAACTCCGTCTCAAGAAAAAAATAAACAAAAAAACTTATTTTGTCATTTTTTCCCTTGGTTACTGATCACATAGTTTGTCCTCTTGTATGTATAATAATTGTTTATTTGTATGCCAGCTGTATAAAATGTATGTATAAAATGTGGTATGGAAGCAAAATTCTCAACCCTAAAAAGGGCAGAGCTGCATCAGGGCTGAGTTGAAGTTTCATTGTTTCTAATTAATTTCTTGTTTCTGGGGTTTCCGCTCTGAGCTCATTGCTTAGATTATGGGAGATTTAATTCTACCCCTAACCAGTGATCCTATGCAGTTTCAAATTTTGACAAATGCCTTACAATGGAGAATGCCGTGTTTTTGGGAAGGCCTCCGCCTTCACAAATCTTTGTTTCCAATTGACGCTAGGTTGTAGATGATTTTACTTTGTGTAGCTTTTTGAAGCTTTTGGCCTAGTTCCTCTGTTTTCCAAATAGGCCCTGAACTCAGAAAATGTTCTTTTGAAAGAACTGACAAATATTCATTACGAAAACAAACAAGAAAAACAAACAGAAAACCAATCAGCTACACATTATTAGCTTACATCAAAACAGTTCTTCCCCCTCCAGAAGCTTTCATCATGTTTCTCATTGTTTATGCAATGCTCCCTGATGCCTTTCATAATATATTTTTTGTAACTAATCTTTCTTTTTTTCTAGTTGTGACATCAGAAGTTTCAGGCTGCCATAATACACTGTATTTTACCAAGAAAGGGCACTCACTCCCTTAATAACCAAATGCGGTAGTAACTGACTCCATAGTAATATATGATGAGAAGACTTTTATTCTATCATTTCTTTTCCTGAGGTCTTTTTTCTCATTAAGAAATGATTACACGTTCGAGAAGTTTATCTTGTCTTGGTTTGTTTGTTACTTAGTTCTTTCCTCAACATTAAACGTTTCTGCAGGATACTCCTCTGCCCTTCAGAAAAACCGCTCCTTGTGTGTTGTATTTCCATCAGACCCTAGGCTGATGTCATCCATTTCTATAGACTTGTGTCCCATTTGGCACATAGGCCCTTCTCAATCTTCCAAATATAATTAAAGTTTGAAGGGTTAAAAATTTTTAATGACGATTTAAGATTTGAGTATAACAGAAAACATGACAAAGCATAAATAAAATATAAACCACATCTAGATGTGACTGTTTCCAGAGTGCATACAGTATTCTTTTACATATTTCTCACCAAATGTTATTGATATTTTTCCTGTCTCTGCTATTTTTATTGTTAGTTTGTTTTGTTTTTAATATGTTCTGTTTGATTATATCTAACCTTCCTAGAACCCAATACCTACTCCAGTGTGTTAGGCTCACTGAGAGGTTTTCTTTCTTTTTCCCCACTTCTCATTAAATATTGAAGCCTATTTTCTAGTCAACGTATTTTCCTTGAGGTATTTCTTTAGCCAAAACAATTTACATTATCAGGCATGAAAGACGTATTTGCCCTGTCTTGACACTCTAGAACATCTAGCATTCTAGAACAGTGTTTCCTTTTTACTGTGGTGTAATCAAATTTCCAATTTAAATATTGTTGCATAAAATAAATTGTTTTACAATTAAATCAAAATTTTTACATCAGTTTTAGAAAGTGGAAGATTCCTTCACTTCCCCAAAATCTTAAGGATTCAGTCACATATCCTCAATTCTAGCCACTCCTTGTACATAATAATACTTTGTTGAATTATCTGTTAGTTTGTGTTTCCCAAGGTAGAGTTAGAATTGAAAGCTAATGCTCTTTTATTTTCAATAAAAATCAGTACAATCATATTCTCCAAATTCTTCTGTGAAAATTTACATTTACATTTTCACAGAAGAGTATGAGGGTACCAATCCAACACAGAATGCCAAAGTTGAGTATAATAATACTTAACTTCATTTGAAAATTATACTTGCTATTTTTTATTATTTTATTTTATTCACAGTTGGATTAAATGTGTTAATATATTTTTCAGTCACTTGTCATTCCTCTGTGATTTTGTGGGCATTGCATTGCCCGTTTTATTGAGTTTATAGTTTTATGATACGTTTGTGAGATACTTAGATATAAAGATTCTAATTTCTTCTGTAACTTCTGAAATGCGTATTTAACTATTTATTGTTTGTATATGTATTTCAGTATTATAAAATAAAGTTTCTTGTGTTATTGTGTGTGCATCCATTTGTATTTAAAATAAAATAGCTCTATTATAGAAAATTTAAGTTTTTTTTAGAAATTGGAGAAGTGAGAATCAAATTGCATGTATATGTATGTACACACATATATAAATTGTATATAATTATATGTACTTTATCTTGTGTTCATATGTACATATAAAATTATATATTTATATATAATTGTATACATATGTGTATATATACATATATGCATATAAAATTACATGTATTTATATATAATTATATACATATGTATTATGGACACTTAAAGAAAATTATATATGTGTGTGCATATATATCTTAAGTGTCCGATTTTGCTAGTGTCAAGTATTGAATAATATTCTCTTTCATAAGTGATCATTATACCACCTTTTCCCAATACTAGGTTATTATTGTATATACCTGAATCTGGACTGTTCTGTACCATTGACTTGTCTATGCTTTCAATGGTAACACTCTTTTTTATTTTAATTATAAAAGATTTCATATACAACAGAAGATAGTAAAAATGTATCATAAAATAAATATGGATTGTAACACATCATAATTATTCGTTTATATTGAGAAGGTAATATACTATCAGTCGTCTTTTCCAAAAGTGTGTTGGCTTTTATCTTCTTATTATTTATTTTTAGATCACTTTCTTTTCATTTCTAAGAAAATACTACACTGGATTTTCTATTTAACATAAAGAAACCAAAAATGCTCTCCATATTTCTTATAATCAGTGTTGACTATAATTTATAAGTAATGAGCTGAGATGTACAATTTTTCAATTGTTGACTTCTACTACCTTGACCTATAAGTTTGAGTGGGTTTAAATGTTCTCATAATCTTGGTATCAGATCATTGCTATTTCAAAGAATTCAAATCCAGGTGATGAATTGATAGTTGCAGGAAACCATGACAGCACATGTTTACCTATGTAACAAACCTGCACGTTCTGTACATGTATCCCAGAACTTTAAATTATGACGAGTTAATGGGTGCAGCACACCAACATATATATGTAACAAACCTGCACGTTGTGCACATGTACCTTAGAACTTAAAGTACAATAAAATAAATAAATAAATAAATACATACATACATACATAAATACATAAATAAATAAAAGAATTAAAATCTAATTTCCAGCCACTATCCTAGGAAACTTATTCCCACCATTTATATTCACACAGTAAAGGTCACTCATAGAACTTGGTGGCAACTGGAATGCACAAATATGTAGTTTATGTCATATTAAGACATGTTAGGGGGAGGTCTGGGGATTTTGCATTAGACAAGTTGTTTCAGAGCATGGAGACAATAAAATTAATCTTACGTACAACTCTAAATCAATCTCTTAAGCTCTCTTTTCTTTGTACTATGAAATTCCTTTCAAAGAATGAACCAGTTAATCTTGCCAGTTATTACTGTTTACTCTAGTTTTAATAGATGTGGGAAGTTATCCTTCTTCAAAGGATATTTGAAAACTGGGAATGACATTCCAAAACTGGGAATGACATGTGACTTCTGATCTTTTTTGAGATTTTTGTTCCACATCTGTTCTTACTTTATTTCATTCTTGTTTTAATAAAAAAAGAACTGTTTGTTCATACAAACTGATTATGATTATTATTATATATCTGTAACCAACCCCCAAATTCTTGTTCTATCTCTCTGACTGACTTATACATATTTTACTGAATTCATGGTCTTATCTTGTTTGGTTTTTAAGGAAAAAAAACAATACTCCCCCGATACAGTAGATTTGCCTTATGCGTAATATCACACAAAGGAATAATTATAACTTGATGTAAGAATGTATGCTTGTTTCATCAAAATGTAGACCTACGTTCTTATTAATTAGGAAGACAGTGTTCAGATAAGTTATTTACTCAGGATGTACTAGCTGACAATATAGAACCAGAATTTGAACTTGAAGACAAGATTTTTATTTCCAATTCTTTGTTATTACTAGCACACTTTTAAATATAAAAAAAAAATTAAAAAGAAGAGGCTCCTTGATGTTACACATACAAAAATTAAGATCAATTTTTTTCTCATCATATAATATTCCATGGCTTTCTGTTCAAATGTCTGTTATGAGTTACCAAAGTAAATATTATTTAGTTGTGGTATTTGTATAATAACATCCTATTATTTTCATTCCAATGACTTTTAAAAAGTTATTTTAACTGACAAGTTAAAATTGTATACATTTTTGGTGTACAACATGAGATTTTCATATATGTATACATTGTAGAATGGGTAAATCAAGCTTTAACATATGTATTGCCTCATATATATGTTAATCACCATTTTACCCTATTTCCATTGCTTCTGCTTTTTTATATTTCATTAATAAGTGAGATTATGCAGTATTTTTTATGTCTGACATTTCATTTAACACAATGCCCTCCAGGTTTAGGCCTGTTGTGGTTAATGACAGGATTTTCTTATATTTTAAGGCTGTTATTACATTGTGTATATGTATCATGTTTTCCTTATTAATTGACCCAATGATGATACAGGTTGAATCCCATATCTTGGATATTATGAATAATGCTGCAATGAACATGGAAGTGCAGATATCTCTTCTACATACTCATCTTATGTCCTTTCAGTGTATACACAGAAGTGGAATTGCTGAATCATATGATAGTTTCTCATTCAATATTTTGAGGAACCTCCACACTGTTTTCTATATGGGCAGTACTAATTTACATTACCACCAGTAGTGTATAAGGGTTCCCTTTTCTCCACATCCTCTCCAACATTTGCTGTCTCATCTTTTTGATAACAGCCATTTTAAGATGTGTAAGATGATAACTCATTGTGGTTTTAATTTTGATTTCCCTGATGCTTAGTGATCTTGATCATATTTTCAGATACCTGTTATTTACTTGTATTACTTTTTTTTTAGAAATGTCTGTTTGGTCCTTGTCTTCATTTTAAAATCAGGTAACTCTTTTCTTACTATTGAGTTGTATAATTTTCTTATATATTTTGAAAATTAACCTCTTATCAAATGTATAATTTGCAAATATTTTCTCAAATTCTATAGATTGCATTTTCACTCCATTGATTGTTTTCTATGCTGTGCAGAAGCGTTTTTGTTTTATGTAATCCCACTTGTCTACTTCTGCTTTGCTGAATGCACTTTTGGGGTCATATTTAAAATTATTTCCCAAGGCCAATGTCATAGAGTTTTCCCCTATGGTTTCATCTAGTCTTTCTACATTTGAGACTTTATCCATTTTTAGTTGATTTTTATATATGGTGTGAGATGAGGGCATAATTGTATTCTTTCACATGTGGATATCCAATTTTTCCAGCACCATTTATTAAAGAAACTGTGCTTTCCTTACGGTGTAATTTTGGCATTTTTGTTGAAAAACAATTGATAGTAAATGTGAAGATTTATTTCTGGGCTCTTGATTCTATTCTGTTGGTTTATATGTGAATGCCATGTTTTTATGCCAGTACCATGCTGTTTAGATTACCATAGCTTTGTAGTAGATTTCAAGGCCAGGTAATGTAATGCCTCTGCCTTTGTTTATTTTTTTCATGCTTGCTTAACTCTTTAGGGTTTTTTCTTTTTTTTTTTTTGTGATTCCATCAAAATTTTAGAAAATGTTCATAGATGATTTGTCTAATTACAATTTGATCAAAATAGTGTCACTAATATCTATATCCCTTTCACCATTTAAAATGAGTTTATGTCTATTTTAAATTTTATTCTCAATGATCCTCTCTACCAATAATTTTATAAATATTTTGTAGAGAGACAAATGAGGCTTTAAGAATTTAGGTCTCTTGCTCATCATTATATTCACAGAATTTAGTGTTTCATGTTTCTTCAACTAAAGCAATCATATAATAAAAATTTAAAAATAAAATTTTTGCTCTGAAAAAAAGCTCATTGTGACATGTAATATTAGTTTCTGTCAATAAGTCCTTTTTTAAAGCTTAGGGCAATGTTTATATAAATACAAACATAATTTAGATAAAACTAAATTTAGAAAGTAAAGAATCTAACATTTCATGGATATTCCCTATATGATATTTTAAAAAGTTCACAACACTTTCTATTATATTTTACTCCTATCATGGTATATCATATTTAAATATATATATATTATAATTTATATTGTGAATAACTGTTTTTTAAAAATAATTGTTTTAAGAGAATTAATTTGTCATTCCAACTACAAAGACTTGAGTAGTATAGCTGAAATTGGCATTGAGTGTGTGAATTAAAAACTTTATTTAGGCACTGAGATACAAACAAGATGATAATAGAAAATAATTACTTTCCTTTCCTTTTTCTCAGTAATATTTACCTCCAATAAATTTTGAATGCAAGAAGTAATTTACTTTTAGAATATTTTGGTACTTTAAGTGACTTTCATCTCAAAGAAAAACAAATAGAAATAATTGTATAAAAGTACAGAAGGTAAGAAAAAATATAAAATTGATTTCAAATTTCTGGCATTATTTACTCTTAGTTTTTATTTATAATCAATAAAATATTAAGCAGTTACTTTGACATTGATATTTAGGGATTTATGTAAGGGAAACGGGAAGGGGAAAATATGGTTCTACCTTGCTAAGATTATCAGATAGTATAAGATGATCTAAGTTATTATGAATCCCTTATGTTGCATGCATTTGCAAGGCAATTTAAAATCATGACCCATTTAAATATCTTTACTGAATTCAGAATTGTTTGCTATTTCTTGTATATATTCAAACAATGTGCATTAGAGAAATGTATTCTAATTATTATTTACTTTTCCCTGCATATTTTTGAATCCTAGAAGAAATTCATCAGCCATGCTTGTATCAGTCTAATTTTGAAAGTGCTCTTGTGTAATTGTTTCTTATTCATTTTCTGTTTTCTGTATTTACTGGAATAAATTTTAATTACAGCCAATCTCCTACCAACTCTTCATACCAGAGTATTACAAAAGGCAAAGGGAAGTTTATGCCATTGTCTTGGCATTTCAGGAAACTACTATCTGTGGAGTTAAAAAATAATTTAAAAAACAACCAAAAGTTGTCTGTTTATTGTTATTACTGTATATTGACATTTCAGGACAATAGCAGTGATAACATTTTGGCAGAGAGATGCCAGCATTCCTCCCTTGTTTGTGAAACAGTGTCATACCACTGCCAGATTAATATTCTTGTAGTATATATCTAGTCTTAACATTCCAATACTTATAAAACTTTTGTAGACTTTTTTTACTCTTTCTATAGCATTTTCTTCAAATTTTAGTACCAATTATTATTTTTTCAATCTCATATTCGATATCCTGTACTCAAGAACAAACATAAAACTACATATTTAAAGAATTGTGTATCATTTCTAACTATCCAATTTTTTATACTGGTCTTCTTATATTTTCCTATATAAAGAGAATGTTCTCATCGTACTTTGTAAATTTAAGACCAATATAAAATTATCAGCCATCTCACTAATTGATAATAATAAGATTAATAGTGATAATGGTAGTATGCACATGTATTGAGAAATTAAGAGGCAAAAGCATTGTGCAAAAATCAGTATATAAATTGTCTCATTTAATCTTCACAGAAAATTTAGGGGGGTGGACATTACAGTTGAGAAAACAAACTCATAAATTTAATAACATGCTCACAGTAAAATGGCTAGTAAATATAAAAACTGGAATTCGAACACAGATATGCTTAACTCTGTATTTGAGAGTTCATGCCCCTAATAAAGAAGTTTTATGTGTTACCTATTTGTAGCAAAACATTATGTTCTTGATCATGGTAAAATGTAGAGATAAATCTATTGTGGTACTTATTACAATATGCCTTACGCCATATTCTGTCTATGTTTCTCCCATATATTGTACAGGAAGCAACCGGAGGATAAGACTTTGTTATCTGTTTTGTGTATCTCTAACATTGGCTCAATTTCTTATATTCATTGATGGTTTAATGGATGAATGGATTAATATCTGTAGAACACCTCTGATATTTAGATTGCTTGTTCAATAGGAATAAACATAGAGACAGATTTAAAATTAATTATAAGACAGGGAGCCAGGAGGGGTAGATAGTTTCAATAATCACTACCAACAGGGTTAACACTCTGCAGAGGAAAAGTGAAAGAGAAGGTAAGACAGACTAAGACTGTAACTGAGACAATTATAAAAACTGAACTTTTACTCATCTCTACAAGTCCACATGAGAAATCAGATGTTCTAAAAGTAAATGTAGTACAATTTTAGCCTTTTAAAAATGAATCAGGAATAGATTCTGTTTTAAAACTGGAAGAAATTGCCATAAAAATATTTAATTATGATTGGTTTCACAATTCTCCAAAACTTCTGTCTCACGAAAGGAACAGATCCAACAAACATATGGCAGTCATAGATACATGATGAGCTGGTTCCGAAGGGATCTGCTCTTCTTAATGTAAAAGTTTTAAAAAGGAACATGCATAACTTTCATTATTAGTATTGTTACCTTAATAATACATTTTATTAGCATGGATAATTACAATCCTTGGAAATTTGTTGCTATTGCTATTTATTGTGAATATTTGTTACTACCGATAGTTATCTGTGTATATCTAACTAACTAGCTAAGATTCATAATATGGTGCTTTGCACTGAGACTTTTTGTTGAAACACAGAAGAGGGGAGTAGCTTGCCTCTGAGGCAACTGGCTGGTGAATCCGCATGGTCAAAATTTTTGAATTTTGTTAATGATATTAGCAAGTAGTTAGTATTTATTTGTACATACAATGTCATTCTTTACATGTCTTACATTGCAAGCTCATTTTGAAGACAATATTTTACGAATATAAAAGCAGGAGTTGAAGTAAAAACAACTTTATTTTCTAAATAATGTAAAAGAAAGGGGGAGTAGGATTGATTGAGAATTGTTTATTCAAGTGATAACAGTTTATTTTAAAATAAAATATTTTTATATATTTCCCTACATTTTAAAACAAATTATCTAAGAAAAATAATACTGAATAAATATTAATAAAAGAGCTTGAAAACTAAAAAAAATCTACAGAATAAAGTTGCCTATATATTACTAACCATTTTTAGTTTAATAGTTAATTTTCATATGAATTTTTTTCTCTAAAATACTAGTCCATATGAGACAGTACATAAAAGTTCAATACCCTTCTTTTAAAATCAAGTGATATTTTCTATTTTTCCTTTTTTGAATGATAAGAAGTCAAGTGTTCTTGTGGTTTCAAAGAAGTGGAACAGCAATTTCCACTCATTTAAAACTTTCCATAGTGTAAAGGAATATAGTAACTAAAAAAAAAAAGAAAAGAAAAAAGGAAAAAAGTTTGTTTCCAAATAAAATGGAAATAAAAATCAAAATCTATAGCTATCATGCAAGTTATACATAGCAAAAGTCATTTAAAAATAAAATATTCAGATTTAGTCATGTAGCCAACATATTTCATGTATTTCATTATAATAGAGGAGTCTCGCTCTGTTTCTCTGTCGCCCAGGCTGGAGTGCAGTGGCACTATCTCAGCTCACTGCAAGCTCCACCTTCCGAGTTCACACCATTCTCCTGCCTCAGCCGCCCAAGTAGCTGGGACTACAGACTCCCACCACCATGTCTGGCTACTTTTGTGTGTGTGTGTATTTTTAGTAGGGATGGGGTTTCACCGTGTTAGTGTTAGCCAGGATGGTCTCGATCTCCTGACCTCGTGATCCACCCACCTTGGCCTACCAAAGTGCTGGAATTACAGGCCTGAGCCACTGCACAACCTCAAAAAACTTTTGTCTATTATTTCTTACTACCACCACCGAACCACTACCAGTATTACGAGCAAGGCAAGATAATGGAGAGGGAACTGATACTGGACTGATTCATATATATATTTGAGATGGAGTCTTGCTCTGTTGCCTAGGCTGGAGTGTAGCAGCATGATCTCCGCTCACTATAACCTCCGCCTCCTGGGTTCAAGAGAGTCTCCTGCCTCAGCCTTTGGAGTAGCCTAGATTACAGGCATGCACCACCATGCCCAGCTAATTTAGGTATTTTTAATAGAGACCGGATTTTACCATGTTGGCCAGGCTGGTCATGAACTCCTGACCTCAGGTAATTCATCTGCTCTGTCTCCCAAAGTGCTGGGATTATGAGCGTGAGCCACCGTGCTCAGCCATGATTCCTATATTTGGAATTACCATCACTTCTAATGAACCACCACCACCATTAGGAGCAAGGTGGGATAATAGAGAGATGAGATACTGGACTGATTCCTTTGCATTTAATAGATGTGTAACATTAATCACTTATACTCATTGCTTTTGTCCTACTTTTTCTTTTATTAGGTGAGCATAAAATAACACCTGTTCAGTTGACGTCCCAAAAAAGTTGATAAAGTCTATAACTAGTTTGGACAATAAAATTTTTAAGACCGAATGAATATGTCAATTTAGGGTTAAATATACTATTTTTGGACAGCTATAATGGGCCATATATAAGCAATACAGAGTAAAAGTGTATGTAGAATGGAAAAAGAACAAAAGATACCACATTAAGCCAAAGACATATAAGGTAAATTCTGGACCAATTGAAGCCAGCCACACTTAAATCTCTCTTGGACTTTAGTTTTTAAATTGAGAACGCTTAAAAACATTTCTTTTTATTTTAACAAAAAAATTATCTCAATAAATAAGTACTAGTAAGGATCCATAAATAATTGAAATTTATTTCCAGAGTTGAATTTGAGAGAAAATTACATCTGATAAACTAAAGCATTAAAAGTGTTTTCTCCAATAATACTAATTTGAATATATATCTTGAACAGAAGCTGGTTTTATGTTGATGTTGTCCCCAAGTAAAATGAGTAGTTTTATTCACCATTAAGCTACTATTTATTAAACATAACTTTTTCAAAAATTCTTCTTCTATTATCTCAGGTAGTCAATTATATTCCTATTTATTCCATTCATTATTCTTTTTTAGAATGAGGAAAAGTACATTCAGAAAGGCCAAGGAACTGGTCTAAGATCACATAGCTAGTAATGAAAAGATGGCCCAGATCTTTCTGAATCCCTAATGCATATACTCTTTCAAATACAATTAGCTTTCATTTAGTCAATTTTGGTATACAAAATAACGACCTAAGATAAACCTGATTCATCTAGAAAAAAATAATATTCTTCAATAAGCTGTACTTACCAAGATTTCACATTTTATTGAAACTATTAAGATTTGTAGCAGCAAGATGTTTTCTAAAATAGTTTTCTAGACAAAGTTTATGTATAGAAAATCCAAACAAAATTACTCATTATTTTAACATGCTACTTAGTTAACGAAATGGGTGCTTTTAAATATTGGTTAAATTCTGTATATTAAATACTCCTTAATAAAAATGAACAGTCATACGACTATGACCAACTTTATAATTAGAATTCAGAAAATCTGGAGTGGATGCTGACATTTAAATTATTTTTAAAGGTCCACAAATGATTCTCAGTTGCAAAAATTGAGGGCCATTGGATTCTGTTGTTTAAGAAAAGGGGGAAGTTCATAAGACAATTATACACACATGAGGTGTACTATGTGTGTTCATTCTGTTACTTTATTTTTGTTTATTTAACAACCTTGAATTATCTCATTATTTCACTGTGAAAAGGACCCTTGGAGATATTGTCTTAGTCTGTTTGGGCTGCTGCAACAAAATACTATAAACTGGGTAGCTTCTAAACAACAGAAATTTATTTCCAATGGTTCTGTTAGCTGAGAAGTTCAAGATCAAGGCACAAGCTAATTTAGTGCCTGCTGAAGGTTCACTTTCCTGTAGATAGCACCTTCTATGTCCTCACATGATAGGGCCAAGCAAGCTCTTAGAGAAACAAATCTCATTCGTAAGGGCACTAGCTTCATGACCTCATCATTTCCCAACAGACCTCACGGCCTAATATCATCCTATTCAGGATTAGGTCTGTCACATAAATTCTGTGCTACACAAACATTCAGACCATAGCAGATACACACTAATATTATTTTATTCCCATTTTATAGAATAGAAAATTAGTTTGAAGAGGTTTATGACCTTGCCCAAAATTACTCAGCTAGAAAGCTAGAGTGTAGCTTTGAACCAGGCAGTCTTATTCCAGATTGCACATTCTTAATCAATATAATAAATAGCACCCCTCACTTCCATTGCCCTCACATACATAAGAAATAAGTGATTCATAAATGAAAATTTCCTAAGTTTCTAATAAATTTCCCAAGTTGCCTCCTGGAATATGTTTCTCTAGAATATCTTCTAGGAGAAAATGCTCTGATTTCTAGATAACTAGAATTTTCTATTTTGACATAAATGTCCTATAGTGGGCATTTCTCTGTTAAGAAATTGACAATTTCCATAATTATAAAGAAGTTATTTTTATTTTTTTATTTTATTTTTAGAAAATTCTCATTTAGTTTTTATCTTTTCAAATGTATTGCCACTGACATAGTTCTTTTTTTCTGTAATTAAATTCAAAATTTTGTCCTGTAAGTTAATTTCTAAGTCATAATTCTCATGTTGTGTAAAATAATAAAGTAGATAATGACTTCAGTCATGCTGGTAAAACAAAGAATTTTTGAACAGTTAGAACTTTTTATCCTTGAGGTGAAAACTTAATGCCTACTGTCTACCTTTTCTTCATGACACCACCCTGGCAGTTAAGTGATTTGCCTGAGACAGGAAGCTAGGTAGTGATGGAGTTGGATTTGAACCTCAGGCTGTTTGGTGTCAGAGCTGGTACTACTAGATTGTGACCTATTTGGCACAATTTCCATCGTAACCCCAGGGCACAAAGAGTCATTCCTTATTATCTTAATGAGTGTTGTTCCTCTGTATCCAGACATCTTTCCATGAGTTTCTAGAATTAATGTACAGACAAAAGCCAAGCCCCAGAGTTCAGGCAAATGTGCCTAGGGATTGACATTCTAGGTACTTTATCCAAACCACCCTGTCCAGCAGCAGTCAGTCTCACGTGGCGAACGTTGATCAGCTTCAGTCAGTTCTGCCTAAAGAGCAGATCTAGTGGTGGCATGGTGATTGTGCTGTTGCTCTCTTTGCGGCAGTGTCATGTTCAAGAGGCTGTGCTTCTCAATAGACACGCCGTATTTCCTGCTTCCTGCTCTGTGATCCTGTGGAACGCACATGGTTCTTGCTATGATTAGGTCTAACAACTGTGAGATCCAAAATCCTTCCAATAAATTCCTTTTGTAGGTTAGTCTGGGTTGCTTTCTGTTTTCTGCAATCAATACTTCTAAAGTGATAGACTCTGCTTGCCCTCAACAACAACTTGGAATGTTATGACAGTGATGTGACTCACATAAAGGGCCTGATTTACAGGGTCGTAAAGAGGCTACACACAATCTGTAATAGATTTCTACAGGCTTCTGGCTAGGTCCCCAAGTTACTAAAGCAGGCTTGATGAAACAGAGGGAGATAAGATAATGGGTCTAGATTACTTGCTGAATTCTTATTTATCTACTTATTGGAAAGAGTACATCGTGAGACTGATAAGATATTTTTACAAACATTGGAACAGTCTCTGAGTGTTACATGCATTTGACCTCACAGGGCTTCAGGATACTTTACCACCATAGCTGAATGAAAAATATTAATAACTATTCTAGAGTAGATCATTGCTGAAATAGGCACCCAAACAACTAGACTATTACAGTTGATACCTATGTGTTAGTTTCAATAAGTCTTTATAAATATCTGTATTTTGAGATGGTAACAAAATTAATTGCTAAATTGGAGCTGTTTGAAGCTAAGAAAAAAACTGATTAAATCACATTTAAAGATATGCTAGCCATTTCTGTATGTCTAGTGTTTCTAGACTGTTAGGTCTTTGAAAGCAAAGCAGTCATCCCACCACTACAATTCAGCTCTGGCACATAGGAGATATTCAATAATGTATTACTCAATGGATTCTGGAGAAGCTTGAATGATAGAGTCCTGTTCAGTCTGTTTAGTCTATTAACATTTTTTTTCTTTTTTTTTTTTTTTTTGAGACGGAGTCTCACTCTGTTGCCCAGGCTGGAGTACAGTGGCGTGATCTCAGCTCACTGAAACCTCCATCCCGGGTTCAAGTGATTATCCTGCCTCAGCCTCTCGAGTAGCTGGGATTACAGGCACCTTCCACCGCAGCTGACTAATTTTTGTATTTTTAGTAGAGATGGGATTTCAACCTCTTGGCCAGGCTGGTCTTGAACTCCTTACCTTGTGATCCACTTGCCTTGGTCTCCCAAAGTCCTGGGATTCCTGGTATGAGCCACTAAGCCTGGCCTACCATAACGTATTTTATGTGGCTCATAAATATATCTCAAATCCATGCACTGCTCCGGTTTTAACAAAATCATCTTTATCCTAGGTGAACTTCTAAAATATTTTCTAAATTTCTAAAATTTATCTACCTGCAACCATGTTTGCTTTTCTACAGTCTGTTATTTTTACTACAGCCATAATAATAATTTAAAAATATAAATGTGATTATAATACCTCCTTAATTAAAAGCCTTTGAAACTTTATAATTAAAAAAAAAAAAGATGAAGTCTAAAAAAGCTGTTCATCCACCTGTATGTCCTCTTGAAGCTTCACCTCTTACCGCATTTGACATTACTCTCTACCCACCGTTCCTACCAGCCTTTTGAGGAACCTGGGAGTGCTCTTGCCTACCTCTACCCCATCACATATGCTGTTCTGTACTTCTCATTCTCTTTAGACAACATCTTTTTTTTCTTTATTCTGATATCAGTGCAAGCATTATTTCCTCATAATCATCTTGTACCTATAAAATTATGACATCTCTGTAATTGTTTTTTCACAGTACTTTTTAGGGTTGAATATTAGATGATAATTTGTGTGAATAGTTGTTGATAACTGTCTTTTATCACTAGAATTCAGGTGCAATAAAGTCACGAATCATATCCGTTTTTGTTCCTCATTGTATACCTAGATTCTAGTACAGTATTTTGTATATATAAATAACTTTCGTCTGAAAAACATGGAATGAGCAGCCTTCTTACATGTTTCAACTGAACTAAGCATTCTAAATAGACTTCTCAAAAAATGTCTTTTTATTTGAACAAAGAGGCAAACAGCATTAACTTTCTAAATCCACTATTCTTTCATGTCTGGGCCCAAAGTATGAATGTTATGAACAAGTTTTTCCTTTATATGAGACAGGTATGCCTTAAAGTAGATGAACTATTAATGGCTCCTCAATGAGAATAACTTACCTGATCGTATGTCTTTTTTTTTTTTTTCTCTCAGAAATACTGGAGGAGTAGTAATGAGTTTTAGAAGATTAATCTAACCAGTATGAATTTAGCATCAATTATATGAGCCTACATCTGTGATTAGTTCCAATACTTTTGTAGTATTCTCTTCAAGATTTGTTAAAATCTTCTAATTTAAAAGAAAAAAAAAAAAAAAGATGAGGACTGGATATGGTGGCTCATGCCTGTAATCCCTGCACTTTGTTAGGTCATTGTGAAAGGATCATTTGAAGTCAGGAGTTTGAGACTAGCCTGGGCAATATAGTGAGAACCCCCACCTCACCTCTACCAAATAAATAAATAAATAAATAAAAATTAGCTGGGCATGGTGGTGTGAAACTGTAGTCCTAGGCATTGTGAAGGCTGAGACATTGCTTGAGTCCAGGAATTTGAAGTTACAGTGAGCTATGATCATGACACTGCATTCTAGCCTAGGTGACAGAGCACTACGCTGTTTTTAAAAAATAATAATAGTGATAAACATTGGATTCATGCACTGAAGGAGGCCAAAATTTAAATACACAATGCAACAATTGTATGGTGAATTAAACAACAAGTTACATAATATGCATGAAATATACTCAAAGATGTTTTGGAGGAAAGCTATATTTAATAAACATACATATGTTGTGGAATAGGTTGCAAAGTGCCATGATTAATGTATCCTTTTAGACAGACTTCTTTAATTTTTCTGCAAAATATGTCTTTAGCTAAGTTTAGGAATGGGAAAATATTCTACAATATATCTGGTTTATACTCTTCTAAAGATCAAAGTCAAGAAAGACAAAGGCCAAATAATCATTTCAGAATAAAGGAGACTACCAGGAAGTAATAACTAAATGTGTGGCTTTGGATTAGATTATATGGAAGAAAACAGTGTAAAGGACATTACTGAGCAGTTGATAAACTGTTAGTGTGAAGTATGAATTAAAATACAATATTAGATTAATAGTAAATTTTCTTATTTTAATTAGTGTGTGATCAGGTAAGAGAAAATTCCATTTTTATATTGATAAGCATTTAAGTATAAAAGAGCTAAGGGGCATGATATCTCCACGTTTCAGTATCTATGAACTAATAAACATAGAGACAAATAGAGAGAAGAGATCAGGAGACAAGATGGAAGGGAAGAAAGAAGGGACAGGACAGAAAGAGAAAGTAAGGCAAAATATAAGTAGTTGGTGAATCTGGATCAACGATATAATAGTATATATTCTGCAAACTTTCTTTAAATTTAAAATTATATATAATCAACAAGTTACAAAAAATGCTAGACTACCCAGTCCTATGATATGCATATAATAAAGAAAGCTCTCAATAAGTAGGTTTGTTTTGTGCTGCCTATATTTTCTGTACTTTTAATTAACAAAAAAACTAAATCGTCACGTGAAACTTTCCATTCATCAAGTTTGTTCACTAATCCCAAAGTACTATTCAATATGAACCTACATGTTTATGACTATAATTACTTCTGTTTCTGTCTTTCTGTGTTTGAACATTTAAGACACTCTTGAATTGAAACACAGCTATATACAATTACATAAAATATTCTTATTTAAATGAGATTTATAGATAACTAATAGCATGTATTTTGCTATATTAAAAATATGACTATTATAATTAATTACTTATTTAATTATAGATCAAATCATTTATTTTTATTGTAATTAGGTTCAAAAATATATTAAAGAATAATGGGCAATGATCCTTCTCCTAACTTTAGGAATTTATAAGTAATTTCTGATGAACTTCCATGTATAATAATCAATCAAACTTAGCAGTCTATAAGAAATAGGTGTCTTTACACATACAAATACACAAAATTCACCATAATTACTTTGATAAAGAAATAAAAAGTATTTACATTAAGTAAATGATCACTTCTTTTTAACTCATGATTATGGCATAAGTATTTAAAAAATATATATACTTGTCAATGTATAAGATACAGTTTCTTCCATGACTTGACTCTTTCTGTTCCTCTCATTTTATGTGCTTCATTTGTTCTTCATAATGAATTTGAGATTTAAGATGGTTTTCAAATATGTTCTAGAGTATTTCAGCCCTATTACTGAGGTCAGCCCTATAATACTGCTATTTATGTTAAGGTTAATGTTCTACTTTTCCTTCTACCTGAAGGTTTTTTCATCCATAGTTATCTTTGAACTTTTCTTTCTTAAAGAAGCATGAATTTTAATGCTTGAAATATTTCTTGGGCAGATCGTATTAGGACATATCTGATATATTGACTATTTTAAATCAAATTTAATTAGTCCTTTAACCTTGAACTTCAGTGCCTTTCTTATACAAGGCAGTTGACAAAATTAGGTTTAATGACCATATTATTTAGGACAAAACCATTTATACAACAAATAATAATTGCTATCCCTTTTACCATTAGCTCCCAAGTTAGAAAACAGTATATCTTATGTAATTTATAGCAACTATAACCAGGAAAAGTAAGTATATAACTCATATTTTAATTTTTAAATTATTCAAGTAGCAGTTTAATAATAATTATTATAC